>NW_025333498.1:12760000-14140000 GCF_019186645.2 Phyllostomus hastatus | reverse complement strand
AAGCTCCATTTCATCTTCATCTCACCTGTTCCTCGGTTCCCAGATTCCTGGCAGGCTGGCAGCTGGAGGTCTTCACCGCAGGGGCAGGAGAGGCTCCAATTATGTTAAGAACAAGTGATTTAAAAATGCACATTACAATAGCCTGAATATATGTCATTTTTGTACATTATTTTTGGGAAGAATTAAAAGCAAATATTCCGCCCTGCCTGGCGTAGCTCAGTGGATTGTGCGCGGGCTGCAAACCAAAGTGTCGCTGGTTTGATTCCCAGTCAGGGCACATGCCTAGGTTGCAGGCCACAGCCCCCAGCAACCACACATTGATGTTTCTCTCTCTTTCTCCTTCCCTTCCCTCTCTAAAAATAAATAAATAAAATCTTTAAAAAAAAGAAATATTCCTTCCTACCAAAATATGAATTCTTTCCAGAAAACATCTAGCCATGTAATATGAAAAATAGAGACATTTATTGTAGAAGATACAAGATACAAGAAACACTGTACATAGGACAATGACACCTCAGTACTCTTCAAAGTAGGCACCTTGGGATCTCACATAGTTCTCCCAATTGCCATCAAGCTACCCTGTTATATTTTCCAGAATCTCATCAATGGTCTGAAATCTCTTCCCTTTCAAAGGTGATTTTAGTTTTGGAGAAGCCAGAAGTTGTAGGGTACCAAATATGAGCTGTAGCGGGGCTGAGTCACCTGGATGATTTGATGTTTTCCCTAAAAACTCTGCACGAGATGTGATGTATGAGTGAGTGTATTGTGATGAAGCTGCCAATCACCAATTGCCCATAGCTGCGGCCTTCTGAATCATCTAAATAGTCTCCATGGAGAAATATTCAAGCTTAACACAAAATTTGATGCAGATTCATTGCTCTATTTGCTCAGTCATTTTGAATGCGAAGGCCATACAGTACACATGCTCACTCAACAGCGTCTACTGCCCCCACTGACTAGTACAGAGAAGTCACCATTGTTCACACATACGCATTCCAGTCCACTTTCCTTGGCTGCCAGGTTATATCAATGTCGAATAAACCATTCTCGTTATATTAACAATGGCTGGACTTTTTCTGGACTGACCTCATTGTATATACATTAGCAGATAACCTAAAAGGGAATGTTAATAGAATTAAGTAATTTCTAAATATTCCCCAATTTTAAACTTATATACAACCATAGCAGAGAACGAGGACTACCTTATATACATTCGTAGCTTGATTTGTGAGCAAAATTTCCAAGTAAAAAGGGTAAAAATCCAAATATCCTACTAGTAATCAATATGTTATATATAGCATCCAACAATAAGATAACAACTAACATTCACCTTAGGAGTTAACATTTACTTAGGCCAAAATACAAAAAACATTCACTTGAAATTCAATGATATATTTCATTTTCTAACTGACTTGTTTATATATCCAGGTTATAAAAGAAGGTAATGTTCTTCTACATGGCTTACACAAGATCAGCTGTTGCAACTGGAAGTTACCATTAAGAATATCTTGTAGTTCAAGTGACTCTGAGGCCTCAAGTGATAAATTAATTTCTTTAAAATTTTCTCTTTGTTTATTGTTGTTCAAGTACAATTGGTTCTATTTCCTCCCCAGCCACTCCCACCCACCCCAGCCATCTCCACCTCCCACCCTCGATCCTTCCCCCCTTTGGCTTTGTCCATGGGTCCTTTATATATGTTCCTTGATGACCCTTCCCTCTTCCCTCCCTGTTATCCCCCCACCTCTGGTTACTGTCAGTTTGTTCTTTATTTCAATGTCTCTGGTTACATTTTGCTTGCTCATTTGTTTTATTCATGAGGTTCCACTTATAGGTGAGATCATGTGGTATTTGTCTTTCACCATCTGGCTTATTTCACTTAGCATAATGCTCTCCAGTTCTATTCATGCTGTTGCAAAGGGTAGAAGCTCCTTCTTTTTTTCTGCTGTGCAGTATTCTATTATGTAAATGTACCGTTTTTTTGATCCACTCATTCACTGATGGGCCCCACTTAGGTTTGCTTCCAACACTTGGCTATTGTAAATGTGCTGCTATGAACTTTGGGGTGCATTGGTTCTTTTGAACTGGTGTTTTAGGATTCTTAGGGTATAATCCCAGCAGTGAGATTGCTGGTTCAGAGGGCAGTTCCATTTTTAATTTTCTGAGGAAATTCCATACTGTTTTCTACAGTGGCTGTACCAGTCTGCATTCCCACCAACAGTGTACTAGGGTTCCCGTTTCTCCACAGCCTCTCCAGCACTTGTTTGTTGATTTGGTTATGATGGCCATTCTGACTGATGAGAAGTGGTATCTCATTGTGGTTTTAATTTGCATCTCTCTGATGGCTAGTGATGCTGAGCACCCTTTCATATGTCTCTGGGCCCTCTGTATGCCCTCCTTGGAGAACTATCTGTTGAGATCCTTTGCCCATTTTTAATTAGGTTGTTTGTCTTCCTGGAGTAGAGGCATGTGAATTCTTTATATATTTTGGAGATCAAAGCCTTGTCTGAGGTATCATTTGCAAATATATTTTCCCATACAGTTGGTTCCTTTTTCATTTTGCTTATGTTTTCTTCAGCCATGCAGGAGCTTTTTATTTTGATGAAATCCCATTTGCTTATTCTTTCCTTTATGTCCCTTGCTCTAGGGGACATATTGGCAAAATATTGCTATATGGAATATCTGAGATATTTTCTCCCTATGTTTTCCTCTCGGACTTTTATGGTGTCTTGACTTATATTTAAGTCTTTTATCCATCTTGAGTCTATTATTTGACTGTGAAGGGTTTGAAACTCACACCTTAGTATTTTCATTGTCAGTTCAGTGTTATTTTTCCCCAGTTGATCATATTAGAAAGCATCCAAACTTGATATTTATCAGTATTCACAAGGAGACACAACCAAAAATGAAAGATGAAGGGAAATGCTGATTATAAAACTAAAGACCAATCAATCAGCCAAATTACAGAGAAAAATTAAGCCACAGATTGGATTTCAGAACCTGAAAAGAAAAACATTATCATCTGTTTAATACCTGTACTTCTTAAAGAGCTTGGACCAAGGGTGCAAATTCTGTTTCATTTAGTCTTTCATTAAAGGACTAAAAAAAATGGAATGGAGGCATACAGTCCAGGCCAGAATTGCTCTTACTGGAAGCACAGTCGTCTTAAAATGGCACAATGAACCTGTCTTTGTTGATTGAGAAATGGACCAGCCAATGGGCTAGCAATAGGAGCAATGCAAAAGTTCATTGGCTCAGGACACACTCGTTTTTACAGCCTAAAGATGAATATAAACTGCTATTTAGCATTACTTGCTTTAATAAAGATTTCACTGGGCAATATTTGCATGAGGGCAAGATATGGTTGGTGACAGTTACTGGCAGAGAAAAACACAAACTGATTTAGCTCATACTACATGAGCTAACTCTTCTTAATTAAATGGGAAACTTTCTCAAAACAAATACTTGTTATTACTATTGTACAAAGTTCAATATATAACAAATGTAAGATGCCAAGGATAATATAGATTTTAAAAAGGTGTGAAATATAAGTAACAAAACGAAAAACCATTATGAGACATGACTACATATTCCATCCCATAATCTCCTAAATCAAAGCTTTTAACTGTCTGAATTTATGTGTGACTGTATTCTTTCTAATATGCATTCTTCCTTCTAGAGGTTGTTCAATAACAGCAGATGTGTTCCTGCCACAAGGTCACAGTGTTCTAGAAACTGAATGCATTCTTGAATAACAGTGTCATGACAATAATTGTGTGTTTACACATGTTTTCTAATAAGGACTAAAAGCATCTTTTTCAGTAGATTTTCCCCCACTCAGTAGCTGCTCCACCAGGCTCCTGGCCCCGGGAAGATCGCCCTCGTTGTACTTGATGGCAGCTTGCAGACGGAGGACACGGCTGTGGTAGGCGGGGTTGTCCAAGAGGAGGGAGGCCGCCCAGGTGGCCTCCGGATAAAGGCAGGCCTTGTACAGGGCCTGGGCCTGGTACAGGCGGTACTGCTCCAGCTCCGGGTGCAGCTGGCTCAGCTGCTCATAGCACTTGGCGGCCAGCGCGAACTCCTGCAGGCGGTACTAGCAGTAGCCCAGCAGCGACAGGCCGGCGCGGCTCCTCGGGATCCGCTGGAGCTCTCCGCCCAGCAGCTGCACCACTTTGGCGGCGTAGCGGGAATCGCGGATGAGCTGGTACACCACCGTGGTTAACTCCCAGCCGGGGATCTGCGTTCTGCCCAGCCATGGTTGCTGTGCGTCCTACTTACCAAGGCAACAAACTAACCAGAAACGGAAGATTTTCTCTACATGCTCCCTAAGTGAATTTGTAGTAGAAGCCGTTAGGATTGGAAAGGAATCACCTAAGGACTGTACTTTTTAAACAAAGGGAACATATCCTTCAATATGCAGCATATAAACTCATATTCAAAAATCCCTTTAGATATTCCTCCAAATATGGGATGATCACTATCAACTAGGTAAATGGTAGTAGCTTGGATAATACAGATTAAAAGTTGCATAAATCGGAGACCATGCATTAGCATTCACAATGCTAATTCCAAATTCTTGAACAGATATGATAGCATTTCAGCACCCAAAGATGTCTTGCTATAGAGGAGGTATTCTGAGCATACTACATCTCAGTATATATATAGCTGTTTCCTGGAAAGAAAAATCAATCATAGCAGGAATTCCCACTGTTTATGGAAAGCTCACAGTTTGAACAACAGAAATCACTGTTTTTATTGTTTGAAAACGTTTGAAATCAGCAATTTCATGATTCAACCTAGTACTTTTGATTTTTTCTAAGCCAGATAGAGTTCAGTTGACAGATATTTTTTTAAAGACTTTATTTATTTATTTCTAGAGAGGGGGAGAAACATCAATATGTAGCTGCCTCTCATGCGCCTCCCACTGGGGATCTGGCCTGCAACCCAGGCATGTGCCTTGACTGGGAATAGAATTGGTGACCCTTTGGTTCACAGGCCCACACTCAATTCACTGAGCTGCACCAGCCAGGGTATAGTTACATTTTTGAAGAGCAAAGGGGTAAGGTGCAGATGAAAAAAAAAAACAGTAAGGCTCTTGTAGCTTATAGAAAATTAAATGCCCAAGCAGAATGAATGGAGTTCATAGTGAAAACTCCAAAACACTATTGAGAGGCTTTTGAATATGAAACGCATTATGAGTCTACCAGTTACAATTTCAGAATTCACTGATAGACCATCCCACCTGTTGTATGAATAAGAGAGGAGGCTGATGGGGTTATTGGAATATACAATATTTTTCCACTTTCAAGAAGGTACAACGTGGAACCAAACTCAAGCATTAATGTATCCTAAATAAAAATACAAGGATGAGAATTAAGAACTGAGGCTAAAGCTGTTATTAATCACTGCTAAAAATCAAATATGGAAAGTCTGATTATATCTTATTTATGTTTGTATATTCAGAATATTAACAAATAGAGCAAAAGAAAACCATGGAAATTTGTCAACCATATTTATTGTCTCCATACCATAGCACCATAATTTTGTTATAGCACAAAGTTTCCCCCTGGGTCTTGCACATTAAAAAACAAATAAAAAAACAACAAAAAGAACTTCACTTAGAACATAAGAAACTTTTGTTAGAAAAAACATTACAACTGTATTGAAAACCTCTGCCAAGACATACTAAAAGCTATGTAAAATGTATGCACTGTAAATTAATGTACTTATAAGGGTTAATGTTGGAGTAGAGCACAATATTCTTGAAGTAATTATTAATGTCCAGACATTCTATTCATTAACTGAGTCCTGAACTTCAGAGTGCCTAGCCGCTGGGTAATGTCAGCTTGTCAATCAGAGTTCCCTCAGGATATAGCAAGCACAAGTATATAAAGAAGAGGGAATATAGGTATTACAGATACTATTAAACACAACTTCCTCATTAATTTTTAAATTTTCATATTCTTCTAGGGTTCAAGTGCCTTTTACTACATTTAATTTCATGAGATTTCTCAGAGAAAAGTTACAGCTAAATTAATTTTTAAAGGATAAAAAAATTCTACAAATGTAAAGAAGCCAAAGGATAAATAAAGAGAATAAAAAATACAGATAACAGAGCCATTATGGTAAATGCCCATTATCAGACATGACTACATATTCCATCCTATAATCTCATAAATCAAAGCTTTCAACTGTCTGGATTCATAAGTGACTGTATTCTTTCCAGTATGCATTCTTTCTTCCTCCAGGGGTTGTTCAATAATGGCAGGTACGTTCCTGCCATAAAGTTCACAGTGTTCCAGAAACTGGACACATTCTTGGATAACACTGTCACGAAGCATGATTGTGTGTTTTGACATGTTTTCTAATAAGGACAGGAAGCATCTTTTGGCATAATACCAGGTATCAGTTCCCAGTTTCTTATTATAAGGTTCCAAGCTTTTGATAACTCGAGAAATCCCAAAGTCATAATTTCCTTTGGCACAGTAAAGTGTTCCTATCACCAAGTTCACAATGCAGAGATGGTAGGTTTTCTTGTCTGGGTCATCATAGGACAGCTGATCTTCCTCCTTTTCGATCTTCCTCATCAACTCCTCGGCTTCTTCATTTTCACTAGTCATAATATACGAAACACAGAGGTTAGCCAGTACGATGGCACTGACACTCAGGATGTTGTCATAATGCTTCTTGACTATGGGCTCATAAAAACCAATGGCTTCTTTGTATTTGTTTTCCTGCATGAACAGAACATGGGCCACATTCAGCTTCCACACATCATGGTCACTGCAGAATTCCACAGACTTGCGAAAGATCTTTTCCACCACTGGGTAATTTTCAAGGTTCCAGTAGATTTTTGCCTGGGCCATCAACACAGGAATATACTTCTCCAGGATGTCATCATATTCATTCACTGCCTTTTTGACAGCTTCGTCATCTCTACTGTGTCTTGCTTCCTGTACTTGTTTGGTGAGTCTCCGGAGCTGTTCAGTCAGCGTCCCTGCTAGCCCATCAAGCCTAATGAAAGCCTCTTCAGGAGCTGTCTGGCAAGTGATCATGGCATCCAAGAAGTCATAGAGATAGGGTGTGAGGAATTTGTAAGTCAAGTGGGCATTCTCTGCCAGGACATCTGCAGCCAGGTCAAAATACTCATACTTACAGTACAGCAGCAACAGGTTGCCAAAGGTCTCTGGGGGGAAGGGGTTCTGTTGGAGCAAAAACTGTAGCTTTTCAAACCCTTCTGTAGGTCTGGCATCCATGTTCATTAGTGCCTGGTTGTGCAGAGTCACAGGGTCCAACTCTTCCTCTGCCCTGGGTGGCATGTCAGTGAGGGTTTCGTGGGCAACCTTATAGTTTTTCAGTTGGTATTCTATGGCTGCCTTGAGGTTGAAGGCTTCCACCAGAGCAGTCTGGTGAAGGACTAAAGTGTTGCCAACACTGTGAACATCGATGCCTTCGGTAGTCATGCCCACACCTAGCTCTGGGTGCTGGCGGATGCCACGCTCAATAATGTCTGCGATATGCTTCAGAGCTGAGGCATACTGTCGACTGCTATAATAGGCCAATGCCAGATTGTAGCAAAGGTCAGGCCGGTAGCCTGAGGCCTGCAGGGCTGCAAAGAACTTGGAACATGCAGCTTGGTACTGCCCCTCCTTGTAGAGCAAACAACCCAGGTTGACTTGGCCATCTGACTCATTCTCACCCCCACTGTCTTCTCCCCCTTCCCCACTCAGTAGCTGCTCCACCAGGCTCCTGGCCCCGGGAAGATCGCCCTCGCTGTACTTGATGGCAGCTTGCAGACGGAGGACATGGCTGTGGTAGGCGGGGTTGTCCAAGAGGAGGAAGGCCACCCGGGTGGCCTCCGGATAAAGGCAGGCCTTGTACAGGGCCTGGGCCTGGTACAGGCGGTACTGCTCCAGCTCCGGGTGCAGCTGGCTCAGCTGCTCATAGCACTCGGCGGCCAGCGCGAACTCCTGCAGGCGGTAGTAGCAGTAGCCCAGCAGCGACAGGCCGGCGCGGCTCCTCGGGATCCGCTGGAGCTCTCCGCCCAGCAGCTGCACCACCTCGGCGTAGCGGGAATCGCGGATGAGCCGGTACACCACCGCAGTGAACTCCCCGTCGGGGATCTGTGTACTACCCAGCCGCGCCATAACCGCCACAGTTGTTGTGCGTCCTAGTTACCTAGGCAACGAGCCTACCGGAAACGGAAAACTGCTTCTCTGGAGATTACTTTGCAACAGAGAGAGTTAGTAATAAAAAGGAATCACTACGTTAGTCTCTCAGTTACCGATTCAGCCCTCGAAGACGGATGGCAGAAGTCATGAATAGCGAAGAGTAAGAGAACCCTACCCGCTAGCTCTGAAACGGAAACTCTACTTCCCGACATGCACCGGTGAAATATACGCAGGCTATTCTGAGTGTGGCCGCCGTGCTTTCTGGGATATGTAGTCTCCGCCAGACTGAGCTATCCGCCTAGCAGACGGGGTTTCCCTGGCTTTTGGTTCCTGTGTACACGAGGGTTGCTGGCTACCAGTTGTATCAGCTAGGTCTCTTAGACAGGAGAGGAAGGTTCATGGTCCCATGTTCTTTGCGTTTATGAGCCTTATACACTATGCGCTGCATGCAAATGGTGTCGTTTCGTATTTTGTTTTTGTAAATGCACGGTCTTGAAAAGGGGGAAAATTTCTTTGGAGTTCCCCTTAGAATTAGAATAGGCTGTTCTTAAGCTGCCTTGAGGGCGCACTCTCAAAAAACCTAATATGCAGAAACCAAGCATCCTTATTTTAGTTGTTTCCACAGGTAATAGTTAGGAAACGGTTTTGTGAATCTTACCTGGTATGGGAGACTTTTAATTTTAGAATCAAGTGTCTCCCAATCCCCTTTTTAATACACAAGAAGTATTACTGAGCAGATGTTGGCCTTTAAACCTGGCTGTTTACTGCCCTGGGTCTTCAAATTTCACTGTAATTAAGAAACCAATCTTCCTTGATCTCCCTACTTCTCCACTGACTTTCCATGATCTGCATTGTCCTGTGTATTGCACAAGATAAATGATGCGTGAATGAAAGCATTTGCTATATATTTAAAGACTTAAGTACAAGTCCTTTATGTGCCTCCTCTATAGTTGTGCTGCCCCTCCATCTCTTCTATTTATACATTTCAGAGCCAGCAACAACTATATATAAGATATGGCACTCGATTAGACTATTTACATATGTTAATGCTAATTTTAATATCCACCCTATATTCTATATATTACAGATAAAGAATCTGTCTACTAGAAAGTTTCAAATAATTTGCTGAAGACCGTTAGGTAGTGACTTTACCATGGTATCCAACAGCTAGTTTCAGTAGGAAATAGTGACTGATGAATACTTTATTTCATATACTTTCTACAGATGAGTTTTTAAGGGCCCAGTGTTTGGTGGCAAGTTGTATGATGGTAGATTAGTGTCTTTTTGTTCTTCTTTAAAAAAACTAACCAGGTTGGTTTGGGCAGTAGAAATTCGATCTTCCGGGCCTGAATTACAGCTGTGAGCAGATGTTAGGAAGTAACTAGTAGGGGTGGTATAGCTCCCAGTCACCTGGAGTAGCTAGGAGGCAAGTTTTGCTGACCTACAATTGCTACTGTTGTAAAACAACTGACTTCATGTACTCATTCAGTCTTTTCCCTTGCTCATAAATTGACAAAGCTGTGTTTTTATGGGTGGAATTACATAGGGAAGCTTCCACTGTGTGAATACCAAGGAAGGGACAACCTACACCTATTTCGGTGGAGTTGAGTGGGGCTCTGGGCCACCTAAATTTCCCCACAGAACACAGCTGATGAGGGTAACCATTACCCTACTTTAATGCTTCTTTCAATACAGTCTCTAGGTGCACCACTTAAGGGCCTTCAATCTAAGGAGGCACATGGATTGAGGAGGGATCTTGGCAAGTGCCACTCAATCATTGAGGATGAGTCGGGGAGAATCTTACTTCTATGGCTGCTTGACTACACTTGTCCCTTGGAAACTCAGGCTCAGTATTTTAAAGTATTTATGTATGAACTGTTACTTTAGGTAAGTTGCTATTAAGTCAAGGTAAGATGATAGACCATGGGAACAGGAAATTGCCTTATATATCTTAGGTCAGTCACTCTGTTTCCAAGAGTTGTATCATGAAAGCATTTACTTTCTAATGGTTCCCTAGAAATAATATGGAAAGTAGAAGGGCTATCTGCTCTGCTGCAAATTTCTCTGATCTCTACAGGCATCAGCTGAGGTTCCCCTCTTTGTGTTGGTACCTATCTGTGAGCACGGCAGCTGGGCGGAGCAGGAGGGAGGCTGGCTGGCTTGAATGTGTTGGCTTGAAAAAAGCAGGACATTCGGCTTAGACAGATGGAGGGCAGGGTCATTTTCAAAATGAAATGAGTGCACAAATCACACTGCGAAATTGGCATGACCAGGACTGCTGCTGTGATGGACTGACTTTTATTTAATCTCTGATAAGCAGTTGGGGATAGATTTGTTTTTTGGAGGGGGGATGGGGGGAAAAGATGGTAAAAGAAGACCCTTTAATTAGTGATAGAAATTCTGGAAATCAATAAATGGGGTGGGATATTCTAAAATGTCATGAAGATCATTTAGTTTCCAATAGAATCTTGAAAATCTGGAGCATATATCAGAAAGAAACTGTAACGTGCCCTTCTAGCAATAAGAAAGCATTTAGTGGTTACAATAAAATGATTTAGTGCATCATTGACAGGAATTAGACTTTGGGAAAATGGTGTTGGATTTTGCTGCATAAGGGGAGGCTTGTTTACCACATAGAAGAATTCCATTCTGTCAAAATATAGAGAAGCTAAAAACATGATGTTTGCTTCTTAACATGCTTATGTTTCTGCCTGCCAAAATGTGAGATCATCAAATTCTATTCGTACACTTAATCTACTTGTCATTCTCTTTTACAACTAGTTGGAAGGTATGTTTTCTTACTTATCCTAGAAATGTGACCACTTCCTATTGATAAACAATGGTAATTTATGAACATCTCAACAACCACAGCTGTGGCCAGACATCTTCCTTAGGAATGGAAAACCTTCTGCAAAACCACTTTCCAGCTGTTATTTCTTTCCCCCTTTCATTCCAGGCCATTTTCTGCAGGACACCCAGTTTGGGCTGCTCAGTTATCTTGTTGCCTCCCATCCCCCATCTTTCAACACAAACAGGGAAGAATAAATTAGTGCCAAATTGGTAATGTAGTTGACTGACTTTCAGGAGCATCTGTTCAATCTTTTAAGACTTTTGGAGAGGTTGTATGTATTCCAAATCAATGCTTGGGAACATTTACACTCAGATGGTGAGACATTTAACCTCATTATGAACTCTTTTTTCCCTGGTAGTTCCAGCTTTATTAATATTTTAATTAGATTTTCTTCTTGGCCATACCTTGTTTTGTATCAAGTACTTTGTATTTGGGGGCTTACGGTGTTATGATCTAAATTAACTTACCAGGGAGATCACAGTAGCATACAGTTTATAAAAGGAATTAGAGAAGGCACAACTGTGGATACTGACATTTAAAAATAACCAACCAACCATCCAAACAAAGAGCTACGCTAGCCCCCCTGTTCAAGTACTTTCTGTACCAGGACCAGGTCCTGATTTGCCTAACTTCCCTCATTAATCTTTACAGCTCTTCTGTGAATTCAGTGATTCTTATTGTTGGTCCCACTTGAAAAGCATGGACTACAAAGCACAAAGAAGCCAGTGGCTGTGGCAGCCAGCGCTGAGGACTGGTGATTGCTCAAGCTGGCCAGTAGGGGCTATGCTGTACCTCTTCCCTCTCACCCCCCCCCCCCACCCCCCGCACCTCCTCTTCAGTCATTTGAATTGGCTTTGGATCATTTGCTGCAGTTTGTTCTAACAGAACAGGCACAATGGTGTAAGAATTTTAAAGTTTAAGCACCGAAGCCGCTGTGTAATTGTACGGCATCCGTGTGGCTGGCAGCTCTGCATGGATGCAACCCCCCAGTGTAATTACCCATGCAAATTTGAGCAATCTGTAAGGACTCAGGAACCTGCATTTGGCTGCAGACTCTTCTCCCTCTAGACAAACTTCAATAATTTGAATTATTCTGTCATCTTTAAAATGCTCCACGGACAGGGAGGTCCCAGTATTTCTCTCACATAGGCAAACATCACAGATCAAGACAAGGTTAATGGGCTAAAAGTGACAGTCAAGATTTAAATTGTTGGTATTCAGATACATGCTTGCCTCTCTCAGCCCTTAAATCACCCTTCTCAAGAGAAAGATTATTCCAAAGCCTTAGTTAAACTTTAAGCATTTATTAAAAACAAAGATATGTAGATCTCTTAAAGCAGCAGACTATTGCAAAATCATGGATTAGTTGCTTGTGAAGTGGCCAAGCCGTCTATAATGCAGTGTTCTTACAGCGAGACATCAGCCTGGGAAATCTACACATAGGGAGTGACTTCGGACCACTCAGCTGAAAACGTGTTTCCCTTCTTTTGTGGAAAACAATACTTAGGAAGCTAATCAGTGGAAGATCCCTTTTAGAGTATTGTACATCAAAATAAAATGGCAAAAAGCAATTTTTCCCCAAGGGAATGAGACTCAACAAAACCTAGCCTCCTATTATTTCCTCACTATGCTGTTTATTTTTTTTAATTCATCTAAATATGATTTAATCTAAATCTGAAGGAAAAATGAGATTCTAACACAGACACATATACACACAGAAAAGGAACACAAAGATAAATGATGGCTGCAAATAACATTTTTTTTCAAAGCAAATACTTAATTTACTGAATAAAACAAACAGTTCTGTAGCAGTGTATACACTCAGTGACATTGGTGGGGAGTTGATACACAGACAAACAACTTGTCAGGAGCACTGTTGAGCAATGTACCAAATATGTAAGAACACCCAAAATTAAATTAAGAAAGAGGTACAATGCGACATTACGGAGCTGAGGAGAGGGTACACAGTCAGGACATCGGCCATTCCTGGGTCCAGGCGCTCATCGTGAAATTCTCCAGACACACTTTGTTTTATTTCTGCCAGCTATGTGTTTTACTTTATTATTGACCGCTTAGGAAACTCATGAGATTCTGGCCTTCTCGTAGCCAGACTCAACCTTTACATTTCCCGACCCAGGTGAGTTTGGGGAGTTCTTCACAGCCCGTGGCAGAACAACAGACAACGAACCTTCACTGCAGTGGCGCTGCCAGGGTTCTCAGGTGTCCGAATCAGGTTTTCTTTTGTAGCTTTAGTGAATCCTTTCTGATGTTTTTTCCAACCCAAATATTTTTCTTTAGATTTAAATCTTTCCCTAATACATTTAGGTTTCCATCCCACTTTCAGGGAATCGCTTCACACTGTTACTAGGGATAAAACTGTATCTTATGTTTCCACAATTCAAGAAAAGTCAGCAAGGGAAATGGATTTGAAAATAATTGTAATGCAAAGTAAATTGAGCAGATTCTGGTTGATGACCTATAAGGTAAGTGGAAAAAAGATGAAAAATTTTGATATGCAAAAAAGCAACTGAATTCCTGTAATGGTAATATTGTATTACACTAACAAAAAGTTAAAGGTTACTTCTAACCCAAAGTGTGTGTAAATATAAAATACTTGGAAATGCATAGACGTCAAAAATTTGAGAAACAGAAAATGCACATGCAGTTTTAACTTCTTTTCCTCACTTTATGAATTTATTTCTAAATTAAATGGACTACTACTTATTGGATATCTATGATATGAGAAAGTCTAAAATTATCCTTTATATGATAAAAGGGTAAATTTTAAGAAAATTGTACTGATGATAATATCTCTTATGGTCACTAGAGGCAGGCTCAGACATATCTGTGGTAAGGTTGTTTTTATAGCTAGCCCATATATGTAGCCTTGTACTCTGTCTTTAATGAGATGACCTCTTTCTGTTTATTCTGATTTTATTCAAGCACAGTAAATGATACAGGTATCTGGAAAAACTTTTTAAAGTTAAATATAGCTCAGTCCTTCAGTGTGGAAGTGAAGTTGGTGCTTTTATTTTACAGATGGAAAGCCTGACACCTGGCGAGTCCCGAGATTACAGGTCCAGCCGGTGGCCACGCCAGGATGGAGCCCCAGTCCCACTGCGCACCGGATGGTGCCTTTAACAGTTTGCCAGGCTGACCCTACTGGCCAGGATTGCCAGCCACATTGTAGGCTGCGCATGTGTTATCTACACACTGAGTAATAAGAGAATAAATAGTATCTCTGAAAAAAAATGCATCTCGTGGAGATAGTAGGATGAAGTCATTTCAAATATGAATGCCAAGAGACCCACCCAAGGAAGCAACCATAATCTGGTGAGTTGGAAATTTTATAGGAAGGCTCCCATTTTAAATGCCTTCCTACAATAGGGAAAAAAAACAAACCACCAAAAACAAGAACTGGGAAAATTTCTTTCTCTGTTTTAGAAAAGCAGAATACATGGAATACATACCTCACATTCTTAGAAAATTATACATTATTTAGAAAAGGGACTAAAAATGCCTTTAACTCCCAAGAGTTCAGCCCCTAACCCGGGGGGTTGCCGGCACCAGAGAAGCTGCTCCCCTCCTCCCCACTGCTTCCTGGTGGTGGGGGGACCCACCCGTGGCATTAGTCAGCAGTTTCTGAATTCTGACCCACAATGGGAAAGACACTCTGAGACAGGAAAAATAGATGGAGGCAATTACAAACAGCTCTTTGATTGATGGTTGACATTGTCAGGGCTCCACTGTGTGGCAGATTGCAATGGTGTTGAACTCCCCTTGCTACCAGTGGATGTTGCTATTGGCAACCGTGCAGTGAAGCCAATAAAAAGGCAAGGAAATGAGAGGAAAACTCAACCTTTGTGGAAGCCATAGGGTTTGTGCTATAAATTATGTTCCCCTTAGCAACATGCAGCATCACTGTGCAGGATAGTCATCGCGCTTGTAGCTGCCTGCAGTCTCCATCGGACCCTGGGTCTAGTCTTATCGTCAAGCACATGCTTTAAAATTTTGCTGTAGGTAGACTGGCATCCGTCTGTCTGGGCTATTTATTCATTTATTTATTTATTGTTGGGGAGGATAACAGATGTGGATTCATGCCTGCCTCACATGGACTGATTTTCAATTCCCGTTTGTGACATAAACATAATGCGACACAGTAGCCAGAAACACCTGCAGTGCTTCTGAGCGGCAGACACAGGCCCAGGGCCTGTCCCTAACTCCACCCACCCTTTGTTCCTTACCTGAGGAGGAGAGAGAGACAGCCCAGCAGAAGCTATTTTCCTTTATGGCAGAGTGATTCAGAAAACTGGCTTAATAAAACCCATAAATCTGAACAACCTCCTCTTCCCTGCTCTGTGGAGGCTATTTTTCCTGCTCTCATTTTCTCCTCTAGTCTCTCCAGTCTTCCCTGCAGAGACAGCTGTAAAGAGAAGCTAGAAACATTATTTTTTAAGACTCTTACTCCTTCCTTCTCTTTTTTTTTGTCAAACCCCCTCCCTGCTCAAGTATTTCTCTCTTCTAAGCAACCGGTGACAGGATTCTGTACCCTGATTCTGCACTCATTTTTTTGGTTGGAAGTACCATTTTTCTTTGTTTGGACTGACTTTCACCTTTCCTCTGGCAGTTCTCTTCACAGCTGCCTCGGTGCCTAGCTTTTCTTTCTTGGTCGTCTTCTCTTGCTTCCCCTCTTCTCCTTCTCTTCTTCCTCCTTCTCTTCCTCCTTCTTTTCCCCCCTCTTTGCCTGGTTTATAATATTAGTTTATTTTTGGTCACCTGGAATCTTACTTCTTTCCTACGAATGTCTGCTGTTCCTGCAATTCCGTTTTGGTACCTTAATGTACCCATTCTTTATGCATTTCCTGAGTGTCTACTCTTGCCAGGAAAACAATGTTCTTTGTGGAACTTGACCCGCCATTTCCTTAGTATTTGAGTGATAGAGTTAATATCTGATAATGGCCAGTGGCAAAAAGAACAAACATGGTTTATAAAATTTTAAATTTTAAATCTTAAATTTTAAGGTTCATCTGGTCTAGAAATTTTCAACCCCCTCACAGCCCTTTCATGGACCACCACACACATCATCGAAAACACGGCTTCAAATGGATGACTTTGGCTGTTAAATGTTTTATGTCTTGGGGATTCCTTGTTAGATGTATTTCAACAAAGAATTCCAAGGTTAAACCATGTTTGAAAATAATTTCCTAGTGTAATCTCATTTGACAAACGAGGAAACTGACCAGAAGAAGTTAGGTGAATTATCCAAAGTCATCCCATCAGTAGTGCCAAAGCTAGGAGCACACGTCTTAGCCACTAGCCTTGTGTTCTGTGGAGAAGGCATAGGATGTCCTCAGTCTCACATAAAATGGGACACAACGTAGCTTTCTAGTCATTACATCCATTTAATATAGTTTATTCTTACCCATGATAAACCTGGCTTTTTAAAAAACATTTTATTGTTTATGCTATTATAGTTGTCCAATTTCCCCCTTTGCCCCCCTCTGCCAAGCCCACCCCACACTCCCACAGTCAATGCTCACACCATTATCCCTGTCCACCGGTTCTTCATGTGTGTTCTTTGACTGGTCCTTTCTCCTTCTTTCAGTCTTTTAATAGAATATTTGTTCTCTGTCCAGACCATTATTCCTTTAGTTTTCAAGTATTATTTCTTACACTCAAGGAAAAATCCAAAATTAGGGACTCCTATATTTGGCTGTAGGTTGGTACGGAGAGTAGTCTTCAATTTTATACAAAAACCATCACTAGGAGAACACAAGATAGTCAATGATCACTCTCCATGGTGCTGTGGTGTCCTGTGAAATGTTTTGCATTTGGAAATATTTTCTAAATGTTCACATGTCACTTGTGGTAAATCCAACGGTAGATTTCCTAGAATCCTTTCATCTTGACTTTCTTTAAAAACACCTTATTTATTTTATTTTTAGACAGAGGGGAAGGAAAAGAGAAGGAGAGGGAGGGAAACATCAATGTGTGGTTGCCTCTTGTGTGCCCCCTACTGGGGACCTAGCCCACAACTCAGGCATATGCTCTGACTGGGAATTGAACTGGTGACTCTGTGGTTCTCAGACCAGTGCTCAATCCACTGAGTCACACCAGCCAGGATTCAGCCTGACTTTAATTAAAGCCAGTTAATCTATTCCTTCTAGGAATAGACTTTGCTCTGTAATGAAAGTTGAATTATAAAACTAAAAAAGGGGACCAAGATTCAATGCAGTGTTATGAATCTTATATAAACACCAACAAGACAAACACATTTGATGTATTTCTACTGTGGATTATTTTTTTAGGGAAAATGTGAGAATGGTTGGTGTTTGTAAGGACAATACAGTTTATCTTTTAGGGAGGCAAGTCTATAGGCTCTGAGCCACCATTAAGAAGCTCTAGGATAAAAGCAAAATACCTCTACAGAATACAAGTTGGGATTCTTGGGACAGTCTGGCACAAAGGGCTCTCGGGAAAGGATGCAATGTCAGGCTTTGTTTGGCATGGAACAAATAAAAGAGCCGTGTGCAAAATGAAGCAGTGCTAAGGACACCTATGCTGTTTTCCATTCCCGTGGCTCCAAATGAGCAGGGCCAGCTGTCCTCAGATCCTGGATCACCATGGGCCTCCTCCGTCCAGCGCCTGTCTCTGTCTCAGCCCATGTCTGCTCAGCAGAGAAGCTGAGGGTCGTGGGATGTGATTCCTGCCCCACCTCCTCCTCTCTCCTTGTTTCGCTCTTTCCTGCTGACCACACTTCAAGGTGAAAGCCCAGACATGCTTCCCAGCACATCCCTCAGATTTTGTGTCTCTCTGAGCTTAAAGGACAAAACGATGATGTGGCTGGACCAAAGCTGGCCTTTCAGGATGCAGTCACTGTGCAGCAGAAGCTGACCCCGAGGGTTAGTTACTGTTTTCACCAGCCACTGTGAGGCCCGCAGAGGAGGGGGAGGCAGCTGAGACCAGCAGCCTTTTCTGGTGCAACTCCTCCCACTTACTTCTGTTGGCAGCCACTGAATCCAGCATTGGCTTGAGTTTCACATTGACCTTCACCAATGCCTAAGATAAAACAACAAAAAGGTTGGGGGGTCAGGAACCAGAGTCACTGACATGATTTTCCAGCTTTCACTTATGAGAATGGAAACCAGCTGTAAGAAATGAAAAGTGATGATTGTTTGGTAACCAGGAGCTATTTATAAGAAGTAGATATGTATTTAGTGCCATTGTTTTATATCAATAGAGGCTATGCAGAATATGAAAAAAAAAACCAGGTGGCCAGGTACTACTCCAGAGTGGCAGACAATTCGGTCATGACCTTGTTTTAGATTCACATTGAAAAACACAGGAAACAAAACAGCAGTGTGTAGCTCACACATGTCTGCTAATATGTACATTTTTGCCTGCCATGGAGGCCTCTAGATCTCAATAGACCATGAAATGAAATTTTTACAAAAATAAACCTACCATTTACTCTACCGTAGATGACTCCAGGTGGACTTACCTGAATAAGAAAGGCAAAGGAAATCCTGAAACAAGAAGAGGTGCTTGTTTTTAAAGCTAAGAATCTGGGAGCTGTGCCCAATGTGCAGAGCACCGTGAGGACATGCGTGGAAATAGACACGAGAGAAGAGAAGAGGAGTGTGGAGGAGAGAGACGGAGGGGAGTAGGAGAGATGAAGGAAGAGGACGTGTAGCCCGTGGCCAGAAGCTGACAGACCGTGAGGCTAATGAAGCTCAGGATTTGGTTTCCTAATTGCAGGTGATCCCTCTAAAAATTTCCTTGTTACTTAATTTCGTATTTTTTAAAGTCCTCAAAAACTTTTGGCCTCACAAAACTTGGATCGCCCCTCCAGTGGAACAAGGCAACAGATGAAAACACGGATCGGGGAGCTGTGGGGGCGTCAGCTCATGGAAACGTAACACTCGGAGTCTCCGCTTTCTGCCTTGGGTCAGTGTTCTGTGGCCACAGACTGGATCCCTGAGGTCGACACCACGCTGGCGCGTCCCATTCACCACCAGGGAAACAAACCCACTGCGGTTTCAGCACGTCTCCTAAGCAGCTTTCTCTGTGCGTGGCCTGTGGCCAGGAGTGGTTCTCCAATAGCTCGTCTACTTGAGGATGTTCTTCCCTAAGCACGGTGGCAAACCACCTGTTTATCCGCTCCACCTCCCACTCCAGGAAGTCAGAGGACCACGAGTAAAACATACCTAGAAGTAAGGTAAGTAAGTAAGTAAGAGGGGGTTGAAAAGCCCAGAAATAACCCGGTATTCCACAGGGCAGTGAGCACTCCAACCTGGCTGAGATGATGCTCATTCACATAGATACCCCTTAAACAGACATGTTCTCTTTCTTAAAACAAAAGTGATGTTTAGCCCATCAAGCAACACATAGCAACATCTAATATTAAATCAGATGTATTAGTTATTCCATATAAAAGTAACGCAGCAACTGAATAACTCAGGCAGTGACCAAAATCCTGTCTATTTCCATGGGGAAAATGCAGGTACATATTTCTGCTCAATGCATAGAGCTTTAATTAGACACTAGTATGAGGTAGCAATGAATGCTGTGGCTCTATTTAATATAGTTTGGCACTGGCTCCCCTTTACTCTGCTTAAGCCTTTTAATTAAACTGACTACTATAATTCCTATGGAAATTAGTGTTTATGTTATTTTCCTGCTACAAAAGCATTTCTCTAGAACTTATTTTTTTTAATCCCAGGAGCAAAAATTGGATTTTTTTTCTGCCTGAAATGTAATTAAAAACTCATTTGATTACTATATTTTGGCTCAGTTTTACTTATTAAATTCCTGTAATCAGTTTTCTTTTATGGAGCTGCTGGGAAATGATCTCAAAAGCAACACATTTTTCTCTTCTTTGGCAGATTCCCTAGCATTTTAAATTACATTCATAGCACCTGTCCATGATTCAAATTCCTTCACCAATTTCTTCCTTAAACCATTTAAATTTATTTGGCTTAGTCCCCCCAAAAATATTTCCGTCCTTTATCTAGCTCTTTGTTCTCCCTCTTTTTTTGTGTTGATAAAAAATTGCAAGGGAGAGGGTACATATTTCTCAGAATTGCTTCTCTTTGTTTTATATTCTCCTTAAACACAGAATTGACAAACTAGGATATCCTTTTCCCTGGTAGGTGCTGGTTCTAGGCAAAGGTAGCAAAAAGCCAATCCTGAAGTATTACTCCTACTCACACTATAAATTCGTTACACGAATGCAGTTAACTGAGAGAATATAGAACTATTAGAATATAGGAAAGCAGAGGGTTTTCAGTAATTATGTGCCAGGGGCCACCAGGAAGATAAATGCCCCAATATTTGGAAAGGGGAGAGTATTCCTAAAAACTCCTCATCAGTGAGTGCCACCTGATGGGTTCTGTGCGAATGCTTCTACTACCTGTCTTGTTTGACTCGTTGTTCTTGTAGCAAAGGAGAAAGGGCTCACTTCTGGCCCCTCCTCTCCCTCTCCACACGTGCAGAGGCACTCGAAAAGCCTCATGCAGGGCGCCCGCCCCCAGGGCTGCTGGGTCTCCTCTGTGGCCCCCTTGCCGTGTGGCCATTCAATTTTTAAACATGTCCAGAGGCAGTAAACTCACCACCTCCCAGAGGGGTTCAGTTCACTCTTTGTTTTTATTTTAGAATGTTGTTCCTTGTATGGAGCTGAAAACTGTATATCGCTGTAACTTGTACCTAATGGTTCCAGTCTTTGCAGTGCTTTGCCTTTAAACCGCAACCTGCTCAGTCAATGTAGCACTGACGACTCTCATGCCGCTCCAAGCGGAGGTTAGGGGCCATACTGACCTAACAACCAGCTTGGGAGGTGCCACTCACTATCCCTTGGGGCAACTGTGTGGCTATCGTTGTGGGTCTCAAGCTCCCTCCTCACCCATCATAGGTGGGACCTTGGATACTCGCTCCATCCGAGGACACAGCCTTGGGCACCTAGTCATCCCGGTGGCTGAGGAACCCCACCTCCTTCCTGATTCCATTCACACTTCACGGTTGGGTTCACTTGTGACCATCACATATAGTTTATTACATATTTTATTCATGTTTTGAATAAGTAATATATTCACATAGTCCAATGGATACAAAGGGTACAAAAGGACAGTGTAAAATTTCCCTTCATTCCTTGCCCCAGACACCTAGATTCTTTTTTAGAGGCAACTTGGGTATCCCTCAAGAAACATTTTATGCATATGTAAGCACATATACATATACATACTATATATGTAGATACATATAATGTATATGTATAACACATTATGTATATAAGTATAATTAAGGTGATTCCCTCACCATTTTGGGTGTTTCTTTCAGAAGCAGAGTGAAATCAAAACCTGTGGAAGAACATTATTAAGGATGCTTGATTAGAACAAGTGTACTGTGTAGAAATTAGCAGCTGGAGGATGTAGAGAGGGGAGGGACCCAATTCCGATTTTCTGTTGCTGTGTCACTGAGTTTTCCTTCTGCAGAGCTTAATCTGCTGTGAATCCTCTCGAAAGTTGTAGTTCTCATTGACAGAAGTTTACTTGGGGTCTTTTTAAAAATGTCTTTCATGACTTTGTCATGCTCGGTCCTTCTACCCTCTTGA
Organism: Phyllostomus hastatus; assembly: GCF_019186645.2. Classification (NCBI taxonomy): domain Eukaryota; kingdom Metazoa; phylum Chordata; class Mammalia; order Chiroptera; family Phyllostomidae; genus Phyllostomus; species Phyllostomus hastatus. The sequence goes on along the minus strand of NW_025333498.1, from coordinate 14,118,372 downwards.
ACATAAAAAATATAATAAATGTCTCAATGTCCTCTCTATCAATTTTATTATCTGTATCATTTCTGAGTCTGTAATTGATTGATTTTTCTCATTATTATATTATTACGTGTCTAATTTTCTTGCCTCTTTGCATGCCTGGTGATTTTTGATTGGATATCAGACACTGATGATTATATGTTGTTGGGTGATGGATTTTTTTTTAGCATTTCTTTAAACATTTTTTAGTTTTGTTTTTGGAATGCAGTTAGCTTACTTAGTAATAATTCGATCCTTTTCAGGCTTGCTTTTCAACTTTGCTGGGTGGGTCCAGAGTAGCCTTTTATCTAGGCCTCATTTAGGCAATAATTTTTAGAGATTCATTTTCTGAGAACTGTACCCAGTACCTCATATATGCAAGGTTTTGCTTTAATATCCTGTCTAGTGAGAACATGGACTGTTCCCCAGCCTGTGAGGATTGTTCTGATTGCTGCTTTTTGCTGGTTCTTTTCTCAGCCTCAGTGGTTTCCTCACATGCACATGGTGAGCAGCCCTGGGGCCTCCAGGGGCCCTCCACGGCTCTCAGCTCTCTCCTGCACAGCTCTCTTCTCTGGTGCCCTTCCCTGGGGACTCCCATCGCCGTGGGCCCCAGACTCCGGGCTCTGCCCCTCGTCTCAGTGTGGCTCTGCTTGGGCTTCCACCTGGGAGTGCCTGGTCTGGAAACTCCCTCCAGGCAGGAAGCCAGGACAATCGTAAGCTCATTTCATTTGTTCCTCTCTCAGGAATCACTGTACTGTGCTGCCTATTGTCCTCTGTCTGAAAACTGTTCCACGTATTTTTCTGGGGTTGCTTTTTGTTTTGTTTTCTTGCTCCTGTTACTCTATTATGGCCAGGAGTGGAAATCCTTATGATTGGTTTTAAGCAACTCTGTGTTGGGTACTATCCCAAGAGTTCTCAGGGAGAGTGGAGACTTGTCTTCCTTGTATCTCTAGCTCCTGGATCAGTGACTTCTGGCAACAACAGTCCCTCCCCTACTCTACCCACAGAGTGGTGGCAGGAAAGAGGGTCAAGGCCAGGACAGCCACGGGGTCAGGCGATTCTGACCTGCTACGAAAACCTGCTGTAAACACAAGTCCAGAATGACCCCCACGGGAAATGAGCAGAGTATTCTCTCTTACTACCATTATTCTGTAGACCTTGTTTTATCAGGTCACCACGCTGCCATGAGTCAGATTCTGGCCTTGCTTTTCCTCTGCCATCACGATCCATATCTGCCACGCCCCTGCCCAGTGTGTGTGTTCTAGCACATACAGTCACTTCTTGGAATTCAGCTGCTGGAGAGATGGGGCCGACGTGGGACAAGGGAGCAAGCAAAGAGCGAGCCGTGCTATTAGAATGTGTTCTGCTATTGGAAGGGAACACAGAGGAGCCCCACCATATTAAAACCAGATTTATCTTCCAACCCAATAATGTCCAACTATGTCTTTAATACCTTTTAAAAATGTTGAGGAGCCTTGGCCAGCGTGAATCTGTTGGCTGGGCATCGTCCTACAAAGCAGAAGGTCACCAGTGCAATTCCCAGTCAGGGAACGTGCAGGGTTGCAGGCCTGGTCCCTTGTTGGGGCATATAAGAGGCAACCGATCAATGCTTCTCTCTCACACTGATGGTTCTCTCCGTCTCTTCCTCCCTACGTTCCCCTCTAAATAAATAAATACGTGAATAAATAAATAAGATCTTTAAAAAAATAAAAATAATAAAAATGTTGAGGAAATCATGGAGATGGTTATTTATTTATTTATTTATTTATTTACTTTAAAGCCAAAGAAAGAAGACGGTTTTCACGTCTGTTGGTGAATTATATATTCCAGAGTGCAAACAATAAGACTTAGTATTTTTTGCCTTCCCGCATTCATACCTTACTCAAGAGAAGTAATCAGAAACTGAGAGAAGAAATGCATGGTAGAGAAGAGAGAATTTAAAGTATTCTAAAAAATATCTACTTTTTGATGAAATATAAAAATACACTTGGAGCCCACCTCAAACATCTGTTCGAGGGCAGTGTTGCTGGTATGAAGATGTGATCACTTTATTATTGTATCATTTACTTTCTGAGTGAAATGTCAAACCGCCCAGTTAAGGGTTGGTATTTTGAAATGGAAAATCATTGTCAATATAACCAACTGGTGTCATCTCTGCCCAGACCTTCAATAGGAGGGACCTGTGAGCCAGGCCCTGAAATTCTCTTGAATTCACATGACTGGCAGAGGGCATCTCTGAGAAACAATGGAAGCTTCTGCTTCAGGTATATGACTTCAGAAAGAAGTGGCCAATTCTGTGAGCAAATCCAGACTTTAAGGTACTGCACTGTTGAATAGCTAGTTCTTCTTGGTTCCTGAGGATAAAGATTATTCATGATTTATTCTGACATAGTCCTGAGTTTTGTAGGCCATGCTGCGATGATGCGGTTGGCTCAGAGTCATGCTTGGCTTGTCAATCCTACTCGTCCACTGTGTTGTAAAGGCCGGACAGTGAACTGACTGCCCGGCACTGAACTTGCCACCTTTCTCCAAATCTGCTGCTGCTCTCGGGCTGGCTCTCTCAGGGAACTGCGTGTTATCTTCTCTTCCCAACCGCCCACCCAGAAATCCACGGGTCATTGATGCCATCTCCCTTTCCCCCACATCCAAACCGTCACCAAGTTTTGTCAATCCTACTTCCAAAGCGTCTTTGTGTGTTAGTCTATTGCCATTTTTACAATTTTAGTTCAGACTGCATCCTCTTTTCAATTACTTTAACCTGCTGCTGCCCCTCACTGGGCTCCCGGCCTTCCCTTCGCTCCGGTCCAACCCACTCGCCACACGGTAGCCACCCTCAGGCGGTCACTCACCCAAACTCACACATCCAGTCTCGCCACTCCCTACCCTGAACCGTTTTGTGTCTCTCATTTGGTACAAATGTGCTATAAGACCCTACTGAAAAGTATTAAAAGAGAATAAAATCTAGAAACAAAAGGAGAAAAAAAAACATAAAACCCAGTGGAAACTTGGGTTATGGTACAAAAAACAGAATTTGGAAATGCCAAAAGTAATGCCATCAACTTTTCTAGAAAACTTGAAATACACATCTTTGTAAGCATTTTAACCTCTTCCTGAGTTAAAAAAAAAAGAAAAAGAAAAAGAAAAAGAAAAAAGAAGCTAAACGGCACATGGGTGTTTGCAGGGGGGCAGCCGAAGTGCTAGTCACTACACAGGAGAGCAGATGGGCTGCTGCGGGGTCCAGATGGGGAGCAGCGAACAGATTCCTCCCAAATCTCACTCCTTCCCTCCCCAGTTCAATGGCTTTTAAAACTCAAGGTTGTGTAAAAATTAATTTGCATTAAATTGCTTAAGATAATGTATTAACTACCATAGGAGGCTTCCTGCAGTTTTTAAAACTTACTTTGAAAAACAAATAAACTCTATTGGTGAACACAGAAGCAAGCCAAGACTTTTTGGATAAATATTTTTAAACATTCACATTAAAAAAAAAAAGCAGCTTGAAAATAAACCTTTAGCGTGTAATGGCTAAAACCAGAAAGTTAATAACTATCTGCATTTGTTACATTATACATATAACCAGGCCGGGCCTTGGGTACTGTTGGGTTCTTCCGAGGCTAGAATGCGTGGGGTTTAAAGGGCTTTAGCCTTGTGCCTTTTGTCCTGTTTGGGGACAGAGTCATTTATTCCACTGGGACTCTGGGATCTGTAACAGAGATGGCTAGTTTGCCTTCCCAGTATGCATTTGGCCTTCCCTGAGCTTAAGAATGGCCAAGGAAGTGTAAGCAGAATTCATAAGGAGGAGCTTCTGAGAAAAGGCTTAAATGGGCATTTATTCAGCTGGGAGGTGCAACCTTTGTACTTGCCTCTATTTCTTTGTTGCTGCTGGAATATTAACATGATGGCTGGAACTACAGTGAACATCATGTGACTATGAGGCATTCTTGAGTATAAATAGGGACTGGGTCTCTGAAGACTATGGAACAGCCATATAATAGCAGCCTCAAATGGACTTATCTGGATTATTTTTTATCAGAGAGAAAAATAAATTTCTCTTTTGCTTAAGCTATTTGGGTTTCAGATCTGTTACCAGTGGCTACATGCAATTCCTAATTGTGAGAATTAATGCTATATTGTATGTCTCTATTTTCTGTTTACCTGTACAGGTGTCAGATGATTCTAGGCATTTTGATACTTGAACAAATTCCCTCCATTGGGAATGGTAAGTTAACATCTTTTGGCAGTGAGTTACAGTGAACTGTACTAGACAGCAGAAGCTATAACAGAATGTATTCCATGTCCTCTGAGCAGGCACATAACTCAGGCCCATGCAACGGGAGGGCCCTGGGGAGTGGTGTAGGGGTGGGTGTGGGCACCAAGCTAAGGCTATTAGAGCTCTCTCTAGGTTTTACCTGGGACTATTGTGAAAGAGGTTTGCCTTCCCTTGCCTTCCCTTGCCTTTCTCTCTTTCTCTTCTCCCTCCCTCCCTCCCTCCCTCCCTCCCTTCCTCCCTCCCTCCCTCCTTCCTTCCTTCCTTCCCTCCTTCCTTCCTTCCTTCCCTCCTTCCTTCCTTCCTTCCCTCCTTCCTTCCTTCCTTTTTTTGGTGTGAATAATTCTTATAATAAACATGTGACCTCAGAGTTGCCAAGACATGTGAGGAAAGCCAAAACACAATTAGGCAGGGAAAAGGGGACAGGTGTCTTATGGTGGCATCGAAGCCGCTGGATCCAGCTGAAGGCCACCAGCCAACTGTACCTCTGAGCTTCCCAGTTACTTAAGCTAAAAAATTCCATTTCTGTTCAAATTATGTTGAGTGAATTTCTGAGCTCCAAATGATGGATCTTTTGCTATTGTCATTTATTGTTCTCTGCCACCCCAGGAATCACTCGAGACTGAAACCCCCACCAGACTTCAGATTGGTGGCTGGCATGAGGGGCTCTCAGCTTCCCCAGCATAAAAAGCTGCCACACACTTGCTGAGCAGCCCCTTTACCCAAGTTAATGAGAGTCAGGGACCAGCTGGCAGTATCACCTTTTTTCTAGAACCCCCAGAGTCTTCCAGACTCTTTAAAAGTTTCTTAAAAGGTTGCTCATTCTTAGCCTGAAAGTACTCAGAAAATGCTGATTCCTTCTGGTGGCAAAGTCAGCAGGCCTATGCAGTTTGGGCTTCCAAGGAAGGAGAATGAAAGGAATTAGGGGGCAGCATTCTTTTTGCCTGGATTTTCCCTCTGAACCAACTGAACCCGGACAGAAAAGGAAAATGGCAACCAGATGTGATGTCCTCCTTGGCGGAGTTCAGTGTTATTTCACATTGATTGTATTTGGGTGAAATGCTTTTCCAGTTGGGAAAACTATTTCTTACATACGACATTGCTCTGTGGATCTGTTACTGTTCAGCAGTAACAGGTTGGCTATGCCAGATCTTTTCAAGAGTCAAAAAATATTGTCAGAACTTTGTTTTGTTAGTGATATTTGAGATCTTAAAACCTAAATAATGTAAGACGGTTACCTAAGTAGCAGTAAAGATGATGAAGCTAACAGAGCTATCACTTAGTACAAGGCAAGAAGCTCGTTCGAATCCACTGTGAGAATGATTCAGATCTGTAATTGGGATCCTAAGGGCATGGTCCAGCCAAGTTATAACATCGATGTTTGTAGCATCAATGTCTAATATCCTGAAAGCTAATTACAGTACAAGTACTAACTTAGAAAGAGATAATTTTCCTTCCAAGGTCTGAACCAGATTAGCAGTGCCTATAAAAGTGAAAATGCAACAAAACATTATAGTCATTTTCTTCTTTTCTTTCCTTTTCCATTTCCTTCCTGACTTCACAGGTTGGTTGTTTAGCTTATTTTATTCATATGCTTAGGGGATTCCTTTGTGGAAAATGATATTTACAAATGACATTAACATTCTGAATTTATGAGACAGGGATTTCAGTCTCCTTGGATTAATAGCATTATTATTTCCATAATATAGGGCAAGAGTCTTAAATTCAAATGTCCACAGGGCAGGAACATTAATGAATGAAGTATGCTGCATGATATAGTAGGGAGTGGTGGAGCCTATGGCACACTGGATATCTTACAATTTTAAAAACAGCATTCAACAAAATAAGACATGTCTGTGGGCCAGATCTGTTCTGTGGGCCACGGCTTGCTCACTGTGATAGACAGTAAAACACATCTTGCCACAATGAACTAACCAAAGCATTGAATGTGTCCTATGCGCCAGACGCCATGCTGAGACCTCTCCATGTGTTGGCTGATTAACCTCGCAACAGTGCTGTGAGTAGGTCTTGGTGGCCCTGTTTTGACAGGTGAGGAGCCTGAGATTGGAAAAATAAAGTCAGAAGAGCCCAAGTGCCCTTTTGTCCAGCAGACAAAAATGGCCTAGTGCACAGCAGAGCTGGAATGTCAGGCCAGGCCCCTGTGAGTACAGAGCCCCTGGTACCTTCACATGAGAGACCTCGACGGGGATGCTGATGACGACAGGTGTCCCACACCTAACCACAGCGTTGGGCCCGGGCAACTCTTGTCTAGTGTCTGTGATGCTGTTTCAAAACCAATTCACAGGGAGGTGACCTCACTGATTAATGAAGAAACACCGCCTCCCAAACATTAGATGTGAGAGCGCAGCTTTTATTTGTGACTCCTCTGCTCTCTCCTGCCTTGGGAAAACACAACCAGGGTTTTAAGTAGTAAATAATAGGCAAGTCTCAAGTCAGTGAGTATAAATGAAAACAAAGGGAACCGTCTCTTCTGCTATAATGAGCCCCTCTAGGATACTGTCACAGGCCATCCTGTTGGTCAGGCTTTCAGAGCAGGTTGGTAGCTAATCAGTCACGCTCACTGGGTAGGCACGTCTGACTTGGAAGGAAGGGCTGCTGACCCGGAAGCCACAGGCCCTGATGGATGGGGCTTCACAGAGGAGGCGGTTGGGACATGTAACTAAGGCACAGCCACATGGTAAGAGTCGACCTCTCCACACACCAGCATGTTTTCTGGTAAAACTGTGTACCTGAGATTTTACAGAAATAGATAAAATCTATTATTTTTGCAGAGTTCAATGTGTCAAAAAGACCATATTTAAAATTGAGTTGGTGGGCTGCACAGAGTTATTTACTATAGGTTTACTATAGGTTTTTTTGTCTGCTTGTTATGGACCTTGAGTCCTAGGCTTCTCCAAACGAAATGGATGTGGTGCCCATGTGAGAGCGTGGGGCAAGCACGAATTACAATTCCAGGTCCTTAGTGGGCGTGATGTTCTGGGTCAGGTACCTCTAAGAGTGGATTCTAGAATACTCAGTATTTGCTCTTCTGTTTTTTAGCTTGAACTCTTTTCCCTCAGTATCCACAGGGAATTGGTTCCAGGACCCCCATGGGAACCAAAACCTGCAGATGCCCAATTCCTTATGTAAAATGGCAAACTACTTGCATACAACCTGTGCACACCCTCCCGTGTACTTGACATAATCTCCAGATTACTTGTAATACCTAATGCAATGTAAGTGCTGTGTAAGTAATTGTTAATAGTGTTATGTTTCAGGAATAATGACAAAAAAAGTCTGTCATGTTCAGCACAGATGAAAACATGGTAGGCCTAACTACACAGTACATGTCAGCAACAATGTAACATTTTTATCTGAATATTTTTGATCCCCAGTCGGTTAAATATGCAAATGTGGACCTTGTGGGTATGGGAGGCTGCCTGCATTTCAAAGTCCCCAAAGACTCAAAAGACTAATTATCTGTACTAATGAACTTCTTAGTTAGTACCATGCAAATCCAATGATTACTGAGCACTTCTTGTGGGAGTTTAAAAATGGTCCTCAGGCCCAGCACCAACCAGTGCTCTGATTCAAGACAGGAAGAGCCATCCAAGCCGGCCTCCAAAGCCCCGATCTACAGAGGACTGGACCTGCAGCATCCACGAGAAATGCTCTGACTTTAGGTAAACATCCTTGGAGACAAAAATCCTCTATTGTTTTGGGGGTTTCACTCCATATGGTGACAGAAGCTTCCTTTTTGTAAACTTTACAATATTATTTAAAAAGTGAGATTTTGGAGAGAAAGAAAAAAAGACAAGAAAGGAATATTTTGCACATACCACTGGGGATATGGGGAAGATGTTGCACCATTAGCTGGCCTTCTCCCTGTCTGTAGGAAAGGGCCAATCTGTCTACTTTATGACCTGGTTGAGGGTTTGTTATGGTGGCTCTTCTCTACATCCTAACTCTCCAAAAGGCCGACATACGGGAAAAGTTTGTATGTGTGGGGACAGCAGGACCCATGTCCTCTCTATTTTTTATTACATGTTTGAAGTACAGTTTAAGAAAGGGAACATTAGAAATTTTATGAACAAAAACTTCCTAATCAGCAACATTTTCTGTCGATTCAATGTCGGGGAGTTTTGTATTAATTTAACTTTCAAACATCGATCATTTAAAATTAAATATTCATCCCAATAAAAAGACACATTAGATTTGTTTTTGAACTAAATTCTAAACCTTCTATGTAAAAAATAAACAAGAATACCCAGAAAATACTGAAAGAGTAATGGGGAAGGTGAAACTAGGCTTATCACTAAAATATATTATAAAGAAATATTAATTAAAATTGCATAATGAGGCAGGCAGATAAATAGAACAGAATAGGAAGAGTTAAAATAGAATTGAAGGGAATTTAGAGTACAATAGAAATGACATTTTACATCATAAGGAAAAAGATTAGTCAAAAACTGAGAAATTGGGTAGCAAACTAAAAAGGTATCCTGGCAGGGGAGTGGGCAGAGGGAGAGAGGTAGAAAAGGTACAGACAATAAGTAGCATAAATGGTAGGTAGAAAATAGACAGGGGGAGGTTAAGAACAGTATAGAAAATGCAGAAGCCAAAGAATTTACATGTACAACCCATGGGCATGAACTAAAAGGGGAGAATGTGGGTGGGAGGGGGTGTGCAGGGCGTACTGGAATAAAGGGGGGAAAATGGGACAACTGTAATAGCATAATCAATAAATATATTAAAAAAATAAAAAATATTCTGAGCTTCTACTTTATATCCAAAAAATAAAGCAAAGTCAGATAAATAACAAATATAAATATAAAAATAAAGCTATAGAATGCTAAAATAAGTTCTGAGAATTTTAAAATATTATAATTTTGGAACAGGAAAGTCATTCTATGTATGACATAAATTCCAGAAGCCATAAAAGACTCATGAATCTGACTACATAAAATCAGTGTATTTCTGTATAGCATAAACAAACTAAAAAGATAAATGACAACTCAGGAAAAACATCTGCCACTTCTGCTACAAGTAAGTCTATTTCTTAATATATACTGATCTCCTACAATTCAGTGAGAAAAAAGATCACTAGCCCAACAGAAAAAGTACAAATGGCTCCTCAGTAAATAAAACTCTGCTAAAAATGTGATTGGACACATTTACGATATGGAAAACACAAGTGAAAACTACAAGAGAGATTCTATACCTATTTTATCAGCAAAATTCAAGGAGTTGAATAACATACTGTATTAGGAAGGATGTAGAGAAATAGGCAGCTTAGACATTGCTGGTGGAATATAAATTTGTTCAAACTCTGCAAAGGGAAATTTGGCAATCTCTATCAAAATTTTAAATGTCCATATGCCAAATGCCCAGTCATTCTACTTCTGCATATTTATCCTCCAAATAAAGTATGAAGATGATACATTTATAGTGATATTTATTGCACGTGTCCACGATAGCAGAGTATGAGAAGCATCGTGTCCTCAAATAATTAAATAATTAATTAGCGGTTAATAATTTGTTCATCAATAAAATCTAATACTCTACAGCTACCAAAAAGAATGAGACAGTGCCGTGAAGTGACAAAACACGGGAGGGAGCGGGGCTGCCCAGGGTGGATACACATGTGTACGAGCACTGTGTGTGTACACACATACAGACATACAGACATGCATGCTATAAACAAAATGTGTGATGATTATGGACAAAACAGTGTAAAAACACACAGTTTTTTGCTTTTATATGGACTGTCTTTAGACCCACACACAAGAAATTGGTTACCGGTGCCTGTCCCAAGGGACAGGAACTGAGTGCCTGGAGGACACTTTTCTCTGATGCTTTTTGTACCTTTTGGATTCTGTTCACTGGGTGTGTATAAACTATTTAACAATGAAATATTGTGTTTAACAGTTTAACGTGAACTTTTTGATAAAGGAATTAGCAATCTTTGATCATGTGTTAGAATTATTAAATAACAAGTCATCTGATTGTTCATACTTAAAGAAGGCTTGCAAGTACAAGGATAAAAAAGAGAAATGGCTTATTTCATAAAGATCAAAATAATATAGTGCTTTACAGCCATAATTCAAAAATTATTTTAGTGCCTTAATGTTTGTTGCAATGTTGCCTATAAACCCCTCCCCCACTCCCATCACCAATCCCCACCCAAATAAAGGCTGACTACCTCATTGATCCTAAACATTTCCTCTGAAAGGCGATCAATGTCCCCTGCCTGGCCATTAAATAGATTTTGAAACACTCTTCAATCCATATCAGTCTCATATCCTTATTTAGCTCTTCAAATTCACCCTCAGCTGGGAATTGTGCAGGCAACTGTGATTCCTTGGTGTTCGTCCCTAGTCTGAAGGGCCCCATCCATCATCATTTCTAGGCCTTTTCTGATGCAATGTAGCCTATTCTTTGTCTTTCTTAAAAACTGAATGGCTTTTAAATTATCCATTTATCTTCCTTCAGAGTTTCTGTTCAGTTTCTCAGGCCCTTTCAGGGCTGTCTTTTCTACCTTGTTTGCTGACTTTTCATTTCATTTCCTCCATTCTGGGAGGCATCTTGGTGCACCATGCTGTCTGTCCTTCAAGGCAGACCCCTTGGCCCCCATCTGCTTTCTGCTTGTTTGAAAGCTGCATCACCACTAATGTAGATTCTCTTTTTAAATGTTGTCCCTTCTGAATAGCTTTGACAACTTTTGAGATAATATGTTTCAAATTTTATGTGTAGATGGTGGGTATCTGGGAACAAAACTGAAAATAAAAGTCAAAAGACTTGGTTCTAAAACCAGCTTTGCCACAGCGACCTTTCAGGGTTTTTCGCTTTCCTCACCTACCGCCGATGGACAAGTTTGCTCCCAGTGAAACATTTTAGTTTCACGGCAGCAAGCTGCCTCCATGTAAGGCAACCTGATAAGGACGTGAGATTTACATAATGTTAATGCCTGCACACACAGCTCAGATGGTCGGTCGTACTGGTGAGGAACAGGAGAGCAGAAAGAACCTAAGTTGTGTCACTTAATATCTGCGCATTCTTGGGCAAGTGACAGAAAGTCTGTAGCTTTGGTTTTACATTTGAAAAGGGGGGTAAGAATACTAAGAGTATAAATTGAGATTGCTAGGAGAATTAAACCAGATGGTACTGGTAAATCAGTCTGGTGTCTGGCATATAGTAAGAGCTCAGTAAATGTGGTTGTAAACTCCTTACATCTTAGCAAGACAGGCAGTTTGGCTATTTTTATCCAAATTTGCAACAGAGGCTAGAGAGCCTCTGTTTGCGTAGAGTGCATGTGAACGATGCTAACAATACTAAAGACTCATGTGTGTGAAGGGCTTTAATGCATACTGTTAAAGCATTTCCAGGTACCTCATCCCTCTTCATTCCGACTCTTAGAAAGGTTGGTATTAACTCAATTCTGTTTGCCCCAAGAAGAAAGTCACTTTCCAAGGCTAGAGACCTTAAAAAAGTAGCCGAGTGGAATTACTTTTGGTCAAACCTGCAAGCCAGTGGTAATCACTGTAAGAAGAAAGCTGATGATAATGAACTTTAGGTTTTATGAGTACAGAGGGCAGATTTGAAAGAGGACACCGATAAAAACACTCACCCCTTACTGCCTCATCTTAGGTCTCTTCTCTTTTCTTCTGTTTCTTCCTCTCTGTCTCCGTTTCTCTCTTTAACCTTTCCTATTTAGATTTTTCAGCTGTTCAGACCATCTACAGCACTGAGATCACAGGGGACATACTAAGTCAAGGGCTTGGAGAATAATTCTTGCTTTGCTATTATTTTATGGTTTTGTGGTGTAAGCCTCTTTTGCTTATAGGAGGCATTAGTTCACATGCTGAAACTCCCCAATTCACTGGGGGATTCTGAGCAGCAAGTATAACCTCCTTAGTTTCCCAAATGTAAAATAGAGAAATGCTAATGCTCACCACAGGGCAACTCAGAAATGGTAGGTTATTTCAGGGCATGCCCGAAAGATGCCAAGGGAACGCAAGATCTTCCTGGTAGCAACATAATAACCTGCTCCTTCTTGCTTCTGTCCCTCCCGCACACTGGCTGTGTTGCTGAGGCAGTCCCGTGGAGTCTGGTTTACAGCTTATACACTGATGCTCCAGCTTGGATGAGGGTGAAGGTTGTGGTACTCAGTGTGACTGAGTAACAGAGACAATGAATGCAAATAAGTATAATGTGCTAACAAGGGAAAATGCAAAGCATCCCAGAGACTGCAATATCTACCTTCTGGGGGCAAAAAAAAGTTTTACAGGAGCTTGAAATCTGAGCAGATTCTTAAAGTAAGCATAGGATTTGCTTGGGGAGAAAAGGGAATGGTAGTCCTAGCAAAGAGGCCTTGGGAGTAAAGGGTATGGAACATGAATGGGGCAGCAATTTGGGAAACGGCAAGTGGCCAGTTATGCCAAGAGCAGAGGGTAAAAGGGAAGGAGGGAGAGGAGGTGAGCATGGGAAGGTCCTATGTGCCAGCTTGGATTTTTTTCCTTCTGGTAATAGGGAGGCATTAGGGCCCAAAGGACCTGCAATCAGATTTGCTTTTGGGAAATAACTCTAGTGTTAACTTGAATGGTGGTATTCAGGGGTGAAACTGGGGAGGAAGCACTGCTGAGCATGACACGGGTCTGCGTGGAGGCAGCTAGCCATGGAGACAGAGCTAGGGGAGCCCCTCTCATACAGGGGACCCGGAGGAAGGAGAAAAATCATGACACAAAACTCAAAGAGAAGGGGAAAAAATCAAACATTTGGTTTTCTTTTATAATATTTCTTGTTGTTTTGATGATACTAGAGGTTTTTTTGAAGTTATCTTTTTTTTTTATTTGCTTCCATTCCTTCTTGTTACAGACTTTTCTCACACATACTGAGGCCCTTATCTGTTTGCATACGTTTAAGTGTAAGGCTCTGAGAAAGAGTCATTAAAGGCAGTGTGTACGGGGGAGAGGGGAGGTGGGAGAAGCTTGATTGACTGCATGTCATCTTTAGGGCATCCTACAGGCATTGACTCTCACGGAGGGAGTCCCAAAGGCAGGTCTTTTCTCTGAGGCTGTTCCATTTTCCCAGTGTGAAATCCCACTTTTATTCTTCTGGGGTTTTTGGCTGCGGGTGTCTTGGGAGCAGGGTGGGAGGGTGTTTGGGTGTCGAGCCAGCCCGCAGACTTTTAGTCCCAGCCATGAGCTTTCCGCTGGAGTGCTCCAAGAGAAGAGCTCCCCGGTCTCCCGACCAGGACTGGGCAGTGGTTGCAGAGGCTGTTGACCTGGCTGTGTGCGTCATGGGAGAGTTCCGAAATGCCATTCACTGCTTCCAACTTTTTCTCCTGTCTCCAGGCTCATGCCTCAACCTCAGTGTTGTGGATGAACTTAAGATGTTGTGTAATGAAGTTAAGAAGAAGTCATATTGAATTCGACTGTGCTTTTACATCCAGTGGCTACTGTTCTTATAAGGAGAACATGTGAAGGTGCAGGGACACAGGGGGACAGAAGTAGTGATGCATCTACAAGCCAAGGAATGCCAAGGATTGCTGGCAACCACCAGAAGACAGGAGAAAGACATGGAACAGATTCCTCCTCGCAGCCTTCAGAAGGAACCCCTTCTGCCTCATTTTCATTTCAGACCTACAGCCTCCAGAACTGTGGGAGAATAGACTCCTATTATTTTAAGGTACTCTGTGCCTTGGCAGGCAGCCCCAGGAAACTGACACACTTCCTCTTAGCTGTCCTTGGCCCCTCTGAGCCCTGAGCCTCTCAGGAGTTGCTTCTGGAAGATCAGCTCATTTCTGGGTGGCATCTCCTTCTGCACACATTCTGGGCAGTGACTTCCTGTACAACTTCCAGTACTCGAGGCTATCTTGTCTCCTCTCACAACCTGTTGTCCGTCAGAGTTTAGATCTATCTTTTTGAAGAAGTACAACTTCATTATTTCTAATCACAATTAATAGTATTAAACAAGTCAATAAAATAATGAACAAAGGTGTTCATTTCAGAATTATCTCTACAGGAAAAAAACAAGAAGGGGATGACTGAACAAATGATGAAAAGTCAACTGATTGAAATATTAGGCTGTTGTTTCAAAGGACGATATGAAAGTTATATTAGAAATGTGGCGACATTAACCTAGTGTTGAGTGTTCAGAGCAGAATACATTAGTGTACCTGGGTAAAAATGTGTCTGCATTTGGGTAATAGCATAAAGGGGCATCAAAGGATTAAGAGACTGTGAGGTAGGTCCTTATTCCTCCTGGCAGTGTGCTCTTGCAGACTCAGGCATTCTCTAAGGCGGTATCTATTTTCTCTGCTGTGCTCCTCGTTTCCTCTGAGTCCTTATTCCCAGAGTTAGCATTCCTGACTTCCACTGACATTCTGTTCACAGCATGATAGGCTTTTTCTATCATGCTTTTCAGGTTTCCTCCAGCCTCTTCCTGTTGCCCAAGAAAGTTTTATCTTTTAAAAAATTCCTTTATTATTATTATATTAATGGAATTCTCATGAACTTGAGGAGATAAACTAGTGAGGTCCATCCACGTATTTAATTGCAACAATGCCCCATTTGACAGGTGCAAGTATTAGATCAGAGACAACTTGACATAGTCGTAAAATATTTCTGGAAAGTGTTCTACAGTAACCAGCTAAACAGAGTCTATTAGCCCACCCAGTCCTGCTGGAATTGCTCTCCCCAGAATCTCTACTCTGGTCCCTGTATCCCTCTCCTTAAAGCATTTAGAGTTTTATGTTGTATGTGGAGATTTTCCAAGGCAGAGAACTGCTGGACAAAATGTAATCTCCTTTCACTTCCTTAGGGCAGCAGAGTGGGAAAAAGAAGCCAGGTATGACTGAGAGAACTTGGCCTTGAAATTCTGGCTCTGCCATGTATTAACAACATCGTTCTGATTAAGTCCATTAGATTCTTTAGGTTTCAGTTTCCTTGTGTGTAAAACTTAGACCATTAGACATTATAGGATCCAGAATGAAGTACTTTCTTCCTTCACAGAGTTAAGGTCAAATTTAATTGTGTATGTAAAAGCACCTTGTAAAGTTTAAAATTTAAGCCCTTATCCAGTGGAAAGTACAGTCTACTTATGAATGCATAAGGATACTCTTCTATCTGTAGGTCTCTGATACTGAACCTCTTTTTCAAAAACTCAGTCTGACAGAAGTCTCTAACGTGGCTGGAGATGCTGGCTACCAGACTCAACTGTTGGGCTGCCCTGTTGGTTGTTGCATGAGGTAGAGAGCTGAGCTCTCTGTGATCACATTGCCGTAGAGCATCTGCTTGCTAAAAGGAGGCTGTGGCTCGAGTGATTTGGTTAATATCGTTACAGCTGCAACTTGGATAATTAAATGAGTGGTGATAGCTGAGGATTCAAATACTGCCTCCTTGAATTCAATTTGAACACGTTTAGAATAGAACTGAAGGTCGCTTGGCAATAGCATAATGAGGACGCTTTGTTTATCTCATGCCTCCCTCACTTCCCAGGAGCTCAAACAACGCAGACCCTTCAAATGAACACTGAAGGGCAGAAATTTTGAAGGGGCATGTACAGTGCAAAAAGCAGTCTTTAAAAGAGGCCTTGATTCCTTTCTTAGTTAAAAAAAATGTAATTTTCCTTCTCTGTCTCCCTTTCTTCCTTCCTCTCTCTCTTTCCCTCTCTCCCTTCTTCCCTTTTTCTTTGAAGGAAGTCAAAGAAGAGAGCACCATGAAGAAGAGGTAAATTAGCTTTTAAAATATGCTTTCTATAGGAACTGGGAAGTAACTTAAGTAAAGGCAACATTCCAAGTCTTGTATGGACTTGGGGGTTAAGTGATTTCTAGCTTCATGATTCCAAAGTAGAAGCACTTTTAAAAAGAGTTACTTACGTTGGTCAGCTAGATAAGGAGAAATGGATCTTATCTTAAATTCCACTTTTAAAGGCCTTATTAGGGAGGATTATTATCATTTTTTTCACTGGATTCCAGCATTTTAATATGGATTCCCAATGGCAGTTTTGAGCCCATAAAACACATATGACTAGGAATGGGTTAAATGCCACTGTAAAAAGAAGAGGTTTTTTTTTTTAGTTGCTTGAAATTAAATCAATGAAAGTCCATTTTATGTATAAAAATGTTCATAGAGCTTGTTGCTTTACCAAGTGAAACTTACTTTTTTTAGAGGTGGAGGTGGAGCATTACAAAATTAAACATCCTGGCATGTCAGGTGTTCAGAAAGAACTTGGAGATGTAGCCAAGGGCGTGAGATGCCTTCACTGGCCGCCTGCCATGCACGAAGCAGGAAGTGACGTGAACATCAATGCTCTTCTATAACGAGCCCTCTCCAGCACTTCATCACGTGGCACATGATTCTTTGATGTTTGTATAGATAAATGTTAGGTACTATAGGATCTGGAAAGTCCTCTAAGTCAAAGAAAGGTGAATTTTAATCATGATAAACTTAGTGTGCTGATTGTATTATAATTTCTTGGAATCGTATGCAGTATACAATATAATTTCTTGAAATCTATGTATATGTGCTAATTCTCTCTAAAAACTTGAATGTTAAAATAACTAGAAGACTACATTTCCTGGCAATGCTGAATAAAAGAAAATTTCATGAATTTCCTAGTTGAAAAAGTCAAAGCCCTGAAAAATCCATGGCCATAAACTGGCCTTTTACATTAGAATTAAGGGCCAATTCAAGCATGATGCGAACTAAACCACTTTCTAAAAAGATATCATAGGCCATATACTTCAGATTATGGGCAGGAATATAACAGCACATACGTACTCTGGTGAAAGGTTTTATGTATTCATAGATGATAACTTAAAATGACATTATTACCCAACTTTGTACATTCATTCCACTGCTTACAATTAATTCTGTGGTTCTGCATCCCATCATTCACTCTTCTGTTTCTTCATTCATTTGTTCAACATTTATTGAGCAGTTTGAACATGCAAGGCACTGTGCTAGATAAAAGGAATATCATGGTCCCAAGAACTAGTCTAATGTTGAAAAGATTCAGATGGACAGAGGTAACCACAGTACAGAGTGCTATGTGTGATTATAAAGAGATGGATAGAGTGCTGTAGAGTGTTGTGGGGAGTAAAGGTTTAACAGAAGAGATGATAGATTGGGCTGCCAGTCTCCAAGGCAAGAAGAGGCAAGGAGGTGTAAGCCACAGCAAAGGAAGATGGACAATAGGGTGAGTGAGTCCTATGCTTTAGGGCAAAGGGTACATGGTGAGGAAAGGAGCAGGGTCACAGGAGGTGAGGCCAAGAGGCAGGGGCCTCATACAAGGGGCCCTGGAATGCTCACCCAAGGAATCTGAAAGGTATTTTATAGATGGTCGTACTAATCAGAGGAGTTTAAGCAGGGGGATGCCCTGATCCATTTTTTTAAAGGAAGTCATTTTGGCAAAAGTTTGCGAGACAGACTATAGTTGAGGGGCCTATAAATGATATAAAATAGATATTTCAAATGTTTGAAGTTCTCTTCCATTCATATTTGACTAACAATACCATGAAACTTTGGAAGTAAACAGATTTTACAATCAGTGCTCAGATTTGGGTACAGTATGTATAACAAAGACAATATTCTGAGAATATTAAACCAATGTGTTTTCACTCAGCTTGTGTTGTGATGCCAGTGGCTCCCAGCCCATTAACACAGTAGACTTCCCTCCTTTTGACAAATGGTGGTTTCTGGCTAGAAACAGCAAGCTGTCCTCATTCAGTTTTTTTAATTATATTTATTGATTATGCTATTACAGTTGTCCCAATTTTTCCCTCTTTTCTCCCCTTACCCAGCAACTGCCACTCCCTCAGGCAATCCCCACTTTATTGTTCATGTCCATGGGTCACGTGTATAAATTCTTTGGCTACTCCATTTCCTATATATTGTACTTTATACCCCCATGGATATTCTGTAACTACCTATTTGTACATCTTAATCCCCTCATGTCTTCACTCATTCTCCCCACAACCCCTGGCAACCATCAAAATGCTCTTCACATCCACGATTGTGTCTCT
The DNA here is from genome assembly GCF_019186645.2 of Phyllostomus hastatus. Classification (NCBI taxonomy): domain Eukaryota; kingdom Metazoa; phylum Chordata; class Mammalia; order Chiroptera; family Phyllostomidae; genus Phyllostomus; species Phyllostomus hastatus. The sequence continues at coordinate 14,100,064 of NW_025333498.1, read as the reverse complement.
GTTCTTCTTGTATGCTTAGTTATTTAGACTCAATTGTTGACAAGTATGTATTTATTTCCATTTTATTGTTCATAGTTTTGATCTTCCTTCCTTAAATAAGTCCCTTTAACATTTCATATACTGTTTGGTGATGATGAACTCCTTTAGTTTTCTCTTGTCTGGGAAACACTTTATCTGCCCTTTGCTGAGTACAGCAATCTTGGCTGTAGGTCTCTGCTTTTCACCACCTTGAATACTTCTTGCCATTACTTTCTTGCCTGCAAAGTGTTTTTTGAGAAATCAGCTGACAGTCTTATGGGAACTCCTTTGTAGGTAACTCTCTACTTTTCTCTTGCTGCTTTTAAGATTCTCCATTTATCTTTAAACTTTGGCATTCTAATTATGATGTGTTTTGGGGTGGGCCTTCTTGTATCCATCTTGTTTTGGACTTTCTGTGCTTCCTGAACTTGCATGTCTATTTTCTTCACCAAATTAGAGAAGTTTTCTTTCATTATTTTTTTCAAATAGATTTCCAATTTCTTGTTCTTTCTCTTCTCCTTCTGGCACCTGTATGAAGTGATTATTGGAACCCTTGAAGTTGTCTCAGAGGATGCTTACATTATCCTTATTTTTTTTATTCTTGTTATTCCAATTGGTTGTCTTTTGCTTCCTTATTTTCCAAATCATTTATTTGATTCTTGGCTTTATTCATTCTACTGTTGTTTCCCTGTAAATTGTTCTTTATTTCAATTACTGTATCCTTCTATTCTGACTAAATAATTTTTATGTTGCTGAGGTCCTCACTAAGTCCCTTAAGCATCCTTATAACCAGTGTTTTGAACTCTGCACCTGATAGATTGATTATTTCCATTTTGTTTCGTTCTTTTTCTGGAGTTTTGATCTGTTGTTTCATTTGGGCCATGTTTCTCTGTATCTTCATTTTGGCAGTCTCCCTGTGTTTGTTTCTATGTGTTAGGTAGAACTGCTATGACTCCCTGTCTTGGTAGCGTGGCCTAGGTGTTTGTAGGGTCCAGTGGCACAGCCTCCCCTCTCACTCAGCTTTGAGAGAGAATAATTTTCAATTGCAATTTTGTGTGGCGAGAAAAGGGCTTTCTAGCAAGAGACAAATACCATATGATCTCACTTATAAGAGGAATCTGATTAACAAAATAAACTAATAAGTGAAACAGAACCTGAGACATGGAAACAGGGAACAGAGTGACAGCTGCCAGAGGAAAGGGGGTGAGGGGGAAGGGTGAAAGAAGAGGAAGGGAATAGTCAAAGAACATGTATAAACGACCCATGGACATGGACAACAGGGTGGGGATGGACTGTGTGAGCAGGAGATGGTGGAACAGAGAAGTACACCACAGTAAAAATTGGGACAACTGTAACAGAATAAACAAAAAAAATGAAACAATTTAAATAAATAGCTCAAAAATGATAAAAAAGAAAGGGGATTTCTAAATTTCATAATGCTCTTTGGCTTATTAAGAACCAAGCCTGGCTAAGTCAGATCATCAAATTTATTACAAAGCTCTAGATGGAGAACACAGAGTAAACCATGTAAGGTTCCCATCCAATAAGGAAAAAGAAAATTTAAAACTTTCCACTGTGGTGGTTAGGGAAGTGGGAAGGCAAGGGAGAAGAAGGGAGAGAGAAGAGAAAGAGGGAGGAGAGAGAGAGGGAAAGGATGGGGTAGAGAGGGAGAAAGAATTAGATCAGAAGAGAATGTCAAGGCTCCATGTTCCTTAGGGTCAAAGCCTGGATGTTGGAGGAGAGCTTATGTCCTGAATCTCTGAGCCTAATTCAAGAAAATGACAGAATTTTCCTAGAACAATTTAGTGTGACCCAGGCAGCATATTAGAAAGGACTGAGGAAGTTGTGTGAACAGCAGTGTGAAGAGAAAATAGTTGGCTCTTCATGGGTATCCCACAAGGGGCTGAGCAAATGTTAAGAGAACCAGTTGACTAGAACTGCCCAGAAAGCTAGTGGGGCTTTCCCTGAGAGGCCACTACAAGGACCATGAAGTTCAGCAGCCAGAGCTCTTGGCCAAGGGCTGCACAAAGTGTTCATCATGCCCACACCCAGTCACACAGAGGTCAGCATAGCATCACACCCTCCCTCCTTTTGGTCCTGCCGTCTTAAGGCTTTTGAGTTATATATGATGTCATTCTATATATGTCCTCCTTTTGTAAAGATGAGTAAAATCAGCCCCAACTATTCTTCCTCTCATCCATAAGAATACTAAATGTTGTAGAGAAAACATTTATAGAAAATCAATGTGGATAGTATCCATTTTTTAAGCATCTGATAAATTTGTTCTCCCTACCCACATCCTATTCCTTATAGGCTTTTAAGAGGAGATGATCTCATATTCTGACTAGCTACTTAGTAGCTTATTACTTATTCTTTAAAAAAAATATTGGGACTTCTGGTCAGGATGGAGGCATTGGTAAACACGCTTCACCTCCTTGAACACTACAGAAAGAATTACAATGAGACCTCAAAACAAATAACCCCCAGAACTTTCAGAAAATCAAGCTGTATGAAAGTCTGACAACCAAGGATTTAAAGAAGCCATATATACCCAGACAGGTAGGAGGGGCAGAGGTAGGTAGAGTGGCTGTGGCTTTGTAACAGGCAGTCCCACACTCATGTGTGGTGAATAAAGATTGGAAAGGACACCTTGGGAGTGAATGATCCCAGCCTCAAGCCAGACCACACTGCCCAGTGTTCCAGCACCAGGAAGATAAATCTCCACAACCTCTGGCTGTAAAAACCAGTGGGAGTTGGGGTGGTAGAAGAAAGACCTGAATTTTAGGAGACTCTGTTTAAAGGGCCCACACAGACTTAAAAAGTATGCAGATCCACCCTCTCTGGGATTCAGCACCAGCACAACAGCTGAAAGGGCACCAGTCACATGCAGGGAGTGGATGAAGTGACTGGAAATGGGTTAAGTGCCGGGCAAACCTCCAGAAGTCGGGCAGCAGCATTGTCCCTTCTCCGAGTCCTCCCCCCACAGAGCCACAAAGCAGTGAAGTGGATTGCCCCACCCTAGTGATTACCTAAAGCTCTGCCCCACACAATTTACAGGTGCCTTTTCTACAATAGGTCAGGCTACTAAGACATGGAGTCAATGCAGCTCTATCTAATACATAGACACAAGCACAGGGAGGCTGTCAAATTGAGGAGACAAAGAAATATGACCCAAATGAAAGAATAGAACAAAACCCTAGAAAAAAAAATGAAATGGAGATAACCAACCTATCAGGTGCAGAGTTTGAAACATTGGTGATCAGGATGCTTAAAGAACTCACTGAACACAGCAACAACATAAAAAAGACTCAGGAAAAAAATGAAGGTTACATGAAGTGAAATAAAGAAAAATCTACAGGAAACCAAGAGTGGGAGGGATGAAGCCAGGATTCAAATCAATGATTTGGAACATAAGGAAGAAATAAACATTCAGTCAGAAGAGCAAGAACTAAAAAAGAATTCAAATGAATGAAGGATAGTATAAGGAGTCTTTGGAACATCTCCAAATGTAACAACATCCAAATCATAGGGATGCTAGAAGGAGAAGAGCAAGAAATTAAAACTTATTTGAAAAAATCATGAAAGAAAGCTTCCCTATTTGGTGAAGGAAATAGACATATAAGTCCAGGGAGCACAGAGAATCCTAAACAAGTTGGGCTCAAAGAGGACCACACCAATATACATCATAATTAAAATGCCAAAGGTTAAAGATAAACGGAGAATCTTAAAAGCAGCAAGAGAAAAGCAGAGAGTTACCTACAAAGGAGTTCCCATAAGACTGTCAGCTGATTTCTCAGAAGAAACTTTGTAGGCAAGAAAAGAATGGCAAGAAGTATTCAAAGTGATGAAAAGCAAGGACCTACAACCTAGATTGCTCTATCCAACAAAGCTATCATTAAAATTCAAGGGCAGATAAAATGCTTCCCAGACAAGGTAAAGCTAAAGCAGTTCATCATCACCAAGCCATAGTTACATGAAATGTTAAAGGGACTTTTTTAAGAAAAGGAAAATCAAAAGTATGTACAGTAAAAAGGAAACAAATTCACAACTATCAACAACTGAATCTAAAAAAAACAACCTAAGTTAACAACCAGAACAGGAATAGAATCATAGATATGGAGATCATTTGGAGGGTTGCCAGTGGAGAGGGGGAAGGGGGACAATGGGAGAAAAGTTTCATGGATTAAGAAGCATAACTGGTAGGTTCAAAATAGACAGGGGGATGTTAAAAATAGTATAGGAAATGGAGAAGCCAAAGAACTTTTATACACGACTCACGGTCATGAACTAAGGGGGTGATTGCTGGAGGGAATGGGGGTACTGGACAGAGTGGGGCAAAAGGGGAACAACTGTAATAGCATAATCAATAAATATATTTTTAAAAATAGAAAGAAAATGATCTCATTCTGAAAAAAAAATTGGACACAAAGCATGAACCATTTAGTGCAACACTGAATTGTTTTTAAGGTGCTTTTATTGGTATCCAGAAAAATTGTCTTAGAGTAGCTCCTTACATTCTTTTTTCAGTTTATCAATTCTAATTCCCAGTCTCTACAATTTCAACTATATTTTAAAAATTCTCTTCTTTCCAGAGAGTATATTTATAATTGCATCAAGTAGAATCTATTTTCCAAAATGACCATTAAAACTGAAGACAGAAAAAAAAAGTCAAAAATTACTATTATCATAACATCAGAGGTCCTGCCTGTTGCAGGAGCCCCACCACATTTTTGTAAAGATGCAATACGGGTGCTAAACTTATCCTTCCTTTTGGGGGAAGAGAAAGAGAAAGAGAGAGGAAAAGAGAGAGAGAAGGGAGGGAGGGAGGGAGGGAGGGAGAGAGGGAGGGAAAGGAAGAAAGGAAGGAAGGAAGGGAAGGAAGGAAGGAAGGAAGGAAGGAAGGGAGGAATGAAGGAAGGAAGGGAGGGAGGAAGGAAGGAAGGAAGGAAAAGAAAATTACTCTGGCTATGGTCTGTCCAGGTCTAGCTCTTTTGCATTATCTGTGCAAAAAAATCCACTCCAACATGAAGACCCAGTTTGGGATGAGCTGAAAATCTGATGATGTTCATAGAAAAATTATATCCCTCAATCCTTAGCAAACAGAAGATCTCTATTGCCTCTGTTCATCATTGAAATTCTAGGTACACTAAGGTTTGATTAAGTGGAGAATGAAAATACAGGGCAAAAACTTAGCTTGCCACTGCACACAGAGAAGCTCAGTGTGACACCCCGACATCAGGTTTCTGTTTATCCCTAAGGCTGGTGCAGCTATGACTTCAAAGTCTGATGGTGTCTTTTTTTATTCTTTCTTTTTTTCTCTTTCCAAAGAGGTTGAGCAGCAGGCTAATGGATCCCCAGCAGGGTGCAGAGACAGCAGAGAGCACGGGAATCAGATGTCAATGTGCTCCTCCAGATACCCTGCTAGGACTGTGTTAACTATGCAAGGCTTCGCTCCTCTCCCAGGGCCACACTTTGCTGGTTCCCAGCCCACTCCTGGCTCTCTGTATGCTTCCCGATTAAAATGCTGTCAAAGATAAATCATGACTTCTGCCTGTTAGGACAATTTTCTTTTTTTTTTAAAGAAAAGTTTAGAACCATAAGATTAAAAAGATGAGCAAATTCTGGAGAATTATATATTCATTTATAAACATGTCATATCCCTCTATTATATAACTATCCGTGGATCTGGGACTGTTCCCTGAAGTTTCCTTCCTTACCTATCATTTTATTTCTATATTTTTATGTATTTCTGTCAGTCACTTTTAATGAATCACGGAGTACTGAGGAAACTTCCTAATGAACAGATTTACTGGGGCGGAGGGAAGGGGGAGGAAAGAATGTGTCTTCATTGTTTTACCTCAACACAGTGACAAATCGGCTGGAAATCAAAGTTGTTGTGGAGATAAGAGCTTCAATTTTGAATGTAGTGAACATCCCAAATGGTTCCGTGTACTTTTTGTAAGTTCCCACCTCAGCACACAGATGAGCAGCCAGCCCTTCAGGCATGGAAGACTAGCCATTATCACTTGGAGGGGAGACAAAACTCTGCAAACTGGAGCGCAAGCAGAGAGTGCATGATCTACTTTGCTATCTAACATGCACAACTCTTTCAGAACCGTGCGGTAAACCCAAATTATCCAGAGAAAGTCGATGAAGTCAAAAGTTGTATTTACTGCCCAACTGCACCCCTTCCCTTCCCACCAAACTCTTAGTTGGGTCCTACGGAAGCTCCCAGCAGCCTCCGGTGGAGGCCCTTGCCAGACTGCACCTCTCCACGCTGCTCCCCTGCAAGCAGCTGCAAGCAGATTCCAACTCTCTACACAACACCCTCAGGCTCTGGGAGCTTTCTTGCCACCTGAACCTGCCCCATCTTGGCTTCAGAACCCTGGCCTTAAAAGAAATGAAAGATCAGGGGAAAGAAATGGAAGAGCCCTGGCTAGTGTGGCTCAGGAGATTGAACACCAGCTTGCAAACTGAAAGGTCACCAGTTCAATTCCTGGTACTGGCACATGCCTGGGTTACAGGCCAGGCCTGGTTGGGGGTGAGTGAGAGACAGCAGATTGATGTATCTCTGGCACATTGATGTTTCTCTCCCTCCATTCCCCTCTCTCTAAAAATAAATAAATAAATAAATAAATAAATAAATAAATAAATAAATAAATAAATAAAGTCTTTAAAAAAAGAAATCAAAGGGACATTCTTCATTTCCTGTGTACTATTCTGTATGCTTTGGCCCTCTGCCACGCTGACTTAGCAAGGCCACAGTACATTCTTACGCTCTGTGACTGAGGCCCTGTGAGTTCAGGTCCATTGCATTCGGGATTTCTGCCACCTGCACACATTCCCGTTTGCCTTCTCTCCTCTTGGACTCTTCACCACTGCACTTCCATGTTCAAAACCCCAGCAACCTTCTCTGCAACGGCCTGAGTTCCTGCGGACATTTTGCCTCAGTAATTAGTGTCACCTTAGTGACTTTCCTAGCTCAGTGAGCCACCTCCAAAAGATTCTGTGTCCTTGCAGTAATGGTGATTTCTTCCCACTGACTGATTCCACTTTAGTTCTGAAGCACCAAGAGTTATACACAATTATCTAGTTCAATAATGAAAAATCCATTGCGTGAGATGGAGCAAAATAGGGATCCTCAATAGAATACTACCTGGCCATGCAAAAAAGGAAATTTTAACCTTTTGCAAGCGCATGGGTGGACCTGGAGATTATCGTGCTAAGTGAAACAAACCAGTCAGAGAAAGAAATACAAATACCCTATGATCTCACTTATATGTGAAATCTAGTGAACAAAATAAGCTGATGAACAAAATAGAAACAGAGGCATGGATACATGGAACAGACTGACAGCTGTCAGAGGGGAGGGTGGCTGGGGAACTGGATGAAAGAAGGTAAAGGGATTAAGCAAAAAATTGTATGCACACACATATGTATACACATATACATATATGTATGTGCATACCTATACATATGTACACAAACACACACATATACACACACATACATACATATAGATACAGACAGCAGTATGGTGATAGCCAGAGGGAAGTGGGGGTGCCAGGTAGGTGGAGGTGGGCCAAAGGCGGGAAATGGGAATGAAAAGAGACTCTGGTGAGGGGCACACAATACTGTGAACAGATGAGGTTTTATTGAGTTGTACACTGGAAACCTGTATATTTTTGTGAACCAATGTCACCCCAATATTTTCAATTAAAAAAAGAGGAAACTTAAAATCATTCTACAAAGTTTCAGTTGGCAGGCTCTTTGAAATGTTGTTTTAAAAACTTTGTAAAGAATTTACAAATGAATCCGTGAGGTCATTTTTAAAAGTTAGTGAGAGAAGGAACTCAAAATAGAACACAATTTCCATGCTTTGTTAGTGAGGAGACAAAGCTGCAGGTACAAACAGAAATGTGCACACACAGTTCCTCCCGCAATCCCCTTCAGAATGCCATGACTCTCCCATTTAGTTCAATAACAAAAGGCAGGAGACGATGAACCATCCAGCGGGGGTAGAAGGGCCAACACACCAAAACCAGGGCCCGGGGTAAGCAGGATACAACTCTAATTTGTTGGTAGCGTCATTAACATTTCTATATGTTAACTTCCTGAGGATCAAAATAGCAGGTTTATGTAACCTTACAGATAAGTAATAAAATAAAACATGTGAAAAGTCAGGAATAGTAAGTAATGTGATGTGGTAATATTATTCTCTAAATTCTGAAAATTGCTATTTTCAGCTTAAACTCAAGTAACTTCCTTCTTAACTGAAGATTTCAAAGTGTTCGATAAGAAATGTAAGATTGTGAATCAGTAATGAAACAATCACATTAACATGGAGAAGCATGCGAGAGGCTATTCCAGCATTTACTATCATCACATGGAAAGGTCGTGTCAACATTGGGTTCATTCCCAAAATAGCTTTGTAAACCAGTGCAAAAGATTTATCAGCACCACAAGTACATGTCTTCATCCTCCTAAGCTTTACCCACAAAGAAGGAATTTACTCATTACAAGAATAATTTATTCATCCCATTTATTGCCTAAAGGGGCACAAAAAACTGAACAACATAAAAAAATAATTCAACATGCGTTATCAAGTCAACTTAGCAGAGGAAGGTCCGCCCAACTAAAGCGCTGCCCAGCTTACTCAGAGATACCAAGGTCAAGGAGGGGAGGAGCAGGCAGAAAAGAGGGTTAAGGGCCCTCTTAAAATAAAGGGTGCGTCATTCTTGATTTTTCATCCAATATTTCATTATTAAATAAAGGAACATTACATTCCAGTTATAACTAAAAGAATCTATTTTAGATTATTTTGAACTTTGACTTTATATGATCATGTGTTGCATGGATAACCTAAAACAAAAAATGAATTAACTTTTGTTATTTATAAATATTAAAAAATTACATTTCCATCTTCAAGGCAGTATTTTTTTTCAGGTTAATGTGACAGGGCTCAGTAGTTCCTCAAAGTGCTGAAAACGAAGTGGTAGATAAGTGTGAAACTTAATGATGTGAGGTCCTTAAAAAACAATACTGTTCTTAATGGAGTTACTCAGAGTGAGCAAGTGAAGCAGTTCTGCTTTCCCTGCATGTGATTTTCATCTGAAGTTAGAAAAGAAGTTCAGACTGATTGAGCTAGGTGGGGGGTAAATAGCTCACTGGGTTTTACACAGGAAAGCAAATGCTTGGAAGTAGAATTAAAAGCCAGTGTGCGCTAAACTGTTCACGTGAACTGATGCCTCCCTAGTCCATACTCGAAACGGGGAGAGCGAACAGTCAAAGCCCATGGCGCTTGTCTCCTTGCCAGGCCCAGGGTCCTGAACACCAGGCAGCAGAGCTGAAAGCGTGAATGCATTTTGCTCAGAATTCAGTGGTAGCACTTGTCACATGCATCTCAGAGGGATTTTAAGGTGGAAGGTGCTTCACAAAACTCCGTGGCCCAGACCATGGGGTCAGAGCCAAAAATCAGGATTCATGGAAATCTCATGGTATTAATATAAGCAAAAGAAAAAGTATAAAAGGGAAAAAGATTTCCATGTCCAATTGCTTGAGAAGTTTAGAGTTAATCAAGGTTAAACAAGCTTCTTTCCTGAAGGACCTGTCGGAGCCGGCAGTATTTCGATGTGCAGGGGATTTCCTAGTTGCAGGGCCTGCAAGCTCTCCTTCGGGAGAGACTATTAGGTGATGGCTGGGTAGAGAAATACTGAGAAAAACATTATTATCCCCGAGTTACAAATGAAGGAGTTGAGGCCTGTGAAGATTATGTCCTCGGTTCCCCAGCCTACTAGTACCAATTTATGTCAGGACAGAATCAGCAATCTGAGAGAAGGTCCAGGGTAACCACAGTTCTTAGAAACATACGCGCCAGACGAGCCTCCCCAAACTGAAGTGGAAAGTACAGTACGTGCACTCCTCTCGCTCAGTCAGGACACACGCGCCCTCCCAAACTGCGATTACCTGATACAAAGGCATGCAGATGCTATCGATCCACTCCAGCTGCAACCGAGGCAGTTCATCTTTCCGGTTCCGATCAAAAATAGCCTAGAATGGGGGTGGGGGACCTTGCTTTATTACAATGCAGAATTTTACAAATGCCTTGTCAAACAGTTTCCCGCAATGATCCAATTTTTCCAAATGAACACTTCACAAATTACAACCAGTCTTTACACGTACATTCTTTTCCTTTATCAATGATGAGAAATAAAGTATTTCCACCTCTTTTATGAGACTTGTAAGCGAATTTATTTGAACTTTATAGCACACAACTCCTTGGGGCCAAAATCTGTCTTCAGATATAGGTAACTGCCACTAAATCAAGTCATCAGGTCACTGGGAACTGGGTACAAGTCAAGGGGAATGGGATGTGTTTTACTGCCACCAAAATAATGGCAGGCTTTTATTTTTATAGTGAAAGAGAGTGGGATAGATTGAAAAAGATCCTTAAAAGCAATTTCACTTTAAATAGGGAGTATTTGTATTAATTTTTTTCAGGGTGGGGTGTTTGTTTGGCAATTCTGCGTGTTCTTCAGAAAAGTTCTGTCTGGCCCTGGCTGGGTTGCTCAGTTGCCGGGAGAACATCATCCCATACACCAGGAGAATGTGGGTTCAATCCCTGGTTGGGGTGTGAACAGGAGGCAAATAATTGATGTCTCTCTCTGTCTCCCCTCCCCCAAATCAACAAGCATATCCTTGGGTGAGGATTAAAAAAATAAAGTTCCATGTGTCATGGATAAAAACCAAAATTTTTTACCTACTATTGGATGGATGATGGTAGAAGGGACCCATTTTCTCCTCATTATCCCCAGCCTTTAAACTTTATATTATAATGTTGAGAAAATTTAGCCATATTTTGGAGAAAATTGTAACCCTATGTTCACTGAAGCATCATTCCTGGTGGTCAGGAATGGAAACAACCTGAGTGTCTTTCACCAGATGATTGTCGTAAATAGACATTGCTGACAACTGACACAGTTCTTGAACTTCATTGACTCTCCTGTGCTGTACAGCCATTAAAATATTTTGCACCATTTTTAAATTTGTTGGGTTTTTAGCTAACCGTTCATTAAGAATAAAGAGGCCAGCCCATCCGTGAGGGGCAGTGACCAAGGTATTTACATCTTTTGTAACCCGATGAGTGAAAACAGCACCATCCTGAGCCTACAGTAAGCATTCTCAAATAATATTCAAATGAATGAATCCAACATAAGTAGCATTTCAATCAGCTGAACCTAAGTTCCTGGATGAAACTTTTCATTTTGCAAAAAAGAATAGACACAGAGACTTAAAATGATTTGTTTTTGAGATTTTGGAATGTTCAAAATTGAAAATTAAATCTCGAATATCCATTACTTACTGCAGCTGTCTGTTCTAGCTCCTGAAGGCTGAACAGCTGGCCTTTAATGTTTCCCCCGTATTTTTATTCCAATGTAGTCATTGACCACGTCTGAAATGCCAGCCAGCGCTGGGCTCTGAGTGATCACATGCCACTCTGTGCATCCTCCCTTGTGCCTACTTGTCCCCCCAACCCCCCGCCCCGTGGGTGCTTGGGAGATTCTTATTAAGCAGCTCACCACTCTTAATCAGAAACCTGGGAATAAGAGTGTTTAGTGTAAGTATAATTAAAGTTTTAAACTTTCAGGAGTGCTTCCTTAAATCCATTCTTAATTTTTCCCTTTTTAAAGTTGTACTTTGGAGTCTTTTTTTTTAAGTATCACTCAAAAGGGTAGATGCATCATAATAAAAGGATGAACTTACAGAAGGAGTGAGTTTGAGTTCTGACCTCTCCCGATCTCCTTGCTCGAAGAACTCATTGGTTACAAGTTCGGCCACCTGAAATATATAAATACTTTAGTGTATAGCTGTGTGTACTTTATCACAAGGCTTGGGAGTTAGCTTATGTGTGTGGCAGTTATCTTCAACACAGACAATCATTTTCTTTTTTTCTTTTTTTTCACTTTTAATCTTTTTATTATTATTATTATTTTAGTCATTGTTCAAATACAGTTTTCTCCTTTTTACTCCCAATCCAGTCCCCCCTCCCACCCTCCCCACTTCCCTCCCATTACCACCCTCCCCTTAGTCTATGACCATGTGTCCTTTAAGTTTGTTGCTGTGAACCCTTCCCACTGTCCCCTTAAATTCCCTCTTCTCTCCCCTCCGGTCACCATCAGCCTGTCCTCTATTTCAGTGTCTTTGGTTACATTTTGTTTGTTTCTTTGTTTTGTTATTTAGGTTCCTGTTAAAGGTAGATCATATGGTATTTGTCTTTCACTGCCTGGCTTGTTTCACTTAGCATAATGTTTTTCAGCTCCATCCACACTGTTGCATAGGGTAGGAGCTCCTTCTTTCTTTCTGCTGCATAGAATTCCATTGTGTAAATGTATCATAGTTTTTTGATCCATTCATTTACTGATGGGCATCTTGGTTGCTTCCAGCATGTAGCTATTGTAAATTGTGCTGCTATGAACATTGGGATGCATAGGTTCTTTTGAATTGGTGTTTTAGTATTCTTAGGATAGAGTCCCAGCAGTGGAATTGCAGGGTCAAAAGGCAGATCCATTTTTTAGTTTTCTGAGGAAGTTCCATACTGCTTTCCATAGTGGTTGTACCAGTCTGCAGTCCCACCAGCAGTGCACTAGGGTCCCCTTTTCTCCACAACCTCTCCAACACTTGTTGTTTGTTGCTTTGTTTATGATGGCCATTCTGTCTGGTGTGAAGTGGTATCTCATTGTGGTTCTAATTTGCATCTCTCTGATAGCTAGCGATATTGAACCTCGTTTCATGTGTCTTTGGACTTTCCTGTATGTCCTCCTTGGAGAAGTGTCTGTTCAAGTCCTTTGCCCACTTTTTAATTGGATTCCTTGTCTTCTTAGAGTGCAGTCGTGTAAGTTTTCTATATATTTTGGAGATTAAACCCTTGTCTGAGGTGTCATTGTCAAATATGTTTTCCCATACAGTTGGTTCTCTTTTAATTTCAATACTGTTTTCTTTAGCTGTGCAGAAGCTTTTAATTTTGATGAGGTCCCATTTGTTTATTCTTTCCTTTATGTCCCTTGCTCTAGGGGACACGTCATTAAAAAAGTTTCTTCGTGAAATATCTGAGATTTTCCTACCTACGTTCTCCTCTAGGACTTTAATGGTGTCATGTTTTATATTTAAGTCTTTTATCCACCTTGAATTTATTTTTTGTATATGGTGTAAGTTGGTGCTCAAGTTTCATTTTTTTGCACGTGGCTGTCCAGTTCTCCCAACACCATTTGTTGAAGAGGCTATTTTTACTCCATTTTATGTTGCTGCCTCCTTTGTCAAATATTAATTGACCATAGAGACTTGGGCTTATTTCTGGGCTCTCTGTTCTGTTCCATTGGTCTATGTGCCTGTTTTTATGCCAGTACCAGGCTGTTTTGATTACAGTAGCCTTGTAGTATAGTTTAGTGTTGGGTATTGTGATCCCTCCTACTTTACTCTTCTTTCTCAAAATTGCAGCAGCTATTTGGGGTCGTTTATAATTCCATATAAATTTTTTGAAGTGTTTGTTCTATGTCTGTGAAATATGCCATTGGTACTTTAATAGGAATTACATTGAATGTGTAAATTGCTTTGGGTAGTATGGACATTTTGATGATATTAATTCTTCCAATCCATGAACACAGTATATGTTTCCATTTGTTTGTGTCTTCCTTGATTTCTTTCTTCAATGTTGTGTAGTTTTCTGAATACAGGTCAGGTCTTTTACCTCTTTGGTTAGGTTTATTCCTAGATATTTTATTTTTCTTTTTGCTTATTTCAAATGGGATTTTTTCCTTGATCTCTGCTTCTGCTGTTTCATTGTTGGTGTACAGAAATGCCTTTGATGTCTGGATATTGACTTTGTAGCCCGCTGTTTTGCCAAATTCATTTATTAGGTCAAGCAGTTTTTTGGTAGAGTCTATAGGATTTTCTATGTATACTATCATGTCATCTGCAAACAGTGACAGTTTTGTTTCCTCCTTTCCGATTTGAATGCCTTTTATTTCTTTTTCTTGTCTGATTGCTGCAACACAGACAATCATTTTCAAGGCTTATGAGGAAGTACATTAACCTTTCGTGTTTGAAGTTGTTACAAAATTTAATCAACAAAACCGATTTCCTTTTACTCGGAAGAACTTGTGCAGCGCAGTTTCAGAAGCAGGCCGTGAGACAGTTTCCCACAGCACTGACAGCTCACATATGTGGGATGAAGCACCTGGGTTGCCACCTTCAAAGCAGGAAATGCTCGTATCCAGAAAATGAAGCAAATACTAACCTAATAATAATTTATTATAATGTATTATTGAAATATATTTGCCATAATAATTTGATCCACTTCTGGGTATTTCTCTGTGGATTCTTAACATCATTGCATACATTTATCTTAGACTGGTTTAAACTTGCTATCACAAAAAACTCCTGAATTGCCTCTCCCTACCAATATCCGCATGCACCCTGGAGGGAGCAACTGTGGGGCGCGCCTCTGCTGCCTGCTGGAGCAGTCAGCCACGGGGCAGCATTAGCTGCACTTACAGTGTGTCATGATATGGTTTGAAGAACATGATTTGCTCCTCAGATTGTCTCTGTACTACGAGTGTAGTGGTAGGTTCTAGCTGGTACAAGCACAATGGTATGGCTATGGTACTCCAAACTGCAGATATTTTTCCAAAGTAAGAACCTGTGTTTTTCCACCTTTCATCCTTTCCTGTGGATGGTCAGAAGCTACCAATCACAGTGAAGCTAAAGAGACTCTCTCCCTTTCCTAGCCCTGTGCTTCTAAGAACAGCTTTACGGGAAGCAGATTGACATGACAGGGAAGTGCTGAACAGGCGTGTGCCGCTACACTGTGGTGTGTGTTAGAGAGGAAATCTCAGAGAGGAACTAGCTGCACTCACAGACTATTGCAAGAACGGGGGCGGGGGGGGGGGAGGGGGCGGGGAATCCTAGACAACCTGATGGCAAGAAGATCTGGATCCCCAGCCTAATTTCTCCCTATTCTAGGCTCTTATAAAAATGAGGTTCTTAGGCCTGGTAAAGACTAGAATGCCTTGATTTTGGTCAAGTGTGTAGAATCAAGATCATTTGCCTGAGGGTATCTTTCAGGCACTTTTGTGAAAAATAAGTCTTCATCACGCACCCACATACAAATCTGAGAGTAGCGAGTGTACAGTCATTTATAGAGAAATAGAATATCTAGTCAGTTCAGTTTTTAAACATTTAAAAAATTCAACAGTATAAAACTAGTTGGAACTGACTCAGTTTTTCTAGGACTTGTGCACTTCTCTGCTCTCCAGGCTCTGCCACTACCTTTCACGCTAGTGCTTCAGGCCTATCTCTCATGCTCCTGGCCTTTTTCACAAAGAATGAATGGTTCCCCATGGGCCTGACCTTATTTCCTCAGTCCCCAGAACTCGCCCTCAGATTGCTCTGAGGTGGGTCTTCTGCACTAAAGAATGCGAGTGTACAATCAGGTCAGCCAAGGCGGGAGTCCTATATAGGTCTGCAGCCCCCAGAAAGCAAATACATTAAAGCAAAATCTTGTCCTTGATCTTTCTAGAGCGGTCCTGGGTGTCTCCCCTGGGCTTCTTTCACACTCGATTTGTACCACTGTTTTGTTTGTACTTAAAAACCCAAACAGGAACATTAAGTGACTTGTGATTGAATTTTGTATTAAGGAAGGAAATTGAGATGCTAATCAGGCCTTAGGGGCTCACTGGGGAAACCCACATGCTTACAATCATGTCTGTGAGGAAGGAAAAGCAGAATAGTCACCAGTTTTTTTTTAAACATTGAAAGGGAATTTTAAAAAATCAACTTCCAGGAAATAAGAAACATATTTATATTTTTAAAAGAAGGTTCCATTGTTTTTGTCCACATTTTCCCTAAAATCATAGAAGTGATTATGTTTTTTAAAATACCTTAACCGATTCAGAGACAAACACGAATGAGATCTCCAGTTTAGAGGTGTGACAAGACGTCTAATGACATGTTAGAAAAAACATGGCTTTGAGTTTTATTTCCTTGAACTCTTGAGTTTCTACACTTATTAGCAAAAGTTCACATCCTGAAAATAAAATGATATTTACATCAGTCACCAGGAAAACCATCTACAGGTGGCTCTGGTCTCTTTGGTCTAAAACACCCAGCAGAAACCTTTTTTCTTCCTGCTCTTTTAGCTCCTGACATGCATTGTGCTGGCGTGTCTGAAGGTCCTGACACTCCATCCCTCAGCCCACTCCCTTTCCAATCTCCTCTATTCCCCCAGCCCCCTAGCTTTCTCCCATGCTCCGCCCCTCCCCTCCCTTCCCATCCCTATCACAGTGGCCATGCCCAGTACTACACTTTCCCCCAATACCTGCCAGAGTCGCCTTATCTCTCTTTTGCTAATGATTTTCAGACTTTACTGCGAGAGAGGCCTTCTCACACGGGGGAAGTGAAAGGTGGTCAGAGATGTATAAATAAGTTGCCCAACCACAAACTCTTCACAGTTATTTTGCTTCATGTACATTCAAATATGCCACAATGAAATGAAAAGCTCCATTGGAAGAGAGCTATTTACTGAAGGAGAGTTCTATAGGAAAACCACCCAATTTGCACTGGACTGTGATATGAGCCAGAAATTAACCTTTATTTGTTTATATTTAAGCAACTAATATTTGAGAATATATTTGTTAACTCAGCAAAGCTTAGCCTTGATTGACACCAAAACCGCTTTGGAAGTGAGGTGCTGCTGAGAGAGAGCGAGAGGGTGGGGGGGAGGAAGGAAAGAAGGGAGGAAGGGAGGGAGGGAGGGAAGGTTGGTTGGGAAGGTAAGTAAGAAGGAACACAGGGCAGAGAAAGGAAAGGGGAAAAAAGAAAGAAAAGAAGGAAAGGAGAAGACCCTAAAATATGTGGTACTAGCTTGGGGGCAGGTACAAAACAGTGAGGAGATGGTGGTTGGATGCTATAAGGATGATGGCTGATCCATGTTACATAATGGCAAACCATTCTGTACGATCCTTACTGGAATAAAGCAAATAATGACACAAATGAACTTATAGCCTTAGGGAA
The DNA here is from genome assembly GCF_019186645.2 of Phyllostomus hastatus. NCBI lineage: Eukaryota > Metazoa > Chordata > Mammalia > Chiroptera > Phyllostomidae > Phyllostomus > Phyllostomus hastatus. The sequence continues at coordinate 14,082,979 of NW_025333498.1, read as the reverse complement.
GAGATGGGAAAACAAAGTATTAGTAGCATGTGATGTTTGCTATTTACTGTTTTGCTAGGTATTATTAGAAGTGAGCTCAGAAAAGGATTGGCAGGTTTATAACCAGGAATGAGAGGAAATAAAGTCAAAATTCAGGGTGTTGTAGGGATGGAAGATGAAGCTGCTTCTTAACCCCAAACTTTAAAAACAAAAATTGAGATATGTTTTGAATGACAAAGGTTGATTAGGACTCAGTCTTGCAACAAGAGTCAGACAGAAGGTATGGTCAGTGCATCCGTAGTTGAAAACTCAGTGAATCAGGTGGCACACAGGATGTCCTTTCAATTGCACAAAATGGCCCAGAGAAGAGATTTAACTACACGGCTCTCTCACTGGCAGTGCCCGTTAGGCACAACGTGCTGGGAATTAGGTCATGAGAGAGAAAAAAAGAAAACTATATTTGCCTATTTCTTTGTTCCTGAACATAAGGAAGCAAAGAAATATAGCAGATCTGAAACATTTGTACAGAACAGAACTATGGGTGTGGGTGCTGGTAAATGGAGATCAGGAGAATCAAAGGCATGAGGCGCTGACTAGATGTTTAAGGGAGCGTTGGTGCCCAAACTGACCACAAGCCTGTGACTACTTAAAATTTGAAAGAAGCCTTGGATCTTCATCCTTCTTTAGGTGGAAAGTGGGCTGAGAAATCTTCTTGGCTTTGGGCTATAGCCAAGGAAGATAATGAAAAGGGAATAATTTCCAGGGTGGAGCTAAAAGCCATGGAAAATAGTGAACCCAGGAACATCTCCTAGAGAAGCGGGCCACCACAGAGCAGAGAGTCCTCACGGAAAATGCCCAGGAGGACTTTGCAGTGGCTGTGGATCCCCAACTGCCAAAAGTTGCCACCTCTTCCTTTTCTCAATGGGAGTGTAATGATGAGTATTTTGTGGTTTGGGTGTATGGTAGATGCTGTATTTTCGGTGTGTATAGGGCTTTAATGTGCATACAGACCTGATGTGGAGACCAGCATATGTCACCCAGAGGGCCTGGACTTCAAGCTTGAGACCACAACTGATGGGACATTTGGTCATCTCCCCTGGGGAGAGGATGAGCATATTTTGCCTTTTGCCTGAAGAAGGAGAATGAATCTTGTGTGTGTGTGTGTGATTTGAAGGGTAAATTGTGGTAGGCAATAACTATTTCTGGCTTTTTAACTTCTGGGCACAAGGAAGGATTGTATTGCATGGTTGGGCTGGGTTTTGGCCAATGAATTGTTGGGAGGGTGCATTTATTTGCCAGTGCAGGACCCACAGGGCATCTGCTGCAGGGGTCCAGAGGGTGGCCGCTCCCTCAGCCTCAGTGCAGAATGAGGACAAGAGGGGCCAGCCCACCCTGGATGCACACGTTCAGGAGTGATTTGTTGGTTTAAGCCCCAGAGATTTTGGGTTTAGTGGTAACGTTGCCTGCGCTACTGACACGCATCATTTAAAACTGCTGATTGATGCATCCTGTGTAAGAAAGTGTAAGCCACTGTGAAGAATGAAGGCTTTGGGGCCTAATGTGCTAAGATTTCAATACCTAGCTCTACCACTAAGTCTCATTTTCCTCCCTTGGGATAATCACTGTATTAGTTTCCTGGGGGCTGCCATTAATTACAACACACTTGGTATCTTAAAACAATAGGAATTTATTCTCTATGCATTTTGGAGGCCAGGAGTTCAACATCAGGTCCCTGGCAGAAATTGAGGTGTTGGTTGGCAGGGCCACCCCTGCTCTGAAGACTCTAGGGAAGAAGCTGTTCTTTGTCTCTTTCACTTGCTGATGCCTTTACCAGCATCCCTTTGTTTGTGGCTGCATCACTCCAAACTTTGCCTCATCTTCACATTGCCTCCTCCTCTTCTAAATGTCTAATTTCCCTGCGCCTCTCTCTTGTAATGACACTTGTGACTGGATTCAGGACCCAGCTGGAAAATCCAGGACAACGATAATGACAATGATAATGATGATGGCACCAATGATCTTTAACTTAATCACATCTGCAAAGACCCCTTTTCCTCTTAAGGTAATGTTGACAGGTGTCAGGAATGAGGATCTGATACCTTTGGGTTGCCATTATTCAGCATATTAGAGTAACTACACCTACTTCAAAGAGGTTTTGCAGATTTAAATGAGGTAGTACATATGTATCAGTTATTTAATATTGGTTACTTATGCAATCAGCAAACATTGAGCATTGTTATATGAATGTATCTTATTCCCCTAAAATGTCAAATCTTAAGATACCAAGTCACTATTTTAGACCCCATAGTTCACACAGTAGGTGCCTCATAAAACGTAAAATGGCTTGAAAACTATTCTTGCTTTAGAACGAACAGTTTTGGCAGTGAAACCAGATGGTGAAGGCATGATTTTTAGCTTTGGATAAGATCAGAGGGCTCTTTGCACACTTTGGCCAAAGAGCCCTCTGATCTCTAAATAGCCTTTAAAAAGAAAAGTAGAATTTCCTTTTACTCCTTGGGTTTTTTTTTTCAGGTGTGAAAAGCTGAACCTTATGTAAAACATAATTATCTACTCAAAACATTATTTTTTAATGCTTGCTGTAAGAAATAGTCAAAGTGTTATTTGGATTTAGTGTGTTAACAAAAAAAAATCTTCCAGAGTCAGAAATATTAGTTGGTAGAAACACCATAAAGAAAGACTGGGCAATAAACCATGTGGAGCCGAAGCCTCCTGCTATTTTTTACATCATGTTAATACTGATGCAAATTGACGAGGGTCTCAGAGTCTGGTAGTCGGGGCTCTGGGAATATCGTACCCCGACCCCCAGTCCCTCCTCTGCTGAGCCCTGCCATTAATCACCACTTGCCTGTCTTGAGATCTCCCACGGTTTGGTCACGGCTCCAAGGTCACAGGCTGTCATTAACATTGATCTGAAAAACAGAACCAAACAAAACAGCCTGAATAATCTTTTGTTGCATTCCTAAGCAAACCCATCTTAGATACATAAATAAGTAAAATGGGATGGAGGCAAGCTCCCATCTTCTTTTCCTCAACAAGGGAAGCCCTGTCTGTGGTCCCTGTGTTCAGCATCTCCATCCTGCAGCCACGCAGCTGAGGAGGACAAAGCTCGCACGCACTCTCGGCTGCCCTTGTTTTGTCTGCAGCAGACGGAAGAAAGCAAAGCATGATTTTCTCTATGCCTGAGCTAAGCAGCTCTGCCTAAAATAATTTGTAATGGACAATGCTTTATATTTTCAACTATCAGCAAGGGAATCAGTATGTAATACTATCTACATAGCTGATGAATCTAATTACCAGCTTATCACTGATTGATGGGAACAGAAGGAAGCCCACAGCACAGAGGCGAGGCCCACGCCGCATTGGAAGGCCCTTGTCCTCTCCTCTGTGGAGCTAAGATTTATGGGCGAGAGCCATGCTGTTTCTCTCCAGTATACTACCTGGCTACGACCATGTTGTATAAGAATTACAAAGAAACACAGTCGGCTACAGCTCTCACGAATCTGACCATGTAAGAAAGCAGAGGAAAGATCAGAATCAGATTTTTTGAGGGACAGATTTCTATTGGGTTTAACTAGAATTCACACTGAACCATAGATATAAAGACAGGGGGAACAATTCAAATTGTGAAGAGCACTGGTGCTTTTGATGTGATGTGGTTGGAAAGGGGAAAATAAGACGCACTCTTTGTCCAAAATTTGCTTTTTTTGTACTACAAGCAGCAGTAGGCGATGAAAAGTAATGACGGATCTGAGCTGAGAAACCACATGTTGGCTGGCTCCTTTTGGAAGAAAGGGTGTGTTGTTTAGGGCCAGAGGGCTGTCCTGATGTCAGGTGTTAGCAGTTCATACCCTGCCGGATTCCAGGGCCAGGGAAACGTGTCTGCTTGCCAGAAGGCAGAGCCTGGATGGCAGGGGTGGGTGTAACTTGTTCAGGAAACCCCTCCAGGGAACGAGGCAGATAACAATGGGCCATTCAGAGCACAACCAGGCACACCAGCATCAGCCTATTCTTCACACTCAGCCTTCTGTAGCAAGCACTTCTGCAGCTCATAGTTTGCCTGTCTCTGTACTAGGTGCTTTACCAACTAACTCCCAACTAAATGAATCCTCGTCACAGCCTTTGAGGTGGGCGCTCTGATTCCTGTTTTACAGAGAGCTGAATGGAAACACGGAGGGGTCAAGCCACCTTCCCAAAGCAAGTAGAGGATTCAGGATTCTGTGCTTATTACAAAGCTACCAGAACCCCTCTTGCTGCACTGGGATGCTTCTCATTTTAGGCTCTGCTTGTACCAGAGGGAGACAAGACTGTAGGCAATGCGCTGGGCTTTGCAGTCTCTCTTCTGGACTGAAAATAACCTCTCTAAGCTTGCCTATTTGCACCATAACTTGGATAATTACTTAGGTTCCATCTGCTTGGTCATTTGAAACTTACTTTTCAAATTCATATTCAGATCACCATTAATCAGTTAGTAATAAATTTTGTGGATATCTTCTAGGTGCTCTAATGATGATAATTCTAATAGCTACCATTTGTTGAGCAGGGATTCTATTATTATTTCTATTTTATGAAGCAAATGGTCTTTTACATTCCTTGACCAGAAAAGTTAGATAGCTTGCCCAAGGTTATGCAGCTGAAAAGTATCAAAGCTAGGATTGTTACCCACAAAGTCTGGCAAAAGAGTCTCTACTTGTGATGAAAGTGGAGCAGAAAGTCTATACCAAGAAGGAAGACGGAAAGGGCCTGGGGAGAGATGAAACGTTTATCTGATAGGCGCTAGGGAGTCATTTAAGGTTGAGGGCTGGGAGGGCCTGGCTGGACCTTCAAGGAGAGAACTTTAGGTGGTAGGTGTGAAATGGTCTGACAAAGGGGGAACAGAGGCAGGGACAACAGCTGACAAGCATGAATTGGAAAGGGCCTACAACAAAGGAGGCGAGAGAACGGGAAGGCAAAGATAGGGTGGGGGATTCCCGGGAAGAACTGAAGGAGGCAAATGAGCAGTTCTCTCTTATTTTTTAGATCAAGCCTCTGCAAGAAGTGAAAGGCCTTTTCCAGAGACAGAGAGCAGGGATGGCGTTTGTACCAACTGTTTTAGTTTTGAGGTGCATAGCTCTGTTTCGATCTTCAGTGAGGTGGTGTCACCCGGCTCAGTGCAATGGGACGGATGAGGGCCAGCAATGAGGAGGGCAGGACTCTGGCCTCAGTGGCGGGGTGGGGTGGGGGCTGAGGAACAGCGCTATACCACCTCCGCGCCAGACCCTCACTGTGGGTCGTTTTTGCCATCCCCCTCCTCTATATGCTGAAAGTGGTTCCATGAGAATCTTTCTTGATTTGTTCTCTAGTTTTAAAACAATTAGCAACCTCAAAGGAATACATTTTAAAGGTATATTCAAATTCAGTAAAAGATGTCATGTATGAACTGAATTTTGCACTGACCCATCAAAACCTCGCAGTCTGTACTTTTTCACTGTTTTAAATTATAAACACAAGTAAAAAGCCCCCAAATCGTTATGTAAAATGACAGAATTAAAGTACCCAAGTTATGTTCTTTCATCCTTACGGTCCCTGTGCCATCACTGTTTACTCTGACTGTCCTATTTAGAAGCGGGAATGTGACGTTCCCCGGGGCTGGAGACCACAACCACGCCTGGAGCCAGTGCACCGGCTTCCGACTGAGAGGAACTTGCTCTTGAAAGTGTGTGCACCTGCACGGGGGGCTGACTGTACAACTGGGTGTTCTTGGAATGAACTTACATGTACGATACAGGTACAATTACTGGATAAGTAATAATGTGCTAATTTGAAGCTTTCATATAGATTTCTTTTCTGGTCAACCAGTCCCTCATATAAATTATTGTGATACCCAATAGGAACTTTAGCAATTGTTAACAACTTGCAACAACAACAGGTTTTTCTTGGGGAAGAGTGTCTCCTTAATGACATTGTTTAGATTGAAGGCACATGGTGATGATAAAATGCAGACCAACTTTCAGTTGGTTTGATTACTATTTTAAAATTCTCTAAGACAGCTCTCCCCAGAGCCCCCCACCTCGGTGCACACGTCAGAGTGTAACCGTGAAATGGGGGGGCAGGGCTGAGTGGGGGGAGCAGACAGCTCCCAGAGCACCTCTGTTTTACACACTGTGCTTCCAGGTAAGTTTTTTTAAAAAATATGGGGTCCCTGCCAAAACGTTAGAACACCTGTGCCAGAAAACATCCGGGAGGACATGGGGAACGAGCACTGGCATTTTAGGAGTCATGCTCAGAAGAGGCCAGGCCCGAGAAGGTGGGCAAGCGGGGGTCCTTTGGGAAGAGATGGCGGCTGAGCCCAGGAGGATGCTCAGAAAGAAGAGTTGAAGACTAAACACAGGTCCTGGGGGAACAGTTACATGCAGGGGGAGTGGAGAGGTGGTCACCTGGAAAAGGACAAAGAGAAAAAGTCAGAAAGAATGCAGAGAATCCAGAAGATCATGGCTTTACAGAATCCAAGGCAGGACATAGTTTTAAGAAAAGCAAAAGCCAATGGATGCAATTAGGGGTTTGTGAAAAGATCAAGGAAGCCAAAGAGAAAAAGTTTGCAGAGTTAGATTCTTGGGAGGTGAGTGATGCCTTTCCGAAGGAGTAGCAAATCATGCTTTACAGACTAAACTCCTCTGTGCTAAGTCTATATTTTGGAATACTACGCAGCAATAAAAAATGACGAGGTATGAACATGAAAAGAATTCCAAGGCACATAGTTGAGTGAACAAGGAATTTCAGCTTACTTTGCATGTATATAATTTATGTTAAAACAGACAAGTTCACACTAGGTAGTCTTTTTTCCTATGGTTACACATGTGTGTGCCTGCTTTGCAAATGGCCTGGAAAGACACAACCAACTGGTAACAGCACAGCTACGCAGCCTCTGAGAGTCCGGAGTGAAGCTCAAGGGGAATCGGAGGTCTATCTGTAATGTTTTAATCTGTTACAGAAAAACATACTCCCGAAGTTCCTTGTGGAACTGAAAGTTACTTAAAAAGAAAGAAATTGCCTCACAAGAAGTTGAGAGGGGTATGAGTGAAGTATGGAACTGAAGGAAAGGGGAGAACTAGGATTGCACCGGGAGAAGACGGTAGATTTCAGGGATGACTGTTTTGGCTGAGATGGAAGGATACTTTTAGAAAACTCATCATGGAAAACAAACAAACAAACATATTTTGAAAATGCCAGTGAAGACAGTACAACTGATATAGCAAGGTCAGGGTTGGGGTGAGGGAGGGGGAGGGAACGGAATGAGGACACAAGTGGAGGGGCTCGGAGCTTCCCCCTTGTCCTCAAAAAGGGGCACTGAAAATTGCGAAGCTGACGCAGAGAAAGAGGACCGCAGAGAGGCAGAGGGGGGAAAGGAGGCCCTGTGCTGAGAGGCCCGAGGAGCGCCCGCTGCAGAGGGCCGGGGCAGGCGGAGCTCCCCTGAAGAGGTTTCACAGAGCCAAATGGGAGGGGAGAGGGATCGGGCGCCCCTCGGAGCGATTCAGTGGTGGCCTGGCTGTGGAGCAGGCGCAGCGAACCCAGAATCCCGGCCTCCCAAGCTTTCTCAGGAATACCTAACAGCTTTGGAACGGGCATAAGATAGCAGACGGTCTGAGGGTGGGCGAGATGGGGACATTGGAAGGCCAGGGTACAGCGAAGAGAAGTGGTGCGGCACCCGCGGGAGTGGCTGCAACGGGCAGTGAAAACGGGCCACGGGGAGGTGGTTCTCGGCTGCCTTTTCTAAACCACCAGGAATTCCTCCGTTGAAAAGGCTAGAACAGGCTTCCTACTTCCACCACCCAAACAGTCTGGTTGGTTTTCTATCTATTGTATAATAACACACGTTGTCTCTAAAGAAAAACAGAAGTTAACTCTCCACTTTCCTCTATTCTGTGCAACTTTGTTTTCTGAGACTCAGCCCCACCCCCATCTGTTCTCCCCACTGACTTGCAAGCCCACTTTGTCTGGAGAAAGAGGCAGTCCTGGCTTGCTGCAACTGAACCAATCTGAACATTAGTTTCTAATTTTGAATGCAAAATTTTGGAGAGGAGGCAAAAATATAATACATTGGGACACAAAAAGACATTCTCTACCTTCTTTGTAATTATTCAACTAATCTCCAACTGTTTGAACATAAGCTAAGGTTTGTTGCTTTGTAAATTGCTTGTCTGCTCTTCACACTGTTAGAAAAGCAAAGCTAAATGTTCAAATACTGAAGAAACACAAACAAGAGCTTTTTCTTACCGAAATATATCACGATGGTTTTTGAGGTTCCAATCGTATTCTCCCTTGCGTACAAGTTCAAAGAATTCAGTTCTCCTCCTACACAAAATCAAATGAAGAAAGAAAAAAAAAACCTGGAATGAAATCTCCCACTCTGTGGGGCAACATAAACACATTTATGGGAAAACATAAGACCACCTGAACCAAGTAACTTAATATTTGAAATCATGAGGCTAAAGCACTATCAAAATAAATCACTTTTAAAAAAATGTTGAGGCCTCAAGAAAAAGCCACAACCATTTCTGAATGTATTTACAATAGAGAGGATTATCGAGCCATAAACTGAAAGCAATGTGGTCCCGCACCGAGGATTACTTGCCAGAAGGCACTGGAAGTCAGAGAAGATGGGCAAGGGCAAATAAAAAGCAGGGACCATTTTGGAATGTTCTTTTATCGCTCAGCACAGAGCTGAGCTGTGTGGCCATCCAAGATAAGATACACTTCCTGGTAGTAAATTCAGGACAAATACTTTTTCTCAGTACAAAGGTAATTGTTTCAGCATTTCAGCATTTAAACACATAAACGATGGAACAAAAAATAACTGTGTTTAAACAATGGGTCAGTCACCTGCTTGCTGTGCAACTTTGGGAAGTCACTTATACCCTCTGAGCCTCAATTCCCCACGGTCTAACGTGGGGACGAGATGTGCTGCCTCCCGGAGTTGCTGTGAGGGTCACATGAGGTGGGGTGTGCAGCGCACCTGGCGTGGTGCCTGCACAGTTGAAGTGCTGCATCCACACCCGCACGTGGATACTCACTTGGAGGTGTACAGATACGACTAAACCAAGAGGGAAAATTCTGAAGTTGTGAAAGTAAGGGTGACGTTTCTATTTTCAAAACTTGAATGTAGTCATATGATTTTTTTATTGTTATAGTGAGAAAGCAAGAATAAACAAACAAACAACATCACCATTTTAATTGTTTAAGAATTATTTCCCCTTCTTGGCACATCCTAATGAGTGACTATTTAAAGGACCCTCACATACCATATTCCAAAGTGCATCCCACAAAGTACTAGTCTTACAAGGTACTCCATACAAATACTCCCCGGCCAAGCGGGTTTCAGAAATGCAGCTGGTGATATTCCTTCCTTGGAGGGGCACTGCCCACATCAGCCCTCTGAAGTCTGAGAAACAGATAGGCCTCTGTAAGCTTACTTAACCACTGAATTCCGCTGTACTGTGTTTTAAGGAACACACTTTGGAAAATACCGCCACATTGTTTATGGTGGAAACCTGAGTAGGCTCTTAGACACTCGGTACTTAGTTTAGGGAACAAAAGGCAAGATTCTGAGTGCGGCCGCTCCCCTGTCTCTAGTCTGGGTGCCCACTGCCAGCTGGCCAGCTGCATGGACTTCCTGTCAGCGGGGCAGACTGACTCCTCAAACTACCCAGAAGACAAGGCAAGACAAAGAATGTGGCTCGCTTCCTTATCTAAGACACAAAGGCAGGTCCTGGATCAAGTGGATGGATACAGGTCAAGGCCATACCACAGTATGGGATCGTTTCTACAACAACCTCATAGCAATGGGCAGAGGTGGCATCGCACAGTTACACGGAAGGGCCCCGCAACTCCCCTCTTCTTGGGTGTGTGGGTTTTACATATCTTTCTTCTTGTAAGTTTACAATTGTTCTAAAATCACCCTCTCCCCTCTCTGTGACCACAGACATGCTTTGTTCACATCGTTCCCGGGACTGCGAGCTGAGGTAGAAAGGGTGGTGGCGGAACACCAAGAACCCAGGTCTGCACTCACACTGACCTGGGCTTAGTGCTGACCGCCCTTACTGGCTGCACGGCCCTGGGCGAGTGGCTCCACAGTGCTGAGCGGCAGCCTCCAGCCTCGTGATGAGCACCTGAGATGAGGCACCTTAAGTGCTGGCATTGGCGGGTACTCCATAGCTGATGGCCACGGTTAATATGTAAATACTATTAATAGTATCACTACCAACAATCATATACAATGGACTGATTGGACTGCGTAGCTACTGAAGATGTTGTCTAGTTCTCTCTTTTCTCTGAATGGATATTAGCCTCCTTTTGAGTAATTATAGAGGCAAAAGTTTGGTTCAGCAAATATTTATTAAACCCTACTCTGTACCAACTCTTTACTAGTCTTTATGGACACAAGACATGGGTGTGAGCCAACTTTAAACATCTGAGTTCAACTGGGAAAATCGATAGACACATAGGTAACACCCCTTCAAACGTGACACTAATGATAGTACTAACGACACTGGGACTGGAGTGAGGTGAGGAAGGCACTCCCCTTGGGCACAGAATTTAAGTGGGTGCCCCAAACTCAGTAATCAGACCAATAATATTTTTTAAAAATCAACATAAACACAAAAAATCCATGAACAAAGTGTCAAAAATTTAAATAAAGACAGGATTTGACAATGAATTTGTATGACTCACCTCATTTGTGCCCCCTTAGTCCCTGCCGTGATGAGGCTGATACTTATTGGGTCTCACTATGGCCCAGGCAGACTTACTGGGTTCCATCATTTACTACCCACATTACTGACCTTGAGTAGGTTATTTAACCTGGCTTTGTGGCTTCAGTTTTCTTAGGAATAAAGAATAATACTAACGGAATCTGCATTGTTAGGGTTGGTGGGAAGATTAAATGAAATGATTTATGTAAAACACTTCACAGAGTACCTGACACACAGTAGGTGCTCGGTAAGGATTCACTAGTTATTAAGCACAGGAGGGCCGAGTTCATGGCCCACTGGTTTGCAGCTGGTGAGTGGCAGAGCTGGAATACAAATGCCACCTGTCAGGGTAACAGCCACCCCGGCTGCTCAGATGGGCCCTGGCGTCCTGAGAGCACAGAGGAAGGCACTTAGCTCACCTTGGGAAACGACAGAAGGTTGGGAAGGCTTTCTGAAAGAGCTTGTCACCCATCCTCCCTGTCATCATAGGTACCTGAGTGTCCTTGAAATCCTATGAGTTATTCTGAAAAAGCCCCGCGATGCTGGCCCCACGAGGACGAGGGCCTGGTCCATTTTTGTTCACTCCCGATCCCCAGTGCCCACCGCAGTGCCCGACATGTGGGCAGGCAATGAATGCTTGTTGAATTGATGAGTGAATGAATAAGATGATCTCATAAGATGATTCATTAACAAACAAACAAACAAACAAAACAACTCTCCAGCCATTGGTTTTACCTGGATTCTAAATGGTTCTAGGGTCTTCACAGTTGACATTTTGGAGAGACTGAGACAAGAAAACTACATAAAATCTAACCAAGAAAAGTCTTGCCAGATTCGTGAAGGTTAGATTCTCACTTGAACCAAATGGACAATGTAACAAGTTGTGAGAACTTTAAGAACACCATTGTCTGACCCTTCTTGCACTGACTATTGCTGTATCTGCTGAGTGTGTATGAGATATACGAGACATGACATTTTTGATACAAAGGGGCATATTACCTCTGTGTCTAACTCAATGTAGAAAAGAAATTTTTTTTTAAAGATTTTGTTTATTTATTTTTTAGAGAGAGAAGAGAGGGAGAAAGAGAGAGAGAGAGAAACATCAATGTGCGGTTGCTGTGGTCATGGCCTGCAACCCAGGCATGTACCCTGACTGGGAATCGAACCTGCGACACTTTGGTTCGCAGCCCGTGCTCAATCCACTGAGCTACGCCAGCCAGGGCCTGAAAAGAAAATTTTTTAATACAAATCTATAACATGTCAACTAAACAACACCCTAAGAATAAATTCCCCAATGAGGGAAAGTTTAATAGCTAGAGTTGCTGGTGTGAAAGTCTTAAATCAGCTGGACCCCAAATCAGTCTGTAGGTTTCCCCTCACATTGTAACAAAGCTAGATTTTATTGCATCTGGACGAAAAGGAATATCCATTGTCCCTAGAGGATGGTGAATAGAGGAGAGCAGGAAGATGCACTTTCACAGGACACAGAAAAACATGGCATGCATTTCCCCACGGACGAAACTCTGCAATTTCTTAGTAGGCTATACTAATTCTGGTGTCCTAAGGTTTGGCTATGACCTTAGACGGTAATAGGAGGCTTCCGGTGCACCACAGTTTTATCAGGATAAACGTGGGAAAAGTCCCGTTACTGGTGGAACCATGTACACCAAACATGTGCTAATATATTTGGCCACATAAAAGTCAAATAAATGCTTTAAAGTTTAAGCCAAAGTGCACTTACATTTTTTAAAAGTTTCTGAAAATTAGCGTCTTAAAAGATGGAGGTAGAGTTGATCATTTTCATAAGGATGCAAAAGGATTTTTGAAGTGATGATATGCAAAGCTCACACAACAATATACTTAACATATTTTAAAAGGTATAAGACTACCCAGTGGACATAGAGAACCTCTCTATTCATCCCCCAGCTTTATCCGCCCCATGGAGGCCACTGCCCAGCTCTGCGCTGCTGCTTCTGCCTCCCCCATCCCATCACACAATGGCCATTTTCTAAATTTTGCATTAATCATCTTTCCATATAGCCTTATAATTTTACTAGGTCAGCTATGCATAATATTGCTCTGCATGTTTTAAAATTTTATGAATGATATCATTGTAGTGTATATATTCTTTGGCAACTTGTTCTTCTCTTCCTCGGTGTTAATGAAATCCATTCAGTCACTATGTATGGTTCTGAGTCATTCATTGTCACTGCCATGTGGTATCCGAGTATCAGTATATCCCCTGTTTATGGACCCATGTCCTGATGAAGAAAATTTAGATTAGTTCCAAGATGTTTTTGCTATTATATACAATGCTGCTATGAACATCTTTGTACATGTCTCTTTGTGATTGTGCGTGAGTTTTCTATCTCTGTCTCTGTCTTTCTCTCACTATATGTGTATATATATTATGTATATGTAAAATTTCTGGATCTTACTATGATTATTTTCTATGTTTCACTTGAGTTTTTATTGTAATTACAGGCTACTAGAGGTATACAGGGTGGGCAAAAGTAGGTTTCCGGTTGTAATTCTGTCATTTTATAGGTGAGGAAAGTGAGGTTGAGTAGCCCGGGGTCCCAGGGCAGTTCTTGGAAGATCTAGGTGGATTCCAGGTCCCCAGCCTCCCAGTTCTGGCCTCTGACACCATCTTTGTAAATAGTGTGTAGCGTGAACCTTGGAGCCCAGATAGCACTGTGTGGTGTGAGACTTTGGATAGCAGCGGCTGGACCCCTCCGTGCGATGCCAGGGCATCGCAGGCTGCCGTGCCAGGGCTATGCACCAGTGGCTGGCCCCAGACAGGAGTCTGTCCGTCACTGACAAGGGGATGCTCCAAACAAGAGCTGCAGTTGGCCCGGGCCAGCTTGGGGGTCCGTGGCTCCTGGTGGTTTGTTTCTGTCCTCTTCCTTAGGATAATCATTACAAAACAGTGATGGGAAATTCACTGTGCTTTTAAATAATGAATTTTCCCACAGAGCCTTTTAGCGTCTACATGTGTCTGTATGTGTAGATTATACAGAGTCAACAGCATGAGCTTATGTGAATATGTTAAAATAGCACTTTTAAAAAGGTGGGACTGATAAAACGAACATCTGAACTTCCACAAGATGATATAATACTCCCTGGATTCGGACTCCTCTGTCAGGAGGAACTACACCATTACCTCCTCAAGCAGATCACTGGGAACCTTGGCTTTCAAGGACAATGGCAAATATCTCAGCTAGTGAAAAGTAACTTACTGGAAAATCTCATTTATAATCTGATATGTTTTTATTAGGCTTTTATCCTGTTCTCTTGACATATGTTCCACTCAGAAAAATAACAGTCTTTACAAAACCATCATTTGAACAGAACTGCTAAAATTACCCTCAAAGATAATTTTAAAGATTGGTTACCAAGTCACCCATCACTACATTGAAAATCTTTCTGGTCTGTAACTTATCTGCAAGGCACTTTTATTTGAAAAGCAAGACATCACCATTCCAGTGTATATTTAATCAGGAATACTTTTGTAAATTTATATACGTATGCATATATATACATATTCTTTATCTATCTGTTTATCTAACTGTTCTGAATCTACTAGTGTCCGTGAATGTTGGGAAGGTTTTACTGCTGAGGCAGCAAATCGTGACTAATTCCAACTCCAGAATTATTACGCAGAGGGGGCAGGAGCGTGTGGGTGGGCTGGAGTGGGTGCGAGGGAGAGACTGGATATCTGCTCCTTCGCTGTTCCCATAGCTCATTCAACAGGCAAATCATCCGTCTGCAACTGATGGCCAGATGCAGATTCTGTACTCTGGGTGTAAAAGCACTGGAGAAAAATAGGAAGTTAATAGGCAGACATTAACTGCAGTAATTACGACTGAAGAAACAAAAGTCATGTATTTAACTTGGAAATGAATGCTCTCCCTGCTTCAGCGGTCCGAGAGCACGAGGACTGGCTAAGGATGAAGTGGCCTGTTTGATGCTGTGCTGTTACTGACAGAGCAAATCAAATCGGCAGAATGCAGCAAATGAAAAGGCCAGGACGACTGTGTGAAAACTGGCAGATGAGACAACACAAGGACCTAACCATCAGTTCAGTGAAACCACAATCACCAGGTAAAAGTGGTTTGGGACGCGGCTGGATGGCACACGCCCCGGTGGTCCCTGCTTTTACTTTGGCTGCAGCACTTGTCGCCCTTCAGTATCACTTTTCTCTCTTCCCCACTGGGCTCTGAGTCCCTGAAGGTAAGAAACATGTCTTACCTACCTCTGCATCCCCAGCAACTAGCACATACCTGGCATAAAGATGGCATAATAAGTGTCAGTGGATGCATTTCTCATTTTTTATACAGTCACAATATCAGGTGGGTGAGGTTATGGGGATGAATATATGTAAAATGCTTTGCAATGCATCAAGAAGTACATATGTTTTTCCAAAGATTTAATTTATTTATTTTTAGAGAGGGAAGGGAGGGAGAAAGAGAGAGAGAGAGAAACATCAATGTGCAGTTTCTGGGGGCTGTGGCTTGCAACCCAGGCATGTGCCCTGACTGGGAATGGAAACTGCGACGCCTTGGTTCACAGCCCACGCTCAATCCACTGAGCTATGCCAGCCAGGGCAAGAAGTACATATGTTTTTTTAAAAAGTACCAAAATACTTCTTCCGTCAACATGCCACAAGGCCAGTTGTTTTAACATTAGAATAATTTCAGTGGGTTAATTTATCGGGCTCTGTTACAATGTAAGAATGTGTAGGAAAGAGCAGTGGGTTAACCGCTGGAAGTCATTACACCTTACTGTCCATTAATTACTCCTCCTCCTTTCCAATACGGTGGCTAGCTGAGTGCAGGCAGCTGCGGAAGTTGCAAACACTGAACATAGTGGGCTCCTAATAAACATTTGTTGAATGAACGAATATGCCTGTTTGCATAAAAGTGGAAACATTTGTTAAGTTCCTATTGTATTTTTAAAAATAAATTGCTTAGGATAGTAATCTAATTTTTAAAAGGATGATCAAACGATGACTCCTAATAATCCTAGATAATTTAGTACATGTTGCTGTCACTCTCAGATGCTTTTGGGAAATACTACTTATTGCATCCTTTTGGAAAGTCAAAGACAAAGAAACCAATAGATAGAGCATTTTCCTAACTTCTGAGAAGTGGTTTGTAGAGCACAGAGGAACATGAAAAAAATTTTCAATTTGAAGATTAGTCTGATTAATTAGAAAGCCAACCCAAAAGGCTCGGGGCACCCATTTGATTTATAAAATCTGAGTTACTGGACAAATTCTAGGTTTCAATAGCGGTCTGAGGCAATGTGGCATGGAGATCGTGCACAACTTGACTTTGGGCACCTTCTCACCGTTTCTGAGCTCTGGTGTCCTTATCTATAGGATGGGGATAACAGTGTCTACCTTATAGGCTGATCTGGGAATTCAGTACCAAACAAGTTCATACCCAGAGAACTTGGATCAGGCAGAGTGCCATGTTTTGGGGTCCTGTGAATGAGATGTCTGCATTCCCGGAGCTCCCATTCTAGTGGGGACACAGGAGACACTGCCATGCCCAGAATGAGCTGGGCACAGAGCAGGCACCCAGTGGACGAGAGATACAGTGTTACGTGACCACAACCTATTGGGGAGCGAAGCCGAACTGCAGTGGCTACCTGATGGCAGCACCCTCCAGGGCTGTATTAAAGCTAAGGCGTTTCCAACTTCTGATGCCCCAGCTTAGCTCCCCTGTGAGCAATGGGTCATCAGTTGCAGTCTCGGCCTGCCAGTCAGGCTCCAGGGCAGCCCTAGCCTGGCACATCTATCCCCAGCCCCCAAATCTGCTGGGGGGTTAGCAGTTAGTTGAATTGCTATGGCTTGCTGCCTGGTGTTCCTGGAACTGGACTCAGACATGCGCATACTCAAGTTACTGCAGCCCTCAGTGCCCGAGCGTTTCCAGGATTGGCCTCAGTCTCCCCATTAGCACTCTCAAACTGGCGGTTATATAATTGCAGAGAAAATGTCAGGGTAGTTGAAACATTCTGGAGCCCAACTACTTGGCCTCACTCTCAGCTTTACCAGTTAATGTTGTGAGCAATTTACTGAATCTCTCCAAGCCTCAGTTTCCTCATATGTGTTTGGGATCAAACGTGGCCCCTATTCTAATGGGCCAAGTATGAAATGGGATGATGTGCATATGCAGTTCCTAAGTAAGCATTCAGGAAACCTTGTTTTTATTATTGCGAAAGTTGTGAAAAGTGTGCAAGTTTCACGGGTCATCTTTGTTGACTTACGTGCAGACACATAGTGCAGGGCATTTGTGGCTTCCCTTTAATGCTTCAGCTCGCAATCTTGGCATGCTCTCTCACTGTCTCTCTGCAGACCCCAGCAAGTTTCATCTTTTATCATGTGAATTACATTTAGTTTCCTGGCTGATTCTTTTCTTTATAAGGTATTTTAAATGATCAAAGTTATCAAATTTAAATTATTCCCATTTTAATTATTTAGATTATTTAATCTTGCTTATATAAATTACCAAGTTATCTTTCAAATAGATCATCTCCTTTGACCACTGCAAGGAGCCTAGGGGACCGGCGTGGGTGATGAGCCAATCCCCAGACTGCTGACAAGGAAGCCAAGGCAAAGGGAGATTGAGTAAGTGACTCTCTTCAAGTCACATGGCTAGTTACCGGTGAGGTTTATCTAATTCCTGCTTGAGATGCTGTGATTACTATTTAATTATCAAAGCCTTGTTCACTGCAGGGACTGAGAAATAGGCACAGAAATCGCTTTTAGAAAATCATTCAGCAGAAACTGGAATATGTTTTCAGTGAGTTGGAAAATCAGAGTTAAGAATTAACCCCCACACTTAGGTTGTGAAGCCTAAGAATTCACACTGCAGTTTTTCTGTTCTGTTCTGTTTTTTTTTTTTAACTTAAGAATTCTGCTTTTATCTGTCATTTGTAGGAGAAGATCTTGGGGACACCTAAAACCATTAGAAATTAAAGTTACAAATTTTACTGGTTATTTTTAAAGAGGTTCCATGTTTCGAGGATCCTTATATTTTTCCCTGTTGGCACATTGCAGGAGATCCTGCCCCTCAGAATGAGCCATAACTCCTCTCCAAAAGGCCTGGGCCTTTTCTTCCTGACAGCCCTGGCCCCTTTCTACACAGCTTTCCCCTTCCTAGCAGAGGAAAGCAATGAGCTTCGTCTTTGGTTGACCTGTACTGTGTCATGGCTTTTGACTGGAGTCGTCAGGGCAGAACCAACACTAATCCAGACTTCGTATGGGGAAGCCAGTGCCTTGCTGGTGCTGCCTTGCCTACTGTCCCAGCTCTGCCTCCACATGCGGGACTGGATGCCATAGGAATGCCCAGCCTTGGGCAGACGTCCAGGAAAGGGGCGTGAGTTAACATCTGCGGATAACCTTGACTGTTGGAAGAAGGAGACCGATGGAAATTTTTGAGGTGCAGCATATGAGATTTTTCAGACAATCCCTTCAGGGTCAAACCTGGTTGACCACAGTGGTGACCAACAAGGGTGTGTGTCTTCACATAGCTTCCCTACTCGCCTTGTCACTGTCCCTATATTCCTGGTGTCACTTCTAAAACAAAACGACCTGCCTGCAATCCCTGTCTCCGGCTCTGCTTTGGGAGAGGGCACGGGGAGCTCGTGCTGGTTTTTTTGTGAAGCCAATTAGCGCACAGCTGTGAAGGTCACTATTGCCATGTAATTTAGTCCCAGTTCAAATGACAACTATTTCTTGATTATTTCCATTAGAGAAGGAATACAGTGATTGTAGAAAAAGCCCCCAAAGAGGAATCTTTTTCCAGTCTCTGACACTTGCAAGATTTTGTATTATTTTTTGCATAGTGTGGGTTCTATTTTAGCCACTAATTTTATGTGACTCAAACTATACTAGTTAACCTTTTGAGCTTAGTCCCTGACCTAAAAAATACACTACTTAGATTACATCATTTCTAAGATCTCTTCCAGTTCCACACTATATAGTTGTGACATAAAAGCATCAGGATGACAATTTGTAGGAGTTGCTTCTCTCTTGTTAACCCTAGGGATTGTTTTGGCTAAAAAGCAGGCAACATCTTGATGCAACTTTAGACAGGCAAGTGAATCAGCCTCCTGAAGGTCTGGATTAAAGAATGAACAGCTATTCAGAACCTTAAAAAACAATAACACTGACAAAAAGAGAACCAGCCAGCTTCTTTGGGAGTCAGCAAACATTAGCAGGGGCTGCAGCATTAAGATAAGAGCAGAGTAATGAGAAAACGAGTTGCAACCAGCCGACTGCGTTCCAGTGGTCACTCAGTGATTCGTCACATTGCTAACAGGGCTTGATAAATGGACTCCAACTGTTGAGATTTTTTTCTCCCTTAAAAGTTACTTGGAAAGTTGGCTTGGAAAAATGCTTCTACTTTGAGAAAATAACATAAAATCTTGCAAGTGTCAGAGTCAGGAAATAAAAACATTAAAGGGATACTTCCTCCCATAAATCCCAAATCAAAGAGCATCCATTCAGAAAAAGAGGGAAGATCATGATAGCTATGTCAAACAGAAAACCACAGAACATGCTAAATAAATAGGCTATAAACAAATGAGATTGTAGATGTAAACATTTATGAGACATACAAGACATTTACAAGATATAAGACAGATAACCCAGGTATCATCTCCATTTTATACATGAAGAAAAGAGGCTCAGAAAGGTATATAATTTGATGACACACAGCTAGGTAACAGCAGAGCTGTAATTTTAATTTTTAAAATATTTTTAAAATTAATTAAAGTTTGTATTTATCAAAGTAGAACATGCACATGGTTAACAAATCAAACAGTACTGAAAAGCATACAGTTGAACCTTGAGTAGTGCAGGGATTGGGGTGCCAACTCACACTGTCGAAAATCTGCATATGCCTTTTGACTCTCCAAAAACTTCCATCGTTTCCTGGGGGACTGGTTCCAGGACCCCTGCAGACACCAGACTCTGCAGGTGCTCAAGTCCCTCATATAAAATGGTGTAGAACAATGTATGCAGTCTGCCCTCTGCATCCGCAAAGTCTTAACAGAGGACTGGAAACACTGTCTTAGATCCACAGTTGGTTGACTCTGGGGATGTGAAACCCACATACGCAAAGGGCCAAGTGTATTTTTTGAAAAAAAAATCCATATAAATGGACCTGTGCAGTTCAAATCTGTGTCGTTCAAGGGTCAACTGTATAATAAAATAAAGCAGTGTTTTTAATATTACTGCCTTATTATCCTATGACTGTATTTCCCAATGCTTTCATTTGATTTTTTATTTTGGCAATTATGTTTTTAATTTTCAAGAGCTCTTTCTTCTTCTGTGGTTATCCCTATTGTTTTCGAAAGCTTCCTATTCTTGCTTCATGGAGGTAATGCATTCCCTAAGGATATTAACAATAGCTTTTTTGTTTTCTTCCTTTCCTTGTCTTCTCTTATTTCATTTTTCCTTGTTTTTTTAAAGCCTCTGTGTTTCCTATGGGAGGCTGTCATCAATGTTGTGTGAACCTTGTCATCCATTTGTGTGCACCAGCAAGATGCGAAAAGGTTAAACTGGAGTTGTATGGGTGTGTCCCACACATACATTGAATGGGACATATTTATACTAAAAATTCATTGTTATCTGAAATGCAATTTAACTGGACTTCTTATACTTCTATTTGCTAAATATGACAACCTTGAGTGTACAGCTTACAGACTTCTAGCTTCTGGGTGACCGCCCAGGGCTCTGGGCTCTCAGTGCAGAGACTCCTTCCATTTCACGTCACCCCTTCATCTGCGCTTTGCATCTCATCTGTACCATGCACTTTTCCAGGTCCAGAGCTCTTTCTTTTATTTCTCCAGAGAATAAACCTTTAGCCTTCTCCAAATGCAGGGGAAAGGGAGTTATTTGGCTATGTTGGTGGAAGACCTCGTGGGCCCTGAGTGTTCTACAAACTGACTTTCTAGTAATTGCCTTGTCTTCAGCTCTGAGTGTTAAATCCACTTTTCATGACACTTTTTGTCTCTAAGCCCAAAACAAGGTTCTGCAGGGCAAACTGACTTACTTCCCAGAGCTGCCTCCCTCTGTGGGTCCGACTCTCCACCTCTGCTCTGTCAGATCGGTTACCATTCATCAGTTGGCCTTCCATTTCCACAAGAGTATTGACATCTCTTACCAGTCATTAGGTGCCCCCCCCTTTTCCTTGCAGGTTTGTCCCTTAATTCCCGTTTAAATTTATTTGCCACTCAGTAAAGTTTCAAGAAGGAGAAGACATAGACATTTTGGCTCAATGCACCAGGTATAATTAGAATGCCAGAATAAAATTTAAACCCAGACTAATAATTCCAAGCCTTTCCTCCTTTCACTATTACCATGTAATAACACCTTCACAGAAGCCAGCAATACATATGTATGGCATAGACTGTCAGTTGTCTACTCCAATATCTCTCCTTCTTTCCTTTCTTAGTAATAGAAGCCCTAGTTTTTAGTTGGGCAATGATCACAGTCATGCACTGCTTCGTGAGAGATCTGTTCTGAGAAATGTGTCGTTAGCTGACTCATCGTGATGCAAACATCACAGAGTGCACTTACACAAACCCAGGAGGCACAGCCCACTACACACCTAGGCTGCATGGTAAACCTAAGTCACACATGCCGTCCCTTGTTGACCAAAATGTTGTTATGCAGCACATGACCGTACCGAATAAAGGTTTCCTTTATTCGGAAAGGAAGGTTGGGACCTTCCTTCAACTGAGGTACAGCCAAACCAAATGACTAAATTCTGGCCAACAAAATGTAAGTGGAAGTGTCAGGTGGAGTTTCTAGAAAATTCTCTTGAAAGATAACTTGCATCACCTTTTGGGCCCTTGTTTTTCTGTATCCTTCCTCTTCCTGCCAGCTGGGGTGCAGGTGGGCATTGAGTAGCTGTCTTGGACTAAGCTGGAAGTCATGTGTTGAAGGTGGCAGCCCAGAAAGACAGAAGTAGTCTGGGTCCCTGGTGACTTAATGTAGTTACTCTACCTATGGTAGGTTGCTTATCTCCAGACTTTTTCTATGTGACAGAGAAGGAAGCCACTACTATTTTGCCTCTTAGAATTGGATCTAATTCTAACTGACACAATGCTGAAGTGTAGTAAGATTTCAAAGGGAGTGACATATGATTCCTGGAAAAGGTGGTCGTAGTAATGAACCTTAAAGGATAGGTTAGCCAGGTGGAGAAGTGGAAGGATAAGATTCCATGTAGGAACACTAATGTGGTTTGGGCTCAAGGGGCACTGCATGTGGTGTTCTCAAAGGGCAGCATGTAGGCCAATCTGGTTGGAGCAGGCCAGTCATATGGGAGAGAAGTGGAAGGTAAGAATGAAAAAAGGTTGAGGACAGATTATGAAAGGCCCTGAAACTCAAACCAAGTTTAAAGATTGCTTTGAAAGCAATGAAAAGGCTTTTGAGATAGAAGTTGAGATACCTGTCTAGAATGTGAAGAAGGGTTAGGGTCAAGAATTTTGGAGTCTTCTATAATATTAAGGTACCATAGAGATGAAACCAGGGGAGTAAAGATATATAGAAGAAGAAGGACATGGGTTCAAGAACTCATACAAAGGACCAAGGAGAAAAGAAACCCAGAAAGGGTCCAGAAAGGAAGAGCAAGAAATGAAGCTGAATGTTGGGGAAGAAAAGAGAATAGAAATTGAAGTAAAAAAGTCAACAAGTGTTCAGATGTCTCAAAAAAGCTAGAAAATATCAGAAGTGAATACAGAGCACTGAGTTTGGGGGCAAGGAAGTCTCTGGTGACTTCTGAAAGTACAATCTGGTAGAATGTGAGAGTGGATACTGCTCTCGAAGGTGAAAATGGGCATTAGGAAAACAAGGGTACTCATGTGCTCCATTTACTTTAAAAGGTAATCAGTAAGAGAAAGATGAATTGAAAAGCAATTACAGATCTCCATGGGATCAAGTGAAAGAATTTTTTAAGGAAGGGAAGTTGTTTGGTCTTGAAGAGGAAACTGCATTGCAGCAAAGGAAGAGATTTCCTGGCTCCTGAAAGAGGTGGCGCCTGATGGAGCAGGTCTCAGAGCAAGTGGGAGGGATGGGATTTCCAGCTCAGATAGAGGCCTACAACTGAGGAAAAAAAGAGCGGGGGCAGCTTTCTGAGAAAGAGAGGTAGAGGAAAGGCAAGAAATGAAGGTTTGGATTTCTAGTCAACCTTTCAGCAACAAATCTTTTTCATTAGCGTCATCAGTGCCATATAGATCTGAAGAGAAATAATGGGCTAAATAAAAGAGCAATGTGGGTCAGTCTCTAAAATGAACATGGCCATCACTTAGTTTCAGAGTCAAGAGTCCCAAACAGGGATCACAGAATGGAAGAAAGCTATAAATCTCATGAGTGCAGCCCTGATTTTCTTCTCTTACAGACACCTTGTTAATTAATTTCATTAGTTGAAGGGAAAACCACAGGAAAAAAGTTTAGGTCATTTACACATTGATTGCAGTGCTAGACCAACAGGCAACCCCCAAAATGGGCCTGAAAATTAATTACAGGATGAAACTTAAGATATCTATTTGTCAAATAGATCAAATGCCAATACCTACTCGAAGTACAGCGTGAGGTCTGTGGCCAGTATTGACTGCTTCAAGAGCTGCATGAGGTCACTGTATTCCTTGGAGGACAAATTAGCAAAGATGTTGTGGCCCTGTAACAAGGAAGTAAGAAGTCACACACACACACAAAAAAACACTGAATCTGAGTTGTTGATTACATGTTTTTTATATACACACACACACACACGAACATGGTAAAACCATTTTTAGAAAGCTTAATGAAATGGTGTGCACATACAAACGGAATCTCTGGCAAACATAGCAAAGCCAGAAAGCACAATCATTTTGAGGAGGACTACCAAAGGACACATATGACAGAGAAAACTCTAAATAATGTTTGAACTTGTCTACTATGGGTACGTTTGTACCAACAACTTCATTTGACTCTCCATTTCCAGTGGAATTACTGAATGTAGAAGTTAACAGACATTTGGGAATCTCTAAGGCCCTAAAATAAATACTAATTTCATAAATTAAGGCTTAAGTTGGAATTTGGAAGTACTTGCTATAGCAACATATGACTTCAAGGAGAAAAAACACTAGACCAGTAGTTGTTAACTGGGGGTGATTTGGTGAGTGGGAATGTCTGGCGATGTTTAGGGACACTCTGGGTTGTCACACGGATGGGGGTGGCGCTACTGGCGTGTAGTGGGTGGAGGCCAGGGATGCTGCTGAACACCCGACAGTGCGCGGGACAGCCTGCACAGCAAGGGTGAGCCTGGCTCAGCATGCCACAGTGTCTGACCTCAAGAAACCCTGTGTTAGACTGTGAAGATCCATCCTGGTGAAGCGTGCGGCAGGTTAAATTCAGTACGTCATTCCCGGACAGCTAGAATGTACATGATATTGTTCTTGGGACTGTAAAGATGACTTTCATCTGGGAAAACTTGCAGACACACCTGCAGCTCCAGGCCTTTGAAAAGCCCTCTTCGTCAAATTCTGTTCTAGCCACACTGGCAGCTCTACAATGTTTGTAGTGAAGCGAATAACCCTTTTGTAAAGTGACTGACAATCCACTTAATTTGCTTTGAAAGTCAAGACTTCTCATTTATCAGGTTTTCTTAGTATGAAATATGAACTCATAAACATAGCTTGGGAACTGGGCCATTTTAAACCCAGCTTGGAGAGCCAGAAGATGGTGCAGAAGGAAGGGGCAGAATGACTGCCTGAGAATAAACTCTTCTCCAACAAGAGGTAAATTAATTCTTTCATGGAACCAGAATATCAATTAGTAAATTACTGCCTACAAGGCACCAGATGATAATCTGCTCCTCTGAGTTAATTTATCTCATTGGGTAAACCTGCCACTCCTTAAAGACTAGAATATATTAGTTCCACATGGGACCCGGTCCAATATTAATAATAAGTTTCAAATGAAATCTTCTAGACCCCTAATTCAGCCATTAGGAAGAAGACAAGTAACTAAAGGAATGCCACACTATAACTCTGCCTGGGTTTCTTTGCCTGAGCCTTGTCCTCAGATCAATTACAGGCTGGTGCACTGGGGCCTGGGAACCAGTAGGTGCAAGCTAAGGCAAAGTAGCTGCTGGGACCCAGCCACAGGTCCAGTATCTCCCAGTGAGAGAAGTACAGGCACTCTTCATTTTATTGTGCTTTGCCTCATCGTGTTTCACAGATGTTGTGGTTTTTATTTTTACAAACCAAAGGCAAGACCCTCTACCAGCAGAAACGTTGCAACTCGCTTTATTGAGTTGCCTGGAACCAAACCCATGATATCTCTGAGGTCTGCCTGTAGAGCTGTTAGGAGCAAGTTAGAGTAAAACTAATGTGAGGTCTAGGAGAAAAGTGGTCTGAATGTGAGGATCTTGATTATTTTTCGAGAGTGCATCTTACTAGTATTTTCAAAGGATGTATAGTACCTAACGCAGTGTACTGCTAACAGAGTGACAATGCTAGCCAGATGAGCTTCCATCCTTAATTTGCAATCAGTGAATTGTTTACATGCAGACTGGCCTCCTCCCGTGCCTCAAGAGCTTGGTCCCTGAAATGGATTTGTCTCTCTAAAACACTGCTTTCATTCATTTAGGGAGAAGGTAGGTATTGATGGAAAGAGAACCAAGTGCTGGGAGAGAAGTCTGGGGTGGTTTTGTCGAGCCATCTAACCGCTCTGTGCCTGCTTCATTGGGAAAATTGGGTGAGAATGCCCCCTGCGTTTCCGCCCCTCTGAGGGTCAGGACAGAAGGGGACGGGGAAGCGCCAGAGCAGGGCCTGCAGCACCATTTGCCTCCCGCAGAGTAATAACATCATCATTATTCTGTGTTCTTCACAGAGAACTGTGGGACCCCCAGGGTATTTTATTTGTAGGAAGACAAATTCTGAGCTAGTGGGGTTTGTTTCCCTAAACAAACAGATGACCTGAGAAAATCTGACACCCTGTTATACTCCCTGTTATTACAAAGGTGGAGGTCCGGGTTGAGTCACAAACCCATCCTATGACTAGTGCAGAAACGGTAGCCTGAACCCCAGTTCCTCCTGTCCCACTTCCCTTCCCACAGCACTGGGCTAAAACCCATTTCCCGGGGAACCCCTGAGCCCCGGGTGCTGGGGTGCTAGTTTCTGTCAGAGTTACCCAGGGCCTGACCCTGGATGTTTCCCTCGTCCAGCTGAAACCCCAGCTCCCCGGCGGCTCGCCCTTCCCCAGCCGCAGTGCCGACTGTCCTTTATGGGGTCGAACAAGGCCTTCATGAGACTGCAAAAGACATGCTTTCTCAAGATAAGCTGGAGGAAAAAAACCTCCATATTTAATGATGCTATTCCAGCAAAGCAGGGCCTTAATGATGATAATAATAATAATTAATGGCACAACTAGAGAACTGACAAATAATGAGGAACAGATGATCCTTTCCTGGCCTCACCAACAAAAGTCTGTACGCCTGCAGAAAATTAAACAGATCCTTTCCTGGCGATTGCAAACTCGTACACGTCTCCGCCAGAGTCAGTAACTGGTTCCTTTCTCCTTGGGGAGCTAAAACTATACAAGTACTTCCAAGACCTGCAAACCCCAGTGCAGCAAAACGAGGTGCATGGCCTCAGCCCTGGGTCTCAAGTTTGCTGCCATTCTCCCTTTCAAACTGGTCCCACCTGCGATTTTAAGGTTTTGTGTTTTTATAGATGTCTCAATTGTGCTAGTAAAGTATAACTTTCTCACCCTGTTTCTGTTCCAACCATCTTTTAAAGCGGCTTTGGGTTTCACCATATGGGAAGGTTGGGCCACTCGCTACCTGGATCCGATCTCTGTGTTTAGTGGGCTTCTGCGCCCCTGAGGAGGGTGAAACAGGCTCGAGGCCTCTCGGCTGCTACGTGAATCTGGAAAACCTCCGAGCCAACAATGAAGCCCAACTGAGTCGGCTCAGGAAGAATTTGAACAAGGTCCTTGGTCAGATGTCCAAATGAATTTTAAAAGCCACCAAAAATGTACAATAGTTTGGCTTAAAAAAGCTTGTTCCACCTCTTTGTGTCCAGCCGCGGCACTACACAGAGAGGGTAGGAACGAGGCTTCATTGGTTTCCCGTTGAGGGAGGGGAGAAGCGGAGCTTAGTATAACATCTCTACTAAACGGAGCGCGAGGGCGTACCTCGCTTTGGAGGATCATCACGGCGTGGTTGAAGTGGTGGTGCTCCAAGGTGGCCGAGGTGCCGTAGAGCTGGGCCAGGGCAGAGCCGCTCCTGAAAGAGGACAGAAGGGTCAGTGACCAGGACCCTTTACCTGTCGACAATGCCCCTACACCAGCTCTTTGGATCAAACTGCTTTTCCGGCTTTGGCAAAGGACCACGAGCAGATACATTCACAAGTCACTGCTTGTGTCAGTCATTAACCAATTACTAGGCAAACCGTTTGGGAACCTTCTATGTGTTAGCCTTGATGCTGCGGATGGTACAATAGTGAGTACGACACAGTCCCTGACTCTCAGAAATCCACAGATGAATAAGGGAGATGAGATGTGGTCGTAGGGAAACTAAGGCACGTGACACAGCAGAAACACCACAGAAAATGTTCCAGGTTTAGTCAAAGGGTTTCAGGCGATCTGAGGACAAGAGGCATAATTTCTGGCTCTGGGGATGAGGGTAGACTTCATGGACTAAATTTTACACAGCTTTTGAGTGTCCAGAACAATGGTCTTATACTGAGTGTATTTGACTCTCCATGGGAAAAGACCTTGTGGATATTTTGCATTTAATCTACTTTACAGGCAAGGCTGACAAGCTTATACCATGGTTTTCTAGCCCAGAGGCATGCTATGATAGCTCAGTGTAGACCTCTGGAAAGTTCCCTGGATTTGGAATCAAACCTCAGCTCTTGATCATAGATAGCATGGGGCAGTTACTCGATCATGTTAAGACTCAGTTTCTTTGCATCTAAAATTATGATATTATCTACTCACATGTCATTTATGAAAATACAACTAAATACTTAACAGTGCCTATCAGTGCCTGTCATGTAGCAGATTGTAGTTGATATTAATTATTAATTAATAATTAAAACACAAAGATATTTCCATTGTAAATAAATAAAATGTGAACTGAACTTGAAGGGATTATTTTGAATTATCTTAAAATTTTACTTATGTATAATAACTTGTTCCTCAACCATTTCAGTTTGGCCAAGTGTTCCTTTAAATGCTCGAGTGTGCTCATTTCCAGTTCTTTTGGAGTGGGACTTAGAGCATCTAAAGGGTCAAGAGAGTTCCAGAGAATCCTAGGATTTAAAGCACAGTAGTGGGATTCAGCTGAGGACCCATCCAGGTCCCAGGGTTCTTTCTTGCTCACTGCCAAGAGCTTGGACTTCGAGAAGACAACTTGGTCTTAACTTGGAAGCACTGGGGACTGGCGGCTCATGGTCTGCCCCGCTAGTGGAAGGAGCGCAGACTGCACCAAAGGGCAATGTGGCGCACTCCGACATAAGCTGTCCCCCATCTCCAGTGGGAGGCAGTCCCAGGGCATGGCCAGTTCAGGGGTGCCTTGAAAGACTCAGGGCTGAGCACATATTGGAAAAACACAGCGCGGTGAAGTTCTATAGAGATTGTTATGAATAGGGTTAGTAAAGAGGGTGCGGAGATTTTAATCAGGCGTGTGTTATTTCTTCAAATCTTGTCTTAATCTATATCATTTAATAAGTGAACATTTGTTAGGCTAATCTTAGTAACCAGTGATTAATATTTAATGTTAGATGTTATTTTTTAAACGTAGAGTTCATTTTTATGAAAATATATTTTTCAAAAAGCACAATGTATTGTGTCTTGACTATATTTGTCTTGACCTTTAAAATTCTAAGATACTTCAAATTTACATGTGCTATTCATAGCAAGTTTATATGCATATCACATCCAAATGCTTTGCATGGAGTATGTGCTTAAAAATAGTATTAGCTGCTTAGCTAATAAGCACACAGTGGTATGTCCAGAGAGTCTAGTTAAAATTGGAAGGTTTGCAGTAATAAGTGTGATAACATGTTTTATAATAGTGTTATTAACATTATTTGCTATCATGAGTAAGTACCTGCTGTATTTTGCCATGTACAACATGCACCCATGTTTTTGGTCCCAGCTTTCAAGAAAAATACTTTTGTTTCAATTTTTTAATTCAATATTTATTTATTTATATTTAGATACTTGTTTTTTGCATTATAAAAGAATTTTAGCATTTATTTTTCAACATACAGATATCGTTATTGTTTTCTAGAGTTACACTTTTAACACATAAGCATAAAGTACAAACATTTATATAGATATATAATTAGTTCTACCTATGTATAATGTGCATCCTCATTTTTCCCTCAAAAATTTGGGCAAAAAAGTGTGCATTATACATGGTAAAATATGGTGTATGCACTAGGGAACAAATTCGCAACTTAATAGTTATTTTATCTAGCCCTGACAACAGCCATGAAGTAGTGTTGCCTTTTCATTTTACAGATGAGGAAAACCAATGCTCAGGGAAGTTATGTTATGTTTCCAAGGTGAGAGAGCTAGTAAGTACAAGTTCTGGACTGGAATCCAAGTTTGTAAGCTTCTTCTCATCACATAATTAGAAAGCTAATTATAACTTGCACATTTCTGATATTTGATTGTCGGGGTTTGGTAAGTTGGTTGTCATCAGTAAAAGACTGCAAACTTGAATTCAGAATTCTACTAGTATAACTGCTACCCACGGGCTCAGGCCCCTGTGATTCATGTCCACCAGTCAGCCGTGCCCAGCTGTGCCTGTACTGGTGAGGATCCTGGTAACAGGGTCAGTGACGTGAAGTGGGGTCCAGATGCAAAATGCTGTCTCTTCCTTTATCGTGTTGGTTTAGTAGACCTTGCAAAGTTAAATCAGCTAGATGATCATAACCACTTTGCATTTTCTTTTTTCAGTATGAGTAGTATGTTTCCTCCTTTAACCATGGAACAGCTTATAACAAATACCCTGGAGCCTCCTATACTGCACCTCCCCTCTTCCCAAAGTCCACACAGCTCCCAAACTGCTGCATTCCATCAGAAGGACTCCCAGGGTGTTGGTGCAAATGCAGCCATCCAACGGTCTATGGTTTGGGCATCTTCATCATCAGACTCCCTCTTTGCTCCCTTTTACAATTCCATCTTACATTATCCTCCCTCCATGCACACATGATACTGAGCTAATCACTACAATGTGTAGATTTTGTAACTGAACCAGATCAACGCTGTGAAAATGCTGTGAAGACACTGTGATTCATTCATTCATTCATTCCTCTATCATTCATTCAACCAACAAGTACTGATGATTGTTATGATGCCAGGCTGCAGGCAGGTGGAGTACAAAGGTAAGACATGGCTCTTCCCCTTGGGGGGAGCTCTCAGTCCCCTGGGATTGTGTAGGAGACTTTCTCGTACCAACAATGCTCCCCTTTGTGCCATCTTAGCGTCACAAAGACATATGCTGCGAACCTTGCAGGACAGAGAGGGTGACGTGCACAGTCATAAAACTTGATATAAGTGGCAAAAAAAGCATTTGTTGGGATAAACTTTATCAAAAATGCTCTACAAAATATGAGTTATTTGGAATGGCATTATGGGCAGAAATATTAAGAGGCCCTATGGTCAAATATGTTTGGGAAATTCTAGGTTTAAAAAGTTAAATTGTTTCTCCACTGCGGGATTTCCCAGTGTGTGAAAACAGGCACCGTGATTCTGCAGCAGGGAATCATAATATGCTGTATTAAGCAATCTTAGTTGATCATAAAATAATTTTTTAAAAGAGGCCATGTCTGTTCATGTAATGTACTTTGTGTAAAGGTATACTTCCACTTTTCATATTAAAAAACCTAGTTCAAATCCATCACATATGGGAAAAATTGACTTTAACACCACATCTTATTTTAGTTGTCTGTGGTAAGTATATGCTTCATATAAGTAGTTTTGGGGCACACACACCTTAACAGTGGAAATAATATATATATTTGTATATGTGTGTATGGAGGGTGTGCGGAGGGAAGAGAAGAGAAAGAGAGAAGAAGGGAAGAGTGTCCAAATTCCATAAGCATAGGAATATTTGCATGTAATTATTCACGATGCTCATTATGACTAGTTCATCCCATCACTCCAAAGCTGTCTTTTTTTGGGGCCGGGGGGATAGGCAGCACACTGAGGAGAAACTTGTTAAAAAGAAAAGTCGAAGTGAAAGTACGTCCCTACAGGCAGTCAGCACTGTGCACAGGCACCAAGAGTAAGCGGGCGAAGGGAGTGCACCTTCGTAACTTCCCTAGATACACGTGTGCTTTGGAAGCGAGACTCAGCAGAAGGGTGCAGCCGTGGCTCACAGTAAACTTTAAAAAGGAAAACTATGAAAGGTAATTAGGAAATTGAGAACTGTTGGGAGGTGGCGAGGAGCGGGATTAGGCTGTCACGGCAGATTAATGTGCCCCAGGATTTCACTTCTGGGACCTGGCCGAAAGCGACAAGATGGGTTTTCATTCCCCAGAAATGAGTATAAGAGATTATGCTAGAAATGAATAGAAGAAGTCTCCGAGGAGCATATCCCACAAAGCTGCTCGGTGCTGATATTTAATCATCAGGGGCAGCTGTAATAGAGAGGGGGATGAGAGGGGAAGGCTCTCCCTAGAGAAAACGGGAGAGAGGCGTTAACGGAGCAATTTCAAAGCCCTGTGGTATCGCTGCCCTCTCTGCCTATTGATCATTCATGGCACGTACTCCAATACTTAAAAATTAAGAATAAAATATGAAAATGCAAAGGTTCACTTATCAGAAAGGCTAAGAGAATAAATCATACTCTGCTATAACTAAAGTCACAACTTTTTATTGTAGAGGCATTTTGCATTTTATATAGTAATTTGTCCCTTGCTAAATGTCTTCTGTTGTTTTATAGCCTTATATATGAAAAAAAGGTAGCATATGCTTTGCTTTACATAATAATTGGTGCATTTAAATTCCATTTCCAAATTACTTGAAAGGTTGAAACTAGACTGTGAATTCTTTAAGGGAAGGGACTGTTTGCTATACTTCTTTATTTCTCCCACAATGCCTAGCCCAGCACCTTGCACACAGAAAACATGCAATTATTGGGAAATATAAAAAGAAATAAAGATGTAGATTTCTTCCTAGGGATTTTCTAAACAATGGCACACTTACTGAATAAATCTTATTCTAATCAATAAAAAGATAGTTCTTTCACCATGTTGTAAAAGGTCCTACCAGCATTCATTGTCCAAGGAAATTTTAACTGAGGTTGGGTGGTGGTGGCCCTCCGAGTCCTAAGTTCAAAGGTGACTCCACGTGATAGAGGTGGGCTGATGGATGTCCCATCCCTTAATCATCTTGAGGAAACGCATCGGGTCAACTACGAACAGGCAGATTTGATCACATAGTATGAGGACGCAAACATAAATAAAATAACAAAACTGAGTTCTAGTACCAGTGACTTAATACCTATCTAGCAGTTTTTGAAAACTGTTTAATCTTATGCAAGTAACCTAAGATGTGAGAATCTCCCTTTCTTGAGGTGTTGAAAAAGAAGACTACCAAAGTCTAGTTCAGTCTATGATTTTTTTACAGCTCCACATCTTGGTTTGCAGAGTATCAACTATATTTTAGTTTTCCAGAGCTCACATATATGGCAAGTCGGCCAAGAAACTGAAAAGTCAAAGCCCCGAATAAATATCACTGAGTCATGGAAAGGAGTGTGATGCCGTGTTAGAGGCTGGCTTTTGGAATCAGATAGCCCAGGCCTGAACACCACTCTACCGCATTCTGGAGTGTGCGGCTCCGTTCCTCCGTAAAACGGAGACAAAAACGCCTCCCCTAACGGAGAGGTGGGTGAGTGCTTGACATAGTAAACAAGTACATTGTAATTCTTCTCATTGTCTCAGGGACTGCTAATTGCAAAGAACGGAAATAAATTAGAACCATCTTCCTGGAAATTAAAAAAAAGACTAAATGATACCAGCAACTCTGAGGGAGCCTAATTATCATAAGTATGGGTGAGTCTTCTGGAAAAAGGAGTAGAGATGTGTAAAGCCAGGAATCGAGTCCGCTTTTTCTCTATTTCTCTAGGGTTTTACAATCTCTTATTTCTGCTTCTCTCCAAATATCTACTTTCTTGTTTTCTCTCTGCACACTGCTCTTATCCCCTTGGCCTGTGGTCATGCCAGGTTTCCCGAAATGGCAGCCTCAGCTCGCAAGTCTGCAGCTTGGATGTCAACAACTAACTCAGTTAGTAATCCAACTATTTGGAGGGTAATCCAACTCCGAATTCCTAAGAGAGAAAATATGACTAAATGGGTTCTGAACAGCTGTGTACTCTTGGTCCAAAGAGCTGGAAGGTCAACTAGCAAGAAGAACCGCCTCTCTCAGCGTGACAGACAGGCTGTTGGGGAGAGGACATCAGTACTGAAGTACAAGTAGTGTGCACAGGATGCTTAAAAGAACCCAGCAGGTGCTCATGCTTGTTTTAGAAGCTCTAACACATTTATCTCTTCTTTATGCATAATTGGCAGAATGGTAGGGGGCTGGAGTAGGGGTGCTAGAGAAAGACACAATGATGTCATTGCCCTCAGAGAGAAAGACATCCTGAAAAAATTAATAAAATGCAGATACAGGAACTCAAACATAAGGAACTGTCAGACCCTATAATGAAAGTATATCAGTTCACACTTCAAGCAGGCCCCAGGGTTTGAAGACAACATCAAACCTATGACTATAAAAACTGGGCTTTATAATAATCTAAAAAATGGTTATACTTAATTAAAAAATCAGAAAAATTTATGGAAACGCTGTGGTAAAATAATTAAGATCTCATCCATTTACACATTCATTATTCATTCATTCACTCAGCAAACATTCACTGTATGTTTATTATGCTCCTGATACTTCTTTCACGTCATCAGAACTCAAGAAGAAAGGGACACACACTTGTTAATCAGCAATTAAAATAGAGTGAGATGCGCACTTTTAAAAAAGCACAGCCTGGGCACATAAAATGGACAAGGGGAAGGTGCAGCAGGCATAGAACCCCGGGCATAGTGCTTGCGGGGGGAAGAAGGAGAAGAAGAGCATTCCAGGCAGGGAAACAACACCAGGGAGCAGAGAGAAGTGGACTAGTTAGATCCCACTGAGCACTTCAAGTATCTGGAATGTGGACAGACACCTGGGTTGGGGTGGGATGAAGGGAGTGGTGCCGGACCAGAGATGGGCAGGAGACCGATTGAAAAGCGCCCTAAAGGGCTAAACTAAGGAATTTGAACATTATCCTTAAAGCCAAGGAAGCCAGTGGATGGCTGTTGAGCACAGGAGTGAGCCGATGAGCTTTGTGAATTATGAAGACTATTCTGGAGTGCCGAGGCAGTAGGACTGGAGGAGGAGAGTTGGGCTGCTCGATGAAGCAACCCAAGAGAGATGCAAGAAGCAGTGGTGACTTGAGATGTCAACTTTAGGGTGCCAAGGAAGGAGTCTGGGTGACTTGTGGATTTCTGGCGGTGCTGGTCACTGAGATAGAGAACAAGAGACAGAGGACAGAGGGAAGCCTGAGGCTGATGTGTCTGTGAAACTTCAATGGGAGGTGCCCCTCGAGCAGTTGGGATAAGTGTCTGGGGAGAAGCAGAGAAGGATGGGTCCAAGGTCTGGTTTGGGGCTGATCAGCGTAGGGTGTGGCCTTGCACGAAAGGTTGTGGATAGCAGGAGAGGGACAGGACATCAAGAGTGCTGGCTGCGACAGCAGGGGGAGCCCTTGAAGTGCACTGAGAAGAAAGGCTAGAAAAGTAGGTGAAATACTATGTCTGGGAGACAATGGAAGGGAGAGTTCTAGGAGGGAGGGAACAGAAAATGGGTCTCCTGGGAAGAAGGGTCAAGAGAGAAAGACAATAAGAGTGCCCAGCAGCTCTAGGAAAAGGGGCCATTGGTGGCATTACTGAGGGAAGTTCCCCTGGTGAGGCAGAACTAGAAGGCACTTGGGAGGGCAGCGGTTGGGGAAGTGAAAGCAATGAACCTTCCAAGAAGACTGACTGGAGAGGAAGGAAGAGAAACAGAACAGAAGCTAAAGGGAGAAGTGGGCATTGGAGTGGGCTTTGTCAGGAAGTGGGGGAACTGTTCATTTTAATAAGATGCTGAGAGCTAGTGGAAAAGGGAAGGGAGATACAGGGAAGAGAGAGAGGAAGATTAATAGAGCAAGGTCTCAGAGGAGGGAGCAAGAAAGGGATCCAAAGCCGGGATGGAAGGATTAGCATCAGACTAGAGGAAGGACAGCCTTTTCACTGAGATAGGAGGTTAGGAGGAAAGGATGGGGCCAGACAGATAAGTGTGTACGTGGCAGGGGAGGAAATTGAGGGAGTGCTCGATTGATGGCCTCAATTTTCTCCGTGAAGGAGGAGGCAAGGTGATCTGCTGAGTAGAGCAGGGGAGGTGGAGGACAGGAGGTGGTTAGGAGGGGAGCATGTGCCGTATATAGAACCGCTGAGAGCAGTGGGGGGGGGGGGTGGGGTGCGGAGAACTGGCCAGGGACACAGAATCTGGGAATACCAAGCATGCTGCTCAGCTGGGACACTATATATTTGGCATATCTCAAACTCGCACAACTGTGATACTTTCTACTAAAGCCTTTGTAAATCTAGCAGAGTAGCACAAAACTGAATTGTTAGATTGAACTGAGGCTGAGGTTTTGCAGAGTGGATGTCACAGAAAGTGAAGAGAGTCAATAAATTTTAGGATATTGAGAAGGGAGGGTTGAAGTGATGGGCTATAAGATCCAGGATGGATAAAGAAGGGTACGCACTCAAAGTTCATTTGCTAGATCAGGAGCAAATGCAAGTGGCCAGGACTCCAAGGCATCAGTTGGTAGGTGTTTTGGGGAACGGAAAAAACGGTGGTCTGTTGATGTTTCCTACTATGGAGCTGCACCTGCTCATGGGGGCTTTGAAATCAGTCATCTGAAAGTTAATCTTACCACTCTGTTGAAGCCTTCCTTAATGTCTCCTCCACCCCCAAACTCTTTTCTCCAGCCTCTGAACCCACACCATTTTGCTTGCCGACAGGTAGTAGGACATTAAATCTGGGCCCTCACTGTAATGTAAGCCTCAGGAGTTCCACACCCATAGCCTACGGCCCTGGGCTGCAGTGGGAGCCACAGAGCAGCAGCTCTCTTGAACCGGCCGTCTGCCGAGGGACAGACTGCTCTGCCCGTGCACATCACGTGCCCACACATCCCCAGTCTCAGCGCGGTTCCTTTTCTGTTCCCCCCTTGCTGCAGGACAGCAGAGGCCATATTCCAGCGTGACGCTTTCCTTCACTGCAGTTTATGTGACATCCAACATCAAAAGAACCTGTAAGGGAATCTATTGGGGAAGGAAGAGATATTTTGCTTCATAAAATTTAAAATTTCCTCAGTCCAATTTTCTTTTAATGGTCTCAAAACCAGATTTTAGAGTACCAAGTCCAAAAAGCTTAAAATGCCATGAAAGCCAATATGTTGGGAGGGAAAAAAAACAGGTGTTTAAAATCTGTGCTTTGTTATCCGACTGAAGTCAACGGAGACAGACCAAATCAACAAGCATGACAGGAAGGGCAAATCTGCAATTAAAAGAAGAATAGGGAATTATAAAGATGGATGGGCCCCATGACATGTGAGCCCAAGCCTGCGTGGCCTTGGCCTCGGATGCCAGAAATTAATGCTTTACTGTTTAGCATTGGTCACCTTTGCTCTGGACGGGAAGGCAAAGGCATTAAAATAACAACAATTAGAACACTTACTTAGCTTGGAAGGCATTGTTCGTTCCCCTGTGGTCGAGGTCATGACACAGGCATCCCACAATCACCGCCAAGATTTCCACCTCGTTCAGAATCTCTTGAAACCCGGCGGTCTGGGAAGGAGACAAGATGGCAGCAGTCACAGCTCAGGGCACGGAGGATGGATACGGCTTGTCTGCTGAGCAATCACCAGTTCTGTTTTCATACCCACATCATTCAAGGGAATGATTAACTGCCACCCCCTTAGACGACGGTGAGTTGGGTGGTCACTTGCACAGACTAAGGTCCCTGCAGTGGCGAGCTATCTCCGTGTCACAGGGGGCTGCGCAGGCCTGCAGGAACACAGTTCAGACTATTTTGTTCCCTTTTAGAGAAGAGGTTGCACTCCCCAGACACAGTGACAGTGTGACAAAGGCCCAGAGCAAAACGTGAGTTTTTGTGAGCTCTGTGACTCTGCATCTCAGCAACCTGCATATAGTGGGAGGGAAGGGGGCCTGAGAACTTAGAGCTGAATGTTATATCCATCAGATACCGCTCAAAGGAAAGCCTGCTACAAAAACACCCATTAACCCCCTCAATATATATTTTCAATCTTCACCCAAGGATATGTTTATTGATTTTAGAGATAGGAAGTGGGAGAGAGAGAAACATCGATATGTTATAGAAACACCTATTGTTGCCTCCCATACTGGGGATCGAACCTGCAATATTTTGGTGCATGGGATGGCACTCCAACTAACTTAGCAGCCTGGCCAGGGTCCCCTTAATATTAAAAGAAGCAACTTAGTAGTACTGAAATTGTTACCTGATAATATTCTAGAAGTTAACCTGTAATATTCCAGAATTAGCTTGAAGAACCAATTAAATTCTTACAGATAGCAAAGCAGTGCATATCTCAAAAACTAGAATCTGGCAGAGGATTTGGTGACCCAGACTGAGGATCAGGTGAAGTATCACTGGAATTCTTTGTTTTGTTACCCTCCGGCAGCTCACCTGCGCAGTGCACAGGTGTGGTGCGGTTTCTTTGGGGGGTGGTGTGAGGTCACCTTGTAACCCAACGCCGCAGCGGCTCTTCAGTCCCTGCTGTCCCTTCGTTAGCTTAGAAGAGCAAGCAAACCTCTGAAAAAGCAAGTCTATGCATTTTCTTGATCCAAGGCCTTCATGTCTCCCCCGTTTTGCTTTGTCGGCCTCCCACTGGATTACTTGCACTGAAACCTGTATCAGAGGGCAAGAGGAGCGGCTGGGGGGGCGGGGGGGGGGCTGGGCTGCTTCCCCCTTTCACCTGTGTTTCCACAGACCCAGGGTCACTGGAGTATAGCCATAAGGCACCTACTTCTCTTACAGCCACGCAAAGTTTGTTTTTTAATTAATTATGTTTTTAGTGCAGAAGTAACTAAATGATAAATTCCAGTGTTGAAATCCAGTGTTGAAAATTTTAATTTTAAAATTTAAATTGGGTCCACTGCTACATTTGGAAAGACATGCAATTTAATTTGCCCAGTAAGTGGGAACGTGAATAAGGTGTCTGGGGAGGGATGAACCAGCCCGTGTCGAAGCTGTGTGCACTTTCATTAAACTTTGGAGTTGGCTGTTGGTGTTAAGTTAATTTTATTTTACCTAAAGTATTACATGCAATAGTTTTTAAAAGTTCAAATAGTTTTTAAGAGATTTAGAACCAAAATCAGTCGTTCCTCAGCCTTTTCCTTGATTTCCAAAGTCGACCACCTTCCATTTTCTTCTTTGTCTAATTTGGTAGGTATTTTACACCACATTTCTATGTAGATTTTTATATTACTAACACTTAGTTATTCATCAAGCACTTACAGTTTTTCCTGGGTGCCTTGCACAGTTCTATGAGATTTGCAGCTGTTTAACTTATTTCATTCTCCTAAGAGACCCATGGGGTGGGAGCTATTATTATCCCCAGGTGCAGGTGAGGAAACAGGGCCAGACATGCTCTGTGCCCAGGGCCTCGTACACTCTGTAACCAGTCACTGCAAAGCTACCTAGTATCTGGTAGTTGTTTCTTGTGCAAATGTTTTCATTTCCTGGAGTTAAGATTTCATTGAACATCTAAGTCTTCTCACATCCCACACAGCCCTGCAAAGAGGTACAGCGAACATTTGTTAGATCCCTTGCTGTCCTGGGGACTCCCTGTCTTCTCCTGGCTCTTCTCTTTGGTCTGGATTCTGTCTGCTGCCAGCTTCGTCTCCCGGGGTCCCTCTCCCACCTCTACACCCTGTAAGTCTTTCCTCACTTACTCCCTCGGTTTGCGGAACACATCCGCCAGAAGCTGCATGGGGAAGGGTGTTCATTTTTTAACACTAGGGAGTTACCGGGTTGTTTTTTTTTTTAAACAATTGCATGACTAATAATGTCTTTAATCTATTCTTTTACACAATTGGTTAGCTTGCCTAACAATTTTTGTGCAACATTTTCACCAAGCATTTTGAAGTTCTGCCCCATTGTTCTCTTAGTTCCAAAGTTAGAGAACTATGTAATTCTTTTCCCTGGTACTTTGAGTGGTACTTGATCTTCCCTCTTCTGGAATCCTCTGTCCCCGGGGTTTGGCAATTTCACAAAGGTTTGTTTTGGTCTGGGGCTTTTCCCCGATTTTGCTTGCTCAGCCTTTTCTTCAGTACAACATTCTTGTTTATGTTTTTCTGAATAATTTTCTCTTCACCATTTTTTTCTGTCCTATTTGACTGCAACTCCAGCTGGGCAGACATTGGACTTCTTGCACTGATCTCCTTGTTTTGTCTTTTCATTTCCACTGCTCATGCTGACTTTTTCTCTCGTACTCTCTAGGAGTAACAATATTTTTCATTTATAAGCATTTTCTTGTCTGCGCTCCTTTTCTAATAGGATGCTTTTCTTTTCTCATGATTGCATTATTGTCTCTTGTTTTTTGAGGATATTAATTATAATTCCTCTGAAATTTTTCTGCTCCCCAATGCCAGTTTCCTCTGAGCTCTGTCTCCCTGTGTTCCTCAGGTGCCTGGTAGTTCACTCACAGGAGTGAAGCGTCGCAGTGCTCACCAGGTGGCCATGCATGAGCCCGGTGTCTGCCGGCAGCTGGGCCCTTACCACGGAGCGTGCAGAGGGAGAGCCGGTCTTTTGCTAGAGATCCTCCATGTGTCAGGGGCTAAATTCACTTCCGCTGGACTTTCCAATCTCTTGTTTGGTAATGGCATAAACACAGCTGTTGGCGTTCTAAGAAAGCAAAATGTAGCTTCTCACCTTTGTGGATATAGACTTCTACTTAATTCTCTTATTTTGTTGGGGTTCAGTTTCCCCAGCAAACACTCTGGTTTCCTGAGTAGGTGAGGGGGAGAGTAGCCTTGAAGACATGGAGAGGGGATGGGGCCTTGGGGACTCAGAGTTTCTGTCGTCCTCTCACCCCCTCGCCCCATTTCTGTGGCATCTGATGCCTCCACTTCCTGAGCTCTGGCAGCTTCCAGGGGACATTGTTTCTCATGGGCCCCCTTCCTGTACCCACTTACCTGAAAGGCACTGGGGCTGGCCTTTCCTCTTCTCTGCTAAGCTGTGAACCCTCCTCCCTCCATTTTCTGCCTTTACCTATTATGGTTCCATGAAAGGCAGAATTTCTCTCTGTTCCTTGTTCTCCAGTTATTTGGGAGTGATTTTGAAAGGCAAAGGGGATTTAAACATCTAAAATCCCTGATTTAGGGGATTCTCTGTCATCTTGCAACTGTAAGTCAGTTTAGTTGGGTTTGGATCTTGCTAACGCTCAGTAAATCCTGACAGTCTATCAAGCATGAAACAATTATTCATGATACTATGGAAATTGGTGCCGTAAACAAAGATGAAACAGCACAGAAATTTAGAAAGATTTTGCCTGTGAAAGTGCTATTGACTAGAACTAGCTGATGAATTAAAACAGTAAGAATAAGAATGGGATAATCTTAAATAAACTAAGGTAATGTGACTAGAAATTTATGAAAAGTCACAATTGAATGCCATCTAATGCACTCAAGATCAAAATCCCTTGTTATTTTTCAGCTATCAGTTATCACCCATCATATCACGTGATGGAATATATTTTACTATAATGCTCTATGTAGCTATCTTCCTTCCCACTCTGGCCCCTTCCTGAAAGTCCAGCATCTCATTCTTAAACTACTTGTTTCATGGATACTTTTGAGAATGTGATGAAAGCCATGAACCCTCTTCCTAGAAATTTTTCTATGAAATTATACTGTTCCAAGACCATGGAGCCCACCTCTGAGTCCTCAGAATAAAGAAACCCGGAAGCACGGCACCCGCCCAGACACACAGAACAGATTCGCCTCTCTGGA
This sequence comes from Phyllostomus hastatus, assembly GCF_019186645.2. Taxonomy (NCBI): domain Eukaryota; kingdom Metazoa; phylum Chordata; class Mammalia; order Chiroptera; family Phyllostomidae; genus Phyllostomus; species Phyllostomus hastatus. The sequence goes on along the minus strand of NW_025333498.1, from coordinate 14,042,102 downwards.
CTGTGACACCTGGTTACTGAAGCAGCGCCTGTCTCCTGACTGTGATTTAGGGCTGCCTGGTAAGCGGTTTCTGAGAGTCGTCAGGCCTGAGGAATGTCTACCTGTCACTGTGTCCATTTGCTCCTCCCCTGCCTGCCCCTCTTCTGTCCAGTCCTATCCATCCCGACCTACACTTGCATTGAGGAGAAAAAGTCCACTGCCTGCTGAAGACAATGTGCTTGCAGAAGAGAACAGAGAAATCTAAAAAAAAACCCAACAAAATAAGTGAATAAACAAAACAGAAACAGACTTAGAGCTATAGAGAACACAGATGGGAGGAATGTTGGGGGGCTGGGTGAAGAAGGTGGAGGGATAAGAACTGCAGACTGACAGTTACACAATAGTTACGGGAGGTAAAGTACAGCACCGGGCATGTAGTCAGTAACATTGCGATAACCATGTATGGTGATCACTTTGTAAGTCATATAAATATCTAAGCACTATGCAGTACACCTGAAGCTAATATAATATGGACTGTCAACTGTAATTGAAAAATTAAAAAATGTAAAAGATGCACTGAATAAAATGCCGGGAAGCAAAAAGAGAACTGAGTGGCAGCAGGAAGCATTTTTAATGCATTTTATTATATGCTTGACTCTATTTTGTTCTTTATTTTCAAATAAAATGATATCTTTTCTGCTCCTGATCCAATAATTATTTATTATAATCTATCTTCTCACCTGTATCCCTTCATGGTTCACTATGAGAAATGTACATTGTGAATATAAGATATTCAGATAAAGAGACTGTCAGGGCATGGAGACCTAATTCCCATGTCCCCGCCTCCGGGGAAGCCCGTGAGTCCCCTCTGAGAAGGCCTCCAACGGCCCTGTGTTGGGCTAACACACCTGCTGGGATACCCCTGCCGCTGTAGACTTCTGCTGTAGCATATAATCCCTGGAATGCCAAGGACTCAAACAGTAAGATTGCTTCACAGGGTCCCCCAGACTACCCAGTAATTTCCTATCATTTAGGCAATATAAACCTTGAACCAACTAAGAAATGCCCCTATTTCAAAGCTCATCCTGTGCGATACTCGTGAACAGAAGAATATCGTGGCCAGAGAAAAACAGCCGTTGCTTTGAGCCTCTGGAGAATCCTTAAATAGGTGTACAAACCAACAGCTACAATGTCACCACTAGATGGTGCTATAAGAAGCTTTGTTTTGTTTACTTAACAAAAATGTTATTCAGTGCTTATTATGTGCCAAGCAGTTGTTATATCTGAAAAGAGAGACTAGGGATAATACTGATAATAGTTAACATTTCTATAGCATGTAGTATATGCCAGGCACTGTTCTAAATACTCAAAAACATCAACTCATTTGATCCTTACGAGAACCCTCTGAGGGCAATACTGTTCTTATTTTCCCCATTCTGCAAAGGAGGGCATGGAGCACTAGAGGACACTGCTGGGATGCAAAAGAGGTGGGCTCAGAGCCCCACAACCCGGCTCCTGGTTCTGGGTTTCCACATACTGCATTATTCGGCTGCTAAGGTGAGGTGTAGGTGCATTTGTGCAGCTTTTAAATACTCTTGTGATAGATTGTTAGATAACAGGGCTTTCAAGAATCACCTGGTCCATGCTTATTCCATGAAGGGTGTTATTCGTAAGCCAGGCAGTGAGGGACAAATGCCATATGATCTCACCTTTAACTGGAACATAATCAACAAAAGAAAAAAGCAAACAAAATATAACCAGAGTCATTGAAATTAAGAACAATCTAACAATAGCCAGAGGGGAGGGCACAGGGGACAGTGGGGAGAAGGGTGTTCAGGAACTACTATAAAGGACACGTGGACAAAACCAAGGGGAAAGGTGGAAGCAAGGGAGGGAGGTGGGTTTGGAGGGGGTTAGGGGGAGGGGTGGGGAGAAAATACAGGCAACTGTAATTGGACAACAATAAAATAATTTTTTAAAAAAGGATGTTATTCTTGAATAGTGAGAGACTGATATTGCAGAGCCATTGGACGCTTTGAGCCTAAAAATGCTGCTGGTGCATCAAGATGTAACAGAGAAGAGAAATATGTAGTGATTCATATGTAACACCCCGACTTTCAAGTGTCCCAGTATACGCATGAAAAAGACTCTTGGGCTGTACATCAAAATGTTGCCAGTAGTGGGGCTGCAGGGGACTTAAACTTTTTCCCTTTGTGTCCAAATTTCCATAAAGAAAATTTATCCATTATAACATATAATGAGTATGTAAATTCTTTTCAAAGAATAAACACGTATTTGCCCTGGCTGGGTGGCCAGTTAGTTGGAGCCCAGTCACATACACCCAAAGTCTGCAGGTTCAATTCCCAGGCAGGGCACATGTCCAGGCTGCAGGCTGGATCCCTGGCTGAGCACGTGTGGTAGGCAACCGACTGATGTTTCTCTCTCCCCACCCTCATTCCTCTCTCTCTAACAATCAATAAACATATCCTCAGGTGAGGATTTAAAGAAAAGAATAAACTCATTTCATCAAACTACCCTTGCTTGGAATAAAATAGTGACATCCTGGAAAAATGTTTATTCATTCATCTAGTCATTGAGCAAATATTTATCAAGCATCCACTCCTTTCAGACACTAGGAACAGAGCGCCGAGGAAGACCGGCATATCTAGCCCTGCGGCACAGCTGGCCCTGGTGGCACATGTAGTCCATCACAAGCCAACCAGAACAGTGCCATGGAACACCCTTTTCTAGAAGACACCATCACAACATGGGGTTCAATTTGTGGAAGAAAAGTAATGGTGAAAGTGGTTAGCTGCACCTGTTATGTTCTGCGAAGGTGCATCATAGGCTAATCCCTTTGTCACATAGGTGTCTATGGCATGGGGGAGTTCGAGAAAGTGATGCCAGAGACCCTGCCTTCACATTTCTTTTTGAACGTGGCTGTTGGAGGTACTGAATGACGAGGGATTTCTTGATTTCATCCTGTTGATTCTGAGAGCTGGCAGGTGGCAGACTACGAGGAAGGGAATCCAGTGATATACAGGACATTCCTAATGGTCCTGGAAATCCCAAACCAAAGAAGGTTCTTGGCTCTGAATGTTATTCTGCGGATATGCGATGGCCAGGCAGTGCAGTGCCCTGGCTAAGATTGAGGGAGAACAGGACAGGTTTTTCTTTTTGTAGAGTCTATCTTCTCCCCTTCATCTTTCTCTTTCTTCTGGATAGGAAGAACAAAGAGAACAGCTCAGACCATTCTGAGGGCTTTTGAAGAACGTGGTTCCTCCAGGAAGTGCCCGCTCTGTGAGAATCTGCACATCACGTCCCTAGTCTGTGTCATCACGTCTCAATCGATCTGTGGGTGACGTCAGGTTGGATGTGGTGTGTGCTTGGGGCTGAAAGGCAGCATTTACGAAGGGAGCATTTAATTCTGGTATTTCTTAATTTCTGGTGGACAGCCTTGCAGGATCGAGGTCCTTCACATGAGGTGTCTGTCTGTGAAACTTCAGTCTGCTGACGAGGGCTGAGAGCTCTGTGAGAGGAGTGCCTTCGGCAGCCTTCCCAAGGCAGCACACCTCCCCGCTGTGCGGGGACCAGGGCAGAGGGAGGCACAGGTGTGAGCTCCACAGGCATCCACAGCAGGCCCGGCATGCTTGTTCTGGGGACGCTATTTTGTTTGCTTGAAGATGGAATGGCGACCTCTTAACATCTAAATACCAGGGCCAGGCTGGTGGGTATCAATCTAGTCGATAGGATCCAAAGCAATGGTTTTAGGCAGAGGACTTGATCAAGTTGAAGACAGAAGCAGATTTCAGTTGCTTACCAAGAGTGCTTACAAGTAAATCGATATTATTTGATGCAATAACCCATTTTCTTAAAAAAAAAAGATTCTATCTTGCCAATCAGAGAGGGTGTGTGATGCAAGCAAAGGGAAGAGAAGAACAGGTGTTCATAACACCATCCTCTATTACGCATAAAACCTTCCACACAGACCACAGCATCTAGATTTCAGGGTCCCGCCCCCTGGTGTTTACAGTAATGTTTGTCTGCCAATACTTGGGTAGTTGGGCTGAAAGATAGGCACTCCAGTCCCATTTTGTGGTCCCCACACCAGCTCTGAGGGGCCACCGGCCAGCACCACGTTTGTGTGTCTCCTCCACCACGGCATGCCACACCACGCAACATGAGGCAGCCGTGCTCTGTCTCCATGTCCCCGGGAGTGGGGTACTCTTGATCAAATTTGCTTGTCTTTCTGTAGTCAAACATGGATTTGGCATTTATTAAATATCAATGTAAGTCTCCAATGGTCTTTTCCTTACCGAGCTCAGAGTTGAAAACACCTCACAGTCTGCACTTAAATACTTTCTTTTTAAAACCAGAAGCTCAAGGCACTTAAGGCACTTACTATCAAATTGAAAAACGTAAGTAATATTTTGGACACACTCATCTCTCCACCTCAAATAATATTGCAAATGCTTGCCCATGTAAGACTCAGAATGGCCAGGCAGCAAAACTTGATGGTGTATCTGGTACACTTATACATGTTGAATAATGATGCGTGAATTTAAAAATCAGATTGATTTTAATCCATTTTATTTAATTTAGTTATTTTTAAAACATTTCCATGACTTAACTTTAGTTTTTTTATTTAAAAAATTATTTGCTTTGGAAAGTCCAAAGCATACACAACATAGAATACTCTAACGAACCTCCATATATTCATCACCTAACTTCAGCAGGAATCCGTGTTTCGCTAGCCTTGTTTCCTCTATATTTTCACATTCATTGCTTTGTTCGTTTGCTAGATATTCCAAAGCAAACCTCTGGCATTGGTCAATGTACTTTATTTTTTTCTCAAGAAGTCCTGATGTGGTCAGATAAAAAACTTTCAATATACCTCTTGTCTCATTTTTTTGGACAAAATGTGTAAAAAGTTGTACAAATGATATTTTAAAATTTCAGGGTGACTATCATAATAAGATGTGAAACACAAGGTTTCTTCTTCAATTTAGACAATACAGTAAACATAGCTCTATGTATGCAGCATACCTGCTGTATTTCAAAAAGAAACAAAAGAAAATGCATATTAGATTCTAAGGACGAAGAATATATGTGCTTTATGATTTTTTAGGACAAAGAAGGCACGTTTTGTTCATCTTTAGAAATATAGTTTATATTTTATGATAAATTACTAGAGAATTGAGTATATATTGAATATATGTGGCATATATATTGAATGTGTGTGTATGTGTGTGTATGTGTGTATATATAGCATATATATGTGTATATATGGTATAACACATGCTTGCTGCGTACCACAAATGAAACGGGTCGCTTGGTCAACACTAACCCTGCAGAGAGACGGACAGCCCTCTCCGAGCGCCACGAGAGGCCAGCTGGAAGAATTTCAAGAATATAGGCCTCTTCAAAACTTACCCAAATTTTTACTAGCCACCCTTCAGCTAAAATCAATCACAAGACTCATGAGAAATGAAAACTTTCTGAAGACCCCATCTTGACGCCCCGAGGCGCCAGGTGTGAGCCCCAAGAGTGCGCCACTCCTAAGTCACACACTGTGGAAAACGGCGCCGTGATGGACGACCGCGGCTCTGCCGCCGGGTCTCCCTGACCCGGCGGACTTGGCTGGCGCCATAAAACACAAAGCGACAGATTAAGCAGTTTACCAACACCATAAAAATCTCAAGAATAAATTCACTTTAATCAAAAATCCTATACTGTAACGAGGCAGCCCCAGTCCCGAAACCACATACATTTCCTTACAAGCCTGTGTCTGTGAGCAGGAGCTGAGATTTTCCCGAAATGCTAGACACGGTGATGTTCATACAGTTTTACAATTTACATGTCCTAAGAAAATACTCGGCTCTGCCTGATGGTGCAGGAGAATTTATTTTCACTAGAAAGGGAATGACCCATAACTCACAAATGGCAGCGCTTAAAGTGAGTTATGGAGGCTACTCTCCTGTGTGAGGAAATGGATTGGATTATCCTTCTGCCCAATTGTATGTTGGTTCTTAATTATGTACGGCTTTGCCTTTTTCTTTTTATAAAATAAATGTGGATAAAGGAATGTCAGCTAGAAGCACGGAGTGCCTAATTGGGGCTCTGAGAGGTGGCCAGAGAGAATAAAAATAGAAACCTTCTTAAAAGATTAAAAAGCAAGAGTCTTAAATATGATTTAAACACTGTATTCAAATTTATTAGCTCCATAGTTAATTTATAGTGCCCTGTGCTGCTGTTCTGCAAAACCATTAAAAGTCACTTCTTTCCTAAGTTAAAAATTTGCCATTTTTGAAGTTATGCAAGAAATCAATCTTTCTTACGTGAAGATTAAAGAATTAGTTTTTCTAACATACAGATTTTCTTGTATTGTTATGATAATGCTGCCATTTATTTAAAAGTAAATATAACTAGTTACCATTTACATTGGTAAGGAAATGCAATGAAAAATTATGTTTGATGATTACAGTATGATTACTGTTTGTTGCTTTGTTACAGTCAGTTACAGAGCAAAACATATAGCTCTCTTTGTACCTTCCAATGTTACAATCTGTGAAGAAATTATATTTCTGGTGAAGTTGAGATTCTGGTTATTGATAAAAATAATTCAACTGGCTCTGTTCTTGGGGTGGGGGGACAGGGACAGGCATTCCTGTTGTGCCCCTGAGATCTCCCAGAAGAAATTTGCTACCTCAGAAATCAAGCACTTGCCTGAAAACAGAGACTCGAGACAGTGCATTATGCTCGAGCTGGGGAATAGGGCGGATTTTTCTCTCAAACCATCTCTTCTGCTCTCTAGTTTGAATTATCAATAAAACGGCTTGGCTTATCTGTGAAAATAACCTTGTTGACAACACAAATAGGGACTTAAACATGCTCCTTCCACATTTAAGGTTTGTGAAGCCCCCAGTAAGTGTCAGGGGGTGTCCATGTGTGTGCTGTGATACTCGGTTATTAGTAGTGTTTAACGGCAATTCCCTGCCAGTGCCACGTGGCCGGCACCACCATAAATTTTAATGTGATCATGTGCACTTCTCTTTTCATATTCAGTGAATTCTGCAAGATCATAATATTCCATATGAACCCTAGCTGAACCTTCGTGTGATATGAAGAACAAGATTTCTAGCAGCGACAGTTGTTTATCATTTTATAGTTAAAAAAAAAAACTGGACACTGAGCAACATGGTTCCTTGAATAAAATTACCCTAAACTAAATCCACTTTTTCCATGAATCTTTATTGAGCCCCACAGGATGCAGGGCACGACCCAAAGTGCTAATGAGTACATTTATGGGATAGTAAAGAATACTGACTCTTGAGGAAACCGTCTCCCCCCTGGGAAATCTGTCAGTGCTCATACATCATTTACAAAACCCAAAAATGTCTCTGCAGCTTTGGCACTAGCACATGCCTTTCACTCTGCAGAACGCAAACAAAAGCACGGTTGTTGCCTTTATCTGGTCTGCATTGTGAGTAGAAGACATGTGTTTATCACCCTTCATTATATGTGTGCTTGATGGAATATTTATGCTCTGAGCACCCGTAAATGAAGAGAATTTGTATAATTATTCTTGTTCTGTGTTTTTTTCTTTGTTTTAACCACAAACAGTAACTTGCACTGTATACTCTTGTTTAGCTGAGGAATTAAAAATATTTGGTAAATGTTAGCTACCTAAGTATCTCTTTAGAAGCAAAGAATAATGTTGAAGCTTTCATTTATAAAATCTGGGATTTCAGGCTGAAGGCATGGAGCACGTGTCATTAACAGGGTTCCCAGTGAGCTAAGTTTCCACCATTTTAAAGAACATCTCCTGTCCTATAAAGCAGTTGTTTCTTTCTTTCTTTTTCAAATTTCCAAATGAACAAAACCACTCTGTTACTCAGACATTAGGTTGAATGCCTTTGCAGAGCACAATTCCAAGTCAATAAGCTTATTTTCTGTGTTTGAAATGATTTTAGGGTTTAAAGGTTAGGAAGCTGGTGGACGTATTTATAATTCGCTCATCCTGTTGTGCATAGTGTCATAATTTGCTCAACAGTGACACACAGCTATGCATTTTCCCATTCCCAGAGACAATGGGCTTAAAAAGGACACATCCAGAGATGTCAGGTCACGCAGAGTGTGCCTTGTTCATATCAACAGCTCGGAGAGCACGGATGCAGTCACAATACAGGTTTTTGCTGATAGGAGGGGCCCTTTCTGTTCAGACTGGCATTGTGGTGTCTGTAAGAAAAGAGTGTGGGGGAGTGTGCCTCAGTCTCTCTGGTCCTAGAAGAAAAGAAGCTCTTTAAGGGAATGTTTTTTTTTTTTTACCCTCCTCCCTCTCCCAAGGCTGGGAAATTTTGCCTTGGAGTGCCATCTAGAGTACAATTCAGCGCACATACGCCATGCTTTCTTGGCTTTGAAACTCAGGCTGAATCCAGTGGTTGGTGTACTGTGATTTGTTTGTTAGTTTATTTGTTTGTTTGTTTGTTTTCAGATTAATAGAGATTTTGGGCTCTATCTCAACACATGGAAATAGAATATGATATAATTAGTATGTAAATAGAATCAATTATGAGAACAAATAGTGAGAAAAATAGTGAAAGACCCTATCTTCACGAGTGATCTTTCATGGGAAGATTATCATTTTTCCACATGCTAATGTTAAAATTGATGAATGAATTAAATTCAATTTCTCTTCATTGATCAAGTGATATTTGTTAACTCTATAATTATTTTCTTAGTGAAAAAATTCGGATTAACTAGATTGTCTACAGTCCAGTTAGAGAAGGGATTGCTTGTGTTAGGAGAAAATAAAGTTGACATTTTAAACGTATTGTAACCTTTAGCCAAGTTTGGCAAAATTTAATGAGCAGAAAATAATATTTTTTCCAGATGTGGCTACTCAATTCAATGTGAGGGAGAAAAAAATAACATTGACCAATATATTCTTTCCAAAGTCATGTTTTCATTTCACAATTCCCATTCCCCACCCCCACTTACCCTCCCCACCAGAGAACTTTCATAGAAAATTCGCCTCTTCTTGCGCTTGCATTAATACAAAAACAAAACCCAAATCTTCTCAAACAGTGATACTCCTCAAGCTCGCTGAGTAGACTTGCAAAAATAACAATACCTTTGGAATATTCTGGCTCCATGAGTTCCCCCACCGTGGTGACATAGTTTGAGAGTTCTGCTTTCTTCAATTTCTTGAAAAGGATCAAGATGGTCGGTCCATTTTTCACTCGAGGCAACTGGGTATGCATTTCCTTTAACTCCTAAGTGCTCACCCGGATCCTGCCACTCTTGCCAGCTGCACCATCCCAACCACTTTAAGGCTTGCCATAAAAGTCTGTTCCTGACTTGGACATCTCTAACTCACCGTGCCACGGCCATTCCTTTCCCTTCACTGAAAAAGGTTCCTATTTACTTATTTTGGCAGTTCACTGTAAATCCATAGGTTCTCCAAAATAACAGGTTAATACTTTCTTTATTGAATGTCCTCTGTACACCAGACACATGAACTTGGCACACAGAAAGTTATTCCTTATCTATTGTGATCTGATATGAAAGTGCTTGGTTATTTATGTATTTATTTTGAGCAACACTGGCACTTGAGCAATTAAGGCTCATAGCTCAAAGCATCTTTCATTGCACTTGACTGGCCGACTGTTCTCACAGTGTGTTTTATAGGAGGGGGCCAGTTCAATCTTTCCAGGCTAGTCTGCTTGTTCCTTAAGCAGTTAAAGATCCAAAAAGAAGTCTTTGAGCACGGAAGTGAAGACATTTGGTCTCATCTTCTTGTGCTGCACGCACATTTGAGTTCAAGTCAATCCAAACACGCATTTGTTGAAAATCTATGCACGTGATAGAATGCAAGGTGCTGATGAGGCTCTCAATAAATAAATGTTGAGCCAATAAGTGAAAGTTATTGAAAGAACAAGAAATTATCTGTTTAGCTTCAAGAAGCCTACTCTGTAGGAGAATAAGAGATTGTAACTTAAAATACATGGCAGAAAGAAAGGTGTGTTGTACCAGACATAGTTCAGAGAAGTAAATAATTACTGATGGATGCCTGGGGAGAAAGAGGAAGAGTTCATGGAAGAACTGGTTTTCGAGCAATGTCTTAAAGGATGAGTACAATTTTAATAGGCAGAGAATGTGGCAGAGGATTTCTTGAAGAAGAAAGAGAATAACATTCCATTTGGACCAAAAGAAAATGTATGTGATTTGGCATTCCCTATTTTGCATTTAAATTTTAATTTGGGTGCAGAGTTGTAAGGTATTTAGATTTATATTATGTGAATCCAAAACTAATGTTCTGTTTTTCTTTTGTATAGTAAATATGCTTACATATACATATACACATATATGTATACACATGTCTGATGTATAACTGCAAGGCTAAAGAAATCAATAAATTTAAGCCAGGAAATATTATTAGATGATAGCTTTACAGTCTAAGTGGAAAAACAGGCCAAAACAAGCCTTATTTCTTGCCAGTAAATGGAGATGAATAGAGAATTTTGTTTCAATCTTTGCCACAAACATTTGCTTTTAGATTAAATTCCAAGGCTTACCTCTGGCAAGCTGCCTTAAACTATCTCCATTAACAAAAACAAAACAAAACAAAACAAAACAAAACAAAACAAAACAAAACAAAAAGACCATCCCTAGGTTACAGCCCCTGGAGCAGAGACTGTAAGCCTGGTGCCCTCCTACACTCTGAGAACAGTCAGTCCTACTCTTTTCTCCCCTTGGCTTCCCTTGGCACCCTGGGCATTCTCCCGGGGACCATTCCCTCAGGATTTCCATGTCCCCGTGGGTACTGTTCCCACACACCCGTCCCCACTCTGGCTTTCCACCAGCCAGTCTTATCTGGTGATCTCTTTACTCGGTTACTCAGCCCCACATCCTCGATAAACAGATTACTTTGAAAAGTCAAGCAGTTTCTTTTACACATACACGTTTCCCAAGAAAAAACATTGAAAGAGACTCAAGCACAATAGTCATTCCAAAACTACACCTGCTTCAAGAAGTCAGCGGCGCTACAGCTGTGAGCCCAGACGTTGTCGTGGAAACACGCGCTCCCATGACCCGGGTAGGGGGTTCCAACGCCAAGTGAACCCCACAAGTGACAGCGGAGCGTTCACCCGCACCGAACACTCACTGTTAACAGCGCAAACATCAGTTGGCACACGTTGAAGGCATGTCTCCAGTTGTGGTACAGGACCATCCGGTAGTTTTTCCTCACTGTTAAAAGCCACCTGCACAGTGTCTGCAACGGGAAGCGAAAGGCAGTGTCAGGCTGTGGTGTGCGTGTCCAGTGAGCCATTACTGGCACGAGGCCTCACGTCGGGGCGGTCCTCGGGATTCAACGCCCCTCACAAACACCTCCTAGAGTAGTTACGGTAATCCCATGAAGCGTGCAGGGAAAGTATCACCATCTCTAGTCGGTGTTTGGGAAACCGGAGGCTGGGAGTGGCTACTACGTTTTCCCGCGTGCGCTCCTGGAATCACCCAAGAGAGAAGGTCTTACCTCGTAGTCAATTTTAAATTTCTGTACCATCCCCAGCTCGATGAACATCCGAAGGGCAGCCGTGATCATGGCATCAACGTCCAGAGAAAAGTCATCGAAATGGATGTCATCGATGGCAAGTTCCGACACCAAGGGAATGTTGGCTGCCTACAGAGGCAAAAGACCCACGTCAAGCCAAGTTCACTGGCTTTTCCAAACCCCTCATCTTGCTCTCCTCTCCTGCTTATCAGACGTGCCACATAAATCAGAGCTGACCTTCACTTACACTCTGGTACAGCTAAACTCTGAGCTGGAAATGTCTTTTGTTTCTGAACTGCAGATGCCCCAAGCAAAGGAAGGGGAGAGGGAAAAGCTAATCTGAAGCAAGAATATACACACTGGACCTAGTCTGTAGAATTTAGAACACAAAACTGCCTAGTTTACTGAAACCACAGTCACACGACATACGAGTATTCTGACGCGTACCACAGAGCACTAAATGCAAGCAACATCTGGGCAGCCCACAGCTGTGAATTCTAATTGCTGCTCTTCAGGAGGACATGGGAATCTACCGCTTTGCTTCCTTTCTCCTATTCTTGTATCCTGTAGCTGTGCACATGCTGTTTGTCACACACATTTTGTATATTTACAAGGAGAGAAAGATCTTTGTGCATCTCTGTTGCAAAATGTGTTTTCTTAGTAAAACAGATATTTGTGGGGTTAGCTTAAGCATATGCATCACTGAAGGAATATACTGTAATATTGTTTAGCTTCATTCTCTATACGCCATTTGATAACTTTAACATAATTTCAATTCTGGTGATACATAAAGTCATCCCTTCATCTGCATGAGGAATTTGTTCCAGGACCACAGTGGATGCCCAAATTCATGGATGCTCAAGTCTTTTATATAAACGGCATAGTGTTTGCATATAACCCACATACATCCTCCCGTATACTTTAAAGCATGTCTGGATTACTTATAGTACCTAATAAAATGTAAATACTTGTTATATTGGACTGTTGAAGGAATAACTACAAGAAAAAAAAGTCTGTACATGTTAAGTAAGGAGGCAACTGTGGTAGGCCTAACTGGGTAGTACATGTCAGCAACAATGTAACATTTTTGTTCCAATATTTTCCATCTGCCCCTGGTTTAATTCTAACGTGTGAAACCCCTGGATATGGAGCCATATGCCGTGTTTTCAAAACATTCATGTTAGTTAGTTGTCAATCAATGTCTCACACAAACTTAAAGGCAAAAGAAAATCTTTGGGAATAATATTTTGGGGGGCTGATTTCATTGGATTTAACATATCCTTTGGGCCAATCGTGGTAAGAGAATCATGTCTGTTTTCAGATTATCAGGGACCATCCTGTTTTCATAGTCCTAGTCCTAGTCTACTCCTTGGGTGTGAATCACCCAGGGAGTAACTAACACCCAGGCTACTTTGGCTGAGCAATGACATCCCACTTGGAGGACTCTAAGCATCCAGAAACCACGTAACCAATCGTTTCTTCCTACCTCCTCCTTCCTCCACAGGAGTTTACCTTTCTAGGCCAAAATCCAAACAGAACATGAAAAAACAATGAACGAATACATAAATTACAAGACAAGTGGCATTCTGCAGATTGGTTATCTTCATTAAAAAATTAATCAGCTTATCCTTCAGTGAATCATTGTAATATATTAACATGTTTGTTATAGAATCTAACTCCTTGGAATTAAAAAGGTAAGGCTTATGAAATAGTCTTTTTGTGAGTGTCCTTACTCAAAGTTCCTGGCCTTATGCTAAACACCTTACTAACTTCTTTTTTCACTTTAAAACTCTTTTCAATCAAAGTGATGCATACACACAATTTTAAGAGTAAATGAGGTCTTCAAGTCTAGACACACATACATTCATGGTACCCCAATTTTTTCTTACCCAGAGGTGCATTTCTTTTTTGTATTTGGTGAAGTAAGATGCTGTGATTTTTATTTTTTACTTTGAAGTATTTTTATGAACTTCCCGACATTGGGAATGACGATTAAGCTCTCTTACCCTTTATCTGCCAACCTGTGAGCATGTATACTAACCCTTCTCACTTCCCAGTGCGCAGAGTGGGGCAAAAGTAGGTTTACGGTCATGCGTATGCAAAACACAGAGTTTACTCTTGCACTATTATTGTTCATTACTGTAGTATTATTTTCCACACTAGTAACTGTGAACCTACTTTTGCTCAACCCTGTAATAATGTAATAACTTTGTTTAGAGAGATATTCAGGGTTACAGTATCATGGCTATGTAAAAGATATTCATCACTAAGTCATTAAATTTAATATGGTTATTTCCCTTTCCTTGATAGCATTTTGTATTTTGCAGAGTTAACAATTATCTTTTTAAATGTGTGCTTAGTGTCTATGTACTTATCACTAATTCAACCCCTACAATCTCCACCAATTATCTTAGTCTCACCTGAAAAAATTTTTTAATAGCATCCCAATTTTGTTTCATGGATACACTATTTACCTCTCTGATGATGCTATCAATAACGCTACTTGACAGTTTTCTTCTCCCTAATTCAGAGCTTCTGCGATCTGGACCGGCAGTCTCTTACGTCTGATTCCTAGCTTTCATCCTAGGCTGTTCCTTCACCATATTTCTTGGTGTCTTCATTCCTCTTTTATTGCTGTATCTCACATCTTTCTCTTGTCCTGGTTTTTCTCTTCATCATGGTGAGACACATCCCCTAACAGCTTCCCAACAGAAAGTGTGTGACAGGAAAATTTGCATGTCTGAATAGTTCTCATATTATGGTCACATTTGATTGATAATTTGCCTAGGTACAGATTTCTAGATTGGAAATAATCCCTTTAGAATTTGGAAGGCATTCCTCTTTAGCTTTAAGTTAATTTTGAGAAGTCAGAAGCTATTCAGAATCCTAATCCTTCAAAATGACTCCTTTTCCTGGACCATTTTTGCAGGATCTTTGTTTTGGTTTCCAGATGTCTGAAATGTTATGAAAATGTGTCTAGATGCTAGATGTGAGTTTATTTTCACCTATGGTCCTAGGTACTTTTGAACACTTTTTTTCTGAAAAATCAAGTCCTCTAATTCTAGTAAAAAATTTAAGATACTCTCTTTGATAAAATCAGAGAAATGTTTCCCTTCTATTTTTCTGGAATTCCTTTTATTTGATCTTTGGCCTGGCTTTATTTTTTCTTTTTCCTTCTATATTTCATTTCTTTTTCTTTTTACTCTATTTCCTAGGAAATAGTCTATCTCTTTATCATTGACATTTAATACTATAGCTTTCATTTCTAAAGGCTCTTCTTTACTTGTCTGGATATTACTTTTTAATTTTTTTTAAATAGCATCCGAATTTTGTTTCATGGATCAATACCATCTCTTACCTCTCTGAGGGTGTTAGTGATAACTCTGACTGACATTTTCTTCCCCCTTCACAATTTGCTGAACTCTCTTCATGTTGCTTTAGTTACTTTTTTAAACATCGTGGTAAAAAACAGAACACAAACTTATCTTCTTAACAACGCTTCAGTGCACAGATTGGCATTGTTCACTGTGTGCTTGCGGCTGCACAACACCCAGAACTTGTCATCCTGTGTGACCAAAAGACTCCGTACCCAGTGAGCAGCTCCTCCTTCCCCTCTCCCGGCCCTGGAGACAACCCTTCCGCTCTCCTGTTTCTGTGGCTTTGGCTAATCTAAGTGCCCCACACAAATGCGATCACTGGGGATTTGACTTTGAGATTGGTTTATTTCACTCAGCGTAACGCCTTCAAGGTTCACCCATGTTGTGTGTAGGGCAGTATGTTCTTTTATCAGGCTGGGCAACATTCCCTTGTATGCAGAGACCACATTTCTTTATCTGACCATCTGTTGATGGTGTGGTCCCTTTTTAAATCAGCTTATCCTTCAATAAATCATTTTTAAGATCGTGGCGGCTTCGAGGGATGAGAGGTTTTCCCTGGCTGTGTGGTGACCTTTGATTTCCTGCTCCTGTTTAAAAGTGGGGCTCTAAGAGTTTCCATTAGAGCTTCTGGGGGCTTTTCCGTAGGGGAATCTGATTGACTGTTCGTTCCCCTGGGGAAGCCACCAAATATTGGTATCGTTGGGTCTAGCTGTTCAGATTCCCCAGAGAAGAATCTTCTGGCTGGAGCTGGTGGGGAAGAGGAGTGGAGGGGAGCAGCAGCACTGGTCTACAGCTCTGCATCCAGCCCCTGAAGTGCTGCACCTACCCTTGAGTGCTGCACCAGCATCCCCTAACCCAAAGACCTGCTGTTATGTCCTCTTCAGAGGATGCACCCTGGGTTTATGGAGTGGCAAAGCAAGACAAAGGATCCAGAGATCTAACTGTTTCTTAGGTTCTCCAGGTTTCCTGTTTATAGCCCCACCTTTACCCCCACTTCCACAGGTACCTAATTAGCCACTTCCTAGCTATGCAGGGGTAGCGGTCTGGGGTATCATCTGTTGGCCTCTCATCTTTCCCCATTGCTAGCTTATGTTGGCTTCCTTGGTTTTGCTAAGTTACTTACTACTTGCCCACTAAATTACTTAATGTTTATGCATTTCTTTGTCTTTGAGAGTTTTTGCCTTAAAAAATATCCGTTTATTATTGTTTTAATATGGTTGGTTAAGGAACAAAATAAAATGAGTGTGTTTATCATCTTTGTCTAAAAATCATGGAAATGATCTTTCTGAAATGCTTTAAATGACCGGAGAGGAGAACTCAGAGGTGAGGCAGCCTTGGAGCTGCAGACCCTGTGTTTCTCTGTGCACAGGCCTGGCTGCTCCCACGTGGGCCTCTTTCTCCTGCCTGGGGCCAGGGCTTGCCACTCCTGACCTCACTCACTGGGCTGCCAGTGACTCCAGAGGCAGATCACATTTCTCTATCTGACCATCTGTTGATATGTAGTCCCTTAGATGTATAGAACCCTGTAGCCAGGCTTCTTTCCCTCAGGGAAGCTCCAGAATGACTTTCTGTTTTCATCACCTGTTTCAGGGCTTTGCACACAGACAATGCCATGCACTTAGGATGAGCTGTTTTAACTTGTTGAAATTCAAACTCAAAGACAACTGGAAAACCATTTTCCAAGAGGGAAAAAGCCCTGCCCGCAAAGAACACGAGTGCTTCTGGTCTCAGAGGAGTCTGGCACAGGAGGCGGAGCTCTCTGAGGTCGAGGAGCAGGCGCGGAGATGCAGACTACATGCTTGCGGCTCCCCAGGTGACCCCTGCTGTGTGCGTTATTAATAGTGTGCCCTCCGATGCCATTATAAATCCTCTACCCTTCACAGGCACTAAATTCACTTAATTATCTTAAAAATTAAAGAATATAGGCTTTTTTCATTATGAAATGTTAATGGAAAGGAAATAAGAACATTAGGTTGAAAAATGTAGGGTGACCTCTGGTTCACCAAGACCCATCCTTAGTGACCTTGTCTTTTTTCCCCTAATAGGTTGATTGATCCACGGTTAAATCACAGCAGTCTATAGATCACCCTGAGCCCTGTCATAAACCTTTGCTGGCACTTGTAGATGCAGAGAAAGTTCCAAGTTTCAGGAATGAACATTTTTAGCTATTTTTGAGGCATATGCATAGTTCGCGCCCATGTTTCTAAATTCAAGAGCAGTTTCTGGAGAAAACTATGAAGAATAAAGAGGAGTGTGTGTTCTGAGGACATGTGCATGGAAGTCTAATCTGCAAAAGATTTGGGAAGAGATTTTTGTTGCCAGATTTCCTTGTTAGGGACACAGAAGCTCCCTATCTCTTCTGGTAAGTACAGAATGGGACCGTGTCTTCCAAACCTATAATTACTCCAGCCACAGGATATTAACAAAACAAATCAAAGTCAACTTCTTCAAGTGTCAGTCTTCAACTTTTAAATATTTATAAGGTACCATATCCCTAAATCAAAGAGGAGTGCTACAATCCAAAATAACTACTGAATTAATAGCCAGGAAATAACATTTGGATAAAAGAACCATTTACTTTACTGCAGCAATAAATGAAAACATAGAATTATGAGTCTGGGAGCTAATTTGAATAATGTTTGAGCAGTAGGACTCTAGCTGGCTGGGAGTACCTGATATCCTTTGACCATTCCTCTTCTTTGTTTGGGTCTTAATAGTTAAGTGGTTATCAAAGTGAGTCATAAAACTGCCTCCTCTAAAATTGAAAAGGTAGTTTTAAAAGAGGCTGTAAAATGTTAAAATACAATCTTGGGTCCTTTGACACATGAGTATTACATTTTGTGATGCTCAGAAAATGGAAGGAAACAACAAAGTGGGCGGCGGTCCGGCCCCAGCAATTCCCAGGAGAACTGGCAGTGCCAGCCCAGCCCAGCCACCCCTCCGGTCAAAGGCAAAGTCGGGACTCGAGGGTTCTTGGATGAATGCAGACAGGAGACTGGAATGGGAAGTTCTTTGTTTCGCGGCACTGTCATAGCACTTCCTGCATGTTAACCCATTTGGTCTTCCCTAGGACCCTACAAGGTAGGGAATATTTTCAGTCCTATGTCACAGCTCAGGTAACTGAAGGTATCTTGTTCCAATCTGTACAGGTGTGACTGGCAGAAGTGAGTTTGAACCTGGGGAGTCTGGTTTTAGATGCTGCCTCCTAACCACCACACTGCTTCTGAAAGTGGGCCCCGGCCAAGCCCAGGGGTTCCCCATTCCTTCATCATGCAGACTTTCTTGGGTTCAGCTTGGACAGTGCTTGGGATCCGGATCTAAACGACCAGCCTCTAAATCCATGTTGATAATGAGCAGCCTGGATCCATTTGAGGGGACAATGTTTTGGTCCTTACTTAGAAGAATCTGCTTGAGAACATCTCTAAACCCAAAACTGACCGTAGAATAAGCCCCGGGGCTGTCAGCAGACAGAAAAGGTGCCGGCCCAGGGTGTCGGCAGGCCACACCAGCCCGTACAAAACCCGAGAAGCGACCAAGGGCTCTGAAGCCACCTGGAGCCCCGTGTGGCAGTGATGCGAAGATCCGTGTCGTGCTCCTGGGGCCAGGCGTACAACAATGAGGTGATTAAACTCTGCAGCTCATGGGCTACATTTATATACAGAAATACTACAGTTTAGAACATTAGGAGTGAATATAAATGTCCAAGAATTGCCAAGAAACATTTTTAAAAGGAGACTAATAAGGTCCTACCCTCTCATGTTAAAATATATAATAGATGTAACATATGTTTATATGTTAAAACATAGACTTTGTCCCTTTAACTCAGCCCATACTATTTTTATTATGCCATTTCCTCTTTAAATGCCGTGAAGGACTCAGTGTGGCCTGCTGAGAAATTTATTATTCTTATTCTTATCTTTCTCTCTATGGCTTCAGATTATTCTACCCTCACCCTCCAACCCCCACTCTCTGCCCCATCCACATGCTCACCCATTGGGTTTGAATGTTTTCTTTCACTGTGCCAGTAGAAATTCAAACTGCATCTTCCTTACAACTTCATTCCCATTCATTCATTTCTATCTTCTCCTGCAGTCAACTTCCTCTTCTCTATGGTTGTATGAATCCCCATGCTATTTAAAGTCACTTTATATTCCAACAGGGGTGTCCAACCTTTTGGCATCTCTGGGTCTCTGCACCACACTGGAAGAAGGGTTGTCTTGGGCCACACATTCAATACATTGCCACATGTAATCTCAAAACAATCTCCTAATGTTTTAAGTAAATTTACGATTTTGTGTTGGGCCGCACTCATAGCCATCCCGGGCTACACACGACCTGTGGGCCACAGGTTGGACACCCCTGCAGTGTTTTTGAGCACACCCATTAGAGCATAAATTAGGTCCCTGAATCACACGTGTCAACTGGCTTCAATGTCTTTATGTGCGATTTGGGGGGAGGGATCCATAGCTTTCTTCTGACTCCTGTGCAATTTAACACGGGTTCCACAGCTTGACAAAACCCCTAGGTGATCCTTAGGTACACTCGGGTTGGAGAAGGACTTCCCCACGGGCTGTTTGCTCCTGGGATCTGTATCCATGAATGTCTAAGTTTCACTTAAATAGTAGCAAAGCTTCCCATTACATGGCTAGACAAGACAAAGGGCGTTTTGTATATTTGTCTTGTTTACGTGCATAAAAGCAAGGAAGATGAGTAGTCAATAATCACTATGTTTAAAAAGAAACAGGCCTGGCTGGTGTGGCTCAGTGGAGTGAGTGTTAACCTGTGGACCAAAAGGTTGCTGGTTCAATTCCCAGTCAGGGCACATGCCTGGGTTGTGGGCCAGGTCCCCAACTGGGGGCATGTGAAAGACAATCTATCAATGTTTCTCTCCCTCTCTTTTTCTTTTTTCTCTCCACTCTAAAAATAAAATGAAGTACTTTTTTAAAAAAGAGAGAAAAGTTAAAAGACGACAAGCTTCTAGGTACAACATGCCCCCTTCTTACTAACCTTTTATTCTCAATTATTGCTTAATCAACTTTGGTTTTATAGGCTTGAGTAGACTTATTACTCTGAATGTCTTAATGGGAAAATGAAACTTCTATAACCTCTTTACATGTGATTTTCAAAAATTTCACCAGAAGCTGAAAATCTTATGGCCTTTCTTTTATTTCTGTTTGAGCTATTTGAGTGAGGCAGCCTTATCTGCAAGTGTCTCCCAGTAACCTCAGAGCGGGCGTCTGGTATCTGCCATGCAGCAGCCGAAGCCTGTGGGGAAGTGTGGTTCCCACGTATTCTCGTGTCACGGTGAGAACCAAAAGAAAAGGAAACCTCATAGTGACGATCCCCTTTGAGACAGAGAAACTTTCCCCCTTGTGGTGTCTTTTTAAACCTGGCTCTTTGGTATTTCTGATACGCCCTCACTGCTTATATTTATCAATGAAACAGTTCTCCTTAGCAGCACTGAAAATTTGAATCCTGACTTTCAACAAAAACAGGTCATTTTTAAAACATTGTCTCTCCCCCGTAGTATGTAACATTTAAAATTAAATTAAAAACAAGCAGTATTGCAGTATAAGTTTTTTAAAGAAAGGTATCAAGTGTTTCTTCTTAAATACGTATATATATTACATGTCAGTTGGTGCAATATTTGCTTATATAGCTCTATGTTTTCTATAGTTTCTTTATGAAAGAAGATTGTTTAAAAGTTAAGATTATAAGATTAATCCATCATGCACTGTGCACATCACAATGATCTGCAAGGCAACGTACTATGTGAAAGAGAACCAGCACTAAGAGACGACGATGTGTTGAATCTTGAATTGGAAATAGATGTTCTTCATCACCTATCGGCCCTCTGGCTAAGGTCAGGTGTAAAATAGCTGTTCATCAGGCCTATGGCTCCTCGGTGAGTGGGTACTGTGAAGTAACTTTTCTTTTAAAAAAGGTTTCTCTGATAAAATTTACTTCTTTCTTATTAAAGTTAAGTCAATGTGGTATATTACAGTGTTATTTTGTTCCTGCTAGTGATAGTGGTATATACATAATCACCTTTGTTCCCAGAAATATTTACTGTGGGTTTCAAAGATCCCTGCAAAATCAGAGAATAAAACGAAGTGAAAACAGGTCAGAAAGGAAAATCAAAGGGACGCCCAGTGCAGGAATGTGAAACACAATCAGAAGTGAGGTGACCGGGCAAAACGTGTGCCAGAGCACCGACCCAACACGTGGTCGGAGTGCCAGCTTCCCAGAGACACTACCAGGAGGGTGTGATGTGTTAGATGGTTTACAGTGCCCATGAGATTGAAAAAAAGCAGGAGGCTAAGGAAACCCCTAGAGACACAGCTTATACTATGTCTGGGTCTAGAGCAAAACATCACTTGTGTTTTTCAGGGAAAACTTTCCAGTCAGTGATTCTCAAAATGTGAACCTCAGGCCAGTGAAATCAGCATCACCTGCAAGCTTGTTAGAAATGCAGATTCAGAATCAAAAACTCTATTTGTGCTTAGCAAGCCTTCCAGGCAGCTCTGATGGCCAAGGAAGTCAAGGATGGCCTCTGAGAACCATTGCTCCAAACCTTATCCCCCAATAAGCACTGCAGTGAGTTACTGGGAGCAGGGCTGGTTTCGCATGGTGTGCAGATTTGAGGGACTGAAGGCAGAGGGTAAAGGGTTCTCTGAGGAAGGGAAAACCACTGACCAATGGGGGTCTGCTGTTTAATTCTTTTGATCTTTTTGTGTGTGGAAATTTTCATAATAAAATCTTGGAAAAAAGTAATTCACTGCCAACAGGTGATGAAACATCCAACTAATAATACCACCTTCCAAGAAGAAGGTTTTGATTTATTAAAAGTTTACACAGTGATGTCACTAAAAGCATGGTTTAAATTCTTTTAGTAATTGTTTTCTCGTAAAGATATGTGTTAAGTTAAACTTGCAGTTGCCCAGAGCATTCTTCGTAACAGATAGGCTCTGAGTCTAATCCCCCCTCTAGTACCTATTTGCTAAGTGGCCATGGGCAGGAGATGGAAGTAAGGTTTGGACTGAGTGTTCTCCAGGGGTGTCCAACCTGTGGCCCATGGGCCACGTGCAGCCCAGGATGGCTGTGAATGTGGCCCAACACAAAATTAGAAATTCACTCAAACGTTATGAGATTTTTTTTGTGATTCTGTGTCACAGTGTATTTAATATGTGGCTCAAGACAACACTCCTTCTTCCAGTGTGGCCCAGAGACAACCAAAAGGTTAGACGTCCTATCTGTAGACAATAATAAAACTGTTGCACGGTTGTTATGAGGATTGAATGAAACAATACACATTAAGGGTCCAGCACAGTGCTTGGAAATAGGAAACACTGAATGACAATGACTGGTACAATTATGGTTGTTGTTGGCATGTTGTTGTTATTACACTCATTAGTATACACTGATGTCGGTCTCAAAGAGTGACTGGGATATGGGAGATTTCAGTGACTACACCCTGAAGAATCACCTCCACCTGCTCCCTTAGGGGATGTCTGCATTTAATTGTATTAAATTCAGCACAAAGGTGCTGCCTCCCTAACTCCACAGTAGGCGCTGCACTGTGCTCTGGCTGCATTGGTGAAGTGGGTGTGGTTTCCATGTTCCCAGGCTGCAGGGGAACAGAGGTTATAGGCCTTACAATGCAGCGGGGTCAGTGCTGTGAAGGGGGAAGCACAGGGCACTGCAGGAGCCCCTGGGAGAGTCTGATGAAACACCCCTAGCTCAGTGTACCTGCTTCAATTCTAAATCATCATCAAAGGTCAGCTTTATAAAGTATATTTAGAATAATTTAAAATGTTGAAAATAGTATGATTGCAAGTTTCAGCTTGCGCTGAAACCTAAGAAAAGATGTTGGCTCCACACATGAAGTTCAGATGCAACAAGAGGAGGGAGTGTATCAGAGGCCAAGAAACACAGTGGAGGAGGGCGGTCTGACGTGGGCACTGAAGGATGAGTACAGTCCACCGGGAGAGTGGGGGATCACAGACTATTCCAGGCAAGGGAAAGAGCCTGGGCAGAGAAGAGTTCCAGTCTCACCCGAGGATGGGAAATACCCTGAGGCACAGACCTGTAGGGCCCCACGATTGATCAAAATCCTGCTTGATTCAGGATTTGCCCCAATTGGCCTTTAGAGCCTGGGGCACATCAGTGCGGGCTCTAAATGTGGTGCAATGGGGTGGCCCCATGAGGTCACCGTGAACTTCTGTGGTGTCCTTCTTCCCGTGCCTCAGCAGTGGGAGGGCAGTGGGTAGCTGCAGGCAGCCAAGGTTGTGTCCGTTGCATTAGAGTTTAAGGTTCAGAGATGTGAGGTATGAGTGCCCCAAAACAAGTGCTGCCCTTCCAGCCTGGTCTTCCTAGCCCAGCGAGTTGCTGCCTTCCATCCTGTGCTGCCAGGACCCCCACCTCTCTGGTACGCTGCTTCTCCGGCTCACATACTCGGGTGAACCTGAATAGCTTCCTGCCCCCCTCAACCTCAAGGTGCTGCACTGTGGGTTGTGCTTGAGTCCTTGCTGCCGCTGTCTGCTGCAGCCTCACCCGAGAGAGGGAAGGCATGGCCACCGATGCTCCTTCCACACTCCACGGTGCCTGGTGGCTCACAGGGCACACAGCAGGGACTCCGTGACTATGCCATCAGTGGGGGTAAACTGTACTCTCGCTGGGAGTTTATCTAGGTACCTAAGTCCACCCGAAGAGTACTGAGAGAGGAGCAGGAATTGAACAATATTACAAAAGATATTTATAGAAGATAACCTAGGTCATCATTTAGGAAATAATGAGGAATCTATAATGGATAATATAGATTTGATCACATTGTTTCCATTTAAAAGGAAAAAACTTTAAGTGCCAGCTTCTCCAGCCAACAGCCACTCTGTATTAGATTGAGAATAATTTAAGCATCTTAGAAAACAAATAACTTCACCCAGTATTCAACTTGCCTGCTATTATTAACTTTGTCACACTGTAGTTTTTCTAAACGTTTGGACTTAATGAGCAGGCTTAGATATCTATTTGACAAACAGAAACTTGCAAAAGACTGACAGAAATTCCCAGCTCTTGGTGGGAATAGTACAAAGGAAAAAGTACAACTTGATATGCAAACATGATCTTCACATGGATTGAATGCATGCACCAGGCTGGGGGAAAGACCCACAAATCCAAGCGAGCCTCTTTCCTGCCTCTCTAAGATACCGCCATGAGAGTTCCATCAATATAGATCAGAAAAGTCTTTTCTGTTAAAACGAAAATACTGTTGATGCAATGGGGTGGAAGAATAGGCTCATAAAGCAGGGCAGAAAGTGAGAGTAATCCCCTAAGGAATGAGACAACAATCTGACAATGGTTTCAACAACTAGACAGGAACAGGTGAAAGGAGAAAGAAGGTGGGAGAACTTGTGCACCAACAAGAGGTGAGGCTGTCCAGGACCTCAGCCCCTAGTGAGGGATCGGGGTTCGAAAACCAGTGAGTTGGTCCTGCACTTGATTCACGAAAGCTACAGACTAAGGAACAGCATCCTCCCTTGTTTCCATAGTGAGAAAGTACAGGTTTGTGAAAGAATCGCCACTAATGGGAATCCACAGGGACAAGGAAACACTAACGCGGGGCCCAGACACCCAGGGCACAGGGGACAGCCCAGGGCGGGGAGCCTGGAGGCCCCAGAAGTGGTAGAGAAGGCCGGTGTTGGGGGATTAAAGGAAACTTGAAGCTCAGCCTGACCTCTTTGTGGTTTTGGTAAAAGTCCACCTGACCCTGCCCTGTGTGTGCTGGGGTGACGGGTCCCAGCCCTGTTACAAGTTCCACACCCCACCTGGCAGCAGAGGCAGGGAGGGGAGAAGCTGAGTGGGGATTGGGATTGGCTAACACAACAGGGGCCCCCTGGGGGTGAAGTGGATGGCTCTGGCCACTGAGCAGGACTTGGTTTTGTTTGGGCTGTCAGTCACATCACCTGCCTGGTCCCCTGCTCTCTCCCCTTGCTCCATACCTCGAGCCCCATCATTTTGTCCTGCTAGTTGGGGTTAGGAGTGCAATCTGTTGGCATGGACAGATGTGGCTGGCCACCCAGCCATCACTTTCTGGTGAGCTTGTAAGAGAAAATATTTCAATATTCATGCATTCCACAGAAACTATTTTCTAACCTGTCTGCTGGGAGAAAAATAGACTCTACTTTCCACATGTTTTCCATGGCTTCTCTCTGCAGCAAGGTAAATAAGAATTTATATACTATTGCTGCTAGATCCAGTAAATATTTATATTGGTTTATGCCATAAAAGCATATGAAGCATTATTAAAAAGTCTCTACTCTTAGGGCTGAATACAGCAACCCCCTTCAGTGAAGGAACAGTCTATTGGGGGAGGCGGCGGGCTGCCGCCCACTCCCAGCCTCAGGTCCCGGTCTGGAGCCGCACCTGGGCTTGCTCTCGGATGAGTGGGGGTGGTCCCGAAAACATACCCTCACATACACCTATGCACACGATGTCACAAGCACACACACAAACATACAATGTATTTTTTGACTTTGATCAGGTATCTGATTAGTCCTTTCTGCCTTGCCTTCGTATCAGACGGTCTGCAGCCCTGACAGACATTGAACCTGACTCTGCTGCTGGTTGTGGATGTTAGTATTTGACTTCATCTGAATGCGCTGAATGGAAAAGATATTTTGGAAATAGAATTGTACATTTGGAAACCCCCATATTAGGATTGGTGAAAACTTGCCTTATTAATTATTCATAAATTTGAATGCATTAGTAATCTCTATTTAAACAGTTAAGAACTCAACCATGCTTAGATAGATGGGCTATTTTTGTTGGAGCTTAGGGGACTACTCATTAGAAGAAGGGTTTTCCGTGCTACACCTTTACTGGGATGTGTGATGTACCAAGCAGCAGGCAAAGTGCTTTTTCTATCCTCCCCAAGGACGTGCTCATTGATATTGGAGAAGAGGGAACGGAAGGAGGGAGAGAGGGAGGGAAACATCCATCGGTGTTGCCTCCTGTACTCGCCCCTCCTGGGGACTGCAACACAGGCAGGTGTCCTGACTGCACATCAAACCCGGGACCCTCCGGTCCGACCAGCCGAGCCACACCAGCACTTTAAAGCACCTCATTCAATCCTCCAACAACCCAATGGGTAATGTTCCATTATTAGTACCAATTTAGCCCCCCTAGCACAGAGGAGGAAAGGGAGGTTAAGAACATAAGGAACTTGTGCAAGGTAGTACAGCCAGAAAACTGCCGAATCTGTCTCCTTCCCCTTAGGTCCATAACCACCTCCCTGTGTTGTCTTCACGAACATTCGCATATTCTCTTAGCTTAGACTCACCGTGGCTTTGCCACGGCGTTCGTGGTCCCAGACAAGCTTGTCCATGTGGTATTTGTTCATTTACTCACTTATCTGTGTGAGCCTGTGTCTCATCATTCACATGTTCCATGAGGCAAGGATAATTATTATAGCCCGACACTTCTTGCATAGCGAGAACTTAATACATGTGGGTGGTGGTATGCTCAGTGGGTAATGCCCGGAGCAAACAGATGCGCCTTCGACTCTAAGTTTTGCCACTTACTAGAACTGTGGATTTGGGCTTCTATTCCCTCTTCTGAAAAAGGAACATAACAATAACTATTTATCATAGTCATTAAAAATGTTACGTGACATAAAAAACTTAGCACAGGGCCAGGCTGCTAGCAGGCCCTCAATACACTATGACAGCATATTAGTTTGCTAGAGCCGCCATAACAAAGTCCCAGCAGAAATTTACTTTCTCACAGTTCTCGGGGCTGGAAGTCCAAGATCAAGATGCTGGCATGTTTGTTTTTGCCTGGGCCTCTCTCCTTGGCTTGCAGGTGGCGGTCTACCTGGGATGTCCTCACATGGCCTTTCCTCTCCCTGTGGGCAACCCTGGGACTTCTTCCTCTTCTCGTAAGGACAGCAGCCATCTGGGATCAGGGCCCCACTCTGGTGATCTCCTTGAGCTGTCGTCACTGCCGTCAAGGCCTCATCTCTCCCCAGGCACGTTGTAGGGTGCTGGGGTTTGGTGACATCATATGAATTTTTCAGGGACACAATAGCATCCATTACATCATTGTAGGCTAATTGAATAGTAAACTTCCAGGAATTCAAAACAAATGATTTGCGTCAGACTCAAGAACGGTGGTTCTCTTCAGAAGTACCTGAGTTACAATTCTAGTCCTCCCTCTCCCTGGCTCCTCAGAGAAGGCAATCTAGAGAAGGCGTTCTCTCCCCAGCCAACGGCACCATATTTACTTTTGGAAAGAAGTATTCAGTGTTGAGATATCCAAGATATACTGGAAGAAAACATGATTCCCCAAGTTCAGGTTAAACACCTCAGAACATAAGAATCAGGGGGGCCGTGAACTTGTCGAATATGAAATCAGTTCCCTTTTCTGCCAAGGAATGTGATCCTCTCGTGAAGCACTGGCAACTGAGTCATTCTTCAGCCTGACCTTGTGGGATGAGCCCTTACCATCCCGTGTCCTGTCCCTGTACTTCCCTTGTGTAGAAATTACCGCATGGCTGTGCTGCTGAGAACAGGCCCAGGGAGGGGTTCTCATGTCCAGAGGGCCCCATGTGCCGACCTCCGTTTGTCCCTCTCCCCAGAGCCTCTCACCGCGGCAGCTCTCACCTTCCTTCTCCCAGTGCGCTTTGTCCTCTCCTCTCCGACAGCCCTCACCACAGCCTGCTCTTTGTTAACGTTACTGTGCAGTCATTCTTTCACTCGTCCATCCAACAGATACTTAGTGAGGGCCCACTACGGGCAGGTACTTCACAGAGTGCTGTATAGGCATCCATGCATCCTACTCGACGGGGACTCCCGAAGGACCAGACGGGACAGAGCAGAACTGTCTGCTTCATGTTTGTGCCGCCCAGAGAACCGGCCCCTTGGCAGGCTCTTGGTGAATGTGAGCTAAATTCAATGGAAACATGTAAAAGGATACTTTCTCTCAGAATAATTTCCATAGAAAGAAAGGGTGGTTAGGCAGGTAAGAGGAAGCAGTGTCTTGAAGTTTGAAGAAAAGCTGCACTTCCAATGGGCAGCAGGGGAGATAGAGGTTTGAACTCTCAACCTCATTCCAGAGGGAGAGAGGGGCCCCCAGGCAAGAGAGGGTGAGGCAGGGCTGGCTCCAGGGAGAGCTGGGGGCCAACCTCATCACAGCGCAGCTGCGGGCAGCTCACAGCCGCCACTCTTTCCTCCTCTGCTGCTTCTGCATTTGTGGATAACGTGTTTCTGAATCCACATCCCTTCTACATAAACAGCAAAGTGATTTAATGATGTCAAGAGTCATTTAGTAAAGCCATGCATCATAATTTTTCTTTAGTTCTCTTTGGGACACAGGGAGGGATAGAAGAATCAAAGCTCAGACAGAGGCTGATTCCAGACACCAGAAGTAAAACTTAAGTTTTAAATAATGGTACTTTGCTGCTTTCATTATTTTCTGTTAAAACCTCATAGTCCGTGATCACCTAGGGTCATCGACTGTTAGCCCAACACGAGAGTTCAGTGTGCGAATGCTGCTCTCCTGTTTTCGGCTGAGAAGGAAAGGACGCGAGAGCAGGACGTATGCAGAGCACGCGAACCTTACAAGGTGAGGTGCCGGGAGCGCAGAGCACAAGCGGTGAGGGGAGGAAATAGGGTCACCAAGTGCTCGCTGAGCACCTACTGTATGCTTTCAACTGTGCAAGCATCAGACAAGAGAGCACAGTGTAGAAGGGCCTCCAAAATCAATGTCATCGAAGGTAGGAAGGCTGAGATACAGAAGTTCACTCAGATCCTTTCAAGAGAAATGAAAAGAAAGGGAACTGGCATTCTGAATGGCCACCACCTGCAGCTAGTTTCTTAGTGAATAGTCACACCCCTCTGAGGCCCAGCAAAGTTAAGCAACTTGCTGGTGACAAGCTTGACTAAGTTAAGAAGGTAGGAGACATAGAAAGGGAAAGGGAAGAGGGGGTGGTAGGTAGGGATGTGGTCAGCTTTATGACTCTAACACCCAGGAATCAGGGAGGGATTGCCGAGCAGGCCTGTGTGCGAGACTCAAGTGGGACATGAGAGAAGTGTGAGCAGGGAGCCTAAAACCTGCGTCAGTGGAGGCTGGCTGGGAGAGCTGGTGCCGTTCAGGTGTCTGGGGCATTAAATAAACAAGGTCTGGCAACCTGGTGTCCTGACCACCTAGGGGTGTTCCTTCCTCTCCCCCTGCCCAACGGTGAAACCAAGCAAGACGGGAATAGCTGGACTGGAGACTTAAACATTTCTGAGACCGAAGTGGGACTGTAGCTCAGGAAACAGAGGGAAACGGGGCCCTCAAAGGGCTAGAAACAGAAGAAGACCAAGATATCAGAGGAGGGGAAGACAAGCGAGTGTGGAACAGCTCAGAGTGAGAAGCAGGAGGAGGAGAGTGCGGACGAGGTGGCTGCCCCGAGCGCGCGCTGCTCTCTGTGACCACGTCACATTAGCTAGAGCAGCATGAGCCTGAAGCGTGTGGGAACCGTCTTCCAATTCCCCTTTGCACATTCACAGTGCAGAAGGCTGCAGGAGAAAGAACATCTCCCCTCTTCCTGAGTCACAGCAGAGCCACCGGGCAGCAGGAACAGGGGGCCGTGGGTTCGGATCACCTTACTCAATCACTGTCTTATCAGGTGATTTTCCTCATTGGGCCTCTTTATGGGGATAAATTCTGAGAGGAATGCTTTTCCGCTCTGTGACTGTGATGAATGACATTATTATTCCTGGTTATTCACTCCCTTCCATAGGAGGAGGTTCTACATGCCCTCACACTGCTACGTGCCCCGTGCTGCCCGAGGGGTAGTGATACTTCCCTGCCCATCGACTTCAGGCTTGTCTGTGACTCGCTTTGGCTCGTGAAACATGAGTGGAGTTGACTGAACCCCACCCCACCCCACCCCACACACACACATGCAAAATACCTATAAGGCACATCATGGAGTTTGGCCAGCTCTGCTGCTTGAATCCTGGAATGAAGCAGATGTGTGGAAGAAGCCAGAGCCATGGTGACCTAGAGCTGGCACAGTCTGAGAGCTAGAGCAAACCTTCCCTCAACACAGCCTGGGGAGAGTTGCATCAATGGTCCTTCCCTCTGCACACTTCCCTCTTCCCTCACTTTATATTGCCCTCCCTGGCTTTTTTAGGTCACGTGCTCACGCTAAAGGATAACTGTTTCTGTTCATGAATACTTTTCCTTTTTATCCCAAACCATGGGAGACTTTGTACATCACAGAAAAATCACAGCATAAGGAGAGAGAAAATCTGGCGTACTGAGAAAGAAAAAGAGATGGAGTGTACCTCAGGTCTTTGGGTGACTTAGCTCCCTTGGGTATAAAAGCACAATGTCCAGAACTATCATCAGGACATATTTAACTCCTGCTACCTCTAGAACAGGCTCTTAGCACTCCTAGGCAGAAGCACAAAGTTCCACCTTAAGTTGGTTGTTTTGATAATCAGTTCTGCTCCAGATTCATCTGAGGAGCTTATACAGGCATATTCCCAGGCCCTGCCCTGAGATGCTAGTGAGACGGCAGGTTGGGAAACTGCCACCAGTCCCTTGCCCTGGCAGGATTTCAGGGCCTTGAGAGTGCCAGGGAAACCCAGACTCTGCCAGGGTTCTGGCCAAAAGCTGGTGTTGGATGTTGGCTTCTTTGGGCCACAGGACAGCATTGGCCAGAGCTGGGGAGCTCTAGGAATCTGAGGGCACTCAGCCCCCTGCAGTCCTTCTCTGGGGGGGAACAGCCATGGCACAAGTGAGTGTGCCTGTTCTCCTAGGCCTCTCCTCTCCCTCTCACCTGCTAGCTGTTAGGTGGGCCGAGCCCTCCTCCCCTGTGAGAGACACGGATGGCGTCAGCCTTTGCAGCCAGTTGAAGGGACCAGGAAGCCAAGAGGGCTTTTCCTGAGGTCTCCATAGAGGTTGGCAGCCTGCCTGTTGGTTCAGAGCTTGCCCACGGGGCCTCTGCTCCTTCCACGCTCTGGGACTGCTGGCTTGACTGCTGGGGTCTCCAGGAGGTGGGCCTGGGCCCCAGTGCAGACAGGAAAAGAGCCATGCACAGAAAGGGCCCAGCAGCCAGAGACAAACAGGGCTGCTAGAGGAGACGAGACAACTTGCACATCACCCTTATCACCCTTGTAGCAGAGGATTAGAGCAGAAAAATGGGACTAAAAACATGACTTTCTAAAAAAAATTCAGTACGTACATTGAAAAACATGGTTTCTGTTGAGATCCAAAGTATAAGTTGGAAGGTGAAGTGGAAGAAATATATCAAAGCATAAATAAAAATATGAAATTTGGAAATCTAGTGGGAAAATACAAAATAATTGGAGGGTAGATCCAGGAGGAAAATGAACAAACACCAGAAACTCCAGAAAGGGAAAAAGGAACCTACTGAGGAAAGGAAATAATGAAACAACCCAAACAGGCCATTTTCCTAAATTAAAGAAAGAGCAGAGTCTTAAAAATGATTTTTAAAAATGCCTTTCATGTGGGCATATTCTGATAAAATTCCTGAAATCGGAAGTAGAAGGAAAAAAATCTACAAAATGCCAAACAGAAACAATGAGTAACTTAAAAATGGAAAAGAATCAGACTGGTATTTGATTCCTCAGTGCAACCTTAAGTGCA
Source organism: Phyllostomus hastatus (assembly GCF_019186645.2). Lineage (NCBI taxonomy): Eukaryota > Metazoa > Chordata > Mammalia > Chiroptera > Phyllostomidae > Phyllostomus > Phyllostomus hastatus. The sequence continues at coordinate 14,010,533 of NW_025333498.1, read as the reverse complement.
AAAAGATGACATCTATGCACGTGTGAGGCTGTGCCCAGCAAAGATGGGCTTCACCTGCCAGCATGACAGACAGACGTTTGTGGCTCAGGAAGGACTCAGAGCTTTGAGCCAAACAAGTGAGCCTGAGCAGAGATTCCAGAGAGGGAAAGATGAAGAGGGAGAGAGGAAAAAGTGGCGAGAGATGCTACTTGCAATATAGAGAGCTAAATCTAAGTGGGAGATAGTAAAAGATTGACTGAGATGATCTAATATATGTGTCAAATAAGGTTTACTGAAATAAGGTAGATATTGACTGCCAGAAGAAATCTAATATCCATCTGGAAGAAACTATGACAAGCAAAACCAAGGGTGGGGGCAGATATGAGGCAGGCAGGCCCAGGAAAGGGCCGAGAAAGAAAGGAGAGCATCTGTGATCCCAGCTGATCAGAGGTGGGAGTGGGAATGCTCTGGAGACTGACTGAGGTGGCGGTGAGAGAAGCAGTGGGGGAATGGCTGATGTGGTGTCTGCAAACAACAGTAACTCACTCTGGGGGTAGAATTCTCCCTGGTGGAGAAGCAGTAGCTTAAAAAGCAGCAAAGATTTTGTCAGAGACCTGCTTCACTGCTCCTGAAATAATATCCAACGTCACCTCGACTGTGCTCAGCACTGACAATTTAGCTCCCATTTCTCAGCTTGCCCACGCTCTGGAACTGCCCTGCCCTGACTTTTGCGCAGCGCTCCACTTTGCAGTGGCTTGTTTTGGGTGCTGAGCTCCCAGCAGCCTGAGCTCAGCCCTCCTTCTACCTAAGCCGCCACCTGTCCCTGTTGGGTGAGCTGAGGACAGCATCGGGAGTTTGGCGGGGAGAGTCTGGGCCAAGCCCGAGATGGCTCCAGGTCTGTGAGGTCTGGATGGGAAGGATGGAAGTTGATTTTAGAGGGGGCTCTAGGACAGCGTTCCAAACAGCTCTCTTGGACCAGTTAAAATCCTTAGGGATGCAGGAATGACTCTATTCACATTTCTTCTTCCCTACCTCACCCCACCCTGCCCAGATTCCTTCTAATTCTGAGCTTCATGTTGAATCTTTGGGGTCTTGGGCTGCTTGTGGTCTGCCTTTCATTGGATTGCCTGCGGCATTCAGGGATTTTGGGAAAGTGTTTGAGGGACTTTTGTCTCAGCCTCACTCAGCTCATTGGGAACAAAGGAGAATAGGGGTGGGCCTCTGAGTGTCACTCACAGAGGCTGGAAATGATAGACGCTGGGTGCCTTCCGGTCTGAAGCCAGAGAGGCTGGATGAATTGCTCGAGGTGGGAACCCCGGCTGGCGCCGGAGCCAGGATCAGAATCCCCTGATTCCAGGTTCAGGGCTATCTCCAGCAGACCCGCTGCCCCTCCCAAGTGCCCCCTCCAGTTTGAGGCAGAATTCACTGACGTTCTGGGTGCTCCGCTCCATCTCTCCCTTAGCTCTGACTCTCAGCAGCAGCATTGTGCAGCTCTGCTGTGGGTATGAGACATTTCAGATGACACATTCTACATCACAATCATACTTATCCTTCTATGCCAAGAAAATTCTAGCCCATGAAGCCAATTTAAATAAATCTAATAAATGATAAATAGTAAAATTTATTCAAGAGAGAATATTCTTAAGGTTGTAATTACCACTGAGAGGAAATAGTTTTCCTTTATGATAATGACCCAATTAAATGGAAATTTTAGAGTGAGTCCATTTTATGGACTCACATAGGAGCACAGTACACTAACCCATCTCAGAAAGAGAGTAGGCAGATTGTAAATTTATATTCTGAACATGAATCAAGGCGCATTTCTCATCATTCCAGTTCCTCTTATGAAGACACACCAGGTGCATAAAGCCCTTTTCCTGTCTTATCTATTCTTGTCTTACCTACTCACGTCTATTAAATACCGAGATCGTGCGGTGCCCTCTGCCTCCCAGCAACAGTGCATAGGTGATTCTTGAAGATGCGTGAACTTCAGGATGAAGGAAAAGAGCTTCTTGCTCTTATTGGTGTTGCTGGATATAAACTTTGGGCATGAGACAGCAGCTAATTTTTTATTTTTTAAAGGTCACGAAGGATAAATGATTACAGTAACATTTCATCAACCGACTCCAGATTTTTACTAGTAAATCCTAATATTGATTTTAAAAGCTGAAAATCTTTTATTCAAATATTTCTGATCGGACCATAAATCCTTAAAATCCAAATCTGTTTCTGAATGAAAGATCTGTGAAAACAGATGATGGATTTCATGGGCTGTCAAAGCAAAAGAATGTTACATTTCCTACTTTATCATTGAATATGATATAAAACACCTGAAGCTAGATTATTTATATTGATAAAATTATTCTTTGGCATTGGAAGCTGTTTTCTGAGGAATAAAAATAAAACATCAAAATAGCTTTTTGTCAGAACTAGAACTTTTCTGGTTTTGAATTAGGTGGTAAAAAGAATATTGTGGATAAGTGCCAAAAGCTATTTTCTTTGAGTCAAATACAGAGCGTGCTGCTGAAAGTATAAGCTGGAAAAGACTACTTTGCCGTCAGACACAGTATATTTCAATAACCACCCACCATTATTTTTGCTGAAGATAAAGTTTATCTTTTACTGCCTTTTTCTTTCTCTTTTTTTGTTATTGTTCTTTTTTACACTTCTTTCCCAGAGGTCACCAAACATTCGATTCATATTTCAGTCACAGTAAGTATATTAAAAATTATTCTTCTCTTTCCAGGTAGTGACTGTGGAATTAAGAAGCTAGTTGGCTGGATTTTCTGTGGTTCCTCCCTCCAGCCCACTTCCTCATTGATAAATGCGTCATGAAGGGGCTCCTGATGGGAATGTGACCAGATAGAGCAAATCCAACATCCCAGTTGCCCAAACAGTTAGGAGTTAGTGGGTATGGAAAGTCATCTTCTTGTAATGAGGACATCAAATGACGCTCATTGAACAAAATAGAAATTGGCATGTGTGTGTGTCTACAGTTATACAAATATATACATGTCCACTAATAGGCTACTTTAAGCCCCACCAATCATTTTGCAAATCAGGACCATAAGTATATGATGCCAAATCCATCTTTAAAATTGAAAAATACTGTACACATATTTATATTTAGAGATTCAAGTATCAATATATTGAAATAGTTCAGACATGAAGTTATAGACACGTACCATTCTCTCCCCTATAGGAAGTACCGTTTCTCTTAAATGATGGAATAAGGGACAGCATATGTTTAAGATCAGGGCTAACTGCAAAGAGCGTTTGCAGACAGTGGTTCCAATCCCAGTTTTGATAACTGATTTGAGCACGTTATTTTTATCTCTCTGGGCTGTAGGTTCCCATTAGGTCGAGAAGGCCCCAATTACTAATCTCAGAGAGTTGTTTTGGCGATCAGCTGAAGACAACACAGGTAAGCTGCCTGGCACATATTAGGTACTCAACAAATGATAGCAATAACAGTAATCCTTGAATAACTTCTGGGGCTCTTAGCTATTTGGCATGGAGTGTGGTCATTATTTCATTGTGGCTTAGAAATTGCTAATTGTTATATACTGCCTACTGTGAATAGAAAGATGATGAGGTTGTTGGAGAAAGGAGTAGGTCAGATATCCAGAGCCTGTCCTGGGCAGAAGGAAAGGCGCAGGTGCAGAGAGCTCCTTTCTCAGCTCCTGAGAACTGGAGTTTCGGATTCATTTACAACGGCACATAAGCTCAGCTGCACATAAGAAACCTCCCACCTCTGCCGAATAAAACACAAATCACTGACTACCCACTTTTATTTTAGGCAGTTAGATGGTATATCATTAATTCTTGCACATATACTCAAGCTCAATGTCATTGTCAGTTTCGTTTTATTTCCACCTTTTTCCTGAGATCCCTGGTTGGAGGTAAAGACCTGCTCTCTCGGAACGTCTCCAGGTGGTCTGAGGCAATATGAATCTTTAGGAGCTCCCCTTCTTTGAGATAATTTACAACTAAAAAACAGCAACACATTTTCTTTTCAGGGTAGAAATACTGGCAACATAAATGCAGCAGCTTTGAAATATACATTATTGTAATTAAAGTGACCTGCTCTTTGAAAATTCCTGAGACAAGCCTTTATTGCAACTATTATTTAATGACGAGCACAATAATTAAAGCCTCATTCTAGAGGAGTAGCCATGCCAGGATCTGTATGGCCTACGGCATTTCAGATTATGGAACGTGGCTGCCGGCGGATGCTTCTGTTCATTTCTCTCGGGACTCGCTGTGCCTGTCCATGTGCAGCACGTGGGCCAGGCCAGCGTGTGCTCAGACGGGTGTCCCTGGCACCCTGTTGGAGAAGCCACCTAGCGGCTGGGCTTTGAAAAGGATGTGGACAACAATGGCTGGCAAGGTTGAAAGTCAAGTCACCTAATTACTTTATTTAATTGAGGATTTACCGAAACACCTTTTGTGGGTGTGTGGCACATCTGTTAATACTCTGTGGAATGGTTTTATATGAGGCCAGCTTGGGAAACATTAGCTACACCTGTGCTTTTCTTTCCTGGTTCCACAGCAGAATCTCCCGGGCCCTCCAGAAAACGTGCAGTGCCAGCCCTCTGCCCCGCGTCTCTTCCGTCAGTCTGGGGTGATGTCCAGGCATCGGAACTGTTTTTGAAGGCTCCCTTGCCTGGGCAAGTCTAATGTCCAGCCAGGTCTGAGGGCCTCTGACCTAGACCTGCCACTAATGACACTTTTGCACCCCAGTGGCCTCCTTTCTCAGTGCACAGAGCTGTGGTGAGCAAGAGAAAAAAAGTCCCCAAAGCTCCAATGTGTCAGAGAAAGAAGTTTTATCTGACGTCAGCCCTAGATCACCAAGTGACCTTGAAGTTTCAGCCGACATGTTGACATGCTGGTTTCACAGGCTCACTCCCTGTCACTCTTCCTTCTCCTGGGCTGGGGCCATTGGCAGTGATAATACACAGGCTTCACCCATACCTGCTAATAGCGTGACCATAGGTGAGTGAGGAGCTGCCCTTCCTCACAAACAATGGTGGGAACTTCTGCTGCAGGTAAACCTTCCAAGACGTTCTGTGTCTGCCACTCAAGCTGGTAGGTGCTGGAAGCTCCTGACTGTTCACCGTTAGAGCAGTGTACCTAAGAAACGAAGGCTGGGAAATAGCTGGTAGCTTGGAGCCTTGGAAAGCCTATTATCTATTGTAAATTTCTAGCTTAAAATTGCACCTTGTCTTTGAGCTTTTCTAGAATTTTAATGGAATAGGAAATGCATGTCTCTTCCTCCTTAACTAAGGAATATACGTTTACTGATTAAACAAACTGTATAATTTATACAGAGAGAAAAACTGTATAATTTTATGGACTTCTTTTATAATCTGCTAAGCAATGAGAGTCTTTATCCTCTTAACTTAAGGGTGTAGGAGAAGAGAGAAGGCATTTAATGTTTACTGAGCATCTGCAATGTGCCAGCATGGATACAGTTCTTTCCATACCGTCATCTCGTTCAATCCTTACACAGCCCTTGGGGGGGGGGTTCCCATTCTCCCAGTTTCCTGACTGTGGAAAGGGAGGTTCAAAGGGGATTAGCACTGCCCATGGTTCCACCCGAAGTGAGAGGCAGAACTGGGACTTGAACTCAAGTCTAGTGACAGTGATGGCAAAACTGAACCTGGACAAACCGTCTCCCTGCCGTCTCAGAACCACCACAAGAAACAGGCGGGGACTCCAACCTCAGCTTGATGACCTCTTTAGAGCTCAAAAAGTTCCAGGTGTTTCATCCTTCCTGCATCTGGACTCTCAGTTTATTTTGTATCCTCTCCAAAGTTGTATCTGAACCTAATAAGCATTTTCTCCTCAATGTTCTACTCTGTGCTTTGAAACAAAAGAAATGTTAATACTTAAACAAATACATAGGTGTGCAGGCAGACTCGCATAATGGTTACAGTGTGAGCTTTGGATTAGACCTGGCTTCAAGTCTTAGACCTGTGACCTATCAACTCTGTGACCTTGGGCCAGTCCCTTTACTTCTTTGCCCTCAGTCTCTTCATCCATCAAATGAGGTCATAATAATATTGTTCACAGACTTGTGACTGAACAAGATTATAACTCTAGTTTCCTGACTTCAATGTTCATTAGACGTATACACCCAAACGTTGAAAATAAGATAAAGATGTTCCTCAACTTTCCAAAGCTTGTCATTTGTGAAACTCAGGCGGATTCATGAGGGTTTGTTTGTTTGTTTGTTTTTTGTCACCAATTTATTGCTTTAGTCACTCAAGCAATATTTATGCCAGGCGTTATGTTAGGCCCTGGAGATAAAGCAATTTTTCAAGCAGCTTACAGCGTAGTTAAGGCAAATTTGGCTATATTATTTCATACCCAGTAAAGATACACACAAATGATATTCACATACTAGTTTACTATAATGTGAGTCTAAAATGAACATACACAAAGTAATACAGGGTCTATAGTTAATATGTTGCCAAATGTTCATTATAATTACTAACAATTGTGGTGAATTTCCAGTCTGACTAATGGAAAAGCAGACAGCCCTTCCCTCCATGTTGCTCTCTAAGCCGGCAAAGAGCAGCTGCCGTCGTGAACCGCAGGGAGGAGTTTATGCTGAGCGAGCTCTTACACTCAGACTGCCTGCTCTGCGCTGAAGTCCTTAACCAATGATGAGCTACGTATGTGTTCCCGGCACTGAGGCTTTAGAGTACAACTGCTTTCAGTTACTGAGAGTGTGTATCCTTCCACCATGCATCCTGAAGTGACGAGAGGCTGTGTCTTCAGCAAGGACTGGGTGTCGTCAGTTTAAGAATTTATTTTTTCCTTGTCTGGTTCACAGCACAATTTTCTTCTAAGCATTTCATAATTGCTTTGATTTCACATATCCACCCAGTCAATATTAACTTTCTGTCCGATAGTAACAAAAAAACGGGGGAAATCAGAGGCAACTGGGATGGTACAATTGTCTGTTATTCAAGGCCAAGGTAACACCGACCTGCTCCTGGGCTCTCTCCTTCGGTCTTCTCTGTGGGGGGGAAAGGCAACCTGAAGAGTCAGGTAGAACCTTTTAGGGCCAAATAATTTGCAAGATCAGATATTGATAAAGCAACTTGCGGGATTTGCTCTGCCTTTAGAATACCCACTGAAAATGGCATCCCCCCTCTAGCAAAGGGAGGTTTAATTGTTTCCACCACCAAAGCACTGGTGCATTTCTCGCTGAGGCTCCAGTTCCACGGCACTCCCTTTGAGCAGGCAGATGAGATTGGGAGCCATGGCTGATCTTTTAGGCGTCCTATGACCTTGCAGGTGGAAACTGCCTGCCCCTCGCATGCTATTCTTCAACATGTGATTCTTATCTGGGGGCATGAAAACACTGTGCTTTATTTGATTCTTATAAAATGCCACATTCGTCCCTGAGAGGCTCGTGTGTTCGAGCGCCTGGCCTCTCCTCTTTCCAGTGCCACATCTTGATCTTCACAGCTGAAGTCCATCTGGATTGTCAGTGAGAGAGCCAATGAAATACCTTTTCCTGTTGCTGGGTGACCGTGAATATTTTGAAAACATGTCCCATCAGTGCATCATCTTAAAAGCCTGCCATTGGCTGGTTGAGCGTTCTGTGCAATGCTGACGCACTAGGCTGGCAGAAGACTGACGGGTGGGAAGAGCTATGCAAATATATCACTGGCCTGATGTTCCACTAGAGAGGAAAACTATTTCAAGGCTGAGTGACAACTGTAACATTCCCTGTTAGAAGAAAAATAAATCTCCCTGAGTCTACATTTAGGCTTCTGAAGAACAGTTATGGAAATACTGCAGGGAAGAAAAGAAAAACCAGCTCAAGGTTGTCGTGCCCTCAAATACCCTGCTTTACATGGTCCCGTGAGCAGTTCCACCTGTGCTAGAAATGTATGTGTATTTCTACATACCCTTTGTAGTTTGGTGTTGATATATTTCGAAGTCTAAACTTGTTAATTCAGGGCAATAGTTTTAAACAATATCAAAGAGGCCTTTTACATTTTCCTTTGTCTCCTTGTCTCCTTGTCTCCAGCGTCCTCTTCTTCACCCTCCTCCCATGACCTTCAACTGCAATAATCCGGCAGCCACAGGATGTGGTCAGTATCCAGTCCAGCACTGGCTGCATTTTATCTCACTCTGTCCACTTAAAATACTTGCATCCCAGTGGGAGGCTAAGCACCGTCTTGTCTAAATAGCTTTGGGATTCTCTTTGCTGTCAGAGAGAGCTGTTTGGATACAAGTAACTGCTTTGGCTAACACTGGGTTAACTGTTTACACACAAATCTGCCAAAGAGCCTCCAGGCAAGAATGTCCTTTTTTACTAATTGAATTCTAATGAGGCCAGGAAGTAGATTAGGAATTGAGCTATTTTGCTGTGAGTTCCAAACATCAGATATAGGGATGTTTGGCCTATTTGATCTGCATAATTCTCCAGTAAATTCTAATTAGTTCACAAAGAAATGAGTATTCCAGAAGGATTTGTGGGTTAGTGATTGGTCCAGGTGGAGGGGCTTTCCTGTGCATCAGAGCCTCTAGTGCTGAAGCACAATGGAAAGATGCTGTTGCGATATGAACAAATGAGACGGCTGTTACAGAGCAATTCCTGGGCCAATTAAATTGGCACATCCCTGGAAGTTACATTTATTTGCCTTATAATATTTGGGCGAGTTTGAGAGCTAAATCAGGGTGACCCTCAGTGGGATTAGCTGTGGAAATAGAAAAGCTTGAAGGACATAATAGAACATTCTTTTCAATAAGGCAGTTTAAACAAAGTCACTTGGGAAACGATTTCAGCAGATAGATCACACTGGTGGGTATCACCCCGTGTCAGGGGCAGGTTTGACAGGGCCCAAAAGTCACTCTCTGAAAGTTACTCGCAGGTACACCTCACTGGTAAAGAGGGCAATATGATACTATCTGCCTAGTATGGTCTCCGTTGTAGGAACCCTGGTCCTTCTACTCCAACCAGGTGTTTTCACCTGAGAGCTGACAGGTTCTTCTGTGGCCACACCCCTGTCACAGTTGATTGGTCCAGGGATGGGCACTTGACCCAACCTGAACCGATCGGAAAACTTCCATGAGATTCCCCAAACTGGAACTTGAGAACGGTTCTTTCTAGAGGAGGATTTGCTGAAAGATGAGAAACGAGGCCCTGACAGAGGCCATGTTTACCCCATTGTAGGGAAAGCCAGGCTGCAGGGAGCACGCCTGGGGCCCAGGGCTGCAAAGACGTGGCTTTGCACCTTTGGCTGAAGCTTGACTGCTGCAGTCAGCTCTGGGAGTGGTCAGGTGACTCTGCCGGTGGCAGCTGGTTGGAAGGAGCACATCCATGGGACAGGTTTTCCTCTGGTTACTCGGTGTACTCCTGCCTGTATGCTTTCCCGGAAGGAACTCTGGGCTTATGTGTGTTACACAGAAGAAGACTTTCCATCCGGAACGTTGCACCCTACTCATCCTGCCCTCTCATGAGTAAATGGTGCAGCGGGAGAGGGAGCTCATGTGGAGAGAGGCACTTGGCCGCAGCCCAGGACAGTCAGGGGCATTCTTGACAATAGAATATTTGCACCTTTGGTTTTTAAGGGTTTTATCAAAATGCCCAGCCTTTGCTCTTGCACAGAAATTCTCAGAGAACCAGAGGAAAGCTGTTTTCAAGGAGATCACTGACAGTTTGAAATGTAGTTCAGACAACATAAATTTATCCATGGTTTTAAAGGGAAGGTGATTGCTATGACTTTTCATATTAGAGCAATGTAGTCAAAGAAAACCTCTCTCTTTTCGTTCTTTTCTGAATTCTAGGGCTTTCCTGTTGGCACCAGGGGAAGAGTACAATGTCCTCCCTGAAAATCCAGCTTCGGTATTTCACAGGGTTGGTTGCCTGACACGTTTAAGCCCAGTGCTGAGAGTGGCCATCTGTTTCTGCCAAAACCCACAAGGCTTCCTTTTCACAGAGCTCCCCTCCGTCTCCAGAAAGGCCCGCGGTGGGTAATAGATGTTAGGAACGTGAACCTGGTACAGAGAGGAAGGGGGTCATTCAGCACAGGAATTGTTTGGGATTTACCCTTTGGGCAGAAAAATCGCTCTTAGATCCCATGAACCTGTCCCTTGAAGTTGATGCTCCTGAATGCTGAAGGCTGTAAACCACGCCTGTCAAACCACAGGGCTGGACCACTTTGCAAACTGTGTCAGGTTAAAAACAAACAAACAAGTAAACAAACAAAAACCCCTTTTGCGGACTCTGTTGACATCTGGACTCTCTATAAGGAACTAAACCCTGCTCACAGGAGGCCTCAGACGCAGACTGAAAGGAGAGGGCCACGCCAGGAGCCAAAGGCCCTAAATCAAACAGGGCCCATGCCATTTTGAAAGGGAATATTCCAAAGTCAGCCTGCATCACAGTTTCTCATACACTATAATTAATCGGGGCATTCTTTGTACCTCAGTTTCATCCTCTATAAAGTAAGAAAAAGAATAGTAGGCACTGGACGCAGACCGGGCAGGCGGTAAATTTCATTACCATCTCTCACATTCCCGGTAACCATCCGCCCGAGAGGCCTGAGCACAGACGCTGGGCAGGGGAGTGTCCAGGGAAGGGGCCTCGGCCACGAGGAGCGAGGCCTCCAGATTGGCAGTGCTGAGTGATCCCCTCCCTCGGCTGCCTGAACCATGAACGGGGGCAGCCACGGATTCCTCCCGTGAAGGCTCCTGTTGACACTCACTGAGGTAAGAGCTATGAAAGCAGTTAGAATCAGCAAGCGTGCTACAGCTAGAACATCACGACTCTTCATGCATAGCGATATTTAAAACATATAACAAATGATATCATGTTATCCTACAGTAAGCCCAGAAAATAGAGTGCAAAGTCCATGTACCTGTACATGATTAATAGCAGAAGAATATTTAAGTCTTTTATCCCCGGCTAGGTTGAAAAAATCCTGCACTTGTGTAAGTTCTTGCCAGCTTTTTCACACTTTCTCTTTCATGGCAGTGTGGATCTGATTCCAGTGAGTTACAGAAATACCTGTAGCCACTGCCCTGGGCCAGTGTCCAGGGCCAAGTGTGAGGCCAGCTCAGTGACCCCCAGCTTGGCAGTAGGAGGTAAAATCTGTTCTGAGCTTGGATCCCTTCTACAATGTGGTCATGTATAAAGGATGCTAGAGCTTTTGGTTACAGAGTGACTGTGACACATTTTTAATTTTTATTAAAATTATTGTTCACACACTCAAATTCTTTTTAGTCCCAGAAAATGTTTGAGGCTCTGGAAGGAAATATCAGCTTGTGTTACATGACAGTCTTAGAATATTCTCTGTGGAGATTCATGTTCATAAAGCTGAGCTTAATTTCTTGGTACTATGCATAAGTGTCAAAGGCAAAGATAGCAAAATCCTGCATGGATGTTGTGTCATTGATCATGGATGTTCTAAGCTGGTTCTCTACAAACTCCTTGAATTGCTTCTAGGGGAATAAAAAGCATCCGAAACAGAGTTACTATTCCACCAACATGCAGTTTCCTAGGAAGGAAAGGAGTGCTTAATAGCTCCACCGGCTCTGTCTTTGAAGGGAAACAGCATGGCCACAGAGATAGCTGGGTTCCAGTCTCCTTACGTGCATGTTGCAATATATGCAACAATAAAAATAATTAATAGAGCATCTGCCCCGCTAACCTCCAGACCCCTAGCACACCACCTGGTCAACAACTCCCGGCCCATCCCTGGTGCCTGTCCTGCCACCCACTGGCTGGCTCAGTGGGACTGGCAGGCACGCGGGCTTCGCCCGGGCTTTGTTGATAAGGCTGAGTGGGGGGGGCGGGTTTCCCCAGTCCCTAGGCAAACAAATAGGCAGCCTGTGCCGCTAACAGATTCCAGGTCATGCATACACACAAACATTATTATACCTTGAAATTATGTTTAAATGACTGCCTTTCAGTTTTTAACCATTTTTCCTAGAAACGTGGCTCAGCAAATCCTTCCGTGGAGCAAGGATGGCACCCAGTGGCCAAAGTGTTTCATCTCAGATCTTGTTTTCTCAGAGTTGCTTGTCTCCTTGGAGACAATGAATCACCCGCCACAAGATCGTGTTTCTTAAGCCAGAGTTGAAACTCCAAATCACGTGACCATCCCTTTAAGCTAAAGTACACACACACACACACACACACACACAGTCAAGGCACTATTCAGCACAACTTTTTAAAATCCTTTAAGTTGTCTTAAGAGTCTCAAGTTAAAGGCATCGTATTTCACACGTGCAGTGACTCTCCACGATGTCCCCAATGTCAATGCCACCAAAGGGAGCATCACACAAACACAAACCCAGTCTCACACTCCGCATGTCCTCCCCAAACAGCCTCCAGTTTATCAGGTCTCATGCTTTAAACATAAGACTTTATCTCCTGACAAGTGCTTTATCATTAAACTGATGTTCACAAGCTCACATCCTTCTTATCTTTTTTACAAGGTGCTTGGCAGCCCCAGAGACCACAGGATAATAAAGTGGGGCCGCTCTTTTTCCTTTGAGTTTCCCAGATGTTGGGAGATTTCCTTACAGCTAGACAGCCAACCAGACTGTAAGGAGGACAAGCAAGATGTCAGAATAATGGATCATATGCTCTCATGCTAAGAATGATGCAATATTTCATAATGTTTGCTGTTTCCAGTTTCCTTAGGTTTCCCAGCAGTCTGGAACCCCAGGGCAGGGAGTCACGCAGATGGCACAAACGCAACACCAAATCAAGTTTCTAATGAAATAGCATTACATATTGGGTGCCGAAAGAGTACCATGAAAAGTCTCTTTTAAAATGTCTGTTAAGTTCAGACCAAAATCCTGTTTTTCTCAGACACCATCACCATTCATACTTATTTGGCCCCTAAACTGTCAAAATGCCACGGAGTTTCCAAGAATAATGGCTAAATCAAAAGCTATGACTTCAGGATAAAATCCTGTGATATTGCTACATTTTCCCATCCAGCCACTTGAAGAGCAGCATTGTCTTCAAAGTCAAAGCAAATGTTGGAAAGAAAAAAATCAAAGCCAAATATGTATATTTTGCTTGCCAGCTCTTTGGTTCTTGGTTGCTCATATGTGAAATGGAGCTCTAATAAGCCAGCTCTCACCAGGGGGTGGTGAGGCTGAAGTGAGGTAATGGGCTGAGGAGGCCTTTATACACTGCCAGGTCACATTATCTCAGGGACTGTACCATTGACACACTTACAGGTAGTGTTAGTGTACAGCTTGTAGATGGATGAGACTAAGATTCTTGCTTTAACTGAAATAATCACTTACCTTCCTCACAAGTATTACTGTATTATATTATCTTGCAAATATAATATAGTCACTGTGGGCTTTGGAAATCACTTACAATATGCAATTCAGTCAAGCTAACCCAACTTTCCTACCAAGTTTTTAAACAGAGCTTAAAATTACAGCTCTGGGCATTCAGAAATTTTAAGGACCCCATGATGTTTTGTTACCTTTACATTGCTTTGTGTTTTATTTTCCCTTCCTTCCTAGAGATAAATTTTATGGGCTCATAAAATTATACCACTTAATAGCTGGAAATGGCTCTGTTTTGCAGATGAGGAACACTGAGGCCTGGAAGCTTTGAGTGAACCGAGGGGTCTGGTGGCTGTTTGTCTGGCACCTGAGGTCTAGCGCCCCCATCTGACGGGGCCTGTAGCCTTACAAAGACAGCTTCAGGGGGCCCGCGCTGGCCACTGGGACTGAACACTGAGGTCAGACGTTTTCTCGACTTTGTATTTCCTGTGGTGCCTTGGGACCGACAGAGTCACGACTCCTGCGAGTTTTTTGGAGTTTTTGGAAGGATCCATTGTCAACTGAGAGAAAACATGCAGAATTAACAAAGCAGTACTGAATTTTAAAAATAGGCAGAAGGGACGCAATACAATAATAAATAAATTAGAAATTTATCCTGAGATTCAAGAGAATAGTTTGTTTTTTTTTAAATCTAGTCGTATTTAGTATCAATGAAGTTGTTGAATCAACTACGAATTATTGGCAAGGGCCCTTGTCTGCAGCAGGAGGGACAGACATCATCACAGTGACCATTCGCAGGAGAATATCCCAAATAACGAAAAGGCATTCCTGTACTTAGAAAGAGTTTAGAATTCACTGGAAACCCAGGAAACGAGCCACTGGGAACGTAAAGCAAGGGTTGAGAACGAATCCACAGACTCTCCTCTCACTGTCACAGTCCCCTGCTTCACAATCCCGCTCGCCTGTCACAACGTCATCTGCCACCAAAACTGCAAGCGGTTCAATGGCTTTGGTCACTCGGTCGACATTTCTCCAGCACCCCAGTGAAGGCATGGTTTTAGGTGGCATAAGGGTTACAGAAACAGCTTAGATGAGGACCCTCCCCTAAAAATGCTCCTAGTTTAAGCAGGCAATTAGATAGGTGCCCATAGACGTATATCACAGAGTAGAAATAATAAACACAATAAAATAATGGCAAATGAGCCCTTAGAACAATTTCATGGAGAGGGAGGCAATGGAGCAGGATAGGATGGGATTACTGAGATTTTAAATATGCAGAGACAGGAATAGGGGTGGAGCCAACGAGAGGGAAGGAAAGAGAGGGACAGAAACAATGAAATGGAACTCGTGTGAAGGTGGGGAACAGGAGAAACAGTGAAATGGAGGTCCAAGCACATTAGTCCAACTAAAGAATCTGACAGGATGGGTGTAGAGGCTTGGAGAAGACACGAAGCTTTGTGGGAAGGAAACCAGCATCCACAGAAGAGTACTGCCAGTCTGGCCGCTGTGTATAGGGTGAACTAGGAGCAGGTCAGGAGGAGGCAGGGAGAAGGGCTAGAGGGCCCTGAGGAACCACCGTCTGCACAAGGACGTGGCAGGGGCCTGAAAAAGGGATGATCACGAGAGGCCAACGGGAGCCTGAGAGCCGTTCTGAAGTCAGAACGGATGAGAGAGCGTGTGGGAGTGAGGAAGTGTGAGGACTCAAAGGGGACTGAACGATTTTATCCAGAGCGTGCATTTGGAGAGGAGGGTGAGCAAAGCACAGCAGTGGGAGTCTGTGGCTTCTGAGTGTACTGAAGGACGAGCAGAGAAAAAAACCAACCACTGTGATTGCTCAGCCAAGCCCTTGTCACTGAGGGGAGGGGCTTTCAGTTCTTTATTTCCCAGTTCCTCATCTCCCGTGATGGATGGCTCTCACTGGGGAGAAACCAGGAGGATGCCCCGGTGCCCCGAGGGTCCTGGCCTGTTTGGCCTTTCCAGTTCCCTTCACCGGTCAGGAGTCAGGGCTCTACCTGGGCCACACCACTGCCCTCTGCTCTGTCTTCCTGGGACCTCCAGGACTCATGTCATAGCTGCTCTGGACCTTTCATTCATTCCCGCAGGCTCGGTGCCCCCAGGCCGCCAGTGGGACACCTAAGGAGTGCGGGAACCCAGGTGTGTTAAGGTGTGGAATCACGGAAGCGGGAGAAAGCCGTCCAGGCCCATTCTTTCTCCCTCGGGGTCGGCAGACATCCACAGTGAACTCTCTGAGACAGGGCCGCTGTTTGGTTTTCAAATGGAAAGAGTCACAAATAGTGGCTATTTAACTTGATCTGAGAGGGGGTCAGGGTGACTGCAGGATGTGTTGGGCCAGGTGGGTCTTAGAGGAGCCCCAGAGGCTCACATAGCCGCTTGGTCCAGCAGCCCAGGTTGCCCGCACCCCCCCACCCCTCCACCAACTTTTTCAATACTCAGGAGTGACCAAGTACAACTATTCTTTTTCTGATGTGGCACTCAATTAAGACACAATGCATAAAGAGAAACTGCTGAACATGTGGACATTTGACCACAAAGCATTCCACATAGTCACGGACACGCCGTAAGGGGTGCAGGCTGCCGGCTCAGTCTGCTGCCTTAGAGCAGAGGGCGCCCTTTCCGGTGCTGACTGCAGTCATTTCCTGCTGAAGGTTCAGTAACTTTCCCTGATGATAACAAAATCTGATACTAAATTTGGCATAAATACTACTTCAATTTAAAACAACTCCCTCAATTCAAGAGCCAAGGACAAATGGGGAGGCAGAATAGGTTAGGTGTAAGAAGATAGCCAAATTCTGTTTATAACTGCTCCTTGGTCATCTTTTTAACAACCTAGGAAGTAAGATGAGGTGAACGGGGAAGTCGTTCGTTTTTGAGATTTCCAAAGGTTGCATTTCAGGAAGGCTGTGAGGGCTGAGACTAGAGAAACTAGTCTCTCCAACACCCTGAGGTCCCTACAACCACCCTCCACCCATTCCTGGCTGTGGAGGTGCCTCTGCGAAGGGGTGGCCTGCAAGAGAGGAGCGGAAAGGTGCTCCCTGCTCACTGGGGTGGGGAACACGAGCTCCCTGAGTCTCTGCCACTCTGCCCCTGCCCAGCCTCCTCTGCAGCGGCTGCATCCCCGGGGTTTGGGTAAATGCCACAGTGTGATTGCCCCTTCTCCAGAGTGCACTTTTCCTCTGCAAGAAGCTGCTGCAAGGCTTGGGCTCTTGCAGGGTTGTGGACATAAAGTAGGCAGGGCAGGGCAAGTGCTGCCTCTGTGCAATTAGAGAAACGTGCGCCCTCTGGAGGATCCATTCATAAAAGGCATTCTGTGCACTTGGCCAAACAAATGGGGGCAGTCCCAATTCCTGCCGCCTTGTGCAGGGACCCTTATGCAGGATCTCTGGCAGACACATCTACCAGTAAAATGGCAAGGGTGTTTCTGAGGGCCTAAGCTTGTTATTAAAGCATTTGAATAATTCATGGATCAAACATGTCTCCTCCAGCCTAGTAGGTTTATATCACATCCCATTGCTCAGCTTGTCCCTGGCCATCTGTCTCTCAGAAGCGGCCATAAGATCCTATTTTTGATGTAGCCATTCTTATTTTTGTATGGAAAGGCCACAGGGAGTATCTGTTTTATGGTATTTTATTTACTTTACCAGGATATGAATTTATGGCCTAGGCATTAACAATGGAAACTTGAAATATGCAAGAGGAAGTGGAAACCAACATTCAACAAGAGTTATTGGCATTTAATTACTGAGTCAGTCGTGGAATCTAATGAACAAAATAAACTAACAAACAAAATAGAAACAGACTCATAGATGCAGCTGACAGCTGTCAGAGGGAAGGGGGTTAAGCAGCTGAGTGAAATAGGTGAAGGGATTAAGAAAAACAAAACCCCTCATAGATGCAGGCAACAGTGTGGTGATTACCAGAGGGAAAGGAGGGGGTGGGGAAATGGAAGAGGGCAAAGGGGGGATAAAGGGCGATGGAAGGAGACTTCACTTGGGGTGGTGAACACACAATATACAGATGCTGTATTATAGAACTGTACACCTGAAACCTATCTAATTTTACTAACCAATGTCACCCCAATAAGTTGAATAAAAATAAAAAAGAAGAAAACAAAAAAAGTTGGACTGGGTGAAAAGGGGGTTAAGAAGTACAAACTGGTCATTACAAACTAGGAATGGGAATGTGAGGTATAGCCTAGGGGACATGGTCAATAATATTGTAATAATCGTGTACGGGCCAGCTGAGGTGCTGGAAATACCGAGAGGCACACTATGCAAAGTATGTGATTGTCTGACCACTACGCTGTACACCTGAAACCAATACAAAATCAAGTTGAAAGACAGAAAAAGAAATGAAGGCAAAAAATCCAATGGTGATGGAAGATGATATGACTGTGGGTGGTGGGCACACAATGCAATATACAGATCAGGTATCATAGAAATATACACTTGAAACCTATATGATCCCATTAATCAATGTCATCCTAATAAATTTAATTTAAAAAATCCAAAATGAAACAAAATTACTGAGGCAGTTAAACAGTGCTATAAACGAGATCCTCTCTGATTGCAGCTATAACCTATGCAGTTTGGAACTGAAAGAAGGGATGATAGAAGGTGGCAATATAACATGAGAATGTCCATGAGTTGATTTTAATTGGTAAACTGGCACATATAGTGATAACCGTTCAGTCTCTCCATTGCACTGGAATCTTAAGAAAGCGCATAAAGTTACAGGAGCATACAATGGTGTACTAATCTCATATTCTTACGTTATCACAGCTGTCCCTTCAGGTTATTAAAAGTCTTTAAACCAGTCATCTTCAAAGAGATCTAATTGTCAATATGGTCTTTATAGATTATCCTGTTAGCACAATGCAGAAGAGATATAAACAGGCACTAAAATCTACATAGTTTTTAATCTAGGTGTGCAGATCTGGGCACACCTTTCTTATTTCAAGTTCAAGGAACATTAGTAAATGTTAATGAGGATAAAAACTGTTCTTTAGATCCTGGTTTCCTCATTCAGTGTACAGGGAAACCAACCCATAAAGGATAAATTATTAACATTATAACTGGAATCAGACTTTTACAAAGTTAATTCGTTAGTTCCAGAAAGTTCTGTGATCTTAGCCCCACAAAAGGACTGTTTTCCAAAGTATAAATAATGAAAAATAAGCTTCAGTTCTGATATTCTTGGATGAGCAATTATATGTTGTTTTATGTACTTATTCTGGCCAGACAACCTAGGGACACTCCTAGAAAAGTTTTCACACTCTATCTACCATTTACCCTCCAACCACCACACACCCAGCAAGATTTTTTCCAGCAGGAGAAATAGGGTTAACAGAAAAAAACAAAACAAAACAAAAACACCCTCCCCTTCTTCTATGGCAGTCTAAAACAGGAGAAGAAATGGAGGGGTATGAAATAGGAAGACAAGATATGAGAAAAGATAAGGTGGCATCAGCCTATCATTAATAGTTAGTAAAGGTTCACTGCAGGTTTGTTGTATATGAAATCTGTGTTCCTTTAGACCATGTCATCCAGGAGTACTAGTGATAATGAATTGAAGGTATTGAAGATACAATGGCATGTATCACAGTCTCCAATGTTGTGGTACCTCCATGTCTCTGACTTGTTTAGGGAAGCTCTCAGGACGTACCTTGCTCGTGCTTGTCCTTAAAATGTGACAACTCAGCCTGCACTGCTTCCTTCAGCCTCTGCTGGTCACACTGTGTGGAAGGCGCCTTGCCTCTGGCCCACAGTGATGCCTCCTTCTGTCGGACTGCTGTGTTCTGCGGTGTGCTGTGGACACTCTGCGACCCTGGCTCTCAGGGGCATTTAATGCACCGAAACCATAGAAAGTTCATGCCTTTTGTGTCTACGCATGTTCTTAGCTGAGGATGTGAGTCCATGGGAAGCTAGAGTAAGGGGCAAATCCAAGAGACAAGCCCCATGCTGAACTTGGAATCACGCAGACAACTGAGGTCTATGCCCTCAACTTCCACCGGGAAGAGTTCTTGACTCAGAAGACCTCGCAGGTAAAACATATCACATCTCTTTGTTTTCTAGACATGCCTAAATCCCAAATGTGATACATCTTGGGCTGCAACTAGATTCTAACCTGTGTATGCATGTATTTGACCTCCCGATCCTTCTCAGCACTAGATAATAAAATCATTTACCCCCAAACTCTGGCTTAATCTCTGAATCACTGACTGTTAGCTTGGTCCGAGCTGGCATAATCCAATACATTGAGACTCACCCATCCTTTAACTCATGAGAGCGTGTGGATAGCTCTGATTCCAAGATTTGATCTCTTCTTCCCTGTCTCTTTCTGTCTCTGTCTCTCTTTCTCATATATATTTATTTACTACTCTGTTAAAAAAAGTATTGCAGGTAGCAAAGTTTACAGTATTTAAATGTAAGCGTGGTTTTCTCTGTACATATTGGTCAAAACAAAGTAGTTATTTACTGTTGTTTAGCTACCACGTTAGGAAACTGCCATTGCACTCTGGAATGAAATTTCAGTAAACACATTTCAGTGTCTATATGCAGGGTTATTTTAAGCCTACTACATTTTCATGTGATTGCTGCAGTTATAAGACATCAGCTACCAATTATGATAATGCTTTATTTACTTTATATCAACATATTAAGAAAAAAGCCATTAAGGTAAAATTATTTACTATATATCTCAATTACACTGTAGTAAGCAATTTAGAATAAATCAGTTAATAATCTTGATAATTTTAAGATGAAATAACTCTTTGTTTTTAAATTTAAGTACTTCATATTTTTAGTATGTTTGTGAGCTAACAATAGAAAAGCATGCCAGATTCCACATCAAGAGGGTTCTCCTGACTTTAAGTGAAGAATTAAGCCTGAACACAGGGCAGTACCTTTGAGAGTATCCAGCTAGTGATTCTGGTCAGCTGCAGCTCCGGCCATGTCCCCTGCAGCTCCGGCCATGTCCCCTGCAGCTCTGACCATGTCCCATCAAATAGCTCTTGCAGGCCTGTTTAGTCCACTGTGAGCTTTGCTATCTTTCTCCCTGACTGTCCCTCCCCTCTCTTAGCAATGATGATAATTATAGCAGTAGAAAATATAATAGTGAAACAGATATGGAAATTATTTCCATCAGTAGAGTTTCTAGGAAACTGATCTTTATTAAGGTAAAAAAGCTTTAAATACTTTTGATAAAAATATTTATAAAGTACACATAAAATATAAAAAATGTAACTACATATGTACACAGTTTTAACATTTTCTTAATGAGTAATTGTTTTAAGTTGTGGAACACTGATGCTGTTTGGATTTATTTAGTTGTCCATTCATTCACTCAGCCATCCATTCAACAAGTTATTTACTGAGTGCTACTGTGTCTCAAGAACGGCAAAAGGCGGGACAGACAGAGAGTGAACAAAACATAGGAACAGTGCTGCCCTGAAGGCACCCACACTCTAGGTGGAACTTAGGGTGTTTATTTCTGCAACAATAGGCCCTGACTCCTATGGTCTCGGTTGTTCCATATTCTTCCTTGGTTCTTAGTTGTCACCTCTTGCCGGCACCATGTCCCCCCTGACCTGGGTCACCACTGCAGGTCTTTTCCATATCCCCGGATGGAACCCAAGCAGCTCACCACAGGCCCAGTGTCCACTCCCTGTCCTTCCCAGCAGTTCCCTCATCCCTAAGATGAGTTTGGGGTCTTCCCTTGATTCCTGTATTAGTGTGACTCAACTCTAATAACCTGATTCAATGATCTGACCTAAAAGTCTCTGTGCCTTTGTTCCTGGGAAGATGAATGCATCTATGTGCAAATGAAACTCTTAAAAGAGTAGTCATCATCAAGTAGTTTTACATGCCAATACTACAATACAAATAATTACCTTTCTTATGGTAGTGGCAGCTTGCATGATAATGAATAGCTAAACCTCCACAGAAACTTAAAAATGCGAACACCAAAACTTTCAAAAGGGAAAAAATTAGTTTCTCCACATACCCATGCTTTGACTATGGCCTGTTAGAAGGACAGGAAGAGGAGCAAGAATTCTGAACTGCCTTTAAGGAAATGGCAATGACTAAAGCAAAGAGGAATATCTGAGACTCAGTCGCAGACTCGCAGGACACCAGAGAGAGAAGGGGGTCGTGCTGCGTGGCTGTGAAGCCTGGTGGTTAAGAACTCCAGTGCTGGGACCAGACTGCCTGGCTCTGCCCATTACAATTTTTTGACCTTGGCCTCTCTCTTCAATATCTCCATGCCTCATTTACTCACCTATAAAAGAGTATATACTTCATAGGATTATGAGACTCAAAATGATTTAATACAGGAAAAATATTACCTATTATTATCCTAATTTCTTCACTTATTTTTACAGATGAAGATAGAGGCCCTAAGATTTTAAGTGAACAGAAAGTTGGAGGTAAAACCAATGCCCAAATCAGGCATCCCGATTCTCAACATATTCCACAGATTTTTTTTGGTATCCTGCTTACTTAACAAATGGAAAGAAATAAATACAGAATCATTTCAATGATCATAAAGGGAATACTCTGTTCTATATGTCTCCCTTGTCCTCAAAAACTAAAATATCCGAACACACTTTGCCCATTCCCCAGCACCCAACGGGCAGAGCTAGTTCTTCAGAAGCAAGTAACAAAGGCTCAAAGAGCCATATCAAGTTTATCTTCATGCCCGCATAGGGCACCGATTACTTCCTTACCTTAAACTTGTCAACTTCAGCTTTTGAACATGTCGCATGGTATGACAGCACCTGATTCAGAAAAGAAGAAAAAAATTAATAGCTAGGGATGACTCTGTCTTCTGAAACTCTCCTGGTTTCAAAATAAACGTTGCTCATGAATATCACCTTGACAAAATAGTGGATTTTGATGTACAACGAGAATCTTCCAATAGCATGCTGTGACACAGACTGTCGGCTATGCCATTATAGTGGAATTTATTACAATGCTGAATAGAACTACAGCCCACATTCAGGGCTAAGTGTTTGATACCAGGATGTTTTTTTAGGTAGTTATTTTATCAGAGAAACATGATATGGCTCAAGACCACAGTTCCCAAAGGAAGCAAATACTTATCTTGTGAAATGCTCTGGAACATAACTAAACAAACAGGTAGTGTGTGTGTGTGTGTACTGTGGCAGACACTGTAGATTTCTGACTCAAATTCCAACCCTGGTCTGTTCCCAGTTGCCTGCATTTATTATACAGGAAAGATTATATGGATATGCTCAACAATCTGCAATGCTTTTTATAAGAGGATTATATTTCCCTGCCCTTTTGACATCAGCTTTAATATATGACTTGCTTTAGCCAATGGAATATGGGTGAAAATGACAGATGTCACTCTGAGTGGAGTCTTTAGGAGCTGTCACGTGGTCCACCATCTCCATTTCCCCTCAACCACGGGAAGTGCATGGCCCCAAGAATGGCTGCTCACTCACCCAAAATGACACATTGAGCAGAGCCACAGCCCAACTCACAGCTAATGACAGGTCACGTGAGCAGCACATCAACCGTTGTGGTTTATCACCTCACCCTAACCCAGTCTGAGGGCTGCTTACAGCTAAGAATGGTCATGTAGGGCGACAACAAGCTGGTCAATGAAATGTAAGTGGGAGTGTCAGGGCTGCCTCTTTCTTTCCCTTTCCTTTCTCTTCCTCCCTGGAAAACAGCTGTAAGGTGTGCAGATGCAGCAAAATCTGGCATCTATAAGGTGACCAACAGGAGTATGAAGGACGCCTGTTATGGACAGTACAGCAGAAAGGGACAGAGACACGAGCCCAGCCCTGGACTGCCCTGCCTCAGACTTCTAGCTGCGTAGGACAAACACACACACATTTGCCTGAGTCAGCAGGTATGTCATAAAGTATGTTACATATACCTACATATACACACATGTACACATACATATTGTATATTTCATGCTACCAATCCCATTCTTAATCTATGTACATCTTAAACAAATAAGTCTGGAAAATGCTAAACACCTCTTCACCTACCAACCTTAGAGTAATTTAGCGTACATTTGGCTTTGAAAACTAAGGGTTTTATTTGGCTAAACTCAGCATTTCCCAAATCTAATTAGCCACAAAACTTCCTTTTAGGTGATGTATTGATCCAGTAACTCTCTGAGGACTTTGAGAAATGCAGACCCCAGGCTCACGCCCTCAGTGTGACAGAGCGCGGCCACCAGGAGCAGCGTGCGGCGGCGGTGAGTGAGAAGGCGGCCTCCGGAGCCCAGCTGCCACCCCTCAGCCACTGGACTTCGGGCGAGTGATTCCATCTCTTTGGGTTTCATTTGTAAAACGGTGTCATAACACTACTATACAGGCAGTCCTTGCTTAGCATCAGTGACTTATTCTTGAAAACCAGAGATTCTACCCAAAAACACCAACAGGGAGCCTGTTTTCCATTATGTTTAATGGGAAATAATTACAATGCATTATAAGGCCTGCAATCACTTCCTACAACTTAATGAAAAGAAGTATAATTCATATAAAAGTGTAAACCAAAAATGATGTTTAGATATAACTTGCTTTAAGTGTTACTTAAATTCGAAGGCTGACTCTGGTCACAACCAGTGTAGCTCTTAACAAAAAGTTGTGTCGGTGACATCTCTTCCCTTGTAAACACCGTGATCACTCACTCGTTTTCCCAGAGTTTTCTCAACACTCTCGTCTTTGAGAGGGGACTCGCGGTCAAATACTAAGTGAAACCGAGAGCTAACTACTGAAGGCGTGGAGGCGGCACGTTCAGGACAAGTTGCTCACCTGGAGCTAGCAACAGCGGAGAGGCACACCCTCACTGTCAAACTGCGAGTGGTTCTCAGCACATATGCACAGGATTTGGACGCTGTTTAGACCAGTTTAATTTAGAATGTAAATAAATCAAGTCTTTTCCCATGCCTCATTTTGTTAAAAAAAATTATACAGAGTTTTGGGGATATAAATATAATTTTTTCAGTACAAACAAAGTCACAAAATACTGTTTGGAGAGATAAAAGTGTTCTGTGAGGTTTAGTAATCAAATAGGTTATTTTACTGGAAAAATTCTGTGGTGCGGGCCTGGTCTTCAGATAGTTCTTAAGACCAAATGTGATAATACAGATGAAATACCTGGCACACAAATAATCAACATACACTTACTGTTTTAATATTTAATTACGATTACAATTCTACCACGGAAATGTTTGATAGAGCATTGTGTCATTATATTATCTTCATTGCCTCATAATTGTTAACAGGCATTTTCACTGCAAAAATAACTGAATAGACTTTGTCCTTTTTGCTTCGGTTTTACTACAGTAAACTTTAATTTGACTGTCACCTTATAACATTTTTTACTATTTACAAATCTGTTTTTGCAAATCCAACTTTCAAAATTTATCTTTATTTACTTAAAAATATTTTTTCAGAAAAACTCAAGTTGAAATTCAAAATCTCTGCCACCAGGTGGCGCTTAGCCTGGCTTTTAGTATTTAAGGCATAATACCCACTCTTTTTAACTTTTCAGACTTCCTTTACTATTAAAAGTAAAAGCTATTAACTTCACTAAGTTAGAAGTATTTGAATCAGTGATGCAGACTAAGACTTTCTATCCACATAAAATTTTCTTTGTTTTGTTTGTTATTATTGAGTTGACATCTTTTGTATGTTTTAGATACAAGTCCTTTGTCAGATGTATATTTTGAAAATATTACCTCCCAGTCTGTGGCTTGTCCATTAATTTTTCTTGTTTTGTCTTTTAATTGTGAAAGGATTCCCACCATCTAGTTAATTAACAAATTCATCACCTCACATATTTATCTATTAAAAATTTTTTTGGTGAGAATATTTAAGTTCTACCTTTTTAGCAAATTTCAATGATATAATACAGTGTTATCAACTATAGTCACGGTATTTTACATTAGCTCCTTAGACCTTACTGTCCTTAGCTGGGAGTTTTTTGTAAGTACATTTTATTGATTATGCTATTACAGTTGTCCCATCTTTTCCTCCTGTTTCTCTCCCTCCACTTTGTATTTCCTCCCCCCAATAAACCCCCCACCTTAGTTCATGTCCATGAGTCATACATATAAGTTCTTTGCTTAGTTGTAAGTTTGTACCCTTCTACCAACTCAATTTTCTTTAATGTCTTTTAATGGGCAAAAATTTTCCATCTTAAACAAGCACAATTTGTCATTTTTCTTTATTGTTATTGTTTCACATGTCCTTTGCAAGAAATTTCACCTACCTTAAAGTACCAAATACCTATCTCATGCTATCTTCTAAAAACTGCATAGTTTTATCCTTTATGTTTTGGTCTATGATAGATATGAAATTAAATTTGTATATGCTGTAAGATTAAGACTTTAATAAAACAAATGCCTTAGTTACTTTGTCATGATTCTTACATTTTCCTGGACCATAACTTGGAGCCAAATCCCTTTAGAGTTCATTCTGAGATTTATGTCCCTACTGACTAATCTGGTAAGTCCATAGGAATTTTTATTCTATTTATTTAACCAAGTTAATGACAAGGAAGCTCTTAGTTTTACCTTTTGAATCTTTTTGTTCTGAGAGTTCTTGTTCCCTTTTATAGGATTCTGAGAATCAGTTAAGGGAGCAGAGGAGGGGCCTTACACAAGAATTTTTCAGCCACCTCCTAAAAGAGTAGCAGAAGGTCCCTTGTAGATGCGCAGGGAGGAATCATCAGCTAACAAGAGTACCTCGTTCCTGCTCTTTGAGAGTAGGGTCTTTGGGAGGACATAGCATTGTCCTCTGTAAGAATCCCTGGAAGGGCCAACCAGCTATGGAGCAGATTCCTCAAGAGAAAGTGATGCTGTAACAGGACTTTGAGAATTCTGTGACTTCCTTCTCCAAGCAGTTTCTACGGTTTGGCCCCAAAGGACTTCCTAGGAAGCGTTCAAGAAGGTGCTGATGTTTCACTGCTCCCGTTGACTCTCAGTGGTTGCTTTTTACACAGAACCTGGTAGTGAGAACCCAGCAATATGTACTCCTCCTATATATACTAACAACATAGCTACCACTCATTCTGACTTGATATAAATACACAACAGTGGTTTTGCCTCGCTCCTAGCTTTTGATCCATGTAATCACCTCACTATTTTTAACAAGCATTCACAACAAAAGTCAAGCAGGACTTTTTTCTTATCACCTGTGGTCACCGATCATGTCTCCCATTCACTTCTCAGCCTGCATTAGTCTCTGCCCTCACGACTCGGAAACAGCTTGTCTCAAGGTTTCCAATTTCTTGCTGCCAAATCCATGCACGAACCTGCAACTGCCCTTTGCAGCAGTACTGAATGTAGCAGTTTGCTGGTATCAGTCTTTCCTTCAATGATGTCGTATACTCTCACAGCCTTGTACACCATCTCTGTGTTGACAACTTCCAAATTTAGCCCTGAGCTTCAAACTCACATATCCAACCACCTGCATCTCTAACTTCCTACTTCGTCACCTCCCTGGCATCTCAAGCTTAGTAGGTCTAAACACACATGTTTGATTTTCCCACTTGTAATAGGCTAAATGAGCACATCCCCACATTCTAATCTCTGGAATCTGTGAATATATTCATGTTACATGGGAAGGGGAAATTAAAGGTTGCCACAGTGGAATTAAGGATGCTAACATATGAGATGGGAAGATCATCTTGGGTATCTAGGTGGGCTTAACGTCATCAAGGGGCCCTTACAAGAAACGGAGAGAAGCAGGAGAGTGAGAGTCACAGTGATGCAACGTGAGAACACCTTGACCAGCCACTGCGAACACTAAGAGGGAAGGGAGCCATGAGAGGGGAATGGAAAATGCCTGTACAAGCTGGAAAAGGCAAGGAAACAGACTCTCCCCATAGCCTCCTCTGGTAGAAACGCAGCTCTTCTGGTACTTTGCTTTTAGCTCAGAGACCCATTTCAGACTAGGACCTCCAGAAATTTAAGATAATAAATGCTTGTTGATTTGATCCATTAAGTTTGTGGCACTTTGTCACAGAAGCCATAGGAAACTAAATGACACAAATCTCTTTCTCATCCTAGCCTTCCCCAGCTCCACAAATGACACTCTGTCTGATCAATTGTTTAAACCAGAAACCCGAGGTTTATCCTTTATTCTCCCCTCTCCGTGTCCCTCACATTGACTCCATCAGAAAAACATGTCACTTCCACTCCTACATTTTGACACTTTCCACTTCCATTATCACTACCCAGGTCCAGTGCATCAGCCATTTACTGGGCTCTGGCAATAACCTCTCAAATTCTACCATGGCTCCTCCAGTCTCTTTGGCATGTGTCAGCCAGAGTGATATTTAAGAAGTATAAATCAGATCTTGCCATCCCCAAGCTGAAAACTCATCAGTGGCTTCCTATTACCCTTAGAACCACATCCAGACCCCAAACAGTGACCTGACAGGCCCCGCAGAGCCTGCCCCTGGGCCCCTCTCAAACTGCGCTTCGTGACCGGCACCCTCTCTCCCACACGCTGCAGCCACTCTCACCTCCTCTGGCTGTCCATGCACCAAGCTCTTTTCTACCTTAGAGTCTTCCCCACCCTCATTACACGATGGCTATTTTCTTCCTTCTGAAACTAGGTTAAATGTCACTTCTTCAACGAAGTCTTCTCCTACTACCCCAAGAATCCACCTCACTCTCCATTATTCCGAGTTAACAAGCTATTTTGCACATCATCTATCGCAGTTGGAATCACTTATTAGTTTGGTCATCGTCTGCCTCCCCTACTAAACTGTGAACCCCATGAAGGCAAAGATAAGGTCTGGTTTTGATCACTAAGTCTGTCCCTAGGAGTGTGCCTGATACTTATTTGGCATTCAGTAAAGGTTTGGTAAATCAAGGGATAAAAAAGTAAAATAACCTTAAAAAAGAATCTCTCCATGCCTCCTATTATTAGTGCCCTTAATTGATGCCTTTCCTCAATGAGTCGTGTGTCTCAGGGCACAAGCTAAGCAGTGCATATAGAGCTGCCAGATTCAGTAAATAAAAATACAGGACACCCAGTTAAATTTGAATTTTGGATCAACAGTTTATATTTGCAATGTTTAGAACATACTCTTACTAAAAATATTATTTATTATTGATTTGAAATTCAAATTTAACTGGGTGTTTGTATTTTTACCTGGCAGCCCTACTTCTACTTGCTCCAAATTAAGAAAGCTGGAAATAAATGTGAAACGGTCCAAGCCACATCCCCAAGTATTCACGTTCCTCTCCCCATCCCTGCCCCACAACATTTCCCGGTGACTTTCTCTCCACAGGATTTTATGTGGCAAGCCTACCATAAGTGTAGAATATTTTCGGCAATGTCAAGTAACCTCATAAATCTAAGATCTGTGACAAATCCATGGATGCTGTTGAAGGAAATATAGCAAAAGTAATTTCTGATTACTTTTAACATGGCCAATATCTGAAAGAAAATCATTACTGTTATATACATGTATAGATGACCATATGGCACAGCTAATGACTAAGAATCAGGCAAAACTGTATTGTTGATATTTAATTTGAATTAAAGAATTATATAGTTTTAATTACTATTGTCAAGGCTTCTTGGATAAGTTAAAATTTCCTCCATGAGTCCGGAGTGTGTTCATTTTATAAGAATTCCCTGAGCTACTTTACGTCAAGGACCTAAGTATACCATGCACTTTTTAGTAATATATTATTACTAAATATTATTATATTATATATTTGATTGAGTAAAAACACTTTAATTGAATGCATCATAATACTTTTGAAAAAGGAAGCATTTGCAAATCTTAATTATATAAATACTTTATAAGGAACATCATTAGGTTATGAGAGTTTAGCCATACAAACACATTGGTTAATTATTTGACAGCTAAATGAAATTTGTATAAAGCTTATAGACAAAAGTAGACAGATGATCCACAGAACACTGGGCAAACATTGAATTTTCATAAAGAAATTTCTACCCCAGATAGATTTATCTTTTGTTTGTATCAATTAAAAGATATTTTAAGTAAAAAGTAGTGACACAGATTTTGTTGGTAAGCTCTAACGTAAGAAGTCTTCATAGTTACAAAAATAAATCACTATTTGCAAAACCTTACCAACTTCAATTAACTTTTGAGTTGAACTTGACCCTAGCACAACAAAGAAAGACAAGATAAAGCAATTATCAGACCCATGAACAACAGAATAGAGAAGTTATGTTTTTGTGTTGAGTTTCCACAGCAGCAAGAGACAAGTAACTCTATTTCAAAAGAAAAGCAATGAGTGGAGCTATGAAATAGAACTGCTGTATCGAGACTTGTCCATGGCCACAAGCGGATCAAGAGCAGAGGAACCGCCCTTGAGTAATATCTCTTGTATAAATAGTTTTGAGTGTTAATTTACTTTGGACCCGGGCAGCCGTTTGCTCCTGAAATGAGAAATGGGCCACTACATATACCGGCTGAGAGGAGCACAAAGATAAAGAACCACCTCTTGGGGAGAAGGAGCCCAGACCGCTCCGAGGACTCACACTGGCTGTCTTGGGCAGAAAAGGGCTGCAAAAACATTTACTGATATGTTTGTGGCTCTAGTGGCAAAGTGGCACTTGGTGGCACTTGGAAACTAAACTGATGACAGAGTTAATTTAAGCTGATCTGGAGTAAAATCCCAACTAACTCATATTGATTATCTCCAAAGAAATAAAGAAGCATTGTTATCAGCAGCAGGCATCCAGCCAGGAACGGTGACAAACCACAAGGAATGACAAGTCAATTTACGTGGAATGACCTGACAGAAGAGCCATCCACCTAAGTAAAGAACCACCCTCGAGGATTCTTAACAAGACGATGACAGGCTTCCAAGACACGGTGACCGGGTGATGTGCGGACACCAAGACAGCATGTTTCCGCTGTCTGCTGTTTCAGACACTGCCTGCGGTTTAATGGAATGAAATATGCAAAAAGGTAGTTCAGATAATTGCATCTGCCATGCGATGCTATCATGACTTTCCGAATACATCTGTCACAAACATATTTTTAAATCTAAAAAGACTTAAACTTTTCTAATTTAAAGTTAGATAAAAAATACCTGCAGAATCTGGGGTAATAAATAAAATACTCAGTTGTCAGGGTGACTTTAAGATCAGCTGCTTTGTAACCACCAGCTGCAGGAAAGGAGGTCTGCACTTGAACTTCATGTCAACCCATATTTGTGGGGTACCTACTCTGTGTAAACCATTGTGAGAGGCATTTTGGCTTTTCATTTTCTCATCCTGGCAAATAAATTTCATTTAGGGCCTCAGTTTTCTTTAATTGCTAGTAATTGTACAAAGCACTGTGCACATAATTCTTGAGGCTTAAGGAGGAGCTGAGCGGGAAGGTGATTGCTTAGTGCTGCCTTCCCAGGCTCTGGTGGGGAAGGGCAGTGGCACACGGGCTATGCATTGCAGCCACCGGAAAATAAGAAATGACCCTCTGGATCAGAATATTCAGTCCAGGACTTTATTGATGAAAGGGATGCAAATATGTATTTTGAGAAAATCATAGATATCTAAATTTAATTGATTAGGTATATGCCTATAATATAGATGTAATTTTGATTTTTTAGTTTCATTTAGTATTAGGTGAAATTTGTACTAGTAATAAACCTGTTAGCTCTGTAGCCAGTCTCTGGCCCTCTGTGACACACGAAATAATGGCCTTCTCAGGTAAGAAGCTAAGAGTTTTCCAACTGACTAGTAGGACAAATTAATAGAGGAAGTAAGAGACTGCAATTGTAAGACAGTATCAAGTTGTTACTGAGTCTATTTTATTTGGCCATGTAGGAGAATTATTTTGGTTTTGAACAAACAAGCTTCTTGTTTATATAGAAATAAGAATAAAATTAAAGCATCTACAAAGTTGTGCTTAGAGAGATGAGAGTAGAGGAGTTTTCCAAAGAGCTGGGTGTACTGAAATCCACTTTGACAAAGGTGTCCCCGTAAGGAAGCTTAGACTTCTAGGTCAATGTGAGGCCAGCCCATCTTGGCTGGATTCTGTTTTAATTAATCTGGACAGAATAGACTGCCATTGTTGCATTTGTTCCATTCAAAGCCATGGGGTTACCCTCTCCAGTGGTTTGAGAGAGGCCCCAACTTAGGATGAAGAAAGCACTCATCATGTATTCACCCAAAGCAAAGACTTGACTTAATCATTCTATGTTGTTGCTGGATTAAAATGTGAATATTGGTATTCACATTCCAAATTTCAATCCAATTTTGGAAAGCAAGCCCTTAAAGTACTTCGATAATTATAAACACTACTCTTTAGCCAGGGTACAATAACAACACTGACATCCATTTGGTAGCTGCCCTAACTATCTTGCTCCCTGTGCGCATAAGGTTCTACATATTGGTACCTGTGCGCTTGCCAGCAGGCAGCGTATCTTGCATTATATAAATCCAGAAACTTAACAGATCTTCTGCATCTCTATCCAAATTATCATCTGTAGCAGAGCAAAAAGTCCACGCAGTCTTTGACATTCCTCCCCTGAGAGGTGGAGTCTATGTCCCTTCCCCTTGATGCTAGGTGGGGTTTGTGACTGTTTCACTAGTAACACAACATGTAATAGTGAGGCTGAGCCAGTTGCACTGGACCCAGACCTTAAAAGACTGGAAGTTTCTATGTCATGGCCCTTTAAACATTCTCTCTTATAGACCTGAATACTATGTATAAGGTCTACTTACCCTATGGGAAGTTCCAGACACATAGAAAAGCCTGAAGGATGCAACACCAAGTGCAAGAAGAGAGAGAGGCTGAGGAGCACCATGAAGCCACAGACATGACTGAGTCAAAAGGCCATCCTGAAATGCATCCTTCAGCCCAGCCAGCCCAGCCATCCCAGCTGATACCAGGTGGATCAGAGGTGAACCGCCCGTTCTAGCTGTTTGGGAATTCCTGATCGTAAGATCATGAGCAAAATGCTTGTGTGTTTCAGACCACTAAATTTTGGGATAGTTGGTTAAGAAGCAATAAATAAATAAAACAACATTAACCTTCCATTGGTGCTTGTCACCTTATACAATCCATGAAGTAAGGTAATCCAGGGGTCAACAGAAGCTTGTGTTTCAGAATCTAGGTAAGAGTGGCTTGAAGCCCCAAAACCATGATATATGGGGAAAATTCAAGGCCTTTTAAAAAATATCTGCAAATTCCCGGATGGTTTATATTCTTACCTTGGCCTTCAAGTTCCTATGTGTTCTTGTGCTAGAGTTGTTATATAATCACTATACAAAAATGTGAAATTCAACTCCCTCTTCAATTTTCACAAAAAGATCTTTTCCTGTCAAGCTTCCAGTGGGTCAGGAGGAAAGTGTTCCTTTCTTCTTCATTCCTCCCCACCTCTCTCTTTCCCTCCCTGCCCCCTTCTCCTTCTACTTCTTTCTCTCCTTCCCTCCCTCCCTCCCTCCTCTCTCTCTCTTTCCTTCTGAAAAACAAATGATGGAGTTACATAATTTCAAATGAAATGTCAGCCTCCCCATCCTCAAAATGCCTCTTGGTCCTTCTACCTATGGGGGCGTTTCACGGAGCATTAACCTCAGGAATCTCAGTCTCTTCTCTTTTTTCTGGCTTCTCTCCAATGTAACCTTCTCTTTTACCTTTTCTCCATCTCCATTTCAAATGGAAAATAACAAAATTCTGTCCCTTTCTCATACATCCTCTCGCTGCTAGAGGCAGTTGAAATCTATTCCCTCACATCTAACTATCCCAAGAGGGCTTGTCAAGGATTTTCCCATAGAAAAATGTTTCAAAATAATAATATTAGATAATATTTAACACACCTCATTATACTTCAAAAGTTCCCTTATGCATCTTAAATCATTCCTTAGCTCGGTGGTTCTCAAACTGTCACATGCATCAGGACACAGATGGCTGGACCCTGGCTCCAGAGTTCCTGGTTCAGCAGATCTGGGG
Source organism: Phyllostomus hastatus (assembly GCF_019186645.2). Taxonomy (NCBI): domain Eukaryota; kingdom Metazoa; phylum Chordata; class Mammalia; order Chiroptera; family Phyllostomidae; genus Phyllostomus; species Phyllostomus hastatus. Next base: position 13,977,312 of record NW_025333498.1, on the reverse strand, counting down.
TGGGGCCTGCGAATTCGCACGTCTACCAGACTTCCAGGTGATGCTCATGCTGATCTGGACACCATGCCATGAGACTCACTGGTCTAAATTCCGCCCATGGGTTCCAGGTTAAAAATGCCTGGACCAGAGTGGAGGTTACCAGCTGATGTTGGAATGAGCAGAAAGAACAGAGACAAAGTCTTCTGCCAAATCCTGATATGATTTGAATAGCTTCTTTTAAGGGAGTTAGAAATGCTTCCTTAGCTTTATTTCACTAATTACACTTTTCAGAACTATATTTCTTTTCACTTAACTATGTTGAAATGGAAATGCAAAACTACTGTGAAATTAGAAATTAGTTTCAGCGAATATTGATTTAGAACTTTTTTGCTCATGAAAGAGTTTGGCCAAGATCCTACTGAAAATCATGTCATCACGAACACCAACTCTGTGGCATTTCTGAGCACAGAAATCAGAATTCATCCCCTGAATTGCCATTGGCTTATAGCATGGCATCATTTTCACCATATCTAAGGGGGTCAGCAGTAGCATTTGGTTTTGCTTATGTCGGTTAATTTTCAGCAACCCTTAAGCCAGGCTGTTTCCTTTCATTTGGCCAAGGTTCGTTTTCGTAGTTTGTCACCATGTGGGGCACCAGCATTGAGAAGCTGTACAGCTTGACAGTGGAGCACGGGGGCTTTGAAGACAAGCTGCCCAAGCTCATAATACTGGCTCCAAGAGCCCTGCAATTTTGGTCTAATTACTTAACCTATCTGAGTCTCACCTTCTCCATCAGTAAAGATGGGAAATACCTGCATTTTCTACTCACATTTCACTGGCCAACACAGGTCCCATGGCATCATTGAACTTCGAGGGAGTGTGGAAGTGAGACCCTGCTGTGAACTCAGACAGGACAGAACCGGAGATATTTGGTGATGAGCTCTGATGATGGTCACAATAGGTGAGGCAGGGCAATAGCAAGTTGTGTGAGAATTGTGTTTGGAATCAAAGTGAGTGAGTCTCATGTATGAATTCTAGCATGTGAATTTTATGGTGTTTGCTCAACTTTTGCTTATTTCCCAAATCTCTTCTGTGTTTCAAAGAGTTGGTAGGCAGGATCACCAAATAAGTGGGATTATATGTACTTATTAAATATTCTTTATATTTAACATATATCATTTATGTAGTATATGTTCATTAAACACATACTATATGGTTGATTTAACTAAACATATTCTGATACCTATAGAAGAAAATTATTATAAATGTGGGATTTTGATTGGTATATTCTGTTACATAACTTTCATGAATTACTTAGTTACTTATTTTAATCATTTCAATGTCCTTAGGGTGAAAGAAATAGCTTATTTCTTCTGAAGAAGTTGTATGAGGTAATAACTCTTCTAATTTTAGTAGTCTATCATAAAAGATCTCAGCCATTAGTACTTAAATTTGAAAGTTTTTAAATTAATTTTTAGTGTAATTCAATATGACTCTATACCCACTCATATTGGACTATAATTCTTAAGTGTTTCAAAATAAGTATTCCTTGCTGACAAGTGTATTACTCCCCACATTATGTTTAACAGTGAGGTGTTTTTACCTAATAATGTAGGTTATTAAATGTATTAAATTTCCACAAATGCTTTCCTAATGAACTCCTTGTTTACTTGTTTATCTTGTTTGTTAATATGAACAGAGGGGAAAGTAGTATTCTTTTGAACTAACTGGGTAACTTGGATGGATTCTTGCTGTTTCTGAAACAACAATTATATGTGCCAATGGTTTTTCAAATCTGTTATTTATGTATCTTGGAATATAAGTAGCCTGATTTCCCTTCATGCCACACTTCCAAGTAGCCTATCATTGAATATTTATATGCCTCTCCCCTCATGATTTTTGCATACTCAACAAGGCTACCCTGGTTGATGACTTGGGAGAGAGGACCATTGTGTAATTGCATCGGTTATGCAGGAATGCCATGCAGAGCTTTACGGTTTTGCTGGGAGCCCCAGTGAAGTGAAAAAAGGAAGAAGGGACCAGGCCTAGTTTGGGGCGCTGTCAAACTGTCTGGGGCCACAGGCACGGCTGGCTGCTGTGGAGGGAAGGGAAGTGCAAAGGTAAGAATAAAGGGCAATTCCTGATCTGCGTGGGTCAAGGCTGGTGGCTACAGGGATCAGACTAGACGTGAGGGAGTAAACTATGGAACAGCATCCAGGCAGTTGGGGTGGATCATGAGCCAATCGTTCAATCAAGAAACATTTAGTGAGGACTTCATTTGTGCCAAGCACTGCACACACAGTCCTTTCTTAGTGGAACATCTGTTTCATCAGCAGAGATAAACAATATACCTGCAAAGTCAACTGGAAAAATGCTGAAGGAGATAACAAGGGTGGGAGGGGATGGGGAGATGGCAGGCAAGTTGATTAGGGATGGCCTCTCTGACTTATTGTCTAAGCTGAGACTTGGAAAACAAAAAGGAATCAGCCAGGCCAAGTGGCAGAGAGAAGGTGTTTTGGGCAAGAGATGAAGTTGCCTCAAAGGGCAGTGTGAGTGAGGCAGAAAAGTCTTGAGGTGAGGTGAGGACTCTGGGCAGAGGCCAGGAACGTGCAAGCCGATGAAAGATTTTACTGTAGTCAAAGGGAAGATGCGGAGGGGTTTTAGGCAGGAGACTGATATGATTGGTTAGCCTTTCAGTCACTCTGGCCTTGGAAGCCCCATATGTACTGCTCCTCAGTTATACTCCACCCCAGAGGTGACCGCCACCCCCACTTTTCAGGCATTCGTTCCATTCCCTTTCTATGTAATGCAGTTTTGCCTGTTCTTGAACTTATATAAACAGACCCCCCTTATTTGTAGAACATGACCCTGAGTGATGTGTGGAGGATGGATTCGAAGAGGACAGGGATGGATGTAGGAGAGAGAATCGTGGTTGGGCTATGACAGTGGAAGTGGAGACAGAAATCTGTGGAGACAATGTACAAGGACCTGGACAAAAGGCTCCCTCTTGGTTAGAAAAGGATCCGATCTACAGAAGTGCTCAGCCTTTGTCTTCAACTTTATGACACTCAGACAACTGTATTGCCCAAGACCCTGGCAATCCAAGACCCTGGCCTGGCTCCCTGCCTTGCAGGTCTCCACTCTGGTCGTCGCAGGCTGTGCCCGCCTCTTGAGGAGAAAGCTGATTGGTCTCTGGAAACACGTCCACCCAGCCTATGTTCCAGGAAGCTGGGATCATGCAGACTAAGCTCCAAGTACCCAGAATTTCCCCAGGGACTCTGCATGCCTCAAGCCCACTGCCAGGACCTGACTGGGCTTCTTCCCCAGATTTGGCCTCCCCTGAGTGTGCCTCTGGGTGAGATAGTTTTAGCGGCTGTGGAGAGACTCTGGGATGTGCAGGCTGGGAGGTTCACGTATGTGCAAACCGAACACAGTGCAGAGAGCAGATAGGGAGTGGGGACAAGGGGGGCAGGCAGTTCCAATCTCTTCTAATCTCTTTTGAGACTTGCTTCAGGTTGTATCCTGGGTGGGATTTACCATCTTTGAGAGCAGCATCCTCTTCCAGATCCCTGTACTAAGACACCACTGACAGCCTGAGCATCCAGATACTTAGTGAGGGCCATTCTGTTATTTAGTCAACTGTAAACCTGGGTTTCCCAGGCCAGTGTTTTACCACTGAAGCAGACAGGCTCAGGCATGGCCACTGAACTGCAGAACGCTGTTCTCTTCCTCACACCACGGCGTACCCACATGAGCCAGCTGACGTAGGTTCAGCATTTATTTCCAACAGGACTGAATTAAAGAGTGAAGTGCTGGAGCTCAATACAGATCCAGGCTGTGACTCCTAGAATCTGTCCTGGAGAACCACAGGCATTAGGGCTGGAAGGAATGGTTTCCTTACTGACAAGCTAGGAATTTTCAGAGGAGGAGGACAACGCATTACCAAGAGAACTTTTTTCCGCTTGAGCTTTTAGATGAACTGCCATCACTGCCTCATGAACCAGAAGCATGCTCTCCTGGTACAGAAAACAGGCCCTTAACTTGGGCTCTCTTCCCAGTCCCACCGTGGCTAGCTAATGGTTTCAGTGGTAAATGAAGTCCTGCAATTGACCGGACATTCTCCAAAAGACATCTTGAAGCACTGTTTGCACAACATGGTCCCTTGAAACAGACATAACTGAGTTTGAATCCTGGTTCTGCTTCTGGCTGCCCAATACAAGCTCCAAAAACCAGCTCACAAAGCTTCTAAAGCTTTCTGAGGCCCACTTTGCTCATTTGTCCACTGGCAATAATATTGTCTATCTAATCTGTTTAGGTGAAGGTTAAATTATATATATATAATTTTTATATATAAATACATATAAAATATATTTTGTATAAATATATTTTATATATTTATATAAAATATAAATATATAAATAATACTTATATAAATATAAATATATAAAATATACTTATATATTTTATATATTTATCTATACATTTATATATTTATTTGTATTTATTATATTTATTTAAATTATAAAATATATAATTATATATAATTTTTTTTAAGTCTTCAAAGGGAAACTTTTTTTTAAGTTTACATATATTTTTAAAGATTTTATTTATTTATTTTTAGAGAGGAAAGGGACGGAGAAAGAGAGAAAGAGAAACATCAATGTGCGGTTGCTGGCGGTGATGGCCTGCAACCCAGGCATGTACCCTGACTGGGAATTGAACCTGCGATGCTTTGGTTCGCAGCCTGTGCTCAATCCACTGAGCTACGCCAGCCGGGTCTAATTATATATAATTTAACATAAATTATATATAAAACTTAACACAGTGCTGACACACAATAAACATTTAATACATGTAGCATTTTTTAAAGTATCAAAAAGTAACAACAGGAGAATAAACAGTAAAAATGTAAGTTAATTTAAAAAAAAAACACTTTTTAAAAAAGCCAGAACCGGTTAGCATGGGGACTATGCCTGTTACTCCGAACATCCCGCTGGGTCTGGGAACTCCTGCCCAGGACGCAGAGCACATTCCCTAGGCCATGGCACTGGCGGCAAATCGTTTGAGTGTAGATTTGATTTTGGAAAACCATCAAATATCACTTACTAGGAAATAAAATGAAAACATAATCAACTTATTATTTAAAAAACAAGGTATGACTACAAAGTGCTGAAATTAATTTTCTCTCTGCGACTGCCAGAACAGTCCCTCTAAAATGTCATACCGATTATGATCCTCTCCTGCGGAACACTCTTCAGTGGTTCTGCGGTGCCATTAGAATTGGGTTTAGCACAAGCGACCTTGGTGCTCTGGCTGCTGCCAGCTCCTGCCGTGCCTGTCCCCCCCCACCCCGCGTGCCCTCTGCCCCAGTGGCACTGAGATGCTGGGGCCACCCTAAGAGCACGCTGCCTCAGCCCTCCCCACTTCTGCCACCTCCCTCCTGCTGCCCGCAGTGCTCTGCTGGCTGTGTTTCAAACTGCAGCGCTCGCTGCCACTGGTCACTAAAGGTAGTCTTCTCTACAAAGCAGTGCTGACTGAACTCTCTGACTTAGATGCCCCTCCTCTATGCTTTTCAACCTCGTACCTACCTGTCAGCTGAAGCTCATAAACCACGATGGGAACCACACTTTCACTTACCTCTGTCCTCTGCTGGACTGAATTACAGGGAGTTTGTACGAAGGCTGGTGGGGTAGACATATGGTCCACACCATGCTGTTTTGGTGAGGGTCAGGTGAGTTCGTGGCACTTGGCTGGTGATCCGCTCTTTACATTATGGTTATTTCTTACAAACCTCCCAATATCCATTAAAGTCTTTTTCAAATATTCAAACAATGCCAGCATTATTAGAATGCATGCATAGACTCCACTGCTGGCTGTTTTCGTAAGGAAGCATCACTCATTCATATCCGTAAATTCTTTGTTGTTGTTAAGAGATTACCTTACTGGTATAAAACAGTATCTGATAAATGAAGTACTAATGGATTACAACCCAAAGTATAAAATAAATATCCACCAGTATATACTGACATAAATCATTGAAAAATAAATAAATGATAGAAAAGATAAATACCCTGTATAGAAGAATTCTAGCTACTACATGTAGTTACTTCCCCCTCAAGGAGGTCGAGCACAGCTCCCTACTCCTTAGGTGTTGCCGTGCCTAGTGACTTCCTTCCAAAGAGAACAGTGTGGAGGGTGGGGTGGGAGTACGTTTACAGGGGGGAAACCTGACCAGCACTACCTTGGCCAGGTGACCAAGGTCAACACCCACGATGGTAAGTCATGTTGAAATTGTGTACCCTTTCTCAGTCTGATCCTGAGAGAAACATCAGACAAATCCTAAGAGGGACATTTTACAAAATACCTGACCACTATATCTCAAAACTATCAAGGTCATCAAAAAAAGACTGAAAACCTGTCACAGACAAGAGGGGCCTAAGGAGACATGATGACTAAATGTAGTAAGGTATTCTAGATTGAGTTCTGTAACAAGAAAATGATATTAGGTGAACATTAAGAAATCCGAAGAAAATATGGACTTTATTAATAATGTAGCAATATTAATTTATTAACTCTGACAAATGTTCATACCACTGTAATACATTAATAATTAGGCAGCCTGGCACAGGGTACATGGGAGCTCTCTGAACTATCTTCCCAATGTTTCTGTACGTGTAGTACTGTCCTAAAAAACAAAGTGTGTGTGTGTGTGTGTGTGTGTGTGTGTGTGTGTGTGTATAAAATGTATCTGGCTGATTCTCAGTACAGGTTCTCCCATGTCTCACAAAATACCTAAATGAAAACCCAGAAACCATCACTATAAACTGATAACCCACTACTAGATTCTGGGAAGAATTTTTGCCCATTTTAAGGCAGATACAGCTGGACTGAGAAAAATAACTGGTGGCTTAACTACATTTCACCCCATGAAACATGGCAGTCCTCCTGGCATAAAAGAAGATGGAAGCATTTTTCTAAAGCAGCCCCTGGTCTGAGAGAAGACAGACAGGAGAGCGCTGATTCTTTCTTGGATGGCAGGGCCCTCATGAGGAGACTCGGGGTCTGTATTAACCAGAAAATTAATCAGTTGACCTTCTACCGAATGACAGCTGTTTTTAAAATATTAGCTTTCATCTTGGGGGACAGAGTCACTACAAATAAAGCACTGAATTGTGGGGGATGTTATAATACAAGTAACAATTGTTATTGGCAATTTATGAGCACTGTGCTGAAGACTTTATTGTCCTTATTTCATGTCACCCTCATAACAATTACACAAGGCTGGGAAGTAAGAAATATGAAAGTGACTTGCCAAATGATATACAGAGAGAAAGCAGCAGAGCTAGAATGAAAATCTTAACAGTCTAATTTTAAAGAGCATACTTTTACCTATTTCACTGTACTTCATAAAAAAGTCCTAGTAGCTGTATATGCTGAGACTTGAGACTGTTACTGTTCTCTAACGGTGATCCTTATCTGGACTTTATTGTGTTTGATTCACTCAGTCAATAAATATTTTTTGCATGTCTACTGTGCGCCAGGCCTGTGCTGGCACTGGGCACACAATGGTGACCCCCACACACAGACACCTTCTCACACATGAGGGGTTCAGAGTCCTCTGGCATGGGGAAAGAACGCACCACCGTTTCAGCCCAGCAGAAGCACCCTAGATCCATGCCTACATGCCAGATACCGAGCATTAGCCAGGCAACTAACATCAGTCTGCTCCTGTTTTGCATATCTAATAAAGGGGCTCCTCCAGTACAAAAGTAGACAGATTGGCTCAAGGCCAATCCCAAAGCCTTGCCACCTGGTAAACACTGAAGTCCAAGGGAAAGGAGGCAGTGTCCCAAAAACTGAGATAAGCATATAACCATTTCATGTGAGGGCCATGGCCTCTCAGGAATCTTATGCTTTGTGTCTTTAATGAACTAGAAGAAGCACATCATTGAAACTGGAGCAGAAACCCATACAAATGACATTTTAAAGCAAACAAATGAAAGAATGAGATACTAAGACTCAGCTCTTCCCCTTTTTGGGGAAGACTCTCCCGGATGTGTCTGTAGGAGTCCCCTGTGTCCAATCACTCTTCATGATAACACCCTGCTTTGTTTCTTTTAGAGTACACTTGTTTACTTTTTACTGCCTTTCTTTTCCAGCTGGAATATGAGCTCCATGAGAAGATGAATACTGTTTGTTCATGACGCAACCTTCAGTACCTAGAACAGCATTTACCACAAAGTAGCTCAACAAATACTCCATGATCAGATACACAGACAACAACATGCAAATGGATGTGGAGTAACAAGTTTAAGGGAAAAAGTTCAAAGGAACCCACATTATGGCAGCAGATTTGACACTGACCTTGGAGTCAATAAAGATACATATTTGTCAGATGCAAGCACTCGGGATCAACACATCAGTGGGAAAGAACAGGCAGGCCCAAAGCAGAGTGACACTTCTGGGGTCATTTGTTTTATAACAAAGGGCCGAAGTTATCTAATGAAGAAAATCAATTTTCAGTAAATGTTTACAAATAAAAAATAAACTGTGACTGCTACCATACACAAAAATTACTGAGATGGGTCACAGAGTGAAATGGAGAAGCTAAAACCATAAAGCTTTTAGAGGAAAACATAGGAGACTATATTCTTGAGTTGTGAGTAGGCAAAGATTTCTTAGATCACAGAAAGCAATAACCTTAAATTTTTTAAATGATATATTAGATTTCATTAAAACTAAAAACATCTTCCCATCAAAAGATACCACTTAGAAAATGAATAAGCAAGATCCAGATTTAGATAAAATATTCACAATACACACACCTGACCAAACACTGGTATCTAGAATACGTTAAGAATTTCTACTTATTCAGTAACAAAAAGACAAGCAATCCAATTAAAAGTGGCAAAAAAAAAAATCTGGACAGTTTACAGTAGAAAATATATGAGTGGTACATAAGTACATGAAAAATATATAATGTTATCAGTCATCAGGGAAACAAAAATAAAAACCATAATAAAGTATCACTAAATAACTACTAGAACAGCTAAAATTAGAAACTATGGCAGCACCACATATTGGTGTGACGGTGAAACAACTAAAACTTTAATAGTTACTTGGTAGGAAAATGCTAGATAGTGTGATCACATTGAAAAAATATATATCTGGCTGTTTCTTATAAAACTAAATATACACTGACTGACCTTTCGACCCAGTATCCTAATACTAGATATTAGTTACAGCGAAATAAAAGCATACGTTCAGAAATATGCTTGTACAAAAATATTCATAGCAGCTTTATTCATATAGTTCCAAAGTGGAAACACCAATGTATTGATCAATAAGAGGATGAATAAACAAACCGTGGTAAATTCCTGCAAATGAATACAACCGTGGTAAATTCCTGCAAATGAATACAACTCAGCATTTAAAAAGAAAAAAAACCATACAATATACACCCAACATAGATGAATCTCAAATGCATTACGCTGCTTAAAAGAAGCCTTATAAAAAGGAGTATATATTGTATAATTTAATTTATGTGAAGTTATAGACAAGTAAAACTACTCTATGGTGGAGAGACAAGAACAGTGATTGTCTCTGGGGGTGGCAGCAGAGAGGCGTGGGAGAACTTTCCAAGTGATGAGATGTCAAGATATGTTTCCTATTGAGAAATAATAAAATGGTTTTAAGCTAATGTTTTGGAGTGATTTGGTAGGAAAGATTAGATTACAAAAGAAAACCTTATGTCTAATTAAGTATTAGAAAAGAATTCTATTAATACAGAAAAATATAAATAGTTCTTGAAAAAGTAACTGCATTGTGAAAAGTAACGATTTACTAATGATAATGTAATTAAAATTCTATAATACGTGAACAAAAACTAGCAAAATACAGGTAAGCAAATACTCAATTTATTTTCTTATCTAGTGAGAATTTAAATGATACTGGTTCATTTTTCTTTATTAATTAGAAAAATATTGATTAAAAATGCTTTTGCAAAAAATTAAGCATGATAAATAACTTTTATTTCAATGGATTAAAAAATCAAACAAACATTAATTTCAAACTAAGTAGGTTTCAAGGTAAAAAGCAATCAAATTTTTAAAAAAAGAGTATTTTTAAATCTGTAAAAGAAACAATTTTCAGTCATGACCCTGTTTTTGCAAATGATATGGAATGAAAAAGTATAAAGAAGAAATATTAATAATTCAAGAAGAGGGATTGATGATAACAAACTGTAACTATGTTGAAGTCCCATCCTGACAAAATACCATGAAATTACAAAAAAAGTTAATACTAATGCATCCATATCAGTCAGTTGTGGAAAGTAAAAAAGAATTGGGCAGAAATGTTCACTTCCACATAGGATGAAGAGGATCTTAAAAGACTACCATTACTTTGTGACAACAAGAAAAAGAGATAAAGTAAAATTCACGCTCCATTTTAAAGCTGTCAGTGAGTAAGCGGTGAACACCAAGGACTCCAGTGAACACAATTCTAGTCAAGGGATGTCCTTTGTAGATGACTAAGGGCAGTCACCTGGGACTGGGAGCCACTGCTTGCAGGTGGGTGTAAGCCCAGCCTGTTGTCAGCAGAGTGACTGCTGAAAGGAAGAAAACTGGTCAGGTTTTTAATGGCAGTGTGGGCTGCCGTGACACATTGGTGTCTGGAAGAGCCACAGTGCCAAAGGAAGTCTCTCAGTTTGAAATTTCTCCTCTATGGGAAGTTTGCTGTCAGAGTGGTGGTGAGTGCAGAGCTAGAAAATACGATAGAGATCTTATTTTCTTACACATTAGTTAGGTGTTAGATCTTGCTGGAGTTGAATCCACAAGTGAACTGAAATGAACTTTCAAGCTGCAACTCAAATTCGTTCCAGTCACTCAGAGTAGCTGGAGTCATTGGGGTTGGCTTGAAGAGCAAAGGGAAACATTTATAATAGCTAAAAACCAGAAATGAACTGAAACTAATGAAAGCTCCAGCCTGTCTCTAGCTATGCTCTACAGATGAGTAAATTCATATGATCAGCTCCTTCTTCTAGCTGCCTGATATTTAAAAAATCACATATCCTGTCTATGAAAACCACAACACAACAAAAATATTATTTGACCCAAACAGTATCTAACAAAAACTTTATCTGCTTTTTTCCTTCTATACAAGATGTTTGGTATGCAATAAATATTTATGAAAACATGCAAAGACACAGAAAAATGTGACTCTTAGTCAAGAGAAAAAATAATCAGTGCAGGCAGACTCATCAATGCACGTGATGTTAGAATTAAAGACCAGGGACATAGAATAACTTGTGAAGAATTATATGTTACCACTTTTGAGAAAAAGTTAGACATAGTTAATAATAGTTGATAAGTTTCAGTAGAGATATAAAAGCTTATAAAAGAACCAAGCCAAAATATCTAGGACTGCTACATATAATATTAATATGACATAATACAATAAAACATCAGAATAAATATACTTTATAGATGACTAGACAGAAGAAATAAATCAGAAAACTCTAAGAAAGTTCAAAAGAAAATTCCCAAATTGAAGCATTAAAAAAATGAAAAAAATTATAGAGTATCAGAGATGTGTAGAGTAATATCACAATTCAATGTATGTTTAACTAGACCCAGAAAGAGAGGAGGAGAATAGGGGAAAATAGACATTTGAAGAGATATTAGCCAAATATTTTATGAAATTAATAGTTATCAACTCTTTAATCAAAGACAACCAGAAGAAACATTAAGAAATATACATCTAGGCACATCATAGTCAAATGACTACAAAGCAAAATAAAAAGAAAATGTTAAAGACAGTGATAAATACACATTACATTTAGGGTAACAACAAGAATGATGGCTGATTTTTCATGAGTAACAATGGAAGCCAAAAAGACAGTGGCATCTTAAAAGGACTGAATGATTAAAAAAAAGTATTAACCCAAACAATAAGGTGATTAGCCTAAGCAATAAGTTACCAGTAATTTTTATTTCTTCTAAATGCTTTTTATAGCTATTGTGCAATAATAACACGTAGCGTTTATAACTTAAAACATTAAAAAACAAATAATGTCATATTTGTGTCAGGGTAAACAGAAAAAAATCATAAGAAAAACAATTTGACTAATCTTTATCCACCTTATCAGATCTATAACTAATTCATACTATGCTTTTACTAGTCTTTGTAAAGTATTCATATCCAAAGACCAACTAATACAACAAAGACTTTATGTGACAATAGCCTTTTTATAAAGAGATTAAAAGTAAGAAACAATCATATCAGTTGGTGCCAGACCAGGAGACATCAATGGGAAAGGTGAAGTTGGAGGTTTAGTAGAAGGATCAGCATGATTATCCTCTCAGGGTCTTTTTAAGAGCCACAATTTGATCGTAATTTATAAACCAGTTCAATAAATGCCTGGAATTCTTACAGAGAATGGCTTCCAAAGTGTTTTTGTTTTATTTTGATTTTATTTTTTAAAGTAACTTAAGATGTGGTAGTGGCTACAATGGGGAACTAATTCCCACATAACCATTTCAGGACAGAAAATCATTTGGGTGTCTTTTTCTCCTTTCAAAAAAAGTGAAGTTTTTAGATAATTCAACATGTTTTCAGTAAAGACAAATTTACAAGTATGAAGAATTCCATTTCTGCTGGTGTGTTACATTTGGCTTTGTAATTAATAATCTGTATTCTTTGTACCTACAAATAAACATGGGTTTTCCAAAGGCTAACATTTATCATTTAAACATGGTCTGACAGTAACTTGGCCTAAAAAAATCATTTTGGTAGGTAACAGGATATTTAAAAGGGACTCCTTCTGTCTGAGTTTATAGTTGAGACCGAGAGGTGCTACATCCTAAGCGGGAGATGCTAGGCCTGCAGGCTTGCTATGCAAGACCTGGAAAGAAGGTGCCCCAAACTCATTCCACACCTGAAAGTTAAAGTACTCACTGCCCATCTCTGCACTGTGTAAAAAAGAATGGTAAGACTTCATTAAAGAGAGCATTTTGGGAATTTCTTAGGAATTCTTGAGGATTCCTTCCAGAGAACCACCTGTAGAATGTAATATCTATTCCCAGGTGTGGTGTGGGATCTGGTACTTGATTCATGCCTAAACATTCTAAAAGTTAGTGGCCGGAAGGAAAGAGCTGCTTGGAGGAGGACCTCCATTTGTTTTGTCTAATGGCTGAAGATGTGAATTTTCCCATAAGCCAAATGGACTCATGAAAGATATCCAGGCTTAAAATGACTCTGACCATAGAAGCAACACCAGTGTCTATCAACAGATAAATAGATGAACAAAATGTGGTATACACATAAATGGAATAAAATTCAACCTTAATAAAAAAGAAATCCTGACATGTATGATAATATGGATGGATCCTGAAGATATCATGCTAAGTGAAATAAGACACAAAAGGACACATAAGTCACCAAAGGGCAAATGCCATATCATCCCACTTACAGTAGCCCCCTCTCCTTCATGAGAATGTCTCAAAATCCCACTGTGTGCCTGAAACCATGGATAGTATCAAACCCCAAAACTATGTTTTTTCCTATACATGCACACACACCTGTGATGAATTTTACTTTATAAATTAGGCACAATAAGATATTAATGATAACTAACAATACAATAAAACAATTATAGCAATATACTATAATTAAAGTTATGTGAACGTGGTCTCTCTCTCTTAGCAAATTGCACAAATTTCTTTTTCACAATTTCATGTAGAATAGAAGATTCATTCTTATTGTAGATCTTAATAATCTTGACATTCAATTTTTTTTCTTATTAAATTGAGAACTTTCACCTTTTCACTTGAAAGAAGCACTTTACAACTTCTTGCTGGCTTATCCACATTGCCAACATCACTACTCTTGTGCTTTGGTGCCATTACTAAGTAAAACAAGGGCTCCTTAAACACAGGCACTGGGATACCTTGACAGTCAATTTGATAACTAGAGAGGCTGCTAAGCGACTGATGCGGGGTGGGGGGCATCTACAGCGAGGGTACACTGGACGAAGGGATGATTCGCACCCCAGGTGACAGAGAAGTTTGGCATGAGATTTCATCATACTACTCAGATTTAAAATTTATGAATTGTTTGTTTCTGGGAGATTTCCCTTTAATGTGTTAGGATGTGGTTGACCACGGGTAACTGAAACCGTGAAACTGAAAGGTGAAACAGCAGATAAAGGGGCTGTTGCACATGAGCTATCCAGAGCAGTCAAATTCATAGACATCAGTCGAGTGTTGGTCGTCATGGGCGGGGTTGAAAGAAGAATGAGTGTTAGTGCTTGGCGGGCACAGAGCTTCAGCTGGGGAAGGGGAAAACGTTCTGCAGACGGATGCTGGTGATGGTTGTGCAACAATGTTAACGTACTTAATGCTCCTAAACTGTACACTTGAAAATGATAAGTTTTATGTTGTGTTTATTTTGCCACAATAAAAAAGATAAAAACAAAACAGATGCTGACCAAGACTACTTCCTGGAAGAGTAAAATGATCCCCACAGAGGAAAGTTCTGGATGGAAGCCAGAGACCGAGAAGAGACTGTAACCTGACAGTCCAAAGGGGCAAACCCAATCAGGAACTGCCGACGAGAGCCCGGCCCTGGTTCTCTGAAGGATTCCTGAAAGTAACTCGTGGTAAAAAGCGAACGTTGGTGTCTGACACTGAGGGTCCCAAAACCAGGTTCAGACAGCATCAGATATGAAAGACTCTGCCCTCTTCTCCCTCCTCCCTCTTTCTCCCCACTCCCGTCTTGTGGGAGGAGGTGAAGTGAGGAAGATAAAGAAACCCACTGCGACCTTTTCCTGACCATAAGCTTCCAATTCCAGGCAACGAGGAATCTTGGAGACTATTTCACAGCCAAGTGTGTCAGAAGAGCTGTGGAATCTACCAGAGAGTTCATCCAAGGGTGGGGAAGAATGATTCAACAGAGCAGTTTAAAGGAAGAGGGGTGGGAGAGAATGAAGTGACCTTCTGTTGGCATCCTATGAGTCTAGCTCTTTCAAAAGATTCTTTCCTTGGAGCTCAGGAGATTCTTAATGGGAAAACCATTTCTTTCATTTCACTCCGTCTTTCTTACTGTTAGGAAGCCAGGTTGGTCCCATAATCACCATCCAAGGAAATACCCTAGGGGACATGGTAAGTGGGAAGAGGTCCCTCCACAAGGAAATAAATAAAAACAATTTTATACTCATGGCCTATAAAGGGAGAAGGGAATCCAGAGGTGATCCTACCCAAGTCTGTGGCCAGCCAAAGTGGCTGCCAGCTTCTCCATCACAGCCCAAGCTTTGCCCTTTTGGAATATTGACATGGCAGACCAAAATAATTATTTGTGGCTGCACACATTCATTTATTTAATACACTTTTATCAAATATCATACTACTTAAAACACCAAAAGGAGTAAAAGATAAGACATGGTCACTTTAGTTAATATATGTTTCAGGAGAGGAAAACATACAGATTCACAATTAACTCCAATATAAGGCAACGAGAGGAACAAACGACCACCCCATTTTACAGGGTGGGACTAAAAGCTTTAGAGAGAAGACAACATTTAAATCAAGCTTTGAATGATGGAGCAATTTTGAGGGGAGATGCCATAATTGGAATAGATTATCTAAAGTGGGGAGAGTGTCAGAGGAAAGGTCAGGTGGTAGAGAAGCAGGTGGCTGATCTGCAGACTAAGATGTAATTGAGTTTGTAAGTAGCATAGAATACTCTGAGAAGAAAAATGAAAGCCAGGGGTGGGAAGACAGTTTGGTATGAGATTTCCAAGGGCCCCAAAGGCCAGAAAGTTCATAGTTTGATACATAATGGGGGAGTAATTTAAGGTCTATGAGTGGCTGAGTGATGCAACGTGAATTATGGTTTAGGAAGAACAAATAGAAGGCTATTAAAAGTGCTCAGTCAAGAGGTAATGAAGCCCTTAAGTAGGATCTCTGCTGTGGACATTGGAAAGGAGAAAATGGACAGGAGAAGATTGGGGAGATAGAATAAATGGGGCTTGGCTCTTGATTGCTTATGCCCTTTTCACGCCCTCTGTTTGACCCTCGTTCCTTCCCCCTTCTGATCATAAAGGTGGATAAGGTATCCCTTAACACACTGACTTATATTTCCTTGAAATTTTCTCATCAGTATTAGGTAAGGTTTTATTTGAAATATCTATGAAAGATACCCCAAAGGACAATTCTTGATGTTCAAAAATGAAGAAGCAATATTCTACATCTACACTTGTACTGAATTTTCCCTGTATTCAGGACTTATAGGTAAAGTTCCCCCCTTTTATCTTTGAGCCTTACCTCCAGAAAATGTAAACATACATTAGTATATTTCTTATTGAAGCTCCTGATTGCTCATGTAAAATGGAAGTCAGGATCATAAAGTTATTAAAAACAATTGTAAATTCCCCTCTTTGTTCCAATATTCAGTTTTAAGAGCATCCATGCTCTCTAAGAGCCTTAGAATATTAATTTTATAAAGTTTTAAAAAAATTTTAACAGAATTATGTAACTAAATTATGAGAAATTAAGAAAAGCATCTATCAAAATAATTGTGTTCATAATTCAATTGTTAAACGAACTTCAGATAGTGTATTAGTCACTTCACTTTTTAAAGGCCAGAGGGTAGAAAATATTTTGTGTATTTACATTATTTTTCACCATTTGTGGATAAAGCAAGCTGAAGTAGCCAGTACTGGGCAACAGGGCTGGGGCTCTCCGGCATGGCAAGTCTCCTTTGGAAGGCCAGTTGTCACTGGAGATACATAGCATTAGAAGACCTTTGTGGCTATTTTTTTTGACATGGGAAATTTTGTATTTGCATGCCTGGACTTTTCTGCAGAAACACATCAGATAACATGGACCACGGACAGCAGGCTTGCCCTGAGTGAGCAGTAGTTAGTGCGTAGTAGCGCGCTGAGCAGTAGCGCGCTGAGCATAGCAGCTCTGGTTGCAATGCCACTGGGATGCTTGCTGGCGTAAAATGGGGTGTGTCTAGGAACTAGGACATGGGGGTCTGTTTTCAGCTCAAATGTCAAGCAGAAAATGATCTTCCAGATAAAATGGACAAAATATCACACCTCCTCCCCAGCCTCTCAATCAGCACAGTTTTACAGCAAATCTTGGGCTGAGCAGACAGAACTCTGCAAATAAAGAATAGCACATGCTCTGATTAATAGAATAGCCAACTTTTATGAGGTGCTACTGTTACTAAACACTCTCGTTAAACACTCACCCTGCATTAGTTTATTTGACTGTTAAAACACCTTTCTTATCATACCCACTTAAAATATGAAAAAACTGGTAGTGGTTAAGTAGCCTCACCAAGATCAACAGTACTAAACCATCATCCAGTCCTAACCAGATTTATCAGACCAAGGTCAAAGACAAGGCTTTAAATCTTGTCCCTGCACTACCACTTACTTAGTTAAAGCCAGCAGCCTCTTTCTGTGGGGGGCATTGATGCCAAGCACAGCCTGTAGTAAACATGTACTTCTAGTGAGCTCTGAACATTTCGGTGAGCATTTGGAGATCATAAGCCTTCCCAGGGAATTTATCTGGAGAATATTTACTTCCAGAGGATGCACCAGTGGGGGTATTTTTATTTAATATGCCTAGGGGAAAGAATTTTTAAAACACAAGAGAGAATGTTGTGCTGTTTCTTTAGAGTCTCATGAACATGGAGGAAGAAATGCATTCATATTACCTCTCCAGACCACAAAGGCTTCTAGGGGGCTTATTGTCACTGGGGACCATTGGGTGTATTATTTCCCTTCACTCTTGTGTCCAACTGAAAAAAGGACACTGAAATAAAACTATAGGAATGAAAAAGCTACACTGAGACATAGATCTCCTTGGGCAAGATCAAGTAGGATAAAAACTGAAAAAATAAGCAAAAATGAGACATACAAGAAGAACCTGGCCAGACTCAAGTTGGGAATCTTCCTCTAGCCACAGTGGATAAAGGGGTCAGGCTGTCCCAGGTCTTTGGGGAGGAGCAAAGGACATGATACAAGGATAGCATTGCATGTGGTTCTGTCCCCCTTGGCTTGGGAGCTCACGTGCACTCTCTCTCTCTCTTTTTCTCTGTCTCTCTCCCTCCCTCCCTTCATCTCTTTCTCAGCTTTGTTGTTGTTGTAATTATTGTCTTACCTTTTAAGAATTTGCTGGACCATTTATATTCCTATAAAGTAGCCTAAGTACCTTAGTGGATTAGGCTAGTTATAAATACATAGATATAAGCAACATACTTTTAATAGAAATATTTATACTAATATTATATTATTAATATTCATGTATAATATTCATAAATATATAAATTTTAAAAATATATATTCACTCAGAAGTTAATATATGCTATAGTATCTGTATATTTCATTCCAGAGTTTGGATTTAGTAGCTCCCACAAGTCATTTTTTATTTTCACAAAGTCCTGAGATAAGAAATCCTTCCAGATATTCTTGAATGTGGATTCCTGGGCTAGAGGGGGTGGTATATGCCTGATCAATAGAGCCGAGAATTTAGTGTCTGGTGAGGTAGGGGTTGAGCGAAGGTGGGAGGGACAAATCCAAGATGGCAACACCCGCATTCTGACTGGGAATGCCACTTTTAACACTGGTACAAAATAATGCACACAGAACATATAAGTTCACACATATAGTCAACTTCTGAAAGGGTGGGATTGTCACAAGGCTCAGAGTTGTGCTGGACATTTGAGAGTGTCAGTAATAATTGTTGTGTCTAAAGAAAAGGTATCTGAGTTGCACAAACAAGAGGGTGTTCACTGTGAAGCCAAAAGAGCAATTCAGCGGTGAGTAGACTGTGACTACACTAGCACTTTCCAGGTGGAAGGATCTGTGGCTCTTGGGTGGGTGGGTGGGGGTGGGGAGAGAAAGGATTAGGAAGTGGTGCCAGTGAGAAGGCTGACTTTCATGGTAAATGACCACTCATGCTTCAACCCAGGTGTTTTAACCCCTTCGAAACAGGAGGAAGAGCCACTGCAAGTGAGGAGTGAGAATAGGGAGAGGTAAGAGACATGCTGTGTCCCGTGTATGTGGGTGTGAACCACACCATGGCAACATGAAGTCGGGTTTGGGTGGGGCTAGTGGACGGTGCGTCCTCCTTTCACTGTTACTAAGAATGACACAGTGGATGAGGCAACTCTGTGGAGATCAAGTTTGGTGACGGTGAAGGAGTCATGATTCAGTATTTGCTGTTCCAAATCCCTGTCCTTTGCTCTTTCTCCCAATCCATGGTGATTTCACAGTAATCAATATACTACTACCAGTGATAATGTAGTATAACGTTATTGCTATCATTTTATTGATTAAGTATTAAAATCTTCTCAAGCCTCATCTCATTTAATTCTCACAACTGAGGTGGGTGACAGAGTTGAGATCTGAAAACAGGTCTTAACACTCGGCCAGTTATCCCCATCGGTTGCTTGCATGTTTACAGTTCACCTGTGTATCAATTCATCCTGTAGATATTGTTTGTATTCCTTATTATAAAGATGTTACATGAAATAAAACAGAACTAGCTCAGAGAAAGAGCAAAAAAACAAAACAAAACAAAAAACCTTCCTTCATTCTTTAATTCTCTCCCTCCCTCCACCCAAAACCAGTTAATAAAAGCAACAACTAAGAACAATCTGACAGTGGGTGGGGAGATGGGAGGGGATAATGGAGGGAAGGGTTTTCAGGAACAACTATGAAGGACACAGGGACAAAACCAAGCAGGGGTGGAAGCAGGGGAGGGAGGTGGGAATGGCTGGGGTGGGGTGGGTGTGATGGAGGGTAAATGTAGACAACTGTACTTGAACAAAAAAAAAAATTAAAAAATTAAATACAATAAAAATGGTAAAAAAAGAAAAGAAAATTATGACAAATACTTTTTATTTACCACATCACTATTTTAAAAAATAAAATAAAATAAAATAAAATAAAATAAAATAAAATAAAACCACTCAGTAAATACTTCCTCTGTGCTCAACACCCTATTAGGCACTGGGAATAAGATTGCAAAATCGATACAAATCTCTGTGTTTCTGGAATTCACAGTCTACATGGGAGGAAAAAAAAGCAAAGTATGTAGATAAGTAACTATAATTTTATGTCTTATAAACTTCAAGTCCGAGTACTGCAAGTACCGTTGACTCCCCTACTGGTCCTCTCCCCTGGTTTCCTCTTTCCACCAGCACCTCCCTGGGTGCACAGAATGTTTTGAGGATTGAGTATGTCTTACATCATAGTGATCTATAAAGTATTATCTCAACATTGACATTTTATCTGCCCTAATTAGAAGCATTTCATAGACACAAAATCTTCTATAATAGTTACAAGAGCAGGGAAAAAATAGGTCTTGGGTCAAAACAAGCTGGGATTCAGGGGAGATAAGATCTATTCTTTTAGAACTGAGCAGGTCTGAGAGGAGATGTGGTGCGGGCCTGGGAAACAGGTCTGAGTGCTGAGGGGGATGTTGCGGGGGAGGGAGAAGGTGGGTAATGACAGAAGCAGCTTCCCCTGTCTGGGCCATATACCTTCCTAGGGAGGCATTCTTGCATGGCAAGAAAAGTTGTGCATTTCCAGAATAGCTATATATATTCAAAATAAGTTCCTAATGCACTTAAAATGCTGAGAAATTATTTCTGAATCATCACTTTTAATAAACCAATATTTAAAAATCTGTATTTAACCATACAACATGTATGGATGGGCTTCAATGAATCTATGAATTCCCTGAAATTATACATAAAACTGTGTGCACATGTGCTCTTCTAGAGAGGGTCTCTAGCTTCCACAAAATTCGAATTCATGACTCTAAAGTGATTAAGGCCCAATGAATAGAAAATTAAACACTGAGAAAGGAAGCCCCATAACCAGAATTTTTCTGTCATAAAGCCAGGGCTTGTCACCCCACAGTCCTGACTCAAACACCGCACTCACGTCGAGAGCCACCGACTGCTTGGCCCAGGACTTCTTCACCTGGTCGTACATGATCGTGTTGTTGATGCCCAGGCCACAGAAGATGACAAACGCCTAAGAAAGAGAAAGCCCACGGATTAAAAATCGCAATAGCTCATTGAATAATCTCATATAGAAGCAGGCAGTCACCAGCGATGGGCCCGAAAACACCACTTTACTGGACACAAAGGTAGGCTTTGGGAAAACATGCACATTACAGTACTTAATGACTGTGGTCACGTACAGCTTTATTGCTCACATTGCGCCTCAGAAAAAACAATTATTTACTGTCACTGTGGAGAAACGACTTCATGCATTTAAAAACATGCTTACAGACTGTTTAAATGTGTTCTTTTTTTAGGTTGTGGGCTGATTTTAGTAATTCCCTTCCATTTAACCAAAAGCAACCTCTTTCAGTAGCGAGCCTATAAAATATTTGGGTAAAGCAACTGAATAGACCCACAGTTAGATGTGAAGTGGAAGGAGGATTGGTTTAGAATGAGTTAGTGAAGAACTGTGAGGTATTCTCGGCTGAAGAAAACTAACCAAGGGGTTTTCACCGTGTTGGTGACTCGTTGGTCACTAGTGTAAAGTCCACAAGGAAGCCTGTTCAAGGCCCACCTCTCCGGCCCAAGGGGGCAGCCTGGAGTAAAAGGGGGCTTGTCAACACCAGACAGGTGACGACAAAACACCTGGCAGGGCTGGCCAGAGGTCTCACCACTCTGGCCACACCCAAACAAAGACAAGATAAGACAACACTTTGGGGAAGAGTGGGTAATTCAGTTCTGTAACAAAATTACGCTAAAAATAATCAATGGTCACAAAAGACTCTAAATAGTGAAAAAATCAAATCAAATCTCACCTAAGCATCAATATATTCTTTAACATTTCCTTTGAATTCTGTCACACTGTTTAAGTATAACGATAATTAACAATTATTTATCCTTACAACTTTGGGCAAGCTGCAACCAGGAGACTACTGGTGTCTCAACTATACCACTTGCTTAATTTTCTCACCTCAAAAAGTCGTTGATCTGCATCATCGAAAGGTTTTCCATCAAGTCTATTTAACACCTGAGCCACTCCTGTGGGAACAGTTTGGGATATGTGGTCATTTTCAGCACTGGACACTGTGTTACTACAATGCACAATTGTAAGCCCCAGCGGGCTCTAGGCCTCCTTTAAGTTATCTGCGACACCAGGTTAATCCCTGGTCTCTCTAGTACCTGTGTTCTCCACACAGCAGTTCGGAGGTGTCCTGAAGTGCAGGCTCCTTCCGGACTGTGATACTAGCTCTCAGCAAAGCCTGGAGTTCTACCAGGCATCCACCTGACTTCCTGAAAATGGTTTTCGAGATGACTGTGCACAATAACTCTGACAAATCTGCCATATATACACAGACATATACATACAGGGTGGGGCAAAAGTAGGTTTACAGTTGTTTGTATGGAAAATAATGCAATAATTATAAATTCTGTGTTTCACATACTCACTACGGTAAACCTACTTCTCACCCATCCCATATATATAACTGAATATATGTAAGTGTGTATATATACATATATAGCCACACACACACAATTTTTTATTTTCTCGGTTCCCAGGAGCACAGGTTTGAGTGAGGCTGGACCACGTGGCGGTTAAGCACACTGGCTCTGGAGTTACATGGTCTTGTTTCAAATTCCAACCCCACCCTGAGCTAGTTACCTAAATTGTTTAGCACCAAATTTCCTCATTTGTAAAATGGAGTTTAAAATATTAGCTATCCCAGGGCATTATAAAGATTAAATGAGATAATGTTTGAATGTCTGTAAAGCACATTATTCCACATGGAGTGAACATTCAAGAAATATTAGGAATGATGATACAGTTAACTCTCAAAGCAAGGTTAGGGCTGTGCTCTGCTACCAGTGGGGTGCACAGAATCCTAACAAACTCAATTCATGTGTCCTTCCTCTTTCCAAAGTTCATTTCCAGCATAGACCAGATGTTCTGGGGCATGACTATCAAAACCTACAAGTTTAACCAAAAAAACTCATCAATCCTATAAACTACGTCCCTGTATCCCCATTTAGAACAAACAAAACATAGCTGTAATTCTCTAGCATGCTTTTATTTTTCAAGACACGTAATTTCCCAACAAAGATATAAGGCATGATATGCTAAAAGATATATAATTAAATGCAAATTTTTTAATATGTAATAGGCAAGCCACAGTCTTAATTTTGAAAAAATAACAGATGTTTACTTTCAACTTAAATACATTTTAAACTCTATACATGATGTAATTCAATGCTTTGTATCAGGGGCTCCAATTCCCAAATCTTAGAATTCTTTTATGTCCAATAATGTACTAATTTTTCCTGTAAATTAAGCAAACTGATGAAAAAATTTCTCCTAGAAGTCAAGTCTGGACAACACTTACAGCGCAGTGAATTGGTAAGTAGCGGTGTCTCAGAGTCAAAGTGGCAAAGTTGGGGTAAACAAAGAGGCAGATGGAAGCACTGGTTACCAAATGCATTAGTTACCATATGTTTCTTAGGAAAAGCTCACTTTTCTCTGCACTTCAGCAATTTAAACTAATGCTTCCATCCTTCACAGCTTCTTTACCTCGCCCACTGCCCTCTTCTTGCCTAGACTGCTTTCTTAGTTTCAATGTTTTTCCCGAGTTTTTGAGGGGAGGGAAAGGAACGAGAGAAATTGGAAGCTGCTTTGGCCCACAATTCCCTTATTCTGGGGAAAGTGTAGCTTATTTCAAAATCATCTAGGCAGAAGAATGTATGTTTAGTATATGTCGAATACTCATGTTCTTTCTTCCTTTGCATGTAATCCATGTGCAAATGCATAGATGTAAATATGCAGACGCAGTGGGAAAGTCTGTACAAGGAGGTAGGAGGCCTGAGTTTTCTGACCTTGCTACCAACTCACTCTGTGACTTTATTCCTCTTTGTGCTTCCCCACCCTCTCTGCCTCAGTTTCCAAAGGGTGAGATGAGAGAGTCCCATTGCTTTCTGAGATCCCTTCCAACTTCAAAGTTATTGGTTCGTATTTAAAGGAACAAGTATTTGTTTATTGATCTGATTTATAATATTGAGTCATCAGGACTCTGCACTTATGAGATTATATAAGAGTTTGAGACATAAGTTTATGAATCCAGAACATAAAAAGGGAGAACACATTTAAAAAAAAGAAATAGGGTGGGAGTGGGGGGGGGGGGGAATGCAGGCAACCATAATGGAACAACAATAAAATAATTTAAAATTAAAAAAAATAAGGAAAATGTTTGTACTTACCTATTTAAATAAAATAAGTATATATTTTTGAGAGAAAAAAAGAAATAGGTGTATTTAAAAGTAAATTTGTATTCTTTAAAAAAGATGTTTCAACATTTAGGTAATGTCTTACCAATTATTTGGTGGTTGCTATTCCAAATAGGTACGCAGAGAACTGATCTTATATGAAAACCAGATATCTGGTCAGCCTAGAGTATAAGAAAGTAGTTAATTGAAATTAAGTATTACATACTTACTACTCTCTTACTACTCTTCATAGCAAATAGTCTTAAATACTATTTTAAAAACACATTATAATTTAGTTTTTAATGTATATACTTACCCGTCTCTTTTAATTTAAAGTCTCATAATGAACATCCTAAGGAAATCAAGCCCTAAGCAAATATGAATCATCCAAGGCACCCCACTCCAACACCACCTCCTCCATCTCCGCAGCCATAGGGAGCTGGGTGTAAGACTTTCCCAGTCATGATCAAACCACCAGACAAGGATTCAGGCAACAGTTTAGTTTTTGCTCTGAGTATTTAAAGCATTTTAATTACACCAGGGTTAATATTTCTCTTTGATTGGGCACATCTGTTAATAAAAATGTTTGAGTCTACAATGCTGCCATACATATATGAGGTCTGTCCAGCTATGTACTGTGAAAAATAGAGACATTTATTGAAGAAGATACAAGATACAAGAAACACTGAACACAGGACAATGATGCCTCTGTCCCCTTCAAAGTAGATTCCTTGGGACCTCACACAGTTCCCCCAGTTGCCATCAGCTGCCCTGTCATATTTTCCTGAATCTCATTAATGGTCTGAAATCTCTTTCCTTTCAAAGGTGATTTTAGTTTTAGGAAGAGGCAGAAGTTGCAGGGTGCCAAATCTGGGCTGAAGTGGGGCTGAGTCACCTGGGTGATTTGATGTTTCATCACAAAAACTGCATGAGCTATATAGTACACAAGCAATTGTGTTGCCATGATGAAGCTGCCAACCACCAGGTGCCCATAGCCGAGGCTTTCTGAATCATCCAAATAGTTTCCATGGAGGAATATTCAAACTTAACACAAAATTTGATGCAGACTCATTGCTCTACTCACTTAGTCATTTTGAATACAATAGCCACACAGTACACATGCTCACTCAACAGCATCTACCACCCCCACTGACTAGTACAGTGAAGTGGTTATTGTTCACACATGTGCATTCCAGTCCACTCTCCTTGGTTGCCAGGTTACATCAGTGTCATGCAAACCATTCCTGTTACATTAACAATGGCTGGACTTTTTCAGGACACACCTTGTATTTACTTTAAACACTCTATATTTTAAATTACTAATTTACTGTGTATGTTGTAAAAATAGTATACAAAAAATTAAAGTTGCAAAAAATAAGATAAATATAGAAGTTCAAAGATCTCCTTTTTGTACACTAATAGATTATCAGGAGATGACATATTTAAAATATGAAGGCATAATTATCAGCATCAAATAAACAGCATTCCTTAACAAGCATCACAATATTAAAACCAATGGTCCCTATTTGAACTGTTAGGTAAGAGCTACTAATGGAAAAGGTCAACCTGACATCCCAATACTATACAAAAAAATAATATATCAATATCTTACATCATGATAATTGGGATAAAAAGATATTATTATATTTTAAAATATTTATCGTAGAAGTTAAAACTACATATTTAAATATTTTGAAATTGGAATTTACACACCTAAATTTTATATTTCAGTTGTTTTGGTTTTCTTCTGAGAAATTAATTTTCCAGTTGTCTTCTACTCTTGATACCAATATGTTAGTTTCTTTGTTTTTTAGTACTTTTTTGGCCCTGTTCAAATAATATTTCCCTGCCCCTTCCTAGCTCATAAAGAAATTCTCCTAATCTTTCCATAGAATCGTTATTGTTTCAACTTTCACATTTAGATTTACACTCTAACTGAAAATGACTTTGGGATAGAGTGTAAACCAGGAGTCAAGAGTCTTTGTTTTAAGTGGATATCCAATTGACCCAGCACCATTTGGAGTTGAGGTGCAGGTAGAGAAGACTTCTTTGTACCACTCTGCAGCACCACTTTTTCATTAATCAAGATTTCATATCTGTTTGGACCTAGTTCTAGACTGTCTATTCTACTTTGCTGATCTATGTGTCTGTTCTTATGCCAATACCACACCTTCTTAAATAATAAAGCCTTAGACTAGGCCTTGATACCTGGTTAGTATAAATCCCCCAACTTTGTCCTTCTTCTTTAAGAATGTCTGGTTATTTTTTTGTCCTAGGCATTTCCATATTAATTCTAGCATCAACTTAAAGTTTACACACACACTAAAATTATTACTAGGAATCTATTGAATCTATCAATCAATTTGGGAGAGAACTGACATCTTTACAACACTGGGTCTTCAAATCCATAAATATCCCCTTATTTGGAGTTCTTAAAATTTCTCTAAGCAAAATTTTATAGTTTTCTATGTAGAAGCCTTACACATAATTTGTTATAGTTATACTTTGTGTTTTAAAATTCATGTTATTGTAAATGTATTAGTAATTTATTTCTTTCTAAAAAAAGATTTTTAAATTTATTTTTAGAGAGAAGAAAGAGAGAAAAAGAGGGAGAGAAACATCAAAGTGAGAGGAAACATTGATGGGTTGCATCTCCTACATGCCCCAACCAGGGACCGAAATTGTAACCCAGGCACATGTCCTGACTGGGAATCCAACCCCAACTTTACTTTGCAGGATGATGTCCAACCAACTGAGCCACACCAGTCAGGGCAGTAATTTATTTTCTAATGCTTTCTATAGCTATATAAAAATATAATTGGTTTTGTCTATTGAACTTGCTTTCATAAATCTTGCTAAATTCAATTATTAACTTCAATGTGTCATCTGTAGTGTTTTGGATTTTCTAGGAACATCATGTTATCTTACTCTTAAATTCTATGCCTTTTAATCATATAATTTTAAAGCATGTGCATTTTTCAGCTTGTTAATGGGATTAACTACATTGATTGATTTTTAAAAATTCCAGATCCCAACAAAACCAAACCAAAAACACGCGCACAAATCATTGATCCAGGGCACTCCTCCAGCATTTGTTTATTTACCACCTCCTGCACACCAGACACATTGCTGGGTGCTAAGGACATAAAAATGAATTCAGATAGTTATTACTCGTGATGATCTATCTCACAGGCTAGTAAAAATACTAATAGTTAAGATAAAATGAGAGTCCAGGTAGAGAATGTTCAAAACATTATAGAAAACCCAGCAACTGACTGTGGTTAGGGAAATTAGGAACAGCTTTTGGCTCTTAAAAGTGGGTTTTCAAAGGCAAGGATGACGGTGATGATGGTAAGCTGACATTTACTGGATATTCCCTCTCCGTGTCTGGCACCCTGTTCAGGTATTTCCTACATTTATTATGAGGTTAACATCCTCCCTTATCAGAAAAGACTTAGAGAAATTAACTGCCTTGCAAGTGAAGAGACTGGCTCAAAGGAAGCCAGACAATAACAAACATCCATCAACTTTATCTTCCACAAGAACAACATGGTTTTCTTCCACTCCCTAAGGATAATGTCTACATTACAGCAATGCTGGTGAGCATAAAGAGAAGGAAGTCAATTTTAGAGAAGTCTGCAAGGTATCTCTACAGCCTTGGGCAAGCCAGAGCTGCACTAGAATGGCCGTGTCTGTTTTGTTTTACTCAAGGTCATACGAATTGTGGGTGGTTCTCAACAGCACCCAGCAGTGAGCACAACTGCTTCTGCCAACTCTGGGACAGCTGTAAGCTCTGTCTAACCTCCCCTAGGAAATCTGAAGCAGCTGAGGAAAGAGGTCACAGGTCAAAAAGCAAGGGAAGGTGCAGTGAGCACGAGAAACAAGGACAGAGACAGTTTGAGAGGCTGGTGGTGAGAAAAACAAAGCTTAGGCTATCAGTGAAGTGAAAGAGAATTTTTTTAACTGCAAATCATTGCAATTTCCCAAAAGAATTTTTCAGTCTGGGAAGGTGGGAGTTGTGTTCTCCCATCCCCACAAAGGGTAATTAATATAGGGGCTTCTGGTTTGAGTGAGGGTGGTAGAGTTCCTTGAGGAGGAGAATGCAGGAAGTTTGAGGGAAAATATACCAAGTTTAGACTGGCACACATGACAATTGAGAGGACAACTGGTGAGAAAGAAGAGCAAGAAACACTAATCTTGGAGTCATCAGCCTCTGGTGTTAATTGAGTAGGTAAAATCACCAAGGGAGAGCATGTCCGAGAAAAAGACACACACACAAAAGGATAAAAAATGGAACCTGAGAGGACACAATATTTAGAGCAGGAAGAAGAAGGTGGAGTTAGTGACAGGCATGGAAAAGAACGCAAAGCTCATACTCTAACCACAAGGCCTTATAGCATTTCTAATGTGTCAAAGCATTACTGCAACCTTTCTGGAAATAAACATATTGACATGTACCCAGAGTCTAAAAGAGTACACATACCCTTTGACTTACCAATGTTGTGTCTAGAAGTTTATCCTATGGCAATTATCATAGCTGCACACAAAAGGTTACTTATAAAGGTGTGAACCATAGCATTACTTATGATAATGACAGGTTAGAAATAACCTGACTATTCAACTGAAGGGAGTTGGCTACATAAATCCCAGCACATCCACACAATAGGATATTATACACCCCATTAAAATTATACTAAGGAAGAATATTTGTTAACATTGAAAATTTTAATATATTGAGTGACACTGTCGGTATCCGTGGGTATATAAACATATCATATACTTTGGGAAATCCTGGAAAAATTATAGCCACAACAGTTCCTTTTGAATTATTTGCCTGTGGGAGTTTTGTTTTTTACTTTTTAAATAGGCTTTATGTTTTAGAACAATTTTAGGTTCACAGCAAAGTGAGTACAAGTACAGAGATTCCTCACATCCCCGTACCCCACAAGGGCACCTCAACACCCTCACATCGCTCGCCGAGTACTGCATTTGTTACACGGATTCACCCCCATAGACGTGCCATTGTTACCCACCGTCCCTAGTGTACTTTAGGGTCCACTCTTGATGCTGCACATTCTGTGGGCTTTGACAACTGTTTAATAACATGTGTTCAACACCACAGAGTCATTCTGAGCCGTTTACTGCCCTAAAAATCCGCTGTGCTCCACCTATTCATCCCTTTCTCCCCACTCATTTCTGGCAACCAGCGTTACATTCCCCTGCAGCTTTATTGAAGAATAATTGGTAAAATTGTAACATATTTAAAGTGCATAACAGGTTGTAATGTATATGTATACATTATCAAAGAATTCTGTCCATGGGAATTTTAAAATTACTGTTTCTGTTTTCTAAATGTTAGATAATGAATTACTTGTACACAATGAAAAATTATTTTCCAAATAGTGGAACTAAGGGGGAACAGCAGTGTCCAATGTTGCAGAGAAGTCAAATGGAGGAGCACTGAAAAATGGGCTGTTGAATTTAGCAACCCAGAAAGATAATGGAAGGCAAAGGTAATCAAGAGAAGAAGATTAGAGGTCAGGAACACAAGTGAGGAGCTCTGGAGCAGGGAAAGGCCACTCTGAGAGAACAGAGCTGCTTCAGTGCAGTGCTAGTCTTCTGTGGGCTGGGCACAGGAGGAGGGGACAGGCAACAGAGAATGCTGAGTGTCTTTAAATCACCTGACTGTGGCCGGGGGATGGAAGTGAAGCCAGCGCTAACTCACTTTGAGAGTGGGGACGAGGGGATGCTGATATTAGTTAGCATGCTTGATGAGCTCAGCAAGCTAGGAGAGGGGAAGAAGAAAGGATGGCAGAGTATGATAATTAAGGCAATCCCCTAGTTGTCTATTTGTGTCAATGGCTGTTGTTTCTGGAAAGTTAAACTAATCCAGGTTAGTTTAAATGGCAAGGCCCCGGGAGCATGGGGTTGAAGGGGAAGATAAATGAAGCTCATCGTAGAGTAACAAGACCTCTAAAGAAAGAATCGCAAACAGGGACATAGAGGAGTAAGAAAGTATGAAGGAAAGAATCAACTCTGTTCATCAGATAACCCCAGCTCTCCAGGTCACGTCTGTCAGCGGAGCTCAAGAATATCTACCAGCCTCTTGACCTCAGCCAAGTCACCAAAACTCTCCATGCCTCAATTTTGTCATCAATATTTATCTCCTGCAAGCAAAATATTAACATTGGCTATCTCCAGGTTTTTGGCATTATCTTTGCTTCTTTGTGATTTTTTTTATTTTTCAAGCTGTTTTATAGGAATATGTGTGTGTGAGGGTTTCAGAATTTGTAAGGTGTTTTGCAAATGCAAATATTACTAATATTGAAAGGAACACTTGCCCCCAAATATCTGCCCCACTGTTCTAAAGGGTTCCTGCTCACTCATTCTCAGTTTAAAATTCACATCACTAGAATCCCACACATTAGGCTACGGGAGACTAAGCAGCCTTCCGAGGGAGTTACAGTTAAAATAAATACATTATCTGGGAGTGCTTAGTTCTTTCCATTTAAAGAGATGTCTTCTTAAAAATTTTGCCAAGTCTCTGACCTCAATGGGTCTTTCCAGTTAACAGATCTCATTAAAGATGGTTTATCTCTAGGAACCATAAAAACATATTTGTCAATGTGTTTCCTTTCCCTAGAAAGATATGTACAACCTTAACAGTAATCCCACACAAAACTTTATCCCCCAAACACCCATCTACTGGAGAGACATTACGGTACTAGGACAAACTGAGAGAAGTTTCCAGTCAGACATTTGATTTTCTTGAAACAACAGAGAGGAAGTTTCTATTTATTATTATTATTATTATTATTATTATTATTATTATTATTATTTATTGATTTTAGAAAGAAAAAAGAAGGAAGAGAGAGAGATATTGATTTGTTTTTCCACTTATTTATATATTCACTGGTGGATTCTTGTAAGTGCCCTAGCCAGGGATTGAACCCATCAAATCCACAGCCTTGGTGTATTGGGATGACCTTCTAACCAACTGCGCTACCTGACTAGGCAGAGAGACAGTTTCTTTTTGTCTACCTGATGTGCACAACGGGGGCAGAGGGGGGTGGTGCGGAATCAGTCCTAATGACTCCTAGAACACTGCCTACAAGTGACTCCTTAAGTTCCTGACAAAAGCATTCCTAAAATAAAATAACTTACCTTTGGGCTTAGAACTGAGTACTGTCTCCACAACCTGTGTAACAATCTGCTTGACTCTTGGAACCATGGGACTCCTATGTGTCTTCACTACCCACAGCTACCCCATTCTATATCTTATTCACATTTTAGTAATCTTCCTAAGCTCCCCCCACCTCCTGGTCATCTGGAAATCTTAAATCCATTCTCTAGGCTTCTCTACCAAACCCTACTCTTTGGGAAGAATCTCAAACTGGCCTACCCTAAGTATCAAAACTGGGAGATTATCAGCAGCAAATGTATTTCCACAGATCCCTAGAGCTCTAACTCTTAATGGACTCAATTTTGCACATCCCCCTTGGCAACAGAAACACAAGTGATAGACCAGAAGGCATTACTGAAAATAGACAGACAATGGACTGTCCCGCCAGGCTAGCGCTCAGCATCCCAGATTGCAGGCGTGTTTTGCTATTAAGATCTGACAGGTGAAATGGGTTTTAGTACTCTATGTCAAAGGATCTCAGAGCCTGGAGCCCCATTATCCTTAAGTGCTCATGACAAAGGTAAGAACTACTGAGTTGTCTATAACAGGCTTTAATAATAATAATAATAAAGGTCATAGAAAGAACTTCATATGGAAGAACTATGTGGGATTGAAGAATAACAGACTTAGGGTCATGACACAGTTTTAACTGTGTAAGT
Source organism: Phyllostomus hastatus (assembly GCF_019186645.2). Classification (NCBI taxonomy): domain Eukaryota; kingdom Metazoa; phylum Chordata; class Mammalia; order Chiroptera; family Phyllostomidae; genus Phyllostomus; species Phyllostomus hastatus. The sequence continues at coordinate 13,945,209 of NW_025333498.1, read as the reverse complement.
CTCGGCACTGGCCACCTTTGGGAGAGGACAGCTGGGTGCTGATGGATCTCCCACTGCTCCTGAATTTGTAACAGATACATAGACCACCAAAACATCCATGTGTAAAGCCTGCTCTACTTTTTATTGTAGTTATTTTCTGCCATTCCCCTTGCTGGACCTTTCTTATGTAAATGTTGAGTCCAATTGTTCATTCCTGTTGCAGCCAGAAAACAAGCCCTTCACATAAGGGCTCTGAAATTCCCCCCATCAATATACTAATGGAAGAAAATATTACATTAAGCAATAGAATATTGTACCTCATGTTGGCTAAATGATGGCTTGGTGTGCATTAGTGTATTTGTTTTAAGGTGTTCTTTTGAATCTGGTATGAAAAGAAGAGCAGAAAGCTTCACAAATGATGTGCTATTGGGAGCTGAATTCTTAAGCACAATGCCAACTAAAGCAAGGCCAGAATAATTGTTTCATGGGGAAGCTATTTGCAAATACAGTATGCACTCTGAGAAGCTACTTGATGCCATGGCAAGTCATCTGCAAATGCACTTCGTGTGTGTGCTGTTAGGACAATTCAGGCTAGGAACTTAGAATCAAATCCAAGCAACACTCCATGCTGGCAAGGGTACATAGACAGTAATCTATCTGAATTCCCCAAAGACAGAGCAAGGCTCATAGTTTTTAGAGGGCTCACAATAGCCTGGTAAAATATAAAATAGGAAGGGTCTAAAATTTTAAAATATCTTTATAAGTTTACCTGGTAATAAAAATAACATAAATACGTGTGAAATTTTTAAGTAAAAAGAAAAGTTCTAATCTTCCTGGCTGGTAGAGCTCAGTGGATTGAGTGCAGACTGTGAACTAAAGGGTTGCCAGTTTGATTCCCAGTCAGGGCACACTCCTAGGGTGTGGGCCAGGTCCCCAGTAGGGGCCACATGAGAGGCAACCACACATTGATATTTCTCTCCCTCTCTTTCTCCCTCCCTTCCCCTCTCTCTAAAAATAAATGAATAAATTTTTTTTAAAGTTCTAATATTATCATCTCTGGAGATGACAACTGTTAACTATTTGGTGTAAGTTTTTCTTGATCTTTTCCTACAAATATATATGTTCATACATCAATTTATACTATATTTAACAATAGTTAATATATTTATCATTAACAATACTGAACAATATTCAACATCTACTGTGTACTAAACATTGTTTTAGTTGTTGAAGATATATCAGTGAACCAAACTGACAAAATCCTCACCTTTACTGAGGTTACATTCTAGTGAGAGTAGACAGATAGTAAACAATACCAAAAAAATACATAAATAAATTATATGTTAGAAGGTGTTTGGAATTGGGGGGGAAATAAAGCAGAATAACAGGGATTAGGAATACCAAGGGTGCCAAGCCTTACTAACAAGTAATATCTGACTGATGACTTTAAAGAGATGAGGATGGTGAGTCACGCAGCTTTGGGGAAAGAGTATTTTAGCTGAGGGAGTAGCCAGTGCAAAGGCCCTGAGGTGGGTGTGTGAGCGGCATGTCTAGAAATTACAAGGAGACCAGTGTGGCTACAGAAGTTTGAGTGAGGGTTAGGGGTGGAGAATCAGATGCTGGATTGTGTAGGGCATTGTAAGCCTTCAAAAGAATTGTAAATTTGGTTTTTACTCTAGTGAAATAAGGAGACATTGAAAAGTTTGTGGGCAGAATTGTGATATGATGCAACTTAAAGTTTAAAAGCATGGATAATCCCTTCCCAGGGAGTGAATGCCTGATAAAACTACAAAATCCACAAACACAATCGCCCATGAACATGAGTGTTTCTTAAGCCACTATAAAAAAATATAATCAGTTTTATTTAGTTGGTCATTTCCATCTTCTATCTTTTTCAAGGATCACAATGTCTTGAAACAGAATAAACATATCCTGATCTTCATAAGGTTGCGAAATTTAGTTCTGGCTCTGTAACTATCTTATATGACCATTCTGTCATAATTTTCAATCCATAAACTAAGGAGTTTGGCCATAAAACCATGTGTGCTATCAAGCCCAGCAGGCACCACTCCTAAGAGTCAACTCAAACAGGCAGACAGAATGTGAGTAATCACTGTGGCTCGTCCTCTGAGGTACTCTGTTCACCATGAGGAGAGAACTCCATTAAGTATTTAACACAATCACAAAGAGAACACCCAGCAGGCGGACAGCTATGATTACTTGCCCCATAGCCCTCGCAGCTGGCACCTGACAGCACCTGGGATGAGCTTTATATCACATTAGAAACATCCCTTTGTAGCTTTTATCAAAAGAAAGACCAACCGTTTCAAAGCCGAAATTTCAAAATAAAGATCATTCACTTGTTGCATAATTTTGGGCGGAATTTCAGAGGAATTCCCAAAAGTTATTTGAAGGCAGAAAATTCACAGGAATTGGAAATCTACTTTACAGTTTAATGCATAGCTTGACAGACTCAATTATCTTTTGTTAAATAGCAGAAAATAGCTGCTGGCATCATGAATTCTCAAACCGGCAGGCTTTGTGTGTTCGTTGCAGTTGGAGAACTACCAAATGTACAGGAGAGGATGTGTTGGGGTCAGCTCCTGCAGTTAGAGATCTGGAAAATCCACAAAAAGGTCCTTTGGGTCAGTCCTTTATAGCTGCTGCTGAACAAGTTCATTCGTGGAGAAAGGAACACCCAACCCACTGCTGCTGGTTGGAAACATCCACCGGTGCCTAATTAACATGAGGAAAACCTAAACTTCTACTGTATTAAGTCACAGAGGTTTCGGGGTTTATCCATTTTCTGAACTGACAGTAGTTTGAAGGTAGGCACCAGAGCTGTGTTTGAAATACACTGACATGACTGGCTTTTAGCTATATGTTTTAAGGACTGGTGGGTTGGTTGGGCCTGGACAAGCCAGTGAGCCCCTGGAAGTTGATTACCCCTGATATACTAGGTGACCTCACCCCTGGATGCCTGACCACTCTTGTGAAGAGCCGGGTCTGCATATCGTTTGCCACTATAAGGGAGGATCTGGTGGCCATCTCTCCAAGGCAGCCCAAGGCCACAGGACATGCATCCAGCCTTCACCACCTGCTGACACCTTTTATTGCTTCTCTGCTGTCCAGAAAAGACAAGACCTCACTTTCCTGAAGGTCTAAATGCTGTTGGACTATTACTATAGCCCTTCTTTACTGTAAACAAATAATCAGTCTTAACTCCCTTTTCAGGTAGAGACTTTTCTATTCCTTCCTCCCTGTGTCTCTGGAGGAAGAGGACACTGAAGCTGGCTTGCCCACGGTCCAAATTCTGCTGGTCTGCAGCTCTGTGTAAAGGCTCCCTCAGGTAAAGAAAAGAATTTACTTTTAGCATCTCCCTGGAACTAAATGACTAGTCCGCAATCAAGCTAATATCTTCACCTGATATTTATATAGGACTCCAATGTTTACAGAACGTTTATACAGAGTTTTACGTATTATAGTTTGTAGGTAAGCAGTATGCCCCAGACTACTCAGCTGGTAAATGGAGCAGTCAGGACAAAAAGCTAGGTCTGCCAGCCACTGAGTTCATGTGCCTGTATGGAGAGAGGGAGGAAGGGGTGGTCGCCCTATGGCCCAGGCAATCCTCAGCAGGGGATCCCCGCCTGCCAAGACCATGCAGGAAAAGAGAATTGAATTAGGAATCAGAGGCCCAGAGCCCTTCCTCAAGGAAGATGTGTGGCCTTCGGCAAGCCACTTCAGCCCTCCGAGTCTTTGGTTTTTTCACCTGTAAATCCAAGAAATCTCTAATATTTCTGTAATTGAAAGTTGATATATCTATAATATGAAACCTCAGAACAAAACCAATCCACTTTTGGGTGTTCCATTCCCAAAGTAGTGACATTGTTGATGAACTGGAGTCCTTTTTCCTGCTCAGTTAAAATTCGGGTAGCCAGAATTAGTTATTGAGCCATGGAGAAATTTAGCATAGGTGCCAGTGTTCGGGGTAATTGTGTTTCTGGCATTATGTTGCTCTATGTTGAGAAAATCTGTAGGAAAAAAAGGAATACTTTAAAACAATTCCCTGTACTACCTCTGCAAATTACCATTCTTGTTTACCAACCTCAAACTATTCAGGGAAGTCAGCGAATGCAGAGAACAAAAAAAGCAACTACTTTTCCCAGTGGAGATAACAATTAGTCATTAATCCTGCATTTTTAAAAAACTGCTCCCTTATATTCTATTGCTATAAATAATGACTCAGTTGTGATTATTGGGGAAAAATATGAATCTATGCACCAGACCCTAGAAGAGAGGACTCAGACTTTTGCAGGAAGTCAATACCATTCTAAAAGATACCCTCTGTGGCAAGGATAATTTTAGAATTACTTTTAGTGAAACAATGAATCAATTGCATTTTGTCATGGCATTTTTTTTGTCTTGAGAGAAATAACATGTTAATAAAAAATATCTGAAAATGGTCATCTTTATTTTATGATCTATGTCATCTTCCATCAGTCCTTGTGGGGAGAAGCTTTCAGCCTCTTAGCCTCTTGGGGCAGTGCTGTGGCTCCCTCTGAACTCTGTTCCATTATAACACCAACGGTTGACATTTGTTACTGAGGCAACAAAGTAACAAATAATTTTGCTTTTCCTGGTGTGATACACAGCACACACAAACCCCCCCACACACACACAGACCATACACACACATTTGTAGGACAAATCTACTAAATGCCTATATTTAGGCATCCCTCTCTCTTCCCTTCCTTCTCTCATCTTCATTTGTATTGATTAGCTCCTTTCTATTTTTTCCTTAGCTCAAAAAGGGAAACATAAAATGACTTTAAATTCTAGTACCATGTAAAGACAACATGGAAAAATCGTGGCATGATGCATCTTAGGATTTGTATTTAAAATCCAGTATGCACTATATGGTAGATTGAAGGCATTTAGGTGGAAAGCCAGGAAATAATTATGATCCAAACACACATTTTATTTTATCATAGAGTAGAATGTGATTTCACAACACAGTCACTGCTTAACCAACCACAGTTTACTGTCTTCAGACATCATTGCTTCTAACTACTAGATCAGGGCATGAAATTTTTATGCTCAGTCCCACAGAAATAACTGTTGCATTTTTGCTCAATGGTCCACATTATTCTTTTTAAGGACCATTGGAGCAGCCAGACACACTGGAAGGGACTGTAGAGTGTGGAGGAGATGTAAATCGCGGCATCACCAGTCAGGGAGAGAGGTGGTGAGATCTGCCTGTGGACACAGGATCTGATATGTGCAAGCTTGCCATATTGTAGGACAAAGAAGTATTCTTGAAATATTAGTTGTGCTTACTACACTGCAGTTTTTCATGAGAAAAAAATAATAATTGGACAAGAATTTTCTATTTCCTGCCAAGGGGAAGACACTTATTGCCTACAACGAACATGTCATTGTCCTAGACAGTGCTAGAAAAGCTGTTGCACCTGTGTACTTAGAGACATGTACAAGAATGTCCTTGGCATTTTATATGTAACCGCAAAACGCTGAATCCAAATGTCCATCAACACTACGGTGGATAAATAACGTGAGGCATATTCATACAGTGGGATACTTTGCAACAGTGAAAATAAATGAATGAAATAGAAATTCAAGAGACTTGGGAATATTTGTTGAATAAAAAAAAGCAAGCCACAGGAAAACATATGCAGTATAATTCAATTTATATGAACTTTAGAGATATGCAAAATATAACAATGTATGCTGCAGGGATTCAAACCTATGCAATGAAACTATATAGAAAAATAAAAGAATGCTAAATTAAAATTAGGATAGTGGTTACCTCTGAGAGGAAAATAAAGGAGATGGGATTAGTGAAGATCAATATAAAGATTCAAAATAATGACCATGTTACTTTTCTTAAACTGAATGGTGGTTATTTACTGCATCATATTTTGTTACACCTTTACATAGGCCTTTTGAACCAATTTTTTTAAAGTGGTGTAATTTGTTGATTTTTTTTTCTTTTCCAAAATTTGACTTCGTGGTCCACAGCTAAGACCAGAATAACAGTAATCCATACCAAATCTGGTGCTATCATGTGGGGAGGCAATCGGCCATCAGCCCTCGACATCTAATGTGCTGCCTTTGTGACAATGAATTGGCAATGCACCCTGTTTCTGCATAGAAAGGCTTTGAGTTTGTTCAGCTATTACTGATGTTAATAATAGACGACTGAGAGCACTTCATAAAACTATGAGTCCAGAAACCAATTCTTCAGTATTCTCTAAAACCAGGGAGAAAAGAAACATGGCAAAAGGCAAAACTTTATAAAATCGCTCCTTAGCCAATCACAACGCTAACGGGCACAAATATCGTTTCCTATAATCGTCTCCAGTCCGACAGTCACAGACTGAAGGTGGCGGTGTTCTTCCTGATGGGAGGGGCACTTTCCCAAGGAAGGTGGCGCAACATTCAAATTTGAGGAAACAGAACTGAAGAGCGCTCAGCACTGGGACGGTTCAAGGAGCACACTGGGGAGGCGCCCGACCCAGACTGGGCGTTCAGGAAAGGCGCTGGCGCTTAGTAATGAAGAGGAAATACCTGGGGGATATAGCCTGGAGAAAGAGAGTTCCCGGCAACTGAGGAGCGGTGTTGAGTTTGGGGGATTTGAAATTTCCCTGCCGAGATCTGCACAGATGATCTGGCTGAAACTAAAGATAGACTTCGATTCCCGCCTCAATGCATCGTTGTACTCCACTCCATGCTTTGGAGGCGGCACAGGCCAGGATCAAGGACAAGGGCTGCGGAGGCTGAGACTAGGACTGAATCCCTGTCTGTCTCCGGAGTCTCAGACCAGCTCTCCTTGTCTGTAAAGTGGGGGTGACGACACCTACCTCTTAGGGTTGTGCAGATTAAATGTTCAGTTATTATTACTCATCTACCTTCTTTTGTAGCCAGTGTGACCTTTCTAAAAATACAACTCATGCTTCTCCCCCATTGAAAACTGAACTACTGGTTCTCCATTGCCCACGATAAATATTCAAATCTCTTCACACGGTTTTCACCCCTTTGAGTGACCTGGCCTCTGTGCTCCCTTCCAGCCTCAACTACCTGGCCCTTCAGCCACATTAACTCTTCTCAGTGCCCCAACTCTCCAATAAAGTAAAACACATTTTATAAGTTCATATAAATGTTTCTGTATGATACACTATACTATCTTAGAACTTAAAGGTCTGCAAATAAGGCCCAAGTGTCCATCAATACATGAGTGGATAAGACAACTATGGGACATTTACGCAGTGGGATACTACTTGGCCATGAAAAAAAAGAAAATTTTACCTTTGGAGACAGTGTGGATGGACCTGGAGAACATTATGCTAAGTGAAATAAGCAGTCAGAGAAAGACAAATACCACATGATTTCACTCATGTGGAATCTAATGAACAAACTGAGGTAACAAGCAAAACAGAGACAGACTCATAGAAGGAGAACAGATGACACCTAAAGGTGGCAGGGGTTAGAGGGTGGCAAGACTGAGCAAAAAGAAGAGACTCACAGACATGGACAACAGGGTGGTGATTGCTGGGGGGAGGGGGTATAAAGGGAATAAATGGTAATGGGAAGAACTATAATAAAGATTATATATTTTAAAAACTCCTATAAGTAAGAATCTACATTGCTTTAATATATTATGCATATCAGCACAATGATTAACATTGAACAATAATGAACCAATTTATAATTTCTTGGGAGTAATTTTTAAAAATATAGTAGTTGTTCTAACATCTATTGGGAAATAATTATGTTATATACACATCTTTCTTGTTAGCTATTTCATAGTTTAATGTAAACTGTGATTAATATAAAATAAACATGGGTACATATAATGCATGGGTACATGTATATGGGTACATTTAGTCTAAAATGTTCCCAATCATAAAAGACCATCAGACCAATGCAATAGAGAACCACTTTGCCACAAGTCAGGGTAGACAGAGAAACTGTCAGCCAACAGCAGGCAATGCAAACAATCATATCAGAGGGGAAAGATGCAAAGGAATTTCTGGGAAACTCAGGGATTGCTGTCAGTCTATATGATGTCCCTCTTTTGCTTCAACCAGCAAACCATCAACAGAGTGGCAACCGAACCCTTAGATTCTGAAGGAGAGACTCCTCTTACCTCGGCATCAAAGCGAGGGTCCTGGTAGGCGTCACTGATGTTCACAGGAAGGCCTGTGGAAGCCACGAGCTCAGCAATGCTGTTGTTTATCAGCCAGTCAGAGTATGATGACTTTTCCATGCTGTCTTTGAAACTGTCAGAATACCAGTGCAGGCAGCGAGGAAAGAGAGAAACATCAGTTGCTTGAAAGCAAATCCTGTAAAACTACACTTAAAGCAAGAATACCTGTCCTCATTAAGAAGGGATAAATGGCATTAGTCACAGAACAATAGAGGAGTGATTATTAGGATCTTCTTTAAAAAAGTTTACCTACTGTAAGGTAAAATGATCACATCCATGCATAGAAATGATAGATTCTCTACGGTCCAGAGAGTAGCACTAGATTGTATTTAGGCTTCGAAGTCAGATGACGAGCAAAACTGAAGCTAGGACACCGGGATGAAGTCCACTCACCTCACCAGCCCTCCCCCCCTAACTGAGCAGACTAGATGTTTGGCACCAAACAAAATGAAACCCAAGAACGGGTAAAAATCAGAAAATAAATTGACAATAAATTGACATACTGAGCTCTGACAGCCAGGAGCTGTGGAAATGCAAACTCAAGCACTGTTCAAATTAGCAACATCGAGGTAAATTTTCATGGAGGATGTAAGATTTGTGGCTTAGGAGGTGATAAGGAAAATTATGTAAATGAGCACAAGTACATTGGGGCACAAGTAAACTATAATAGTCTTCAAACTACATTCTGTGGTTTCCAGGAGGTATAATGAGTATACTACAGCAAGAATAATAATAACAACTCTATTGACTTTTTAATCTAAAATGCATTATACGTAAGCAAAGCACTAAACGCTGCACGTGGTCCTTGTTGTTACGCAGTGATGCATCTGTGTGGGACCTGTGCCCAACTGAGAAGGCCCGGAACTAGCACAGCGAGGCCACCGCGTGCATGAGTGAGTGGGAAGCAGAGGTATTATTTGCCATCATTAATATAGTTCACCTGTAATGACTGTTGGTCTGTACCTGATAAATTCAAGATATTTTTGCATATTTTGTGATATTATTAATCCTTTATTTCATATTAAACATCACTAGTATATAAATTTATTCTCTGTGGATCTCTGCCTGAAAATGGAAGTTTTAATAAAAAGCTGAGTCTTATACTTCTCAGATGGCACCTGAATCAAAGAAGTAAAAAGACTGAGGACTTCAAAGATGACAGAAAGCTTTTTTACTTTCTAAAAGAAAAAACCCAAAGGAACAACAAAAGAAGTCCACGTTTCATTTTTGCCTTGTTAAATTATACCTGTGAGAAGTGAAAGAAAAAAAAGGGAGGGGGCAGGGAGACACGTGATAATGCACCCGGTATGACAATCCAATTTCATGGAGTCATTTCCAAGTTTATCGAGGGTGGGATTGAATGTTGGTAATTCTTGCAGAAATTAATCGGTCTGTCAATTCACCCTGTGCTGTCTGTGTACTGTATTCCATACTACAAGTTTTAAAAAGTGTTCTGTGATAAAATAGTGTGGAAGGTGCTGACCGAGAGTGTGGTGGAAAGAAAAGCTGCAGTAGGACCCTGGGGATGAGTCAGGGAAGGACCCTGGAAATAAAGGGTTGGGTGGGGGGAGGCAGAGGGTGGCGAAGGGGGCCCAAGGAAGGAGCTGGTTTTATCGACAAGCATCAAAAATATTTAATCTGGGTTTTTCAGGATGGGCAAGAGTTCAGACAGGAGGGATTGGGGGCATGAGGAGGAAAGCACAAAGAGAGGAAGAAACATCGAGAACAAGAGACAGAAAGGGGGCACAGCAGAGTACAGGGTGCTCCTCAACACGTTAATAATTAGTCCCCTTTGATGGCAGCACAGGGTGCAGACTGTGTGGGGATAAGACTGAGAAGCAGTTCAGGACTTGAAGGCGGAGGCTTTGACCGAGGAGCTGAGACTCTAGTTATAGGGAATGGGGAGCTGCTTAAGAGTATTGTCCAGGGAAATAACATGACTTGAGCTGTGATTTTTTAGGAAGCTTAATCTGGGGACAAAGAGCAAAAAGAGTTGGCTAAGAGAGATTGAAGGTGGGAGGGATCCTTGTACACCGTTCAGGTTGTGCAGCTGGGAGGTGATGATGCTGCCCACCTGAGAGGTGCTGCAGAAGGTTTCACAGGGCTGGGTGGGCAAACAGCAGTGGCTTACATTTCACTCATGTGCCTGTGGCACGATTAGCAGAAGTGAGTGTTTTGAGGAGTGAGGAGACGAGAAAAGGTAAGAGACATTCTGTGATCCTAGAACACATCATTCACTGTTGAAAACCCAGGAGCAGAACCTGTATCAAATCTTTAGGACTAAAAGTACTGATACAGAGTTGGGAGTATCTTTGGGGAAAATAAAATGGATGAGATCACTTAGGGAGAGAATATGTAAGTAAATCTACATCTAGGGGAAAGAAGGAGAAGAAAGGCAATAATAAGGGGTTAGGGGATAAAGAGAAGAAATTGAAAAAGGTAAAATAAATCCATCATCACCCATGGTGGGCCAAGAGCCCAGATGGATGTTTTACCTGATGAATTTGTTTTGTTCTCACATAAATCTTACAAGATGGGTACAATTCTCTACACTTTACAGGTCAGAAAGCTGAGGCTCAAAAATGCTAAACAATTTTCCCAAGTGGAGATAGAATTTTCAGCTACATGTGACTCCAGAGCCCCGGATTATTTTGTTTATCCGATTGCCTCTCAGGGAAGGAGCTCCTGTGCAGGAGTAGAGCAAGAATAGTAAGTTCTCACCCAAAGAAAAAGAGGGCCAGTCAGTATCACAGTGTTTCAGGAAGATGCTGCAGCTAAGAAACACTTTGGGCTGAGAGTGGGGTCAAAGGAAGAGGGAGGAAAGCACTTCGGACTTGATAATCCAGCACTTTTAGGTCCCTCCTTCCAGAATCCCGAAAGAAGATGATGATGATGGAAACACTCACTGAGCAGAGGTTCCTGAAAGATTCATTCTAAAGATAAAACATGCTTAGATCTGGTTAGATCAGGCTGCATCTGTATTGAAATCACTATAAAATTGTTGTTGAACAGTGTAGTAGACAGCAGAATTGACTCTGTGCAAGGCACTACTGAGGGGCTTTCTGGAAAGGATGAGCTATGGTCTCTGTCCTCCTGGGGATGGCCACCCACATGGGGAAATGAGGCAAACACACAGACTGACATTTAAACAATACATAATTTCAAATAAAAAATTGTCACATGGCTGTGACAACTAGTTTCTAAGTCAACTGTACCAGTTATGACGTGGAAGAAGTGCAGGGAGGGAGAAACCATATCAGGGGTTGTCATCTAGCTACGGCTTCAGAACGGAGGTGAGAGACAAGCTGACCTGTAGCTGCAACAGTGCAAGCAGATTTTCTGAAAATGACCTCTCCATTTCTTCAGCTTCATGTGGCCCAGGGCCACAAATTAAGGCCCAGTGTGACAGAATGCTCAGAGCAACAGTCAGAAAGGTAGATCTGTCTTTCTGTTGTATTTATGCCACATTCTGGCTTTCATACAAATTCACCCCTCCAAATCTAATGTTCTACTGTAATGCAAATCATGACAGAGTTAAAGCTTTCAAAACCTTGCTCTTCTTTATATAAGCAATTTTGTTTTGTGATTAAAAGCATGAGCTTGAGAGTCAGATATACCTGAATAAAATATCTGTTTTACCATGTCCTAGCAAAATGATCTCAGACATGTTACTTACATTTTACCTATACCAAAGAGATAATGCTACCACAAAGATATTGTGCAGACTAAAGTAATAATTTCTGCAAGTGTTTCACTAGGCCATAGCACACATTTTGTTTAAAAAAAAATCAACTTTTTAGCAATTCCCAAAGTAAGCTCTGCATCTAGCAGTACCCTTCCATACATTTTGGTAATGTGGTGCTGTGAATTTAATGACAAAGGAAAGGGCCCAAATTAATTGTGCTTCTTGAGGGGCGCATCTGGCTTAAAGGATCAGTTCCTTCCTAAAGGTCCTAGATGTTGGCTCCTTCAGACTTAGGAGGGTCTTTTTAGTGTGTGTGGTTTCTTCCCAGTCAAAAGGGTCAAGATGAATAGTTCTTAATAGGTCTTATTTTTTAACAGGCTTTTGGAAGCTTAAATTAATATCAAAAACTGAATAAACCAACTTTGTAGAGCTCCCCCCAATCTGATCAGAGATAACAAAGACCAACAAATCCAACACTGAGGTTTTCAGTTTGGGCCAGAACCAAGATAAGAAGAATTACCACAGTTTGGAAATGCATCACTCATTCGATTATTCTGCAGTTTGTGGGTGCAAATGAGATCCCATCAGTTCAGTGGATCTCAGCTGCTATGTGCAGAATTGCAAGAATGCAGTCAACGCCAAGTCCTCTCCCCACCCCCCTGCCTCTAGGGAGACATTCTTTCACTTGAGACCCCTTGTCAAAGCCCACTGCTTGGAATTCTCTCGAAAGAGGCCAGACACTGGCTCCCAGAGTACCAAAGTTTCATGCACTAAGGGAAGAATTCTCTTCCCAAGCTCTGCAAAGAATTTTGGCCCCTAGTTTCTAAGGCCGTAATGCTTGTGTCTACATTATCACAAGTTTCCTCATTAAATAGCCCCTTTAACTTCTGCCCATACCCCTCTCTGTGCAGGTAAAAGGTAGGGCTGAGCTTACCATCCATCTGCGGATGGGTTACTATCAACCAACTCCTTTCAGCAAAAAGAAAAAGGTTCTTAATAATCATCTCATGCACGCAGATGTCTGGTATGCATGTTGGTGGTCATGCATGTATGATACTTGTCAAGATACTTACTGCACACAGGGCCCTACAGAGAGGGGGAAATATGGCTTAGCATCCTTGACAATACTCGTTTGTTGATGAAAAACAAAAGTTGGTTGGGAAACCATTCAAATATTCCTAGAGTTTGTTTTAATATCTTGCCCATGTTTCATAGCTTTTCACATTCAAGACACCATGCAACTTTGACACCTGTAGTGAGGATTTTTTTTTCAAATTTGACATAAAAAAACACAGTAGCAAAATAAAAAATCCTTAAACTAAGAGTCTGAAAAAAGTAAAATAAACCTAATTGTCATATAAACTTCAGCAACACTTTCTTAAAGAGTAAAAATTAACCACTTATTTTAACTTTAAATTCATTTATAAAACAAGTGAATTGTAAACAAATCCTTTAGTTTGTTTTTCACTAGAATCAGGTGCATAGAAAGATGCAGGGTTTTAGATGACTTTCCTGTAAAGGACTTCAATTTAGATTCTCCTTCAGTGGCATCTTGCTTCCAAGCGTGAGACTCAGACTGACTTCAAACAGAGCTTCCTGAGCTCAGCTATATTGACTGTGGAGAGATAAAAGAGAATTGCCCTATTACAGAAAATGTGACTGCTCCCGACATGAGGGTCAGTGAGGTGGATACAAGCCTCAGGGTGGACCAGTTGTAGAGTAGTGTAGGAGAAAAATCGATCCAAGTAAAGCAAAATGAGACAAAATAAAGTACCCCAGAACAAGTAACTTCACCATCTTCAATTGTCTGAAACACCTATCTTAGCTAAAAGTTCAAACACAGAAAACTGGATGTAAATTAACTTAAGATTACTGTTAGAATTAATTCTCAAAAATGAGTCTCCAAATTACAAGACAAAACATCTGAATAAAATGATGTTAATCATTTTATTGACGTTTTTGTTCTCAACGGTGGTTTACTCTACTCTTCAGTACAGACTCCCAATACTTTCCTGTTTCAACAGTGATCACTGGACCCTTACTGAATGCTAGAGAGTAGTGGGATGAATCTTATATGAAGTGATCACTGAGAGTCTTTGACTGTTTGCTGAAAGGAGTTGGCACATGGTAACTCATCTATACATAGATGGTCAGCTCAGTTGTGCCCTAATCTATACAGAAAGAGGTATAGGCAGCGGCTAAAGGGCACATACCTTGAGGAAGCTCATAAACAGTGCCAGTGGGTTGTGATTTATACCCTAATGGAAGGATGTACAAGACATTAGGGGAACAGAGAAAAGAAGGGTCAATTTTGTTTGAGCTGGGAATTATATTTGGGGGATCACTTCAAAAAAAGAAGCTGTTTTAAGCTGTTTTTTTGTGGTATTATTAAGAGTTCATCTGGTAGAGAAAGTAAGAGCAGTTCAGCCAAAACCACATCATGAGTAAAGCTTTAGAAGTGTGAGGTTTTCTGTACTGATATGATAAATAGTAGAGCTAAAACTTAGGGAACAGGGCAGAAATGATGGATAAGTTTACAACAAAAGAGGCCAGCTAATATATTGTGTGGTTTCATGCACTTATTTTGTATCCACAACCACAGTATACTGATGATTCCCACATCCCTATCAGCAGCCTGCTGAATCCTAAGTTCCCTACATATGTGTATGTGTGTATGTATGCATATGTGTGTGTGTGTGTGTGTGTGTGTGTGTGTGTGTACACACATATATCTCCAAGCACTTTCTGGATGCTTCCTTCTATCCCCCGGCATTTCAAATTTAACATTTTCAAGACTGAATTAACACACTTACTTTGATGTGTTAACAATCATTAATAAAAACTATTACCATTAACTAAAAATAGACCATTGGTTTAGGAACATTAGTTTCAACATAGATCATCTACTTTCTCACTGTAGAGTAATGATTGTCACTTGCCCTCTGACTCTTGAGTATTATCCAGTGGGGGTAGGACTCAGAGAGGCAAAAGTCAGGAACTCCAAGAACTCTTTAGGACAAATATTTATTTTTTATGCTTTACAAACAAAAACAGATTTTTGATCTATAGGTTGTGGCTGGTGCTGTTTGCCATTTGCTTCATCAACTAGAGGTCTGAATTTTGGTTCACAACGAGAAACTTTATTCTTTAAGTTTTCTTCTCAGGTAAGCCTGTTTATCCCTGGGCTTTCTGGAAGACTCGGGCTATGTGACATTAATTGAAGTTGTCTTTCAATTAAAAGATTAAGAAACTAAGTGAATGCCAGTGGGACTCAAAGCTAGGACCTCAGCAGGAGATGCTCAAACACCCAGAAGTGGGAAATTAATAACCTCCTACTGGCTTAAGTCTATCTTTGAAGGTTGCCAAACAAGTCCTTTAGCCATAAAAAGTAACAAAAGCATGATTGGCAAGCAAAACTAGCCTGTCAATTTTTACACAGTGGTAGGGATGCTCTGAATTACAGAAGTTCTTGAAGCTTATCTTGGGCTGTGAAAGCACTTGTCTTTAAGGTCTTGCCTGGGGACACTTCATCACATTCTTATTTCTCTCATTTCAAGCACTCTCTGTTATCAGACATTAAGACATGGTGACTAATTCTATCTTTCATTCTCTCAAGTTGTACAGTTAGAACGATGAGATTTATTGCCCCAGGAGCCAGTGTCACTTTGGGGAAGTGTGCTGTGACTCTCAGATGGGTGTCAGATGGCATCACTGTGAGTGGTTGATATCTATAAGTTTTTATCATATGACCACAAGTGCTGGGTTTCACAGCCACGCAAATGTGGCGGTTTCTTTTTCTGCTACTTTGGTCCAACATTTCCTAGCTGTGAGACTACAAATAAAGTTTTTATAACTCTGACTCTTAGTTTCCAGAATGGAAAATAGGAGAACTAAAACCCATTTTACAAGGCTATTTTGAGGATACAATAATACAATGCTGAAGAAGCATGACAACAGAAACCTCTCGATCAGTTCTTTATATCACAAAGATTTATCTTTCATTATAAACACGAAGGTATAAGACACGCTCTGTTTAACTGCTCACTTCCCGGGGCAAG
The DNA here is from genome assembly GCF_019186645.2 of Phyllostomus hastatus. Lineage (NCBI taxonomy): Eukaryota > Metazoa > Chordata > Mammalia > Chiroptera > Phyllostomidae > Phyllostomus > Phyllostomus hastatus. The sequence continues at coordinate 13,929,263 of NW_025333498.1, read as the reverse complement.
AGAGATATTACTGTTTCTTACTGTGGCATCATTGTCAGATTTGGAGAGGTGCCGAAGAGAAAATGTGCTAGCTGGCAACAGTGGTGATGATAGGGCACAGGGTTAAAATTATATCCTGCTACATGTTTCAAGTAGCCCCTCTGCATCTTTCTGAGAGTGCTGTGGCCTCATCCATCCATCTATTTGGTCTGGATTGAGAGCATGCCTTCCAAACAAGCCCTGGACATAGGTCTACACCACAAAAATGGAAAAGTGGGCTCAATGTGGTAATATGTTAACTGCAGCATTTTTAATGGGAGGCCACTAAAAGTAAAAGACTCAAATGCAAAAGCCAATTGTCAAGGGTTTCGAGGTGCTATAGCTCTATTTACTGTAGAGCATCAATCTAAGGGACAGCTGACCCACAGAGGCTATGTTATTATGTTTGATCTCAGTATTTATTCATTTGTCTTGTTATTCAGAGAATGTTTTTACAGCTTTCATTATCTTCAGTTTTACTAGAGTGACAAGCCCACTGGACTGAAATAAATAGGGGAAATGAAAGGGTTCGTCTTTCATTTGAATGTTCATGTTCAAAGGCAGGACAAAGAAAAGAAGGAAAATACATATGCTTGGGAGATATGTGTCCTTGAGTTTCTTAAGAGTCTGGAAGGGACACAACTTCATTGTAAATGTTTCCTCTCCTTCACCGATGTTCAGTTTCGGCAGTCAGCATCATACAAATGCGGTGCAGACGCTCACACCACTCTTGTCACAGAGGGCATTTAGAACATGAGGTTATTTGGCTGGAGGGCTGGGGGGACATGCAAGCCCAGAAGTATCCCAGTGACATCATTCTCTGAGAGGTGTGCTTAGGTTAGATACAAAGTGTTTCACTGGAAACATCCCAAACTCATAACATTCTGTATACTTTTAGGGACAGAATGCAGGGAGTATCTAGGTGACTCTGTAACAATGGAGCTTCCTGATAAAGAAGTGGCCTTCGTACCAAGAAGGAGCCCCATACGTTAGTCTCTGGTACCTTTTTATCTTCCACTGAGCTAACTCAGACCTGACGAGCCACTTCTTTGCTGAACAACATCAAGAGGGTAGAAAGGAGCCTCCAGGACCATCTGGATCTCTCTTCTTCAATTAGCAACATTAAATATTGGCGTAATGAGGTGCTGCAGTCCTGAATTTGCTAGACAATGAGCAGTCAAATAAATGTCCTAAGGTTCTCGTTAAAAGTTACACAGCAGCACGCATCTCGCTTATGATCCAAGAGGACAGGTGGTAGCGATGATGGTGTTGTTTTAATTTTTAATGTTTTAAAGGTTTTCTGCATTTCCTTCAAATTAGAAGAGGTATCATTTTTATTTATACAAAACAACCATCCCATGTTTCCTAGCACATCCTTCTTAGCACAGTACAAGAAAGAAAATCCATGAAGAAAGTAGGAGAAAGAGGATACATTCATAGTACACTATGGAAATATGCTGTCTGATAGCAGTATGTTAAGTTTGTCTATCATTCCCCATTTCTTTAGGTAATAGATTTAAAATAAGGGAAAAAGAGGAGAGGTCTTCCAAATTGACCGGGTAAGGACCACTGAAAATTTGTTCTTCCATAACAGCAGTGGACACTACTAGCAAAAAATTTTAATAGCAGCTTTTTGAGATCTCTGGAAGTTAACAAAAGGCTTGCAAAAATGCAGAATGTTTATTTAAAAAAACAGTTGAATCTTTGTATGGACAGCAAGTTTTGTGGCATTTTAACTTACTCATTCCCATCTCCGTCTCCCCAGCTCTAGGGTAGCTGTGAAAACAACAGCCCCATAATTATATTAGCTGTGAAGACCAGCAGCTTAGCAGCCACTGGCACAGGAAGACCTGATTTGGGGCTCCCCACAAGCCCTCTCCCCAGGAAATTGCTATTATTTGACTTGTTTGGCAGCTCAATGGAAATTTCCACTCACAGAGCTTGTCTTTATTCAACTGGGCTTGGAGCTCCCCTACTTGGAGCAGAATTTACCCCTGGGGCCTTTGTGGGGAAAATAGTTAGTAATTATTTAATGTTGCAACTGCCTTAGGCAGGCATAACAGTTGCAGCTAGCAAGAAGCTGACCAGAAACCTTAAAAGGAGAAGCATGGGAAAGAAATATTTCTAGGGGGCTTTGAAAAGCTCTGACATATTCCTTTGAATCTAGAAAGGCATGTTCACTTGTAGAGTTGTTTATACGCCCAAGAAAGATATGAGAAAGCCCTAATCTCTCAACTTTGGCTGACCTTGAAGTTCTGTGTAAGCAGAAGGTGCAAGCTAAATAAACTTCCTGTCACAGAAATGAAGGTATTCCCCAGATGCCCACAGATCCCCTCTGCGAGGTGGGGAGACTTACTGGCCCAAAGCTTTCAAGGAAATCTCTGTCGAATCATTAACTGACACTTAAGCTAACCACGAGAAAATAATAGTTTAGGGATGTACTAAACAACAATAGTAACAGTAATAACAGCAACCTACAGAAACAACAACAAACCCTACACAGAGTGACTGAGGAGCAAATCTAATTCCCAGAGTTATCACATTATATTATTTAAACTATTCAGTTGTTAACAAAAAATAATGAGATGTATAAAGCAATTGGCAAGTATACAGGGAAAAAAGCAGTCAGTAGAAACCCTCCCTGAAGCCCAGATGAACTTGCTAAACACAGACTTTAACTTATCTATTATAAATATGTTAAAAATACCAAAGAGAAACATATAGAAAGAAATAAAGGAAAATATGATAACAATGTTCATCAATTATAGAATGTCAATAAGAGATGGGAATTATAAAAAAAGAACCAAATAATAGATCTGAAATTTAAAAGTATAATCAACAAAATGAAAAATTTGCTAAGAAGAGTCAACAGCAGGTTTGAGAAGCCAGAAGAAAAAAATCACCAAACTTGAACATAGAATAGCTGAAAACACCTAGTTTTAGATACAGAACAAAAAAGAATTTAAAAAATGAAGAGTCTCAAACACATGAACATATGCATAATGGGAGCCTCAGAAGGCAAGTAGAGAGGAAAGGTTGCTGAAAGAATATTTGAATAAGGAATGGCTAAAAACTTTCCATATTTGATTAAAATAAACACTAATCTATACATTTAGAAAGCTCAACATTCTCCAAGTAGGATAAACTCCAGGGATCCATATCTAAACACATCCTGATTAAGTTGCTGAAAGTCACTTACAAATAGAAAATCTTGAAAGCAACTGGTGAGACGCTATCCATCACATGCAAGTGATCCTCAGTGGAAAGGCTGTATGGTGGCCATGCAACAAACTATAGCACGTGGTAAAGAAAGTGAGCTTTCTTCCTGCTTCCGCACAAACTACCCAGCCTTTCTCACATTTGGAAAGGTCACCAGGGCATCTGAGACAGTGCCGGTGGAGCTTTGGCACCACACTGGTGAAGAGTCCAGTTATGCCCACAGGAATTCTGGAGTGGGAACGGCAGCCCATTGCTCAGCAGATGCTATCCTGGCATGTAAAGAGGGAGGGGATTTAGAGGTGAGTGCTGGAAGAAATGATGAGTTAGCAATAAAGTTGGTTTTTGGTTTGTTTTTTTTTAAATCTCAGGGATTCTCAGAACTACTTAAAGTGGCTTTTGCAAGGGGCTGTGGGTCTTAAACTACAAGGGAAAAATGACCAAGCAACAATTATCACTGTTAATGGGACTTTATTTATAGCCATAATCTAGAGGTCTGGCAAAATGTGATTATGCTTATATTGTCTTCTTAACCTCCTCCTACCCATATAAATTGACCTTGAGATTCTTGAGGGCTGAGACTGAGGATTTTTAAAGAAGTCTCTGTAGCCTCATTACGTATCAGAGTATCTAGCACAGAGTATAGGTACTGAATATGTGGCTGTTGAATAATCAAATAAAGTTAGTCAAAGAATAATTATGTGCAACAAACAAATTTAGAAGAAACAGGTGGAAGTTATAGGAATGTAATTTAAATGCCTTTCTAATATTCCTTTCTAACAACCAGAACTTTCTATTACTGGAAGAAGGCCATCAGGACTTCCTGATAGTCTTATCGCTAGAGTAGTTTTCAAGCCTTTGGTCTTAATTACATGGAGACCAGCCATGACAAAGGAGTTAACCACATAAGACAATAAACAGAAGTGACGAGTCAGCAACCAAATTGGTTTTTAGAAAAGTCTTTAAGGACTGTAAAAAACTGAGTAAGCCTTAAACCAGAGTTCATCAGAATAGAAATAGTATCCTAAAATATTGTTACATGAAGCCACAGACATTACGTTCAAAAGCTATCCTAGTATAACTCTAAGTGATGTTCCAGGACTAAGGTATCCAATGGACGTTATCTATAGTAAAGATGTTAAGTGATGAAAGGTTAAAGCAAAGATTTACAAGGTGTTGAGAGCAGGCTGTGATTCATAGACTTATAGCTTATTTCAATGTCTCTTCCATGGCCATCGGCGATGAAAATGCTACAGCCAATTGTCTTTTTCCTTGTAAGTCCCAATACATGACCAAAGGATCCCATGTCAACTAGAGGAAAATTACTAGACAATGCAGGAAAGGTCTTCTGAGATAAATGAACATTCCACATTCATTTAAAGGCCATAAATAGAATGATGAAGAGGACTATCTCATAATGTCAAAGTTCAAAGGCACTTTTCTAAAGTCTTTTAGAAGAAAATCTGACCTTTCTTTCTTTATTATTAGAAAGTTTGCCAAGGGCAGTCTGCGGCTTGGGTCATTTCATGTTGACATGGAAGCCCTTTTAGCATTAAAAATAATCAAAAGGCCAGAAATATTTAACTCTGCAGGGACTATGAGGACACATTCAGCAGTGTAGAAAAGAACAATAATGAAGCATTAGAATTTCAAAGGTTGTGTTTTAATAATTCCATACAGCTTTCCCCCCTTATATATGAAAGACTTAACTCATTTGAGGTCATGACTAGGTAAAGGAGTAAGCAGAAATAGATATTTTTCTAATATATTTCATGTAATTTTACACAAAGTTTTTAGAAACATCATTGAGTACACCACCAGTAATTTTCTACGTCTAAATATTTTTAGGTATAGATTAGCTAACATTAAATACATATATACAGATGCAAATACATCTTCCTAAAAACAAAAACCTCTTACAAAATGTCTATTTTTCCCCATTTTAAAGTGTAACTTACAGACAGTAAAACTGACCCTTTTCAATGGACAGTTCTGCACGTTTAACAAATGCAGTTGCACAATCACTACCACAAGCAAAATATACAACAGTTTCATCATAACCCAAATTCCCCCACCCCCCTTCACAGTAAACCCCTCTCTCCATCCCCAGTCCCTAAAACTACTGATCTGCTTCCTGTTCTTATCATTTTTCCTTTTCAAGAAGGTCTTATAAATGGAATTACGTAGTATGTAGCAAAGGCCTATTTTAAAATCCATGCCCTTGATAAAAAATAAAGTAACTAAATAAAGTGTCCATTTTGATTTATTGATTTCTATTTTCTAAACTTAAAGGCAATGATATAGAAAATCAAATTACCCTTGAAACAGACATTACCCAGGGAAACTTTTGAATATATAGATCTTTGCCTAAAGATTACTTTCAACATATTAAATCAAAATGCCTCTTTGGGTTCTGAGAATTCAGTTTTTACCAAGTTCTCCAAGCTTGATGGTGATTGATGAGCAAGATTCAGGAAATATTAACCCAATAGATATTCACTGAACCTTGGTTTTGTCCTCTGTCATGCAAGGGTATAATGTCTACTTCATAGGATTACTTGGGGGGTGGATGCATATAAAGCATTTGAATAGTACCCGCCACACTTTGCACTCAAAGAATGGAAGCTGCTCATCTTGCTGTCAGTATCATTACTATCATCTTGCGCCGTGAGCACTTTACTTGTCCTTCTCCACACTTCTGCATTTTGGTCAATTTTGCTATTTTTAGCCTTTCCTCTAGATGTGACAAAAGCAGAGAAAATCCATTTTTGTAGCAGCCCAGCTATTTTTCAGGGTGGTGCAAAGCTAACAAAAATTCATTGACAATTCCCAACCCTCTCTGTTACCCTGTGGCAGCCTCAGTCAGATATTAAAGGGGACAAAAAACGAATTACTGTATACTCTCACTCTTTTTCCTCAGGGGATGCTATTGCCCAAATGTAAGGAAACAAAAGGGAGGAAGAGAAATGAAGAGCCAGAATAAAGCAGAACATTAGGCTCTTGGTGTAGTTAGGAAATAATTAAAAATTGTCTTTATTCATTAGCAGTTTTAGATGTATATACATGTATTTTTAAATTATAGTTTTTGTTTAAGCCCTGAAGTACAGAACAGTGATGCTATTTGGGTGTACTTGCTGGTCTCAAGAAATAACACCTCCTGTCCTTAAAGAATATATGCAGTGCTGCCAGCGCCGGGGACGGAAGACAGGGGTCAAAGACAAACCTGAAACTGACAAGCCCTACCTGTTCTCAGCATCGGCACTGCACTTTGGGGACATCAACTCAAAGGATTTGGTAAACTTCACCACCTGCCACACAGAAAAACAATAAATTCTAGTCAATTAAGGTTTTCTCATAGTTAAAACAATGCAATAAACAGTTTTCATCTTTATAGTGGCTATTTCAATAATTGGAGATTAAAGAAGGATTTTAAATGAAGAAATCCCAAGGGTGGGAAGAAAATTCTATCTTACCTTTTGTAATTTCTTTTTACATAGCATACATTTCAAAGTTTTATTACATCTTATTAAATACATGCACAATTTTTACAATCAAGTATGTACTATTCTGTGGTAGTCAGCCAAAGGTACATACCATCTGAGTACAACTTTTTTTTTGCTGTCCTTTTAACCCAATCACCATCCATGGAGACAAACCACCCTTCAGAAAGGATGCCCTCCCTCAACTCCAGGCTCCTAAAGCTTGGGGTTATCATGGCTCATCATACTTCTCAAGGGAATGTTTTGTTGCCACTTCCCAGAGGGTAAAGAAGAGGAGGCCACCCTCTTCAAAGACCATCCACCCCCATTGTGAACACCTCCTTCCCCACTTGCCCAGTGAGACCACACACCCAGTGGAAGAGCTTTATCAAGGCTTATTGGGTCAAAAGGGAATTTACAGTCACAAAAAAATACAAAGGTGGTATTTCCTATTATCTATTATTGAGTTCTTACTATAAACCAGGCCCTATATCAGAGGCTCCATTGACCATTTAATCCCCTTAATACAACTCTGTTAAGTTTTTATCTTCAGTAGGTAGGTGAGGAAGCTAAGCCATAATTTTTTTTAAAAACCTGCTCAGTTTCATACAGTAATGGCTCTAGTCTTAGTTCTTTCACCAACACTGTAAGTGTTGAGTGGGAAAGGCACCATTCCTGGCCCTCTTTTGACAAGGTACACTACATGACAGAAAAATGAGCCCCTTGTGCTGAAAGGAGTCCTCTGAATGTCACTGGATGCTTCTGAGGCTGACATTTAGGTTTGCCTTTGCCAGATGCTGTCATGCTTCAAAAGCCTTCTGAATTAACCACTTACACAAAATTGATGGGCACCTGAGAAATGATTTGAAGACTGGAAATAGATTAAATATTTTAAAAGATTTATCAGTGAGGTAGTGAACCCAAACTAAGAAAATGCAACATTAGGAAAAGGCTAAAATAAAAGCTCATTACAAAGAAAATTGTGTGTGACTAGTTGAATGCAGAGCAGTGACAATAGCTCAACTGCAGGGAAATAATCTGGACAGCAATTAAACATATTTCCTTTCATATTCTGACATGAACTAAGCCTTTACAAACTCACTCACTGTGGCAAGTGTTAGTTTCCAAAGATGGCACAACAGTATCTCCTACCCCACCTTCCCCTCTACAATATGACCCTGCCACCCTGCCACAAGGTGGTAGGTCTCTTTTCTCTTCCTTTGAATCCAATGGGCTTCTGACCACTTCAACCAACAGAGTAGATGGGAGAGATGCTATGTGCCTTTTGAGGTTGTCATAAAAGGCAATGCAGTTCTGCCTCATCTAATGGAATACTTGTGCATAGACTCCTGAATTATCATGTAAGATGTCCTACCCTGAGGCCTCTATGTTCCAAAGGAGCCAACCCATACAGAGAGGCCACAGGCAGATGCTCTGGTCAGCAACTCTAGTACTTAAGCCCATCCCAGCCTAGACACCAGACATGTGAGTAAACAAACCTTCACATGATCCCAGTGCCCAGCCATTAAGTGACCCCTGATCTCCATGTTTTTCCAAATGTGGCCCCAGATATTCTGGAAAGAGGCAAGTCATCCTCCCTAGGTCCTCTTCAAATTTCTGATTCACAGGATCTCTGAACATATAGCATGGCTATTTTATGCCCCTAAATTTTGAGTTAAAAAGTAAGTGGGAGGCTTGTCTTGAGGACTTTAAAACAGAAACCAGTCACTTAGAAATCCCAATCCAGCTGCAATATTCTTGGGTCTCACAAGCCCAGGAAGCTACATAGAAACTATTTGCTCTTACCAAATAATAATTCTCTCAAACTATAGCTTAAACAATTCCTAAAGGCAATACAATAATGAGATAAAAACTAGAAGTGTCTATATTTGCAGAGTGGAGAACTATCACAGATTTTAAATAATAGAATTAGTCCTATGTCTCTATTTTGATTTCTCATCATTTGTGATTTCTTTCCATATTTTGTTAGATGACCGTAAATTCTTCTCTTATTTTAAACATGTTTTAGGCTGTTACTATGGACTTGAATGCTTGTGTCCCCCCAGAAATTTGTATGTTGAAATTCTGATCCCCAAGGTGCTGGTATTTGGAGATGGGGCCTTGGGGAGCTTTAGTGGTCAGGAGGGTGACTCCTTGTAAGGACTTTAACACTTTTGGAAGGAGATGAGAGAGCCTGCTTCTCCTTCTCTTCCCTGCTGAGTGAAGATGCGATGAGAAGATGGCCATCTGGAGACACTGGATCTGCCTGTGCCTTCATCTTGGAATTCCCAGCCTCCAGAATGGTGAGAAATACACCTTTGTTGTGTAAGCCACCCAGTCTGTGATCATTTGTAATAGCAGCCTGAACTGCGGCAACTCTGTCATACCATTACATTGCAAATCCACATGAGGCATGTTGCATACATTTTGGCCAATCCTTTACACATGAACCAATGCTTACAGCATCCCAGCAAAGGTATACATTGTTATCCTTATTTTACTGAAGGGAAATTAAGGCTAGAGGGGTTCGGTGGTTTCCTGGAAAGCATACAATCAATACACTGGAGAACTGGGATTTGAACCATGTCTATCTGATTTCACAGTCCCTGGGTCCCACTACTGACTGCTCTCACAAGCATGGGCAAGCTGTCCTGAACAGGGAATTATCTGGACGTGATTTCTTCACAACCAGAATAGTTAGGTAAGCTCTGCCATTAGTTATTAATCCTACAAGTAAAACATGCGGCTTGATAGAAAACTAATCACATTACCAATCAACATTAATTGTTCCTGCATTTGGAAATCAAAAAGGATATATCTTTTCATTTTCTGACCTGACAGATGCAGTTTAAACTCTCCAATATTATGGAGAATACTTCATTGGACTTCTTTTTACTAGAATACTTTTTAGTAGAATACGACTCTGAAAGGAGAGATGTGAATTTCTGAAACACTGATAGCAATGCAGAGTGGATTGTAATGAGGGGAGTAAGTTCCCCTTGTCGGGTCTTTAAAGATCACTCTAACATAGCTGTAGAAATTACACTCAGAAAGACATGCGAAATTAAAAAAAAGAATTATTATACTCGCAGGTCCTAGGGAGAAGGACTTGACATGCCCAGAGAATCACATAAAGCCACCCAAAGCCCACATTTGGTCCTTGTAGGTAGGGAAATTGCAGAGCAAAACTCGTGTGGTTATAGCCTTTATTGAGGGTTGTGGCTAGGGTAACTTGTGGCACTCAGGAAACGTTACCACTGGGTAGTCTGAGTGTAGCTGGGTCACACTGAAAGGAGGGAAGGCATCAGCTGGGGAAGTCATCTTGAAGCCTATCATTTGAACGCACAAGGTGAAGATGGAAACGCAGAATGGCAATAACTAGGTAAAAGTTGAAAGCAAGCAGGATGATTCTCGGCAGGCAACCCACTAAGGCAACAACAAACTGTTCTTATGTTACACAAATGATTTTTTGGCCTATAGCTATGCAAATAGTTTTACCTAAGTAGAAATGCAAATGATTTCTGAGCAGTAGAAAAGATAAGCCCATAGTAAAGATTTTGCTTTCCTGGATGATCTAGCATTTTTAAAGTCCAGCAATCACGCCAGCATTCTCTCGGTGCCTGTCTTAGAACTGACTTTGCCAGCTTGCTGGTTTCTCTCATTAATGAGTTTGATAAATCTTTGACACATGTTTGCTTTAGATTTGTCCAAGGATTAGTTTATTCACTGTCTGATGCAGCAATTGCACACCATCTGTGTGTGTCATGTAGAGCAACAGGCACTGGGGCTCCACCTGATGGAGTGAAAGGAAAAAGCCCCCACGTGCATGGAGCTTCCATACTGTAGGGCTGGGTGAGCCCTGGCTCCTCGAAGTAGTGCTCCCTGGAATAATTAGTGAACTGCTTCCCGTACCTTAAGAAATCAAAGGTGGGAAATGTCCAGAAATTAAAAGAGAAAAAAAAATTTGTAACATATATATTTTTTAAAAGCTGCTTAGACATAGTGACTTACCAGAAGACAAAAAGTGGAATATAAAATCCTGGACTTCTATAACTATAGAACTTATACATCTGGAATCATAAAGAGAGTGGATAAGGTTTGTTAAAAGTACCTCTTGATAAAATGTCAGAATGTGTAAATTCTTGAAATATAAAAGAGGAACTTTTAAAAAATTACCACAGGGGAGAAACATGTTTTTCTAAGATGTTAGAACTTTTAATTCCAGCATAAATTCACATGCTAGGGGGAAAACACCCTCAAAGTCTAGCATTTTGTTGTTTTATTTCCTAAATACATGTTTAAGAAATAAAGTCAAGGATTGTGTATCTTTCAACTTGAGCATATCATGGAGATGACTAGATACATCCCCCAGTCAACCAGCCCTTGGCGTGCTGATCAAAGCCAGGCTCTGGGTTCATGACCACGGTGTTGACTTTGTGTGTTAGAGTTAACCTTACCCAGAGAAAGGTCTGGCCTTTGTCCTTGGCTCCTGAAAGTTGACCTCTAAGCCTTCAGAATGTCTAACCTTAAAAAAAAAGTGTCTTTGTTTACCCAGGAGCCTTGGGCCAGCCAGATAGTAACAACCTAATTCATATTATTGAGCAATGCCAACAATATGATTAGGGTGGGGTCTTTGGGTCACATGGAGCCAGTTAATCTGTGGAGGAGAGGAAGATTGAGGTCAGCTACACGGGTGGCCAGCTGGGTTTTGGTGATCATGGCCCAGTGAAGAATCTGGACACCCTGGGTCAGGTAACCCTCCTGGTCTGGGTCTGGCAGTACTTAATGCATGCTGTCATGCAGTGTTGCTGGGAGAAGTTAATGCTGTCCGGGACCCTAGGGCGACAGGACACCTGGAAGCTCCAGTCTTGGAACCCTCCTGCCTCTGCCCGTGCATCTCTCCTATGGCTGATCTTAATCTGTATCCTTTCCTACAATAAACCATACCCGTGAGTACAACAATTTTCAGTGAGTTCTGTGAACACTTCTAGCAAATTATTGAGGCTAGCATGGTCTTGGGAACCCCCAAATGTGTAGTTTGTGGCATAAGTGAGTGTGGTGTTGTAGACTATGTTCCCTAATTTCACACCTTGTGTAATAATTCTTTGGTCCCAATGTCTTTAGAAGAAAAATAGGATAATACTAATGTTGACTGGCCTTTGGTTAAATATTGATTATCCAATGCATATCAAGTACTGAGTAGTATAAACAGTTACCCAAAAAAATAGTAAACAAGGTTTCTAACTTTTAAAGGATTAATATTTTGAAGGGGAAAACATTTAAATTTATGGGTCAGGAAAGGTTTCTTGATCAGTTGATGTGATTCCTTTTATTAAACCAAAGGAATTATATCCATTAAAAATGTTTTTACCTTGACTTTTAGGAAGTAAAGCTTTAGGTTCAAAGTTTTATCTTTTTGCAGCATAGCTTGATTTTGAGTTTGTTGATTTGATTTAATTTTGTTTACAACATGTACTTTCTCTTTTTTCCTTTTATTTAAAATATTGCCTTTCATTCTATGAATGCCTAGCACATAATAGTCACTCAGAAAATATTTATTCACTATGAATTTTATATATTTTCGCTCAAGTGTGCCTTAAATGCTTTTAATAATTGAGTAAAAATATAAACAAAGAGGAAATGAAATACTCACATAATTGGAAAACTGCATAACTGCATAAACTGCATAAAGTTTATGCAGTTTATACACATAACTGCATAAAAGTGTACAAAAATACATTTACATGTGAATATAAATATGTTTGTGTCAAGCTAATTACAGTTGAACAAAGCTGTTAGGGGCCATTAGGTTGTGAAGAAGAGTACTTTTCAGAGGTGCTGGGAGGGGATCTGGAAAGGTGCGTGAGAGAAACACGATGTGGACCTGCAGCCAGGAGCAGACGAGATGAGAATAGAGAGGAGCAGGCCTGAGTCCCATCGAGATGAGCGGCAAGCGGAGCAGTGAAGCTGTGGGCACCAACCCACCACTGACTGTCAGCCAGACGAGACCAAGATAGTAGCAAAACATCAGCCTTGGTTCCATAAGGTGCATAAAATTGGCTGTTTCCAGGCCATCTGAATATGAGGGGCTTCAGATTCATTCTAGAATGGATCTAAGATTGTCCCAGAAATCCCAGTCTGAACTATCTTTAGGAACCCAAGTATGTTGGTGGAAACCTTTTACAAATTCTCTGAATTCAGAGTAATCTGACAGTAGGCTTACAACCAAATTAACCCTCAGAGTAAGTAGAATACTAGGCCTTTGAGGCAACATACACTTGGGCTTCAGCTCATGTTGGGAACAGCAAGATGAACACCAGAGGAGGAGCACAATCCTAGAGAGACAGGCCTCTAGGGCAGGGGTGGGCAAAGGAGAGTCTGTGGGCCAGATCTGGCCCACCATCTGTGTCTATAAACAAAGTTTTGTTTTAACAGAACAACTGATTGATTTAAATACTGCTTTCTGCTATAACGGTAAAATTGAGTAGTTAGAACAGACTATATGGGTCACAAGGCCTAAAATATTTACTAGCTGGCCCTTTATAGAAAAAAAGGGTTGCTGATTTCCAGTCTAGAACCATCTCTGGACCAAGGCAACTACTTACTACCTGTTAAGCCATTAATGACTGATGGTAGATTAATGTGTAGAATGTTCCCATGTAGTTCACCTATACTCAGAAAGGGTATTCCTGGTGTCAGAATCTGAAACAACACTGCGATGCTAGAAATTTTAGGCACCGAGGCAAGTGGCAGAGGATACACTCAAGGACACACTTATGTCCCCATTTACACAGGACCACCCCACTTTAATTAAGTCTGCTGTCCTGGGACAATTATTACAAGTGTGCTCCCTTTTTCACTCTCAAACGTACCTTTGAAAAGCAAAACTCTAGGAAACCATGCCTCAATTTATATTTTTAAAGGAATTTTTTAAAATATAATGTATTCAAGTAAAAATTTACTTACAGTCAGATATCTGGGCTAAAAAACAAAACAGCAAAAACAGATAAACTATTTTGATAAAATTCAGTGGGATGTATAGTGTCATTGTGGAGATTATGACTAATAAAAACAGATGAAAGCATAAATGAAAAAGAATAAAATTCATGCTTTATTCTTGACTTGGACCCATTGTATGGTTCTCCATTTAATCATTTTTTAAAATTTCACTTTTAAATCCAATTCCAATTTTATTATAGATGTACCAAGTGAACACAGATTAGGTAAGTATGCACACACTCATATACACTAAGTAGAAAGAGAATCTTATAAAATCTTTGGAAGTGGTTTATAGGTCAGTGAATCTGAACAAGTGGTTCTGAGCTCCCCTGGCTGTGGCCCAGCCCTGAGTGCTGCGCCCAGGGGAGGCAGCTCACTGTCACAGTGAAGGAAACAAACATCCCCGTGTGTCTCCGCCTGTTCTTTGGAAAAGCTCCACGGACAGAAGTCTTTTTGATGTGATATTTATCAAGCACTAGTTGGTCTGGTTTCTCTCCATTTAAAAAACTGAGTAAAAACAACTCAAAAAAAAAAGAAAAAAACAAACCATGCTCAAACAGAGAATCCTGCCTCCAGAAAGAAAATGGAAATGATCTACTAAGTGATCACCATTTCTTTTTCATTAGAGTTTTCTTAACCCCCATTTTTCCCTAAGAGGGCTACTCTGTAAAGGGCAGAGATATAAATTAGGGGATATCCACTACCATCCTTCTTGATAAATTTCTCACTTATCCTGATGAGTAATTTATTTTAATTATTTGTTCACTCAGTTAAAAGTTATCAAATGCTTAGTGTAGCAGGTACTGTTAACTCACAAAACAGTATGTGGGGGAAAACAGTTCACAAATGTAACATTTCACCAGTGTCCATTCAAAACACTAGAAGCACACAGAGGGTGTTGAAGGAAGGCTCGTGTGAACCCCATCCTAAAGGGTCAGCAGGCCAAGGAGTGAGGACATTTTCTAAAATTAGAATTTTGGTAGAAAACAGAGCACTCAAAAGAGTTTAACTGAACCTAATTCAATAAAGGGACTGATTACATAAGTGTGGGCAACTCTGGAAAGAGCCCTAGGTCTAAGGGAATGCAAGAGAGTATGAGGGGGAGAAGGAGGCATTAAAGGAAGGAGGGCATTTTCATTGGTGCTTTGGAGGAGCGGGACCTGTGGAGAGGGGTCTTAGAAGAATCCAGCCACCTCTACCACTGGCAGAGAAAGAACAAGGGGAGTAAGTACTCCCAACCTCTTTCTTCTCCTGCCCTTGAATCTTCTGCTGATCCCTCTTGTTTGTAAAACTCAACTGGAAGCCAGAGAACAAGGAAGCCGAAGTGGTATAGTGCGTTGAGATTAGCTTTCATGGGCACTGAGCTAGAAAGAGAAAGGTTGACAATAGATGGGGAGAGGCAGGGTTTGCAGACAATAGTCAATACAGAGTTGCACTTCATCTGAGTCCTGTGCTTCCAGAAAACAGTAATGCTCAAGAAATCCCACTACCATTTTGTCTTCCAAATTGGCTAACCTCAAAGGACTGCCCTGCCCTAGCATATTTCAAAATTGAGCCTGCCTCCTCCCTTCCTCATAACTCCCCTAAGATGCACAAAATGATGCAGATAACTCCCTTGTCTGCATGCTTCTGTAAAACCCCAGACACCTTTTCTTCTCTGAGATGTTCATTATTAATGACTGTTTAGCCTGGATGAAAGTTATTTCCTTAATTGTCTGGTGCATTTTGTCTTTCACAGGAACTGCATGTGCAAAGATACAGAAGCAAATACCTGCACAAGCTAACCCGGGGAGGTGGGACACAGGAGGAGGAAAGGGATCGAGCGAGGCTGAGGACAGAGAAGAGAACCACAAGTTAGGCTGATGGCAGAGGCAATGGACTTTGAATGTGGGCAGTTTTAGCTTTGTTGCACAGGCAACAGACAACAAATGTTTTGAAGCATGGAAGACATAGTTGTATGTTTTAGAAAGAAAGCAAGAAATACTAGTAAGAATTGGTGGAAAGAAAGTGTGCTGTTTGTGAGCAAGGAAATGGGGTAGGAGGGGGATATCAAGGTCAGAGATTGGTAAAGGCAGAGCAGAGACAGTGGTAGGAGGGATGAAAAGGAGGGCCTAGAAATGATGTTTCAACATAGAAACAACAAACCTAGACAATTGAATGTAGACAGTAAGAAAGACTTAGAAAGCACTCTGGTTTTTAGCTTGAGTTACTATGGGATGATGATTTTATTAATTGAACAGAAACTCTCAGAAGTGCTGAGGATTCTGGGCAGGATGTGGTGGAGATGGGCTTTGAAGTTCTGTACCTGGAGATTTTATATACATATACTGTATACTTTATATATTATATATAATTTATATGTGTTAAATATATACATATATTTAATTCATACAGCACATATA
This sequence comes from Phyllostomus hastatus, assembly GCF_019186645.2. Taxonomy (NCBI): domain Eukaryota; kingdom Metazoa; phylum Chordata; class Mammalia; order Chiroptera; family Phyllostomidae; genus Phyllostomus; species Phyllostomus hastatus. Next base: position 13,913,149 of record NW_025333498.1, on the reverse strand, counting down.
TACATGTATATAATGTGTATATATAGCATACATGTACCTATACATATAGTTAACATATATAAATGATATCATTTATTACTTTCACACATCACTAATTGCAACTCACCTCACTAATCATGTATATATGTTAACATATATCATATAGATTATATATAACATAAATAATTGTATAATTATATGTCAATACAGAAGTGAGCAAAAGTAGGTTTACAGTTGTATTCTGACATTCTTTTGAGTTAATAAAGTTATTGTAATAATCATAATCTGCATATCTTTTTCCATGCTAACTACTATAAACCTACTTTTGCCCACCCCGGTATATCAACTCAACTCACAACTTTAATCACATATATGTTAAATATATTGCCCAGGCTGGTGTAGCTCAATGGATTGAGCATGGGCTGTGAACCAAAGGGTCGCAAGTTCAATTCTCAGTCAGGGCACATGCCTGGGTTGCGGGCCAGGTCCCTAGTAAGGGGCATGTGAGAGGCAACCACGCACTGATATTTCTCTCCTTCTCTTTCTCCTTCTCTTCCCCTCTCTCTAAAAATGAATAAATAAAATCTTTAAAAGTAAATAAAAATATATCACATATTTAACATAAGTGACTTTTGATGTGATTTGTGTTAATATAGTGACATAAATATTAATAAAGTTCATTGATATATACAAATACAAAATATGATATATTATTAGTGACGAGTATATATACATATGTATATACTCACCAGATAATCATCAGAGATTTTCTAGATACCTTCCATTTTGTACTCTAGAAAAAGCACTTGGAAGATAAATCAAACAGAGTTTAAGTTAGCTTCTGTAGCCAGAGGAGGAAAGTTTAAAAAAGAAAGATGAGGAAATAAAAAGAAAGGGAAATAAGAAGGAAAGCCCAGAGCAATTTTTACGACCCATTTCAGATGGAGGGGATTGAATTATGGCTGTTCCAGGACAATCAGATGATGATCACCTCATCTCTTCCTCTGAAGTGTTGGATTCAGGGAAGATCATCTAATTTTGTGGCTTAATTATAAGTATATTTCATAAGAACCAAGAAGTTAAAGAACATATTAGGAAACAAGTATAGCTTGTCTTTCATGATTTAGAAAATAAACTCCAAGAACGAGCATATTTATAAGCTCAGCTATGAAGTATTTCATGGAATTCTGGACAACCAAATAGCTGCCAGCTGCCAGGACAATCCAGGAAAAAACACTTGTAAACAGTGGTGCTGAGACAGTGCCTGAGGACATGAGATTAAAATGGCTCCATTTGCTTTCCTTGACTAAGCACAGAAAGAAATGGAGATCATAGTAAATACATAAGCTAGAAAGGAACTAAGGGAAGTGATAGAAATTGCTTAGACAGGTTCATGGAATGGAATCGCATTAGCAGGGAATATTCAGTTCAAAGGACGAAATATTTCCTGGTATTGACAGCAAGCAGGTAGCTATGGAACAATCTTTTTTTTTTTTCAGTCTAGTGCAAAATACCATTGACAAAGTCACTTGAAATTGATTGACTGAAACACTTAAGAGAAGCAAAAGAGGGTGAAACATTAACTTTGGCAGGGCAGAGGGCTAGCAAGGCATTTCTCATTTCTACTTTTGGCATCCACTGAGTCACCTGACCAGCTCACCCATGACTGGCCAGTTTAAATACTATGAATGGAGTCCCCAAACACTGAGGTCAGAGTACAATGAACCAAGCTTCTACACCTAGTTTTAAATTATTTTCTCCCTTCCCCCTCAAATGCAGGGAGGCAATAAAATATCATACATCTGCAATAACCAGTTTTTAAAAATATTCAAACCATAAAAAAATAATTAGAAGTTTTTGTTTCCTAAAATGGTTCTAATAAACTAGGGAAAAGCACATGTTATTTTTGGAGGAAGGAAAGTTTGAGCATATTTCTTCCTGAAATGATACTTTTTTTTTCTGACCATAAATGTAGTGTATGTAATGCCATTAGAGTTGGTGCTATAAATTCATGCTTTGATGCATCTGTGTTTTTCACAAAACAGAACAAAGACTGATAAAGTACAGAAAGAGAACATCAGAATGACATCTAGAGGTTAAAAAGAAGAGAAAGGAGAAGGGGAGAGAAGGGGAAAAAAAGAAAGCTCTCTGAGGCACAAGCCTAGAGACAGGCCTGCTGTGCTCCAGGTCCAGAAAAAGGCAGGCAGCGAGGGCTGGAACTTCAGCTCCTGCCAGTGTCTGGGGTCTCAGAGTGTTGCTCTGGGACAGATTGCTCCGCCTCACCTCCAGAAACTGAACCAGGCCACCTCAGGTTTAGGGTAATATTACCACATAGCAGGAGACCCAATCTTGACTAAGGACCAAGGAACTGTGCAAACTGTCAGGGAGGAAGAGGACAGGAAAGAATGAAAGAAAACAAAGGCATGAACAAATGAACAAGAACACTTTCCCATGAAAATAAGCTGCAATGCAAATTAAAACACATGCACAATTAATATAGATAATAGGCTACAGAATTGGACAAAATGATATCAATAAATCTCAGGCTGATGATTTGAATACCCCTCTATCAGAGAATGATAGATGAAAGACAAAAATACTAAGAATATTAATGATTTGAACAGCATCATTTTGTTCTTTACTAACAGGTCATGGGAAGTCCATGGGAAAAGCCCTTTTTGGAAAACACTTTCCTCCCTGAGAAAAAGAAAGACATGTGGAAAGAAGTTTCCCTTCCTTCTTCTCCTGACACACAGTCAGTCATCAGATGGCATGTTGCCTGGAGCTGTGCCAGCCTCCTGAATGATGACAGTCAAAGCCAATCGCTGATGGCAGCCCACCAAGACGAATGCAGGAAAGCTCACGGAGCCCAGGTTCTTGATTATATCACCTGGCTGCTGCACAATCCCCAGGATTGCCTCCTGCAGACTTCTTGTTATATAAGACACAAATCTTACTGTTTAAGCCATTTCTCTTGTATATTCTATTACTTGCCAACATCTCCTAAATTGGATCTATAAATCAAAGCATTTTCAATCAAAATCTCTACAGAGTTTTTCATGGAAATTAAACGTTACTCTTAAAATATATATGCAAGAGCAGCAAGTCAAAAATAGCCAAGTTCATTTTAAAGGAGAACAACACTGGGGACTTGCCCTAACAGACACCAAGAGTATTATAAAATTACAGAAATTCAGACAGTGTAATGCTGGTGCTAAAACAGCCCAAGAGATCAATGGGGCAAACTAGAAAGCTCAGAACCAGGCTCAGGTGTACACAGCAACCATACAACATAGAACTGGCACTACAGAGTGGGGGGAAACAGCTGAGGCAATGGTTTCATACAAACACACACACATACCTACAGCTTTACACCATACAAAAAGTAAATATTCTATATGGACATAAAAAACCATAAATACCAGATGGGTTAAAGAATGTATAAGAGAAAGTCATTTTAACATGGAGGTAAAGCTGTTAAAGAAAACATAAAGTACAAATCAAAAAGGAATATTGATAAATTTAACACATTAAAATTAAAATATTGCATGCAACCCGGATCCCTGTGGGGGAAGGCAGTCCACGTGGGCCCTGAGCGCGCTGTCCTCCTGTGTCTGCCGGAACGGCACAGCCTCGACCTCTCCCCATCCGGGTCCCTGCACAGGTTGTGTTTGCCGTGAGCAAACTTGGAGACAACGTAATGTCTCACTCCAAACAGCAGGCTTGATACCCCTCAGTGGAAAAGGGATGGATTCTCCAAGCATAATGTTCCTTTTTTAAAATTGCATGTACAGGCATCTGATGCCCCTATGGCACTTTGGGGGACATTGTGAGCCAAGACAATTGTAATGGTTTATAATATAAGGTTTACATTTGTTTCTAAAAGTATATGAGACACCATTTTTAGCCTTGGTTCTACATTTAGACCCATTCAATATTCAATACTAGCCTTATTACCATGTCTTTACCCATGCCTTCTCTGTCACTTGCTTGGCTGGATATCAAGCACTTGTATTTTTCAGGAAGGACAGTTTGGAACTATATTTCCTGACCTCTTTCTTGATCATTTAAAAATTCCTATCTATGGCTTATATAACTGAATATAAATTTGACTGGATTTAAAATCATGGGGTGATGTTTTTTCCCTGAGGACTTTGTAGTTATTGCTACATTTTCTCCTAGCCCTGGAGAATGGTATAGGGAAGTCTAACATGGAATAAATTCCTTCCAATAGGTGACTTGATTCTTTTGCCTGGATGCCTATAGAATGTTTTGATTATCTTTGAAGTCCTTTAATACTGAATGTGTTTCAGTACTAAGCAGTCAGCACCAACTTTTCCAGAAACAATGTTATTTCAGTCCATAAATTTGAAATTGCCTTTATTTCAGTACAATGTCTTTGTGTTGTAATTTTGAATGTTTTGCCTGTTCCATCTGTCATGTTCTCCTCAGAGATACCAGTTATCTTTATTTTGGACTTTCTATATTCTGACTCCATTTTTTATCATTCTCTCTTAACTTTTTATACCATATTCTTCATACCATATTCTTCATATAATATTTTAGAGTTGTCTTTTCTTCTTTTATGATGTTTTTAATGTAATATTTATGGTTACCTGGGCCCTCGGCCACTTGCCCTCACAGGGACCTGGGAGTGACTCAGGGAATCCCAGCAACTGCCCCTTCTCGCCTTTGCCTTTGCCTTTATGGTGAGAGCTCGCAGCCTGCCAGACACCAAGGAGCACCCCCACCCTTTCAGGGGTTTTAGAGTCAGGTGGTGGGGGAGACTCTAACAAGTCATTCCACTTTCTGAGCATTACATCCTCATCTACAAAATGAGGATGATAGTAATAATACCAATCTAATAAGGATTCAGTGAGGATTAAATGGACTCAAGTGCTTCACAAAGCCAACCGGAAACATGCCATAAGTGGTGTGTGTGTGTGTGTGTGTGTGTGTGTGTTCTGCCAAGGCCTACACAGTTACAGGATACTTGGAAGACCATTGTTGGTTTAAACCATACCTGCTGAAATAGAAAAATAACCTCAAGCTCTGCTAAAATATGGAGAAACACTTCTAAGCACTTTAAACATATATAGATTTTCTAAAAACTTAATGCGTAAGTTTTACAATACTTATTATATCTCCAAAATTTACCCTAAGGTTCTTATTCTTTGAGAAACACAAACTAAAAAGAAAAGACAATAACCTTTTCTAGGTAAAGCACAGTAAAATATTCTCTGAGGTATAAAAACAGCATTTAATTGCTAGACAATTCTTGGTCTTTGAAGAAAGTTCACAGTAAAAATATCAAATTGTCACTGAGGGTTGGTTTAGACATTTAACTTTCAGGAAGGTATATTGATGATAATCATTATTTTCAACACTGTTGTGTATTTACCCAGCAGATTTCCCCCAAAAAGCCCAAGGGTTAACAGAACCTGGAAGCTGAGAGGAGGCAGGTGTAAGTCCTTAAACTAGCAGCTTGACGCTTGCCTTTGGAGTAACAGGAACCCCCGCAGTGAAGAAGAAATGAGCTTCCTCCACCTGCCTGGGTGCTCTATGCACTTCAGATGCAACAAGGCAAACCTCTGACGCACAGCCCAGCCTCAGCTCAGGTAGTGACCTGAGCTCTCAGCTCAGGTACAAATGTGCAGGCTCCAAGAACCACTGCGCTGCTTCTCCAGTGTTAGTTTGCTGGCTCCTCCCAGCAAGCGGGCTATCGAGCGTTGTCTAGACTGAGAGCCTGACTGGGAGAACATGATGGAAGGCTGGCTCCTGAGCTTGTCTTCTATTCAGCTCTGAGATATTGGGCCAACCATTTAATCCCTTAGTTTCCTCATCTGTAAGTACACGGGACTGAGATAGATCTCTAAGGTCCCTATCAGCGTAAGAGTCTATGTTTCTAAGGTGACAGCAAAACAAGACTGAATATACATGTAAAAAATTAAAAACTTCAATCATATAAAAACTCACCCGATGATTAGAAGAGTCATGAAAAGAGTGGTTCAAGTCACAATTTCACAAACCTAATTACAAATAAACTGATCTTTATTCCATTAACTCAGTCTCCAACTCTACATGACAGAGAAAAGAGGACTTACTGGGGATTCAATGTCCTCCAGGAGTAACACAGAACAGCGCTCACATTTCAGCAGGGTTTGAGCCCGATGCATTATCTTCCTGACGATTTTCTCCAGGTCCGTCTGCTCTTCAAAGAGGTCATTAACCACCTCTAGCAAAGCCTGGGAAATGTGAAATGAATGTATTTAGGTAGATAGAGGACTGAATAAAAATACTGGGTTTTTTTCCTCTCAAAATTCCATTTAGTCTTTGCAATAATAAAATATAAATACTTTTGTATGGCTAATTTTGAAAGCATTTATGACTATTTTGACATATGCATACTTCCGTAATTTTGTTTAATAACAGGGTCTTGAACTGCAAAACACAACTAGAGAACAGTTCCAGTCCATATAGTCCCATATAATTCCTGCATACAACTGTGTGTGTGTGTGTGTATACATACATATATACTCATAAATGAATGATTCTATCCCATATAGCTAATGACTACATGACCCAGATAGTCATTAATCATAGGCTTCTCCCCCACCCCCACACAGTTTTTCTGCAATGCAACTAGGAATAAACCCAACATTTTATAAGTAATGAATACCTGATTCTCTCATTTATTTCAGAAAATTACAAAGCAGCTCTTCCTCACCATCAGGAAGAAATAGTTTCATGGTCAAACTTAAGACTCATTTTCACTAATACACATTTCTCACTGAAGTCTGAAAGAATTATAGTGGTGAATGCTAATTAAGTTCCAGAGTCTTCTAAAAAATATATATGACCCCCCCATTAATCCTTCTGCACAAGAAGTATTGCTTCATTGCAATCTGTCCAGAAAAACATTCAAATACTATTATATATCTCAGAAAAGAAAACACCATTAAAACAGCAGAAAAAAAAGCCCTGGCTGGTGTAGCTCGGTGGATTGAGCACGGGCTGGGAACCAAAGTGTCCCAGGTTCGATTCCCAGCCAGAGTACATGCCTGGGTTGCAGGCCATAACCCCCAGCAACCGCACATTGATGTTTCTCTCTCTCTCTCTCTCTATCTCCCTCCCTTCCCTCTCTAAAAATAAATAAATAAAATCTAAAAAAAAACAGCAGAAAAAAAAAGAAAAAAACAAGTTCTTACTTAAAAACTATGTATTCTTTTGAAAAGCAAATTGTAATTACCTATTATTTTATCCAGCTATTAGCCTGCAGTCTTTGCATTGAAATAATATTTATTTGCAGTTTTTCATTACATGGATATTTCCAGAAATTTAAGAATAGTGGGCTATGTACAGGTGGTAGATATTATGCTGCTATCAAATAGCAATCAGAAAATTACACAGCCAGTGAGTTGGCCAGAGGATGCTTCATTCAATAGAATTTAATAAGATGTGCACTCTGAAGTCTGATACCTCACAAAAGCATGTCATGGGTTTTCAAACTCGCATCTATTCAGGGAGATGGAGTTGATCATCATCCCAGGGACATGGCTAATTTCAACTTCAGCAATGAATTTGATTTGTCCTGGAACCATTTGAAAATTTCTTCTCTGAGTTTAATCAGGTAGAAAAGAATTTGAAAGAGTTAATGGCCCTATGAAATGAGTGGTTCACTGAGCATCTAAAAGAGGACCAAATACCCTGGGTAGGGTTTTCTCTAAAGAGAGCTGTGAAAATGGCTAAGGATCATTCTATGACCCCAAAGTAAACAGAAACACCAGGAGGCGAAAGAAGTTTTAAGTGCTTCCTGACAATCTGGCTTTGGGACAGCAAATCATTGTAGAGGTCAGTGTGCAATAATTTCATATTCAAATATAACATCAAAGATGTGGCAATTGCCTGAATAATTACCAATAAAATCCCCTGTTATTAAGGGGAAACATTATTTCTGTAATCATCTAGGCTATTTCTCCAGATGGATCATATTAACTGAACAATTATTTAACTTTGCAATTTGCTGTGACTGTGTGGATAGGGCCTCTGGGACCCACACAGAAGAACATTTATCTCAAAGGAAAAACTCATTCTGCCTCGAGTCTTCCACTGACAAATCACATTATAGTAACTTTATTGTTTCTAATTAAAAATTGCTGCTGTACTAACAAGTAATAAGAGTTTTTCAAATAACGATGCGCTCGACCTCCAGAATAGGAGAAAAAGAGAAGAAAATCCGGATGATACGCAATTCACCAGACCCCGGAAGCCTTTCACACAGCTGAACACTCCCTGCTTCCTGACTTCGCATGCATTTCCGTTCCTTCTTCCAGTGAGTTTCTCGGCTCCGGGCCTCATCCTTGGATCTCTTCCCTTCTCTTATCCACGTGTTGTCCCCCAGATCAACCCACCTGATAGTCTAGTTTTAAATATCATCTCTACACTGATGGTTCCTAAATATTAATCTTGAATCCTGATCTCCCAAAAATTTAGATTACTTAACTGTTTTCATGTAGTCACCATGCTGAATATTATGCCCCCAGAATTTATTCATCTTGCAATTGAAAATGTTTACACTTTGACTAGAATATCTCCATTTGCCCCACACCCGGGGCCTGGCAACCATCATTCTACTCTCTGTTTCTATGAGTTCTGCTTTTCATAGGTCCAACATGTAAGTGAGATCATACAGTATTTTTCTTTCTCTGTCTGACCTATTTCACTTAGCACAGTGCCCTTAAGGTCCATCCATGTTGTCCCAAGTGGCAGCATTTCCTTCTTTTTTATGGCTGGATAATATTCTGTTGTGTATATAATATATAATTTATGTACTCATCCATCAGTGGACATTTAGGCTACTGTAAATAATGCTGCAAAGAACATGGGGAAGCAGATATCTCTGAAAGATAATGATGTCATTTCCTTTGGATATACACCCAGCAGTGGGGTTGCTGGATTATATGGAAGTTCAATTTTTAACTGGAAGGAACCTCCATACTGCTTTCTGTGGTGGCTCTACCAATTTGTATTCTCACAAATGGTGCACAGGATTCCATTTTCTCCACATTCTCACTCACTTATTATCTCCTACCTTCTTGATAAAATTCATTCTAATAGGTGTGAGGTGGTTATTGTTGTGGTTTTGACTGCCATTTTCCTAATAATTACTGATGATGAGCATCATTTCATGTACCAGTTGGCCATTATATGTCTTCATTGTGGGGGGAAATGTCTATTTAGATATTCTGCCCATTTTTTCAATTGGATTATTTGGGAGTTTTGCTATTGAATTGTATATTTTGGATATAATCCTATATCTAATATATGTGGTTTATAATATTTTTCCCATTCCATAGGTTGCCTTTTAATTTTGTTGATTATTTCTTTTGCTGTGCAGAGGTTTTTAAGCTTGGGATTAGCTTCACTTGTTTATTCTTGCTTTTGGTTGCTTGTGCTTTTGTGTCAGATAAAAAAAAAATCACTGGAGATTTTTCCCCTATGTTTTCTTCCAGGAGTTTTACAGTTTCAGGTATTATATTTAAGTCTTTTGTCCATTTCAAATTAACTTTTGTGATTGGTATAATAAGGGTCCAACTTCATTCTTTTGCTTTTGAATATCCAGTTTTCTCAACTGTGACCATTTACTGAAAAAATTATCTTTTTTCTATTAAGTATTCTTGCCTCCCTTGTCAAATATATGTTGACTATATATGCATGGATTTATTTCTGGGCTTTAGATTCTATTCCACTGGTCTAGGTATCTGTTTTTGATGCCAGCACCATACTGTTTTTATTATTATAGTATAGTTTGAAATTAAGAAGTGTGATTGTCCCAGCTCTGTTCTTTTTCAGAATTGCTTTGACTATCTGAGATTTTTCCTCTTCTCTCTCTAGACACACAGATCAAGTGTTCCCTTGTGCCAGGGCCTTTGCATTTAATATTTCTAGTGCCCGCAAAGCTCCTCTTAGATTTTTGTGCGGCTTTGCTCCTTCATTTAATCCAGGTCCCCACTTAAATATTACCTCCTTATACAGACCTTCTTAATCACTCTCCGAAATAAGCATCCTCCCAAACTATTCTTCAACAAAAAGTCTCTATCCCTTTAACTCACTTAATTTTCCTTATAGCACTTATCACAACCTATACTACGTTATTTTTTGTTTGCCTCTTTTATCTTTTGTTCCCACTAGAATAGCAAGCTCTCTGGGGGCAAGGACTTTGAATAGATAGTGTCTGAATAAATATTTGTTGAATGAGTGAATGAATTGTGCCATACATGAAAATGTAAAGATTAATAATACATGAAGTGTCTCTTAAGGAGTTCATAATGTGGTCAGAGAGGAGGCCCATTGGTATTATACAGTGTGATAAGTATCCATAATAGAACAATGGCAATACATACAAGGAAAAACAATAAACGAAGAAGGGATGATTAAATAGAAGTCTGAGCTGGAAGTCCTGAAGGAAATTCAAGGCAAATTATACTGAGAGTCAAAGGTAGACATGAGGCATGGCGGGTAGAGGGAGAAATACAGGTAAAGATAAGAGAAAATGAAAAAAAAATATTGCTTTCTGGAAACTGGGTAATATATCACTGGAGTGCCAAATGAAAGGAGAGGAATGGTAAGACACGGGGCTAAAGATGGAAGCAGGACCCAAGTCAGAGAAAAGGCGTGGTGTGTGTGCTGAAGACAATGGCTGTAGAGTGAACTGCACTTGTTGTATGCTGGGAAGTGTTCATAAGTCATAATGCTTAGCAAGTGAAACTTTTAATCAGTTTGACTACCAATTACTTGAGGGTTCCAACCTTTTAGAACATCTTCTTGTTAAATATATTTCAAAGTTGTGACAGTAATTTCTCTACATTTAAAAGCATAGTAAGCCTAATAGAATTTAATCCCTATGTTATAATTTAGTATGTTTTGAGCATCTGTCTTTTTTTTTAATTATTTTTAGAGAGAAAGGAAGGAGGGAGAAGGAGAGGGAGAGAATCATCAATGTGTGAGAGAAACATCAACTGATTGCTTCCTGAACATCCTGGCTGGGGCCCTGGCCTGCAACCCAGGCATGTGCCCTGACTAGAAATTGAACCAGTGACCTTTTGGTTTGTAGGTTGATGCTCAATCCACTGAACCACAACAGCCAGAGCATTTTTTTAACTATTGAACTTGTGGAGGTAATGAGACCCATCCTTATGTGTGTGTTTCTTTGTAATCCTATAAAATAGTGTTTACATGTTATCCAGTTACTTTCTGATAGTCCTCCAGAAAACCTTTCAGTTCAAACACAAAATTTGTGAAGTAAAGTGAAATCATTTGTAACATACCTTGCTTCTTAACAGAATTGAATTGTAAAAATATTACGAAATTGTGTTGTCATTTCAAAGCTATGAGTAAGCAAGACTATATTTCTTGCCTTATAGTGTAAATGTGAAATTAATTTCCTCATTCAAAGAAGCTGGAATTATTCCCTCCAAACAACAACAGAGAATTTGTATCCACTTCCATTTGGACTCATTGCTTAAGGAGATCTCCAACCATAGACTTGAAGGATTATACAAACAAAAAAGGGTCCTGGACTATTCAAAGGTCATCTGCAGTTTTTAAGAGTCATAAAGACTCACAGACTCTAGAAAGACAGACTTTTGAGGCTTGGCAGCCATGTTTCTTTTCACTCACCCTGCTTCTCTCATATTCTTTCCTCGAGGCAGCAAATACCTGAGCATTAGATATGGCGATGCCACAAAACGGAAGATACATCTGCATAACCTGGGGACAAAGAGAGCATTAAGAATATTGAAACATCACGGAACCAAACTGCACATTTCCTGACTATACCTGATGGCAATACTTTCTTTCCACCACAGAAACTGAGTATGGAGTTGTTGATACTAGCAGCTTAATTGCTGCAGGGATATTTTCCAGTGTAAACTACCAGATGGTCTCAGTCGGGCATTAAGTAAAGACAGTCACATCTATGAAGACAGAAAGTGAAGCAACAGATTATGGTGGCTAAGATACAGGAGCTGGGTCCAAATCATCTTTGTATGTCTTCTTTGAACAATGAAAAATGAATAAATGAATAAACTCTGATATACCTAGAATTAAAGGCAAATGTCTGCACTCAAATTTTGAGGTAGACAGGATATAAATCAGTTTCTTTATATGTATGTACCTGTAGCAGGGATCTCAGCTTGGTCTACCACTGTCAGCTACAGATTTTAGTATGCCTGTTAGGATAGGCCCCGTATGATCTTAGGGGCTAGAGAACCTAGGAGCTCCATGCAAAAGAGCTCAAATTGTGTCCACCACTCTGCTGACATAAGTAGACATGGATGCAAATCAGTGATATGGTCCTACAAAAGTCTTTTTGAAAAATGGCTGGGGATTCTTTAAGACAGCACTCCTCCTATGGGAAGAAACAGGTATGATGGGCCTGATTCTAACAGATAATTTCTCATCACAGGCTGTATGTCTAGGGATTTCCAGTACTGCCTGGAACTCTCCATCATATTCAATTCCACAATCTCTAATTCCAGAGGAAGAGTGAATGCCACAGGTAAAAACATAAAGCTTTATTTCCCTAAATCTTCATAAAATGTGTCATTGCGACAAGTGACATATTGTTGGGACCTCTCTAAAGCAGAGGGATAAAGACATACTCTCTCTCTCTCTCTCTCTCTCTCTCTCTCTCTCTCTCTCACACACACACACACACACACACACACACACACACAGCACACTATGAAGTATGATGCCTGGCAAAGAGAAACAGCAGTTGCAAAACAGCAGTTTCTACTATACCCAAAAGACGGCAGTGCAGTACTCACAGTTGGGGGAGGGATGGGAGCAGCAGGAGCACACCTGCCCAGGGGCAGGCAGGCAGGAGGCACTCCTGGGTCACCCAGAAGAGAATTACCTGGAGTGAAAAGTGATTTGCAGAGGTCTCGAAGTGGAAAAAAGATGAAGGGAAATTCACATTCCTTATCATTTTTTCCTACTAAAGTCTTGCTTTGACTACCTGGACATACTTAACTCTGACCTGGGGTCCCTGAAAGTATTTCAGAATGTTGTAGAAGCTAATACTGTGGCCTCAATCTTAAAGAAGAGAGAAAAAACAGTGGGACTGCTATTAAATAGACGTATAAAATCAATGGTTTCATTTTTACAGGTCTTTTTCAGGATAAATTACTTCACTAAATTTTATTCAAAGTAAATGAATATTTAATGAGAACTTGCATATGCCAGATACCTTCACTTCATTTCTTCAGTTGAATTTCACATCAACTACTTGTGGAGGAACATTACATACATTTTTAACAGGTCAGGAAACTCAGTAACGTGCTCAGACTCACACAGGAACTGAGGTTTACCTAATTCTACAACTGATGATCGTTTCTACAACATGTTGCCTTCTAGAACTAGATGTTATTTCTGTGAGCCCCTGTTTTCCTTCCTTACTACTCCCCCTCATGTCTTAGAAAGTTTGTCAATAAGCCATTATAAAGCTGTTGGCATAAAACTGCAGATATTCTGCAGAACTCTATTGCCTGAGCCAGAATAGGACTGTTTTCAACATCCCCTACACACAGATAACACGTTCCTCACGGTTTTCTGTGTTTTTCCTCTGCAGTGGAAACATCAACTGTGATGGAGGTGGAGGTAAAGAGGAGATTATTTAAATTAACTTTCCACCCTTCCTTCCTTTCTGTGTTTATTTGCTTTCAGGAGCTAAATTTGAGGTGGTTTTTATAGGTCAAGCACATAGGAAGAAGAGAATGATCAAATAAACATGTGAAATGCTTTCTAATACATCAGTCTTGCTTCAGTTCATATCAATTTAATTCAATGTAATATCATTATTTATTGAGCTGCAAGCATTCAAAAGAATGTGAATTTTAAATCAGATGACCATTGTCCTTTATTTGGCTGTTCTGTGAGAAAGTCAACAAGCCACTTACAGTGTCTACACTTATTTCCTTAGCTGTAAAATTCCTGGTTTTACTGGATAATCTTTCTGGTCCTTTTGGTTCTAATATTTGGTGATTCTACAATTAGAAACATCAGCAAACTGGAATATTCTATTTGATAGAGAAAAATAATTCAGTAAGCATGCTCATATCTTATTCAAGATAATAATTTATAATACTAATTGATAAAGTTCTTGGATATGATGTTAAGCATTTTATGTGTACTATATCATTTGATCATTACAACTATGTATATTATACTATTTATTCCATTTTTCAGACAAGAAAGCTGAAGCTTTGTGAGCTTATCCAAAATTGTTCAAAGATAAATCTTCATGGGTCTATCACATTTCTGCACATCTTAAAAACAAAGGTATTGGCTCTATCTTTCAAGGGTGTTTGTAGAGTGAACAGCCTTGGAAAAAAGATAATGTCTTTTTGCAGGGCAAGAGCAGAATTACTATGTAGTATAAGTAAGGTAATATCACCAGCTGGAGAAGAGTTTAGGTAGGCTTATCATCCATTATAAAAGATTTGGGTTCCCTACATTTGAAGTTCCTCTCCTCCAACACATGCCTTGTGTAATCTGTATGATAATGTTACTGAAGATTTTATCTTAAGCTAGAACACCTGTTCACATATCATTAAGATTGTGATTTGTTTTCATCTGTCCTATATATATAAACACAACAAAGTTACTTAGTATTTATAATTGTAAGGTAAGCACCCCAGGAACAATTAGCACAATCCATGTTAAATTTCTCCTTTTTTACCTGAGCCAGTTCCTATTGATTTATTTTTTCATTTCATTGATGCTTCCCTCTACTATATTATATTTTTTATTTTAGTAATTAAGGTAGAAAAGTTATGTACACACTTAACAAAATCTAAATTTAACATCTTTAGCCTCCTTGTAAATAAGATAAGGACCTTGGAAAACTTTAACTCTCAACACTGTTCTTCTGGTATACATGTTACCTTTTTCTTTCTGTCTTGTATTATTACTACAAATTGGCCACTATTATTATTAGTCAATGCTTACTGATATTTACCCATGTACTTAACAATTTTTTTCTCTTCATTCATTACATTATCTTTTTCCTTTTTCTGGGATAGTTTTCTTACTTTTTAAAAACCATCTTTTAGAATATTCTTTAGCATCAATGGCAAATGGATTTGTTTTGTTTAATATAAAAATCTTTTTATTGTAAAATAATTTTAAAATATAATTTAGCTGGGTATACAATTTTAGGTGACAGCTATTTTTTCTCAGTAATTTGAAGATATTATTCCCTTATAATGTGCAGTTGATGCTGCTGAAATGTCATCTGTCAATCTAATTCTTTGTAGAGTTTCCATTGTAGTCTCTGGAGGACCTCTTTATGCCTTTGGTGGACAATTTATACTTTTCCAGTCTTAATCAAAAGCTTAATGAATCATATATATATATAGAGAGAGAGAGAGATACATATATAGTCCAGCACACACAATGCCACTTTTTTATTACAAAATCATGAGCATGTGATTCTGTTATGTAACAATATCATACTCAAGCACACCACACATTTCAGGGGAAATGTTCAATTCACTGTCCATCTCGTGTGAGACGTTCACACACCCTACCAACCACACTCAAGCAAGCCTTACTTATGCCGGACCCTGTGTGTGTGTATAAAACTGCATATGAAGACAGTATCATACCTTCATGACACATTGCAAACTGAGATGAGACCTTTATTTACAAAGCCAGTGATCTACACTGTGTCATTCATTGGCACAACCATTCAATACTCTGTGGCCAGATTTAACTCCATTATGAATATCCATATGACAATATAATCTATAGAATTTCTAAATCAATGTGCAGGATAAGCAAACAAATACATTTTGAAAGCAAAGAGTAAGAAGTTAAAGCAGTGGGAAAATAGAAGATAATAAAAATCAAAATATTTTAATATCTTTTTTCATTAGTGCAACAGATGTCTCAGTGCAACAGATGTCTTTAGAAAAAGATCTACTACTCTAGTATGCTTTTTCTGAAGTCCCCCACCTCCATAAAGAAACACTAATTGGCCTTTACCACCTAGTTTCTGAATGCCAAAAGGCTAAAAAGCCTTAATGACTAAGAAGCTAATGAGTCTGTACACCCCTGTGCAGCACTTTTCAGCTTGAAAGCACTTCATGAACATTGGCTAATTAATCTTTACAACATCCCACGCAGAAAGGGAGTTAAACCAAAGTCATTAAACAGTGTGAGAAAGTCACTTTAGCCCTGGAAACTCATGAAAAGTATCACTAATAAGCATAAAATGTGAGCACTGGGACTTTCCATCAATGTCCTAAAGAAAGACAGTAGGTACCAAGCCTTTGCAAACTTACACACCACAGAGAAGGCTATTAAAGCCCCACGATCTGGTCTGCTCCAATTATGTATCATTGAAGAACATGGCGTCTACACTAGAGATTCTCAGTAAGGGGCCTGGGACCACCCTCTTTACGGACCTCACTCCTGAAGGCAAAGCCCCCTGATGAGTCACATTGCTCTCAGCCAAATTAATGGGTGAGAGAAGGGTTTTCCCCACCATTATAAAACATATCCTTCCTCTGTGCAAATCCTGAGGTTTGGCTCTGGAGTCCCTTCTGCCCTCAGGCATTAACTGTTAGGCAAAGCTTTACTGATTCGGGCCCCATGGACTGGGACTGGTAATGCTTTAAGATAGTTGTAATTCAAATGCTAAATAAGTCTTCAAATAGAGTAATTTGGAAAATAAGTTATCAAAATATAGAAATAGTCACATTATTTTCACATAATGAAACATTTTCCACATCTTTTAGAAATAGACTATTAAAAATGGTAAAAAAAAAAATGGATTTGAAGTTTTCCCGACTCCAGAAGAAATTCCTGCTTCTGGAGGTACAGATTGGTTCATCACAATAGGCTGGATTCTATTCCAAGAAACAGGATCATAAATGAATATTGTTAGCTCACACCAAAGTGTATGCTCTTGGCTAAAGCATGCCTGTTTCTAACAGTGTTGTCCCCTTTCAAAGAAAATAGTCTCCAAAAAATACACAGAAATAAAGTACCAAATTTGTTCTTAAAGATCATTGGCACAGTAGATGACCCAATTGCATACTCTGTAATGTCCACTTTAAGAAGTAACATTCTAAAGACAATGGGGAGATTTCATTTACAAAAGATGAGGGAGAGCAAGAAGGAAAATAAAGGGAAAGGACAAGTTCACTCATCTTCCACTTTCCCTTCTTCGGAGAGGGGAATATAGGTGTTTCTGCCTCTGCCCGTGGGTAGTAAAGCAGGGACCCCAGAGGAAATGGAATGAATACCCTTCTGCTAGTCTCACCTCTTACCTTGAAGACAGTATTGGCTAAAATAACCCCAAGAGGCCAAGCTTACCCAAAGGTAGAAAGGCTGAGTAAGTAGCCTTGTGAGTAACAAGTAGTCTTGAAGCATTAATACCTACTCTGTGACTTTTATAGGCTCCAGCTCTGCTGAGCACTTAAATCATGCAACTAATAGTTATATCTTCCACTAACTTTATTTATTTTTAAAGGATTGTATTTATTTATTTTTAGAGAGAAGGGAAGGGAGGAAGACAGTAAACATCAATTGATTACTCTTGCATGCTCCCAGACCTGACCTGAAACACAGGCATGTGCTCTACTGGAAACTGAACCAGCAACCTCTTGGTTCACAGGCTGGTGTTCAATCCACTGAGCCACACCAGCTGGGGCCAATAACTTTATTTCCAATTGGCACATCCCAGCTCAAGACTTTAGGAAAATAACCCTTTCGTGTCCAGAGGCAATTTTAAATTTCCACCCTCTTAATCAGACATTCCATTGAAGGGAAAACCCTGAGAGAACAAATTTCAGGAGCCACGTTCTTAGACAATTTATATTTTTTTCTCATTATAGATTTCAACAACAAAAAAGTACTCATATTTCTATGACTCAGGAGTAACCCCTACTAACATTTTGGAGACTATCATTCAAGTTTTCCTTTCTCTTTCTCCCTTCACATAAACACATATAGGCTAACACAAAATATTTTTCACTTTTTATAACTAGCTATTAGTTATTATGACTAATTAATATGGATACAAAATATCTCATTGTATAGTCCAGAAAAAGAAAATTTATGATGAAAGAAAGTAGCTTAGTGTTTTCTTGGGCGTGTGGTGGTAATGAGATTATAGCAGCCCCACCTTACCCTTGGGGGTACGTTGTAAGACCCCCAGCAGATTCCTGAAACCACACATAGTAGCAACCCTATATATACTGTGTTTTCTCTTATGCACGCCTATAATAAATTGTAATTTATAAATTAGGCACAGTAAGAGATTACCAACAATAACTGATAATAAAATAGAATAATTACAATAATATTCAGTAATAAAAGTTATGTGAATGTGGTCTTACTCTCTAAAATATCTTATTGTATTGCTTTCACCCTTCTTCTTGTGATGTGAGGTGATGCAGTGCCTCTGTGACAAGGTGAAGTGAGGGCAGTGATGCAGGCATCATGACACAGCATTGGGCTACAATAAAGGTTACCTGAGTACCAACACTGCGATAATGGGGGAGTCGATCTGACACCCAAGATGCTACTAAGTGACTATGGAGCGGGCAGCTACACAGCATGGAGATGCTCACAAAAGGATGATTCACATCCCCGGGTAGAATGGGATGGGGTGAGGTTTCATTGTGCTACACTGAGTGGTACACAATTTAAAACATAGGAATTGTTTATTTCTGAAATTTTCCATTTAATATTTTCAGACCATGATTAATCGTGTGTAACTGAAACTATGCAAGGAGAAACTACAGATAAGGGGGACTGCTGTAGTACCTTAAACTCAGTGTTCCAAACAAAGTTTGTCATCTCAATACCCCTCTCCTCCTGAAGAAAGAGAGCTTGTTCCTCCAAACCACCCTGTATGTGCCAGATGAGCCACTGACGTTGAAGTTACCTGGTTCCAAACCCTTGAAGTTATCTTTGATTGCTGTTCATGCGGAGGCACAAGCAAGTCAGCAATTAGGCAGCCTTTGAAGCCTGCATCCCCATACTCTTGTTTCTCTGGCCCAGCACTGCCATCCCTCACCATCGGTGGGTTATTGTGATAGTAACTGAGACCATCTTATACTTGTAACATATCCAAGAATTCACTAACCTGAGTTTTCCAACAAGGAAAGTCATACAGTTAAACGCACCGGCTATCCATCCCAATGTACCTTGTTGTCGTAATTAAAGAATGTAAGAAATAATAGAAATTCCTTAGGCACATTAAAAAGTAGGGTTTTTTTTAAAACTACTTTTGTGTGAGCATTTTTATACCACATACAGTATGGTTTAAAATCTCATTAGGAACTCAACAGAAAATACCTCCAATATTTAAGACTGTGGCTTGGTATTTTATAGATGATTATGGAAGATATGTAAAAATAGGGAGGAAATATAAAATTGCTATTCAGAGAAACACGAGACCCAGAAGGGATTCTTCTACTTACATATTTTTTTTATTTTCCAAAAATAATTCATCATCAAAATGCAATGCCAATGACATGGATAATAAACCATAGTATTTTTTAATTTCCAGCAATATTCTCCAGTGGAGAAGAAACAGAGAAGGCTATGAAAAACATGCTTAGAGCATTAATATTTAGCTAACATAATAAGGACCCTACAAGGAATGTTATAAATACAAAAGCCTGGATCAAATCCCTATGTTGTGTCTATGCAACTAAAGCACAGAATTTGTACCTAGTAATTTCAGGACATTCTTAACAGACATCCATGAATACAGAGAGGGCTTATGGTTTGGCTTGACAACAAATAGAACATTATGAAGGGTTAATCATCACTACCAGAGTAGAGTATAAATCCTAAGAGGCAA
Source organism: Phyllostomus hastatus (assembly GCF_019186645.2). NCBI lineage: Eukaryota > Metazoa > Chordata > Mammalia > Chiroptera > Phyllostomidae > Phyllostomus > Phyllostomus hastatus. Next base: position 13,893,285 of record NW_025333498.1, on the reverse strand, counting down.
GAGGAAGCTTTCTAGGTGGGACATCATGTAATTCAGTAAGGTTTCTCATTCTATATGTTGAAACAGTCCAGCTAACAAGCAAGGAGGCTTTAAAGCCAAATCTTTAAATGAAGATTTTCTTCATTTCCTTTCTCTGCTTTAAAAGAAAATTCATAGTATAAGCCATTGCTTTAAATTCTTGTCCTCACTAAAATCAACTGTAATACAATCATGTATGAACCCAAAGTGTACTTTGGAGCTATATATTACAGCATCCATGACCATAATCAAATCAGAGCCTAGCTCAAGCTCACACTGCAGCAGTGCCAATGACCAAGTAGAGTTCTGCTTGAACTAAAAGCAATAAAGTTATTTGTTTTGGTCTTAAAGGGCAGAAATTTTCCTTACTAGTATATCTGGCAGACTTACTCTACCAAGTAAGATTGATTTCATGACTACTCTAATGCTCATCCATCGACCATGAATGACAGTTAGACATGGCTGTCAGCTCAAGGAGTTTGTAAGACGCAATGTCAAGTTAGAGACAGAGTGAACTCCTTGATTCCAGAGTCAATATTGTGTTCATTTCACTGTCCCTTTGAAATAGGACACAATATCTGACACAAAATCTTATCAAGAAATAGTTATTGAATAGATGTGTCTTTATAGTCTAGTCTAATATGTATCTTCACATTCTATCTGCTATTAGGCTTTCTTTCAGGCACAGTCCTTCACCAGGAGAGGATAGAGTGCCAGTCTCCCTGTGCACACACTGCAACCAGGAAGCTTAGGGGGCAGAGGTGGGTTGTAGTGAACAAGGGACCAGCCTTTAGGTTATATCAACTTTTCTTGCTTTGAGAAAGAATAGGGGAGCAGCAACAATTTTCTCTGGATCTATATCAATTTCCAAGGTTAATGAAGATAACAAAAACCAAACAAACACACACTCTGGTGTGGAGGCCACATTTGGGGAGGCCATGCTCTAGTCCACTGGGAGTCTTGATTCACTGGGCAGCAAGATAAAAATGAAATGAGTATTTAGTGACTGAATTAACCTTAAGAAATGAAGACTACTATATTTTAAATAACCTTCTCTTAAAATTGCATTTCAGAGACTGCATCAGTATTTTAAAGCCTGCTAGGATGAGCTTGAAGCTTCATCTGCACAAGGATAAGACTTGTTTCAGTTCGTAATTCCTGTGAAGTGGCTTCTGTGGTTTACTTTCTCTTTCTTTTGACATCTGGATGCTTGATGTTTCCCTGGGTTTATTTTACACTTAATCACAATTAAATTACTTGTGTGTGGGTGAAGGTAAGGGGTGTGGGGAGGGAGAGCTACAACTTTTGTAGTTGAACAAATTTCATTAAGAATTTTATAAAGCTTTCCTCTCCCCAGTCTGACCACCCAGCACAGAAATCACTGGGCACAGTTTCTTCTGGTCTGCTCTGTGTGGGACTCCAAAGACAGCAGTAATATGTGTAAATAGGTAACTGCTATCTGAACAATAATTCCACTTTTGTACAAGTTATTTACTTAATAGGCCAAAGTTCCAGGATAAATATTACTATAATGAATAAAGTATACTTCATGACAAGAAGTTGGAATGAAACACCACCAATTACAAGTGTGATAGAATGAAGGTGGACTGTTCATTTTGTCAGTATATGTATGTAACTTAGCAGTTAATACTTTAGATTTCTCTTTGTTCAATTTGAAGCTTATTGTTTGAGGTCTAAATTGATCAGTTAATTAAGAGCAATTTAACAGCTATCTTACAATATTATTATATATTTGTGCTGCTAGTCATAAAATGACTAGTGTTTCTGAAGCTATTTCTTTCCAATAAATTTGAGAAGATGTATTAAAGGAAGTACATGCTTGTGGAGGGAAAGGCCTCCATTCAAGCAAGCAGGAAAGCGTGTATTAGCAATGCCTACCTTGCAGGAAATCAACAGCCATATCCAACACCTGGGTAAATAGTCAATGAACTGAAAATCAGACCAGGAAAGACAAAAAATATCATCTTGGTGTGAGTTTCAGTATCCGTTTGGGAAAGCCCTAGTGAAAGGCAGAAACAGCAATCAAAGTTGAAAATAGAATCCTAGCCCTGGCTGGTGTGGATTGAGTGCCAACCTGCAAACCAAAAGCTAGCTGCTGGCTCAATTCCTAGTCAGGGCACATGCCTGGGTTGTAGGCCAAGCCCCCAGTAGGGGCCGAGCAAGAGACAACCACACATTGATGTTTCTCTCCCTCCCTTCCCCTCTGTCTAAAAAAATAAACAAATAAAATCTTTTAAAAAATAGGATACTAAATAACTACCAAGCTCTGTGGTTCAACCTTTTCCTTGCCTGGAAATGACAGAGAGAGAGGAATAGAAAGGGTAGGGAATGTCAGCCCACAAGTATTTATTTATAAGGAAACTGCTACATGCACATCAACTAATACAAGTCCCAGGGTCATTCTGGGAGCCCTGAATAAAACAAAAATGTTGTTCCTTCTGACCACATGACTTGAATCTCAATGAGGATCCATGAACCGACTGAGACCCTGTAAAAATTCACAGAGGACTGTGGAGAGCTTGGTGTCATAACTGGCCTCTGAACTTTAACTGGAAAAGCCAAGCCTCCTTATCTCAAGCAAATGTCAGAAAGACCAAGACACCTAATCAGCTATCAACCTTCTCTGTTTGGTATCTCGGAACCCAAAACCACTTATCAACATACTTTGTCTCATCTTTATATAATTTTGTTTTATTTTCTTCGGGTACTTTTTCAGTGATTCAGTTTCTTATGTAGATATCTATGTATTTATATTAACCAACTGCCATCAGGAATCACAGAAAAGATGAGTGGGATGTCATTTGAGGAGTGTGAGGTATCCTCAGAGAGAAGAAAGGAACATGCATGCTTTACTAGGCAGATTAAAGTTTAAAAATTATCAGTGAGTCTCAAGCCATAATAAAGAACGTCCTTTACTATTTTTTCCCTTGCTCTCCCAGAACATACTGCTAATGTTTTCTACGCCTGGTCTGTTTTGAGCTTGGTTGTATTTTGGTATTTGTGTGACAATGTCAGAGCCCTGGCCTGTCATTTCACATGGTGCTAGTGACACTCACATCCATTTTTCATTCAGTTTCTAGAAAAATTATCCTCCTTCTTCCATGATTAGAAGCCATGAAAAGAAAGCCATCCTTGCGCCCTTGGTGCAATTCAAACAGAGCACCCTGTAGCTCATTCTTTAGTCACTTCCCTGCTCCAGCAGCTCCCCAAGGTGGAAACAGGCTGAGAAAGACAGGCTTTGGAAGTTGCCTCATCACCAGTGCCCTGCCATGAACAGGTGGATATTTGAAAAGTGCCTTGGATTGGAAATGTATTTATTTATACCCAAGGTTTTAATAAATAAGGAACACTTTTACTAAATTATTTTACATTTTGAACACACTCAGATATTGCTGGGAGCTGCAATTAGCTGTGATTTGGGGTTTCTAGGAGGACTGTCAAACCTAATTATCATGTCCCCAAACTACTTGTGAGGCATGTCCTTACACATTTCTACCGAGGAAAGTTGTGAACACTTTCAGAGTGGTCTAAGTGGTGTGACCATACATCACACTTTGCTTCAGAAGCCAGGCTTCTGCCTGTTGATGCATTTCCTTTCACTTGTACAAGTGTCCTTCCTGATTCGGCTGGTAAGTTACATGGTCACCCTGCCTCTAATTTACTTAGTTTTATAAGTCAGTCCTGAGAGCAACGTGAAAGATAAACCATACGACTAAACACATACATTTAATAGTAGAGTGAAATCTTTATTGGCAAGAAGCTACAGCTCTTTTCTTGTGAAATCTGCCTATGAAGGTGACCTAAAAACAGCTGCGTTCTATGTTTTTTTTCCAAAAAGTTGCAATGGGATGAGCAAGAACACTTGAACTTTGCCTCGAGACCCAGAGTGAAGAGAAGGTCTGTACATGCCAGACAGGAAGTAGCACGAAGGGAGCTTCCAGAACTAGAGGGAAGAGCTACAGATTCTGCTTTGAGTATTTTTGAGTATTTTGAATATTTTTTCTATATATTAAGAATATACTCTCCAATGTAGTGTTTTCTTCAAGAGACTAAATTAGTATCTGAATCAACTGAAACCATTTATTTGTTGTTGGGCTGTTTCTTCAACAGCAGCTGGGCCAAAAGGCAACCTTGATTATATTGCAATTATATTTGAAAAAGTACATGAGATAATAATCAAGACAAAACGGGGTCTTGAGAATTTATGCTATTTTATTTATTCCAGAAAAGCTTAATAAAGGAGGTGAGATTTCAGCAGCTACTTGAATGAAGGATGCAAGTCTTATTTATAATAGTTTGCTTTTCCATTAGCCTACTGTGCTCCTAGCTAATACCATTATCAATTTCATTTAAAAAAACAAACATTCTGGCACAGCATTAAGACTTATTTTTTAAAATATGAGCAATTTTCTTTGCAAATAATAGCCATCAGGAAATTACCCCCAAATGTGTTCTGCATGATATTGATAAATTGAATACTGTTGAATAAATTTAGGAATTGCTGAATTAAAGAGAATGCTGAGTGCTACTTGTCACACCTTGCACAGGAGAGGATGCACCGTGAATCTCTAAGATGGGCACGCCATTAAATTTCTATCCTGCAGAGTCTAGAGGGAATGGTGTTTCATGGTTCACCCTACCTTACTTACAAGTTTATGTAAATACTTCCTAATTAATCAAAGTCAAAGCTAGCTTGAAGTGACCACATTTCAGACTGGGCAAATTTTGGAAGAGGAGTATGTAGTAAAAATCAGCACCAGTCAAAGAGAAGTTTAAGACTTTTTCTCCACAACTCCCAAGCTGAGCTCCTGGTAATGAGATCTCCTTTCTCACTCTTCTGTTAGACTTTTCCAATGCCTGATGGTGTGCTAAGTGCTTTGAATAATTATCTCATTTAATCCTCGCATCAATTTTCTGATTTGAGTGTCACTAAGTCATTTTGACAGACTAGGAGCTGTGCCTTGAAGCTGTCAGGCAGCTTGCCCTAAACTTCCCTCTTAGTAAGTAGCGAGGCTGAAATTCTACCAGATTCAACCCTCATGCTTTCTTCTGACTCTCCTATCTGAGGATTCTCCCATCAGCTAAATTCCTAATGCCCTATCTCTTCCTCACATCCTCTAAACAGAAATGAAGGGGAGAGTGTTTTACCTTAGGGCAGGAGAAACTTTTGGTTAGATGATGTGGAGAACATACTTAAAAGAAAATTCTGTCACAAATGTGTACCTGGTAAAGTTTTTGAAACAGCCTTCATCACTGATTTTTATGCAAGATAATAGTGTCCTCTGAGAAAGTGAACAACGTGGATGACCAAGCTAAGAATTCCTGTTTATGCGAATTTACTTTTCAAGGCTCTCCCAGAAAAATTGATGAACATGTAAGTTGTTTGAAATTTTTTGCTATGTCAAATGCTGAGACAAAAAACAAAGTTTTATTAGATCTCTGCATTGTTTGAATTTTTATGCAAACATAATCACCTCTATATCTCCACTTTAAACATCTTAATGTTAATTTTACATTAAAAAGAAAAGCAGTCCCTGGCTGGCGTAGCTCAGTGGATTGAGTGCGGGCTGCAAACCAAAGTGTCTCAGGTTTGATTCCCAGTCAGGGTACATGCCTGGGTTGCAGGCCATGACCCCCAGCAACTGCACATTGATGTCTCTCTCTCTCTCTCTCTCTCTCTCTCTCTCTCTCTCAAAAATAAATAAATAAATAAAATCTTAAAAAAAAAGAAAAAAGAAAAGCAGTGTGTATTCATGACACATTTGAAAAACAGAAAAACATAAACAATGAAGTTAAAATCAACTACAAACCCTCCATTCAGAGATAACCATTCTTAGCATCTTATTTCCTTCATCAAATAGGTGTATAGATACTGATGGCTGGTAGGTAGATACATATACATGTGTAGTACTTCTTTTTTCATGAAGTCAAAATATGCTATTGTGTATGTACTACTCTTTTTCCTTATCATATCATGAGCATCTTCCTGTGTTATTGGCAAATTCTTTGAAAGCACAGTAAATGTTAGAATTGGGACATATCATTCCTATAATTATTTTCATCCTATTGATCACTAGAGAATTTCCAGGTTTTTTGTTTTATAAAACACTGTCATCTTTGAATCTTAATATCTGCTCATATCCAATGTTATCACCTTAAAGCAGGATTCTAGAAGTATGAAACCAAGAGCTAGTTGTTTGAAAAAATAAACAAGATTGAAGAACTTTTAACCAGTCTCCTCAAGAAAAAAGAGGACCCAAATAAATAAAACCAGAAATGAAAGAGGAGAGCTAACAACTGAAGCCAAAGAAATAAAATGGATTGTAAGAAAATACTGTGAACAACTAAATGCCAACAAATTGGAAAACCAGGTGAAATGGATGAATTCCTAGAAACATATAATCCTCCAAACCTGAATAAAACAGAATCAGAAAACTTGAATAGACCAATTATAACTAATGAAATTGAAGCAGTAATCAAAAACTCCCGGCAAACATAAGTTCTGGACTGGATGGCTTCCCAGGCAAATTTTACCAAACATTCAAAGAATAACTAACATCTATCTTTCTCAAACTATTCCAAAAATTTCAGGAGGAGAAAAGACTCTCAAGCTTATTTTTACAAAGCCAGCATTATCTTAATTCCAAACCAGATAAAGTCAATACAAAGAAAAAAACTTATAGGGCAATATACCTGATAAACATAGATGCTGAAACCTTCAACAAAAATTAGCAAACCAGACCCAGCAATGCATTAAAAAGATCACACACCATGATCAAGTGGGATTTTATTCCAGGGGTGCCAGGTTGGTAAAATATCTGCAAATCAATAAACATGATACATCACATAAACAAATGAAGGATAACAATCACATGATTATATCAGTAGACACAGAAAAAGCATATGATAAATTCAGCACCCATTTAGGATAAAAATTCTCAGTAAAGTGAGAATATAGGAATCATACCTCAAAATAATAAAAGCCATATATGACAAACCCACAGCCAACAAAATAACTCCACAGGCAAAAACTACAAGCACTCCCCTTAAGATCAAGAACAAGACAGGAATGGCAGCTTTCACCACTCTTATTCAACATAGTACTGGAAGTCCTGGTTAGGACAGCAATCAGACGAGAAGAAATAAAAGGCATCCAAATTGGAAAGGGGGAAGTAAAAATAATGATGTCATTATTTGTAAATGACATCATATATATGTAGAGAACCCTAAATATTTCACAAAAAAACTACTAGAAATGACAAATTAATTCAGCAAAGTAGCAAGATACAAAATTAATATTCAGAAGTCAGTGGTATTTTTATTCATTAATAATGAACTACAGAAAGAGAAATTAAGAAAACAATCCCATTTACTATTGCAAAAAAAAGTTACCTAGGAATAAATTTAACCAAAAGGTAAAAGACCTGTACTCAAAAAAATTACAAGATTCTTAAGAAAGAAATTGAGGAAGATGCAAATAAGTGGAAGCATGTACCATGTTCATGGATAGGGAAAACTAATATCATTAAAATGTCCATATTACCCAAATTAATCTACTGAGTTAATGCAATTCCTATTAAAATAACAATGGCATATCTCACAGATATAGAACAAATATTCAAAAAATTTGTATGGAACCACAAAAGCCCCTGAATAGCCTCAGAAATCTTGAGAAAGAAAAACAAAGTTATAGGTATCATACTACCTGATATAAAAATATACTATAACCATAGTAATCAAAAGACCATGATATTAGCACAAAAAAACAGGCATATAGGTCAATGCAATAGAATAGAGAGCACAAAAATAAATCCACCTTTCAATCAAAAATTAATTGACCTTTATGGTCAATTAATATTTGACAAAGGAGTCAAGAACATACAATTGGGTAAAGACAGTCTCTTTAATAAATGGTATTGGGAAAATTGGATGGATACATGCAAAAAAAATGAAACTAGACCACCAACTTACACCACACACAAGAATAAACTCAAAATGGATTAAGGAACTAAATGTAGGTCATGAAATCATAAAAATCCTAAAAGAAAACATAGGCAGTAAAATCTCAGAAATTCCTTGTAGCAATGTTTTTTTTTCTGATATATTGACTCAAGCAAGGGAAACAAAAGAAAAAAGGAACAAATGGGACTAAATCAAACTAAAAAGTTTTTGCACAGCAAAAGAACTCATCAACAAAATTAAAAGGAAACCCACTGAACAGGGGAGCACATTTGCTAATGATACATCTGATATGGGGTTAAGCTCCAAAATATATAAAGAACTTATACAGGAAGACAAATGACCCAATTAAAAAATGGGTGAAAGACCTGAATGGACACTTCTCTAAGGAGTGTCTATTCTCTAAGGACACACAGATGGCTGATAGACATATGGAAAAATGCTCAATGTCACTAATCATCAGAGAGATGCAAAATGAAACTTCAATAAAATATTACCTCATGCCTGTCACAATAGCTATCATCAATAAATCAACACACAAGTGCTGACAAGGACGTGGAAAAAAGGGAACCATAGTGCTCTGTTGGTGGGAATGAAGACTGGTGCAGCCACTGTGAAAAACGGTATGAGGTTTTCTCAAAAAATTAAAAATGGAACTGCTTTTTGACCCAACGATCCCACTTCTGGGAATATATATGAAGAAACCTGAAACTCCACTAATTCAAAACAATATATGCACCCCTGTGTTCACTCCAGCATTATTTACAGTAGCCATGATCTGGAAACAGCCCACGTGTCCGTTAGTAGATGAGTGGATTAAAAAGCTGTGGTACATTTACACAATGTAATACTACTCAGATGTTAGAAAACAAAGGAAAATCTTACAGCATGGATGGACCTGGAGATTATTTTGCTAAGTAAAATAAGCCAGTCAGAGAAAGACGAATACTATATGGTCTCACTTATATGTGGAATCTAATGAACAAAATAAACTGATGAACAAAACAAAAACAGAGGTATAGCTACATGGAACAGATTGGCAGCTGTCAGAGAGGAGGGGTTTGTTGGGGCTAGATGAAATAAGGTGAAACAATTAAGTTAGTATATACGGTGCTAGCCAAGTGGGGTAGGGGTAGGTGGAGCTGGGCAAAGGAGGGGATGGGGACGGAAAGAGACTTTACTTTGGGTTATGGGTGCACAGTACAGTGTGCACACTATCTTTTAAGTTGTACACTTAAAACCTGCATGGTTTGGCTAACCAATGTCACCCCCAATGAAATAGAAATAGAATTTTTCTATTCTAGAATTTTTAATTCTAGAAATAGAATTTTGGGGCCAGAAAATGGAGGAAATTTTAAGGATCTTGATATACTTTGTGAAATTCTTTTCTAGAAAAATTACACTTGTTCCAGTTTTATACTCTTCCCTACAGTCTGTAAAAACTCCATTCTAGCTTGCTCTCTCAAACTCTAGATATAATTATTATTTTGAAATCTTTGTTAATTTAATAGGTAGAGAATAATAGCTACAGTTGACCTTTGAACAATGCAGGGGTTTGAAGCACCAACACCCACGCAGCTGAAAATCTGTGTATAACTTTTGACTCTCCCAAAATTTAAAGACAGTCATCTCTTGGTGTCCTAGGGGTTGGTTCCAGGACCCCTGCAGATACCCAGATCCAAAGATGCTCAGGTCCCTTACATAAAATGGCCTCGGACGGTGATTTTCAACAGGTGTGTCACAAGAGCATTAACCTCTTTTCCTTAGACTGTCGAGTAAAAAAGTGACAACAGCCAACACAACAGTAGTCTTCTGGTTTGAATGTCCTTTCTTGAACCATAAATACATGTGATATAATAGAGTTGCAGCTTATCTCATTCTGTCACATCACAAAATAAGACTGCACCTGATTGGTTAACTCTTGGTACTGGGAATCCTTATATGCAAATATAGGCATCGGATTTTTTAAAAAGTCACTTTGAAGTAAAAAGGGTAGGTAATTACTCTTATTATTTCTGCAAATTAATCAAAATGGTACCTATTTTTGGCTGCATAAGCAAAAACTCTATCTTCTGGTGTGCCACAGAATTTTGACAATTAGTTCATGTGTGCCCTGAGATGAAAAAAGTTGAAAATCTCTGGCATAAGACAAAGCCTAGTTTTATGTTTTTATTACTTAGACTTCCAGTAATTACCATTTTTGTATATATGTGTGTCAATTAAATGTCTTTATCAATTTTCTGCTCATATTTTTCTAATTTAAATTAATTTTTAAAAATTAATAAACTCAATTACCCTCAGGACTGAGTCCTAGTCTTTTCACAGGTCGTACAGACACCTTTCCTCACCTCCTGCCACTGCTCACCACCCAGACTGCCTCCCGCACAGCTGATTCCCACCATGTTAGATTGCTTGCCATATATGACAAGCTGGACTCTTTCAGGACTCTTCATCTTTGTTTATTCTATGCCCTCTACCTAGAATGCCATTCTCCCATTCTTCCACTTAAGAGACTCCTACTTATCTCCCAAGGCTTAAATATCCCTTTGTGGAGTAGTCCTCTGCTACTTTTGCTTAACAGCATCCATTCCACCTCATTTAATAGTGGTACTTTGATTTCCCTTTGGTAAGTACTCTTCCCCCAGCACACACAGCCCTGATTGCACTGTCAATCCAAGTGTCCTATTGCATCCCAGCTAAGGACTAGCCTAGGCACTTGGCCGACAGTGGTCCAATTAGACTTTCTCTTGGGAATCTGAGAGAAGTGACACAGGAAGAGAAAATATTTGCAGTTGATTCATTCCTCAGAGACTCTGTTTAGCAACTGCTCTTTAGTTTCTAGTTTCTTCCTCCTAGACACTTAGAGCTCTCCAATTTAGGTCCTTTCTGAGGCCTCGTTTCTCTCTCTCTCTCTCTCTCTCTCTCTGTTTCTGCCTCTATCTCATTCTGTCAGAAACCCAAATACTCCCAGTGAATTTATCTTTTTTTCCCTCTTTCGGCTTATTATCTTGAATTTGCTTCTATTGCATACAACTGAACAGATAATGTTGATAACAGATGTGCCTCCTTCATGGAGCCCTCTCCAACTCTTTCAGAGATTTCTGACATATCTCTGTGGTATCACCCCACTCTGGACATTGCGCTTACAATGCTATACTAGATTAATTTATTTCCTATTTTCTCTAGTATGTGTGATTCCTTGGCAGCCATTCACTGCTTTCCATAGAACGCCTAGCAGAGAAGCTGGAATATTTTAGGTATTCACAAGCATGGGTTGAATTGGAATGATTATTAAACATTCACAACTCAGAATCGCTTGTCTTCCCCAAAAGAAAAACAAATACTTTAAAGTTTGTGCCAGCTATCCCCGATTATCTTAGTTTGGCTTAAATGAAGGGCAGAGTCTATCAAAACAACTTACATGAAATTGGCAGGTCGTGCATGAATCAGATATAGGGCCTCCTTTGCAAAAGAGAAAAGAGGGAAATATCAGACAAGGGTCTGAGCTTTCACAAATCGTAGCTTTGACCAGGAAAAAAAATTCTGATGCCAAAGCACATCAAAAAGAAGACCAACTTTATCACAGACCCTCCTGTTAAAAGTTCCTACCATTAAGAATCCTATGTAAAAATTAAAACCATAAATACAAATCATAGGCATTTTCCACTTCAAACAGAAAATCACTTTGTTTATAAATATTTGCTAGACAACAACTAAGAAATCCCATAGCCAGTAAGAGCTTAAGAAAAGTTATTATCATACAAGTTACAGTAGATACTTCTGAATGTTGATTCTCTCTATACTGAGAATGCCAAAACATTAATACTAAGAAAATAATCAGTTCCAATTTTTTCCATTAATGCTAATTACAAGCTGTTACTTCAGAAAAAATCTTCATCAGATTTGAATTGTTCTATAATTCCATTTCCCATTCCCCAGCCTCCAAAGTGATGTTAGAGCAAATTTATCATTCTTGGGCATGCATTCTCATGATGTTGAAAAGGTGGTAATTACATGAACCCTTGGTGAATCTGTTCCAGAGGTGGAAAGATATGAGCTTAAATCCTACTAATTCACATGGAAATTCCCAAAAGAGTGAGAAGATTGCCAGAAACCTTCAGAAAAAGAAAATAAACAATAAACAGTTAGGTTATGGTTCAAAGGACTCGCTGTAAAATTGAATAATGCCAGACATCTTTGAAGTACAAAATGGAAAAATGTGAATATGTAATTTTGCTTCAATTTGTGAATGTGTTTACAGGAGAGCTTTGTAAATGGGAATTTTCTCATAGGATTTCACTTCCTTTATTTGATTAAAGGCATACTAGTGGTAATGGTAAACTACTTCCATTAGATATGCTCTTTCCTTGATCTCTTTGAAATCCTGCTTCCTACAGGTTCTTATGTGTTCTTATACTTGCAGAGTGTTAGACAATGTGCATTTTATAACTACAGTGACAGCCAAGTGTGTATACATGGGGGAAAGGCAAATTTCTTATGATTAAATTATTTTGTTACAGCACAATTACTCATTTCCATCATTTCTTATAGCTTATCGAGTGACCTCCATGAAGCAGCACAAGAGAGCAGTCCCTTTCAGACTTATATTTGAAAAAGTCACTTATAATATAAAAATCAGGGAGATTTTCTGAGATGGACTGGTAGTAAGGACAGGAGATTAAAGAAAATACTGGAGAATTCAATAGTTCTTGGAATTAGTTCCAGATCTGAACCATTGGACATGACGAAGAAAGATAGCACAGCAGGGCATATATACAATGACATTCCAATAGAAAAAAGGACTTCATTGTCCAGAAGACACAGAATCAATGCACCTTAGGTAATGAAAGACCCAGGATTCCCCAAGAAAGCCATTCTGGAATTTATTGAACACATTGCTGTGTACAAATGGTTCCTAACCTGGCTGCACTTTAAGATCACCTAAGGAGAGCTCAAACAAACAAATCCAAAACCAATCCTGGTCCTCACCCAAGAGGTTCTGAGATATTGATGCAGTTGGTCTGGTGTGGGGTGATTCTGATATACAGACAGGGTTGAAGAGTCTGTGTTCAGATATCAAAAAATTCAAAAGAATAGAGTTTTGGCACAAAACTTGTATCATCCTAAAGCATGCAGGACAAATAGGAACTAAACAAAAATTTTCTCTTAATCTAAACACATCAGGACCAGTGTAGCAGAATTAGAAAGCTGCTTCCAAAAATTACTCATCTCTGTCATCAGCTCTCTGGTCAGCTGGATTCTTTTTACTAAAACAATAGAAAAGGTTTATTGGTATTTTCTCCTAGATTTTCCCCAGGTAAGGTTAATCATTCTGTAATTACAAGGATTATACTAGTCTGTCTTTCTGTCTTTCAAGGCAGAACATGGCACCAATGTTTTTGCAGTCTGGAGTAGCTAACCTTTTTTTTTTAAGCTTCATGAGAATTTAACAAAATCTGAACAGGCATATGCACATATAATTTAATGCAGAATTTCAGTGGGTTCACAAACCACCACACACAACTTCCTAAAAGCCCACAGAACCCAGCTTAAGAACTCCTGCTTTAAGGACTCCTCCATGGGTCAGGGGCTAGAGAGAAGGAAAAGGAGGAAGGACAGTAAATGAAGCAATAGAACCCAGCAGTATACTAGGACGATGCTTCTCAATGTGCATGAAAATGGGATCTGTAAAACTGCAGATTCTGATTCATTAGGTCTGGGGTAGGCCTGAAAACCAGCATTTCTATCAAGCTGCCACTTCATACACCATAGTTGAAGTAGCAAGGTACTTAGAAGTATATCATCAATCTTACTGGCTTCTCCTAATACCTAGAACATCAGTGTGCAAATATTTCCACCTTTCTTGAAAACTCAGTATTGTATATAACATATACTATTTCTCCCAGCAAAAAAAAGGATAAGAAGATGGCAAACTTAATTCTTTATTTTCAATGGTCTCATAACTCTACTTGTTAGAACTATTAAACTCAAGAGTGTTCTTTTTTCATGGAAACAAAGATTATTAATTCAATGGAAGTAAATTTTTTCATCCTGAAAACAACAAAACAAAAAACTTCCCCTGGGTGATGTTGCTCAGGAAGAAATGAAATTCCATTATGTAGTGGAATGTGATTTGTAAACCAGTTTTGTCTGGAAAAGAATTACACTTGAAACTGGTTATGAACCTGCAACCAGCTTTTGTGAACCAGAAAATAACACAGAGCCCATTGAACTACGTGATCGATCTTTCAGGTTATTAGAGACAAACCTTGAAAGTCACACGGAAAGGTACTGGAGGCCTGGCTGCTCACAGCCCACCTCAGGGTTTTAATTCCAATCATTCTCTCTTTTAACTCCTTTTTTCTGATTCTAACAGTAATAGCAATAATAAATAAAAGTAATATGTTATTTTAAACCTTAAAAAGTATTAAAAGATATTAACAAAATAAAACAAAACTATCATTTCTAAACTGTTTATTGAGGACTTATATATTGCTGTTTTCCCTTCCTCTGTTTTTCAATGCATTTTAAGTATACTTAGAACCCTACAGTACATGAACTACTGCAGCTTGCTTCTTCCCCTGCAACACGTGCAAAGACATGACAAGGTTTGGTTAAATGGCTTTCATACAGCACAAGTGCATCTGGAGATCAACACAAGTCCTTTTTAAAGTTATCTTTCTGTCTGCTTTAAATTTTTGTGCAACTTTATCTAATGGTTGAATAAGTATATTTTATTTTGGATGTGGAAAGAAAATTCAGACTAACAAACCTATATCTACAAAGGAAAATAAAATAAGGTTGAGAGGGATAAATTATCCCCTTGCTATTTGAAAGAGGCAATCATGCAATGTCATTCTTGCTCACGCTGGGAATAATTAATTACCCTCTTTTGGTTTCTGCCTCATGAAGGAAGTAGAAAGGACAGCAATCAAAAGAGAAATGCGAAATGTCTGGTGAATTTCCACAGAACCAAGCCATGGGTAGATGATGGGATCATTTATTGAAATAGGAAAGACTTGGGGGAAAGTAGGTTGTAGGAAAATTTTAGCCTTGTCCATATTAGATTTGATATATCAATAATATATTAAAAACAAATCAGATAGTTGGATTTAGTTAGAAGTAGAAATATAAGTTTATTGAGTATTAGTGATAAAATTAGTTATGTATTTTATTTCTCTAACATTTATACTAGTTGTAAATATTAAATTTTTAGGTATTAGGATTACTTGTTGATGTTTATGATTAGAATAAACCATTATAACATAATTTTAATAGAGTAATTGAGTAAAAACATGCTCTTTTTTTTTAAGCAGCCAAGTCTTGACTTGGGGAAGTAAACCCATGTTTTAGATTCTTCATTATTTTTTAAAGATTTATTTATTTATTTATTTATTTTTAGAGAGGGAAGGGAGGGAGAAAGAGAAACATCAATGTGCGGTTGCTGGGGGCCGTGGCCTGCAACCCAGGCATGTGCCCTGGCTGGGAACCGAACCTGCGATGCTTTGGTTCACAGCCCATGCTCAATCCACTGAGCTATGCCAGCCGGGGCTAGATTCTTCATTATTATTTTTATCTTTATTTTTGAGTTCAAAGTATCATTAGAGAACAGATATAAGAAATAAATTTAAGCAGATTTGCTGTAGTTGAAGTCGAAATTGTGGACCAAGGTTCTCCTTCTCACTCACCATAAAAAACACAAAACAATTTCAAAATAGTTCCACTTTGATACCATTGTGTAATCAAGAAGCTAAGTACCATTTTGGAACTCATTTGAAGTGAAGAAATTTCGACTAAAGATCAAAATTAGGAACACTATTATTTACAAATACCTTTTCCAAACTAAATTTTATTGTAAGACATTAGAGTCATTTCATGTTTATTTTTGTAAAGCAAAATTTTCATTGAAACATATTTCAGAAAAAACTTTAGAGAACTCCCAGCTTGTTGAAAGCCTGCCCCAAAGTAAAATCACATGAGAGAACTATGGCAAATTACATGAAAGGCACCCGAGACCTGCCCTAGTCGTGTATAATGGTCTAAAACAGAAAAGCCACCACGTCTAGGGAAAAAAAGAAACACAGTATGACAAATCCAATAACGTGGTACTGCGGCTCTTAGATGTATACCGCATGGCTTTAGACAGACAGGTCAGCCCCAACCAAAACCACTGAGAGAAAGCTGTCTTGGGCTGCCCAGCATCCCATAGTTTGATGCCATTCATGCCCTACACATCTCCTCTTTAAATGAATCCATATCCTAATGTTGCTTTCTCACTACTTAGCCTTTCCAGCTACTAATTACTACAGAACCATCGTCGGTGGTAAAGGATATACTAATTCCAAAGAACAAATCTGGAGAATCTCATTCTGGGAGACATATGTGTAATCCACATGCTTTTTCAGAACCTTCCTGATCATTCCTCCTGGAAGCCGGACCCAAGCAGAATAAAATGCTTCCGCTCATAAACAGCAGGAAGAGCCCAGATTTTTCAGCATCACATTCAATGCCCTGTACCATCTTTCTCCTTCTAGCCTGTACTTCTAGGCTCTCCTTCTATCCTCTATAAACCCTTTCCCTGTCCCTCAGTATAATGTGAATTCTGACCTCTGGGTCCTTCTCTCACTGAGAACCTCACCCTTGATGCCCTCCTTCCCCTCCAACCAATTGACCCATTCATAAAGTCCTTCCTTCTCCACGGAACCTGCCTGACCCTCCGGCTCGCTGGGACCTTTCCTTTCTCTAGCATATCGGCCACATTGCCAGGAACAAAATCACCATAGGCATTTCACTCATCAGTCTCCCAAATCTCAGCATTTACATAACCTTCACTATTTTTCCCATATCTACATACTCCCTGTTATGTTTTCATTTTAGATCATGACTGTAATGAAAAGCCAATACATGAAGGTAATTGTAAAACTATATGCAATAAAAATATAACCATTAACATAAGAAAAATGTTTGTGTCTACTATGTAAAATTAACTTCATATCACAATTTGGGAGAGGCTACTTTATGTTGTTTCATATTGTGATTCATCTTATATCATGTAACTTTTTATATGTTTATATCTATTTCCCCTAATGAATTATAATATCCCAAAGGAGATAATACATCATATCTTTTACATTCCCCACTGTTTCGCCCAGTCCCTAGTACATGGTAGGCATTAAATATTTGTTCACTGAATAAATGACCACAGATATATCAATATCCCCTAGTCATAGTTTGCAGATATACAATCAGTAAAATGAAGATACTCAATCCTTCAGTTAAACTTAATGAGGCCATTTAATTATATGCTGAATTTACATATGTAGTATATTATCTTGAATATAAACTACAACATAAATAAAGAAAAACTCTACATTGCTGTTACTAGTAACTTAACGCTAACCATAGGAGATTCTAGGTTTTAAAATTTCAAAGTAATAGCTCTAGATTTAATGACAGTAATAAACAGGAATAGGTCCAACGGTTAATTGATGTGTCTTGATTTAGACAAATCTAGTAGATTAAAATCCAAGCAGATATCCAAGATAAATTAGAGTCAAATAACTTACACTGCAAAATAAATTCACAGTAGAAGGCATTTAATCAGCAAATCCTTATAC
This sequence comes from Phyllostomus hastatus, assembly GCF_019186645.2. Lineage (NCBI taxonomy): Eukaryota > Metazoa > Chordata > Mammalia > Chiroptera > Phyllostomidae > Phyllostomus > Phyllostomus hastatus. The sequence goes on along the minus strand of NW_025333498.1, from coordinate 13,875,670 downwards.
ATTTTAAATATAGCTTGATTCCTATTTTAGGAGCATATTTATTAGATACATAAAGGAGTGCTTTGTTATAAAAATAAACACAAATAATGCAGAAGGAGAGAAAAGGCTAAAAATCTCAGAAATGTTCATATTTGAAATGAAGATTTAGTTAATATTGTGTTCATTTTTTAAGTTTTGACCTATTATTTCCCAAAGCTCAAAATTTTAATTAAAAAAAAATCACCCACAAAAATTTTTAAACAGACTAAACAGGGAAACTCTTTGGGGTTTATCCCAGCTCCTTATGCCTTATGTTAAAAAATTAAGTAAAATTTAACAGTCAATAAACTTTGAGCATCTATGTCCTTTACCTCAAACACAAAACAAAAATAAAAGTTAAATCTGCTTTGAAATTATCAAATATTTTCTGCTACATTTATAAAGGTTCTTGTTCAATTTCATGTCAGTATCTGGCTGCACCAGTATTTCTGCATCATCACAATGAGCTTTACATGGATTCTTGGGGAACCAGCAACAAGTACTGTGCGTGAGCATGTGCTGGTGTAACTTTGCATTCCGCATACCTACAAATATATATCACTGTGCAGGGGTCCTGTATCCTGTAATGTCAGAAGAGGGACAGACCTTGGAAATCCTGTAAAAGAACTCCTTCAAATATGAAAAACAATCCCCCCTAAAAAGAAGTAATTTTATCAACTTCAAAAGATCAGCTCAAATCAAGTGAAGTTACTAGGCCCACTCAGGCCACAGCCTGCCACCCACATGTCCTCTTCTCCCCTTGTCGACCTACAAGCAGATCCAGAGAACTATCCAACTCATTCTTGCTCTGTTTTCTGCTCCTCTCTCAAACTCTGTTTTTCAGAAGTATGATATCTGAAATAGTTCTTACCTTAAAGCACAAATATAAGGCAATTTTCAAGGTAATATCTAACCAGCCTCAAATATAACTTAGAGATAGGGTGGGGTGGCTGGTGGGGAACTAGAGCCATTCTGTAACTCGTGTGAGATATTTCCAATGGCCTCCATCATCCAGCCCTACTCGTTCAGGCTGGGTTAGAGCTGTGGAAGTACCTGGTGCTTTATCGTGACATTTCCTCCATTGACCTATCATTGTTAGCGAGTGCCTCCTAATGGGGAGGCCCTGAGTCTTACTCATCCTTTTATCTCCAGGGCCCAGCATCATAGCTGGCATATAGAACATCCTCAATAAAGGCTTTTTGAATGAATGAATGAATGCATGCATGCATTCAAGTTTGTTCCTGGTACCTGTCTCATACCAGATTGTTGTAAGTTTAAGACTCCTAGTCCATGGTCTAACAAATAATAAGTGCTTAATAAACCTCACCCTCTGCCTTCTGAACCCAATCTATGCTGATGCCAATCTACTCTTTCCCTGGGCCACAAACACCACCACCCCCAGCACCTCTTCTGTATGCCTACAAACTAGGCCAGTTCCTTCCCCTAGCTTACTGGGTGTACCAAGTGCTGGACTTTGTGCTAAGCGATTGTATTGGCTAATTCCCACAGCAGCCAAGGAAGATAGGTACTATCATTATTGCCTTACTAGAAGTAAATTCAATGAAGGCCAAGATTTTTGCCTTTGTGTTCACTGTTACTTCCTGTTATTTAGAACAGGAGTTGGCACATAGAAATTGTTCAATAAGTGTTTGCTGGATGAATGAATGGATACCCATTTTATGGATGACAAAATTGAAGCTGAGCAAGACCAAACCATATACTCAAGGTCACACAGTTATGAAATGGTGAAGCCAGGATTCAAGCCACAGTTCGACTGATGCCAACGTGAATGGTCTTCACCACTCTCCACACCCTCTCACATGGGAGAGTGGGATTCGGTCAGACAAGGTGCTAACTTTGGTTCACCCCACATAGATCTGCTACCACTACACTAAAAGGCAAAGAGACTATATTTAGGATAATGCTTAACAGTAAGCAATTATTTTGTTCCTAAAACAATCAAGGCTTATCAATGTACACATTTGCTCTTATGCCAAAATCAGTGAATTTCCCCTCTGGTCCTCAAAATAACAAAATATTTCACTCAAGCAAGGCTAGTTAAGAAGACAAGTGTTTTTCTGATTTGGTACATTTTCTTTTTATTTATTTATTTATTTAATTTTTAGAGAGAGGGGAAGGGAGGGAGAAAGAGAGGGAGGAAAACATCTATGTACAAGAGAAATATCCATTGGTTGCTTCTCATATGCCCCCAGCTGGGTACCTGATCTGTAGACCCAGGTTGTGCCCTGACCTGGAATCAAACTGCAACCTCTCAGCTTGCAGGATGATGCCCAACCCACTCAGCCACACCAGTCAGGGCCTGTTTTGGTAAATTTTCTTTGGTTGACTCTAATTTAAACTGTATCATAGAATTATCCTAAGGAAGAAATTGTTTTTCTTAGAGCAGATTAAAAAAGATTTAAAATTCTGGTTCTCTCCTAATCAATGCTGACTGGTTAAGAAGGTAAAAAGAATTACTGTATACGAAGCTAAGTAAACTGAAGCTTAGGGATAGAGCTGTTTTAAAAATCAAAATGTTCCAGTGAAAATACTTCATCCATATCCAGTCAAGTAAATTCCCGTAGGGTGAACCAACTTCTCGGCTATTTTAAAGACTGACTAGTGTTGGCAGGCAGCTGTAATTTCAGTGTTAATTAGGATGGAGATTTAAACACCCAGTGTTCCATGTGTATCGTATTGTGAAGGTTTGCTTCCAGAAAGCGGGGAACAGACATGTACCTGTAATATATGACACTGAAGCCTGCGGGTCCTGTATGCACTCAGTCTCACACAGAGAAAAGTTGGAAGCAAGCTCATTACTACGAACATTCATTATTATCAACAACCTGATCTCAGTGATGAGAGGAGTGGTGCGCAGCTATTTATGTCAGTATCGATCTTGTGAATAGCTATTCTCTCCAGGTAAGTAATGACTCCTGCTGGCGGGTAGTAAAGAACACTGATTTTATCTCTTTAACTGGTTATTTTACTACTTTGTGTCTCCCAGGGCAACTGTGGATATTAAAAATACATATAACCATGCAGACTAATAACTCTCGGCTTTCACTTCCAAGTAAGTATTTCTTGACTACCTACTGTACATCTAGCACTCCACTAATTGCTGGAAATATACAGATGAAAAAGATTTCATCTCTACTTTCATGTTTCTGTTCAGGAGAGAAGCTAATCACTATATTTCCACCAAAAAAACATTTATTGAGTGGTGTTTTAGGGGATTTAAACTAAATGTTAGTGACTTTAACTGAGTTATGGGCTGCAGGAATTGAATAAGAAAATATCAGGGGTTGGAGAGATCCATTTTGCGTCCTGTACATGCCAAGAACTGCAAAGTTAGTGTGAACAATGTATGGGCAATGTGTCTAGAAATGAGACTCAAGAAGTAATTGAGACTCAACCCTGAAATGATTCAAATGTCATCCTAAAGAGTTTGGATTTTATGCTGGAAGCAATAGAGAGCTGTCAGAGACTTGGAGGGAGTGACAGGTCACAAGCAGGACTATAAAAAGTAAATCCTAGCAACAGTATTCCAGAGAGAGAGAGCAGCAGCAGATATGCAGAGATACGAAACATCGCCTGTAAAGCAGATACAAAGTGGAAACACCACCTGTAGATGCAAAGTCTTTTTAAGTAAAATTGATAGAATTTGACAGTTAATTAGCTATTGGACATAAGATTAAAATAAGGAATAGAACCAAAGATGATGACAAACTCTCTGGTCATGTAGCTAAAAGAATGATAAGCTACTGAGTAACACAGAAAGCTCAAGAGGAAGACTACAGTCAGGGCAACAGGGCAGGAAGGTCGTGAGTTTGCTTCGGGCTATGAAACATTTGAGGAGCCTGCAGAAGATCCAAGTAGAAAAGACCTGTGGAGCCTGGAGCTTCAGAAATGTAGTAATTCCTCGTGATCTACATTCAGCATAAGAGTGCAAGCTGACATCATATGCACTAATGACACTCCTAAGGAATTGAGGGGAGAACAGAAGAGAGAGAGAAGACAGCACCTTTGGAGGTGTCACCACTGCAAGTCCAGGTAAAGGAAATGAAGCAGAGGAGGTAGAACAGGGGGTGCTGAGGCAAGCGGGGCCCCTGAGCAGTGCAGCACCGAGTCCTGGCAGCCACAGGAGGAATTTCGAGCGGGAGGGATAGTAGGTAGTCCCAGTTGCTTTAGGGAGATTAAAAGGATGACTAAGAATGCTTGACACTTAGGGAATCACTATTCCTTGAAGCAAATGTTTTTACTGTTGTTTGATCAAATGGTCATCTAGGCAAGATTCAGTCATTCATGAGTAACAAAGTTGTTCAAGAAATAAAAGTCACTGGATTCTATAAGACTGAGAAGTAGAATAGCAAGAACACTCTACTGCTTAATAGGTATTCCTTGTTCCAACAGACATTGCTGTACAGATAAACCAGCAAGGCCCCATTAATGAGGCCTTAGGTGACTGCCAAACAGCAGCTATGCAGGCTGTCTTACAGCAACACAAAAATAGTCCTCAGCTCTTCATTGTATATTTCCTTTTACTTTTTTGTTTCATTTTGTTTTCTTTTCTCAAACCCATTGTTTATAAAGGAGAAAGGAGAAATCAATAGTTTCACATATTTGGAAATTAGAACTCAGAGACACTCAGCTGGTTAGTGGCTGCACCGGTGAGGTTCGCAAAGCCCATGAGCCCCTACTGACCCTTTGTTTTAGGAGGCTTTTCACAAAGCCCGGACTTTGATCCTGCTAAATTAAATTAAATTAAAACTAAATTACTGACTAAGACACAGATCTGTCCCAAGTTGAAGAATAGTAGGTAGGAACACCCTTTATTGACGGGTGATCAGCAACCCAGAGCACATTTGCATGTATAACTGAAATGGTCACAACACGATACTTACTATGCGCAATGCAGTTGGATAGACTGTCAACATAAGAATAATTACTAGTAAAAAGAAGGCACTCATTCTCACGTTTAGGAAAACAATTCTGCTCTCAGAATTATGGGATTAGTTTCACTGATGAAACTTGAGATTATGAGCCAGCTTATCACTATCTCATATCTACACATCTCAATGAAGGTTAATCTGGTATTTGACAAAGACATTGGTTGGATTTTTTTTAAGAAAGCCTTTTCAGGCAGAAAATTGACTCAAAGTAGATTTTTCACTGCATTACACATATTAAAATAAGCTACTCTGATTTGGGTGATGGAAAGAGGCAGAAAGAAATGGAGAGGTGTGGGGAAAGAGGCCAACAAGGTTATACATTTCAAATTATAAAAAGACAAGAGAATATTACCAACCCTCTATGGTCAAAGAAGTAATGTCTTATTCATGCCCTTACAAACACGGAGTGGAGCGGCTAGTAATTCTCCGATTGGAGATGAGAGGTTCTAGATGAGACATGAGGGTGTTGCAACCCTAAACAGTCCAGTGAGGAGAACCAGATTCCAACACACACACAGCAACAGAATCTGGAATTAAACAGACCTGAGTTCAAATCCTAGCTCACACACGTACTGTGATCTTGGGCAAATCATTTAACCTAAGTAAATTAGAACGCTCATCTGCTAGTATATTGGGTTGTTATCAGGTGTGAATAAGACAATTCCTGTAAAGTGCTCATGGGGCAATGCAGAGAGTACTAGTTCAATATCATGACTACATTAGTTTCCTAGGGCTCCCATAACAAATTACCACAAACTGGGCGGTTTAGAACAACAGAAATGTATTCTCTCGCAGATACGGAAGCTGAAAGTCTCAAATCAAGGTATAAGAAGGGCCATCATGTCTTTGAAATCTGTAGGGGAAGGAGAATCCCTCCTCTCCCATCTTCTGGTTGCCCCAGACAGTCCTCAGTTTTTGGCAGCATCGCTCCCCCTTTCCAACACACTGGTGCTCTCCCTGCATCTCTTCACACAGTGCATTTCTTTCCTCTGGGCATGTCTGTCTTTGCATCTACGTTTCTTCTATTTCCAAGGGCACCAGTCATATTGGATTAGGGCCCACCCTGGAGACCTTATTTTAAATTGATAGCCTCTGCAAAAACCCTATCTCAGATACGATCTCATCCTGAGGTACAAAGGGTTAAGACTTTAACTGATCTTTTTGAGTAGAACACGATCCCGTAACTACTATTTACTAAACTATCCTGCTAGAGATGTTTTGCAAGAGATAGACTAGTAAATAAAACATTGTAAAATTGCAGAATATTCTCTCTAGAGGTTTATTTTCTGTTTCTTTTTCCTCTTAAAGGAAGGAATATTTGGTCTTTTTCATGAAAGACTTTGGCATAAACTCAGAGCGTTCCCTGCTGGGCTGAACCTGCATCGGCTGGGTGTGGACATCTCCATCCGCCATGCAGTCCGGCCCTGAGGAAGGAAGACTTCCCCAGGCCCAGGCGGCTGGGCCTGCAAAGCACGCACCACAGAGCAACAGCCTGTACCGCTCCTCTGAACTGTCCGAATCATACCACAGCCTCAGCTGCGCTCATCACAACCAGAAAAGAATGGCTCTTCAATAGACTTTAAATGAGTATAAATAACATACTTAAATTAATCAAACTGAATTCGTTTCAACCGATTTTCCCCTTAAGTGGTTTTAATGAGTAATACAGACTTTTGCTCTTTGTTGTCCAGTTTTCTCTGCCATGACCCTGATTCTAACCCCACATTCATCACGCAAAATAATACCCAAACACTACACTGTCATATCTGCTTCCTCTTGGCTTTATAAAATGACATACATTTTTGTCCAAAACAGAAACAAAGGTTTGACCTCCTAACACTGTCATCACAGACACACCTAAAAAAGTCTTCAAATTAGTCAACATAAGAAATAAAAGCAGGAATAACTGTGGACACGGTGCTGGCCAGCAGGGATACAGCACCTCTGTTTCACAGACTGGGCTGTAGGGATGCGCACGCCCCCAGTGCATCCGTGACGTCAGCTCCCCCGGACCCTGGGGCAGAGAGAGGAGGTCCGCTTGCTAGTGTTGGGGGAGGGGAGAAATGCAAATACAGAGGAGATATGAGTTAAGTATTTTACAAGTTAACAAGATAAAACTTCAGAAATCAAATTTTTGTCCTCTAAAAAATGCTAGCTAGCCAGATGTAATTTCTCGATTGTTTAAAAAAAAAAAAAAGAAAATCCAGAAGCACAGACCTACCTCCCCTGACACTGTAAAGGTGGTCATGAGAAAACAATTGTAAGTGAAGCCTTCCTAGAGCAAATCACATTTTCCCTTTGATGCCTTTAAATAATTCAGAGGTGATTTGTTTTAATTTTTAGTTTCTTTAGTAATAGTCATTTCTCATTTTAACAATATGAGAAAAATTTCAGTTTTCTCATATTCAGTTTTTATCAAGTAGTTTTATCAAGTAGTTAATGACTAGAAAATAATTATACACTAGGGATACATTTCCTTTCCTTTTTTTTTTTTACTTTTTAAAAATCATTTTTATTGTGATTGTCCCAACTGTTATTTTATTGTCGCAATACTTCCCCCTTTGCCCTCCTCTGCCCACCGCCCCCTCCGCTCCCACAGTCAGTCCCCACACTGCTGTCCAAGTCGTGGGTCAGTCACACATGCTCTTTAGTCTCTTCCCCTTTTTTCCTCTATCGTCCCCTCCCCCATCCCCTCCGGTCACTTTCAGTCTGCTAATTGCAGGTTTGGCCCCAAATGAGGGCCTGCAGGTCTTGCTGATGAGCGCCAGGAAAGGATGTAGGCCACAAGGTGGCACTATAAGCAATGGGCTATTGGAGCTTATTTTACTCAGCATTTACTTTAAAAATTGATCCAGTTTTAAGTGGTTCTAAAAAAAAACAACTGGAAAACTCTGAGATTGTAATGCAGAATGGAGATGAGAAAAAATTACATAAGTGGAAAAAAACAGCTATAATCCTTTAGAAAACACACTTATGGTCTCCTACCATCTGTAAGAAGCCAATTTAAAGATTCCTATAATTACTTATTAGTTACTTGAAAATGCAGTATAAATTCATGAGGGTTCTGTTATTTTATGGACTAACAAAAACTTTTTCATATGTTCTGCATTCCTTAATCTTTTTTTTTAACTTTGAAATACATGGCACCAGTGAATTTGTAGTTAAACGACAAGACAGGCAGAAACTACTAATTATTAGTTCACTAGTTATAGCCATAACATAAACAAGTTCAGTCATCAACTCTGTGAAATCTGATTGTCTCAATCAATGAAGCAAAACAACTGACACTGACAGCTTGGGAAGTGACCTTCCAGATAGAGATTCTGAAGCCAACCGACTAGGGCCTCTTTTCAGAAGTGCATGACAAAGCCAATTCCCAAAGTAGCACCAATTAAAAAATTAGCAACATATCATCTCTTAAAGTACTGGTACTCCTATTTCCTTCTGTGAAATTCTTACATCTGCTTAGTGGCTGTCAATCAACACCAACACGACAACCTTTGGCTGTGCAATTGTTGGAGGGCTTGGGGAAAGGAGTGGTTTATATAAAAATTTGAAATATGCCAATTACTGAGACAGACCTACTACAATTTGATAGTGTCTTAATATGCTAATTTTAGAATGGTGTTGAATGGAAGAGCTAAAAATGATGCATGGCAAAATGCATGAACTTGCTTGCTCATCTAAACATTGTAACAGCAGGGCAAATGAAAATTTAGACAATTCATATATAAAAATTGAGAATTAATAATTTTCTCATGATATCAATAGCATATTGCTGAAGGTATGTATGAATTACATGCATATGCTTTTTTAAAAATTTAGATAAAGTTGACATATAACATTATATTAATTTCATGTTTACAACATAACAATGTGATATTTGTATATCTTGCACATACACTTTTAAATGAGCCAAAGCAAACACAGAAAGAAAACAAATATAGGTTATACCAGTGCCCCTTCAAGCATTTTCCAATAAGAGCTTTTATTCTTGATCTTACATTAACTTGCACCTATTTGTCAGGTTTAGTCCCCAATTAGATCAGAGCTCCTTGAAGCAGTCATGTATCTTCTAATTTTAACTCCCCATGGTCATCGTTGTTTTTGTCATCGTCGTCGTCATCATCATCATCATCATCATCATCATATAATAAAGGCTGCCATTTGTCAAGTTTGTATTAGATGCTAAGTGTTTTGATAAGTAATAGCATTGCACATAAACCTCGCCAAAAAAGACCCCATCAGAGTAGTACTAATGCTCTCTGTTAATAAAGAGGAAACAAGGTATATTTAGTTTGCCAAGTTTACACAACTCTTGAGTACCAGGCCAAGTTTCAAGTCTAAGCATACTTTGTGCCAAAGCCCCGGCTCGCCTTGCAGCGCGGAGGTGGAGGCGGAGGCCCAGGCCCGGTGGTGAAGGGCGCACAGTGTGAGGGCTGGCTGGCTCCCAGGCTGGCTGGCTTCACGGTCTTGGCACATTACTTAGGCCTTCTGTGTCCTAATTTAGTTGTTGGTAAACCACCCAGACATTCATAAAGTAGAAATTCAAAACTCTTACTAACAACCTTCCAGCTTCTCTCAGGTATCTCCAAACTACACAAAGACACCTCTGTGGGAAACACACTCCAGCTGCTTTGATGGACTAATAAATTACTGGCATTTGATAGAACTAAAATTAGGTGCACATCTGATTTCCAGTAGTGGTCTTCAGTGGTTTCTGATAGGTGCCACTGTGCTGTGACTACTAGCATTTCAGGCTATTTATTGTAGTCAAAATAGTGCTTTTTTTCTTCAACAAATCTACTAAAATGTCTACAGGTCAAGCAGAGTTGGCCATTGAAATGAAGACTGTAGATGAATAGTAAAACTTTCTGGGAAAGTGTTAATTTAGAGTACTGACTTTGAACATTACTAAACCTTATTAAAGGTTTACCTTTGCCATCATTTTACTTAATTTATATGTTGGTTACATTCACCAAATATCCATAGCCTTCTGAGAGTATCAGGTAATCTGTGATTTGAGCTAAAGTTACATGAGGCAGGGAACACAGACACATAATAGAGGTTCCTATCATTTTTTGATGACTCATTTAAACCAAAACAATCAGTAAGGAATAACATTCTCATCTTACTTTCAAAAGCATTTCAGCCACCATATTCAGAGACACTCATTAATCCATTAATCAGTGGCATAGGAAGCCATGCAACGTAGTAGAGAGAACTCTGAATTCAATGTTAAGAAACATTTAGCTTAATCGAAGCTCTGCTACTAACCAGCTGTGTCTCAGTGGATAAATTACTTCTCCTATCTGCCTCAGTTTTCTGATTTCTGTTCTTGAACTTTGAAATTTGAAGAATTGGTGCAGTACAAAGGCAAAAATAGTTATCCAGGTGAGATCCCAGGGGTTTTATATGATGCTACATGAAGAGCCAGAGCAATACCCAGGTACTTGTATTTGCTTCTTTAAAGGTTAGACCTTACATTGGAGAAGGGAGGAATTACATGAGCCAAAGCTATCTTTGGCAAAAACATTTTGATCTACAACATGTTTTCTCAAACAGGAAGCAGCCAGACAATTTCAAGTAGCAAGGAAAATACAACCAGGGAAAAAGAGAACCTACCTTTCAGAGTCATTTTATTATTTTGGTCCGAAGCTAGAGTAAGAGCAACCCCACCCGACGGCATGCAACTACAGATAAGGAGAGGAATGAACAAATGAGAGCTGAGCTCTCATGCCCCTGGGGCAAGAGGACATGGATTATCATCTTCCACCTGGAGATACTGAGATAAGTGAGCTAAATGGGGAATCCAGCTCCTCCCATCAGGCTAATCCACCCCTGACTCTCTCTCCCTTTTCTCAATGTGTCAGCCTAGAGGAGTATGGACCTGGACAGAGCAGAGGATGAGCAGAAGCACCTCTAGCAGTGGAAAAGTTGATGCCTTGTCCTAGCCTTTCCCCAGCACCTTCAGCTTGAATGGGGTGTACGTTCTCTTCTCTCTCTTAGACACAGTACAAAAAGGGAGTAAGGAGCTGGTTCCAGACCTAACTCTACCGCTTATGAGCTATGTCTTACTCCCTGGGCCTTGGTTTCCTCCTGCTAAAAATGGGATTATAACACCTCACAAGATTATGCTACCATTGTTGCTACAGATGCAGCTAATAATGAAGAAAAAATGGAGGCCTGATATAATATGGAAACTTGTCTGAACAATGTACATTGAAATGAGTGCCCCTGAAACCTTCTTCAGGTCTTTTATAGCTCCAACATTTTTTTCTTGCTCAAAACTAACCAGAATTTGGTGCATCATCCAACATTTTTTTCTTGCTCAAAACTAACCAGAATTTGGTGCATCATCCAAATGCACCAAGGTTAGTGTGTTATCTGTACGTAAAAATGTATCACTTCTGCAAGCAAAATTTCAGTATGATATCTCAGAGAGGACAGCAGGGTAGGCTTGCCTGCTGAACTTTGGTGAACTCAGAGTCTGATTCGGTTGTTTCGTACAGCATCCTGTTAAGTGGTCCTCAATACCTATCATACAGTCCGAAACAATCGATAGCCTGAGTGCCTCTGTTACATCAGAAAATACATAAGGATGACAATGTGAGTAATTCCCTCCGCTTCAAGAAAGAGAAGCAACTCACTAGGGAAGTGGAATGCTGTGTGCTAAAGCAGAGCCAATTCTTGATGTGGTTGTGAGGAAAAGCTATTAGTCACAGCACACAGTGAACGAAGTTCAGAGGAACTCTGCCCAGGGCTAAATCTTCCTATCACACCCCAAGGCAAGCTACAGATGTAAAAGGAAATGAAGGCCCACTTCCTCTATAAAACAGAGGACATTGTTTTCTGTGAATTCCATTATGCATAAACCAGGGATTTGCCATTTACACAGTGGGGAAATGGATACACCAATTGATATGCTGGGACCAAAATCCTAAATTATATGCATGCATTGGCAAGGTTCTTCATTATAGTTGATGGATTTCCCCGCTTTGAGAGAGAACAGTTTTTGTGGTTGGCAGGTCAAAACTGTGTTGCCTTATAAACAAAACTGACATCCCCAGCACCAATGGAGACAGGTAGGGATGGGGGTGGAGTAAAGGTTAACCTAGTACAAACTACATATGGTTAGTAAGCATGCACTCGTCTCAGAAGGAAACAAAGTATTCCAACCAAATAACTGCTTAGTCAATGAGAATTCACTTCTATCCTGAATTTTCTGCATCTCAGATTGCAATTCTACCCTTAATGTCATAATAGTGATACTTGCTTTTGCCTTTTAAATAATGTGGTTGATCAGTACCAGAACTTACAGTTTTTATATTAAAATTTAATAGGAGTAAAATGTCAGAGTTACAAGTTCCTGGAGGTACAGTTTAAAAATATTTAAAATATAATATAGTTTTATATTTGGGAATGAAAATATATATACTAATTTTCATTAAAAAAACCTGCAGAAAATCTCTTTTTGGCTAGTCAAGACAGGGCTCTTGCAGATTCTTATGAAGGCATGAGTTTGTAAATGCTGCAAAAATCTATCTAAAGGAAGAGTATTATCTTCTTCCTATAAGTTTCCTGAGTTTCTCTTTTAAATGGGTGTGTACTGGAGGTGGGGGCACCTGGAGGGGATGGTGGGGGTTTGGGCCTTCTTATCCTCAGCTTCAGACTGCCCAGGAGGCCCTAGTTAAATTTCTAATTCTTCTCTAAATAGCGCATTTACACTAATAGTAAAATTCATTTATTTTTTTAAACTTCTTATTATTGTTGTTCAAGTACAGTTGTCTGTATTTTCCCTCCAACACTGCCCCCCACCCCAGCCATTCCCACTTCCCACCCTTGATCCTACCCACCTTTGGTTTTGTCCATGTGTCCTTTATAGATGTACCTGAAAACCCTTCCCCCACCCCCCCACTTATAACAATGTTTTTTGCGGGGAGTAATGATAACCTCTTGGAAGCTTCCCAATGATAATAGACTAAACAATATTTTACTGTTCTTTTCCTAATTCTGAAATAATATGCTTAATATAATGTTAATAAAATATAATAGAGTTAAATATAGCATGTAAAAAGCTGTAAGTCATTCTCATTTATCCAGTGCTAACTGAACCATGCAACATATGTAAGCAATAATAAACTATCAAACAGAATTTATGCGAGAAATAAAAGCAAAACCCACCCAAGTTTAGAAGTTTCCAAACAGTATATAAATTAACAAAGTGGAAAGTAAAAATTGCCCAGAATTGGGATGGGGTTAAGAGTAGAATAAGATTCCAGGGTGTCTGTTGGCTTTAATTACATTGGCTTTAAAATGCCTGCATCAAAAACACTTGAATCATAATGTTCTAGGTAGATCGATGATAAAATGAAATATCTGTACTATTCATACTATCTACTTCTCCAATCAACATCTATCTTCTACTTGTTCTTAACCTATTTCCAACAACATTTCTAATTCTTACATTCTTAAGAGTATATTCTGTATAGAGTTTTGTTCCAATGGTTTATTTTATTGTTAAATACATTGGATTAACTATTTGGCTGGAAATCAATAATCAGCAGTAGATAGTTACATAGTTGTAGCACTCTTTTAGTGTTCTTGAGCCAAGCAGGCTACTGATTGATATAATAGTTTTTGACATAATAAAACCTTGATCTACCCAAATATCAGCTTGAGTCAGAATTATGCCAGCCCAGAATCTCACCTTAGCATTTTGACATGATTCCAGATGACGGAAGTTGTAATAGAACATGACAATATGTACTTTACTTCAATGATAGCTAGAGAACAGAGATTCTTTTTTTCCAATCTTCTTAAAAATTCTCAGCTCTTGTGGCTAAAATATAGAGGTGATTCTTCATAAATTCTTTTTACTATAAAAGCAGAAACATTGTAGGCTCCAATATCTGTGAGTAGACAGGCAAGGAAGCACTTAGGAGACTTACATCACAGCACTGACATACTAATTGCTCCTGGAAACCCTCCTCAACCAGGATTTTCCTTCCCAGAAAACGGGATACCCATTGGTGTTGCCCACCAAGGAGACACAGAGTTGAATGGGATTGCCACTATTGTCTGACCCTCTGCCCACAGGCAACCAAACGTCTAGATGGCAGAGAGTAGGACCCAGGGACAGAGTTTAAAGACAAAGCTCCAACTCTTGGCTCTGTTGTTTTCTAATTGTGTAAACTCAAGCAAACCATTTAAAATCTCAGAACTTATTTTTTTCTCTAAAAAAAGACCTTAAACAAAACAATTTCTGACATATCCTTGCTTTCTATAATTTTTATACATTCAGAGAAGATTCTTAAGGTTCTTAAGAAGACTTAAGGTTCTCAAAATTTTTCCATGAGGATTCGTAAGAAAGATTCTTCTATCATCTTTATCCCTTTAACAAGTTCTTTAACAAGAACTGTGATTTCATTGTTGTGATCTTCCCTGCTTTTACTGATTGGTTAGCTATACATTCTGGCACATTAAATGCCAGCATTTCTACCATTAACTCAGTGAATAGTCTTTACTCTGATCTCTCTTCTTCCCAAGGAGTAAGACTAGCCAATACACTGTTTATAAAAACTGACAAACCAAGCAGGAGAGAAAAAAAATTGACCTCCCAGTTCTATTCTTAACTTCTTGCTAGACAAAACAGACTGCAGTTATTTCTTTTTTAAAAAATTAACAATTGTCCTACCTATCTCATGAGAATATTGAGAAAATCACATGTGTTACTACCTGTGTGGAGATTAAGGCTCCACCAATGTAAATTTTGATGTTATTGTAATGATGGCTGCTTCCAATGTCTTCAGAGACAGTGAATGTAACAGACTGTATAACTGGCATGGATTCTACCACCTTCCAGTTGATGATCTTCCTAAGCATAGCACCAGACCGGCAGGTCTATCAGCTGGATGAGCTGCCTGCCTTTGGTGCCCATAACAAATACAACATAAACATTTTACATCATTGAACCATTAAGGGCAGAGAATGTTTTTCTGTGAATAATTACTAAGGATCACCTTCCAGGTGAATAGCTATGACCTCGTACTTCCAGTACAAATAGAACTGTGTTTTATATACTGATGCAGGTGGGGATGCAATTTGGAGAAGCAGAATGACATTACTCTGCTCATGGCAGGGGGAACAATAGCCTTTGCTTAACCCAATGATCTGCACGTAATCTTCCCCCTGGAAACAACTGGAACATAAGAAAGGAAGAAGCAGCGTGGTATCCAGTTTTCCTTTGCTTAAGAAACCTGTGCTGCAGGCCAGAATTTTGCCGTAATTCATACAGTTCCGATGTTTTTAACTGGATGTGTTCTTTAAAATATAAAGCAATGAGAACATTGTGGCAACAAGCCACAAGCATTAGGATCAAATGGACCTTCTGGATCTAGAATAAAATGAATTTACTTTCTGTCTGAAGAAGACAATAATTTCTGTCAGTCGGTCTCAGAGTTTAAAAGAATAGGAAGGATGGCAAAACTGCCGTCAGGTCCCATGACCACTCTAATCACGAAGGTATCACGTCAAACAGCTAAACCGAGATGTAAAAATAAATTTAAAGTCCAACACTGAAAAGGCACAATGGACACTTTAAGATTCATCCCAGGATTGCCATTCTGTGTCTCCATGACAGGGGAGAATAATTCATGACTTACTTTGAAGGTTCATCCTGGATTTTAGAACAGAAAGTTGCACACAACAGCTGGAACAAATTTCAGTTACATTAAACCACCAGTAGCATTGAGAACTCATGGCAATCAAAAGTGATGTCAGTATTAAGGGATCTGAAAAATTAATCAAAAAGTGTTTTAAGTGACAAAAAGAAAACAGGGGGTATAGGTTTTTGCAAACGGAGTATAGCAAATAATCAAGCACTGAAGTTGGACTGAGACTAATCCTCGATGCTACAGTGGACATAATTACTAACTGCTATCAGACACCGGGTGGCACCTTTAAAAAAAAGGTATTGATTTCCCAGTCACTTATTATATGCTATAGACAGCACTTCTTCCAAAACTCTGAGCATGCTTTTCAAACAAAGCGTGTTCTGGCCTTCTGATGGTGTCGATTAATTTCAGTGAGGAATCATTTTTAATTCTCCCTAGTGAGAGGGCTTCATTATTACATTTCAGTTTCATTTAAACCCCTTTTTCAAGAACTGTGTCTAATAGACCTTCAGAGCATCTCTGGGCAACTCTAACTTACATAACCTCATTTTTCAAAACCGTTCATTACTTTCTCTTCCTCCTAACATGCTCTCACTCCAGCTTGGGGCCTCCCTGAGGGGACTTGGTTGCCTGCTTTGGTAATATAGTAGTGCCTACCTTTGAGACTTTTTCTCATTTCTAATGGAGTGTGCAGAATACGAAGGAGGAGGGGGCAATGCTCCTTAACATTGTTGATTGGCAATGAAATCAGCATCTGCCAGTGAAAACAGCCTACAATCATATCTAGCCAGGATATTATCCAGGGCGCGTGTGGGAGACATAAAGAGGAAATAATGGAAAATGATGAAAAGAAATGGTTTCATTTCTACCTCCAATACAGAAGAGAAGCAAAGGAAAAAAATATCCAAGTATATTTTTAAAAATCAATACACTGTTAAAAAAAAACAAAAATTTCAAAGTATGCTACAAAGTCATATTGTATTCTATTTGAGATTCTCCATCAAGGAATATAATGTAGCCTTATTTAAACAGCACACTTCATAATTTTGCTAAACTGATAGTAAAACCCTCTAAGTAGGCTGCAGGGTAATTTACACTGGAACACCTCACTTCTTTGCTCAGTGACATGAAACACTATTTGCAAATTCTTACTTGGAGCGCAACTTTTTAAAGCAAAATAAAATTGCAGTTAGACTCATCCTCACCCCCTTTTCATCTTCAGGAGAGAAAAATGCATCAAAAACTGTAAATGTAAAATATTGTGTTATTTGACAGTGAGAACACAAAAATGGAATGAAAAATATTAAATTCTCTAACTTCATAGCTATATGTATAGCTTTTTCCAGTTTTCCACATAAAGCTTAAGCCTGGTTACAGATACTCAGGAAATGTTGAAATGTCACCAGACAATGTAATTTAGAAACAGTGTTTCAGTCAGTCATACAATCTCCTCGCCAATTATTGGTATGTAGAATCTCAAATTTTGTTGAATCCCCTACACATGTGCACCAGACACAGCATCATCCATGTATGTGTGAACCCTTGAACTGAAGATGACACACAGGGAAGGCTGGGACACCTACCCCAGAGTGTCCCCATGTGCCATGATGGCCTGGAGAAGCGGAGAAAACACTCTGCTCTGCCGCATACAAGCCAAGTGATTTGGACACATTCTTAAAATCTCTCACAATCTATTTCCCATCCATAAAATGAGGTGGTAATGATCACCCACAAGGTTGTTGGGGATTAGATGAAATAATGTACACAAAGCACCTATCACTTAATAACTGGTGTCTGTTATTTTCTTGTTTAAGAAGACAAACATTGAGAGACCACATGCTCTTTGGATGTCCATAATTTGCTTTAAATTCATTAGCAAAGATTATGTGAAATTCTGTGTGCATGTGGAGGGGGACAGGTTTAATATGCCATCAAGGAGCAGACAGTTGCCTTATCAAGAAATTGCCCTCTGGGGGTAATCAGGAAGCCGTAGGCCAAATCACAAGTGCTGCAGGGTCCCTTACCTGCCATCTATAGCGTGGGGCTTTGCCAGTGTCAGAAATGGACTTTCACTGGTGAAATTAGTAGCTTGTGAAATTAATCAGCACAACAGATATTATACAAGGACTGTAATGACTGAAATGAGTGGTATTCAAGATATGTGAGCATTCTAGAGACACTCCCCCACGCCCTGTATTAGCAAGATATAAAAATCTAGCAAGTTCAAATTTATATCCTTAGGGATGGAGCCTGAGATCTTTATCCAATCTTTTCATGGGGTCAAAAAATTATGATTGCCTGATGCTCACCACAAGACCAAAGAGATTCTGCTTCTGAAATATTGCAAAGGGTGTTTAGATCATCCAAAACAAAGACAGCTTAGATTTCAAGAAGCTTTTTAACATAGTATCTTAGCTATTTGACCCAATGTCCCCATAATTTTTGTTTAAATAAATGTCTTTATATGTAGCAGAATTGAGTCTGAGACCTGCTTTCATGGGGGGAGGAGGGTATAAGGGGACTAAATGGTAATGGAAAAATATAATAAAGATTATATGTTTTACAAAGAAACAAGCAAAATATAACCAAAGACACTGAGAGGACAGGCTGACGGTGACCAGAGGGGAAGAAGAGGGAATTTAAGGAGACAGTGGGAAGGGTTCATAGGAACAAACTTAAAGGACACATGGTCATAGACTAAGGGGAGGGTGGTAATGGGAGGGAAGTGGGGAGGGTGGGAGGGGGGACTGGATTGGGAGTAAAAAGGATTTGAACAATGATTTGAACTATTTGAACAATGATTAAAATTTAAAAAAAAGATTATATGTTTAAAAAAAACAAGTAGGAAAGTTATAAGAAAGTAGTTGACTCTCATTTAAACTACTTCAAACTTTTTGGAAGCTATTATGATGTGCCTAAGAGCTATTATTAACAGTCTAGTAACTGTTTGTGGCCAAAATGGCTTAGGTCAGTTTGCATCATTTTGCATCATTTGATGCATCATTGCATCATTTTTTCTAGTTAAAAAAATTAACTTAGACCAATAGTTAATTAAGTCCTTATGAAGTGCATGCACACAAACAATGACTCTAAAAAGTGGAAATAAAGTAATATCAGAAATCTGAAGACTTCTGTTCAAGATGGAGGTATAGGTAGACACTCTTCACCTCCTTGCACAACCATAAGAAGGATCAGAACTAACCTCAAAAAAAAATCCAGAACTGTCAGAAAATCAAACTGTATGGCAGTCCGACAACCAAGGATTTAGAAAAGCCATATTTATCCTGACAGGAAAGAGGGGTGGAGACAGGGAGACGGGGTGGAGAGGATGTGGTGCGGTGGTGAGGTGACAACAGCAAGATGGCTGGCAGAACAAGTGGTCCCACAATCACATGTGGTGGATAAAATTGGAAGGGGTAACTTGGGAGTGAGCAATCCCAGCCCTGTGCCACCATGCAGCCCAAGGTTCCAGTGCCAGGAAAATAAAGCCTCATAACTTCTGACTGTAAAAACCAGTGAGGATTGAGGCAGCAGAAAAAACAGCTGGTCTCTTGGGAGAGGCCATTTAAAGGGCCCAACAGTCCTAGAGCAAATGCAAACCCACCCACTCTGGGAACCACCATCAGGGAAGCAGCTAGAGGGGCACCGGTTGCATACGGGAAAGGGGTGAAAGGACTGGAAATGGGAAAATGTCAAGCAAGCCCGAGTGGCATTGTCCCCTCAACAACCCCTCCCCTACATACAGATTCACAAAGCAGTGAAGAAGGTTGCCCCACCCTAGCGAATACCTAAGGCTCCACCCCATACAACTTAACAGGTGCACTAAAACAGGGAGTCAAAGTAGCTCTACTTAATACACAGAAACAAACACAGGGAGGCTGCCAAATCGAGGAGACAAAGGAATATGGCTAAAGGTAAAGCTAAGGGAGCTCATCATCACCAAGCCATTATACATGAAATGTTAAAGGGACTTATTTAAGAAAAAGAAGATCAGAACTATGGGCATTTAAATGCCAACAAATTCACAACTATCAAAAATTGAATCTAAAAAAAAACAAAAAAAACAAAAAAAAAAACTAAGCAAACAACCAGAACAAGAACAGAATCATAGGTATAAAGATCATTTGGACGGTTATAAGTTGAGAGGGAGAAGGAGAAGAATGGGGGAAAATGTGCAGAGATTAAGAAGCATCACTGGTAGGTACAAAATAGACAGGGGGATGTTAAGAATAGTATAGGAAATGGAGAAGCCAAAGAACTTATAGGCACAACATATGGACATGAACTAAGGGAGGGGATTGCTGGAGGGAAGGGTGTACCAGGAAGAGGAGGGCAAAGGGGGAAAAATGGGGACAACTGTAATAGCATAATCAATAAAATATATTTTAAATAAATAAAAATAAAAAATATATTCACACGAAAACTTGTATGTATGTGAATGCCAATAGCCTCATAATTCATAAATAGACAAGAATTGTAAACAACTCAAATGGTCATCAACTGATGACTGGATAAATAAAATGTGGTACATCCATATCACAAATATTTGGCCACAAAAGGAAATGAGGTAATACTGATATGTGCTACAATGTGGCTGAATGTTGAGAATGTTATGGTAACTGAAAAATGTCAGCCATAAAGGACCACACATTGTATGATTCTATTTATATGAATTGACCATAGACAAAACCACAGAGACAAGAAATAGTCTGGTGCACTGAGAGAACTGGAGGCAAATGTAGAGTTACTGCTCATAGGTATGGAGTTTATTTGGAGGTGATTAAATGTTCTAAAATTGAGTGTGGTGATGGTTGTACATCTCTACAAATATACTGAAAAACATTAAATTATATACTTTAAATGAGTGAATCATGTGGTGTGTGAATTATACATCAATAAGGCTGTTACAAAAAATTAATGTTCAAACTCTTTTACTCAGTAACTCTAAGCATCAGTTTGAACCATAGGAAATTACTGCCAAAGTTTATGGATTACAAAACAGCAACTCAATACATCTTAAGATGTGGTCCAAGACTTATTTATGAAGAAGTTCATTAATTATAATTTTATTATAGCATAATTTTGGAAACAACTTAAAAACTGAGGAATAAAATAATTAAATAACTTATTACATAATTATATGGTAAAATATAATATAAACATATAAATTGCATCCTTGAAGAATTACTTAAAGCATGTTAAAATACCATGTGTACTACATGATACAAATTTGAAAATATATCTTTTTATAGGTAAAAATTAATAATATAAGGAAATAAGTAAAAATATTAATAGTATTATCTTTGAAAGTGTTGTGGTTGATTTTAGCTTTTCCTTTTTTTGCTACTTCACAAATTTTCTATAATAAACTTGTATTACTTTTTTATTTTAAAGACTTTGTTTGTTTGTTTGTTTGTTTTTAGAGAGAGAGGAAGGGAGAAAGAGAGGGAGAGAAACATCTCTCCATGTGTGGTTGTCTCTCACACACCCACTACTGGAGACCTGGCCTGCAACCCAGGCATGTGCCCTGACTGGGAATCAAACAGCGACCCTTTGGTTCACAGGCTGCCGCTCAGTCCACTGAGCCACACCAGTCACAGCAGCTTGTACCACTTTTATAATTAGAAAATAATTTCATCATAAAAGGGAAGGAAAGCAAGAAAGACAGAAATTCCCAACTCAAAGACAGCCAAATATAGTTGGAATTCTACTAAATTTCACTTTCAATCAAAAATAATTTGATTTAAGTTTTCAAAATTCCAATTCAAGTATTTCAGCATTCTGAGGTAAAAAGAAGCAGCACTAAACTAGTTATTCAAAGACTGCTCTTAGTCATAATTTGAAATTTCCAGTAAATAAGAATCCACAACACCCTGCTCTAATTCTTCAATAATAATTCTTTCTGCCAACAAGTGTTTATTTATTTGAAATCTGTGATTGTGATCATTCTTCCTTGTTCAATCTGTATAAATCAGAAAGACAGTTTATAAGACGGGTTTTTTGGTCATTTTTGCATTTTTAGAAGTGGCTTGACTAAAAGTTTACTTCATGTAACGCCAACAATTAAAGGCCGTGGACGTATTGGTCCCTGAATGTCAGAATGCACCAAACCCCTCTCAGTGCGTGGCCTTTTCCTCCCAGAAACCCCGGATTCCTGTCTGACCAGCATTGTACACACACAGCCTGCAGGCCTTAACCTCCCTGCTCAGGTGATGGTGAATTCATATTGTGATTACAGCTTGATGCTCATGAGATGACGCAGAACAAAGTTAATTTGACATGAGTATAATAAAAAGACAACACTTTTTTGCACTTCAAGTTTAGTGCTTAAAACAGCCTAGAGGGACATAAACTTTGAGTCCTGAAGTCTAGAAGAACAAGGAGATTCAGCTGAAGAATTCATACATTTATCATAATTTTCTGAGACAGAGCTTTGGATCAAATCTTGCTCCCTATTGAAAGATCCTATTCTTCTGTTTGCCCTTTTGAAAGTACCTAGACTTAATTAAGCACAATTGTTATTCATTGTTACCAGTGGAAAATAAGTTCTTGTGGTGTCACCAGGAAAAGAATTTCCCGAGACCTGCACAGGAGCATGGGATTCCATGGTAAACTTTTTTTTCTTTAATTTTTAAAAATATTTTATTTATTTATTTTTAGAGAAGGGCAGAAACATCAGTATGTGGTTGCTTCTCTCACACCCCTCAATGGGGACCTGGCCTGCAACCCAGGCATGTGCCCTGACTGGGAATCGAACCGTCAACACTCCGGTTCGCAGGCCAGCACTCAATCCACTGAGCCACACCAGCCAGAGCTATGGTAAACTTTACTGATGATGTAAAATTAAGGAGTTTCCCCTCCTGACTTCCCACTGTCCCATCTCTGTCTGTCCTGCCATAGTAGTCCAATCTTGTCTTTAGTAGGGCCAGGATAAAGGACACTGCCAAGAGCGCCTGCTCCATACTAAAGTCCAGTCCAGTCCAGCATCTGGCTGGCTCAACATGTATTCTTGGCTGCAACTGTTGCTGTGCTGAGGTATTCAGGGTCCTACCTGGAGCATGCACATGGAGTCCACACAGCCATGGGCCACAGAGCTGCTAAGCCACGTGACTGTGGAGAGAGGATGCATGAGTGCATGGGGCGAGTGCAGGTCATGAGCAAAAGAGAGAGGGGTGGGGGTAGGGGGAGCTTCTTCGTTCCCCTGAGGTTATATAACCAGGGACATTTTCAAAATGACTAATCAACTTCCCAAATTTTTTCAAGCTTTGCTTGGAGACATACCCCCTAGTTAGACTGATAGGTTTCTATGGTCCAGCACCTCTCCCTGTCCCCCCAACAATCTGGTACTGGAGCGGGAAGGGAGGAGTGTTAATTCCCTTGGTGGAGAAATGCTGTGGTTCCCTGGGATGTGAAGCTGCATCTCCCTGGCTCAGCAATCAGGCTTATGCCCCTTAGTTTATTAAAGCTCAATGTCTAGTTCCCTCTACTCCCTTCTTTTAGTGATACATCGCTAAATACTGATGGTAACACAATCACATGAATAAAATCTACAGAAAAAAATTGTTGAATTATCTAAATTTTTTAAATTATATATCTAATCATTTGTTGAAGTTATGTTATTTACTTATATGTTTACTTCATTCACTGTCTTCACCACAAGAATGTAAACTGAGAAGGCAGGGATTTTTGTCTGTCTTATTCATCAGTTTAACCTCAGTACTTGGAACAGTGCCTCAAACACGTAGTGTCTACAAGTAGAAACTCAACAAGCAGTCAATGAATGAATGAATGGTTCTTCCACATAAAGAAACACTATTCGGTCATTAAAAATGATGTTTGGATCAATCATCCTGCAGTTACTGTCCTGTACATAATGTCGTTCATTTAGTTCATGGTCCTGCTATTTCATGTCCCTGATAAATGAAAACTATCTGTCAATGTTCTGCAAAGTAAATGAAAAGAAATAGAAAGAAAGATGCTGTATCTAAGCACTTATCATTTCCTTGATAACTCTTAGAAACATAAAAAGAGAAGCTAAGGAAGCAGGAAATTATAAATACCAGCATATAAGCCACCTAAGGACATCAGAATTTTTGCAAGAGGTTTGTAAATCTGCAGGCAAACCACATATTTGCATCTGAAATACAAATGTAGATATTGCTGTTCATTTTGTCAATTGTTTAATTATTCATTTTTTTTTCACTTCCTGAGTATTTGGTCGTGGTTAGTCAAAATCCAACTGCAATCCCTGAGGACACATGAAAAAATGTTAAACTATAACATATAAAGAATTACTAGTAAGGACAAACAATAATCGCTTTCGGAATAGTGCCTACTGAAGTCCTAGATGACGAATTTGATTTAAGCCTGGAAAGCGGGTGAAGAAGAGCAGGATTTTGCGCAATTAGCTAGGAATATAAGTAAAAGTGTGGGAGTAGGAAGCCCAAGACCAAGTCCGGGGCAGGGTGACCAGTTTTTGTTGAGTGGTAACTCCTAAGCTGGGTCCAGGCAAGCAGACTTGCCTTCTTACCCCAAAGTTAGACTGCCTAAGGAAGGGGGAGGGAACAGAGCTAGACGTCTACAACAATATTCCTCCAGCAGAAAAATTCCCTGAAGTTTAGCCTGACTTCTGACAAGTACACTGTTGGTAGGAGTCTTCTTGTAAATCTTGCTTGGTACTGAGTCTCTTGGTCAGAGAGTCCTCAGAGAGAGAGTACTGAGAGTATTCCAGTGAGCTCAGAGTACACGAACAGATGGGTCTCTGAAGCTCTTGCAGTTTCACATGATTATATGGGACCTGGGTAACAGCTGTTAAAGGGAAAGCATGCAAGGACTAGACAGTTTAAAGGCAGGTAAAGTGTTGCAATTGTGTTACCAGATTCGATTCACACTTTTCCAGGACTGAAATCTTATTGATCAAGGATAACTTTTAATAATAAGCTATCTGTCAAGACTTTTAAAAGTGTTTCACTAAACTGACTATTAATTATAATTTTATGACAACAGGTTTAAAAATCTAAGTTAATTGGAATATAGGCAGAAAAGGGAGAAAATGAGATAAGAGCACAAAGGCCTCTTCTTATAATTAGTTAATTCATTTCTCCTTTCGCATTTGAATATCCAAAAGACAATGGAATATTAATAGAAAAACATATAAACTTGCCTTACAGGGTTGTTAATCTCACTAACTATGTATATACTAAGTTTTTTAATGACTTTCTGAGAAGCACTTTTGTGTAGAAACTAACTCATCATAAGATGCTAGAAGAAACCTGTCTGTCTTTGCTCCCATTGTGATGACTTGATATTAACTGGACTAGTTGAGCATTGGCTATTATGGCAGAACTACAGGTTTCAGCCATGTCTAAAGGCTTTCAAAAAGAAAATCAATCTTATGTACGTCAAATTCCATGCAAGTCACACATCTGTGAGCTGCATTCAGTCTTCTGGGACCACCAATTTATAACTCCCCGCAGTGTGGTGCATCCAACATCCTTCCTCCTCAATAAAGTGAGCTGTAATATCTTTTGTAGCTTTGACACCTCACCAGAACCCTAACCATTAGCCTATGCACAGTCGAGAACAGCTTAAAAAATGTACAGCAAAGAACTTGTAAAATCTTCCCTATTCTCTGCCTGTGAGTCTCAAGCCTGTTGCAAATAACAAAACTCCACCTTCTGCGAGATTCATTAGCATCATCCATGCACCATCCTCAACACCAATTGGCAGGGAGGGCAATGCCACCCACAAGAAGCTCCTGGAATGTGGCCATTCCTGAGGCAGCCAAGCTCAGCTGGCTGCATCCCAGCTCTTCAGGGTGTCTGAACATGTTGGCACCAAAGAGAGCAGCAGGCTAGCTGAACACTCTAAATAATGAGCTGGAGAGAGGTGACCACAGGCTAAAGAAACCTTATGGAGATCAGCCAAAGAACAACTTTAAGCCACAACTACTTATATGTTGGCTGTTGGAAAGCAACTGCAATACACATGTTCTTCATGTAACACCTCCGTAAGAAACTATGCCTGGGCATAGTTTCTCACAGGGTACAGAGCACTGGTAAGGGTGGTTAAGAGCCTGTGCTCATTTCCAGATACCAGGTTTCATCTGGAGTGCCCATACATCTTGATAACAAATGTTTGCTCCCATCTCTCATTATTTTATTCTGCAAAAGAAAACCTCTCTTTACTCACCCAGGAATACTAAAGCAATAAATTAATGGGATGTCATACCACCTGAATCAGCCAGCTTGTGCATATCACTGAAAAACAGAAGCATTTGCTGGATACCCATGAAGTGAACCAGAAAATTCTAATCATCTCTTCTCTATAATCTGTTTTTGTATGCACTTCCAACTTGAATTACCAAACTCATAATTTGTCAGTATGTAACTTAAATTATTAATATGTACATATGGTAGAATACATTTCACTCAAAACTCTAACCATCAGTGATTAAATTATTGCTAATTATGCAAGAATTTTAAAGAGTATAATGATTTTAATGTCATTAAAATGAAAGTTCGACTTTGAAATAGATGGTGAGATTTCATGAAACTCATTTACTGATAATTAGTGCTACCCTACGCACTTTACATCTATTACCTATTTTACTCCTCACAACAACCCTATTATGGAAGTTCCGAGGTAACGGGGATTGAACAACTTGCTGGAACCTGCTTTGAAGGTGACCTGCTCTGGAGCCCCTTCCCTAGCTCTAAGAACCAGGCTTCCATTTCCCCTCCCTGTCTAACCTGTAGATCGCTCTGAAACTTCTGTTGCAGAGTTCATACTGGTGAATGTGGGAGGAGGTTGTCCGAAGCCTGTCTGGCTGACAAGGAAAAGCAATTTGAGTTTTAAAGCTCGAACTGAATGCAGTTGGCAGCACTCTGCACAAAGAGGTATATGTACACTGTTGCCACTGGAAATGGGTTCGATGTTTCTGAAAGCTATTTGATAACTCACAATGAGAGCTGTAAAACTTTTCTTGCCCTTTGACTCAGTAATTTCAGTCTTTGGAATATACCCCAAGTAAATAACAGAAAAGGAAAAGGTAATTTGTCGCAGATGTTCATTCAGGGGCTATTCGTATTCATGAAAAACTGGAAACAACCCAAATTTTCAGTCATAGGACAGTGACTAAGCAAACTAGGGTATGTAAGAAAAGAAAAAGAAGAAAACGTTATAATCCCTAAAAATGGCAGACTGCATTCACATGTAGATATAGATGTAAGAAATAACTTCACACTAAAAATAGAATACAAACTGGTGGAAGCATAATCTTGTACTATCAAGCAAAACAGCACATGCATTAACAATCATACATGAGAACTGTGAATTTATAAGGAAGTATATCTCCTCATTTCATTGTTGAAATTCCAACAGTGGAAATGCCATATAGATTATGCTTAATTAAGTCACATAGAAGTAATTTTTTTTTAACTGAGACCTGACTGTATCTCACCTGTGCTGTCAGGAAAGGCTCATCTTTTATGAGGATTTACTATGTGATTGGTGCCCTTCCAAGTCCTTCCCCTGCATTCATTTAATCTCCCTATAGCCTTATGAGATGAGTATTATTGCTACAATAGCTCTTCTAAGACAAAGAAACTGGAGCACAGAGAAGCTAAATAACTTGCCTAAGGTTGCACAGGCTACAGCAGAGATGGCATTTCAAACCAGGTAGACACACTATATGGCCTGTGTGCAGTCATTATGCCTCAATGCCTTCTCTTATTTGGAAGAAGGATCTAGATCCTGCTCTTTCCCACTAGTGTTTTCTAGATTTTGTGCTTTTCTCCCTCACCACTCCTGTTTGGTTTACAACATACAGAATCCTTGCAGAGAAAAATGATAAGCAGATACAGAATTCGAGATAAGATACTGTCCATCCAGTGTCACCTGCATGACCTGAGGGAACACAACCTAACTGCCCTGACTGGTAAGGCTTCTTCCAAGAAGTGAGACTAGAGTGGGGTTTTTAAATCAGGAAGGCAATTGGAAAGGTTGGAAAATAAAATACTACTGTGAGAATATGGGATCATTGCAGAGGAGAAAAATACAACATGCGGTGCAAGGAAATACTCAAATGCAATTGAATCTAAGAAATAGTTTGCCTGGAGATAAATAATGAAAATAGAACATTTTAAAACTCTGGGGAAATGAAGTTTAAAAATAAAGAGTTATATTTTACATTTGCCTACTTTCTGATAGTTTTCAAAGTATTTATTATTTATAACCTTACTTAACTCTCATGCTGTAGAAAGATGAATAGTATAATTAACAGACGAGGAAACCAAGAGTCGGAGAGTAAGTGGCTCAACTCAAACAGACTGCTTGTCCGTCACCAAGCAGGAACGCGGGCCCAGCCCTTGCTCTCCCTAGAGCTGAACCCTGACACTGTTCAAGACAAGCACAAAGCCCAGTGCAAACTGTTCAAAGCGCGTGAAGACCTAGCTCCAGAAAACAAATCTAACACAAGTGAAATCAGAAATGAGAATTAAATACATAATGGGATCCTATTAAATATAAGAGGCGGAGTGAAGGCAGGACTACTGCTGCATATAAACTAAATGCTTGGGAGATGGATGTCCTGGGCTGGTAGCTGTTGTGTTCGTGAAGGCACACAACCCCCATCTTTCTATCTAAATCCTTATAAGAAGCACATTACTATAGGAATCTGTCATCTTCAGTACAAATGCATGAAGTCAAATTTTTGTTTTATCTGTACATCAGATACATTTGCATAGTGACCTATCTTTTGTAAGTTTCTAAACTCCTCACCTTCTCACCTGCCTCTGTTTCATGAAGGCCTGTTTTCTTCAGCATTCAGATCAAATGCCACCGCTTCTAAGAAGGCCCTTCAGATTCTTCAGTTGAGACTTTCTTAGGCACCCACAGCACGTCCTAGCACATCCTATTGTTGGCCTCGCCCTCTGCCCTGTGCAGCTCCGGGATGGCCTCAGGTGTCTGAAATTTCTGTTTGTGCTTCCTGGGACATCAACACACAAGCCCTGCACACTGCCGCTGTTTGTCGAATTGGTAGGAAACTGTCTGAGGTCCTGTCGTGCTCTCAGGGTCAATAAACCTTCTCCCGGGTTTGGGTTGTTCAAATTCAGATATAGAAATGACCTCAGTAAAGTCTCTTTTCTAATCAGATAGGAGTATGGCAGTCATCAAACTTAAACAAATTGTATCAATATTCTACCAGATTCTATTTAGTACAAATGTAAGAGCTTCAAAGCCAGAACTTCAACTCTTTGAAAAGCCTATCTTTTAATAAGAGATGGTGAATAAAATACTTGTGAAAGACTTTAAAATTTCCGAGCAAAAAGTACACCACTTCTACCAAGGTCAACTGCCCTTCCGGGATAAAAATAAAATTTATTAGCAATTTAGAATAACAATGAAATAACATTCATTTTATTGAGATTTTTATGTAAGAACTGAAAAAAATTCTTTGGAATAATTATAAAATACAAGAAAAAGTGCTGAGTCTCTGAAACACAGTAATCTTCCTATCTCCCCTACTTTCTCTTGGGCCGTGTGCGGCAGTGGTGTGATCCTTGTTTAAAAAGCTTACTCATAAGAAAGATAAACACCTGGGAACAATAAGAATGCTACTGAGGCTTGTAATGAAAAGCAAGCTAAAAAAAAGATTCAGTAATTATTTTCAAGTATGTCACATTCTATAAAATATAAAAAAAGCTCCCATTACATTTTGTATAACATGAGAAAAAGCTCCTTGGTTCGTGAATGGGCTAATCCAATAGCTATTCACACAATTCCTGTCCTTTTCAGGGAGAACAGCAATTAGTGATCAGAAGGAAAGTGCAAGTCACAAAAGGCACAAAACCTTACTTTTTCATCATCTTCGGTAAACGGAGCACCTTCAGGAATCTTATTTATCGCTTGGGCCACGCCGATAATCTCCCCATCACTGCTCCGGATAGGCATGCACAGTAGTGACTTTGTCTTGTATCCAGTTAGCTTGTCAATCTCATCATTGAATCTTCGATCCTAAAGAAGAGAGAGTGTAGATTAACTGCATGTGCAGTGTCAGGGGGAAGGAGGGAGAAGTGTAGAGGAGTGGGTGAAAGTGGGTTTACCCTTGCGACGGCTCACAGCACAGTTAGCAAAGCTCCAGTAATTTACTACAGTAAGATAACCTGCCCGTCTTTCTCTACACAAACAACTGTAATCTTACTTTGCTAAGCCCTGAATCTCTGTATGTGGTGCCTGATTAAGAATAACTTCCTCCCACAAGTTTTTAACAGTAACAGGTTTGATTTCATGTTGAATTCATCAAAGAAATATAAATGAAAATAAATCACCACCATAATATTTAGGCAAGAGAGAAACAACCCTGACTACAACAATATATCAAAATTAGGGAAGGGGCAAACGTTTTTAAAAGGAATTGCACGCTATGCTATTACTTAAAATATATTATTTCATAGAGACAACTGGCTATGAAGTATCATGTGAAAATATGTCATCAGTATATATTTAGCCCTGAAAAAAGATATTGAGAAAAGCAGTAGTTTTTTGGCCAAGTGATCCTGGAGGGGGAAAAAACAACCTATGAGCTCATAGTAATACTATTAAAATAATAATTTTTAAAAAGTGTGGTTGTGAGGGAGGAGACAAAAACTTCTTTATACAGAATGTCAGCTTAAAGATGTAGAAGGAATGGTAAAATATACAATATTTTTTTGCATACAAATATACAAAATATTTGGAACTACCAATATAATAATGAATACAAACAAGGACCATCCACACAGGCTAACACCATTGGATGAAAAGTTGTTGTTAATCAGGATCTTCACATGATCTCAAAGTGACACCCCAGAGATTCCTTATTAAATTCATAGAGAAAATATGTCTTCATCATGAAGAGATCCGGTAGATACCACCTTACCAAGCAACATCATCATTGATGAGACAAAACGAGACCACATAACTCCTGACGAGATGAAATAAGAAGGACACACATCACTGAAAAAAAAAATGAAGGAAAATGCAGGTGATCGGTAAGTCAGAAGCCTGGCCTGGATTCTTAAAAAATGTCAATATTATGAGATATGAAAAAATTAAAATAAAATAAAATAAAGCCATTGGAGCTGTGCTCATTTAAAGATGACTTACAAGACTTAGAATCTAAATAAAATATGTGGTCCTTCACTGGAAATTGTTATGCAAGTTGTGGAGGGGACAATTAGAAAAAGTTGAACATGAAATTTATGTTAGGTAACATTAATGTATCAACATAAACTTTCTTGACTGTGGTAGCAGTATTGCAATTATGTAAGAAAATGTTCTTATTTTTAAGACATACCTGCTGGAGTATTTTGAAATGAAATGTTATAACTTCAACTTACTTTTAAATGGTAAGAGAGACAAAGGGAGGGAAGGATGGAAGGGAGGGAAGGATGGGAAGAGGGGAGAGTGAGACTGAAAGACTGAGGAAAGACTGGCTCCCGAAAGAGTAAGAGCTCCCAAAAACGCTCCAACGAAGGTGATAAACTGCATCCAGGCTCACTGCTTCAAGCCATGGGCTGAAGTGAGGCTTCTCCTAATGCCTGGATACTCTCTTATTAAAAAAAGTTTAGAAAACAGAAGTGAAGCACAGCTGTCCACCACCATCTACAGCTATGAATCTTATCAGACTAAGGGCCTAGGGAGGCTGGCTGCGGACAAGCCCCAAGACCAAACACTGCTGGCCTTCTGACAAGGTCTGTGGTATCCCAAATATCACAAGGTCAGGAGCCCTTAAACTCCACATAAGGCCTGGTTCTTATCTGAGGATCTGTGGAGGCCACCCTACACTCTTAACCAGAGAGGGGAGAGCCCTGAAGGAAAGAGGGAAATCATAAACCCAAACAAAACCAAATTTCCTGCTCAAAATGAGCCTGCAAACAAACTTTCATAAAAACACCAATTAGTACATTTAATTTTTTTTAATTCACTGAGGAACCATTATGTGTCAGGCTGTGGGCTAGGAGATACAGCAGAAAGCAAAAGAGAAATCATTCCTGTCTTCCTGGAACTTACAGTCTAGTAGGTGAGGCAGATGACATCTATGTGTATAATCATATGCTGTGGTGATCCTGGGGAAAGGTCAAGGTGCTGTGAGAGAGACTTCATCTGAGGGGCCTATTTTTATGAGGATCAAGGAAAGTCTCTCAGAAAACAGGACAAGTAACCTGTGACTTGAATCATGAGTAAGAATTGGCCAAAGAGTGGTGGAAAGAACTTTCCAAGAAGCTGAAACAATGCATGTGAAGGTCCTGAAGCAGAAAAAAGCAAGTTCCAAAAACTCTAAGGTCAATGTGGTGAGGGCATAAAGAGTCAAAGGGAGAAGGGGACAGGTGCCAAGCCTTATAGGCCTGGAAAGGAGTTATATTAATCCTAAATGCAATTTAAAAATCAGTAAAGATCTAAAAGCAGAAGGATTGCATGATTCCAGCACTTAGCATTATCTAGAATCATCTTATTAGTTTACTTGTTCTCTCCCAACTAGTATACGAGGTGTAAGACAGCAGAGATTTGGTCTGTCTTGTATACTGCTTCACACAGGCAGATCTGTAGGTGCTCCATGAAGAGAGGAAATGTCATCAGGGAGAGGTGGGGAGGAGGCTTGAACTTTAACAACAAAGTTTCCTTCTATAAAAAAAAAACTGGGAAGCAAGTACATTACCATGTTAGGATTTTATAAAGTTCAATGGCTTATTCCTATCAAAATCTTTGAAATATATTTTAATAAAAATTTGAGGACCATTTTTTAAAATTAAGAACTTTGTGGAAGATGACACAGGATTGGAACAGGGGAATCCAATTAGGACATTTCAGTGGTCCAGGCAAGGTGAGAGGATGGTCTGGGCTAAGAGAAGGGCAGTAGAGGTAAGCAGCATCAACTGGATATATTGGAAGTTGAGTCTACATTGTTTCCTGATGGGTGATTGGTTGGAGGGGGGGATTAGAGAAAGAAGAATGAATCTCAGGTTTTAATATGAGAAACCATATAGATGGAGGTGCTCTTTACTGTAATAGGGAAATTGGGATGAAGGTGAAAGTCTACAGATAAAGTCAAGAATGTTGACAAACCAGTTTATTAAGCAAGGTAAGATACATCCTGTGGCCTAAATCCATGGTCCTCCACCCTGGCTGCACTTGAGAGTTATCTGAGAGGGTTTCCAAAAACCAGTGCCTGGGCTCCACCACGCCCAAATTGAATCAATCAACACTGGGCATTATTCTTTTTTAAATGCTCATAAGTGATTTTCATATTAGAATAATTTTCCTACATGATAAAAAGCTTAGCCACGAGTGAGATCAAGAAAATTCACTGATAGAAAGCCTTAAAAAGAGAAGAAACAAGAAGAGTGGTGTGAATTCTGATGGTTGCATATAAGTGGTGTGGACCATGTTAGACTGGACTTGAAAATCCACTCTGGAGTAGGCATGGCCTGTCTGCTCTGACCTTTGTGATAACCTGCATCCCTGGAGAAGAGCCCAATCCACCAAAGTCCAACTCAGTGCACCAACCACCAGGACTGTGGAGTATTCTTTGCCAAGCTATTGAAAGCCACACAAGAACAACAGAACAATTCAGCCTGCCCGCAGGGGCATGCTATAAACCCTTCCCACCAGCTCTCTAACTCTTTACACTCACCTGA
The DNA here is from genome assembly GCF_019186645.2 of Phyllostomus hastatus. Lineage (NCBI taxonomy): Eukaryota > Metazoa > Chordata > Mammalia > Chiroptera > Phyllostomidae > Phyllostomus > Phyllostomus hastatus. The sequence goes on along the minus strand of NW_025333498.1, from coordinate 13,842,346 downwards.
TACACCTGTAACTTGAGGAAAAAATACAATTATGTTGATGTATGTGGTAAGTGTTAATCTTCCTATTTAGAAACTGAGAAGATTTATTGCATGAAGTCTTAAAAATAATGCACCTTAAAACATGGTTTGCCCATGTCTCCATTATTCTACTTATGGGTTAATTCTCACAAATTAACTCAAAACTTAATATAATCCACCTAAGGAGAGGTCAGGAAAGCTGATACAATAGCATACTTTTCTGATGTGTATTAATCCGTAGATTAGTTTTCCAATTTTAAAAAAAAAATAAGGTCCTGGCTGGCATAGCTCAGTGGATTGAGCATGGGCTGCAAACCAAAGTGTTGCAGGTTCAATTCCCAGCCAGAGTACATGCCTGGGTTGCAGGCCATAACCCCCAGCAACCGCACATTGATGTTTCTCTCTCTCTCTATCTCCCTCCCTTCCCTCTCTAAAAATAAATAAATAAAATGTTTTAAAAAAATAAGGAAACTTGAGCCCAAAATTGAGGTATAAATTAATTGTAGAAGATGAAGAAAACTAGGAAAATAATTAGATGAAGAGACACATAAGTCTGTTGTTAAAAAGGACATAAAAGTTCAAAAAGGTAGCAAAAAAATAGGTTTGGCAAGCCAACCAACGACCACACATGATGATAATAGCGGAGAAAACAAAGCGTTGTAGAACATACAGCCGGGACCACAACTAGTTTAAGGTCAGAAAAAAGTCTCCTGAAGAACGTGAAATGTTTAAGCTGACACCCAAAGGGCAGTGTCCCAGGAAGGGGAAATGGTATTCAAAACTGGCCATAGAAAGCTGGTAAATTTGAGGAATTAAAAGAAGATGAAAATGGCTCTCAAGGGAAGTCAGGGACCTGACAGGAAAGACCAGCTGAAGGCTGGTGAAGGGGTGCCTGTGACCAGGGTTAGAATGATAAATTTATCATAGAGGGAGCAGATCACTAGAGGGTTTTAAGAAGGTGGGTGGGAGTAACACGGCTGACTCATCATTTTAGAAAAACCACTCTGGCTTACATGTAAAGAATGGACTGGAGACAAGAGATCCGGGTGAGAGGTAAACCATCTCAGGCCTGGGATGACCGTCAGTGGTGGTAGCGGTGATGGGCAGTGGGCTGCGTTAACAGATATTTAGGAGGTAGAATCCATGGGACTTGCAGATTAATTTGATGAAAGGTTGTTAAAATTAGAGAAGTCAAAAATGACTGCATTCATCTGGGACAGGCACCTGGGTGAGCGGTGGAGTGGTCACTGAGTGAGGAGCACGGGGAGGGGCAGATTCCGACTGGGGAACATCAGTTCCCTCGTGGACGTTTTGCAGGTCAGTAGACTATGGGCCATCTACACGGCGGCATTGCCCCCAAAGTAGTTTGAGCTATGTAAATCTATTCATATGTTCTTGTAGCTATGTTGTATAAGCATACATATACATTTTTTTAATTTTATGAAAAGGAGTTGAACTAGAAAGGAGAGACTATTTAAATAAGAGTGACGGACTCTGCTCAATAACTTTTAACCTGAGGTCTTCAGGACGTCACCACACTCACCAGCAAAGCTGCAAAGAACGCCAGGTAAGGAGGAATCAGGACCAATAAGAAGGTAGAAACACTGAGTTTATTTATTGCCGAAAATGGAAACTTGAATAGGAAACTAACAAATGCCTCCAGGTTCATAATGAAATATCACAGGGAGAATGGTGTCCAATTTTTATTCATCACCCTTAGGACAAAAGAACAAGAAATGATCTACAACAGGAGAGCTTTCTAATAAATTAAAGTAAGGGCTTCTTTAATAAGGTTGTTAAAATCTGGAATGAGTTTCTTATGATTGTGGTAGACTCTTCTAGCTTCTAGCATTTTTATGTCATAATATTTTCCTACCTCAGATATTTAAATATAACTGTTCTTGAGAAGTGCTGGGATCTTCTCAGTTTCTTCTCTGCAGACCTATTTTTTGCATGTGACACTCAGATGTAATTTTCAATATTTAAAAAAACAAAGTCAACAAAACAAAGGCCAAAAGCAATTTTTACTTCTTAGCAATGGAACTGTGCGCACTACACAAAGAACAGTAATCACATACAGTTCTGACCTAGGGTCTCACACTCGCAGCCTCTTCTGTAAGTTCCAGAGTTGAATGTGATGCCGCAGAGCACACCCAGAAAACGGGTTCCATCCACCTGCAAGGTCCACTAAGGTTGTAGAGAAAACCAACTTCTGCAGTCTGAGCTTTCAGGTCCTTGAGAAATGAGCTGTATTCATTGTGCTCAACAATGCCACCTGCCCCAAAGAGACATATTTTAGAGGCATGTAAAAAGCCTGAAAGCAAAGGGGAATCCCATCCTGTCTCTTTTACACCTTCTCAGAGAAACTCCTCAAGGATCATCAAGGTAGGAGAGAGCACCACAAGCCTTATCCAGGTCTCAGACTCATGGTAAGAATGGGTCACATTAGATTTATTCTATCCCCTCTGCCCTTAAGGCTTCTCTGCCAGGATTTTATAGTAAACTTTTTCAGGGTTCATGATTAAGCCAAGAACTAGTCTTGAGCACAATTTAACTTATATGAGTGATTGTTTTAACCACAGTCTCAACTCTACCTTTGGTACTTGATAGCAGTGGTCCCCAAAATTTTTGGCATCATGGACCAGTTTGGGGGGGTGGGATGGGAAGGAGGCAGAGCTCAGTTAAGCTTTCCTTTCAGCCTGGTTCCTAACAGGACCAGTACTGGGGTTTGGGAGCCCCTGCTTTTATAGCCGAGATGTTCAAATTCTTCAAGTTTGAAAACATCCATAATGGTAATTATGTTTTTAGGACATCTGAATGAGGAAACATGTAAATGCAAAGAGCCCCTTTCATTCCATAAAATATTTAATGAATCTTTATCTGAGCTATTGTGTCCAAAAGTTATAGAGAAAAAGCAACATGAGATATGTGTGTATTTATGGTATTTCTTCCATCTACAGACACTATTTGGTATTCATAGGAGTAGAACAGTGGTTGGCAACCCTTGCTAACACTGGAACTTCGGAGGACTACTGACCTGGCCCCACCCTGACCAGTTAAATAACTGGTAGAAGGAGGGGCTGTGTAGGGGATCTGACTTCTGGCTGCTGGTCAGTGTCAAGAACCACTGAATTAGAGATCCCTTAATAAAGCCAAGGCCTCTAAGGGCCTGAGGGGGAACAGATTGTAAACCACTGCTTTAGAGCTTTCATAAGGTTATTTGCTAGCTTTTGTTTTATTTTGTTATGTTGTCCATCCATTTTCCCTGAAGGCTGAAGGCACAGGGCCTGCATGCTTCCCCCAGCACCCCACCAGCCCACCCTTGCAAAGGAAGGTTTGGAGACTAAGTTCAGTCCCACATTTTATCTACATCATCTTTCAAAGGCCTTACAGAGTTGGAATGTTGAGAAGCTAATGGAAATATAAAATATAAAATGAGTAAGCCATTGAAACTTGAACTGATAGATTGTCAAACTATCAGAAGCTTAAAAGAAAATTGCGTTTATTTGTACATCAATTAGTAGCATTCATTTGGTTCCAATTCATAAAGCACCTTCTTACATCTGTGATTTATCATAAACAACAATTATTCTCCAGAAAACGCTTGGAAGGCTAAGCTTTTAAAATTTTTGATTAGTCTTTAATGATTTAAAATGTACTCTTCTGTTCTTCTCCATGCAAAGTGGAGAAGAACAATTATTCTGAATTGATGGAAGGCTTGAGATTAGATTACATAAAGACAAAGACATGGCATATGGTAAATAGACATTCAGTGCTTTGGGCCCCCTAATTTGATACCTGCTGAGGAAATAAGTGCAAAATGATAACTGTTGTTCTTACTACGTACTCACAGAATGCCATTGCTCTACATTAAACAAAAATCTTGTCTCTGAATTCTTTCACAAAATACTTGTAGGTGGTGGGGCAGTTTGTTACCATGAACACTTGTGATTTTAACATGAAATCCTAGAAAAAAGCTTAAATATTAGTTATAGCAGTTAATATTATGAGAGTGCATATATCCAACACATTACCAAGTGAATCCTAAATCTGCACTCATAAAAGCCAATAGTTCCAATGTTGGCCTTCTTTTCCATCAAATCTTTACCCAAAGCAGCCAATAAAAGTGGAATTAATTCTATTTATTTATTTCTTTTCTGTTTCTAACTGAAATAGATTCACATCAGGAGTGCAAATGGTCTAAAGTTTTCAGTAGAATGAATAATGAATGATAAATAATTAACAAAGTCATCATTTACTTTACTTGAAATTATATTAAAACATTTTTATTATTTAAGTAGTTAAATGTCAAACATAAAATAATGGAAAAATATAAATAAACATTTAAATAATTTTACAAGGGGCAAGTCTTTCTTTTTTGTAAGGAAACAAGTGATTTATTGTAAGAATGATGAATCATTGGTGAAATTTTACACCGTATTAGAAAGCAATTCTTCAAGGGCACAGAGACTGGCTGGCATTACAGCCTCATTATAATTTATTGTCCAATACATCCAACCTGAGTGGTGTTGGACATTGTTTATCATGATACAAAGGGAAATTTAGTATTATTGGTTCAGAAAAAGGCCACATTCTAAGTCAGTTCATTGAGTGATGGTCTGTGCTCAGGGTCTTTAAAAAGGGCGTGGACATGTTTTTTGTAGAGTACAAGGCATGGGTACAAGGGGAAAGTCTTTCAGGCCATACAGCTGAAGAAAGGAAGGATAAAGAAAAAGACTGATGGAGGTAATAGAAGTTTTTTATTCCAAACTGCTCTTACTTTTAATTGTGTTTGTATTATTCAAGATAAAATTGGAAGTGTTTTTAAAACATAGGCTGATAAAGTCTTAAATTCTTACAAATTAATGAGGAAAAATGAGCAATGGATAAGAACAAGAAATTAACAAAAGCAAAAATTTTGATGGACTATACACACATGAAAACTGTCAAATTACAAGTATAGTTTTTTTTCTATAAATTTGGCAAAGATTAAAATTTAATATGTAAAGACACCTAGTTTTATTGAAAGTTTTTGTGAAAAATTTACTTTTACATATTGCTGGTGAGAATACAAATTAGTGTAATATACATGGAGGCCAATTTGGCAATGAGTAGCAAAACCCTTTAAGATTTTTATACTCTTCAATACAATAATTTTATTTCCAGGAATTTATGATAATGAAAAATTGAAAAATACCTAATATTCAACAGAAAGTTATGTTATGGTATATACACACTCCCACTAAAAAGTGTTATAAGTTATGATTATATATGTTATATGTGATCTCATCATGACATGAGAAAATGACATGAAGAAAAGAAGTTTAGATTAGCATACCCGCAGTTACCTCAGAGGGATGGGATTACCATCCAGCACAGCGCCACAGCTTCAAAACTGTCCTCCAGAAAGACAGAAGTTGTTATACTATTGGATGGCCAGAAAAGAGAGGCAAGATTTACATAATGACAACTGTCAAATTGGAGGTGGGTCAATCTTCTTAAATGATATAAATACGTGAAAAATAATGTACTGCTATTTTTAGCAGGATATATCCCTACTTTTAGCAGGATATAGTAAAAGTGTAAAGGGCCTTGGGTTTTTATAAGCATTATCATCCTGGGTACAAAACCCTTTACCATAAAAATTAAGACCATTTGAAATGCTACAGAGAATGCCAAAGGAATTTGATATTTGCTAAAAAATCACAGAGAATAAAAAACAAAAAAATTTGCCAAGATACTATAGTTGGGCAATGTTCTTTTTTTTAAAAGATTTTATTTATTTATTTTTAGAGAAGAGGGGGAGAGAAACATTGATGTGCGATAGGTTGCCTCTCACATATCCCCAACTGGGGCCAACTGGGGCCAACTGGGGACCTGGCCCGCAACCCAGGCATGCACCCTGACTTGAACCAGCAACCTTTCGGTTTTCAGGCTAGCACTTAATCCACTGAGCCACACCAGCCAGGGCAGGCAATGTTCTGATGGTTGAAATGGGTGGATCTTTCAACTCTCTGACTCTAACCCTCTCCACATTTAATTGCTAAACATCATAACAATTTATATAGCATAGCATATAAAATGCTAGAAAACATTCTGATTTTCCAAAAGGATGAATACTAGAAACCAAAACCTAGTAACCTGATACTGGTTCTCAAAACAAAATTTTCAACACTGTTAAACCAGTCGGTGTAAGTTTGGAAGCAAATGATAAGAACACATCTTTCAGCCATAAGAGTGTGTTCAACCACAGAAAGTCCCAGTGATAAAAGATCGGTCATCATCCACAGGGAAGAGGACTTGGAACCAGGATGTCACTACTTCCCATTGACCTCCCAGGAGGATCCCTGGGGCTGGTCGGTTCCATGTATGTTCCCTTCCCCATTGTAAGCTTCTATGTCCCAGAAGCCTTTCTTTCCTGTCTCTAGTCCAGGCTCTCCATTTCACTGGTGCTCACCCAATCTTGGCTGCAAATAAGCAGCAGTGCTTGAGAGTCCTTGGGCCGCTTCCAGAAGTTATATGGCCATGTGTTCCACAAAACAAGAGGGTGACATGAATCCCCAGCCCTCCAATTCAGGAGAACGAGTGACATAGGAAACTAAAGGCATCATCAGGTGACTAGGTCTTTCAGAGGACTGCTTCAATCATGAGGAATCATTAATAAAGAGTCTAGATTAACACAGGAGTGTACTCAGCATGCAGGGAGTCTTTTCCTGGACAAAGCACCAAAATACTTTCTAAGAAATGCTTGTAAGTAGGAGCCTTACAAGCCCAGTGTGTAAGTAGACAGACACACTGGAGAACTGAGTCAGCCTGAATTTTGGCAGTCTTGTCTAAGTTATTTCGCCTTGGACAGGGTTGGTTAGACCCTCCTGACACTAGTCTCCTGCCTGCTGGCTTATTCCAGATATTTCCTGGGCCAGCTGGCAGAACACTACGTGGCCTTTTTACAAACTAGATCAAGCCCTTGGCAGAGCCAGCCAATTACACCATTCATCATATTTCTAACACCTGGTGCTGCTGAGTTGGAAAGATTGGACATATCAGCTAGCACTCACTCTCATAGAAGCAGCAGGGTCAAGAACCGTTCTATAAATCTCAGTTCACTTCTGAGATGTTTCAATAAAAGGAGCAATCAATTTAAGCAACTATAATTCTCTCACGGTTTAGGATCTTCATGGAACAGAACAGCAGAAACAGAAACCACAACAAACACTGGGCTGCTCAAATCCACAGGGCTTTCCCATGTTCCTCTAGATGGAGCAATAATGAACCTTGGATACCTATGGAAACTCCAACTGTGAGACTTCCTGCTGTCCCAGTCCCTCTGTATTACTTAAAAAGAAAGATTACCTCACGGACATCATTGGGTATTGTCTCCCCCGCCATAACCCACCCATCAGCAGGCTCACATGCAAGTACATCTGATACATCTGTCTACACACCGCACTCTACAACAGTACACTTCCTATTGTTAGTCAAGTTGACATCAAACCTTATGGAAATTGACTAAAAGCTAGGTCATCAAGCTGGCCAGTTTGAAGTAACCATGTCAAATGACTGGTACCATGCAGACCATATCATTTAATTCCAATGTACTCCAGTTAGAAACAGTAAAAGAAATAACTAGAGAAACACAATATTTGGAAATTGTAAATATATTTCTGAACAACCTATTGATAAAAAAAATCAAAATGGAAATTTAGGAAAATACCAGGTTGATTAGAAAAATGTTATGTACCAAAACTGCAAGACACAGTTAAGCAGGGTCTTAAAGGTTCTGTTTTTAAAGCTTATATCAAGGGGAAAAAAAAGAAAAAGAAAAAAAAAAAAGAAAAGCTCAACTCAATGAAGGAATCATCCAACCATGAAGAATCAGGAAAAAAAAAAGAACAGCAAAGTAAACTAAGATGGGAAAAAATAATAAAAATAAGAGCAGAAGTTAATAAGAAAACAAACATATAATGAGGAGGACAAATAAAGGTCAGAAATGTAATAAAATATACAAGTTCCTGCAAAGAATAACAAAATGGGGAAAAGAGAGTGGTATTTAAAAATTTTAAATCAAGATTAAAAGGGGCAAAGTTATATTACTACAGAGATTAAACACATAAGATGTTATGAACAACTCTGTGACTATGAATTTGAAAACTTAGATGAAATAAACAGATACACATAGGTTAACAAAAACCAATGTTTTAAAAAACTAGGGAACATGAAAAGTCCTATAAGCTTTAAAGAAATTGAATCAGTAGTTTTAAATAGTGCCATTAAACACACATGCACAGCCCAGATAGATTTCTAGGACATTCTATCAAACAGTTGAGCACTGGCCAATTCTAATCTTATGCAAAATTTTTCATACAATGTGAAAAAATTCATTTGTAATATAACTTTGCTTTCAAAATCAAACAAAGATATTATAAGAAATTAAAAATACAAGCCAATCTCACTTATAAGTGAATACACATGAAAAAATATAAAGATAAACATTTTTATAAAACAAACCAGGTAAAGGGCAATTTATTATGACCACATTGATGTTACCTAATAATCTAGGTTGCCTTATTATGAGATCAATTAAAGTAATTCACCACGTTAACAGCTTAAGATTTAAAAAAGTGTATTTCAAAAGAGGCAGAAAAATTGGATAAATATTCTACATCCATTTATGATTTTTTAAAAAATAACAGCAACAACTTCCATAACAAACTAGGAAGAGAAGGCGCTTTCTTAAGCCAATAAAGAGCATTTCAAAAAACAGAAACCTCATACCTAACAACGAAACTTTGGAAGCACCCTCTCTAAAAGCAGGTTCAAAATAAAGTTTCCGGTTTTCATCAAGTTCTTTTTATATTGTACTGGATGTCTTTGCACAGTAAAGGAAGAAAAAGAAATAAAAGGTAAAGGATTGAAAAGAAACAAAACTTTCATTATTTGTAGATGATATGATTACTTACACAGAAAATGTCCCCCAAAAGCTTAATACGTAGGAAGTCCTTACCGAAACCTTTTTGAGGAAAATAAGCAATAAAATAGTTGTGAGGATTAAATGAAACAACCTATGTTGACTATTTGACACATAGTAAGAACACAGTAATTATAAATACCCACATAATTGGATAATAGTTAATTTTTTTTAAAGTAATAATTATTTTATTTTGAGAAAGCAACCTTTTGGAAAATTTCTCCTTAAATAATACATGTTTCTTGAGGGGAAAAATAACCAAAGCATAAAGATATCTTAATATATACATAACCATTCATAAATATATGTGGCCTCATTATATAAAGACATCAGCTGTGGACATTTGGACTGTAATCATTACTTCACTATTATAAATTATATTGTGATGAATGCCTTGTATTGGAATCTCTTATAGTTATTGTTGCTGAACCACCCTTTTGGAAGTAAGTTGCAGATGTCATGATATTTTATTCTTAAATATCTTAGTGTGTGTCTCCCAAAAACAAGGCCACTCTCTTATAAAATCTCCATGTTACAGCCTTGGCTGGCGTAGCTCAGTGGATTGAGCGCGGGCTGCAAACTAAAGTGTCCTAGGTTCAATTCCCAGTCAGGGTACATGCCTGGGTTGCAGGCCATGACCCACAGCAACCTCACATTGATGTCTCTCTCTCTATCTCCCTCCCTTTCCTCTCTAAAAATAAATAAGTAAAATCTTAAAAAAAAATTTTAATCTCTGTATTACTTGTCCAAACATTTAAGATTAATATAATAGTTTGTAAAATAAAGTCCATATTCAATTTCCTCAATTACCCTCACAATACCTTTTATATATCTATATACCCTTCATCTCTCCTTCCCCTCCCTTTCAATCCAGGGTTCAATATAAGGATTATACATGCATATACTTATCATTAGATTAAACAAGACTATTTAAATATTCCTTCTTCCACTGTTTGTTTTATCATGATCTTTATATTTTTTCTTTTTTTAATTTTTTATTTAAATTATTTTATTGTTGTTCAGTCACAGTGGTCTGTATTTTCTCCCCACCCCTCTTCACCACCCCTCCAAATCCACCTCCCTTCCTTGCTTCTACCCTCCCCCTTGGTCTTGTCCTTTACAGTAGTTCCTGAAAACCCTTCTCCCCACTGTCCCTCCCCCCCTCTCCTCTGGCTATTGTTAGATTGTTCTTAATTTCAATGACTCTGTTTATATTTTGTTTGCCTTTTTCTTTTGTTGATTATGTTCCAGTTAAAGGTGAGATCATATGGTATTTTGCCCTCACCACCTGGCTTATTTCACTTAGCATAATGCTCTCCAGTTCCATCCATGCTGTCGCAAAGGGTATAAGCTCCTTCTTTCTCTCTGCTGCATAGAACTAGATGAAATGGACAAATTTCTAGAAAAATACAATCTACCAACACTCAGTAAAAAAGAAGCAGAAAGTCTGAACAGACCAATAACACCTGATGAAATTAAAACAGTAATTAAAAAGCTTCTGACACACAAAAGCCCTGGACCAGACAGTTTCACAGGAGAATTTCACAAAGCAGTTAAGAGAGAGCTAATCCCCATCCTCCACAGATTATTCAAGAAGATGAAAATACTGTAAATTTTTAAAAGGTATGATTTATGTTAGCAAGAAACAGGTTTTAAATATCTAGGACAAAATAATGTGTAAGCCTTCTATACAGAAAACTAAAAAAGTGTCTTTATTAAAAGACATTTCCATAGAGAAAACTAAAAAACCTTATTAAAAGACATTTATTTAATAGGGTAATAAGAAGATCTATTTATTTACTAGGGTATGAAGATTGAATATCATAAAACACATCAACTCCTTTCCAAATAGATCCATAACTTCAGTGCAATTACAATAGAAATTCTATCAGAGTGTGTATGTGCCTATAAAACTCAACAAGCTGATGGCAAAATTTACACGAAAGAATAAAGGGTCAACAAAAGCCAAGACACTAAAGAAGACCAAGGGGTGTGCATGGGAGGTGGTGGGAGTGTTGGGAGATTTTTCCTGTTAGATATTGAGACCTAGCTACAAAAATTAAGGCAGTGGGATAGTGATGCAGGCACAAACTAATAGACTAAAAAAAAAAAAAAGAGAGAGCCTGATAATAAACTATTGCTTACATGGAAAATGGATTTAAGACAAAGCAGAGATTTCAGATCACAAGAAAAGATGATCTACTCAATAAAAAACACTAGGTCATTTGTTTATTCAGATAGGAAAAAATAACATTGTATACCTATGCTATACTCTAACACAAAAATGAATTACAAATACATTAGATACTTGATATGAAACACAAATTATAAAATATTAAAATATAGAATATAGAATTATTAGAATTATATAGAATATGTTTAACCTCTTGTTTCTTAAACAAGCAAATAAAGTAAAATTTAATAAGAAGATAAATTAAATTGTATTAAAGTGAAGAACTTGAGGTTACCATTAAGAATGAAAAGCAAGCAATAGGGAGAGAATATTTGCATAAATGTAACCAGTAAGAGGGTTAGTGTTCAGAAGACACACTGTATTTTTTTTAAGATTTTATTTATTTATTTTTAGAGAGGGAAGGGAGAGAGATAGAGAGAGAGAGAAACATCAATGTGCGGTTGCTGGGGGTTATGGCCTGCAACCCAGGCATGTACCCTGGCTGGGAATCAAACCTGCAACATTTTGGTTCGCAACCCACGCTCAATCCACTGAGCTACAACAGCAGGGCTGATACACTGTATTTTGCTGTGTATAATACACACCCATGTTTTTAGCCATAACTTTCAGGGGGAAAAGTTCTTTTGTTTTAATTCTTTAATTCAATTATTTATTCATTTATATTTAGATATTTGTTTTTTACCTTATGAAAGGTTTTTAGCATTTCTTTTTGAACGTACAATATTGTTATTGCTTTATGGAGTTACATTTTTAATGCATAAGCATAAATAAAAGAATTAAAAACATTTATATAGATAAAGAATTAGTGCTATCCATGTATAATGCACATCCTTATTTTTTCCTCAGAAATTTGAGCAAACAAGTGCTCATTTACATGGTAAAATATGATATATATAAAGAGTTCTTATAAATCAATAAAAAAGAGGTATACTCAGCAGGAAAATTGGTGATTGACATGAACAGGTATTTCATAGAAAGGGAAACACAAATGCACAAACATATGAAAAGATGACTGAGGGGACATTTGCAGGGTTCATCCTGGACCGTGTGTGCATGGCTTGCTGCTCATTGTAGCTGGCCTCTCTTCTCCTGGCTGGGACATAAATGAAGGCCCTGGACCAGGGGGCTCTGGGGAGAGTAGGCTCAGTAAGAAGGACCAGAGTTTTTGCCCTGGAGGCAGTGGTGGTGCTGGCCAAATATATATTCACCTTGAAAATGATAACACACAGAATATCAAGATCATTAAAATTAATCTTGCATAGCTAAGAAATGACTAACCAAGAGTCTGTTGTCTTTGTGAAAATGGTGCCAAAATTCCAGAAACTTCACTTTGCACCAGAACATTACATGAGTAGAAGAAATTATCTATGGTCCTGTCAAAGGAGGAGCTGCCATACTTAGATAATAACAGACTTTGGTAAATCACTAAGTAAATACAAAGGGAAAAGATGCCCAACATGCCATAATATCATTGACAATTATAAACTGGTTACAAATGCTGTCAAAAATTATATTCAACTAGTCCAGTCAAGATGGAGGTGTATGTAAACACAGGTCACCTCCTTGGACAACCACTGCGAAAAGTACAACTAAACTACAAAACAACTATCACACAGAATCATCAGAAAATCAAGCTCTATGGAAGTCCGACAGCCAGGAAATTAAAGAAGTCATATTCATCCAAACAGGTAGGAGGGGCAGAGACGTGGAAATTCACAGAGAGGTGAGGAGATGTAGAGATATGGAATGGATGGCCCCGCACCCACGTGCTGTGGATAAAAATCAGGAAGGATACCTGGGAGAGAGGGATCCCAGTCACCACCAGACCACACATCCCAGGGTTCCAGTGCCAGGAAGATAAGTCCCCTAACTCTGGCTGTAAAGCTAGTGGGGGTTGGAGTGGCAAAAGAAATGTGGGAATCTCGGGAGTCTCTTTTTAAAGGGCTGCAATGCACTTAGAACTTTCGCAAACTCACTCCCTCTGGGCTCCAGCACCAGGGCAGCAGCTGGAAGGGCACCAGTGGCAGACAAGGAGAAACTGAAGTGTCTGGCATCAGGGTGAGTGCCAGGACACAACTCCCTCCTGACAAAACTCCAGAGGTCAGGCAGTGGCATTGTCCACTTTCTGAGCCCTCCCCCACACAGAGCCACAGAGAGGTGACAAGTTAGAGGCAAGAAGTCTGTAACCAAGAGATTTCTTCTTGCTGCAAAACCATTCTGTATTAACCTTGTACTAAATCATTGTAACACACAACTAGCAGAAAAAATATGAACAATTCACCAACACCGAATCCCAAAGCTTCTAATCAGTCATATCACCCGTCTCCTCTCTGACTGACATGGTATTTTAACTAGGAGTGAGTTACCTTTTTTGATCTTGCTTTTGCATTATTGAGGATGTATTTTGTGGGCTTAATTACAACTCAACTTTGACCGCAGTGGCTAACAAGGGATTTAGGTTTCCTGTATTTGTGGTTTAGGATACTAAGGAACTACATCTAAAACGCCACTGACAGAAGAATGTAATACCTGTAATTGCTCTGCTCTTGTCAACTGGGAAGGACACTCTGGGAACTGCATGGTAGGAATTTTACATAGACAGAAACTCAGTCAATGAGAGGTGAAGCAATATACCCAAGACCACAGGCCATAGGTTACTGAGCCTGGATATTGATGGAGGACTGTTTGGTTTCCCTAATCTCCACAATGCACTCAGATTTTATATACCACATGGTCTGAACCTTAATTATAAAAACTTGAAACAACTTTGGTCCAGATCCATAGCCACTAACAGGGACATACAGTTGGAATCAACATTTTCCTTGTGGTTTTTTTGTCTCAAGCTCCTAAATTTAGCATTTGAAAAGAAAACCAAATCAGAAAGTCAAGAAGGCATGTAAAAAGCAGTCAATCAGAGGGGCAAGCAAAAAAGGAACAATCTAGGTATACTATTTCAAAGAAGACTGGGAAGTTCAGAGAATTTGATGGGAGGCAGAAAATGGTGGGAGGTAACATCTGAAGCAATTTCCTGAAACCAAGAGTTGCTGGCCCTCTTGGATGTGGGTAGTGAGGTACCCATTTCACATGCTGGAGAGAAAGATTTCATAGATTTTTTCTTTTACAGTATAAAGATGAAGTATAGCTTTTAGACAAAGATTCTAACCAATTTTGTCATAAAGACATTTGTGTCAATTTTGTCATAAAGACACATTTGCATGTGGTCTTACACTCTTACAACTATACCAGGCTGATATTAAGTACTGAGTGCACATTTGTGAAGTGGAATTTAAGGAATGGTAGGCTTTTTGATGAGAAACAATGCCATTTTCCTCACAGACAGTATCTGTCCTGAGCAGATGATTCACACTGATGCATTATAAACAGTATGAATTACTTAGGAAACTTCTCCACTGGGCCCTCCACTCTCACTGAGTTCAAGACATTAGCCAAATATATAGACACAGACACAGACATACCCAGAAAGGATACATCGGAATTCTACCGACACTAGAACTTGCCTCAAAGAGAGAGTAGCAACACAGTCTGGCTTTGTAGCAGCAGACAGATCGTGGCTTTGGCTTTTCATCTTGGTCTTCTAAGCCAGTAGATGAGTATAAAGCAGACAGCATCACAGCAATTACTCCAGAATTGCATGTGGTAAGTTAGTCTTTAAAAGAGGGACTAAATGAGGCTTGTGATCCATTTAAATTATAAAAGAACTGAGGTAATTTTGGAACTGATTAATTCTTCAAATAACAAAAAACCTAGGTATCACTTATCAAGAACCTACTATAGACCTGGTATCTGCATTGAGGTGTTTTACACACACATAATATTCACAGCCATCATGCAGTGTGAGTGTGATGGGGCCATGATATACATAAGGCACCTGAAGCTAAAAGAAAGCAACTTACAAAATGTAGGTAACTTATGAATAACTGAGCTAAAGTGCTAACTCAGATATTCTTGAGTGTAACGCTTGGGCTCTTTTCACCATGCTATGCTATTGAAGAACTAACTATTTGTGCTCAGGATTGCTGCCCATGTTGTTAAATATGGCTCCAAAACCATGAAGAGACCTGTCCATGGTAATAAACAGTAGTTTTTGTTCAATTTAATGTACTAGAACAGAGTCAGAAGTTAACACTGTTTATCATTGTTGTTGACCAGTTCAAAACCAAGATCACTTTTTTTCCGGTCCATGGTTAAATATATTTAGCAAATGTTGACTTCTCCAGAATGAAAGCACAGTAGAAATCAAGTGTGCTCCCCCAAAGCTTGAAACTCTTGCTTTGTGAAGAGCAGGCATATCAGGAATTGCAAATATGTTTTCCACGTGCAGCTCATTTCATAGAAATGATGAAATGACTGAATAAAGTGAAGCCAGATTCCTGATTTCACTTTATTTCCCAAGAACAGAAAGTCGATGTGTCAGTATAATGTAGGGTTTCCAGATATATTCTCTGGTGTTAAACCTCTCGTGATAGTGGTCATATAGGACGTTCTTAGGAAGTGCACTTAATGTGATGCCAGAAGTCCTAAATTCCCTGTCCTGGCTCTGCTACTGTTTAGCTCTAAAATTCTGGGCCATTTAACTTCGCCAAGCCTCAGTGTCTTCTCCTTCTAAAAATGGAAATAATGATTCCTACCTTTCAAAACAGTAAGACTGAACTGAATACAGACTGAACCATTTTATATATTGTAAGATGCTACACAAACACGCCAGCACATTCAGAATACTGAACAGGAATCGGACTAAAGTATTAGGAACTATTTCCCAAATCCTGTCCTTAAAAGTTTTGATTTACTTCCTTTCTTAAGTTCTGTGAGATTTTCCTAGATGTTTTTTCTGGAATGTTATCTTCTACTCCACTTACTTACTATTGGGTTGGCCAAAGAGTCCATATGTTTTTTTCTGTAAAATAAAAGACACATTTTTCATTTTCAACAATAACTTTATTGACTTGGATATTTTGAGTATATCGGCTATCTTCCACATGGTATAACACTGATTGTTCTCAATTAATGTCTCAATTTGATTGCTATCAACTTCAACTCATCTACCCGACCATGGAGCATTGTCCAGTGAGAAATCTCCAGCACGAGACTTCACAAACCACATTTGACAGGTTTGATCAGTCACAGCACCTTCTCCATACACTGCAGAAATATTTTCTGTGTTTCAGTTGCATTTTTACCCTTCTTGAAAGAGTAAAACATAATGTGCCAAGATCTTGCATAGTTTCTTCTATCTTCAACATTTAAATGGTTGCACAGAAATTCACCAATTTTGATAAGTATTTTTAAATGCACACTGATATAACAGCTGTTTCAAATGAAATTAAAGACAACTAAGCACTACTAGAGCTATCTTATGGGAAAAAACAAACTTTTTTGGCCAACCCAATATTTTTTATTGCTTCAGTGGGCATCTGTTCCTGTTGGGAACTGCCCTGCCTGTTATCAGAAGCTGTAACCCCCACCTAGGCTAAGGCTGAGGGAATGACCTTGGACCATAAGCCACCAAGGAGACAAAAGCTTATCTCCCTGGCAGGAGCACTGCTTCTGCTCCTTTTACTTCACCCTGCCTGGCCCCCAATGCTTGGTCAATAGCCAATGATGGGTAAGATTCCCCAAGGGGGGAATGATCTAAGACAGGCACGATCACGTGGGAGGCCCCCAAGGAAGGACTTTGGGGGCTACAGCAAAAGGGGGTGATGGACCCTCTCCCCTTGGCTTTGACAAAGCCTGAGTCCTCATTGTCTGTGAGAAAATCTCCTAATCTCTTGGCTTCCTTACTTCCCTTGCTCCACCTAAGCCTGAAACAATGACAGGATGGTGCAGCCCTATGCTAGAAAGTGTGGGTTCCCCGGGTGATCGGGCCTAAGGAAGAATATGTGAAACCCTGTGAAACCTGCTTTGTTTAGAATGCTCTCAATTGAATGATAAGGGTCCAAGGAAGAAGTAAGTTTGTTCCTTAAAGTTTTTTATAGCTCTTTGACCCTGACTCAAAATAGGCCCTCAGACTCCCTTCTTACCTATTGTTTGATCACTTACACTTCCTGGCTATGAGTAATGAGCTTTACCTGAACTCTTATGCAAATGAACACAATAAAAGCCTGCTTGGGCAAGAGAATGGCGCGCTCTTCCTTAGGGGCGCTCTCCCCTAGAGAGGGTGGCCATGGTGCTCCCCACTAGAGAGAGTGGTCGTTCCGTCCCTATTTCCCCACAGGACCTGGTTGTCTTCTGTGTATGTTTTCCTTGTGTTTCAATAAGCCATCTGCAGGGTTCCGCGGTCACTGCCGGTCGGTGGCTGCAACATGTTCCCAGCGGTTAAACCAGTCCATGACTAAAGCAACAAATGTCCCAAAAGGCTCCCCCTCCAGCCAAGCAGCAAAAAAAGCTTTTGAACCCATAAATCACTGTTATGGATATAACTTCAATGCCCTATTCATAGCTTACCTATAGCTTCCAAAAAGTTTCACAGTAAAGAGAAATGTGCAATTTATTCTAGGATAATGTGCTTGCTTATAACACACCAGAGTCCAGGTTTTTTCTCAGAGACAAGTGTCCATCTCCTACTTTACAATGTGTGTATGCAATTTTAAGATCTTCAGAGAATAACTCTAGCTCTGCCTTCAAAGTTATCAATATCTCTAGAATATCAGGGAAAATCTGCTAACAAGTTCCTCCAGTTAATTCCTAATGACATAAAAAAAATCTCAGCAAGTTTTGGAACTGCCCAGTTGTGATGAAAAATGAAATGTTTTCATTTTTAAAGAAACCATCCAGGTAATACACTCACAACCCAGAGTCCAGAAATATCAACTGCGTAGTCTATGTCAAAGTTGTCTCATAACTCCTTACTCTTGTTTATATACCACAACAGAGACACTAGGTTGTGGGGCTTAAGAACACAAGTTGTGGCTCTAAAAAATCTGGGTTCAAAACCTGGCTCTCCAAATCCTGCATGATCCTGGGGAAGTTATTTAACCTTTCTGTATCTGTTTGCTCAACTGTACAATGGATTGATAACAGACCTGCCTTATGCAATTGTTGTATGAAACAAATGAGTTAATATATATAAAAGTGCTTAAATTAATGCCTGGTACGTAGCATGCTCCTTATAAATGTTAGCTATTACTACTATTATCATTTGCCTTCACAGGCATTACCTGAGGCATCTTGTCCCAGTCTCTCCAAGGACGATACAATTGTTGGGATCTTTGCAACTAAATAATCAACATCATCTGATGTCAATGGATGTGAATTGTTAACACAGCTTTTGAAAAGCATTCTAACAGATTTCTGAACTTCATATTTTGTCAAAGAGCCACCCCTTCTTTCATGAACAAGACTAATACAGTCTTGAGTATGTGAGCAGAACATGAGTATAATCCTTAATATCACTCATAGTAGCAACCGCTTAGAGTCTAGACACTAAGTCAGACAACCTGGGTTTGCAATCTGGCTCTGCCACTTACAAGCTGTGTAAACTTAGGCAGCTTACTAAAACTCCCAAAGTCCAGTTTCTTCATGTGTAAAATGTTGAAAGCACTGGTATCTATCTCATACAGCTTTGTGAGGATTAAATGAGATACCTAAATCTAGCACAGTGCCTAGCACATAGCATATAGTCAATCAGTGTTAGCTGTTGCTATTAATTTTTCTCTGGTTTGGTTAGTCCAGTTGATATGAGTTTTTGCTTGTATTAATTGTAGAACAACTTATATTAACAGCTGATATTTTAAGGCCCATAAAATATAAGAATAGAGCTTTACTAGCAGAAGTCTTTTTCTTGTGCTATTATAATGTCAGATTTAGTTCACCTGAATAGGCATTTTTGGAAGATTTTATTATAAACTTTACAATATAAAGCAATCTTGGAGTAATTGTCTAAGATACGTATAGAAAGAAATATGTGGAGGAAGGGGTTGACCTCTGTAACAGAATCATCAATGCTTCCTTTCTACTTAATTTTTGTTTGCTTTTATAATTTAAGAATCAGAATCAGAATGTCAGGATGACAAAAGCATAGAGTTAGAAGGTTAAAGGATATCTTAGTTGAGGAAGGCTGTTGACTGCCCCATCCAAGTCAAGCAGATATGGTTTGCCTTGGGCAAAGCCGAGCTAGTCAGTTCATCTTTACTTACCTCATAGCTTTCTTTTATTTTCTCAGTCCTTCAACCTATGCTGGTCCCATCATTGCTCTTACCAAGTGGTCAATTTATTTGTTAGTGTTACCTACTAATTAACTTGTTTACCAATGATGGACTCTCAGAGGTATTTGAAGATTCTTACAGTCAGAAAGATCAGAAAAAATGAGGGGAATTAAGCTATAATAATAGACCTATCTGTTGTGAAGTCATTAGTTTAGGGCTGAGGCTATTCATTGCCCAATATCCTTTGTGCACCATTCCTATATATAGGTCTGTCATTCCTGTGAGCTTGTTAGTGCTCTTAGATTGAATTATGTATAAGAACTTTCTTCAGTATTTGACTTGGAGACAAAGAGACTCAAATCGTACAATATAATAGTTGGCTATATCCTCTATGGCAGCGAATGGGAAGACCCAGAATCTAGCCTGAACACAGATCATTTCTTTCTGGAAAATATAAACCAATGGAAATACCAAGGAATGGCTTGTTTCCAGCCTTCCCCAAAATCTGTAAAGACAATGTGTTACTATGCAAATAGAGGTTACCACAAGTCCCCCGGCCTTCACTTCCAGCTAAAGGGTAGCACTAAATCCCTCCTCTCACATTCTGGAGCAGCCACAGGTGATGCTGTGAATGGCTCAGACATGGAGCTCATTCAACTCTAAGCAAACCTGGCTACAAAACTACTCATTTTATTACTTGAGCAGAATTGTTTTGTAAGGTTTCTGATCTTGGCTTCCACAAGTACGATAAAATTTTAGAGCTGGAAGAGCCTTAGAAATTATTTCTGCAGCCGCCTCATGTGACATGTGAAGACCCTGAGCTCCACAGCGAGCAGGACGTCTGCCCAAGTTTCCATGGATGACAAGTGCCAGCAGCTCAGATCTGTGTCCCTTTCCTGCTCGGGGGTCTTCCAGGGTTCTTTGCCTTCAGAGTGAAGGTGACTAGAATAACAAATTCTTCTAATAATCTAGCCCACCTTTCTGTCCACATTCTGTGTGAAAAATGGTTAGGTGTGAATTTAAACCCTTTAGGAGGCCAATTCAACTACCTAGGTAAAAGATAATGGTGATTTGTTCTGGAGTTATGTCAGCTGAGAAAGAGAAAAATGGATAGACTTGAGATCTATTTTTAAGAGTGAATAAATATAACTTTCTGATAGCTTGGATATGTTGGGTAAATAAAGAAAAAGAATCCAAAATGACGCCTAGGTTTCTGCTTGGGCAACTGAGGGTAACTGAGGATAAGGAAGATAAGACTTGGGCAGGATCGAAGGGCAGGGCAGAGTGGTGAGAGAAAAAGTCTCTCAATGTTTCAGATACAACAACCTATTTGAGAGGTGGCCCGGCATGTGTGAGAGGAGGAATGACTCTTCCCCTTCTCCAGATTCCATAAGGAGAGATTTCTCTTAACCTCTCCAGCCCTTGGACCACCCCCCTACCTTGCTCTTCACTGTGGAAGTAGGGTAAGTGATTTCACTAGGGCTCTAGGGAGACCAACTGGGCACACACAGCCAGCCCTTCATTTTCGGGAGTCAGGCTGCCCACAAGAAGCACACCTCTGCTGTGTTCCTCCATGCTGTAAGTTTCAAAGGGATAGGCCCCTCATGTGGGGAGGACTATGGCCTTGTTTACATCTGAGAGGGTAGGTCTATCTAATTCTGGAAGTACTGTATAAGCCCATAAATATAAGCCTATACTCCAGTATCTGCTTCATAAGTTATAAATGTGGTATTTTAATGTCCTGTTTCCTCTTTTGTTGTTTCTCATTTTAGTCATATCAGGGCAAAGAAGAAACATGTTATTCATTGGGTCTTCTCAGAGCCCCAGTGTGGCAGCAAGAATGTTGGAGGAGTACAGAGTCCTAACTCTAACGCATAGGGCCCTGTGGCCTCAGAGGAAGGCCTAAATGCTTGCTTCCTAATTTATAAAAGGGAGAGCATAACACCACCCCCACCTCTCTCACCAGAGTATTATGAACACCACATGAGATAATTCTAGAGAATGCCAGGCTCAAATTAAGATTCAAATATTCAAAACATCATTTTTAGTTCAAAAAACACTAAGGAATGTAAAGATAGAATTTCTGCAGGGAACACACACAAAATGGACAAACTGATATTACTATTGTAATAATAATTATTTTAGATATTTTAGCACATGTCTCCTTAAGTAAATAGTGGTTTATCAAAGGCGACAGCCATGCAGAAAAAAAGTCATTCATGTTCATTTATTCATTTTCCTATTTCAAATGTTGAAAAACTGCTCTATGCCTTAACTTTGTACATTTATAGAAAACTTGAGAATTAGAAATACATTCCTAACAAATGGATTCCTCTATCAAGAAAGGGGAAAATTATCTTTCACAAAGCTGGGGTGATTTAAAAAACAAAAACAAAACTTCCACACACAAGCCAGGCATTGCGTTCTACTAGAAATAATGAAGCAGAGAAGCAGATGTTCATTGTGGTTTTCAGTCAAGAGAAGATGGCAACTCTAGGAACAAAGCCACACAGTTTATAAAGCATTATTGACTTTCTTTTGATGGGTTGTCACAGAAAGGCAGCAAGTCCTGTGGCTGAATTTTACAAATGACTAAGCGAGCTTCAGAACATTAACATGTTGAGGGAGAAACAATATAATAACAGAGGTGATTAAATCCCACAAGCTTCCTGGTGGATTCAGGTGAATGAAAATACTTCTTTTCTGTGTACAAAAACAAAACAAAAAAAAGAACCCTCCAGGGAACATTCACCATGAAGAACGTTAGGTTAACTGAGACAAGACCTCAATCAACCAGCCTGAGAGTTGCTAGCATGGTCACTATGTGTTGCTATTGTAAAGAACTCCTGGTGGATCCTAGGCTGAGACACATACCAAAGAAATAATATTTATCATTGTTCTCATTTTAATAAAAGTTCCGGTGTTGGTATACCAAGTTTTTAAATACTAATTTCCAAGTTTTTAAATACTAAGTTCTAATGAGAATGTACTTGAGGGGCAAGAATTTTTCATATGGGAAGGTACTAACACACAGGAAATAAATTACAACCAAAAACCACATGGGTTAACAGTTTGAAATGTAATTAAAATCTGGGTATTTTATAAGAAAAACAAATATTTCATGTACCTGATTTTAAAATTAGAAAGAAATGTACAATTACAGGCCATATAGAAGTTAAAATTTAAAAAAAAAACCCTCTGGTGTTTTCTGAGTAAAACCTATGAGATTTTACATTTTTATTTGAAATTAAAAACTGGGAACAAATACTTATTTTCATTTTACATCCATTTTATGTTAAGGTCATTAATGTCAAGGAGGGCAAGAAGAGGAAGGGACAAAAAGAAGAAATAAGAAAGAAAAAGAGAAACTGGCGAGATGGAGAACGGTCAGTGGAAGGGAGGGTGGGAAAGCGGGGAGGAAAGAGTGAGAGCTGGGGGAGCCACAGGGAAGCAATTACACAAAGGCATGGGGTGTCAGAAGAGAGGAAATGGAGAGCATGAGGGAAAGAAACGGAGAGAGGAAAGGAAGACAGAGGGAAAGAAAAGAGGCCGAGGCAAGCCAGCAGTTCAGAGGCTTCTGAAATGTGTTGGGTAACTGTGTTTGTTGACATTATTGTTTCGTGACCTTTGAAGCATTAACAATTGTGATCACTGTCTTTGGAAATGGCATTGAACTATTTAACACTGCTGGTCACAGATGACTTTAGAAGAATTGCATACTTGCCAAAGGATTGAGTATTTTCCACAGGAATAATAGATAATCTAAATAAAAACATCTAGAGTCCAAAGAGGAATCGGACAATCTTGGAGGATGCTTCCCGGAAACTAGTGCAGACTAGAGAAACATACTTTTGGTTCTTTGGGGGAAGTGGAGTTGGTGGTGGTGCTGCTGTTTCATTTGCTTTCATCAAGGCTTGGTGCTAGGTTCTCTATACACATTAATTTGGTTTAAATCACACCCCTCAAATCAGAGAGCTCCCAGTCTGACCTTATATACTACCCCTAGTGAATCATTCTCACTTGCCTTAAAGCCATCACTACTGTTAAGTAAATTTGAAAAGCAGAATACATCTCCTTTGCTACAAAGTTGTCATTATTAACTATATACTCACTATTTTCCAAGTGCCCCCAGGCCTGTTATATTAGTTACAGTTGAACCTTTTCTATCTTGCTTTCATCTTCCCAACTCTGTTCATTCCTCTTCCCTACTGGTAGTAGGGGGATTGCTTGGTTCCCTGTGCCTTCCTTTCTCTAACACATTCCCAGCCTAGAACATCATAGCCCTGTATCTGACCACTTGACCTGGGGACCCAACCCCTCCCTATGTATAAGAGAGTGAGAGGACACTTGGTCTATAAATGGCATAGGTCAGTATTGTTAGCTAAATCCCCCATCTTTAACCTAGTAGTAGCCTAATAGTAGTGCCTAGGCCATTTGCCCTTGTGACAGCATTCTCAATTACATCCTTTTTCCTCATTTATTCATACAACAAATATTTACTGGGCACCTAACTACTACGCGCCACACACAGGGAGTGCTACACAGCCAAAACAGTCATAACATCTGGCCTCAACAACTTCACAGCCCAATGGAAAGACAAGTGAGCCAAAACTTACATTACCAAAATGGAATAAATAGCAAGAGTCATATGAGCAAAGTGCTATGGAAGTTGGTAGGAAAATAATGAACTTCCACGGGGAGTTTGGCATCCTAATTATTCACTCTCACAGTTAAAGCCATGGTATAGGTGCCACCCAAGAATGGCTTTGTGGGTGTGCAGCCAGAGCAGCCACACAGGATCCTGTGCCAAGAAACCCACCCCCAACCACCACTATGTGAAGTTTATACTGATTTAGAGTTTTGTACCTGAAGTCTGATGGAACATGCCCCTAGGGCTTACACACAGTCCCGCATCCTGCTGGTTCTCCCACTCCCTGCCCAAGCCCCACGACCTCTACCTCTTTCTACCCAGCGATGCAACAGGGTCAGGTTGATGGGGGATGAAAAAGAGAAGGTGCCCACATTCTGCCATTGCCCTCCATTCCCAGTGAGGTCATGGGCATGGAAATGAGGAGAGTCAGGGGTTCTGTGCTGACTCAGAGTAGAGCAGGGCACTGGCTGTCCCCATCCCAGAATGACAGCACAGTGGGTTTGTTCAGTAAGCAACTGTGGTGTGTCACCCACCTCAATCCAGGTATGGGGCATGTTCTGTCACAGAGATTAAAATCCTCTGGGTTTACCCATCTGTCACAGGTCATGGTGGCTGGCATGGGAGGATTGACTTCTCTGACCTTTGTTCTTCCCCCCATTTTTAATTTTTCGTTGGGTCCCACAAATTGCATGGCCAGGTCTGGCCCCACCCCTCAGACCTTTGAGCTAAGAGGCAATAAGCTCCTTAGCAAATTTCCTCCCTCCGGAGTCCTAGTCCCCAGTCCATTCTCAACAATGGCAAATAAAACAACAAGAATCCTCACTCTGTCTCCCCGGCTGGTGTAGCTCAGTGGATTGAGTGCAGGTTGTGAACCAAAGGGTCACCGGTTCAATTCTCAGTCAGGGCACATGCCTGGGTTGCGGGCCAGGTCTCCAGTGGGGTCCACGTGAGAGGCAACCACACATTGATGTTTCTCTCCCTCTCTTTCTCTCTCTCTAAATAAATAAATAACATCTTAAAAAAAAAAAAAAGAATCCTCACTCTCTGTCTTTCAGATCTTTTTTCCAAAGCCCAGCCAATTTCCCCCTCAGAGCTTATTGTGGGGGAAATCATGCACATGAGTTCTGGATGGTGAAAACTAGGAGTACCTAATAGAGAATATGGCTCACGACTTGAAGGTCTTGTGCTTTGAATTGCGTGTGGAGGCTGGGTGGGACTTGGGGCTGGGATCCACTCTGTGAGCAGGGCTCAGCTCTGTGGCCAGCCTCCCTGCAGTTAGGTATGACCACATGCCCAAGTCCTGGAGTCTAGAGAGACAATAAAACAGGAGCAGGAAATGATGGGGGCCACCTTTGAACCCAACCCATAAAATTTCCCACTTCATCTGTCCATTTCTTTACCCCTCAACCGCTGACTCATGTTAATACAGAGATCCACATTGGAAGCCCCACACTGAAGCTGTGGAGGCCCAGGAAGAACAGAGTCCACTGTTGGAGGAGAGCTACCCATCAGTCAGAAAGACCTGTGCTGAGCTTCAGAAGGGCGAGTCATAAACTGCTGTGTTACCACTGTGTGCCACTGAGCATAGGAGGTGTAACTTTTAGAGCAACTATAGTTACTCTCTTAATACAAAAATATATGAACATTTTTGAAAAAATACATAAAAGAAAACACAAAAGTGAAGAGAAAAGTCAGCCTACCACTCTGAGATTACCTCCATTCATGTTTTGGCATATTATCTTCCAGCCTCTCCCTTGGCACTATTCTAATTATGTTTTCACTAAGTCCTCATTATGTAATTTCATTTAATCCTGACAACAACCATTTAAGATAGATATTGTTACCCCATTTGAGGATTGCAGAAACTAACAACTGGAGAAGTAAAATATGAGACTACTCGTAGGTGGTGGAACTGGGAACCAAACCCTGTCTGTCTATCAGATCCTGAACTCAACCCCTCCCCTAAGATTTTCATTGTTAGGAAAACTGGGATGCTATTGTTTTCTAAATATGTCTTTCTAAATACTTTGTGGGCAACTTCTTCTAAGTAAATATTCTATTTTATGATGTACCATAATCTATCCAACCCTCTAGTTAGATGTTTGGGTTGATAATTTCACACTATTTTAAGTAACACTGCAATGAGTATTCATATGGACAAATTTTTGCGCATGCCCATAACAATTTCCTTAGGGCAATCTAGAATTGCTGCATCAGAAGTTATGAATATTCTTAAGGCAGTACGTGAATATTGCCAAATTGTCCTATAATACTGGTTTCCAAAGGGGGGGGAGATTTGCCCCCAGGGGACATTTGACAGTGTCGGGAGACATTATTAATTGTCACAACTGGGAAAGCATATAGAGGGTAGAGGCTACAGATCCTGTTAAACATCCTACTGTGCACAGGTCAGCATTCACCTCAACAAAGAATTATCCAGTCCAAAATGTCAGTAGTGCTGATGTTGAGACACTCTAGTTTACATAATGGTCCCAATAGTGCATGTCACCCTTGAGATGAAATAAAAAGCTGTAAGGGTTATTCCATTATTTAAAAGTAATTTACCAAGGACCTACTGTATGCCAGATACAGTGGTAGGTTCTAAGTTAGCATGAGGAATAGGGTCAGATTAACAGCCAAGAGAAAAGAGATGGTTTAGAAGTAAATTTTGACTTTACTTGCTAGAAAGAAAGCACATCTATTTCATTTTAACCTTCATATCTTTCCACATAATTTTGCACTCATTATTTCTTTTTTTATTCATATTTTTTGATTATGCTATTAGCGGTTGTCCCAATTATTCCCCCTTTACATCTGCCTGGCTATTCTGTAACTACCAATCTGTACTGCTTAATCCCCTCACCTCTTCACCCATTCCTCCACACCCCCTCCCATCTGGCAACCATCAAAACACTCTCTGTATCCATGATTCTGTCTGTTCTTTTTTGCTTAGTTTGTTTTTTAGATAGGTATGTACTTTTGCCATTTTACTATTCATAGTTTTGATCCTCTTTTCCTTAAATAAGTCCCTTTAACATTTCATAGAATAATTGTTTGGTGATGATGAACTCCTTTAGTTTTTTCTTGTCTTGGTAGCTCTTTATCTGCCCTTCAATTATAAATGATAGCTTTGCCGGGTAAAGCAATCTTGGATGTAGGTCCATGCTTTCCATGACTTTGAATACTTCTTGCCAATCCCTTCTAGTTTACAAAGTTTCTTTTGAGAAATCAGCTGATAGTCTTATGGGAACTCCCCTGTAGGTAACTAACTTTTTTCTCTTGCTGCTTTTAAGATTCTCTGTTTATCTTTAACCTTTGGCATTTTAATTATGACTTATCTTGGAGTGGACCTTTTTGCATCCACCTTGTTTAGGACTCTCTGTGTTTTCTGGACTTACATGTCTACTTCTTTCACCAAATTAGGGAAGTTTTCTTTCATTATTTTTTCACATAGATTTCCAATTTCTTGTTCTTTCTCTTCTCCTTCTGGCATTGCTATGATGTAAATGTTAGACCTCTTGAAGTTGTCCCAGAGGCTGCTTACACTGTCTTCATTTTTCTTATTCTTTTTTCTTTTTTGTTCTGATTGCTTATTTTCTCTTCCTTATGTTCCAAATGGTTGATTTGATTCTCAGCTTCATCCACTCTACTGTTGTTACCCTGTAAATTGTTCTTTATACCAATTATTGAATCCTTCGTTTCTGACTAGATCTTTTTTATGCTGTTAAGGTCCTCACTAAGTTCCTTGAGTATCCTCATAAATAGCGTTTTGAACTCTACATCTGATAGATTGTTTTGAACGTTTTGAACTCTACATCTGATAGATCTCCATTTTGTTTAGTTCTTTTTCTGGAGTTTTGATGTTTTTTTTTTCCTTTGGGCCATGTTTCTTTGTCTCCTCATTTTGGCATCCTCCCTGTGTTTGTCTCTATGTATTAGGTAGAGCTTCTATGACTCCATGTCTCAGTAGTGTGGCCTAATGTAGTAGGTGTTCTGTGAGGTCCAGTGGCACAGCCTCTCCTATCACCCAAGTTGGGTACTCAAGGTACATCCTTTGTATGGTCTGAGTATACCTTCCTCTTGTAGCTGAGCTTTAATTGCTGTTGACAGGTCAATGGGAGGCATTTACCCTGGCCAGTCAGTTGCAAAGACTGGTTGTGATCATTGACCACCAACTCTCACCCAGCTGTGCAGGGGCAAGGTAGTGGTACTCCAACATAGTCTGTCGCTGTCCACTGGGTGCATGGGCTCTGGGTTTTTCTGGATGGTGCAGGCCAAGGTCAGCCCCAACCTGTGTTTTGTCAGGCCACCTGTCTGAGCTATAAAGAAACTGAGATGGCTGCTGCTATTGCTGTGTCTAGGGCCATTTAGCAAGAGGTACAGGGAATGGAGGCTCACTGAGGTCAGCTGTTGCATGTTTGAGATTTAGGAAAGTCGTGAAGCGTGAGCCAAGATCAGCCATTCATACGGAAAAGTTTCTGTTAACAGCTTAGTTGGCCATAAGTTAGGTGAGACAGGTCTGGGAGATCTCAGAGGCAGGGCAAACAGTATTAGGCAGGCTGATGGCGTCTCAGATATGGCACCCACTCAGATATGGCAATCTCACTGCCAGCTCTGTGCTTGAATCTGGATGGATGTAGTTTCTTTAATTCTGCAGTTGTCAGAATTCCATTCAACTTTATTTTTGATGGTTCTGAATGATGGTTGTTCTATAATTCAGTTGTAGTTTTGATGTAGTTGTTTAGGAGGTGAGCCATGTTTACCTATGCCACCATCTTGACCAGAAGTCTCTGTACTACATGATTTCCATATAATTCTGCATTAAATTGTACAGGTTCCCTAAGGTTGCTACAAGAATAGATTAATATTGTTATATGACTATATACATGAACACTTGATTCTGATTATTTCAAGGCTACCTCTAAATAATAAAATTGGTTGTTTCTTCAACAGAAACTCAAGGAGTTAGGTATAAAACATCCCTTCAATGACAATGATTCCTCTTCCCCCATTGACCTTTTTGGTCTTTAATTTCACATAGCAGATCACCTCAATTTGGTTAATTTAAAGGTGTAAAAGTGTTTTCCTGCCTTTCCTACTTTAAAGTAATAGGAGCTCGTTGAGTGCCATTTCCTTTGTGCCTATTCAGTGGGACTCACAGCAAGCATGGTAAAAAAAAAAAAAAAAGGCAGACTGTGGGGGGAACCAAATCAGAAGCTGTTCCTCTTGCTTCTTCATTTGAGAACTGGGTGGCAGAGGAGAGAGGGCAGAGAGGCCTTGGCTCCCAGCTGTGCTATCAGCTTCTTCTCCAGAGATTCTGTGCTCTTCTGCCTGCTGGGCAATGCCTGGCACATTCACTGCTGCTGGCTCCTCTTTCCCTTGCTTCTCTGCATGATCATCTCTGGGCCATGATAAAAAGGAGATACTACCTTCTTTGGTTGTTCTGAACTTGCAAAGACAATGTTGAAAGAAGAGGAAGTGACAGAAGAACCTGACCCCAGTCTCACATACCTAAAGGCAGATTTTAAAAAGCCAGCCTTAACAACTGTATAGCACATACACCCTTTCACTTGGTGGTCCTTGGGAAGCAAAAGGAGAACAAGACTAAGGGGGAAATATGGGTACTACATAAAGGGGCCATTAGAGACCGGGGACTAGAGCTTCTCTTTTCCAGATAACCTTATGCACAAAAGAGCAAAATCTAGACTGGTTTCCTTAGCAACACTGCAATAAACCTGCCCACAATATCCCAAGCCCACTGTTCTTAATTCCATTACAGCTGTTATTAAAACTTTAAATATGTAATCATGCACATTAACTTGTCAAATATCTGTAATAACTATTAGCTCACTAATCTTGAACAGCTATTTAAATGGAAAGGGGTATCATGTTATTTCATTAAAATGAAAAAAGTAAAGGTTAAAACATTCTGATAATCTAAGTACTATAAGCATAAGTAGAAAAGGGATAATGCATAGTATTAAAATTAACACCATGTCTAAACAGAAAAACATGAAATAAAAGAGCCTATCTTTTTAGGAGATAGTCAGCACATTTAGAATAAAATTGTGTCATAGATTCCACCTAACCCAATAAACTATTAGAGCTTGATCACAAGCACTGAGATTTAGTGTTCATTTTCTCTTTAATGTCAGCTCCTAGAATTTATTTAGTTTACAAATACTAGACCCAAATATTTCCATTTTTTAAAATTTCTAATATTTTGAGAATAAAACTATAAATGATAGATCTGAATATTTCATATAGGAATTTATAGCACAGAAATCCAGTAGATACTTTTGAGATTACATATTATACTAGAAAAATAGACAGTGATCAATTGGAAAGAGAGAAAGAAAGAAAGAAAGAAAGAAATTAACTTTTTTGTGCTTATAAAGTATAGAATATGTATATCACCTGTAAATCCCGACAGTCAAGCAAAGCATTTGATTACCTTATATTTTAAAGTAATTATTACCTATGTATAAAACATCATGTATGCCTGGTGCTCAGTTAAAATGTACCTGAGATTTGTTTTAATCAGTTATGATATAACACACAGACATGGGAATGATTGCCATGAAGGAGGAATGTCAAAGTCACAGATCTTTAGAAACACAGGCACAGCATACCACTCAGAGCCACATGGGGACAGACCAGGGTCAGTCAGAAGGCAGAAGGGGAGAGGGCATACATGGCCCAGAACCTTTACTGGGGTTCTTTCAGGAAGGAATGAGTGAAAGAGACCATGTTCCCTGAGTCCGTTCACAATGAGACAATTTGAATAATTTTGACAGGTTCTGGGCTGTAGAGGTGAGCCCTAGTTGTGCAGTGCCTGGCTCTAGGGTGATTTATGGCAGGGGGAAATAGTGGCTTGTGTGAGAGTTTGATAAACAAGACAGCTGGAGACAGGGAGCTCTGGATAGGTTGCTTTGTATGTCAAAGGCACACTAGCAAGAGAGTCATCTGCTCTCTCCATTTATTGGCTCACTATGGGAGAGGCAGTCTCTCCAGGATCAAGGCTCCAAAGGCCAGAATATCAAGAATACAGAAAATAAGAAAATATAGTCAATACATGTTTTAAACCAAAATTCTTCTTTTATGTTCAAGGTCCTCCCCAGGATCAGGCCCTATAAATAAAGCCTGCTGGACTGTGCATTTAAAAATATTAACAAAGCCTTACATTTCTTACTTTGTCTTTTTGAATATGCTCTCTTTAGAATCTAATGATTGGATTTAATGATTATATCCTTACAAAATACCATATGGGCTAGACACATCTGGACATATCCCTATGTTATAGCTGAAAAAACTAAGGCAGAACTGGAAACAGAGTCCAAGATTCCTGTCTCCCAGTCTAGAGAATATTTTTATTACACTCTGATGTCTTTTATACAGTTTCACAAAGTGATTAGTAGTTTAAGAATTTAATTCTCAAACAAATGGGCTTAATCAGGTGGTAGAGGGAAAGGTTTTATGATGAGACCAAAATCATCTTTTCCCTGAACATGTGTTTGGCCCAAGTCATCTCCCATAGAGTTTCTTCTGGGAAATAGAGGATCAGGAATGAACAGAATTACTTGAAGAGAGTAAAACAACCGAATATCATTATGGGATTTCTGAGCTCATTTTCAACAAATGTCAATCATTATGCTCTATATACTGCTGGAACTTAGTATTCAGATCAAAGAAGGAAGGATCATCAAGGAACATATATAAAGGACCCTTGGACAAAGCCAAAGTTGGGTAGGATTGAGGGTGGGAGGTGGGTGTGGGTAAGGCAGGGGAAAGTGGTGGTGGGAAAATGGAGACAACTGTACTTAAGCAACAATAAAAAATCAATCATTAATTAATTAATTTTTAAAAAACAAAGAAGGATATTTCTACCTGACTTGGTCTCTACACACACTTACATCCCTGGTGAGTAAGCTAATATCCCTGGTGATTCTGGGAAGGCCCACTTGGCTCTCCAGATGCACTTGTCACCTTTCCCTGCCCTATTCTGTGCCTGGAGGCTAACTCCTATGGGCCATGCCATCAGGGCTTTCTTTGCCCTCTGGGCCTCAGACAAAGCTGGGTTCAACCAATGAGTGGCATTGGCAGGAGACAGAGGGAGTTCAGAGAGTAGTGTTTGCCTCTCACTTAGGGTCATGGTTACCAGTGGCTGAGTTTCTGTCCCCGAGCACCACAGCTCTGGCTCTCCCATAGCTGTAGCTCTCAGGGTTCTGGTAGTTGCACCCTACTCTTCAGGTTGAAGAGTGGCAGTAAATTTCTAGATCACAAGAGAAGCTGTACCATTTACCCTTAAATACCTTATTATTTCATCTGGGAGCTAGGATGAGGAGGAGGTGGTGCAGCAGCCATCCACTGCATTGGTGATAACTCCAGGGGAGAGAAGGGAAAAAGATGGCTCTCACTTGAACACACCCCATGGACACCTAGTAACTACATCTCGTAAAGAGTAGGATGTAAATGCAAGTGTCTCAGAAGTTGTGAGACCTTTCAAGGGTATGTGAAACATAAGATATATAATCAATAAATGTGAAAGGGCAATGTTTCTGAAAAATAAATAATTATAAGATAGTCAACATAATAATAAGACTTCATAAGCCTTATTATAAATATTTATAAGGTTGGTCAATATAATCTCCCATATCTCAAAGGATTTTCAAAAAAAAAATCCTCATGTCCTCAAAACCTAAGGCTGTAAGGGGTATTTCCGCTTCAGTAAATTTTATTATGTGATGGGGTGGGCAGGAGAAAACTGGAGCATGCACGTAGCTGAAACAGTGGGTTAGCCAAAACAGTTAGCCAATAATGCTGCATCCTATGCTTCTGCCTTGAAGTTGGCAGTGGGCTGTCACTTATTGTTACTATTTGGTCAGTGGCAATATGCTTTCTCTACAACATGGTCTCCACATAGAAACGAGTATGAGAAAACGGGGAGGAGGGAAGAGTCTAGCAATTAATATGAAGATTTGATCAATGCAGAAAACAATTTATATAATCACCAGTTACCTGGTTTTCATAAGCCCGATTTTTTTAAAGCCTACAAAATAGGGCCCAATAAGTTAAAAGACATGCTCAGAAGGTGAATTTCCTGGTTTAGCTGTCCAGATGTCCTGACTAGGTGGAAGTTTCTGCTTGGAGGTAGTTAAACTGATCATATAAAGGAAGTATCAGTGGTAATTAACTCAATTGCATTAAGTCCTATTTAATTTAATTGCATTAAATCCACTACAGTGACTGACAAATAAAAATCATATCTTGACCTTGAGTTCACAGTCATGAGGTCATTTAAATACCCTAATACTTATAATACTAACAGAAAGGAGTACATGAAAGCATTACAGAAGTTTAAAGGAGGGAAATCATGTCTAATTTGGGTGGGATGGGGCAGGGATCACCAAGAGCTTCATGCAATGGAGCCTAAGGGGTGAAAGAATTTAAACTGGCAGAGAAAAGAAGGCAAAGGGACAGATGTAAGGATGCATACAGTAGTTAGTCATCAGTACAGGTCACAAAAGGAGTGGCAGGCATGAAATTTCTGGAATATGGAGATCTTTTTGAATCCCAGCTCCTTTACTTCCCAGCTGAGTGATTTTGAGCAAATTATTTCACCTCTCCAAGCCTCAGTTCCTCCTTCTATAAAATGGGGGTGGTAGTAGCTACTTTCAGGAATTACTGAAAGGATTGAGAGGCAATGCTTTCCAATGAGCTGATGCCTAACTCGTAGTTCAGTGCTCCCAAAACGTAGTTATTGTTAATCAATACTTAGGCTTCAGTTTCCCTTTTGACTACCATTATATTTAAATTTTTAAAAATTGACACCCTAAGGAGATATCTCAAAAGTTCCTCATTTTTTTCCTTTGGTTGAAAGAGAGTTCTTGTACCAAATTTGCAACAGCCTAATGCTATATTTTATGATAGAAAATAGAATTTATCATTAATATATGAAACCACTGTTCAGTCATTAAAAACAACCAATTAATAAGAAACTCTTGGAAATATGGAAAATACACTTGTTATGCCAGAAAACTTTCTTAATATTTTAATCCAAGAAAGAAAGAAAGAAAGAAGGAAGGAAGGAAGGAAGGAAGGAAGGAAGGAAGGAAGGAAGGAAAGAAAGAAAGAAAGAAAGAAAGAAAGAAAGAAAGAAAGAAAGAAAGAAAGAAAGAAAGAAAGAAAGAAAGAAAGAAAGGAAGGAAGAGAAAGCCAGCCTAAATGCCTATATGTGACCAGGAACCAAAGTTTGTCCTAAAATATTAGTCCTCCAACTCCCTACTTTATGACTAAACTGCCTCTCTTATGACTCAAATTCTACTTTCCAAAAGAAGGTGGTTGCAAAACACCACCCTCAAAATAAGTGTCTAAGTAGCAAGCAGAGGACCTCAAAGATCTTGTTGACTTTCCCATAAAACAACTCAAAGCTATTCCAGAGGAAAGTTCCCTATGACTCTTCAACACTATATTAAACACGAAATACTAACTTCCAAATTAAGCCAGCCTGGTAAATAAACAGATGACCTAAATCTCAGGACCCAAAATAAACTGGTCAGATTAGTAAACATTTAGCTTACGGGTTGGGAAAAAATTAAGTTAACCTTAAATTACCTCCCCATGATTCTGTAGGAACTGCACTTTTCTGTAATCTACCCTCACGTACGAAGCAGCAAATGCAGTTTGTCACTGTGTTTATCATGATCGTGTGTCTGTCAGGAAGAAGGGCTGAAACAGCAATGTTTCCTGCTTCAAGCACAAAATCAATTCTGATTCTGAGGCAGTGAACATGTTTGTGGGCTTGGGGGAATTTTTCGACCACTACGTGCAAAGCTGAAATAAAATTTCATGAAACTCCTTTATAATCCTAGTGTTGGAGTGGGATCAACAGCTGCCTCTTAAGCAAATGCCAGTAACTTAATCACAGAGCTGTAAACCCGCGTCTGTCAGCACTGGCTCATTAGGGAATGAATCATTTTTGTCACTGATTTTCTAGCTTCATGAAATTAGTCTTTTCTGGGGCCAAACACTTTTCAATGCAGTTACTGCAATAGAGATTATTCTAAAATAAAATAAAAAATAAAATTCAGTGAAAATTAATTATTAAATATTATTATTTATATTATTATTTAATGTATAGGATAGAACAATGCATCATTAAATACATCTTCATGTATAATATTTTGTTCTGTTTTCCATCTCCTCTCTTCAAAGATAAGCACTCAGCCTTCCTTTCTTACATCGTGAGAAAGCAGAGCAAGATATGAATGAGCAAAGATGAAGACAGAGTAGTCCTGGCAGAAAGGATGACAAACACAGAAACAGAAGGGCACTGTCCTGGCACTGAAAATGGCACCCAACTTAATTAGGGTGGAACTAAGGCCATGTGAAAGCAGCAGACACTGGGCTGGAATAAAATTCAACTTTTTCACCTAAGACTCAGTATGACTGAGTGAAGTTGCAGGGGGCTCCCTGCTTGAGATTTAATTTGATCTTTGAATTTGTGTTTTGAATCTGTGCTTTGGAGTCCAATGGGACAGTGATGTGTGAGCCTGGAGCTTGAAGCTGGGAGAAGTCTCTTCTCCCACTGCTTGCCCAGGACTGGTTCTTGGCCACTGATCTCTACTCTCTAGTGTCCTGAGTCCCACCCAGACTACCCCCTTGTCAACCCTGCCCTGTGACCAGGAGCCACAACCAGCTCACATTGATTGGGGCAGAGGCCCGCATCCCATGTCTGCCATTGCCCTCTGCTCTTGGCTGGGGTCTGGGTGGGAGTGTGGGAAGGGTCAGGTGCACACCCATGCCATCAAGGGCAAGAGCAAGGCTGTACTCATCCCAACCCAGCGCTAACAGCACTGTGGTGAATTCAGCAGGCAACTCAGCAGGAGCCTCTCACCCACCCCCAATCCAGGTATTGAGAGTTTCTCAGCATGGAAGTTAAAATCTCTTGGGGGTCTCACATCTATTGTGGGCTTGGGCAGCAGACCCTTAAGGAGGGAAGCTTGACTTCTCCACCTCCAGCCAGGCTCCTGCTTTATCATTTGCACTGAGTTCCACACATTATGTAGGTGGCTCTACTTAAAATCTTTATTTACGCAGCATCTCTTCCTATTGTTGACTTCATTACCCTTCTCCACACCCCCCAGGTTTAGAATCTCTGAGTTGTCACTGACTTCTCTCTGTGCTAGCCCAAGTGCACATGCAGGACATCTCCCGTACGTCCCCTGCTGTCCGTTCCCCCATTCCTGCTTTAGTTCAGCTGTTCATCATGGCTCTACCAGACCACTCATTACGGACTCCTCATTATTCTCATAGCTTTGAACCTCCTCATGTTCAATCCACTCAACCACAGTGACCAAGGCACCCAAAACATCTCTCTGATGATGCTAAAATGTTTTTAAGGGCTCCCCGTGGCCTACTATAAATGAAGCTCAGATTCTTTAGTCAGGTATTCAAGGTCCCTTCTTCTTTTGCCATCACTTTTGAATAGTACTTACTTTTGAACATTAATTCTATAATGTATGCAATACTTTGGCCAAATTAAACTACTCACTCTCCCCTATACATATTTTGGGCTTGTTCATCATCATATCACTGCTGAAGTCATTTTGCTGAACTTTGAACACTTCCCCTGATGCCACAACCATCTCCAACAATAAAATCTAACCCCTTTCCTAGTTCAAATGTCACCTCCATGAAGTCCTCTATCACGAGCCCAGTCACAATGTGACTTCATTTTCCTCTAACACTAATGCCATTTAGTTTGGGTCATTAAGTACAGCTTGGCATTAGTAGTCCATGAATAGGGCATGCCCCTTGACCGTAAGTACTCAGAATGCAAGAAGCTTGTCCTCTCACCTTTGTACACTCACAGGCCTCCAGTCGGAGCCTTAGGTATAGTGGGCACTCAGTGTGTGTTTGTTGGAACTAATGAATTAATGAATCTGTTGTGTAAACAGATTGGGTTTTCTGAAAGTCTGGCACACCTGCAACCCTTCTTCATCACCCTCCTTCCTCTTCTCAGGGCACCTAACAAAACATCCTGGCTGCTTTTCAAACCCAAAGACCATCAAACACCTGTATCATTATTTTCAACACTAACAAAAATATCATCTCACACTTTTTATTAGTGTTTAAAGTGCTGTGTTCTGTATGTTTAGAATAATCTCAAAGAGAACACCTGTTACTTGAGTGCTCTTATTTTCAATCTCTTGAGGGCAATTTTTTCATTACTAAATTAAAGTGGCTGTTTAATAACTTATAACTGTCAAGGGGGAAAAATAAATGGCAGCCATTGGGATCCATACTATGTACCTAAATTTTTTTTTCCTCTCATGATTCTTTATTTGTCTCCAAATTTCAAGTCTGTTTTTTAGGACTAATTAAAGAAAGTAATGAAAAATAATGAAATAAACTGAAGAGTATTTTTGCTCTCAAAACTTCCATTCAACTTTAGTAGTTCATTAAATTATCTATCCTTGACTCCAGAATGCCACGCTTGTTGTCATAATCTCATAAGTGTGTTCATTGCCTTTGTCTCACCCATATTCTGAACCTAATCCAAGAGTATCCTCGACCTAATTATCCAATGATTTGAATTTTGGAACTCCATGTGATAATTCCATCTCCTAAAGAAAAAACATACACTAGTTGAATCTGAGCAAGAAACATCTTTAAAATGTAGTAGTTAATGAAGAATCAAGGAGGGTAGTTATATTTTTACATAGAAACTTCAAGATGTTAAAAATACATGATGAGAATTACAATAGCACCATGATAAAAGAATATGCATTTGGAAGATTGTCGGTTTTCATTAACAGAAATCTGTAACAGCAGGAAATGGGTGGGGGGAAATACTAGAACTTGGGAAGGATGCAATGTCAATAAAACTTAATATAAAGTTTATACTGCTTGAGTGACTCAGAGGAACAAAGTGTAGAACTTTTGATAGGCTAGGCTAGGTCAAGTGTTATCAATCACATTTAGAGAAATCTTTAGTAGACTGTAAAGCTAATTCAAAAATACTTGATTTAAGGGTGGAACACAGCTCAGAAAAAAACTAAGCTGGTCAAAATGTGCTAAGTTCACATCTCAGTCCCTGATAAGGAGAAAAACAATTGAAAATGAGATAAAAGAAAGAAAAAGAATACTAGCAAACTAGATATCATCAAAGTCATCATTTCCTGTTACCATTTTTTGAGTAATTGTATGTGCCAGGTAATGTTTTGGAGAATTTAATGCAATATCTCATTATATTTGCAAAACAATAATTTGTCATGTAGGTGTTATCCCCACTTTGCAGATCAGGAAACTGAGACTCAGAGATCAAGAAGTTCTCCCAAGGTCACACTAGTGGTGACTGTGATGCATCATAATGAAGAAAAGAAGTAGTTTCATCAAAGAGTAGCCTAAGTAACATAAAAAACACACCAGGTTAAAAAGTACATAGTGGTAGCCAATGGGAAAAGAAAGGAGAAACTTTCTAGGCAGATTGAAATAAATACAAGGAGTGAACTAAAATTTTAAACTCTCCATGCCTGTAACAACACCCTTCTCTTTCCTGCCTTTGCCAGCCCTCCCACCAACCCAGTGTCACAGTCATCATCACTATCCTGGAGGGAAACAAAATCAGTACCTCTCCTGTCCCGATGCCAGCTTTCAAATACTAAAAGGCAACTTTGCTTTACTCTCTGTCTTCAGGGTAAGAATAGGGCACAGAAGAAACAACAGCTGCTGAAAATCTTATTTTCTGTGCTTGTGATAGTGCCTCTGGCCACAGTTCTAGTCAGCAAGAAGACAAGTTAACTGCTGAGGAAGCCAGGGATTATGCTCTTGAAGAAAAGACAGTATATGAAACAGTATGAAATAAAAGTTAGGAGCTGAAGGAGGGGAGTAAGAAATAAAAGCTTTGTAAATGGAAGAAAATCAGTTGGTGACAAATAAGAAAAGTAAAGGCAAGAAAGAGAAAAGACTGCAAGCCTAGGCTATAATAAGTATCATCTAACCAGAAAGGGACTTTTTTTTAGCCCAAGCATGTAAGAAGGTTGTGGAAATACTGGGAAAGAAGAGTTTACAATACAGAATCTTCAACATATCAATTATTAAATGATTTTATTTCTTCCCATGGTTTTCTGGGATTGTAAAAAAGAACACCAGACACTTGTTAAAGATTATTCATGGTTAATTGACTTAAACCTATCAGTCTTCAAGAAGTGTATAATGAATAATGCACCTAATCAATAACAAAAGGTTAACAAAAATGTCATTTTGACAGGCATTCCTTAACATTAAAGGGTTGTATAACATACTGACACCTCACGAAAACACGAAACTTGGTTTTAGTACAAGCTAATCAATTTTCTATGTAAAACTGTCAACTTTCAGATGAAATATAAACTTTTTCCTTTCATGTCATTCCCACCACTTTTGCTATTCTGATCAATAGCAACCAAACTCTAGAAAAACATGTAGCTCTATTAAACACGTGAAAGAAGTGTTCATCTCCCAGTTCTTATGAACCCCGAGGAAGTCTCATAGAAAGTGGCATCCAGTTTCACCATGTTCAGTAAATAGATAATGAAGGAATTAGAACTAACCAGCTCTTGGATCCAAGATCTAATATCAAGTTCAAATCACTGTGAAAATAAAAAGCTTAGGTAGATATACCAGATGACAACCTGTTGGGCTTCCTTTTCCACTTGAAACTAGCATGTTTACCCTGCTCATTGCCTTTGGAGTAGCTAGAAAATTATCAATTTTTTGTTTCACAAACTAAAGTAGTGCTTAGTCCTGTTAAAAGCTAATTGCAGATAATGCTGTATTCTGTATTCCAGCCTAGAGATAAATAATCCTTCTACTTGTTCAACTTCTGTAAATTCAACAACAAAAACAGTTAAAACAGGTGCTAAAAAGGCACAAATATGTCAGAGGCCCATTCTTTTCCTGACCTCCCTTCTCTTCCTCTTCTCCTCTACTTTGGAACTCATGCAACTGTAAACGAGAGAAGGGGACAGGCAAGCAGGCAGGTGCTTTGTTCTCCTTCCAACCACGAATGAGAATGAAATGCATTATGGTCCCCAAAAGACATCAAAGACGCCAACATGCCCATCTTCTCGAGACTAACACTGGAATCCTGAAGTACACATCTTTTTCCATCATCCCACAAATGCACTCTAAAACCACACACTGTTATTCTTAAAGACAAAGTATCTTGACAGAGAACATGTGGTATTATTGGATGAAAAATGAAACTCTTGGGCTACATGAATTTTCCACAAGCCACTGGGTTAGGGCAAGATCATGACATCAACGATGGTGTAGAAACACTCTAACTAATCTGACCTCAGAAGAAATTTAAATAGCAAGAATCATATTGTGAAGAGTCTATATTAATGTGTTCCTGGATGCCAGAGGGTAACTGAAGGCTTGGCTCCCAGGCCAGTGGGGATGTGGAAGGGGGACACTGCAAAGTCCTACCTGGTAGGCATCAGGAATGTTGACCGTTTCTCCATGCTCCCCGACATAGCCAATGATGCCTTTGCCCCAGGGAACCTGCACCTCGTTTGAGTTCTCTGTGCTGCTGCAGGGCAGCAGTGGGGTCCCTGCATGCACATCAAACAATTTGGAGACCAAACTCTTCTTGCCAGCAGCCACCCTTTCCACCAGGAACAGAGAGCAACGATCAGCATCTACCATGAGGCAGACGAAGATGAGGATCTTGTAGCTCAGGCTGGTAAGGTCAAGGTCATTGGAGATATCCTTGACCAATTCCAGAAAGAACTGACGCTCATTATGCTTTTTGAGGTGGCACTTGTAGTCCATGGCCGTAGGGGGATATTGAGGCAGATTCACCCTCGATTCCAGCAGGGCACTGAGAATATGGGCTGTGGTGGGGGGCAGGGAGCTGGCCTTCCGGAGAAGCGCCCTCCGCCGTACACTGCTCAGGGGCTCCTGGGCCCGGGAGGTCACTTGTTCATCGTAGGTCCTGTTCACGTGGATGGCTTTGGAGCGAGCAAAACTCTTCCTCAGCTCTTTCTGAGAAGCTCTCCGCTGCGGGCTCCCATCGCCCCGGCTGCCACTGGCCCAGCTGGGACTCAGGGGAGCCCCACCAGAGTCCCCGCCACCGGGAGTGGGCTGGCTCTTGCCAGAGCCAGTTGGTCCGGTGGCACCATCAACGCTGCTGCTGCTGCTGCTGCTGCTGCCTCTGCCACTGCTGTGAGCCACGTTGCCGGTGCCGGCCAGGGCAGGCCTTGGGCCTACAGCCCCCTGACCCTCACTGTGCCTCTGCAGCCACTTCTGCACCAACTCCTGCTTCCCCTTCCGCATCAAGTAATCTTCAAACAACTCTGGGTGCCTGTCCAGGAAAGTTTCCACCTCCCCAAAGTCCAGGGGGGAAGCAGTCATGGTCCCAGACACAGTTTTCACTGCCTGTCAACACTTGGACCAAATGTTTACCTTTCTCAGCCCTCTAGCTGGTCCTGCACATGTCTACCCCACCAGTATTCCCAGCTCCGTGTGGAGATTCTGCAGAGAAGTGGATTCCTAAGGGGCTGAGAGGTGCCCCTTCCTTCGGGCTCAGAGAGTGGCTGGCACGAATCCCAAGCCCTCCTGCTCCGCACAGGTGCCCCCACCGAGGTGCCGCCACCGCGGCCACAGGTTCTTCCTAAGAAACCTGGAGCGATCGCAGCTCTCGCTCCGGCTGCTGTCGCCGCCGCTGTAACCGGAGGAGTGGACCTCGGTGAAAGGGAGGCAGGGCAGAACACGCCCCTGAGTGAGGCTCGGAGCCCGAGGGAGGAGAGAAGTGGGAGGAGTGTGACGCGGGCGCCCAACCAGCCCAAGTCCACGGTGCAAGATGCCAAGCTGTTCCTGGAAGAGTCTCTGATCCGATAGGATCCGCGCCGGGGAACACGGCCGACTCCCTATTGGAACAGGAATTGAGGGAGAAACGCACCTTGTTTCTTCCCCCTCCTTCCTCCCCTATCTCCCCAGCCCTTCCTATTCCCAGCCCTTTAACCCTCCAGCAGTTCAAGGAGGCCCCGCGGGGTCCAATGGAAGTCCCTGGCACAAGGAAATGTCGATGTTTTGCAGTAATCAGACCCAGAGGAACCGAGGATTCTCGGAGACAGACAGGGTTATTTTTCTGGGATATGACTGTGGATTCTTGGTTCCTAGAGACTGCCAGCTAACACTGCCCAACTGCTTGTGCTCAGTAAATATTAATGGAACTGGACTTACCCGAAATTAGTAAATGAAGTTCCCCTATCTGAGCAGTTCATGACTTTAACCAAATTCATGGACCTGGGATTGGAGCGGGAAAAGGATAGTACTTGAGTTAGGGACCCAGCCTAACAGAGGCACATAGCAAAGTGGACTGGAGGGTCTCAGGGGCTTCCTTCCAAGCCAGTCCTGCATACAGAGTGATTTCTCTTCATGAATGACTTGCCATCTCCTTTCTCTGAATATAGGACACCAGCCCTTCCTTTACTCTCAGTGTCCTAGGGTTTACGGATAAGATTTCTCCTCTGTGGGAGGCTTGTCTTTCTGCTGCTCTAGGGACACTCCACATCCAACTTAGTCTCATCTAGTTGGGCTGAAAATAACTTCAGGTTTCCCTTGGGCCCTTTCCAAACCTAGTGGTTAGCATAGGTGATTTGCAAGTTAAGAAGAGCAGGCAGATAACACTTTCTTGAAGTCCAAGGGTCTCCTCTTTGGTGAGAAACAAAAGCAGTTGGAGAACCATCCGGTTTCCTGGAACAGCAGAACAATCTAGAAGTGCTCTTACTGGATGCCACAATGAGGGTAATAAAAAAGGGCTGCGGAGCAGGTGGATAGCAACTTTTACAGGCTTCCACGTGGCAGGCACCCAGAGGACACTTACGCAGTGAATAAAGCTTACTTCTAAAAGATGTCCTCAGATAAGGTGTACTGAACATGCCAAGTGTTGATCACTTTAAATTAATATATTAATTTAATTCTCACATG
Organism: Phyllostomus hastatus; assembly: GCF_019186645.2. Taxonomy (NCBI): domain Eukaryota; kingdom Metazoa; phylum Chordata; class Mammalia; order Chiroptera; family Phyllostomidae; genus Phyllostomus; species Phyllostomus hastatus. The sequence goes on along the minus strand of NW_025333498.1, from coordinate 13,799,372 downwards.
GACTTATGAGGTGAGGACTCTTATTTTCCTGTTTTAATGATAGGGAAACTCTGAGAAGCTGAGTAACTACCTTAGGATGCACAGTCAGTCGGTGCCACAGCTAGGATATGATACATTTAGTTTGGCTTCAGAGTGAGGCACGCTCTTAGCCACGTCACCAAGTGTCTCCCACTAGTGCCAACCAAGTCCTATCTATTCTAGGATTTGGGCCACAAATCAGAAGGAGCAGAGAGGGGGAAAAGAGGGACTTGTTCAAAATGATTAAGGGCATGGCCTTGGCCATGCACCCGGCAATGCAACTGTGGACAAAGACTCTGCCTTCGCACAGCCTGCACTATGGCGGGGAGACAGCCAGTAAACAAATAAGAAAATAAATATGCAGAATAATACAGCATCAATGATAACTGCTATGAAGAAAAACAAGATTTAGCAAAAGATTAAATAAAGGGATGAGGTAGCAGAAAGGCCTTTCTGAGTAGGGGACACCTGAGCAGAGATCTGGTGAAAATGAGAAAATGAGTCATGTTGACATCCAGGGAAAAGAGTGTACCAGGCAGAGAAAGCAAGAGCTACAGTGTAATGTGTTTGAACTATTTGAGAGCAAGCAGGGAGATCAGCTAAAAGACAGTGAACTAAACATAGAATATTGGCAGTTTGGAGCCAACTGTATTAATTTTGTTGTTGTTGTTGTTGTTGTTGTTATCCTAACCTAATTGGAAACATCACTGCTTGTGGCCACACCTCTGGTAACTTGAGTGATCCATCAATAAAGACGGTCAGATTGTTATGCTGGAGCTGGCTTGTAGGGACTCCCTAGAGTTAATTTTAGCATCTCTTTCCCATTCCATGTTCAATGACATTATGTAGCCTGCAATCAGCCATGATGTGACTATTTACACATGAAAGTCAACAAATGCTATGAATCATGATTTTTTCCCCAGATTGTTTGTTGTTAAACATTTACCAGCACTCAGAGGAGAAATTTAATTGTCCACCAAATTTTGAATAGATAAATAAAATGTGGTATATTTATATATTAGAATATTATTTGACTGTAACAAGGAGTGAAGTACTGATGCATGCTACAACTTGGATGAAAGTTGAAAACAGTAAGCAAAGTGAAAGAAGTCATTCACAAAGAACCACATATTATATGATTTCATTTATATGAAATGTCTAGAACAGGAAAATCCAGAGACTCAGAAAGCATATTAGTGGTTGCCAGGAGATGGGGGGAAGGGCAGGTGGAGAGAAAGCGGGTGATTGCTAATGTGTATGGGGTTTCTTTTTAGGGTAATGAAAGTATTCTAAATTTTATTGTGGTGATGATTGCACAATTCTTTGAATACATTAAAAACATTGAGTTGTACACTTTAAATGGGTGAGTTTTGTGGTATGTGAATTACATCTCGATAAAGCTGTTATAAAACAACACCATAAATTTTAACAAGCATACAACTTGTCAGAACATAGCAGCAGTGCTGTGCCTGGAGGCAAGAAAAGCACAGAGCATCCTCAAAGAAAAGAGAGACGTGGACCAGCCCTGGGCTGCCTAGACCCATAAGGCTTAAAAAATAGAGACTTCTTTGATTCCATCTTCATGTATTCTTTATACAAGCAGTTATTTACCATGTCTTGCGTTCCATCCAGGTTCTGGGGACGATAGAAGTCTAAGACAAAACCTCTCCCTTCGATTGAGGATCTCACAGCCTATAGCACCAAGGGTGGGAGCAGAAAATACTGGGAAGGGGAGGAAAATGAATTAAGCATTTCTGGCTTGGTTTTGAGCTGGCTGTAGATTTGGTCCCTGATTGGTTTATGAGATCACAGGAAGTTGGTGGTTGGGGAAGAAAATGAGAAAGTGACAGAGAGCGCTCAGGAGATAGTCCAGAGAGCTGTGACAGATATCTGCATAATAAGATATACAGTAATATGGCCCCAATTATTCTTTCCTCTTTATTCTCAATTTGTAGGATATTATGTGTATTATTAGTCATGGTCCCTACAGGAAACAGGGCACACTCAAAGTAATTCCAAGAAGTTTAATTTACAAAGGGATTAATTATAAAGTGGAGTATAAGTAAATCACAGGAAGAGTGAAAGAACTTGGGACTCACAGCAGCAGAGAAGTTACCACCCTAGAACTGATAGGAGGAGGGAGAAAAAGGTTACCAGGACTCAGAAAGAGAGAGGTTTGTGTGGTGACAACAGCCTTGAGAGGACCAGGCACAGCCTGTCAGAGGACACTGACAGCTCAAATTGACCTCAAAGGAGGAATATCAAAAATAAATACCTCAACTTCAGTTTCCTCCCTCCCTCCTATCATGACCAGACCCAATAGAAGCTACAGAGTACAGGAGTTTGTTAATGGAATCCACTCATAGAGGTTGCCCTCCCTGATCAGAGAGTAGGGGAGGACAGAGGAAGATCTGGAGGGGAAATGAAAAATGTTCAGCCCAGTATGAAACCTCGAAGAGGTACCCTCAAGAAGTAATGGGTGCTATAGCTTCAAGAAATTTTCTGTGTAATTCTGTCGTCTTCTGCTCACCTGCTAACTCCACCAAAACTATCTATAATACACTCTACACTTGCAGTATCACTTGCAGTCAACAGAACCCTTAAAGGCATAACCCTGAAAATATATGCTATTGTGAAAATAAGTCAGGTAAAGCAAGAAGCTCCAAAGACTCCTTCCCCATCCACCCGTACCTCTTTCCACAAAATTATAAATATTGACCAAGTAGACTCTTATTGGAGAAGATACAAGGGCTATCTATTTGTAGTTTTAAGCATAAGGGCATCCTTTTTGATCAAATTATTCATTACTTTATCACTGCCATTGTCAATTAGCATTTATGGAGCAGTCAATGTGCAGAGCACTGGGTTACATGCAATACAACTTTTGTTATTACAAAGGGGGCCTTTAAATTTTAGTACTGGATAGAACCTTAGAGATCATCTAATTCTCCACTTTCATTTTGCACATGCAGAAATTGAGATCTATAGTAGACACATAACTCTTCTAAAGTCAGCTGCCAAACACAGCCTCTGATCTGCTCTTGGTTCCCTCCCACACTTATCAACATCCCATCCCACAACTTGATACCAACCCAGTGAAGCACAATGAACTTCTGCCTCCTAAGCTTCTCTCCTAATCATTTCATCTCATAAAACAGACTTTCATTGTGTGACCAATAGGCATCATCAGAAAGGTTAATGCAATTTTCAAAATAAAAATTCACTTCAAAAAAATTATAATTGCCATATTATTATTTAGTAAATAGAGGTCCACAGGATCAAAAGAAGGTGAGTTATTCAAATTCCAAAAAATTAAAATCTCTGAGCTTTAAGTTTCACAGAGATGTTTATCTCTATGGGAATTTAATGTCAGAAGTGGCCACAGTCTTCGCCAAGTCCCAAACCCAAGGTGCTGTAATAGTGGGGTTCTCAGGAAAAACAGAACCATAGGATTATATATAGCAAGATGATAGATAGATAGATAGATAGATAGATAGATAAGGAGGAATTGGCTCACATGGTTATAGAGGCCAAAAAGTCCCATGATCTGTGGTCTACAAGCTGGATATTCAGGAAAGCTAGAAGTGTAATTCAGTCTGAGTCCAAAGGCCTAAGAGCAAGAGGAGCAAAGTCTGTAAATTCCAGTCCAAGGGCAGAAGATGAAATGAGATGTCCCAGTAAGGTAAATGGACTAAAGTAGAAAAAAAGGGGGTGAATTCCTCCTTCCTCCACCTTTTGCTCTATTCAGGCCTTCATTGGAATAGATGATGCCCATCCACACTGGGGAGAACAATCTATTTTACTTGTCCACCAATTCAAATGCTAATCTCATCTAGAGAGCCCCAGAAACAATATTTAATCTGGGCAACTCATGGCCCACTCAAGTTGATATTAATTAAGCTATCACAAATGTCTTCCCTGGTTTTAAATTTTCTAAGGACCTTTTTTCCCCACTCTCTTTATGTAGAATTTCAACATATGTCTGTTTAAATTGTCATTCCCTGTCCTATTACTGATTCCACCTTAATCTAGTGAAATTTTGTAATCCATAGTAACTCACAAAAGAATGATAAATATAAAAATTATTGCGTGAATTAATATACAAGGTCTGTCTGGAAAAAGTGCAACCATTGTTAATGTAACTAGAATGATTTGTGCAACATCAACATAAACTGAAAGCCAAGGAGAGTGGACTGGAATACACATGCGTGAACAATGATGACTTCACTGTACTGGTCAGCGGGAGAGGTAGACACTAGTGAGTGAGCATGTGTACTGTGTGGCCATCACATTCAAAATGACTGAGCAAGCAGGGCAATGAATCTGCATCACATTTTTCATTAACCTTGAACATTCCTCTGTGGAAACTATTTGGATGATTCAGGAGGCCACAGCTATGGGCTACTGGTGATTGGCAGCTTCATCACCACAACGTGTCCATTCATGCATCACGTCTCATGCAGAATTTTTTGGCAAAACATCAAATCACCCAGGTAATTTAGACCCCCAACAGCCCAGATTTGGTGCCTTGTGACTTCTGACTTTCCCCAAAACTAAAATCGCCTTCGAAAGGGAAGGGATTTCAGAGCATTGATGAGAATCAGGAAAATACGATGGGGCAGCTGATGGTGATTGGGAGAATTATATGAAGTCCCAAGGTGCCTACTTGGATGGGGACTGAGGTGTCATTGTGTTATGTACAATGTTTCTTCTATCTTGTATCTTCTTCAATAAATGTCTCTATTTTTCACATTACATGGGTGGATACCTTCTGGACAGATCTCATATCTGAGTCAGGATAAATTAGATTAGCACTGTCCAGTTGTACATTTGGGAATGAAGTGCTTCTTTCACTGCAGGAGAAAAAACTGTAATATAAATTCTGAAGCATGTATTGACACACTACTTGGACAAATATAGCTGTGTTACAAAGCATAATTGACTAATTCCGAGTGTCATTGACCAAATTAACAAAGTACCCTCAATAATTCTTATGCTGTTGGCAATATGGTGTACAGTACATTGTAATTATACAATTAGTGTTTAAAATACAGTGGTACCTCAGCACTTGTTGTTAATTCATTCTGGAATTCATGATAAGTGCCCCAAAATCAACAAGTACCAAACAAATTTTTCAAGCAATGAGTGATGAAGCATTTTCTCTTAGAGGGCAGCATCGTGACTCATACAAGTTCTAGCAAGTGTGATAAGTCCCAAACCATTTCATTTCTGAAATATTTTTTTCTCGTCAAAATGCAACAGATACAGCATTTGATGAGTTCCAAAGCCGATGACTACTGAGGTATGACTATGTAAAATGTTGATTTTTCTTGTTTACTCCATTTAAATTATCTTTTTCTTTCCTTCCCCTCACTGTTAACATTGTTGAGCTATTTTTCCCATTACCTTTGAACAAAATACAACTTTTTTTATTTTAATCATTGTTCAAATACAGTTTTCTCCTTTTTACTCCCAATCCAGTCCCCCCTCCCACCCCTCCCCACTTCCCTCCCATTACCACCCTCCCCTTAGATTATGACCATGTGTCCTTTAAGTTTGTTCCTGTGAACCCTCCCCACTGTCCCCTTAAATTCCCTCTACTCTCTTCTGTGGGCACTGTCAGCCTGGCCTCTATTTCAGTGTCTTTGGTTATATTTTGCTTGTTTCTTTGTTTTGTTATTTAGGTTCCTGTTAAAGGTGAGATCATATGGTATTTGTCTTTCACTGCCTGGCTTGTTTCGCTTAGCATAATGTTTTCCAGCTCCATCCACGTTGTTGCAAAGGGTAGGAGCTCCTTCTTTCTTTCTGCTGCATAGAATTCCATTGTGTAAATGTACCATAGTTTTTTGATCCATTCATTTACTGATGGGCATCTTGGTTGCTTCCAGCTTCTAGCTATTGTAAATTGTGCTGCTATGAACATTGGGATGCATAGGTTCTTTTGTATTGGTGTTTTAGTGTTCTTAGCATAGAGTCCCAACAGTGGAATTGCAGGGTCAAAAGGCAGATCCATTTTTAGTTTTCTGAGGAAGTTCCATACTGCTTTCCATAGTGGTTGTACCAGTCTGCAGTCCCACCAGCAGTGCACTAGGGATCCCTTTTCTCCACAACCTCTCCAACACTTGTTGTTTGTTGCTTTGTTTATGATGGCCATTCTGTTTGGTGTGAAGTGGTATCTCATTGTGGTTTTAATTTGCATCTCTCTGATAGCTAGCGATATTGAACATCGTTTCATTTGTCTTTGGATTTTCTGTATGTCCTCCTTGGAGAAGTGTCTGTTCAAGTCCTTTGCCCACTTTTTAATTGGATTCCTTGTCTTCTTAGAGTACAGTCTTGTAAGTTCTTTATATATTTTGGAGATTAAACTTTTGTCTGAGGTATCAATGGCAAATATGTTTTCCCATACAGTTGGTTCTCTTTTAATTTTGATACTGTTTTCTTTAGCTGTGCAGAAGCTTTTAATTTTGATGAGGTCCCATTTGTTTATTCTTTCCTTTATGTCCCTTGGTCTAGGGGGACACGTCAGTAAAAAAGTTTCTTTGTGAAATATCTGAGATTTTCCTACCTACGTTCTCCTCTAGGACTTTAATGGTGTCATGTTTTATATTTAAGTCTTTTATCCACCTTGAATTTATTTTTTGTATATGGTGTAAGTTGGTGCTCAAGTTTCATTTTTTTTGCACGTGGCTGTCCAGTTCTCCCAACACCATTTGTTGAAGAGGCTATTTTTACTCCATTTTATGTTGCTGCCTCCTTTGTCAAATATTAATTGACCATAGAGACTTGGGCTTATTTCTGGGCTCTCTGTTCTGTTCCATTGGTCTATGTGCCTGTTTTTATGCCAGTACCAGGCTGTTTTGGTTACAGTGGCCTTGTAGTATAGTTTAGTGTTGGGTATTGTGATCCCTCCTACTTTACTCTTCTTTCTCAAAATTGCAGCAGCTATTCGGGGTCGTTTATAATTCCATATAAATTTTTGAAGTGTTTATTCTATGTCTGTGAAATATGCCATTGGTACTTTAATAGGAATTGCATTGAATGTGCAAATTGCTTAGGGTAGTATGGACATTTTGATGATATTAATTCTTCCAATCAAAATACAACTTTCATACTTACCATCAGTTTCCTTGCAATTAGTGCTCCCACTGCTGTACTGTCCGGTATGGTGTCCACTAGGCACACACGTGTGGGTAATTAAATTTTATTTTAATAAATTAAAATTAAATAAAATCGTAATTTTATTTATTTTGAAAAACTAGTTCCACTTCAAGTGTTCAATAGTCATAGATGGCTAGTGGCTACCATGTTGGACTGCGTAGATGGAGAACATGTCCATCACCTTAGAAAGTCCTATGGAGAGTGCTGCTCTAAGATCATTTGTAGCTCTAACATTCTGTTTTTATTCAATGATCCATCAATGGCCTCCCAAATGCTAAATCCAGTGGCCTATTTTAATCCTCATACCAGTTTTATGGAAGTCCCCTGTTCTTGAAACTTTTTCTCAACAGCACCACTTTATGATTATTTACTATTTGAATGCATCTGAATAACATTTTCTCAAAACCACAACTAACCATTGTTCCTCAGTTTATCTCACTAGTTTTCCCACCTCTTGTGATCCTCCTTAATTGTTGCAATTACTCATATGAGGTCCATTCCCATAACTTCAATTGCCATCCCCTGTTTTTTGTAGTCCCCACTTCAAATATTATGTTCCAAGGCGATTCAGTTTTCCATCAACAGATGCTGGACTGCCATAACAAAATACTATAGACTAGGTGTCTTAAACAACAGAAATTTATTTTCTCACATTTCTGCAAGATGGAAGCCTGAAATCAGGGTGCTAGCATGGTTCAGTTCTGGTGAGATTTCTTTTCCTGGCTTACAGATGGCCACTTTCTCACTGTGTCCTTACACAGCAGAGAGAGAGAATGAGCTCTCTGGTGTCTCTTATTAAAGCACTACTTTCATCAGACAGGATCCTTGTCCTCATAATCTCAGCTAACCCTAATTACCTCCCAAAAGCTCCATCTCCAAGTCCCATCAAATTGGGGGTAAGAGCTTCAACCTATAAATTTTGAAGCAACACAACCATTTAGTCTATAACATGCATAACACACCAGTTCAAAATTTGGTTGCTTAAAATGAAGATTTTTTTTAACTTTTCACAGTGTTGTAGGTTGACCAGTAGTTCTTCTGTTCCACTTGGTATTAGCTGAAGTTACTCATGTGGCTGAGTTCAGCAGGCAGTTGGGCTGCACTGGGAAGTCAAGAAGGCTATTGCACACACCTAGGGCCTCCAGGAGGCCTTCTTCCTCATAGTGTCTCATCCTCCAGGTCTTCTTCATATAGCTTCTCTCTCCAGTGGGACATGCTGTCCTTCTTTCCAGTGTGGTAGCTAGGTTCCAAAGGGTAGTGTTTCGGGAGGATAAACCCAATGTGCAAGAGCTCATCAAGCTTCCATCACACTTCTTAATGTCCCATTGGCCAAAGCTAATCATATAGCCAAGCACAGAGCCAGTCAGAAAAAGGGCAAAGATGTAAATACCCACAAATGTTATTCACTGAGAACCACTCATTTAACAGCCAACCACACAAGCTTTCTCCTGAATCCCCAGCTCACATTTCCAACTGCTCCAAAACCTTTTTTCCTAAATGTCTCACAGACATCTCAAATTTACCATTCCAAGATCACTCTCACCCCTCTTCTTTAAATCAATCAATCCTATGTATTTTACTTCAGAAACTTCTCTTTGAACCCTGGTTCTCTTCTCCAAATCCACCTGCCTTAATTCAAGCCTTCATTATCTGTTCATTCTCTGCCAAACAGTATTGTCTTCCACATAACAAGTATAACAATGGCACATCATTGCTTATAAAGTCTTATTTATAGTACTAAGTCCTTGTCAATGACATGTAGTGTGTTAGATGGCAGGCTCCCAAAAGATATGTCCTCCCAGAACCCAGGGTGAATATGACCTTATTTGGAAAAAGTATCTTTGTAGATGTAATTAGGGTTCAACCCTAGATCCAACGTCACTTTTCTTTATAAGATACAGGAGAGAAGACAGAGACACGTAGAAAAGAAGGTGGTGTGAAGACAGAAGTAGAGATTGGAGTGATGCATCTATAAGCCAAGGAACATCAAGGATTGCTGGCAGTCACCACAGACCTGAAAAGAAGAATGGAATAGATTCTTCCCCAGAGCATCCAGAAGAAAAAAAAAATCAACCTTCCCAACACCTTGATTTTGGAGTCCTGGCCTTCAGAACTGTCAGGGAGTAAATTTCTGTTGTTTTAAGCTACCACGCTTGTGGGGACTGGTTATAATGGCCCTGGGAAACTAACATAAGATCCCTCATCAATGCACCTCTCAAACATTTTTTCTGTTAAAAGTTATGTGAAATGTCACATCCTATACAGCACAGTAAGACACTTCCATAGTAAGAAGCTGTGTTTCATCTTCCTGTGTGATCTATCCTCCTGCTTCCACACATTTTGGTCAGATATCTGCCGTAAACCTTTTAATACTTGGTATTGATTCAACCCAACATGATGCATGTTATTCTCCACTTTAAAAAATGTTACATTAAAGTGCATTTTATTATTCTTTTATTTATCTCTTCTTTTTTCAATTCAGAAATTAAAGCCACTCTGAGCAATAAGCCCACTTGTGTTCATAGTTGCATTAAAAAAATGTAAGTACCCAGAAGGCAAATTTTTAAAATTTCAAAGATATCTAGATAAACAATACACTCCATGAAGGTAGAGAAGGAATATAATGCCACAAATGTTTTAAATATTCTGTTTTCTTCTTAGAATCAATAGAGTATTATGTCTCAGAAGAAAAATCATCAGTAATCAAAGTATCTTGCTAAAGAATGATTTGCTGATCAAATTGATGGGCTTTTAACTGTTTCAAAATGTTTTCTTTATGTTTGAAGACTCAAACTTAGAAGAATATGGGCAAATTCAATATTTTAAAAGTTCCTTGAATCTTTATATAAGTAACTTTACTAAAACTACCTTAAACAATCAAGTGTTGACTTAGACATTGAGAATATAAAATAATGTAAGGGTCATCCATTTCTTCAAAGAACATTTCTAGTCTAGCTAGGGAGATGGGCTAATTACATTAAGTACAATTGACAATACAAGATACAATTGATAGAGCATGAGAGACAAAGAAACTTATGAAAAATAAATATTCTTAAATGACATAAGATTATTTATATTCAGTAATAATTCATAAGTAACATTAATATTCAAAGTTTAGATCTAGTGATCAGAACAAAAAAGGAAAAATGAAGGGGAAATTCAACCATGGATGATTTGTTTTCATTTAAGGAACCAATATATAAGAAGAAGAGTAGAAATAAATATGAAATACTGGCCCTTTCTTCTTAATTGCCATGCCTTCATTCACTAAATCAGAAGTAATTAATCACTCCAGGCATTGCTCTACATATTTTATAGGGAAATACTATAAGAATAGAATAAAGATGCCTTATCATTTAAAAGACGGCCTCCATTTGTCTCATCTGTTATTTATGGTTTGATTCAAAGATGAAATATTACTCCCATGAGTAACTTTAACAGCAACCAACATCAAAAAATAAACATACTACTCTTAATTATTTATTTTATTTTTTCAGTGATCATGATAAATGAGAGAGCCAAACAACTACAAGTTCTAAATAAACATTTTTTTTAAATATACTATATGTTAGTCATAAAATATTTATAACATTTTTAATGTCGGAATTTACCTTTCCAACTTCCCATCAAGATGGAAGCATGGGTAAACATGACTCAACTCCTCACACAGCCACAGCAAAAATTACAACTAGAATACAAAACAACTGTCACCCAGAATTGTCAGAAAATTGAGCTGTATGGAAAGCAAGGTATTAAAGCAAGCAAGGTACAAGCAAGGTATTAAAGAAGTCAAATTCATTCAGGTGACTAGGAGAGACAGAGATGCAGAGACACTGAGAACAGGTGGTCCCACACTCCTGTTTGGTGGATAAAAATTGGAAGGGATATCTTGGGAGCAAGAGATCCATGCCCCACACCAGGCCCCCCAACCCAGGGTTCCAGTGCCAGGAGATAAGTCCCCATAACTTCTGGCCATAAAAACCAGTGGGGATTTGGGCAGCAGAAGGAACTGTCAGATTCTCAGGCATCACCTTTTAAAGGGTCCAGAACAGACTGAGGACTTACACAGACTCGCTTCCTCTGGGCTTCAGCACCAGGGCAGCAGCTGGAAGCATGCCAGCATACGGGGAGAAACTGAAGTGTCTGGCATCAGGGCAAGTACCAGGGGGCAGCTCCCTCCCAGAGAAAACTTGAGAAGCCAGGAAGCATTGGCCCTTTTCTGAGCCCTATCCCACACAGAGCCACAGAGCCACAGAGCAGCAACATCATGTTGGAGACTCCATCAAATCTGGTTCACATGGGTTGCCCAGCCCAGGCGATTACCTAAGGCTCCACTCCATCCAATTTACCCATGCACTTTTCCACAGTAGGCCACACTACTAAGACAGAGAGTCAAAGCAGCTCTACCTAATACATTTGTTTCTAATACATAGAAACAAATACAGGGATGCTGCCAAAATGAGGAGACAAGGAAATATGGCCCAAATGAAAGAACAGAGCAAAACTCCAGAAAAAGAACTAAATGAAATGCAGATAAGCAATCTATCAGATGCAGAGTGCAAAACATTGGTAATTAGGATGCTCAAGGAATTCATTGGGTACTTCAACAGTATAAAAAGACCCAAGCAGAAATAAAGGTTATACTAAATGAAATAAAGAAAAATTTACAGGGAATCAACAGCAGAGTGGATGATGCTGAGAATCAAATTAATGATTTTGGAACACAAGGAAGAAAAAAAAAATCAATCATAACAGCAAGAAGAAAAACAAATTGTTTTAATGAGAATATGGTAAGGAGCCACTGGGACATCTTCAAACACACCAACATTCAAACATAGGGGTGCCAGAAAGAAAAGCGAAAGACCAAGAAATTGAAACTTATTTGAAAAAATAATGAGAGAAAACGTCCCTAATTTGGTGAAGGAAAGAAACATACAAGCCCAGGGAGCACAGAGAGTCCCCAACAAGATATACTCAGAGAGGACCATACCAAGACACATCATAATTAAAATGCCAAAAGATAAAGAATTTACCTTTTCAAAATATATACTCAAAATTAAAGACAGGTTGAACTTGGAGAAACTATAAATCTCTTGCCAAATCAATCTTATTAGTATAGGGTGTAATGTAAAATAGTAGCTAACATTATCAGTTATCATTTTGGAAACTCTAGCTGCATCAGAGCTGTGTGCTATATAGGAAGAGACAATGAGTGTACCCTGTGCATTGTGCAGCTGGTCAGTACGAGATGGAGCCTGCTGCTGGGCATTTCTCCTGAAATTTGACCTCTGAATGATGTTCTCACTTTATATATATACACCTTTTTTTTTCAGCATAAAACCCAATGTTGAATGAGACTCTTATATGTATAGAAAATTTCTTTACCAATTATTTTACCACCAAGAAATAGACAAATTTAAATGTCCTTCCAGATATCAACATTATAAATATAGTAAACAAAAAACTGGCCAAGTTATTAAATTCATACCATAATACAATAAAATATAAAATGTAGTTCATTTCAGTTTCTCACCCAAGTCCTCCTTTGAGCACAGTTAAATGTATCCTTTGTTAACAATGACCAAAACAGCCATCTGTCTCAGTCTGGCTGCTTTTTCTTTCACTCTTTCACCCTTTTCTTCCTTCTTAAACTTCAAGCTCATATTTGGAATCTTATCCAGCACTTCGTATGTAGGGTCTCTCCTTCAGGAGATCCTCTGGTGAAGTGGGAGTGGTGCTATCATCGTCATCACGGTGGAGGGAAGGCCACTGCAGGAAACCTCAGGCATGAGGTCTTCTCTGTCATTGCCCTGAATGATTTGGGGTTGATCTGAATTTCTTTGTTTTGTATATTCTCACTAGTGTCAAGCTCTCGGATGGTAAGTTACTTAACTTCTCTATGCCTCAGATCTACATTTGTAAAATGTAAATAATTTCCCTAATAAGATTGTTGTGAGGGTTAAATGAGTTTGTATATGTATAACAACTAGAACAGTATCTAACACATAGTGAGCTCTCAATTCATGTTAGCCATTCTATTACTGTGTTGTTATTATGGCAACCACCAACCCATCTTCTGTAGATAAACATAATTTTTAAATACTTATTTTATTCTTTAAGGCAAGTAAATGCTGACACAAGCAATTATGTAAAAAAAAACATAATTTTTGTTAGTTATAAATCACTGTAGAGAAAGGTAGATTTAAGAGAACTAAATATATGAAGGAACCCAATTATGGCAGGAAGTTTAAGCAAATTAAGGAGCCAAAAAAGAAAAAATACATTGCTTACAAGGAAAACACACTTGCTTTTCAAAAGAACGTGTGGCACAGGTTTCCACAGACTGGCTGGGAAAGCGCGTGTTTGCCAGGAGTCTTACCGGCGGCAACACAACCAGCCTGGTCAGGAAGTGTCAGCACTTCTTCCCCTGACACAGGCACCACCATCCCTCTCGACAAGCTGCACTACTAATGACACCACATTCCCAAAATACATGCAGAATAAGTTTTTCATTAATTCACTGTGCTTGAAAATGTCCTTCTGTCTTGATTTTTATAAAATAATGAGATTTCTAACACAGTAAAAAAGTCACAAGTTTTGCTTTTGCATTTGTAACAAAATTTTAGTGATTTTTGAGTTATCCTTTTTTCTTTTTATGAGGATAATATATGTTTGTAAAAATTTAAATATTACAAGATTATGTAAAGGAAAAGTAAAAATCTTCCATTTCCAATCCCCAGAAACACGTACCTATCAGTGTGGTATGTATCAACAATAGATAAGTAGGTATATAGATCCTTCACATACACATACATATATAAATACATATTTTTGTATGTGCATAGAAAAAATTATATGTAAAATTAAATCATTCCATAATATTAATCTGAAATTTGCTTTCTTCACTTAACAGTGAATTACAAACATCCTATTACATCAGTACAAATAAAACCTTCACAGTTCAGAAAAATGTATTACCTTCAAGTAAAATTAACATTCCAAGAAGAAAGACCATGTTTATTTTATCCAGATTATAAGAGAAATAACTTTGTCTTCTAAATCAGAATTTATCATCTAGTGATAAATTATCTTCTTGAGTAGTTCACAAAGGTTCTTAGACATAATGGTGAAATAGAATCTTCTAGTCCTAGCTATCAAAGAATCTCAGTTAACTAATTCTTCATGCTTCAATTAAAATGGCACAATAATTTGATCATTAGTCTATAATTAACGTAAAACTGGAATGTTGAAAGGCTTTATATTTTGTCACATCAGAATTAGAGAAGCACTAGGAGACCAGGGACAGTCAGACTGCAGCTGTTGACGTCACGGGTCGGAATGCAGACACGAGCAAGGCTGACATGGAGCTGGCAGGCTGCGAGCAAACACAGAAGCTAGAAAGAAGGACAGAGAAAAGTTCACGGCAGAAGAAATCATTAAAAAAATGAAAAGACAACCTACTGAACAGGATGAAATATTTGCAAATCATATATCTGATAAGGGATTAATATCCCAAATATATAAAAATTCATACAGCTCAATAGCAAAAAAAAAGCAACACCCTTACAAATGATCTTATTAAAAAATAAGCAAAAGACCTGAATAGACATTTTTTCAAGGAAGACCTAGAGATGGCCAACAGGCGCATGAAGAGATCCCTCATTAATCATCAGGGAAATGCAAATCAAAACCACAATAAGTTCACTTCATACCTGTTAGAATGTCTGTCATCAAAAAGACAAAAAAATAACAATTGTTGGTGAAGATGTGGAGAAAAGAGAACTCTGCACATTGTTGGTGGGAATGTAAATTGGTATAGCCACTATGGAGAATGGTATGAAATTTTCTAAAAAAATTAAAAATAGAACTACCATATGATCCAGCAATTCCACTTCTGGGTATCTGTCCAAAGAAAACAAAAACACTAATTCAAAGAGATATCTACACCCTCATGTTCACTACAGCCTTGCAATAACCAAGATATAGAAACAACTTCTGTATCCACTGATGGATGAGTGGTTTTCACAAATGTAGCAGACCCTGGCTGGCATGGGTCAGTGGATTGTCAGCCTGCAAACCAAAGAGTCACTGGTTCAATTCCCAGTCAAGGCACATGCTTGGGTTGTGGGCCAGGTCCCCAGTAAAAGGCATGCGAGAGGCAAACACACCGATGCTTCTCTCCCTTTTTTTCTCCCTCCTCTCCTCCAAAAATAAATAAATAAAATCTTTTAAAAAATAAATAAAAATGTAACAAAGTTGACTAATATAGAAATTGGTACCTAGAACTGGGGTGCTTCTTTGTGGCCCTATATTCAGCACCAGATTGCAGGTGTCATGGAAACTGTTATTTGGAGCTAGAAAAATGGTGACTCAAGTTATAGAGTTCAAATATTTGGTGAAATTGTTATAACTTGAACAATAGGTAATAAACTTAATGAATGTATGGTTTTAGAGGAAGAAAACACAAAACAAAATGTTACTAGTGAACCTTGTACCTGATTAATGATTCATTTATGACTATTCTCTTATTATAGTAGAAGTGGGCACATGATGATTTAAAATTATCCTTTTTGAAAAAAAAATTTTAATAAAATAAAATTGTCACCTTATTTTTATTATCAAATGGTATTTATATGCCCATAAACATAATGTTCCAGATACTATATCAAAGAAATGGAAATGAGCCAAAAATAGACCTCTTGACAAAATTAATAAAGACTTTTTTAAGATTTTCTTCATTCATTCATTCATTCATTCATTTAGAGAGGAAGGGAGGGAGAAAGAGGGGAAGAAAAACATCCATTGGTTGCCTCTCACTTGCCCCCAGTCCAGAACCTGACCTGTAACCCAAGCATGTGCCCTAACCAGGAATCGAACTGGCAACCTTTTTGTTTGCAAGATGACATTCAACCTGCTGAACCACACTAGTCAGGGCTAATAGAGAAGAATTTTATTTAAAAGATTTTGATTCCATGATTGTTACAGTTTTTATAAAGGAAAGTTAAATGTGAGAAAATAAGGAGGTGGACACATGAATTTAAAATGTATGGATCCAGCCAGAACCCCACTTAGAAAGTAAGAAAATCAGATATTTGGAAATACCATTCTAAGTGAGAAATCTTGTCCAACCTCTCACATTTCACAGATGAGGACATGTTGCCCTGTCTGCACCGCTCCCTCCTCCTTTTTAGTGTCTGTCACGGGCTCTCGTGCCCTCAGGCAGCATTCTACCCTATGGTAGGGCCCACTCCCACATGCCCCTGCTACACGTATTCTGTGCTTAAATTAGGTCCCACTTTGTGGGGAATGAGGAACTCAAGCTGAGCAAATGCATGAAATTGTGACTTCAAACTCACAAGCTGATGATAATGATGACTGAGTAAAAAATATACAGAAGAAAATTTTATTCTAAATTCCTACCCATGTTCATATTTTGGAAGAATGTGATGATGGGGGAGAATAAGCGAATGAAACACTCCAAACCACACTGCTTATACACAACATCTTGTGGGACACAAGGGTTCAATTAAAAAATTATTCTTCTTGAAAAATAGATGTTTTGTTTTTTCCCACAAGAACCACTGAGTAGAGTAGTTCACTTGTTAGTGTGAAAAAAACTTAACCACACAGGAACTAACAATGTTCCACTGCTTTCTGAAGAGTTCTGTCTGTTCCGCCTAAAATACAAAAATAATTACCAAGTTAACTGATCTCTCATTTTTACTTTAATTAAATGAAACCACACTTTATTCCTCCAGATCCTTATCAAGATATATATTAGAATTGTCAATGGTAAAAGCAATAAATGTACATTTTATGTAAACATCCAGCTGTTTTTTTTCAAACATATCTTTGTTGATATGCAATTAGCATAATATTTCCTAGCCAGTGAAGTCTCCTAATTCCTGTTAATACTTCTAATAAAACACTGATGTTTATTTTTCTTTCAAATTCCATAATCATAGGAAAGTGTATTGCAATTAACATAAATCCTTTTTCTACTGAATCTTTAATTAAAGTTTAGGAGACATTGGCAGAATTCAATAACGTAACAATTTTAGATCCCTGTAAACTTCATTAATCTTTCCTTTGCTCAAGATGCACTACATTCAGGTTGGAGAGTGCTCAGAAAACCATCTCCTTGGAGTTTCCTATAATTCATTCACAAGGAGGTATGCTGATACCTCCTATCAGCATAGTCGCCTATGCTGATAGATATGGTGTCTGTATCAGTTCAGGTTTGACCAAGGAAGCAAGACCACTATGAGTGATGTGAATAAGGGAGTTATTAGACCCCACATAATTTGGGGAGAAGCTGAAGTAATCAAGGTACAAGAGGAAACAGCTAAAGGATCAGAACAAAGTCCCCAAGACTGTGAAGGGAAGCTGGTGAAGACTATGGAAGATTTTTGGCTGTGCAGCTGGTGATGGGCCTCTAGTTGCTATAGGTCCCCAGGGCAACTAGTCAGGAAGGAGAGCCAGGAGCAAACTAGGGAGAGCACTGTGAGGATAAACTGGTACCCGTGTTGTCTGTTCCTCACCATTTCAAACGTGGATTATGTGGATGACCTGAAGAAGCCAGATTACCTAAATCTGCACATATCCCTGGCTCAGGACTCAGAGGGGCTGAATAAAATCTGGTAAGAGTTAAAGAACCTGAGTGTCCCTCAGATTACTATCCCACAAAGGATACTATCAACAGATTAGTGACAAGTATGAGTTTTACCTGAGACCCTGCACTGATCTGAGAAATATAAAGGCAGCAATTACAAGTCTGCTTAACTCCACTGCTTTCTAAATCCCATGCAGATTTCTCATGCGCCCAGCCCTAACCAGGAACCACACGGAGAAGAGAATTCTGGCAAACACAGTTCTAGCTTAGCTAAATTGGCGCAGGATAAAATTACCACAGTACCTAGAAGTTCTTTTGTATAAATTGATCCTAAAGGGATATGTTTCTCAGATATGACATATATGAGGGGGACCCCAAAAAAAACCCTGAATTTATTTATAAAAAATTTTGTATTACTCTTACATGCTTAAACTTTGGTCACCTTCACAGTACTCTTCATTTGAAACAATACACCTTTTGAGACATTTTTCCCACTGCTCAAAACAGTTTTCGAACTTGTCAATTTTGATGCCTTTTAAGATTTCTGCCATTTTTTTTTCACCTCTTCCACCCCTGCAAATGTTTCCCTTTAAAGACTTTTTTCATCTAGAGAAACAAACAAAAAAAAAAGTTGCTTTGGGGTCAGGTGAATTGGAAGATTGGGGCATGGGGGTCACGTAATTTTGAGTAAAAAACTGATGAACATACAGTGTAGTGGGGGCAGGTGCACTCATAAATCACCCATCATGAAATGGGCAAACACACTGAGTCTTCAAAAAAACTTATTAAAAACAAACACAGCCTCTCACAACAACACCAGCTGGTGCACTGATACAGATGGATTCCTAGAACACTCACCTAGCAGGGGAAGCCTGTACCACAAGAGGCCCGCCCTCCAGAAGATAATTCCTTTTTGCGGGGATTCCCCCTCATATTCATTCAATGATAAAACCTGTCAAAGTATAGAATTTTAATTACTGCATTTATTTGCAATTTTTTCCTCCAAATATTTTTTCTAGCTAATATTAGGAAAATTATTAACAGCAAAGAGATATTTATTTTGCTCTCACTAAGATAAACATAAATGCAAAGCAACATTATGAGTAACCAAACAATTTTTTAAATGAAAGGAGTCTACTTAATACTTTTCCATTTCCACCCAACTGCCTTTTATCATTTCAGCTCTCCTCCTACTATCTTCTTTCCACTTCACCTAGATCAGAAGTATTTAAACTCCAAATATAAGGCTTTCTTGTTCCTCCCTGCAATGGCCAAAGCCACCAAGTCCTTCTGTCAAGGTTGTATGAATCTGAACTATAACTATGAATATAAATTCAAGTTCCTGCTCACAGAGTTCTATCTCATGTAAATTAGGCTATGAGGCATGTCACCTAATTCTACATCCTTGCAAATGCAATTCAGCTCTGAGACTGGCAACATCCGCAATTTACTCTTGGTGTCCCTACAAATGTTTCTGTCCTCATCAAAGAATTGCTCCAGGGAGAGAGGAAAAAGCTCGGCTTTGCCTGAAGCCTTCTTTGTCCCTCCTACCCCCACCAGAGGACACATTCCTATTTAGTATGACACTGGGTTCCATGAGTAGTATATTCTCTCCCATGTGCCAGCAGCACCAAAATTAAGTGTGGCTCTTAGTTGATTTAAAAGAACATTCTGGAAATCATGGCTTTTTCAGCCATATTCTCCTCCTTTGGGGAACTTTCTGTTAGACTATCTTCTCAGTAGTGGCACCCACTAATAAGTTAACTAGCGAATTATCCCTATGACACGATGAATAGTCATCAGGAGTTAGAGTAGGTCCAAAGTTAAACTGGGCACAAGATTTCTTTAAGTCTCAATATAGAACATAAAGTCTTCCTTACATGGGTGTTGACTGTAAAGTGAAAATGAAATAATGGATGTCCTATCCTCACCCATAATGACCCTTGGCCAGTCTATTTCCCTCTCTCTCTCTCTCTCTCTCTCTCTCTCTCTCTCTCCTCTCTCTCTCTCTCTCTCTAAAGGTTTATTTTATTTGCATTCAAGAGAGGGGAAGACAGACAGAGACGTTAATGGGAGAGAAACATCGATCAGTTGCTTCCCACATGCACCCTGACTGGGGATCGAACCCACAACACAGGCATGTGCCTGGACCAGAAATCAAATTGTCATTTGGTTACAGGATGATGCTCCAATCAACTGAACCACACAGGCTGCAGCCCCACGTCTCTCTTTAGTAAGGAAACAACTTCTGCTTGCAGTGGCCTTATAACTTGGGTGACAGGGTACTTGTAGGATCACATAGAAACTTCAAGGGAGACTTCTAGTCAAGATGGCAGCATAGGCAGACATGGCTCACTTTTTCCCACAACCACATCAAATATACAACTAAAATAGAGAACAACTATCACTCACAACTGTCAGAAATCAGGTTGAATGGAAGCCTGACAACTATGGAATTAAAGAAACCACATCCATCCAGACTGGTAGGAGAGGCACAGATGTGGAATGGGCTGGTCCCACACTACATGTGGTAGACAAAAATTCAGGAGGGATATCTCAGGAGTGAGGAGCCCCAGACCCACACCAGGCCCCCCAGCCCAGGGTTCCAGTGCCAGGAAAATAAGTCTCCACAACTTCTGGCTGCAAAACCAACAAGGATTGAGGTGTTGGAAGAAATTTCTAGAGCCCCAGCTAGTTTCTCTTAAAGAGCCCATACATGGAGTCACCTACTCAGAATCACTTCCTCTGAGCTCCAGCACTGGGGTACCACGTTAAAGGCACCACCGGCATACTGGAAGAAATTGACGTGTCTGGCATCAAGGTGAGCAGAGGCCTTTGTCCCTTTTCTAAACCTTTCCCTTACAGAGCCACAGTGCCAGCAAGCTGGTGCCATATCTGAGACTCCATCAACCTGGCTGATACTGTTTGCCCTGTCCTAGAGATCTCCAGAGACTCCGTCCCACCCAACTTTGGGCTCAGCCAAGCTACTTTTCCATATGAATGGCTGGCCTTGGCTCATGCTGCACAACTTCCTAAATCCTTTCACAGAAGCAACAGCTGGCCTCAGTGAATCCCAGGCCAAGCACTAGCAGCAGCCAGCCTAGATTCACAGCTTGACTTCACCTAAGAATCTTCAAGCCCAGCACAAGCAGTAGCCATCTCAGATTGATTTATAGCTCAGGCAGGGTGGCCCAGGGCAGAAGATAGGTGGGAGCTGACTTGGCCTCAGCCACTTGGGAAACCCCAGGGTCAGCACACCCATTGGACAGCTACAAGCCATGTCAGAGCACCACCACCTTGTCTCTACACAGCTGATCCTCCACAGAGGGTGGAGGTTGGTGGTAAGTGGTCACTGACAATCCTTGAGGTGGGCTAGCCTGGGTAAATCCCTCCCATTGATCTACCAAGAGCAATCAAGGCTCAACTACAAGAGGAGGGTATACTCAGCTTACACAAAGGTTGCACCTTGAGTATCCAGCTTGGGTGATAAGGGAAGCTGTGCCACGGGACCCTACAGAACACCTACTACATTAGGCCGCACTACAAAGACATGGAATCAAAGCAGCTCTACCTAATACATAGAAACAAACATGGCGGGGGGTGGGGGGGCTGCCAAAACAAGGAGACAAAGAAATATAGCCCAAATGAAAGAACAGACCAAAACTCCAGGAAAAGAGCTAAACAGAATGGAGATAAGCAATCTATCAAGTGCAGAGTTCAAAACACCACTTATAAGGATGCTCAAGAAACTTAGTGAGGACCTCAGCAGCATTAAAAAAAAGCTAGTCAGAAATGAAGGATACATTAATTGAAATGAAGAATAATTTACAGACACACAACAGTAGAGTGGATGAAGCCGAGAATCAAATCAATGATTTGGAACATAAGGAAGAAAAAAACAATTGATCAGAACAAAAAGAAGAAAAAATAAGCCAAAAAAATGAGGATAGTATAAGCATCTTCTGGGACAACTACAAGTGGTCCAACATTTGCATCAGAGGGGTGCCAGAAGGAGAAGAGAAAGAGCAAGAAATCGGAAATTTATGTGAAAAAATAATGAAAGAAAACTTCCCTAATTTGGTGAAGGAAATGGACATGCAGGTCCAGGAAGCATAGAGAGTCCCAAACAAGATGGATGCAAAGAGGCCTACTCCAAGATATATCATAGTTAAAATGCCAAAAGTTAAAGGTAATGAGAGAATCTTAAAAACAGCAAGACAAAAGCAGTTACTTCCCTACAGGGTAGTTCCCATAAGACTGTCAGCTGATTTCTCCAAAGAAACGTTACAGGCCAGCAGGGATTGGAAAGACATATTCAAAGTCATGAAAAGCAGGAACCTACAGTCAAGATTGCTCTACCCAGCAAAGCTCTCATTTAGAATTGAAGAGCAGATAAAGATCTTACAAGACAAAAAAAAACTAAACTAAAGGAGTTCATCATCACCAAACCATTATTCTATGAAATATTAAAGGGACTTATTTAGCAAAAAAAAGATAAAAACTATGAACCATAAATGGTGGCAAAAATACATATCTATGAACACCTGAATCTGAAAATCAAACTAAGCAAACAAGAACAGAGACGGAATCATGGATACAAAGAGTGTTTTGATGGGAAGCAGGTTTGAGGGAATCAGTGATGAGATGAGGGGATGAAGAAGTACAAATAGGTAGTTACAGCACAGCCAAGCAGATGTAAAGTACAGTATAGGTAATGGAATAGCCAAAGAACTTATACGCATGACCCATGGACATGAACGATGGTGAGGGGATTGCCTGAGGGAATGGGGGTACTGCTGGGTGGAGGAGAGCAAAGTGGGTAAAAGTCAGGATACCTGTAATAGCATAATCAATAAAATATAATTTAAAATAAAAGAAATATCAAGGCTGCTTCACACCACACAGGCCCTGTTGTGGACCTGTTCCACCACCCCTTATCCTCAATTACTGTGAGGTGGGATGTCTTTCCATGCTAACGGTAACAGTTTTGGGTATTTTCTCCTCCTTTTCCTTCAGGGTCTCTATTATCTCTCCCTGCAGTCCAACTTTACATTAGTCCCAATCAGAAAGATATAATAAAAATACTAGTGCCAAAAGATTGTTACATGTTATAAAGGTTTATTAAGTGGAAGCATACTTTTTCCTTCTCTCTAGGTTTTAGTTTATGTCATCCACGGTCAACAATTTACTCTATTTTTTTTTCTAATAGTATTCCTAAGGTAAGGTCAAATATTTGACTTCATTTTCCCTACTTTTTGTCTTAAGTATTGTTTATAATAAAAGGCAAACAGAGCATCATAAAAACTAAAGCTAATGCCTGCTGTATTTACATTTAAATTACAGAGAAATAAATATGTGGATGCTGTCTCCATTATCGACAGCAGTTGCTAGGCTTATAAAATATTTTGCACATGTAGAGACTATTGAAGCACAGCAGATTTCAGTTGCCTTTCCTCTCCTTCCTCCTTCCAGACCTTATTATCCACATCCTTGGTGAGCAAACAAGTTCAGACTTTGAAGGGTATTGAATCAGACTGCACACAACCAATATATCAACTTTTACTTTAAAATGTAAACTTACTATAGGCTGATCAAGAAGGATCAAATATGACTGCTTTAAACATGGAATATTTGCAATTACAAAATTTTAGCTTATAACTAATATTTTCTTTAAGTTGCAAGAGTATTTCGTGAAGATGTTGCCTGCTTCAAGTATCAAATAAGATCTCTCTCACTCTTCCTTTTTTTAAAGATTTTATTTATTTGTCTATTTTTAGAGAGAGGGGAAGGGAGGGCGAGAGAGAGGGAGAGAAACATCAATGTGTGGTTGCCTCTCAAGATCCCCCTACTGGGGATCTGGCCACAACCCAGGCATGTGTCCAGACTGGGAATTGAACCAGCCACCCCTTGGTTCACAGGCCAGCACGCAATCCACTGAACCACACCAGCCAGGGCTCATTCTTCTTTTTAAGACCAACAAAGACAATTTTAATCCCAGGGATATATTTCTTTGGGCCCTCCAAATATTCCATCAGTTTCCTCTCCCCAGATGATACCTATAAAGGTGAAAATAAGTTTTTAGTTTGTGTAGTTATATTTGTAGGGCTTACTTTTTGATGTGACTCATATATGTGAACAGACGAATACTCTTGGATTCAATAAGAAAGCTATTTATTATAGCTGAGAATACTTACAGTTTCTGGCCTACAAGAAAATTCCAAAATTTGTCTTTCTGGTGCTCCATTCTTTGTTTTCTCTGTAGAAGTCCAGCACTTACATGCTGTCTAGGATTAGCTAAAGTACACCAATGAACTACCAACCCAGACATGTTGTGCCTAAGCAATTCTCCATTCTCCTAGAATCACAGGAAGTTTCCTCTAGGAAAGATCTGAGAGATCAACCCCACATTTTGCAGATGAGTGAGTGATGACCTAAAGAGAGGGGAATACCATATTTTGCCGTGTATAATGCGTACATTTTTGCCCAAAATTTTGAGGGAAAAATAAGTATGTGCATTATACATGGGTGGTACTAATTCCATATCTATATAAATGTTTTTAATTCTTTAATTTATGCTTATGCATTAAACGTATAACTCTAGAAAGCAATAATAATATCTGTATGCAAAATAATACCCTGGAATACAATAATCAGTTTTGGTTCCTAAATATAAATAAATTTTAAAAATTGAATTAAAACAAAAGATTCTTTTCCTGAAAGCCTCGGTCAGAAACATGGGTGTGCATTATACACAGCAAAATACAAGTAACTTGCCCTGAGATGACCATTCCACTTAGAGTGAAGAATTTGTGACTACTAACTCATATTTCCACCTTTTTTTCTGACAATCAGACCAAGCTGTCTCTGTCCAGATCTCTACAAAAACCTACAATTTCAGAAGTTCAGTTTTATGAAGATAGGGAAAGTTTGCTTCTACGTTTTTCTTTTCTAAAAGCAGTCAAAAAGAACATGGACAAAAAGAAACAGAAATGCTAACTCTACTGTTTATAAAATTTTTGAGGAGGAACCTATAAACCTAAATGTGATTAATTAAAACACTACCAAGGACATAAAACTTGAACCAAAGTGAGAGGGCAGCAGTCATTCATAATCTTGAAAAAGGAAAGTCCTCCAAAGTGACAAATCCTGAGGGGGAAAGTCATAATTCTCTGGCCAAAAAAGCAGAGTGTAGATCGACTGGCTGTGAAAGTCTCCTTAAATTTTAGACACCATGGAGGGCCAGGAGAGCCAGGATTTAAAAACACAACACAGATGTGCTACCTTTAAAGGAAAGATTCTATCTTATTAGAGAAGAAACTGAAGGTGTTGAATAACCCTAGAACAGCCAGTCTTTGTCAGTGGGAGAGCCAAATAACAACCCACCAAACTCACATGGATATACGCTCAGATGCATGCACATATCTAACTCATAACTGTGCGTAAAGAAGACCGCATACCTAACTGGCACACACAGACCCTCACTTACTGTCCTGCAGATACCAGTCCAAAAAGAATGAGTAATAATAAAAAAGGAATCATCACAAAAGAGCACTGAACACACACACACAACATACATACATGCATAGCAGAATGGAATTTTTTAAAAGTTAAGTAAAAAATACACATCAGAAATAACATACAATAAACAAATAAAAATCATAACCACATTTTCAGAGATTCAAAAAAATGTCTTTATGAACCAAGGACTTAAAGCAGAGCTACAAAGTCTCAAGGAGGAAATTATAAAAACAGAAAGCCATAAAAGACAGTGAAAAGAATAGATGTTGCTGATAACACAATCAAGCTTGAAACTACTGATAAAAACAAAATAGAAAGAATTATGAGTTTAAAATGATCAAAGAGAAAATGACAAATACAGAAGATATTTAGACAAAGAAGATCCAAACTATGCACAATTTTTGTGGCCCTACTAAAATTTTTAAAACAAAAACAAATAAAGTAGAATAAAATTATTGAAACATAATTCAAAAAAACTTTCAAAAGTAAAATTCTTACATCTGCCAATTGAAAAAGCACATGTCCCATAAGAATCTGAAACAGATCAATGAAGACTTACACACAGCTTAGCAAAATTACTAAATTTCAGTAAGAATTTTACTGAAACTTAGGGGAGAAAGAATAAAATAAAAATAAAACCAAGTAAATCATAATGAAAAACAATTGAGCTGACTTCAGATTTCTCCAAAGAATAATTCAACATGAAACATACAAAATCCTAAGGAATTAAAAGTGTCACCCAATAATTTTTGTGTCTAGCCAGATTATCATTCAAGTGTAATGGGAATTCACAGATGGTTCTAAACACCCACGAATTAGGGTAATATAGTTCCAGTAATAGACAACCTTCTACTGACCAGAAGAGAAACACAGACACTGTAGTAACAGCTGGGAATAAGCACAAACACCATTTAAATGTAGGACAGATGTTAAAACAACTGTAGTAAAAATGGCTAAATAAGATTATACATGTCATATATCATATCAGAGTAAAAATAACCAAAGTAGCAAGAGTTAAGAGACACTGTGAAAAAAATGGGAGATTGCATAACCACTTTGACTTTCTGATCTTTCACAATGTGGGATAAACAGATATTGTTTAAATAACAGATGCATATGGATATTGCTTAAAGTAAAAATATAGCCACTAAAATTACAAAAAATAATATTACCAAATAAAATTGCCTGGTAAAGAGAAAGGAATATAAGAAGGTGGATGAAGTGAGCATACATAATTTCTTATCATTCACACCAGAAGTGTCCTTTGAAAGTATTTGAATTCTTATATAATGTACATGGATTTTTAAATATTTTTAAAACTATTAACACATGTATGATTCAGTGTATTCTACTGTCTTTTTTAACAGATTTCACATGGCAATGTCAAAAGATAAAGATTAATCTCTAATAATAACTTACTTTAGTTGATATGCTAAGTTCATGATAGGATTTCTTTAAAGGCCCAAGAAGATCTGAGTCTGAATCTTAGTTCTATTACTTCTTAGCGCAGAACTCTGGGCAACTCGTGAATTAAATTGAACAATTTTTTACTAAACCTTCAATTCTCACTGCCCCCAAAATGCAAATGATATACAGGTATTCGATAATACCTATAAATGTATTATTCTCAAAAGAAAACTTTATCCATTTACTGATGTTTTTAATAATACAACATAAATATTCAACATTAAGAATCATTAAGAATTCAAATCAAAACCATGATGAGATACCACTCTACACCTATTAGGGTGGCAACTATCAAAAACAAAAACAGAGCCCTGACTGGTGTGGTTCAGTTGGTTGGGCATCGTCCAGCAAAGTGAAAGGTCGCCAGGTTGATTCTCCATCAGGGCACATGCCTAGGTTGCAGGTTTAGTCTCCTGGTTGGGGCACGTGTGAGAGGCAACTGATCAATGTTTCACTCTTACAACAATGTTTCTCTCCCTTTCTCCTTCCCTTCCCATCTCTCTAAGAATAAGTAAAATCTTTAAAAAAATAACAAGTGTTGTCAAGGAGGTGGAGAAATTTAAACCCTTGTATATTGCTGGTGGGAACATAAAATGGTGCAGCCAAAGTAGAAAATAGTACAGCTGTTTATCAAAATCTAAACATATAATAACCATATGCAGCAACTCCACTTTTGGGTATGCAATGTATACCCAAAGGAAATGAAAGCAGGGATATGAACAGATATTTGTACTCCCATGTTCATACAGTATTCACATTAGCCAAAAAATGTCCATTGACATGGGAATATATAAACAAAATATGGTGTACACATACAACAGACTTGTATGTATGTATGTATGTACACAATGTATACATACAAAGAGCCTTAAAATCAGCCCTTCGTGTGTACCTCAAATGCCCAGCTTGTGTGAAAGGGTATGCTGTGCCACTGGACCCTACAGAACACCTACTACATTAGGCCACACTACTAAGACATGGCGTCAAAGCAGGCCTACCTAATACACAAAAACAAACACAGGGAGGCTGCCAAAACGAGGAGACAAAGAAATATAGCCCAAAGGAAAAAACAGATCAAAACTCCAGAAAAAGAGCTAAACAAAATGGAGATAAGCAATCTATCAGATACAGAGTTCAAAACACTGGTTATAAGGATGCTCAAGGAGCTTAGTGAGGACCTCAGCAGCATAAAAAAGTCCCCGTCAGAAACAAAGGATATGCTAATTAAAATAAAGAACAATTTACAGGGGAGCAACAGTAGAGTAGATGAAGCTGAGGATCAAATCAATGATTTAGAACATAAGGAAGTGAAAAACAACCAACCAGAACAACAAGAAGAAAAAAGAAGACAAAAAAATGAGGATGGTCTAAGCAGCCTCTGGGACAACTACAAAAGGTCCAACATTCACATCATAGCAATGCCTGAAGGAGAAGAGAAAGAGCAAGAAATTGGAAATTTATGTGAGAAAATAATGAAAGAAAACTGCCCTAATTTGGTGAAGGAAATAGACATGCATCTAGGAAGCACAGAGAGTTTCAAACAAGATGATGCAAGACACATCATAATTAAAATGCCAAAAGTTAAAGATAAGCAGAGAATCTTAAAAGCAGCAAGAGAAAAGAAGTTAGTTCCCTACAGGGGAGTTCCCATAAAACTGTCCGCTGATTTCCCCAAAGAAACCTTGCAGACTAGAAGGGAATGGCAAGAAGTATTCAAAGTCATTGAAAGCAACTACCTACAGTCAAGATTGCTTTACCCAGCAAAACTATCATTTAGAATCAAAGGGCAAATAAACAGCTTCCCAGACAAGAAAAAAACTAAAGAAGTTCATCATAACCAAACCATTATTCTATAAAATGTTAAAGGGACTTATTTAAGAAAGAGAAGATCAAAACTACGAACAACACAATGGTAAAAATACATGTCTAGCAACAATTGAATCCAAAAATCAAACTAAGCAAACAACAAGAACAAAGATAGAACCATGGACACTGAGAGCATTTTGATGGTTGCCAGATGGGAGGGAGTGTGGAGGAATGGGTGAAGAGGCGAGGTGATTAAGAAGTACAAATAGGTAGTTACAACATAGCCGTGGGGATGTAAAATACAGTGCAAGAAAGGGAGTAGCCAAGGAGCTTATACACATGACCCATGGACATGAAGAATGGTGGTGGGATTGCCTGAGGGAGCGGGGAATGCTGGGTGGAGGGAAACAAAGGGGGAAAAGTCAGGACAACTGTAACAGCATAATTGATACAATTTTTAAAAAGATATCATTGACATATAACATTGTATAAGTTTAAGTTGTGCACATTGATTTAATACATTTATGTATAGGGTCCGGCAGAAGTAACACCTGCTTGAGTATGGTTGTAGGGTAATATGGGTGTAATAATTTATAGTTTTAATTTGAATATTTCACCTAAAATGTCATATGGTGTGCTTGAGTTTGATATTGTTATGTTACAGAATTACAAGCTTATGATTTTGTAATAACATAGGGGTGTTATTTGTGCCAGATTCTGTATTAAAAAATTATTACTACCTTAGAATTAGCCAAAACCTCTACCCAATCACATAATTACCATTTTTTTATTGATAACAGCTAAGATGTACTCTCTTAGCAACTTTTAAGTATATAATCCAGTATTACTAGCTATAGTCACCATGCTGTACATTAGATCCCCAGAACTTGATACTCTGATAACTGGAAGTTTGTCTCCTTTGACTAGTATCTCCACATTACCCCACCCCTCCCCAGACCCTGGAAACTCTACTGTTTTTCTGCATTTGGCTTCTTTATATGCCCCATATAAGTGATATTACATAGCATTTGTCTTTCTCTGTCAGACTTATTTTACTCAGCACACTGTCCTCAAGATTCATCCAAGGTGTTGCAAATGGCAAGATTTCCTTCTTTCTCATGGTTGGATAATAGTTATGTTTATATATGTGTGTATATGTTAGATATAGATATAAATATAAATGTGTATGTATATATACACACACAGGTGTGAGATGATATCTCACTGTGGTTTTGATTTGCATTTCCCTGATGATTAATGATGTGAACACCTTTTCAACTGTCTTTTGGCCATTTGTATGTCTTGGGAAAATGTCTATTCCTCTGCCCATTTTTTATAAGGTTGTTTGTTTTTTCACTAATCAATTGTAGGTCTTTATATATTTTGGATATTAGCCTCTTATATGACGTGAAGATATTTTCTCCTATTCTATAGACTATCTTTTCATTTTGTTGAGTGTTTGTTTTGCTGTACAGAAGCTTTTGAGTTTGATGTAGTCCCACTTATTTACTCTTGCTCTCATTGCCTGTGCTTTCGGTGTCATATCCAGAAAATCATTGCCAAGACCAATGTCAAGGAGTTTTTTCCCTGTGTTTTCTTCTAAGCGTTTTAGTTTCAGGTCTTATGTTTAAGCCTCTAATCCATTTCAAGCTAACTTTTCTGAATGGTGTAAGATAGCGGTTCAATTTCATTCCGCTAAATATTGGTCTTTCATCAGAACTAACAAACAATAATATCATATTCTCAAATAAGTCACAAATGTTATTTAAATGATCTGACTTAGGGAAATTTTATTTCTAATTCTTAAATAATGTTAAAGTCAAGCCTTCTACACAGCTTTTAATCTTTGGCAACAACCTGTAATATTTAGAATTTACTTGTAATGTTTTAATATGTTTTAAATCAATGATATTAAGCAATAAAATCCTCACAATATTAGCTGCTAGGGAAACAGTATTAGGTTATAACTAGTCTACAAATTAGGACTTCAAAAGTAGACTGCTCTTGTAATAAGATAATAAAATAATAAAATGACACCACAGAGGAAATATTACTTTAAAAATTAAAGAGCCATATAAATGCAAACAATAAATGCAAGGTTAAAACTGATTTATTCAGCATTTTATTGACTGAAAATCCAATTGCAATACATGCGATTCAATTGAGGCACTAAACAGCCTGCCTAGAATTGGCACAGACTACACAGTCCCCAGAAACACTGCCGTCATTTCAGATACCAGCTCCAAGTTCAGAGTGCCCAGGTCACCCGAACATCTGACCTACTGGCCAGAAACTTGATGGTTCCCTGGATCCCCTCAAATTCAATAATGTACTAAAACAATTCACAGAACACAGGGAAGCATTCTTTATAATTACAGTTTTATTAGGATAGAAATCAGGACGAACTAGATGAAGATCTCTTCATAGACATTGATGATTGAATCATTAGTCATAGTGACTGAACTCAGTCTCCAGTTTCCACTTCCTAGCCCTGGAGTCTGACTGATATTACCTAGCCCAAAGCCCTAATTCTTGAATCACAGGGTTGGTCTTTCCAGTTTGGCTAGCCTCAATCCTGAAATTATCTGAGAGCCTAACAAAAGTCATCTTATTAGCATAATCTCAGGTCCTGATCCTAGGGGCCCAGTGTTGAAAAACAAAGACACACCTACAACTCGGGAAGTTCCAAGGATTTAGAAAACCTGGGAAAAAGACGAGACAAATTCAGTGTTACAGAATACCTACTAACCAGCATTTTTGCGTACACTAAATATAGTAATATTGTGTTAATAACAACTATGTTGATGTTTTAAAAGATGCTAAATAAAGTACCTTCGACTTTGCAAATTAAACTTCATTCTACTTTGTTTTAACATAAGTATTTTTATAAATTATCTATGCATTTCTTTTGTATATGTATATACGGTCATTTATTATGAGCGTCCCTTGAATAAAGACATGTTAAGGTCCTAACCCCTAATACCTAAGAACGTGGCTTTGTTTGGAAATGGAGTCACTGCAGATATGATTAGTTAAGTTGAAATGAGGCCATGCTAGTGCTGGATGGGCCCTCAAGCCAATATGACTGGTATCCTTATGAGACAATTATGTGAGGACAGAGATACACAGGAGTTGTGTGACATCAAAGGCAGAGGTTAGAAATATACAGCTGTAGTCCAAAACCAACAAGATTACTGGCAAACCACCAGAAGCTAAGAAGCAGCAAGAAAGGATTGCCCTGCAGGTTTCAGAGTGAGTATGGTTCTGCCACCATTTTGATTTTGCACTTCCAGCCTCCAGAAATATGAAACCATATATTTCTGCTGTTTTAAGCCACCCAATTTACTGTACATTGTTATAAAATCCTAGGAAACTAAAATCATCTTCAAATGCTAAGATCTATTAGTAGTGCTCTAAAGCTATTGGTCTTAGCATATACATGTATATTCCCTACACCACCCCACCTGGTTTGCTGGGAAAGCCAAGAGAAGTCGAGGGACCAAGAGCTTTGCCAGCTTTCCATCCTACTAAACTCTATTGCTTTCAATGCTTCAGGACAATGAAAAGCATCTTATTTTCACTAGAAAAAAAAAAAAGAAAAACTGACAACCTGTGCAGGTGGTAATTTTGTTTTAACCAAACCATGTGACTACCCACAAACTCCCTTTCCCCAAAATACCAGATAACAAAAACTTCTTTGTATCTTACCTATCTTACCTAATGTAAATGCCTGACAGTCAGCACTTTGGATTGTAACTAAGTGCCTGACATCAAGTTTGTGACTGAGAGGCTACTATTTAACATCCATCTGGGAAAAACACACTGCCAGCTGCAGGACTAGATGAAGAGCCAGACTGCCCCACCCATGAAGTTCCCTTTTTGTTTGTTTGCTTATGTTTTAAATTCACCAATAGAAAGTGAATATGTGAAATCCAAGGCACCCCACCCTGACACCAACAAAAGCAGACCCTCAGGCCTGAGCTTGCTCAATTGGTGGGTGTCCTCTCCACCTCTACTTACTCCCATCCCTCAAGTGACCTAGCTCTGTGGCCCCAGGCAAGCAATTCGTGTGCCTTTCAGGACATGTGAGTAATAAACCTTGTCTTTTCAAAGGTCCCTGGTGGCTGTTGCTGAGATGCAACTTGCGACCATAATAACCAGAAGGGCCAGTCCAGCCACAAAATCCGGCCACAAAGTTAGCTTCTGCAGGGAAAAGTCTGGGAGCGCTGAGCACAAGTAGTACCAACCCAGTGAATGCCTCTGGCCATTTTTAGCTGATAGTATCCCTATGGATTGCCTAAGACCAACCTAAAACACTACCTTACTAGAAACTTTAATACAGTTTAAAATAAGCAGAATCCTTCTTTTGATAAAGTGTAAGATATTATATGTGCACTCAAAATAAAATAGTGCA
The DNA here is from genome assembly GCF_019186645.2 of Phyllostomus hastatus. Lineage (NCBI taxonomy): Eukaryota > Metazoa > Chordata > Mammalia > Chiroptera > Phyllostomidae > Phyllostomus > Phyllostomus hastatus. The sequence continues at coordinate 13,766,379 of NW_025333498.1, read as the reverse complement.
CAAGATTCCAACTCCCCTCATTAAAGCCTTTCTCCTACAATATGGTCTGCAAAGCTCAATCAAATAAGGTTCATTATACTCTATACAAGCACTATAAAACCCATTATAAAATTTAAAAATAATAAATTTGAGTCATATATAAAAGGACTTAGAGCTGCCAATAATCTATATTTAAAACTTCTCCAAACACCAAAGCCAGACAAAGACATCACAAGAAAACTACAAACCAATATCTCATAACTATAAATACAAAAATCTTCAACAAAATATTAGCAAACTAAATTCAGTAACAGATTAAAAGATTTACACACCATGACCAAGTGGGATTTATTCTGGGAATTCAAGGACAGTTCAGCTTAAGAAAATCAATCAATGTAATACACCACAGTAACAGAACAAAACAAAAAATATACATGGTTATCTCAATAGATGCAGAAAAAGCATTGTACTGCATCTATTGCAGTAAATGGAGTCACTGCAGATCCAACAAAATCCAACACCCTTACATGATAAAAACAAAAAGTAAACTGAAATAAAAGGGGACTTGCTTAACATGAAAAAAGGAATTTATGGAAAACCACGGCTAACATACTCAGGGTTAAAAACTGAAGCTCTCTCCCTAAGATCAGGAACCAGACAAGAATGCTATCCAGAATTCTACTGGAAGTCCTAGCCAGAGAAACTAGGAAAGAGGATGAAATAAAAGCCGTTCAAATTGGAAAGGAAGATGTAAAAACAATCTCTATTCACAGATGGCATAGTTCTAAATATTAAAAAACCCAAGGAATCCACAAAAAAATTACTAGAGCTAAATAAAGTCATCAAGGTTATAAGGGACAAGATCAACATACAAAAATCAGTCATATTTCTATACACAAGCAATGAATAATCTGAAAAGGAAATTAGAAAACAATTCTATTTATAAAATATCTAAAAGAATAAAGTAGTTAAGAATAAATTTAACCAGGAGGTGAAAAACTTGTACACTAAAAATTATAAAACACTGCTGTAAAAAACTAAGAAAGACCTAAATTACTGGAAAAGCAGCCAGTGTTCACAGATTGAGATGTTAATACTGTTAAGATGACAATACTCCAAAGCAAAGCACAGATACAATGCAATCTCTGCAAGATTCCAAAGGCCTTTTTTTTGCAGAAGTACAAAGGATAATTTTCAAATTCATGGATTTGCAGATGGCCCTGAATAGCCAAAACAATACTGAAAAAGAAAAACAATATTGGAGAGCTCACACTTCCAATTTTAAAAGTTACTACAAAGCTACAGTAATGAAGACAGTGTGATACTGGTATAAGGACAGACATAAATATCAATAAAATAGAACTGAAAGTTCAGAAATGAACTCTAACATACAAGGCCAAATGATTTTCAACAAGGGTATCAAAACCATTCAAGTGGGGAAAAATGATCTCTTCAACAAATGGTGCTAGGACAACTGGATAACCACATGCAAAAGAATAAAGTTGACCACTTCCTCATTCTATATAAAGAAAATTAACTCAGCATGGGTCAATGACCTAAACATGAGTCAAAACTATAAAACTACGAGGAGAAAACACAGAGGTAATCTTCATGACCTCAGATTTAGAAATAGACTCTTAAATTTGACAGCAAAAGCATAATGATAGTGACATCATCAACAATGAAAGAATAAGTAGACTTCACAGAAATTTATTTTTCTCTTTTTTTAGTGTTGTGCAAGTACAGTTGTCTCCATTTTTCCCTCACCATTCCCCCCTACCCCAGCCATCTCCACTTCCCACCCTCCATCCTAACCCCCTCTGGCTTTGTCCATGAGTTCTTAATACATGTTCCTAACAATCCTCCCCTTTTTTCCCCCATTATCCCCTCCCACCTCCCCTCTGGTCACTGTCAGTTTGTTCTTCATTTCCATGTCTCTGGTTATATTTTGCTTGCTTGTTTGTTTTGTTGATTAGGTTCCACTTATAGGTGAGATCATATGGTATTTGTCTTTCACTGCCTGGCTTATTTCACTTAGCATAATGCTCTCCAGCTCCATCCATGCTGTCACATATGGTAGGAGCTCCTTCTTTCTTTCTGCTGCATAGTATTCCATTGTGTAAATGTACCATAGTTTCTTGATCTACTTATTTAGTGATGGGTACTTAGGTTGCTTCCAACACATAGTTATTATAAATTGAGCTGCTATGAACATTGGGGTGTATAGGTTCTTTTGAATTGGTATTTCAGGATTCTTAGGGCATAATCCCAGTAGTAGAATTGCCAGATCAAAAGGCAGTTCCATTTTTAGTTTTCTGAGGAAATTCCATACTGTTTTCCACAGTGACTGTACCAATCTGCATTCCCACCAACAGTCTACTAGGGTTCCTTTTTCTCCACAACCTCTCCAGCACTTGTTTGTTGATTTGGTTATGATGGCCATTCTGACTGGTGAGAAGTGGTATCTCATTGTGGTTTTAATTTGCATCTCTCTGATGGCTAGTGATGCTAAACATTCTTTCATCTGTCTCTGTATGTCCTCTTTGAAGAAGTGGTTGTTCATGTCCTTTGCCCATTTTTTAATTAGGTTGTTTGTCTGCCTGGCATGGAGTTGTGTGAGGGTTGTTTGTTTGTTTGTTTGTTTGTTTTGGAGATCAAACCCATGTCCAAGGTATCATTTGTAAATATATTTTCCCCATATGGTTAGTTCCCTTTTTGCTATGCTGATGTTTTCCTTAGGCATGCAGAAGTTTTTAATTTTGATAAAGTCATATTTGTTTATTCTTTCCTTTATGTCCGTTGCTCTAGGGTACATATTGGTAAAAAATTGCTGCGTGGAATATCTGAGATTTTCCTCTTTATGTTCCCCTCTAGGACTTTTATGGTGTCATGACTTATATTGAAGACTTCACACAAATTTAAAACTTCTGTGCATTAAAAGGCATTATCAAGAAAATGACAAAATCTACAGAATAAGAGAAAAGATTTTCAAATCACAATTTGATAAGGGTTTAATGTCCAGAATACATAAAGAAGTCTTACAACTCAACAACAAAAAGACTAAGAACCCAAATAAAAAATGGACAGAGGACATGAATAGACATTTTTCCAAACAAAATATATAAATACCCAACAAGTACACTTTATTTACAACAGCCAAGATTTGGAAGCTGCCCAAGTGCCTATCAATAGATAAGTGGATAAAAAAGTTTGTGCTACATTTACACAAAGAATACTACTCCAGAGTACAAAGAAGAAAATCTTACCTTCTGTGACAGCATGGATGGACCTGGAGAATATTAAGCTAAGTGAAATAAGCCAGTCAGAAAAAGACAAGTACCATATGATTTCACTTATATGTGGAATCTAATGAAAAAAATAAACAAGCAAAATAGAAACAGACTCACAAATGCAGAGAACAGACTGACAGCTGTCACAGGGGTGACGGGTTGGGAGGGCTGGGTGGAAACGGTGAAGGGATTGAGGAAAAATAGACTCTTAACACACAGACAACACTGTGGTGATTACCAGAGGCAAAGGAGGGTGGAAGGAGATAGAAGAAGGTAAAGAGGGGATAAGTGGTGATGGAAGGAGACTTGATTTTGGGTGGTGAACACACAATACAATATGCAGATGATGTATTATAGAATTGTATAACTGAAATCTATATAACTTTATTAACCAATGTCACTCCAATGTTTGAGGAAAGTCTATTAAAAAATCAAAAAATAAAAGAGAAAGAAAGCAAAAGCAAAGATAAGAAAATAAAAGAAAAAAAGAACAAGTGTTGGTAAGGATATAGAGAAAAAGGCCTTCTCCTACATTGGTTATGGGAATGTAAAATGGTATGGGTGCTATAGAAAACAATTAGACTTTCCTCAAAATGTAAATATGGTTTTAGCAAATGACACAGAAATTCCACTCCTAATTGTATATGCAAAAGAACTGAAAAGAGGAACTCAAACAAATATGTGTTTACAAATATTCATGGCAGCACTATTTGCAATATGCAAAAGTTAAAAATGGTCCAAATGTCTGTCAGCTGACCAAAGGATAAACAAACTGTGATACACACATACAATGGGACATTCAGCCATAAAAAGGAATGAACTACTGATACATGCTACAACGTCAATGAACCTTGAAAACATCGTAAGTAAAAGAAGTGAGGCACAAAAGGTTATATATTATATAATTCTTTTCATATGAAATATCCAGAATAGGATTTCCATAGAGCTAGAGAGCAAATTAGTGGTTTCCAAAGGCTAGAAGTAAGAGGAAACAGGGAGTGATTATTTAATGGGTACAGTGGTTCTTCTAGGGTAATGAAAGAGTTTTGAACCCACAGAGAGGTGGAGATTATACTTCACTGTGAAAACACCAAGTGTTACTGAGCTGCATACTTTAAAATGGCTAATTTTATGTTATGTAAATATCACCTCAAAAAATAAAATAATAAGAAATAAAAAATAAGATAAAAACCTTCCCAAATAGTAGTGTAGTAGTAATCTGAAATCTAGCACTGTAAGAAATGCTAGCCCTCCAAGAACAAATCAAAATAGAGTTGTACTCTATTTTTGGTGTAAATGCTAATGAAATGTATTTATGTATGCATATGCATATCCAAGAGTAATAAACTGCTTTGCAAAGATGTCATTGTCTTTTCCAACCATTTATAATTTCAACCCTAAAATGTTTTTTCACTTTAGCAGTCATCTACCCACTTTCCACCAACAAAGAATCATGGGGAATACTTTCACAATATACTACTACAAATAGAAAACTACCATTATAACATTAAAATGTGGTTTGATTTCTTTAATTTAACTTATCCTTTTCCAAGATTAATATGCTACATAAAATGAAATATCTTATATATGCAAAAACCTATGCCACAAAGGATTACTGATTTCTCTAATCAAGGTGAACCAGTTATCCAAACACAGACCTTATGATATAAATCAATATTTCAGTAATATAAATATGGAGACTTCAGTTTTCATGCTGCAAATTAGAAAATTATTATAAATCCAAATTATAATTTGTTCTTTGCTAGAAAGTTTCCAGTTCTCTCCCACAGCTGCCTAGGTTTTTACCTTTGATTTTGTTTGCATAGAATAAGAAAATCCTGGTGCTTGTCCTGTTTTTCAGCCAAAAAGGCTCCAGAGATTTGGATCAGTCTTGTGTTTTCCACCTCTTTCCACTGTATGGCACTGAACACATTTTTTAAGTAAAGATCTCTTTGCCTGCCTCGGCATCTCCCATTTTGTTCTACAATGAAACATTAAACCACAGATTAAAGAAAATATCAGATTTACAAAGATGAAAACAAAGGAATTATATTACTTTGAAGTGAATAGTAATGATATTAAACAAAAACATAATTTAAAGCATGCTTGCTTTAATGTCTGAATGTTCAAAAACAAACATAGCATCCAATTTTATAAAGATTTAATAATCTCAGTTATCATGCCTATTTTAAAAAATCTAGCCACAGCTATTTCAGAAACTGCTTTGGCATAAGCCTGGTTTTACTTCAAACTTCAAAGAATTCTGGCAATTCATCTAGGCAAATCATATTCCATTTTTTCTTTTCACTTCCCCAAAGTTCATGTGCAAAAAGTGATGTGAAGTGTATAGGTCTAACTCGATATTCCCTTACTTAAAAATAAGGATGGAACAAAATGAAAATGTGCTTAAATATATTTATTATGTGTATTTTATGCTTGTAATAATATACAGAACTGTAAAATTAAAATCATATAGAAAAGAATAAGGCTATAGCAAGCTATATGTAACACATAATTTCTCATTTATTTTTATTCTCAGCTATAAATAAATCTACCATATTAGATCCAGCATAATCTAAAAGCAATCAAACAACATTATTGAGTTCAGTCAGCATTAGTACCCATCTAATACTAGTGTAGTGGACAATATATGGTTCTAAGTAGTGAAGATTTTGTTATATGGTGATAGTTATACACAATAAGTTTATATGAAGATATTGTGGTTAAGACTGCCAAAAATTCTGTTGCATAAGTAAGTAAATGCCTCCTTCATATAAACTCATATAAAAATTAAAATAATTTCAACTTATTGAAAAAAATGTAGCTGGAAATACCAATGAATGTACTATCTGGGTGTTGTTTGTCTGCTCCCGTGTTCTCTGAAGAATAGGTGCCTGGGAGGGGTGCAGATGGATTTCTGACATGATCACCTACCGGCAGTGACCGCAGAACACTGCAGATGGCTCGTCAACATGCGAGAAACACATACACAGAGACAACCAGGTCCTTTGGGGAAGTAGGAATGGAATGGCCACTCTCTCTAGTTGGGGAGTGCCCCATTCCCCTGCCCGAGGCTTTTTATTGGTTTCGTTTGCATAAGAGTTCAGGTAAAGCTCATTACTCATTTTTAGGAAGTAAGGATCAAACAATAGATAACAAGGAAGTCTGAGGGCCTACTTTGAGTCAGGGTCAAAGAGCTGTAAAACTTTGAGGAACAAACTTACTTCTTCCTTGGACCCTTATCACTCAACTGAGAGCATTCTAAACAAAGCAGATTTCACAGGAGTTTACATGTTCTTTCTTAGGTCTGATCACCCAGGGAACCTGCCCTTTCCAGCACAGGGCGGCACCACCCTGTCATTGTTTCAGGCTTAGGTGGAGCAAGGGAAGCAAGGCAGCCAAGAGATTAGGAGATTTTCTCATAGACAATGAGGACTCAGGCTTTGTCAAAGCTGAGGGGCGAGGGTCCATCACCCCCTTTTGCTATAGCCCCCAAAGTCCTTCCTTGGGGGCCTCCCACATGATCATGCCTGTCTTAGATCGTTCCCCCCCTGGGGAATCTTACCCATCATTGGCTAACTGACCAAGCATTGGGGGCCAGGCAGGGTGAAGTAAAAGAAGCAGAAGCAGTGCTCCTGCCAGGGAGATAAGCTTTTGTCTCCTTGGTGGTTTATGGTCCAAGGTCATTCTCTCAACCTTAGCCTTGGCGGGGGTTACAGCATCTGATATCAGGCAGGGTGGCTCCCAACAGATTTCAATACAAGAGTTACTGTTACAGAAACCATGAAAATACCTGATTCCTTGACAGTACAGTTCTGAGCACATTTTTGCCTTTATAACTACTAAGAACAGAAAAACTTTATGCTATTCTGACAATATTGAAAAATACAATATTGTTTAACTAAATTAGTTATTATGCAGAGAGAGGCTAGTAGTTCATATACAGCAACCTGCAAAATTAGTATCTTCCTAATTTCTTTAAATCTATGTGGAAACCCAAAATAGTGTTAACAATCTACCTAAAGGGAAGGCAAGTTTTCTCTGGGCAACATCCAAAATAACTAAAATGTTAATCAGTACCTTAGATCTAATAAAAGGCAGAGTACAAAAACTCACTTTATCCAAGAGAGAAGCTTACTCTAAAATTCCAAACTTGACTCAAAACACTGCATTCAGTTTCTACCTATATGAGTTCTATCATTTCTCTGCCTACGTATGGAAGTCACTGAGCCTTTGAACGAGAGCCATAGAAGAAAAACTAGTCACAAAAAAAGTTAGGTCTTTTAGTCAAATACAGTCACTACAACCATAAAATTTGTATCATATAAAACCAAAATGTTATCTCAGTGCTAACTAAAGAAGCTTCATTTCAAATTTTCATATAAAGCAATAAGACTGGATTGATTTTTATACCAATTTAATGTTACTGGTAATTCAGGAAAGGACATCTTTTTTAAAAAAAACTAAAGCTTTCTTTACTCATATAGATTTCACATGTAGGTCACTTATGGGAAAACTTCCATTATCGCTGTTCAAACTAACAGAGTGGATCGCAATGAAAACACTCACTGCTGCCACCTTTAATCAATGCTGTGTGAGTGCCTGTGGCCCTGGCACCCAAATGCATTAAAACGAAGAGATTCAGCAATGGCAACAAAGAAGGGGCAGAAAGATTAGGAAGGATACCAAGAAAATTAATTTTGTCCTATAATCATTTGGCACTCTACTAGTATTTAATACTTAAGAAGAAATATCTCACTGAAATAGGCAAAGGTGTGCCATCTGGTGTGAGAATGTGAACTCATCCAGTAATGAAGTAATTCTCACACTCAATAGCCAGGATAAGAATAGCAAACACTTGTGCATGCTTACAGGTCTAAGCTCTTGATATATGTATTACTAATGCATTTAATCCTAACACCAGCCTTGTGAGATAGATATTAATATATCTATTTTTACTTGTAAGAAAAATGAGGCACATTTGTTTAAAGTTACAAGTTGAGAAAAGCAAGATGGTGAAAGGTGAGAGGAAGAGCAATGTTAAAACTATAACCCTAGAATTTTAACGACTCGTTTTTAAGAGTGATTTAGGCAACCTTGTGTTGAATACCATGTCTGACACACTGCAGATGCTTAACTGAACAAGAGTGTTTAAGAGTACATAAAATAGTCCTTTTTAATATTGGTGCATACCCTTGTCATTTCTCACTTTCCCCATAAACAGCGGAATGTAGCACAAACAACCAAAACACCAATAAAGCTTTCCAAATTTATGAAACCCACAAAACTGAGGTGACGAAAGAGGGCAGGGAAGCTCACTAGAATATTTTAAGTGGAATTCTGCATATTGTAGTGGAATAAGTACTGAAGCAGGGTGCATCACTACAACGTGATCCTGAGTGAATCACTTCATGACTATGAACCCTCCCCCCTTCTAATAGGCTGCTATTGAACCTCTGAGCTGGAACAAGAATCCAGCCTTCCAAACTCCCAATCTGGACTTCCCCATACATTACCTCTATGTCAAACTGACTTTTGCCAATTCGTCCCATCCTGTAATCTAAAAGTCACACTAGAAAGTCTTCTTTTGCACTTATGAACACCTGGGTCCCACCAGGCTGCAGCTGGGGCAAGCCTCTCATGAGCAGGACCGGTTGGGCAGTTGGATATTCCTGTCTGGGTGGACCCAGGCCCAAACCGGCATCTGCCCATCACCAGTGCTCAGATCTCCTAACAGGTTGGCCCACTCCATCCCAGCCAGTCCCACACCTACCACAGGGCCAGCGACTCTGCGCTCTGCCTTTTCAGGGAACCCTTAGCCGTCACCCAAGCAGCTGCTGGCCCAAAGCCCCCGTCCCAGTTTGAAGATTAGTGGACCACACCGCAGGGCCAGGCATGTGCTTCCAGGACACCGGGCAATGGCAGGCTGGGTTCCATCCCCACTGCTGATTGGCCCCAGATCGGGATCACAACTTGTGAAGGCCTAAAGCTTTGCACTTGCTGTGCAGTTAATGGCTGAGTCTAAAGGTGACAAAGTAAATGTCCTTCGAGCATCACCGTCCCGAGCCATGCTTTTTTCCTTTCGTTTCACTCTTACCTAACCAGAGAGTTAAATTATCTACGTGTATTTACAGTACATACCAGTTCCTGCTTCGAGAAGGAGCTCAACATTTTGTGAATGGTCCCTTAGCCTTTGATTGCAGATCAAAACACATGAGAAAAAGAGTAAAACAAGAGCTTGCTATGGGCAAGCACTGCAAAGCGACACTGAACCACAGTCCCAATTTTCTATGAGTTACAATCCAGGACAGGTAATATTGAAATACAGTATAAATGAGCTACACAAAAATACAGTAATATAAGAACTGACAGCAAGTTGGCAGCCTGTCTGCTAATTGCTAAAAGAGTGGAATGGAGCATGAATAGAAACAGAGAGAATGAGCTCTGAAGGAGCAAGGGAAGAAGGCATGGAGGGAAGGATTGAGAAAGCTGCAGGGAGATGAGTGTGTTGAAGGCAGACAGGTGAGAAAGTCAAGTTGTGTGCAGGAAAACATGAGAAGGGAAAGTAGCTCACCTATGGTTACATTATCATTCAGTGAGCTGGGAGTAGTAAGGCTATGACAGAGAAATGGGAATATTAAAACATTTTTAATCGTTCAACAATCAAGAAATTTGAGGAAATGACAGTGAAAATTTTGTAAATTAGGTAAGTGGAAGGTTTGCCCAACATTTTTTCCCCCTAGAGCTAAGTCCAAAATAGGTCACTGCCATGATGAAAATGTTCTTCGTGTGCACCGTCTACTAGCAGCAAATAACTTTTGAGCACTTAAAATGTGGCTAATGTGACTGAGTAAACAGAATTTTTAATTATTTTAATTATAGTTAACCTTAATTACTTTAAATTTAACTGAAATAACCACAATACTCAATTGTTGAATGAAACCATTCTAAGTGGTACCTAAGTGTGGGTTCTGTCCTGAGATCTACACATTTAAAAGATGTCTTCAAATTGATTCAAAGGTCTACTGGAGGGGGAAAAATGAGTTAAATATTATTCTCAAACTCAAACAAAGATGCAAAATCAAGTAAGAAGAGACTACCATTTTTCTGAGTGCTTACCACAGGCCAGGGTAGGCACTTGTGGATGGGAAATGAAGACTCCGGACCATATTTGTACAGAACAATATGAAAGTTTCTAATTGATCACCAATAAATATTAGTGATAAAATCTCCTAAAAATTGGCAAATAAGGCAAAACATTTTTATTTAATTGAATATAAGATATGAAAACTAATATTAATAACTAGTAAGCTTCATTGCAATTACATCATATTTCAACAAAATTTGAATAATGATGAAAAGAATTAACTATTTTCTCCTCCTTGCATTTCAAAAACAAGTCATCTCTTATTTAAATATCACCTCTATTTTTTTAAGATCATGAAACTTTTGGAAGAAAAATTTCAGGGAAATTTGAACTTTGTGTGAAATATGTGTTTATCATTCCACGAATTGTATTTTACATGCTACATGTTTTAAAGACTTGAAACAATTTAATCCACAAATACCCAGCACATTTTTCCTCTTATATAAGATCAATTAATAATCATTCTTTTTAAATATATTTTATTGATCATGCTACTATAGTTGTCCCAGTTTTTCTCCCCTTTATTCCCCTCTGTCTTCTACTCCCTGTCCCACCAGCATTCCCCCAGCTTACTTCATGTCCATGGGTCATGCATATAAGTTCTTTGGCTTCTCCATTTCCCATACTATTCTTAACCTTCCCCTGTCTATTTTGTACCTACCATTTATGCTTCTTATTCCCTGTACCTTTTCCCCCATCCTCCCCCCACCCCTTCCCACTGCGAACTCTCCATGTGGTCTCCATTTCTGTGGTTCTGGTTCTGTTCTAGTTGTTTGCTTAGTTTGGTTTGTTTTTGTTTTTGTTTTTTAGGTTCAGTTGTTGATAGTTGTGAGTTTGTTGTCATTTTACTGTTCATAGGGTTGATCATCTTCTTTTTCTTAGATAGGTCCCTTTAACATTTCATATAATAAGGACTTGCTGATGATGAACTCCTTTAACTTGACCTTATCTGGGAAACACTTTATCTGCCCTTCCATTCTAAATGATAGCTTTGCTGGTTAGAGTAATCTTGGATGTACGTCCTTGCCTTTCATGACTTTGAATATATCTTTCCAGTCCCTTCTTACCTGTAAGATTTCTTTTGGGAGATCAGCTGATAGTCTTATGGGAACTCCTTTTGGGTAACTGTCTCCTTTTCTCTTGTTTTTAAGATTCTCTCCTTATCTTTGATCTTGGGTAATATAATTATGATATGCCTTGGTGTGTTCCTCCTTGGGTCCAAATTCTTTGGAACTCTCTGTGCTTTTTGGGCTTTCTGGAAGTCTATTTCCTTCACCAAATTAGAGTTCTCCTTCATTATGTTTTCAAATAAGTTTTCAATTTCTTGCTCTTCCTCCTCTCCTCCTGGCATCCTTATGATTTGAAAGTGGGAAAGTTTAAAGTTGTCCTGGAGGTTCCTAAGCTTCTCTTCATTTTTCTGAATTCTTGTTTCTTGATTCTGTTTTGGTTAAATGCTTATTTCTTCCTTCTGGCCCAAGCCATCGATTTGAGTCTTGGTTTTCTTTCCATCACTGTTGGTTCTCTGTACATTTTCCTTTATTTCACTTTTCAGAGCCTTCACTTTTCCTCTTTTTTGCAACCACACTCAATCATTTCTGTGAGCATCCTGATTACCAGTGTTTTGAACTCTGCATCTGATAGGTTGGCTATCTCTTCATTTCTTAGTTGTTGTTGTTTTTTTTTTCTGGAGCTTTGATCTGTTCTTTCATTTGGGCCATATTTTTTTTTTTTTTGTCTCCACGCACCTGTTACACAGTAAGGGGCAGAGCCTTAGGTATTTGCCAGGGTGGGACAACCCACATCACTGTGTTGTGACGCTGTATATGGGGCAAGGGTCTGAGAGGAAACAATGCTGCCTGCTCAGTTCTCTGCTGGCTTTCAGTCACTTCCTCTGCTACCCATAAGCAAATTAGGACCTTCTGGTGCTGATTCCCAGGTGTGTGGGCTTGAGTACATTCTAGGACCCTGTGGGTCTCTCCAACAAACTGTCCTATGAGGCTAGGAGTTACTCCTGCTGCTGCAACCCTCACAGGTTTTTTCAGTGAGAGGTTTGAGGCTTTATTTCCCCTTGCTGGAATCCTGGATTGCTCTGTCTGTCTTGCTCCTCAATTGTTCCTCCCAGTTTATCTGCATGCAATGTGAGACCTCCTGCTTCACCAGCCACCACCCTGCCATGAGTCCATCACCCCGGCTTCCCATCTCCACCCCTCCTACAGGTCTGGATGAATGTTTCTTCTTTAACTCCTTGGTTGTCAAACTTCCATACAGTTCGATTTTCTGGCAGTTCTGGGGGTTTTTTGTTTCTAAATTTGTTGTTGTCCCTCTTTTGGTTGTGCAAGGAGGCACAGTGTGTCTACCCACACCTACATCTTGGCCGGAAGTCTTAATAATCATTCTTTCAAACCTCAGTATTTCATCTGTTTTAATTACATGTAATTCATGCTCAAATATGATTTTATATTATTTGAAACAAGACAACTGTCATTACTGAGTCATGAAAATGTTATAAAACTGTGGTAATGGTTACACAACTCTGAACATACTAAAAGTATTTAATTGAACACTTTAAATGGGCAAATAGTATGTTATATGAATTATATCTCAATAGGACTGTATTTACAGCAAATTCATGCCAATAAAAAAATATAGTAATTTATAAGTACATTTCTTATTTTCCTTGAACACATGCTATTTCACATGATTGGGTGTTAATGAAACTTTGCTTTCTTAGCATTTCCCAATATTTCTATTCCTGGTTTTGTTTTACACAATCTTTAATCCTTTCTTTAAGATAAAAAGGTAACTTCTTTGAATATCAGCCCAGTATTTTCAGGATACCAACAAGTAATCTTGTTTTGCAGAGCAGAAATTGCCCAGTAAGTAGTTAATTATATATATTTTCCACTAGATGGCACTGGTGTGCAAATAGTATTGCTAGAATCTTTACACTTCCTTACATCAATAAAGTTTTTGTTTGCCTTGATTGGTCTGAATAAGATGAAGAGAAATGGAAAGTTAAGATAAAATCTTTCCTTGACTTGCTAAGCTCCAGGGTAAACAAAGCCCTCCTTTAACAAATATGGAATGAAAAGCAAGGAGAAACTCACAATCTTGTGCTAAATTCGGGGTAAGAACTCAGAATCTCTGACTTTCAGTTGCCATCACAAATCATACAATATTTAGAGTTGGGGAGTGGACACTTTGGTCAAAGAAAGTGACAAAATTAATCTCCATTGTGCTGTTGTACATACAGTATCTCATTTGACCTCTAAGCTATTAGCTCCATATATATTACTTCATACAATCCTAATTATACAAGCCTAACCTCTTAACTGCATGAGGGCAGCAGACTGACCATTTTGTTTAATACTATATCACTTCAGTATAGCATAGTGCCCAACACACAGTAGGCTTTCAAAAACATTCATTTAAGTTGAGTGAATAAATAGGGTAGTTGTCAATTAAGCTTGACAACTACCTCATTTAATAGGTAATATTATTTCTACTTTAGAGTTGAGAACACTGAAGTTGGAAATAGGAAGTGAGTTGTCCAAGCTCACACAATTCAGTGGCAAAACTGTTGAACACAATCTGACATTACTTTTTCATTATATATTTACATGTAAGATTTCTACAATAGAAGAAAAGCTCTTTGAGGGCAAGAATCACATTGTCCTTCCTGTTCCACATGGTATGTCTAGCTTCTTGCTCAGAGCCTGGCACATAGCTGATGCACAATAAATAGTATTTCTCTGTTTGAGTTCATAGCAATCCAAGTTTTAGCAGCCAGGACTTAGGACTTGAACATTCAAGCAGTTTGGCTCCTGGACTACTTTGTTTTATTCCTTTCACTTCATTCTGATGCCAATGCCATATCCAGGCCTTATTTCTGGATTTTCGCTAGTTTTCTGATGACCTCTCCTCAAAGCCCAATTTAGAAGTCAGTAAGCACTTCCTACTTTGCTTGCACATTACGGATTTCTCCTAATTTCACAGCTGAGTAATCTACCCTTCCTGCCCTCATACTCCCAGGGGTGCTTGTGGAGTTGAGCAGATCAGCAGAAGGGGTTGGCTCCAGTTTTAGCTCTGTTACCATTGGCTATTCCACAGGCCTCAATTTCCTCATCTCAATTTTCTCAGCAAATGAAGCTGGAATTCCACCTTAGTTCTGTCTTACAGTGGTCCTCTGTTGAGCTTGTGACCAAGATGGCAAGTTTTGGATAAGAATCCTTGGCCTCTGAGAGTGCGGTAAAGCCAGAGCTGGAAAAGCCTGTGCACAGAAGAGGCTGTTCTGACCCTAGGGTATGAAGATTGCACACCTGATGTTTGGGCCTCAGCTCCTGGGGAATGAAGGCCTGGACTGGGTTAGGCTCCCCCGTGCCGCCAGGGGGCGCTGCAGGCTGATCCCCAGAAGCCGGGAGCCTGTAGGGCCGGACAGCGCCAGACTCTTCCGCCTTCCGGAAGCGAGCAGCGGACCTGCAACGGCTGTAGGTGTACAGCCGCGGAAGGCAGGAGGGCTGAAGGGTACCCGGGCCTGGCTCCGGCCTCTGGGTGCAGCACCATGGACGAAGCAGGCAGCTGTACGAGCGGTGGAGGCTTCCGCCCGGGCGTGGACAGCCTAGACGAGCCGCCCAACAGCCGCATCTTCCTGGTGATCAGCAAGTACACGCCCGAGTCCGTACTGAGGGAGCGCTTCTCACCGTTTGGTGAGATCCAGGATATCTGGGTGGTGCGGGACAAGCACACGAAGGAATCCAAGGGCATCGCTTTCGTCAAGTTCGCGCGTAGTTCGCAGGCCTGTAGGGCCATGGAGGAGATGCATGGCCGGTGCCTCGGCCCCAACGACACCAAGCCTATCAAGGTGCGGGTGCCCGGGTCGGGTACCCGCAGGGACAGTGTCTGGGGGTGGGGAAGGGTGTCTCAGGCCTCCCTTCCTCCACAGCTCTGCCAGGGTCAGGCGGTGATAGGGTGTCTGGTGCCAGGAGCAGACTAGGCAGCCCCTGGCAGTCTGGGGGCGAGAAGAGAGGAGGGTGGCGTGGGAACCGGTTTTCAGGACCCGCCCATGAGCCTGCACGGTGGGTGCAAGGTTTGGAGGGGCGTGGAAGGAATATCCGCCCCCGGGTTAGCCAGGCAGCAGCTGCGGCGACTCGGGTGCAGAAGTGCTGTGGCCAGGCCAGCCCCACCCCCACTTCCACTGTTTTGGAACTTTGTGTTCCTTGCCCAGCTCTGGCCCTGGCCCGCTTGAGCACTTCTTTGACCCTCCTCTCTCGGAATAAACCCCTCCCTGCAGCCCCGTCTACCGTCGGGAAAAGAGATCATGCTTTCCACAGTGAGGTATGGGGTTTTACAACTTGATAAAAGTACATTAAGCTGTGGCCCTCTGGTGTTGGGCATTTTCCCACTACCTGACAAGTGTATATGATACTGAAGTGCAGGTGTTTAGATTGCTACCTTTACATATTCAGTACATCTTTACGATTTTGAAAACTATTTTAAACACTCCCTATTTATGAAGGTATTAATAGCATATGTTTTGTTACTGCTACTTTTCTTTGAAAGCAGACCAAAGTAAACTTCCTTGAGAAGAATCAAGTCATTGTGATGGTAGTGTAGTTGTAATTAAATGCTTCTTTTGTATATTTAGTTCACCCTGGTGGTTTTTATATTGCCTCTACTCTTGTCTGTACAATTAAGAGAACAGACACAAGGCAGAAAGGCTAATTTTGAGGGTTGTATGACTTAATCTATGCGCTTACCACAGTGCCTGGTACAAGGTAAGGCCTCGGTATATCCTTAGATGTCACTCCTTACTTGCTGTGAACTCAACTTGGCCTAATCCTGAGAATCTAGGAGTTGCTTAAACTCTACCCTTCACCTTTGTGGCAGAGATAGTTGCTATATATGTAATTTTGTTGTAGCTTTCCACAAAATTCTCTTTTCCCTCAAATTTTTTTCACTTTTTCCCACTTACTACAGAAAACTGAGAAGAATATTATAAATAAAGGTTTATATAAATGAAAGACTCAGAGATATTTCAATCTCTGCAGGTCTTTCCTTTACTTCCACATGCAAACGAGAAGCAGCCTGGGACTGCACCAGCAACCCAGCAGACAGTAGACATTCTTTCTCCTCTCACCTTGTTCGCAGCTGAGATAAACTCAGGAGGGCGCACTGGCTCTGGCCCTTTGAAATGATGACAACAGCTCATCAACAAAATTAATTATAAGGTCACAGCATATAGTAGATCAGAGGTTTGCTAACTCATTTTCTACAGGGCCAGACAGTAAATAATTTAGGCGTTGTGCGCTACATGCTGTTTCTGTCACATACTCTGTTTTAATGGCCCTTTAAAAATGTAAAAACAACCTGGCTGGCATAGCTCAGCAGATTGAGTGCGGGCTGCGAACCAAAGTATCGCAAGTTCAATTCCCAGCTAGGGTATATGCCTGGGTTGCAGGCCATAACCCCCAGCAACCGCACATTGATGTTTCTCCCTCTCTATCTCCCTCCCTTCCCTCTCTAAAAATAAAATAAATAAAATCTTTAAAAAAAAAAAATTAAAAAAAATGTAAAAACAATTCTTAGGTCATTGGCTGTAGAAAAACAGAAGGCTACAGGTCGCTGACTCCTGCACTGGATGTCAGCAACCTGTAGTCTTCTGTTTTTACTAGATGAATTATTTTCATCTCCTTCCAATTATGATTTTAGCGAAAAGGGTTTTTATACTTCTGAGAGTCACGTAAGCACAGAAGTTGGAACCGAAAACAGGCTCCACTTTAGAAACCTATAGGCCCTCCTTTCCTTCATTATATTTATGCAAGAGAAGTAAACTTCCCAACATTGAAATATGTCTTCCCTTTTAGCCACAGAGAAACTAAATTATTTCCAAAGATAATTAAAGTTTAAAATCTGTTTTTCACATTTTTGCCCACTGATTCTCAGCCAGAGGGTCGTTTTACCACAGTGTCCAGCTGGACAGTGAAAGTTCTTTCTTCAGCAGCTGCAGCTTGAGCTGTCTTCCACTGCAATGTAGTTTTGGTGTTTTGTTTCTCAGCGTTCCCAGTTAAATTAATTCAGCATTAATTTTTCTCATGTACTTTGCCTTTGCTAAGTTCCAAACAAATCTATCTACAAAACAAATTAGAAAATTACAGCACCAGGCCTACATCCAGAAAAGATTGTCCAAGTAGAAGTCATTTTGTGACCAGCTATATTATCTAGAGGAAAGGGGTAAACCTAGAGACTGGAAGAGAAAAATCTTGGGTTTTAGCTTTGTAAGAGTGTCTCTTAGTTAGAGCCCATAGTCTGTGAACATAAAATCTTAGGATAAATCATCCATTGGGTTATAAATTATATATGTGGTCTACTTATATACTATCTCCTTTGTCAGATATTTGAAACATTCTAGTCTGCTGAAATTTGTGATCTGACAGCAGCTTCAGTCTCAAATCTTACCTGGGATTTCTTCCCCCACCCCCTATCTTCCCATATATTTAAAGGCTCCCTGTTGACTATTCATTAGTGATTCACCCACTAGATTAACTTTACAGTGGACCATTTCTGCATTATTCAGTGTTACTAATATTTCATGCATTGCTTGACATACAGCGGGCATAAAGGGTAGATTTATTGAAACTGGAAGTAGACTGTACCTAGGGACATAGCTCTAGCTGTGTTTTGTAAGCAAGATTCTACACTTCTATGACAGCCATTTTCCAAGCAAAGATAATAACCTTTTTAAATATTCCTACAATTGTATGGTTTTATAAGTTCTGAGTTCTTTTATTTGCTACCTCTTAACCTACATTTCCACAAGTCCAGGTTTTGTCATTCTTGAATGACATACAGCAAATGATGTCCACCCCCCCTCCCTTTAAAAAAGAAATCCTCAAAAGCCCTTGTGTGCTACTTTATATTAATTTTATTACTTTTCTTCAAATTATAAAAAATAAAACCATTAAAATTATGCTTATAGCTCTATAAACAAATCCACAATCCTGTTGAGAGATTTTAACATTCCTCTAGAATAATATAAAATCAAAACAACTTTACAAAGTAAATAAAAGCAATGCACAATTAAGTGTCATGTCATGGATGATGATGTATCAATAAAACTAAATTGCCAATAGTAGAAAAAGAGCCTCAAGTTATTCTGTGCATTTTCTTGATAACATAGATCATTTGCTTGGTCACTGAGATGATCCATAGTTTGGTTATATTACCTCTTTTTTTAAAAGATTAATAACAGAAAAAAGTTTAAAAAATATGACCATCTAGAATTAAACCCAACTATGTCAAATACCACATTAAACAAATATACTAAACACTCCAAGTAAAAGGCAGAGATTATCAGGGTTTGAAAAAGAATAAACTAAATGCTATTTACAAGAGACTATATAAAAATACAAAGTGGTTGAAAGTAAAAGAAACAGCCGGTGTGGTATCAGGCAAAATGGTCTTCAACAGAAGAGGAATGTTAACAGTTATAAAAAATACTAGTCAAAAAGTACATAATCCCTATGTGTTCAATAATAGCTTCAAAATGCAGGAAGCATTATTGATAGAACTAAAAGAAGATAAATTCATGATCAGATTTTTATACACTCTTTGTAGTATCTGATAGGACAAATGGATGAAATTAGTAGATAGGTAACATAATAACTATCAATCGACTATAAATTGACATTTATTGAATACTACCCAACAACTGCAGAGTGTACATTCTTTTTCAGTGCACTCACTATTGCTTTTGGCAAACCACAATCTGAAAAGAAAAATATATTTGGAAAAAAAACAGTGCAGAGATTGGCATTAGCTCATATAAAAAGTCGCTTCAATGAAGATTGCTTAAAAACATCTATTATGGGACCTTATTACATTGCATTTAACCTAACATGAACCTCATACTAGTAGTGAATTAAATATATTTATGGAATAGGAAAACAACTGATTTTTTCACATTATTTTATGGGTGTTGTTTGTTTCTTAGGTTTTTATTGCTCAGTCCAGGTCATCTGGAAGTCACCGGGATGTTGAAGATGAAGAACTTACAAGAATCTTTGTTATGATACCAAAGTCCTACACAGAAGAAGATCTACGAGAAAAATTTAAGGTACCTAACAGTTAGTATCTGTGATAACTCATAATCCTAAATTGGTTGTACAGTTGCTAAATCTGAAGTGTTGTGTGACTTAGATCATTAGATTGGTGGTGGGGAATTAAATAACTTTCTAAGTTGGTCTCTTTCCATCTGGTGTTTAAGTATTAAGCCTATAATAAGTTAACTTTAACTTAAAGAATATATAAAAACTGGAAAATATTAGTAGTAATGTTTCCCCCCACCTCAGTTCACAGCAAGTGAACTATAAAGCATATAATAAGCAAGACTGAAAAACAAGTAGTAAAAAGTAATTTTCAAACTTCCTCTGTCCTACTCCAGTTGAGGGTTGAATAAAATACTTCAGACATGACAGATACCAGAAAAGTATATTTCATACTTCCTCCAATAATAAGAATAAGTTTTTACCTTATATATTTATAAATTATCTTTCTGAGTGAACAAATAGGACATTTTTATCTAAAGAGTAATTAAGTTGCTAATTGGTTACACAAGAATTTTATGAAATAAATAATAAATACTAAGAATTTATATCCCATATTTCTTCCAACATTTAAAAAATAAACAGCATGCCCTGGCTGGTGTAGCTCAGTGGATTGAGCGCGGGCTGCGAACCAAAGCATCGCAGGTTCAATTCCCAGTCAGGGCACATCGCTGGGTTGCAGGCCACGGCCCCCAGCAGCTGCACATTGATGTTTCTCTCTCTCTTTCTCCCTCCCTTCTGTCTCTAAAAATAAATAAATAAAATCTTCAAAAAATAAATAAATAAAAATTAAAAATAAACATCACATATTTCTCATATAAAGTACTAACTTTCTGAGCCAACCAATGTGTTTTAGAGATATACTTTGGGGGTCTGTTTTTCAAAAGAATATACAGCCATTTATGCACCTGTTAGAAGGCAGACAAATAATTACAGCCAGTGTTTGTGAGTGTGTAGTGTGTCCCAGACCCTATACAAACACCTCAGGTGTATTCGTTCATTTGGCCTTTCCTTTGATCCCGTGAGATCAGCACAGCTTTGTCCCATTTAACAGACAAAGAGACAGGCACAGAAAGGGTAACTAAAACGTCCAGTTAATAAGTGGCAGAGCCAAGATTTCAATCTGGAAGGTTCAATTCCAAAGCTTCTGTTCTTAACCACTAATGAGCAAGACTTTGGAGCTCTTCAGACCATGTAGAAATGATTTCTCTAAGACCCAGCTTCCTTGTCTGTGACTTAAACACTGCAATGTATATATGCATATTTGTATATATGTATTTTTTCTTGACAGATTGTTGTAACAATAAGATAGTGTATGCAAAGCAAATGCTCACTAAATATTTCCATTATTTTGGTTATGTTATTATTTGTTTATATCACTATTATGGTTATTTTTCTAGTTCCTCATTAGTTTGTGACATTGTGAACCTATTGTTAAAAGTGGCTGTAAATTCTAATTTCTTTTTGGCAAATAGGAAGTACAAATAATTTTTAAGTTCTGAAGTAATCTGTTCCGTTACTAATTTTGACTCCTCTGAGATCATTTCTTCTAACTCTCCTAGGTGTACGGAGACATTGAGTACTGCAGCATTATTAAGAACAAGGTCACTGGAGAAAGTAAAGGTCTGGGCTATGTTCGATACCTAAAGCCATCACAAGCTGCCCAAGCAATAGAAAACTGTGACCGAAGTAAGTATGCATTTGTTTAACATTGTTAAACACTTAAAAAAATTTCTAATTATTTTCAGTAACTAAATCTAATACTGGTTTTGGCTAACAACCTTACCAGCTAATTTAATTTTAGCAATGGGTGTTTAAATGTATATAGCCCTCAAATGCAAATTATTTAGATAGATAATTAAGCTTTCATTGAGACACCATCTTAAAAAATTATGAGCAACTGTAATAACTTAATAAGTGTTATTGCCATATTTTGGTTATTTTTTCTATAAATTTTTTAAGTACCTACTTTAGAATATTAAGTATTTAGAAATTGACCTACCCTTTCAGATTTTTAAAAATGTGTTCTTTATATTTCAAACTCTCTTAATAAGTTTTCTTTAATATCTGTTCATATTTGGCCTAGACCCTAAATAGAATTTAGTTTACTAACAAACATATAAGTTAAGGATAGGATTTATGAGGTTTGGTAACATAGGTAAGTAAATATACATTAGATTAATTTCAAACTAGGGCGACATTAATTAAATATTCTGCGGTTGCTGGTATAATCATAGGGAATAAGCCAAAGAGAATTTTCCTTATTGTCGTACTTCTAGATATATTGACCTTTAGAAATGAGGTCTACAGTCATCAGATTAGTGGATTTCAGGATATTATGAAAATCTACGTATACTAAGAAGAATTATTGTTAACTAGTGAATTCTTAGATAACCCTAGATAACACACCAAACTAGTGAATTCTTAGATAACCCTTAGATAACACCAAAATTTTCTCTTAAGAGCCTTCTAAATTTCTCAATCAGTCAACATTAATTGAGTACCTTTGGTATGTCCATTAGTAGCTTAAGGCATACAACAAAATATAAAGCAATCTTGCCATTTAAGAAATGTGTAGCTATATTGTATAGCCAAGATCTAATAAACAGAAAATAGTTAAAAGAGTAATATAATTTTTAAAAGGTTCTTTGAAAACGGAATATGTCTTATTTGTGTTTCTGTCACCCCATGTAGCTAGTACAGTAATTGAACCCTCAATAAAAATTTATTGGCCCTGGCTTGGTGTGGGTCAATGGCTTGAATGGCGGCCTGCAAACTGAAAGGTCACCAGTTCGATTCCCTGTTGAGGCACATCCCTGGGTTTCACACCAGGTCCCCAGTTGGGGGTATGTGAGAGGCAACCAACTGATTTTTCTCTCACACATCAATGTCTCTCTCCCTGTCTTTCTCTCTCCCTTCCCCTCTCTCCAAAAATAAATAAATAAAATCTTTAAAAAAAATGTATTGGGAACTTATTCAAAGATACTGCTATTGATAGTAGCCTCAATAACAATTTGCCAAATGAAAAAAAATATTCAAAAGTGTGTAGTATAGTCTATCAGTGGTGAAAAGCAAGTGCACTGAATGAACATGGGAGTGCATTGGAGGTAGGAGTTGCATCTGGTGTGGAGTAGGCAGTACAGAAGGTGAGAGCAGTGTTAGCAAAGGCACAGAGGCAGATATAAACGTGTCTTTGCTTAGTACCATGAAAGGCAGCCATCTGAATAAAGCATAATATTTCTGCTGAGATATAGGACAGATAACTAGATATGCTGGAACCATGTACGAGAGGTTATGAAGAGTTCAGGTTTGGCCCACATTTAGATTCCCTTGTATATTGTTTTAAAAGGATAAAAATAATAAAAACAATTTTAGTACAGATGAGCTAACCACCATATCAAGGATGGATTTCCAGGGAATAAATTCAGATGGGCTGAAATTCTTTTTGGAGCCGCAGAATAACACACGAACTTTCTTCCTTGAAACATACCCATATGCACATATATGCATAAACATTTTGTTTGAAGTCTCAGAGGGTTTATGGAACCTTCCCACCTTCTGAAACTAATTCTTGGACCCCCTATTTAAAATCCTGGATCCACAGGCAAAAAGACCAGTTGAAGAGTTCTTGTAATTATTTGAAGAGAATCTAAATGAAAAGCAGAGGCAGAGAAATTAAAGTGAAACATAACATATTCTAAGTGTATTTCAGAGAAAAAATCTTGATGGCCATTTGAATGTGAAGAAGCCTTAAAGGATTTTGATGTTGAGGCGCCTGGGAGAATGGTGATGTCATCTGTAGTAAAGGGAGATTAGAAAAAATAGCATAGAACTGTTGCTCTGTCATGTCGACATTGACCTGTAATTTGGGATTTTTACTGTTTCTTATTTGACCTTTTTTTTTTTATCTTTCAAAAAGCAGAGAAGTAGGTCTGGTGGAGATGGCCATTGTGTAGATTTTGTTTTATACAATTATATTTCTAAAGCTAAGTCAGGCACTAGCAATCAGGTATATTTGCAAGTATGTCAACTTTGCTATGAAGCTTGAAATTGATGGATTCTCTTTTCAGGTTTTAGGGCAATCTTGGCTGAACCCAAAAATAAAGCATCTGAATCCTCAGAACAAGATTATTATAATAATATGAGGCAGGAGACTTTAGGACATGAACCTAGAGTAAATATGTTTCCATTTGGTAAGTGGGCAACCTTTGCTTTATAGTGTAAGCAGTGTATACAATCTGAATTGAGAAAAATACCTGTTTATTAGCAGTCTATAAATATCACTTAGTGAATAAAAGTCATACTGTAGAGTTCGTTTTAAGTTTGTCATGACTTCTTATGTCCTTTATACTTACTACTTATTTTAATTACTTCCAATTATAGCTTTATATGGTTAGTTATGCTTTTTCTAAATATTAAACTATGTCACTGCCACTTTTTTGGGTGAGCTTCTACCTCTACACAGCTGACCAAAAAAATGTGAAAGACATATACAGATAACCCCTCAGCATTGAATCTTAAAGCTCTATCCGTAAGCTGCAGTTACTTTAAAATTAGAGCAAGAGAAAGGAGAGGAGTGACAAAAGTAGAAGCTGGAAAAAGGGGGGAATGAGTGATGAAAGTGAGGGCTGTGCATGTTACTCGGCGCAGACGGTCTTTCAGCTGAAACACTTGCCAGATCTGGCAGTTTCGCGTACTAAACATTGTCCTGTGAAGTTAGACTACACATTCCTGCTGATGTTTCTGTGTTGGGGCCTGGGGAATAGGGAATGGTTGTCTGTTTTCTTGTCATTGGTGTCTTTCGATAGTGCTGGTGACCAAGAGCATTCTACAAAATACAGTGCCTTGGTTCAGTGTAATGTACTCACTGAAAGTTCATTCTGTTTTCTGGTACCTAAAATGTTAAATGAATTCTTGGATGGATAGAAATTTAAAGATTGATTTTTTTCTCTGTTGTCCAAGAGCAACCATCTGAATTTTCAAATTTTGACAAGAATGACAACAGAGGCCAGGAAGCTATCTCCAAACGCCTGTCGGTGGTGTCCAGGGTGCCTTTCACTGAAGAGCAGCTTTTCAGCATTTTTGATATAGTACCAGGGTTGGAATATTGTGAAGTTCAACGAGATCCTTATTCAAATTATGGTAAAATAATGTCTGTGTTATTTTTAAGTATGTGTTTTGTTAAAATGGCTTTTTTCCAATGACACTTTATATGTAAGATACTGTTTGTGTGACAGTTTGTCTTTTTTATCCATGTTAAACTTTTAAATACAGTGATACCTTAATAAGCCCTTGGGAATATATCTTGTTTATACTGAGTTGTTGTGTTTTTTTTTTAATATTTTAACTCCCACACAATAGAGCATTTTCTGTTTCTTGTTGTACAACAAAAATACCTCAGAAAAGTGTCTCCCTCCCTCCCTCCCTCCCCCTCCCTCCCTCTCTCTCTCTCTCTCTCTCCTCTCTCTTCTTGGTTAATGGCAGGCAAAGTTATAAAACCCATAAAATGTCATCCTCATCCCTAAGTCTCTTTTTCTTAAATTTTATACTGTGAAATAAAAACTTCTTTCCTTCATTTCAAGTACCTGTTTCTTCCAACTTCATAATAGAAGCAAGGCTCTAACATCAGCCATTTGAACCTTCAACTAGTTAATTGATTAAACCTATTATCTAATGTTAGCTTAATCTATCTTTGTAATTGTTAAGCCTTTAGATTTGTAAAGGCTTTTTTTAAAGGGAGGTATTAACCTTAAATTATGATGTTCACACTTTTACCAAAATCTGGCTTATACTTTGCTTTGTAGGAACACAGCTGTTACACACAAACGTAAGAGAACTTTGTTTTCTGATACATTTGTTTCTGTATTTACTGGCTGTATGATATTTGGGCATTCCTACATTGTTTCATTTTTGTGGCAACAAAGGCCTTTAAGTATTCAATCTACTTTAATTTTAACTCCTGTATATTCTCTACCTTTGTTTTAGGTCATGGTGTGGTTCAGTATTTTAATGTAGCATCAGCTATTTATGCAAAATACAAGTTACATGGATTTCAGTACCCTCCTGGGAATCGGATAGGTGTTTCCTTCATTGATGATGGGAGTAATGCAACAGAGTAAGTACCATTCCAGAAGTGTCTGAGCCAAGCTTTAGGTGTACATGATTATGACATGAAGAATAAACATAGAAAACAATTGACCTCTCAGGCGAGGAGGCCACACAAAACAAGTTACTGTTAAGAGACTGAGTATTTCTGGTTTTCTGTAAATTATCAGTTATTATCTCTAGTCTCCTTAGAAAAATGGCGACGCAGATGGTAGCTGCCCAGCTTGCATCAATGGTGTGGAATAACCCAAGTCAGCAGCAATTTCTGGTAAGTAGGTAAGAATTTCACCTTTGTAATACATCCATAGGGTATAAGCTAATTGTGGCCTTTGTTTATTACCTATGTAAGAAAGTTTTCTGAGCTATAGTGAAAGCCCCTGTAGGTGCCATGATACACATCTCTTCAGATCTTGGCTAAAGATCCCTAAAGTGCAGTTTTTCTTTTTCTCATTTTGTTCCTAACTCTTCGACAGCAGTTTGGAGGAAGTTCTGGATCACAGTTGCCCCAAATCCAGACAGATGTTGTGCTTCCACCGTGCAAAAAAAAGGCCCCTCCTGAAACTCCAGTGAAAGAAAGACTTTTTATCGTGTTTAATCCTCATCCTTTACCTTTAGATGTTCTAGAGGATATATTCTGGTAAGATTTCAAATCCACAAAGTTACATTTTATAATATAATTGCATTATATTATACCAGTAATTTAAGCACTCTCACCATCTTGAAACTTCTTAAATCTAGTACCTATCAGATAGAGATGATTTCTTCTGTGGTTTTAAAAAACTCTTTATTGATAACACCTTTTAACTATATGATCATTTTCATTGCTATCATTCACATATCCTTAGTTTCCACACAGAATTAATTTCCTATCATTTTGTTTTAAAGGCATTAAAAACCCTTAGTATTGTTTTGAAAAGTTGCGTGCGCAGAATTGACAAGTAATTTGTTTCTTGATAGAAGATACATTTGCATATACTTGTCTAAATTCTTCTCACATATTTTTTCCATTGTGGTTGTAATGTAGATGAACAGAGTTCACTAAGCATCTTCTATTTTGTCAGCGCTCTGTTAGATCCTGGAGGATTTCATAATTACTCACTGACTACACAATTACTTGATTGTGTGGAAGAATATGCAATTGAAAAAGAGGGAAGGCTCTTCTTTATTTCTGTTTTTAATTTTTAAATTATATTTTATTGATTATGCTGTAATACAGTTGTCCCAATTTTTCCCCCTTTGCCTCCCTCTGCCAAGCATCCCCTTCTCCCTCAGTTGGTCCCCACACACACTATTGTTCTTGTGCATGGCTCATGCATATAAGTTCTTTGGCTACTCCGTTACCTTTACTGTCCTATACATCCCCATGAATATTCTGTAACTACCTAGTTGTGCTGCTTAATTCCCTCACCTCTTCACCCATTCCTCTACACACATCTCTCATCTGGCAACCATCAAAACACTCTCTGTATCCATGATTCTGTCCCCATCCTTCTTGTTTTCTTAGTTTGTTTTTTAGATTCAGTTGTTGGTAAGTGTGTATTTATTGCCATTTTATTATTCATCGTTTTAATCTTCCTAAATTAGTCCCTTTAACATTTCATATAATAATGGTTTCGTGATGATGAACTCCTTTAGTTTTTTTCTTGGCTGGAAAGTGTTGTGGCCACCGACCGGCAGTAACCACGGAACGCTGCGGATGGCTCATTGAAACACAAGAAAAACATACACAGAGACAACCAGGCCCTGTGGGGAAACAGGGACGGAACGGCCACTGTCTCTAGTGAGGAGCGCCATGGCCACCCTCCCTAGGGGATAGCGCCCCTAAGGAAGAGCGCCCCGTTCTCCTGCCCGAGCAGGCTTTTATTGGGTTCATTTGCATAAGAGTTCAGGTAAAGCTCATTACTCATAGCCAGGAAGTGTAAGTGATCAAACAATAGGTAACAAGGAAGTCTGAGGGCCTATTTTGAGTCAGGGTCAAAGAGCTGTAAAAAACTTTAAGGAACAAACTTACTTCTTCCTTGGACCCTTATCATTCAATTGAGAGCATTCTAAACAAAGCAGGTTTCACAGGAGTTTACATATTCTTCCTTAGGCCTGATCACCCGGGGAACCTGCCCTTTCCAGCACAGGGCGGCACCACCCTGTCATTGTTTCAGGCTTAGGTGGAGCAAGGGAAGCAAGGCAGCCAAGAGATTAGGAGATTTTCTCACAGACAATGAGGACTCAGGCTTTGTCAAAGCCAAGGGGAGAGGGTCCATCACCCCCTTTTGCTGTAGCCCCCAAAGTCCTTCCTTCCTTGGGGACCTCCCACATGATTGTGCCCGTCTTAGGTTGTTCCCCCCTTGGGGAATCTTACCCATCATTGGCTAACTGACCAAGCATTGGGGGCCAGGCAGGGTGAAGTAAAAGGAGCAGAAGCAGTGCTCCTGCCAGGGAGATAAGCTTTTGTCTCCTTGGTGGTTTATGGTCCAAGGTCATTCCCTCAACCTTAGCCTTGGCGGGGGTTACAGCTTCTGATAGCAGGCAGGGTGGTTCCCAACATGAAAGCTCTTTATCTGTTCCTCTATTCTAAATGATAGCTTTGCTGGGTAGAGCAATCTTTTTTTTTTTTTTCCTCTTTTTTTTTTTTTCCAGATTTTATTTATTTATTTATTTATTTATTTATTTATTTATTTATTTTTAGAGAGAGAGGAAGGAAGGGAAAAATATCAATGTGTGGTTGCCTCTCATGTGGCCCCCACTGGGGACCTGGCCCACAACCCTGGCATGTGCCCTGACCCTTTGGTTCCCAGGCCTGCGCTCAATCCACTGAGCTACACCAGCCAGGGCCCGGGTAGAGCAATCTTGGCTGTAGGTCCTTGTCTTTCATGACTTTGAATATTTCTTGCCAATCCCTTCTACCCTACGAAGTTTCTTTTGAGAAATCAGCTGACAGTCTTATGGGAACTCCCCTGTAGGGAACTAATTGCTTTTCTCTTACTGCTTTTAAGATTCTCTCTTTATCTTTAACCTTTGGCATTTTAATTATGACATGTCTTGGTGTGGACCTCTTTACATCATCTTGTTTTGGAATCTCTGTGCTTCCTGGACACATGTCTATTTCCTTCACCAAATTAGGGCAGTTTTCTTTCATTATTTTTTCTATAGGTTTCCAATTTTCAAATAAGTTTCCTATTTCTTGCTATTTCTCTTCTCCTTCCAGTACACCTATGATTTGAATGTTGGTATATTAGAAGTTGTCCCAGAGGCTGCTTAGACTGTGCTCTGGGTTCTTTTTTCTTCTTGTTGCTCTGATTGGTTGTTTTTTGCTTCCTTATGTTCCAAATCATTGATTTGATTCTCAGCTTCATCTACTCTACCGTTGCTTCCCTGTAAATTGTTCTTTATTTTAATTAGTGTATACTTTGTTTCTGACTGGATCTTTTTTTATGCTGCTGAGGTCCTCACTAAGTTTTCTGAGCATCCTTATAACCAGTGTTTTGAACTCTGCATCTGATAAATTTCTTATCTCCATTTTGTTTAGTGCTTTTTCTGGAGTTTTGTTCTGTTCTTTCATTTGGGCCATGTTTCTTTGTCTCCACATTTTGGCAACCTCCCTGTGTCTACTTCTGTGTATTAGATAGAGCTGCTATGATCCTCTGTCTTGGTAGCATGACCTAAGGTAGTAGGTGTTCAGTAGGGTCCAGTGCACAGCCTCCCCTAAGCCAGATTCTTGAGGTGCACCCTTCATGTAGGCTGAGTATACCATCTTCTTGTAGTTAAGCCTGATTTGCTGTTGGCAGGTCAATGGGAGGGATTTACCCAGGCCAGTCAGCTGCAAGGACTAGCTATGACTATTGACCACCAACCTCCATCCTCCATGGAAGATCAGCTGTGCAGGGATAGGGTGGTGGTGCTCCAATTTAGTCTGTAGCTGTCTACTGGGAGTGCTGGCCCTGGGTTTTCCAGGTGGTACAGGCCAAGGTGAGCCCCCACCTCTGTTCTGCCCTGGGGCCACCCTGCATGAGCTGTAAAGCAATCTGAGATGTCTCCTACTTGGGCTGGGCTTGGAGATTCACAGGGGAAGCCAACTGTGAATCTAGGCTGGCTGCAGCTAGTGCCAGGCCTGGAGCCACTTAGCAAGAGGTATAGCAGCTACAGGCTCACTGTTTCTTGTTTGTTAGGCTTTAGGAAGTTGTGAAGCATGAGCTTTGGTAAAACTCATGAGCAGGGGCTTTGGTAAAGCCCCTGTTAATTGCTTGGGTGGACCCGCAGGTTGGGTGGAACAGAATCACTCCAGGATATCTCCAGGGTAGGGAAAACAGTGTTAGCCAAATTGATGGAACCTCAGATATGGCACCCGCCTGCCTACTCTGTGGCTCTGTGGGAGGAGGGCTAGAAGAGGGACAGTGGCCTCTGCTTGCCTTTCTGTCCGAGAGAAAGCTGTTATCCAGCTCCCACCTTGATGCCAGTCACTTCAGTTCCGCCCGTATGCCACTGGTGCCTTTCAAGCTACTGCCCCTGTGCTGGAGGTCAGAGGGACTGAGCCTGAATAAATCCATGTGCTGCTTCTTTAAGGAGAACTGCTCGGGACTCCAGAAGTTTCTTCCACTGACTCAGTGCCCGCTAGTTTTTTCAGCCAGAAGTTATGCAGACAATCTGCCTGGCACTGGATCCCTGGGCTAGGAGTCCAGGTACAGGGCTGGGACTCCTTGCTGAGATACCCCTTCAGAACTTTTACTCACCACACGTGGATGTGGAACTAGCTCGTTCCACATGTCTGTCCCTCCTACCAGTCTGGATGGATCTGGCTTTTTTTTTAATTCCATAGTTGTCAGAGTTCTGTTCAACTCAATTTCTGACAGTTCTGAATGATGATTCTGTATTTCAGTTGTAATTTTGATGTGGCTGTTTAGGACGCGAGCTGTGCTTACCTATGCTGCCATTTTGACCATAAGTCCTATTTGGTTTTTATTACAACTCCTTCCATAACTTTTTCTTTTTCCCTTTTGCCTTTCAACATTGTTAGTGAATTGGAAAGATAGATAGGAATCTTACTAAAGAGCTGCATGAGCTCTGGCTGGTGTGGCTTAGTGGATTGGGCATTCTGTCACAAACTGAAAGGTCGTTGGTTCAAGTCCCGGGCAGGGCACATACCTGGGTAGCCCAGTTGGGTGTGTGCAAGGGGCTACTGATCGATGTTTCTCTCCCTCTCTCACTTTCTTCCCCTCTCTCTAAAAATAAAGAAATTAAAAAATAAAGAAAATTAAAGAGCTGCTCAAAATATCAGATATGTGGTTCAAGTATTTTGACTTTTATTTAACCGATTGATTTAGCTTGTTTTTTGAACCTGTCCTCTGTTCAGGGTAGACACTGTGCTAAGTGCTAGAGACATCATATGAACAAAATATTCTATGATAAACAAGACACAATAGTTGTTGTCTTGTTAGAGATAACCTTATTTAGGAGACAGAGAAGTAAATAGGAAATTACAGTCTTATGAGATTGGTGCCATGAAAGGAATGGACAGGCTATGAAGTATAAAAGAGGGGCAGCTACCTTGGAAGACTCCTTGAAAGAAGCAAGGTATCATGGAGACCTGTAGGATATTTTAATCTGGGAAGAAAGTCGAGGGCCTGGGTGGTTACCCTGCCAGAGAGAATGTGAGAGGAGGTCATTAGAATACGGACTTTGAGACTGGGAGGGAAGATAACGCTGGAGCGAACAGGCCCCTTCCAGAACGGCTCACGGGGTTTCCTAGAGAGTTTGTCTTAACCTGGAGGCAACGAGTGGCTGCCAAAGCGATTTTTAGGGAGGAAATGATATTTATGTTTTAGAAAGATTACTCAAGACATGGTGGGGGATGGATTGAAGAGGGACATGCCCAGGGGCCAGGGAAGCTAGTGAGGAAGATACACTCTAAGGAAAAGATAATGATGGTCTTCGAGAGGAAAGAAGCCTGAGAGAGAATGAAGGGAAACTGACTGAGAGGGAGGTGTTTAAGAAGACCGCATGGGAGGTAGGAAATGGGGAGACGGATGAAAAAGGAGTTCAGAATGGACCCCGACTTTAACACCCCAGCAGCAATATTTATTAACGTCAGTTGATTTTTTTTTTTTTTTTTTTACTTTGTTTCAGTCGTTTTGGTAACCTGATTGAAGTTTACCTTGTGTCAGGAAAAAATGTGGGGTATGCCAAGTATGCAGATAGAATAAGTGCTAATGATGCAATTAATACTTTACACGGCAAGATCCTGAACGGAGTCAGACTTAAAGTTATGCTGGCAGATTCCCCAAGAGAAGAGTCTAACAAACGACAGAGAACTTACTGATTTTTGAGGTAAGTTTCTTTTAATCTGAATTATAAAACATATTGACTAAATAGTATAGCAAGAGGAACATGTATAGTAAGTACTTTAATTAGGAGTTAGTTTTTTTCTAGTGATTCAGAAGTTGTCAATTAAAAGCACTGTGACTTACAACTTCATTGATAAAACCATGGTTCAGGTTAATTTTACAAAATATTTTTAAACTTAAGCTTTTTAAACTTAAAATGGTTTTGATGTTTACTAGAAGAATGTTTTTGCCCTTCTATAACATAAAATCAGATCTCCGTTTGGAAAATTAATTACTTTTTGGTTTCTGAATGTCTTAGATACAAGAATTAGACTTTTTACTATATGCTTTAATAAACTTAAAGTTGAAATAATTTTAAAAATGTTTAACTTGAAGACTTAATGCCTTGAGTATTAAGTCTTGAGATAATTGAGGTAATTTGAGGTAAGAATTGAGGTAATTTATAAGTCTTTATAAAGAATGTTTTGACTTCTCACTCATAAAATGCCTTAGACTCAATATCAAATGATAGACCTTTGAATTTAAAAGTTGGTGTTTTTCTGGACTTATATTTGTGAGTTGTGCTTTAAAACTACACATTCAGAAAATATTCTCACGTGCATATATGTATTAAAAAAAACTAACTGACAATTTACCAACAACTCTTGCTTATTACAACTAATGATATATGCAGCCATATAAATTCCTTTTCTTTTATTAGTTTTTAAAAATCAAACTTAAGACTCTTTTTCTATGACAGTTCATATTTTCATGGTTTCAGGAAACATTCTTACAAATTTAGAAATGTTCAATTCTTTCACATTTTTATTCTATAAATAAATGCTGAGTTTCGGGGGAAGCTGAGTGTTCCCTGTTCCCACACAGACAACTCCCCACGTCCACTGCTGGTCAGATGGTAGCAGCTGGCAAGCACTTTGATTCAGTTTAAAGTTACTGGCTTGTGTGCAATTTTCTTTTCACTTCAGGTTTTCTTTCTAATCTGTTACGAGAACTAACATGTGTCAGAATGAACTGTCTCAAGCCTTACTGCTGATAACCCCTCCTTTAGTAGAGCAAGTTAACTCATTAGTTACACCTTCCTAAAAGGCAGTTGACAGTAGGAAGTGTCCATTGGGCACACTGTTAGTAATCCTAATTTAGAAATGTTTTCAAATTTTTTTAAATTACAAAACCACTCCAATTGTTTCATACAATGTAGAAATTTTAAATTGCCAGTGACAAAGAATCAGCAAGTCTTTCTTATAACAAAGTGTTTTTTTGTGTTTACAAATAAAATGTCAAGAACTGAATTCTGTTTAGACAAGCTATCTTCTAAAATAGCACGAAAAATATGTTTATTCATGTCTGTGAATATTTTAACATATAGGTAGCAATCCTTTTATTCAAAGAATATTGTCATCAGAAACTTCTGAGTATCAAAAAATATATAAATCATGTTGTTAACCTTTCCCAACAATTATTTATATAGCATGGAGAATACTGGATGAAATCAGAAGGTCTGGGTTCAAATTCCAGCTCTGACACTTAACTAACTGTGATTGGGCCAATCTCCACTTTCCTGAGGCTGACTTTTTTTTAATGGAGTTATTGAGAGGAAATGAGTCAGCAAAATTCCTTATAAAATGTTTAAAAATGTTTTTCGAGTGTGAGCCGAACTGTTGCATTAGTTACTGAAGTGAAACCTTTGAGATGTCATCTCTCAATGATCAAAAACTAAAAGTTTAGTGATGCAGAACTACCTTGTGGTCGGCTGGTGCTCTGAGAACGGAACTCCGTAGTGCCACGTGGTCCCCCTGTCGCAGTGGTGCGCATCCATCCAGGCCCCGCATTAGAGGGAAGTGCGTGTTTTTCAGGATGACTAGTCACAACGTATACATCTGTCATTGTTTTCCTTGGCGAGCTATTTATTTGTACACAGTGAGGGCAGAGATAGGGAGGGTTAGATTAATGAAATCCAAGAGGGCACAAACACTGCTCGTGAAGGCTGGTTCCTTTTGTCTGTGAGGACTAAATCTAGGTTAACGTGAGCCACACCCAGGAAATAGGAGAAGCAGCCGGTCTAAGAATATGACTTTAAAGTAGTAAAACGCTATTTTGAGATGAGGCTGTTGTACAAAATATGTCATTTCTATTTGAGGAAAATAAAAATTTTAGTATGTGAGAGCATTCTGAATCTATATTAATTTACAGCATTTCCCCCCAGAAATTCAGTATGTGCTTGCATCATCCTTCCAGGTAAGTGGGGTTTTGCTTATTTGGGGGCATCTGTGACTAAGTAAGCAGATGACATTGGTTATATTGAAATAAGGAACAATTCCTAGCATTTTAGGAATACTATGTACAACAGCTGTTTCCTTTCAGGTGATGATTTTCATACTTGTGTTGTGCTCTTTCTGCAGAACAAAGACTAAATAATGACATAATCCTCAGCTGACTG
Organism: Phyllostomus hastatus; assembly: GCF_019186645.2. Lineage (NCBI taxonomy): Eukaryota > Metazoa > Chordata > Mammalia > Chiroptera > Phyllostomidae > Phyllostomus > Phyllostomus hastatus. The sequence continues at coordinate 13,731,985 of NW_025333498.1, read as the reverse complement.
ACTGAAAATGTGACTGGACGCACTCCCTGTGGACAGTTGACAGCTTTTTTTTTCATATGTCTGATAGTCTGTGCACACCATTGTTTGTCTGGGGAGCAGGAATTGTCGACATGTGTTTTTAATGCACACATCAATGCTAAAACTAATATAGTAGTTGTTTCTTAGAGCAATATGTTGTTATGTGTAGCAGAAATAAAGTTTTCTTTGCTTAACTAAATCATGCCTTATTTATGTGAAAGGTGAGAATGAAAATTTAACAGATAGTGTTTAGAATCTGACTAAATGACATATTTCATTGATTCTGAGATGCACATTTTTCCACTTCTGAAATTGGAAACGTCTTGATTATCGATTGTGTACCAAGTGTAATTGACAGCCTTTTTTCCTTTCATAGTAGAACATAAAGATGCTTCTTTCAATCAGCTGCATCTTAGATTCCATAAAATATGGTCATTGTAACTCAGTCTACACATGAAGATTGGCTACTTACACTTACTCTAAGGCAAGAGTCAAGCACATATAATTTAGAAATATTTTTGTACAGTATTTTTATAGTTAAACCAAAATTTGTTGGTAATTTTATAAAGATGCTTTAAGATTATATAGAACAACAGTGATAAAAAAAATGAAACTGTTGATGATACGGGTTTTTTTGATGATAAGCTTAACTGTTACTAGCTTTTGAGAGGACATTTTCCCTTTATAAATACAGAAATGTAATAGCCACTTAAAAATATGACATGTAAGCAATTTTTGGAACAAACTATGATAGGAAGAATAGCCATTTCAGGAAATAAAAATTAGGAACCTCCTCTGCTTATGTTTTGAAAGTGCAAGAAAAAAATTGTTTAGCACTTCCTAAAGTGAATTCTGTGTATCAAAAAAGTTATATCTAACTCATGAACTCAGCCCCTTTAAAAAAAGACATAAATGGTATGCAGTTTTTAATCATCACTTAATTACCTCATTATGCTTCTAACATCTTCAATTAAACTAAAACTAGTGAGAGATTAAATTCACTGAACATAATAGTGTTTCATACTTGGGCCTCTCTCTATTAAAAAATTAAAATTCTCCTTTTAAATCAGTAATTTTAGTAAATTTAGATAAGGAAATTTTGTCTTATCTTCCCAGGCAAGACTTACTGTATAAGAATTGAACCAAGTATCTTTCTGTGAGCCAAAGGACATATTTTTAAAAAGAAAGCAAATGCTCTCTTTATAAATGGAAAACCTAGGTGAGAAGAGCTGAGGATTAATTACTGGCAGATAGATTTATTCACCCGAACTCATTTGCTACATACACTGTTCCATTCTTACATATTGGGATTAAATTGTGCCCTACAGGTCATCTGGGTCTACCACTCAAGTGATGCTTGAATTCCCACTGCCCCCTCCCCAAATATCCCTACCAGGTGGTTAATCTAAACAGTGCAAAAGCAGGGAGCTCCCTACCTCCTGCCTGAGACCATTACATCTTTGAGTAACCCTCAAAATTGACATAAAATAGGATTCCCTGTAATTTTCGCCTCTTAGTCTTTAAGTTTTTCACTGAGCCATGTAGAGAAGTTGAATCTTCCTCTTGATAGCTATCATATTCCCTTCAGCCCTCCAAATTTTGTGTTCATCTTAAACAACCCCAGTTTCTCCATCCTACATTTAAGATCAAGCAGCCAGTTCCAGCAAACAGTTTCGGTTTCCATCAGGTGCCTCACCCAGGTTTATTTCCTCAAGTCTTTCATATAAATTCTTAAGGAATTGAATGTCATCAGCTAAATGTTTTCTTCTCAAATTTGGATATAAGAGCATAATACATAAATATTTAGATACTCTGTATATGTCAGTTACTAAAATGCTAACATAGGGTTTTTTATGTAAAATGCTAACATAGCAGGGTTTTTATGAAGTATGTCTTCAATTTAGAAAGAAAGCTAAACAAGACAAGTTAATTTCTCTTTTAAATAGGTGGTTCAAATAATAAATAACATTTTAAATAAATCCTGTTCAAAATTCTCCTGTAAGTTCATTACAGTCGTTTACAGATGCTGAAAGCAGCCATCAAATTTGCTGCTTCTAGAACATCACGTCCCATCATGTTCTTTGAAATAAATACTAGTGACATGAGACAAGTCAATGTCTTCTTTAGGAAAGAAATTTTCAAGTCAAGTGTATTTAGAAAATGTTCAGTTATTTTTAGTTCCACAAGTTTTTGACCATGAAACTTCTTAGAGCCTTTCATATGCTATTGAACACCATCACTGTTATCTCCAAAAAAGAACTGTTGTTTGCACTTTCATAGTTTGCTTTTTGCACTGAGAACTGTATTTTCAGAGATATACTATTAATAAGGCACTGGTATTCCAAAAAATATATTTTAAGAAAATTTCTTTTAAAATATATACTGCTTTTATTTATATGGTATGTTGTGGTTTTATATACAAGGTTTTTTTTTTAACTTTATTTCACCCTAGATAAAATGTTAGTGCAAAATATTAAGGAAATTTTTACTCTGAAATTTTAGCTTTCTCTGATTTTTGTTCTCTTTTCATTGGGAACCTACCAAATATTAATGAACCAAAAGAAAGTAGAGATTTTACCAGTTGTGGTGATACCATTGCCACTCAAGAACTGGAGAGCAGTGATTCTTAAATTGTGGTGTCCACAAGGATCACCTCATATGTTTGCTTAAAACACAGCTACATTAATGCCGGTTTGGGGTGGGTTTTTCAACAAGCTCCCTGGGTGATTCTGGGAAGGCAGTCAATGGCATTGACTTTGCAGTACCCTGGCCTAAAGGGATTCCACATTTGGACCTTAGCATAGGCTGTCGTAAGACATTGAGAAGCTCCCAAGTCTTTTTACTTTGGGCATGTCTACAGTTAAACATCCGTTTCCCCTCAGTTTAAAATGGGTACATATGAATTGCAACAAGAAATTGAAAAACACAGCAGTCTCACAAATAGCAAAATTTCAGGCCAGCTTTTTCATGTTAGTAAATATTTTTTATTGTAAAGAATGGTAATTGTTTGCTTTATGCCATTCAAAGCTCTACTTAATTTTATTTTTTTTTATTTATACTTATTTTGAAGTGAATCATGTTAATTATCAGATTTTGGCTCTAAAAAAACTATGTAGGTGTATATCATTCTTTTTAAATGACAAAGAAGCATAAATGTAATGTCAATATCATCAGTGTCTGAAAAACTGAAACAATAATTACAAGGGTACAGAAATATATACATATATGTGAATATTTTTGCAGTTAAAGTGAATGCTCTTTTAAAATGAATGCTTTTTTGGTACACCCAAAAACTGGTTGATTGTAGGTGCACATTAACTTTTAGTAACTTCTTTATCAATGTGTAAAACTAAAAATCAGTAAGGGCAACAATAAATAAAATATTTGTATAGCCTTTTCACACAGAATGCATGCAAGTTTTATTTCTTCCATATGTGGATGGTAAGAGCTATTAAAAATCATAGCAGTTATTTTGACACTTCAGTGAGGAGAAAACATAAAGGTCATCCTTATTACATAAGCGCTCCCATTTTAATATCTGAATTCTAATGAATGGATTGCATTATTTCCTTTTCTAGAAACAGTAACTCAAGAACACATGGATCCTGGGAACTGAAGGTATGGTATTGCTAGGGGTTCAGATAGAAATATTTAGTTAAAATATGAAGTTGGCAGTTCATTCATTACAATGACCATGTTGAATTTATTTAAGATAAAAAGACTTTTCATCAGGAGAATATGCAGGTCTCACTGGACTGTGAGAAAGTCACCAGGTACTATGAAAATCCATTTGAGTGATTATTACAGGAAAAGGAAGTCCTGTGACTGTCATATGTGAATTGCAGCCAATGTCTAGATATCAGGGTCCACATGAGCTCGCTAATGTGCAAGCCGACCAAGGCTGCAACAACTGAGGCAGCCTAGACTCTGCCTTTCTGACCTTAAGGCTGCAGAAGTGGTGCAAGGAAACCTCACGAGATTATTTGGAAAATTATTTGTATTTGAGATACAGAAATCAAACTGAAAAGGCATGTACTGTTTTCCACAGTAATTGGGAAAATTATTGAGCACAGTAGGATAACCAAAGGGCTACTCAGAGATACTTGTATGAATCTGCACTGTGAATTTTCCTGCCTCTACTTCTATTTCTGATTTTGGAGATAAATGATGTTACCACTGATTTTCTGCTCACTATTATCACTTTCCAGCATTAATAATATGTATGTTACAGCATTCTTTAGCACAGTTTTTAGGGATTTTTGTTTGTTTAATCTGTTACTCTTTGTTTTTTTAATGCTAAAAGAAGAGAATTAAAGTCATCTACTTTAAAGTAACTAAAGTCATCTAATTTATTGGAAAATATGATATATAAAATTACATACATTTTTTCATCAACAAAGTTTGTCGTATTGGATTCTGAAGATAGGCTTTGCATCTCTATAGTATTGATCCATTAGCACAAAAGACTTCCTTCCTATTCCATATTTGTACATTAGTAGCTTAAGAAATCTTAAGTGCCAATGGGTCATTTGGTGGAAGGTAGAGACAGAGGTCACAGTTGGTTAGCTGACTGACTTTAGGAAGAATCTACAATAGTTGCTGAGAGAACTGGGACTGGCTGACCTGCGTTAGCAGTGTCAAAATTGGACCAAGAATGGCCAAAAAAAAAAGAAGAAGAGAGGGAGAGTGTATACTTGGATAGATAGCATCCATATTTGTGCCGTTATCACAAACTCCCACCAAGGCACCATCTCTGCTCAGTCCTTTCACTAGAAACTCTTAACAGGGTTTATTTGCTACCATTTGAACTCTAAATCTGGGATTTATAGGCACTGTAGTATAGTCCCGTCTTGCACCAGCCCAGTCTTATTTCACTGCAATAACTCAGTTATTTTACAAAAAAAAATAGATCTTTGTATCAATCTGAAAGATTAGCAATGTGCCTGGAACACCCAACTTCTACTTAAATGACTTTCAGTTCCTTGTAATATAGGAATGTATCATGTCTTCTAGATCTTGTTGATACAATTTCTCCAAGGGCAAGTTTTATATATGATACTAACACTGCCTTTTTGTACCTGTCTTCTCACGTAGAAAATAAAAGATAATAAAGGCAGTGTAAATAACAAACACCTTCAATCCTCCTCCTCCTAATTTTCTGTAAAAACACCCATGAAAACATACAACTAAAGATCATTCATAGAAACTTGGGTAAGAATAGAGAAAACTATAAGGAAGTTTTACTAAATACGGCAGTAATGGCTAGATATTCTTTTAAGTGGCTGACTCAAATTTCACACTGAAGCAACTTTTTGGTAAAGGAAGGTGCTACCTTAGCTTCCCGTCATTTGAGTCCTTGGACAACCATTGAGAGGCCCACCAGAAGAGGCTTCATTCTGCATCCGATTGGTGGCACTGATGCTGGGCTATCTTGGAGCTTTTCTTTAACCTAGAGAACCACAGATGGTATTCACCTGGGCAGAGGGGTCATCAAAGATCCCCCCCTAACCAGAAGAGTAGCGCTGAATGACAAATGCAGGATAAGTGATCAGAAAAGATCTTTTGGCTTCTGCCCATTGGCAGTTTAGAATTCTTACAGCAGGAGTTAAAATTAAGACATTAAGTATTTTTTCCAACCTATGTCCTAAGAACTTTGGTCTTACTGCAAGGAAATTCCTCTACCCTAAGCCTAGATCTGAGGGACCTCTTTGGGTTTCCTGGAGGCACGAAATGAGTCTAACATTTCTAACCATCTGCTAGATATTACATCAGCACTTGAGTGGACTGCTAAAGAGCCAAAAGCAACCCTCAGTTCCAGAGTCTGCCAATTCTGTAATTGGCCTAGCTAAATCTATTCTCATTGAGAAATGAGCAGCTAAATGGATAAATGATTTCACAAAAGATTTGAACCAGCACTTCACAAAGAGCCAAGAAGGGGTCACAGGTGGGTTTTTTGCAGGTGGGGGATCATTTGTAGGAGGGCTCGGAGGAAGGGGGGATTGAGTTAAATTACTCATCCTTTGCAAAGAAATTAAAACCTGTTACTTTGACAATTAATTAAGTTTAAGGGTCTTTTTAAAATTTGTTAAATGTTCAGTCACATTATCAAGAATATGCGCATTACAACTACAGTAATTTACTCTTACACTGCTAAGAGCAGCAAAAATAAAAATACTGGCAATACCAAGAGTTAGTGAGATGTGGGACAACAGGCACTCGCACAAACTGGTGAAGGTCTCGACCGCTTTGGAAATGTTTGACAAATACCTACTAATACTGAAACAAGTCTGCCCTCAACTGGGTGATTTCACTTCTAAGCATATATCAACAGAGATAAGAACATGAGTACCCCCCAAATACATACAAGGTTGTTCTTAGCATTCATAATTGCCTCAAAGTGGAAAGAACCCATTAACAGAATACATATAAGATATAGGAAATATTTGTAAAATAAAGAAACTTCTTTGAGCCACCTCTTGCTACATGTGACAATTTGGATGCATCTCATAAATGTGATGCTGACAAAGGAAACTACACAACAAAAGAAAATAAACATTTAGGCAGAATGCAGCGGGGAGGGGCCACCAAAAGGGCTTATGGTGCGTGTTGGTAATCTTTCTTGACCAGCATGGTGACAACTGTTAGCTTTTTGAGCTGTATTTTTTTATGGTTTATGCATTTTTTTGTGTTTATCTTATAGTGCTCCAGTTAAGTTTTTTTTTTTCTTAATGAGTTAAGCAGAATCAACACAAGGCGGACGGACAGTTCTGCAGTGTGAGAAGAGCAATCTCCTGAGGCATTTAAAGGCCTTGCACGAGCCAGATTAGAGCTGCCTTTGTCAGTGTTATGTATTGCTCTTAATAAGCTTTCCTTTAGGGATTCTGCAGCTTAAATCGTAATAAACCAAGAATGCCAGAGTAAAAGTTAAAAAGCACCCTTAGATGAACATAACACTTAAAGGTACAGATTTTAAAGGCTGATTACAAAGATCCTTTGCATAATAGGTGTTCCCAAACAAGATAACAAAGCAAACAAACAGTAGTTTTACCAGAAGAAACCTCAATCTAAAAAAAAAAAAAAAGCTCAAGTCTGAAGTCTCTTCACATTAAATGCCCACTGGAATGGAGCAGTATCTATCCCCAGTGTTTTGTAGGTCAGGATTTCTCCACTCGTCCAAAAGTGAAGATCACAAACATTCTGTGACGTGAAACACACTACTCATTTGCTCTGGATAGAAAACATTACTTGAATGTACTCACTGCACTAGCTAATGAATCAAAATTAAGAATAACCCTGGTGGGTGTGGCTCAGTGGATTGATTGCCGGCCTGTGAAACAAAGGGTTGATTTGATCAAACAAAGGATTGAGTTGCTAGATTGATTCCCAGTCGGTGCACATGCCTGGGTTGTGGGCCAGGTCCCCAGCAGGGAGCGCTCAAGAGGTAACCACACATTGATATTTCTCTCCCTCTTCCTTCCCCTCTCTCTAAAAATAAATCTTTTTTGAGAGAAAGAGGCCAGTTGGTAAGTATTGAATCAGTGAAGCTGCCAAGAAGGAATGGCAATTTCTTTGGGCGGGGGGCGGGGGGGTGGTGAGGAATAAAATCCTTTTGTGAAGAAAAGCTAGAACTCTTTTTTTTTTTTGCTTTGAAAATTAAATGTGATTAAGAATCTTGACATCTGTTAAGATAGTTAATAAAATTAGTAACAATGTGTCTTGTCCAAATCCGTGAAAAAGACAAATGAAATACTTTGACTAAAGAAAAGCACTTAAGACAAAACTTTACATTCTAAAAACGGAGTGATTCCTTCTTCCAAGAGATCTTTAAGTCAAATTCTACCATGCACATCTAATATAAAAGGTATCTCAGAACATGACTTGAGTGAGGAAGTATGTGCACATTCTCTAATAAAATTACAATCATTGGTGAGAGCATTGTCCCGTGCACCAAGGTTGCAGTTCAGTCCCCTGGTCAGGGGACACACGAGTCTCCACAAATGAATGCATAAATAAGTGGAACAACTCTGTTCTCCCCACCCCTTTCCTCCCCCTCCTCTCTCTCTCTCAATCAATCAATAAAAACAGTAGTGAAGACAAGAAGCCCTAACAGTTTATATTTAGGAAAATACAGGAGTAAAATGTAGAAGTACAAAAGTTTTTCATATAGGGTAGAGATTGTGGTGGGAGACTTAATACATGTTCTGTGGACTTACCATAATACAAATCAAATAGAAGAGAAATTACTCTTAAAGTGGGAAAAACTGCATATAGGAAAAAGGATATAACTTGTCTAATGCAATAGTTTATAAGTCAATCAGATGGCAATACTGAATGACAGGCAGTATAGAGGACCCAGAACTATTCTGCACATCAGCTGATTTGTAATATTTATAGCTGTGTTAAAAACAAAACAAAAACCCTCAAACCTGCCCTCTCCAGACTCTGTCCTGTCACTTACCCTCAAGCCGAAATCCCTTGGACCCCTTGGGTTTCCCAGAGGAATGAAGTGGGTCCTCATTTGGTGCCCACATGCTGAACAACGGCATTTGGAGTGTACAGGAGCTGAAAACAATCTGTGGAACCTGGTAATCCCCTGGAGTGCATTTTAAAGGACAGAAGTTGTACAGTTCTATTCTTTGGCCACAAGACGTTAAATAAAGGAAATGAAAGCATCAATCCCCCAGAAAATGATTTTAAAACTCTCTTCTAAACATCTGTGTTGTTAACAAAAAAGTAGGTGGTGATGTGTTTATGCTGAAATGCAAGTTTATAGCCATTGTCTCATAAAGAGGAAAAAGTGAATTAAATATGCTGCAACACTAGAAACAAAATTAGCAAAAATCAATTAGAAATAAATTAGAAACGTAAAAAAGACAACCTCTTGGTAAATGCATTTTTTAAAAAACCAGAATCAGAAATAATAAAGACCATGAAAAAAACAGGATCTTTTAAAAATAAATGCTGCCCTGGCCAAGAGGCTCTGTAGGAGTGTCATCCTGTACACCAGAGGCGTTGGGTTCGATTCCAGGCCAGGGCACCTACCTAGGTTGTGAGTTCTATCCCATTTTGGGGTGCATACGGGAAGCAACTGATCAAACAATGTTTCTCTCCCTCTCTAAAATCAATGAATATATCCTTGGGTGTGGAGTACAAATAACACAGATGTCCTCAATTATGTTTTAAACTTTTTAAATGTTTAGTATACATATTTAGAAAATTCTCTGCACACGGATTTAAAAACCTGAGCAGGTCAATAGCCACAGAAAAATCTCAGGTAGTTGTCAGTGAATTGTATCTCCTCAGAAGATCCGTGGTCAACTTTATACATTCTCCCCAACTTTTGAGAAGTACATTATCCCTGTGGTATATAATTTTGTGTGTGCGCAGACAGGAAAAGGTGAATATGCTTCATTTTGGATACCTGACACTAAAAATTAAAGGCAAAAATGAAAGCTATAGATGTTTAGTTCACCCATAAATATGGGTGCAAACAAATCTAAATCAATTATTAGAAAGTACAAAGCATATGTCCAAAAACAATTCATTGCCTAGTAGGGCTTGTCCTTTGATGAAAGGGAAGTTCACATTAAGGAAAACAGTATAATACATATCTTAATAAGACCATAATGAGATCTGTTTGCCCAGTCAGTACTAGCTCATTCTTATAATCATGCAAATGTACACTGTTCAGATTATGCATGGCTTACTTGAATCAATAACTTTCTGGAGGGGTGGGATTGCTCCGATTTACATAAATGAATATAAATGGATAATGGGAGAGGCATGGAGTGGCTATTGGCGTAGCAACAAAAATATCTAAAATTGCTTGTTAGAAAAGAGCTAAATTTGGCCCTGGCTGGCGCAGCTCAGTGGATTGGGCGCAGGCTGTGAACCAAAGTGTCGCAGGTTTGATTCCCAGCCAGGGTACATGCCTGGGTTGCAGGCCATAACCCCCAGCAACCACACATTGATGTTTCTCTGTCTCTATCTCCCTCCCTTCCCTCTCTAAAAATAAATAAATAAAATCTTAAAAAAAAGAAAGAAAATAGCCTTTAAAAAAAAAGAGCTAAATTTATTGAGCCGTTATTTGCCAGGCACGGGGCTAAATGGTTTATATACATGTAGAACCTATGAAGTAAGTACTGTCATTCCCGTTATATAGAAAGGAAGCTAAAGTACATTCAGAGAGATGAAGTAAACTTTCATCACATGTTAACATCCCACTAGCCAAACCAATCCCCATGGTTGAACCCCAAATTCGAAGGGCAGAAACATTTAATATTTTGTGGAAAGAACTTCAAAGTTACAGTGGTATAGGATACGGGTACAGGGAGAGGAGAAGAGTTTAGACCAGTTTATTATATCCTCCATGATTTTTTTATTATATAAAATGTATCATGGAACTTTCAAATACATAATATACACAGAACGGTGTAATGACCTCCTCCTTGGCAACGTGTGGGCTACTAGTGTCAGGCCGAGCTTCTGTCCTCCTGCCTCGGGAAAACTCCCGCTCCAGTACAGCTGTAGTGCCAAGCGGGAGCCAGCAGCAGCTTCTTAAAACTTCCCTGTGAAGCAGTGGGGGTGCCCAAGGATCAGCAGCCCAGCTCCTAGTTCCAGTGAACCTGTCTTTGATCTCCATCTCAATGGGAAGAGTTTTATTCCCCCAAAGAATATGGACTCTCACCCTGGCTGGCGAAGCTCAGTGGACTGAGCGTGGGCTGCAAACCAAAGTGTCGCAGGTTTGATTCCCAGTCAGGGCACATGCCTGGGTTGCAGGCCATGGCCCCCAGCAACCACACATTGGTGTTTCTCTCTCTCTCCCTCCCTTCCCTCTCTAAAAAAATGGATAAATAAAATCTTTAAAAAAAAAAGAAAAAAGAGAATATGGACTCTCAATTGCTTCTACCTATTTCACCCAGGGTCCAGCAGGGCCATGGCTCCAGCTCCCACTTTCTTCATTGTATTTATTTTTTGTTCCTGCCTCACAGAATGTTTATGTTGCTGAACAAAGTTATTTTTTTAAGCTGTGTATTTTTTTTCTTTCATATATTATGTATCACAGTCACGGATATGGAGCAGGGGAATACCTAGAACCTTGGACTTTCAATAGCATTGCCACTCAAAGTCCTAGAATCCTAAATGAAGGTTCTCTTTATTTTTCTGTGGTGGTTTTTAAAAGTAAAATATCTTTAACACTTCTTGGCACATACGCATGCCTAAGTTTAGTATATTACAAAAAATAAGCACTTTCTTAATGGATAGACATAATGTTCAAATTCAGTATTTTTTAAATGATCAGGCAAATGATTACACAAAAGGAAAATAAAAATATTCCTTATCCTTGCCAGTAAATCTGATCAAGATAAACTACTTTTAAATGTATATGTTAAATATTAGTGTATTTTATCACAGCCTGGTGATCCCATTCTTTTCTCTATGCCTTATCCAGATTTTTATGTTTTTTGTTTGCTTGTTTTACTTTTTATTGTGTAAATTTTAACATGCAGAGTAGTGTAATAACCTCAATGCACCTGTGACTGTGCTTCGTAATTATTAATCATGGTAAATCTTGTTCCGTGTATACCAGGGGCTGGGAAACTATGACCTGTAGTCTGTGGGCCAGATCCAGCACCCCATCTGTTTCTGTAAATAAATCTTCATGGGAGCACAGCCTTGCTCTTTGTTTGCATGATGCAGATACCCGCTTTCATGCTGCAGTGGTGGAGTTGAGTAGCAACAACTGAGATTGTATGTCTTGCCAAGCCTAAAATACTATTTAGCAATTTACAAAAAAGTTTGCTGATCCCTGAACTATACTCTCACCCACTTCCCTCAGCAAAAATATTTTTCATATTTAATTTTAAAGTATTTCAGTATGTATTCTAAAAGATAAGGACTTTAAAAAACAGTACCATTCTTACACATACGCACAAAGCAGAAATTTATTCCTTTTGTCTCCTACAAAACTCCCACTGAATGACAAGTGGGAATTCTTTAATGCTTGTTTTTCTTCCTGACTCATTCTTCAGGTCCACCCATATTCTAACAAACCATTTGCTTACCTTTGAAAGAGCTGCAGGCTTTTCTTTACTTTCATCGGTATTTCCTTCTCAGTAATTTTAATATCTTAACAGATACTTTATCTGTGAACAACTCCAAAGAATAAATATTCTGAATTGAACAAAGTATGTGAGAAAGTAAGCAATAATTCCATAGAGAGATTTTAGCAAAATCACAATTTGAGATATCGTAAAGGTCCTATAGAAAAATATGGCATATAAAAGCAATCTTGCATTTTTAATATATTGTATTGATTTGATTATGCTATCACAGTTGTCCCATTTTCCCCCATTTATTCCCCTCCATCTTGCACACACCCCCACCCACATTCCCTCCCCTTTAGTTCATGTCCATGGGTCATACATATAAGTTCTTTGGCTTCTACATTTCCTATACTATTCTTAACCTCCCCCTGTCTATTTTCTACCTACAATTTATGCTACTTATTCTCTGTACCTTTTCCCCTTCCCTCTCCTTCCCTCCCCCTCCTGCTTCCTCCCATTCCTCCACTGATAACCCTCCATGTGATCTCCAGTTCTGTGATTCTGTTCCTGTTCTAGTTGTTTGCTTAGTTCATTTTTGTTTCAGGTTCAGTTGTTAATAACCATGAGTTTATTGTCATTTTGCTGTTCATATTTTTTATCTTCTTTTTCTTAGATAAGTCCCTTTAACATTTCATATAATAAGGGCTTGGTGATGATGAATTCCTTTAACTTGACTTTATCTGGGAAGCACTTTATCTGCCCTTCCATTCTAAATGAAAGCTTTGCTGGCTAGAGCAATCTTGGATGTAGGTCCTTGGCCTTTCATGACTTGGAATACTTCTTTCCAGCCCCTTCTTGCCTGCAAGGTTTCTTTTGAGAAATGAGCTGGCAGTCTTATGGGCACTCTTTTGTAGGTAACTGTCTCCTTTTCTCTTGTGCTTTTAAGATTCTCTCCTTATCTTTAATCTTGGGTAATGTAATTATGATGTGCCTTGGTATGTTCCTCCTTGGATCCAACTTCTTTGAGACTCACTGAGTTTCCTGGACTTCCTGGAAGTCTATTTCCTTTTCCAGGTTAGGAAAGTTCCCCTTCATTATGTTTTTAAATAAGTTTTCAATTTATCGCTCTTCCTTTTCTCCTTCTGGCACCCCTATGATTTGAATGTTGGAACATTTCAAGATGTCCTGGAGGTTCCTAAGCCTCTCCTCATTTTTTTTGAATTCTTGTTTCTTCATTCTGTTCTGCTTGAATATTTCTTTCTTCCTTCTGGTCTACACCATTGATTTGAGTCCTGGTTTCCTTCCCATCACTGCTGGTTCCCTGTACATTTTCCTTTATTTCACTTAGAGTAGCCTTCATTTTTTTTTCTCTAATTCCCGACCGTATTCAACCAATTCTGTGAGCATCCTGATTACCAACATTTTGAACTGTGTATCTGATACATTGGCTATCTCTTCGTTGCTGAGTTGTATTTTTTCTGGAGCTTTGATCTGTTCTTTCATTTGAGCCATTTTTTTTCATCTTGGCACACAACCGGCACATAGTAAGGGGAAGAGCCTTAAGTGCTCACCAGGGTGGGGCAATCAGTCACTGCATTGTGACGCTACCTGTGGGAGAGGGGTCTGAGAGGGAACAACACTGCTTGCTCCACTCTCTTCTAGATTTCAGTCCCTTCTCCTGCTTCCCACAAGCAAATCGGGCCCTTCTGGTGCAGATTCCTGTGTGGGTGGGTTTGTGTACGTTCTAGGACCCTGTGGGTCTGTCCAGCTAACTCTCCTGTGAGACTGGGAGTTTCTCCCGCTGCCACCTCACCCCCCACAGGTGTTTTCAATCAGTGGTTTGAGACTTTATTTCCCTGCGCTGGAACCCTGGGTTGTGCAGTCTGTCTTGCTCCCCAGTTGTTCCTCCTGGTTTATCTGCACACAAATGTGGGACCACCCAGTAAGCCAGCCATCACCTACCCACCCTGGTCCTCCAGCCACCTCCGTGCCTTATGTTCTCTCCACCCAGGCTGCCTGTCTCTGTCCCTCCTACCAGTCTGGATGAGTGTTTCTTCTTTAACTCCTTGTTGCCAGACTTCCACACAGTTCAATTTTCTAGCAATTCTGATTGTTTTTTGTTTTTAAATTATTGTTGTCCTTCTTTTGGTTGTTTGAGGAGGCACAGTGTGTCTATCTATGCCTCCATCTTGTCCGGACACAGACTTGCATTTTGTAAAAGACTAATAATGTTAAAGATTCTTTTTTTGCCATAGTAGTTTTTTTTTCTTGAGAAAACCAAGGAGTTTATTTTTAGAGGTTTTAACAGTTAAGTGATTCTTAACATTTCTAAATAACATTTGATAGCTTTTTATAGTTTACCTGACAATTTTATGGGAGCTGTCTCATTTAATATTTATGGCAACCTAATGAGGTAGAGATTATTTTCATACTAAATGATTCCACTGATACCCAAACCCATGCTATCTGCTTAAAGTCCAGCCATGCTGCTGAACCAGAGGTCACAAGTCTTGCCACAGGGCAGTTTTAAACAGGTTCTTTCACCTAACAGGCCTTGGTTACATAAATGTAAACTGTTACACAAAGTTGTATTAACTATATTACTTCCAAGGTATGCCAAAGATACATATCAATACAGTGCAGATATTAGAATAAAGTCTTATGAAATCTGTACTTTTGGAGCTTAGGATTTCCAGCACAGAGTGTTCTATCCTTAGAATTCAAAGAGCAAGAAACAATCCATTATATAACTTTCATGAACTCCTTTTTAGCATTTTTTTCTACATCCGTTAGAGGTGGCCATAAATAGAGGTTAGGAGGAATGCCTGATTCCAGTGTTCAGGCAGAGAAGGTACACACTAAACCTGCAACATCTTCTTGTGCTAGGAAATAGTCACAAAAGTTCTTTGTGCTCTTTTTGCAAGTTTTCTGTACACTTGACATTGATTCAAAATGAAAAGATTTTTCACAAAAATGCAAAAGTAAATGCACATTAAGTTGTAGCAGACTCTCACAGAGACATCACATAGTGCCATTTCCCTTGGTTGCAGATAGAGATTACAAAAATTTCTTGCCCATCTTTCTGCCTGACAAAAACTAGTATCAAAGGCAGTTGTCTGTAAAAGCTTTAATAATAATAATATTTATTGTCCTGTTGGGAAGCGTGAGCAATTTGAAAGATAAAACAAGAATCTTCATCTATTCAGCAAATGTTTGCTGAGTAACTGCACACATTGAGCTCTGTGGTGGATGCTAGTTCCCTCTCGTGGTACACCACCCAAGGCCCCCTTTGGGACGGGAGGCCTTATCCCCCAGCTGCTAGCAGTGCATAGGACAGACAAGATCATCCTCAGCTATTAGCCTCCTTCAGGAATTGCCTCAGCTGAAGAACAAATGCTCCCTTCCCAGGGAACGCTGCGACCAGTCAAGGGGAGGTAGAAAGCCTGGCCCTCTTGCGCCAATTCAAGGCTTTCTAAAGGGTCGCCCTGTCTTCTTCAGAACCTTCCATAGGACTAAAGCTGAGAATCCATCACAGCTCAGCTTTCTCCTCTGCCAGTTCTTTTCCCTTCCCTTGCCTTCCCTTTCATAAGTGATGATCCTTAGAACACTCTTCGTGAACCTCCTGCCTGCTGATCTGACTCTGACTCAGAGTCTGCTTCTCAGGGAAGCCAGACTGTGCCATCCTCTTTCAATGATTTTACCCTGGAGCCAAGAAGGATCATTACTTTTCAATTTTTTGGCTATTGAACAGGGCTGTAATTTATAACGTTAAATAGTATGGCAATTGTCTTGCTTCTTGCCTACTCCACTTGCTATTTCTTTATCAACTAGCATGAAACACAGAGACTAAGAGACTGAAAACAGAAAGAACACAGGCAGAACCCAAAGTCTGTCTTGGGAAGGCAAGACTGAGACATAGGGCAGGCTTGTCGTTCCCACCACCTCCCTTTTCTTTGCTCTTCTCTCTTTTAACCCAAACTGTAGGAGACCATTCTGCATGGTGTGGGCCCAGCTCCCACTGGGAGATGCACAGGACCCATACCCACGGATAGGTTCTCCCATGGGGAATCAGGCCTGCAATGTGCCGAGGCCACTTTGAGTCTTGCTCTTGCTAAAAAACTCCCTCACCCTGAGTTGAGGACGTTTATTGCAAAGTAACTTACTAAAATCCATGCTAAACCTTCTAAGGATGAGTGTAATCGATTCAACTACTTTTTGCCTTTTCATTTGCAAATATCCTTCTTCTATGATGTGATCAGCGGCATTGGCTGCTTTGTTTTCTGTAAAAGGTAACTACCTAAAGTGAACTTGTGCATAGTAAATGAGGACCATCATGTAATGTGCCAAGAAACCCAGTAAAGGCCGGTCACAGCAAGGGCCAAGGCCGTTGCTCCCCTTGAGAGAAAAGCCATGCTGTCCCTTTTCCTCCACCGGACTCAGTAGTCCATATGAATGTTTCATTTCATCCATAATGACGCAGACACTGTGGGCCGGTGTCTGCATCACCAAACCTCCCAGTGATTCCCTGTGTCGCGTGTATTCATATTGCATGCCTCCTCATTTCTTAAAAGAGTAACATTCTCACTGAAGTGTTAGGACTTAATGTGTCATTCTCTTTAAAGAGTTTGCAGTAGGAAGAATCTGTTGTTTTTGGAGGCTTACTATAGCTCAGAGCACTCCTGCAGAGTGATGGAAAGAAGGCGATGAATCTGTTGGCATTAGTAAGATGGATGTTTTTGGTACCCTACCGGACCATCCATGCAGGAAATTCTCTTCCCATTTATACATTGACTGAAGTTCTCTTAAAATAAACCTTGGGAAATACCTTAGGAAAAACTAATTTTTGGAACCACTCCTATTTGAAAAATCGTTATAAATCATGCCAGGCATTAACAGATTAAATCATGTTTGAAGAAACAGTGAGATTTAATTCACAGGGACATAAATTAGCTCTATTTTCATTTGTTAACATCTATTTTTAGTACACACGGGCAGTTCAAGTCAATATTTAGATTAAGAAAGCAATAATCTATAATTAGGAGTGTGAAGTTTAAAATTCTGACAAATTAGGTAGTCTTGGATATCACTAAATATTTTTTAAACTGTTCAAGTTATAAACATGTGATATGCTATTTGTTCTACAAAACAAATACCCTGATTTTCATTACTTTTTAATGCAATAAAATATTTTAATGTTTCAATTTAATGTCTCAAGGTTTTATCTAAACAGACACATTAAGTTTGTTGGTTTGTGTTTGCCTAATTATCTCTTTTCTGTTTTTAAAATGCCCTTTACTGGTCATTTTTTCTGTGTCCTTATTTTGGGGAAGATGTAAAAGTTGTAGCTAATGGCTGCACCATGATAACCAGTGTCCTACCTGGGTTTTTTGTTTGTTTAATTTTTATTGAATTTATTGGGGTGACATTTGTTAATAAAATTATGTAAGTTTCACAAGCCTATAATATATCATCTGTATATCGTATTGTGTGTCCATCACCACAAATCAAGTCTCCTTGCATCTCTATTCATTCCCCCATTACCTTCTTCGACCCCACCCCTTTCCCTCTGACAATTACTGTACTGTTGTCTGTGTCTATGAGGTTGTTTTTTTTCTTAATCTCTTCACCTTTTTCACTCAGCCCCTCAACCTTCCTCCCCTCTGACAGGTGTCTGTCTATTTTCTGAATCTGAGTCTGTTTCTATTTTGTTAGTTTATTTTGTTCATTAGATTCCACATATAAGTGAAATCATATGGTACTTGTTATTCTTTGACTGGCTTATTTCTCTTAGCATAATACTCTCCGGGTCCATTCATGCTGTCAAAAGGTGGGATTTTCTTGTTTTTAATGGCTGAATAGTATTCCATTGTGTAAATGTACCACAGCTTTTTTGTGGTACTCATCAACTGATGGGCACTTGGGCTGCTTCCAAATCTTGGCCATTGTAAATAATACTGCAATGAACATAGGGGTGCTTATGTTCTTTCAAACAAAATGACTGGACAAACAAAATTGAAACATACTCATAGATACAGAGAACAGAATGACAGTTTCCAGAGGGAAGGGATTTGGGGGGCTGGGCGAAAAAGAGGAAGGGATTAAGAAGTATGAATAGGTAGTTACAAACAATCACAAGATGTAAAGTACAGCACAGGGAACACAGTCAACAATATAGTTACAACTATGTACGCTGCCAGGTGGGTACTGGGAATATCAGGGGGAACACTTTTAAAAGTATATGATTATCTCACTACTATGCTGTATACATGAAACTAATACAAAATAATATCAAATGTAAATTGTAATTGAAAAATAAAATATGAAAAAGAAAAAAGTACCTGTTTCCATACTCTTATCAACATCAAATTTTGTATTTTTTCATGATCTTTGGTGAATGACAGAATGAAGGGAAAAGAAACAGTATCTCATTTTTCCTAATTAATGGTCATTACAAAAAATAGTTTCTCAAAGACGATAAAAGTAACTTTAACACCAAGAATAACAGATAACCAATATTAACACATTCATTGTATATACAAACATTTTCTGTTATGGCTTTTACTTTTGATGTTGTGATTACATTAGATAGATTTTTACCTATATATTCTTCCAATGATTCTAAGAATGTGTTTAATTTTTAAGTTTCGAGTTGTGGTAAAATATGCTTACATAAAATTTACATCTTACCCATTTTTAAATCCACAGTTAAGCATGTTTAGGTGTATTCACATCATCACGCTCCCAGTCTCCAGAACCTTTCTGTCGTGCAAACCTGAAACCATAGCCATTCAACAACTCTCCATGTCCTCTCCCCCAGCCCCTGGCAGCCGCCTTCTACTTTGCATTTCTGTGAACTTGACTCCCATAAATTCTCCATATACATGGAATAATGTGGTATTTGTTCTTTTGTTCCTGCCTTATTTCACTTAACATAATGTCTTCTAGTTCATCTGTGTTTTACTGTGTGTCAGAATTTGTATCCATTTTATGGCTGAATAATATTCCATTGCATATAAATATATATATATCATATTTTGTTTATTCACTCATCTCTCAGTGGATGCTCCAGAAGTGGAATTTCTTAATCACATAGTAATTCATCCGTCAGTGGACACTAGGGTTCCTTCCACCACTTAGCTATTATGAACAATGCTGCTATGAACATGAGTATACAAGTATCTGTTCATGTCCCTGCTTTTACTTCCTTATACCCATAAGTGGAATTGCTGATTGGTGTGGTAATTCTATATAATTTTTTGAAGAACTGCAGTACTTTTTTCCATAGTGACCACACTGTTTTACATTCCCACAAACAGTGTACAAGAGTTCCAATTTTTACACATCCTCACATACACTTATTTTATGGTTTTTTTAAATATAGCAGCCATTCTGATGGCTGAAGTGATCATTTAAATATCTTCTCCCTTTCTCATGTTCTACCCCTCTTCCTCTCTTCATATATTGGATCTGCTTCTATCTGGTTGTTAGCTTTATAATTTTGGGCTGGAAACATGGCCTCTGCTGGGTCCAAGCTCATCCTCATAACTTAGCAACCAAACAGAAATAGAAATGCTTCCCTCTTAGCTCCAACTTGAAAAATCTCAGGGAAGGACGCTGATTAGTATAGCTAACCCATAGACTCATCCTTTGGACCATTCGCAATAGCCAAAAGGGTATAATATGATGAACTCTTTTTGAGTCATATGCATATCTTTCTGGGAGGTAGGGGTTATTCTGCAATAGAATGGTACCTCTCAGCCTGACCATGGAGAGAATGAACAATTCCCCCAAATCCGTGATGGACTGAGTAGGACAAGTATGGCCTTGTGAAGAATCATTGTGAGCTAGCTAGTCAACCCAATGTGTGTCTACTACACAAGTCTTAATATATGTGTCTACTACACAGTTGAAACCTTGCTTGCTAGCGCTTGAGTTCTTCATTCTCTGCTGTTTTATTTTTCTCCTCTTTTCCACAAAGGATGTAAAAGAGAAGTGGAATACTCTGATGAATGATTTCCTTCCCGCCAACCTGTTTATCTTCTTTTAGAACCATGGTTTAAAGACAAGACCTACTATTTGATGAGAAGTATCCTCTACTTTAAAAGAGTTTTTAACTAGAAATTGTGTATTCACCTGCAACATTTCAAAATTCATATGTTTATACTCTTGTTCATGTACTTTTCAATTCTATCTTCTCTGAGAAGGTCAAATATTACATACCATCTGTTTCTGTGAACAGAAAGTACATTTTATGATGAACAGAGCTTTTGTAACTAAGAAAATAAGACTCTTTGTTTTAAGTATCATAATTTAAAAACCCCATGGTGGAAAACCAAATTATATAGTTTATTAATAAGTGAAGTGGTGATTCATCTATTGCTATTGCCATATAAAAGTTACATTTAAATGTAATACATACATATGTTTTACTTCCTAAAAAAGAATGAAGCCAAAATTAATGACAAATTAATGTTAAAATTAATTTTATGACAAGGAAATTTCCATTATCTTGTTCATCACTTAAATATTTTTTAAAATAATGTAGTATTCATCTATGTATCAGAAACAAACTTCTTTAATATTTTTTAAAATATATTAAATTATTTAACCCCTGATTCTAAGACCTTAGACCTCCAAAGTCATGAAACAGTGATAATGATTAATCTAAATTAACTGATGGAAAAAGAGGAACAGAAAAAATCTACTCCAATGTCTCACAAAGTGCTGATCATGGAATAGAGAAACTCAGATTATCCTGATATCCCCATTCAATTCCAAATCAATTTGAATTGTACTACCTCTAAGTATTAGGCAAAATTAGCATGAAATTTTAGATGAACAATGAAACTACAGAATAATATAACAATATAACAATGCTTTCCCAGATAAAAGACAAATAATCAATTTAGGGGGAGAAACAGTACAGTCATCAATATTAATTGTTTATTTCATTATACATACATTATAAATGGCCATTGAAACAATAAATTTTATAACTGTATATGCTTTGCTTAAGATGTCATGTTAGCCACTGATTGGACTTCTCTCTAGTGAAAATGCATTGAAATGTCTGAAATAATATGTAATAAAAGAGTTGCTTAGTGATAGGGCAGCCAGCTCTGAGCATTTGTTGTTGTTGTTGTTGTTGTTGAAAATATGTTCATTGTGTTATGATTTATACTTCTATGTTTCAAATTATAAACTACTAAAACAAAATATGTCAGCAGCTACAACAAAACTAGAAATGAAAATAAAAGGAGTTGAAAAATGATTGATTTACACTTTACCTTTGCAACTGTCTGTTCCTCGGAGAACTGTGACTTTTGCATCTTATTCATCTCAGTGTGATCAGGACCTGATACCTCCCCTGGCTTATAAAGGCCTTCAGGAAATGTGTGTCAAATAAAAGGAAGAACAAAAAGGCCTTGGGGGGCGGGGGGAGGAAAGGAAGAAAAGTGGGGAGGGAAGGGAGAAAGGAAGTTTTAACTTTTTTAAAAAATTTTCATTGTGGGTCAAATGTCACTTGAATAGAGAAGAACATCAGAGTCTCTGAGGCCCAGTGGCAGGAAAAAGGGGAACTCTAGAAGACCAGAATGCCAGAAGGCACCACATTTCTGCTACTGGGACCGTCTGTGCTCTGAATCCCCACTGGAAACAACAGTCTAGGTAACTACTAACAGAACAGTATATGAGGAACCTAAATTTGTCTGCAACTCGGTCTTTCTGTGCAATGACTCCTTTATAGGTTAGATTCTTACCAACCTTGAAGGCCAGAAAGGTGAGAGAATGGAGGGCATTCAAGCTCTATTCCTCCCCCAATCACCTCCAAATTTAATTATTTACTTGCCAAATGCCTATCAAACACCTGTCTGTCCTTTCCTTTAATCTTGGGTCTTTGATGTTAAAACAGGGTATATATCCTGATAACCTTACTGAATATCCAGATTTATACATACTCCTCAAGGATAACAGAAAAAATTAAGTGCCACTATCAGACTCTTAATAAATACAGGATGAAGGTTATTTCTAACCTCTTGGCATTAATGCTACTACTAAAATAAATTGCATTCTATATTCCGTTCCATCATTACTGTGATAACACTACCATGTACATCCTGAATCTGTGTACATGATGGGGAATGCCATCCTTGTTGAGATTCATAGAATGCCTTCTCATTAATTGCCTGACTAGTATTACAACTAGCCAAATAGCAAAGGTCAGAAAGATTTTTAATACACTGTGTTGGAAAGGATTAGGGAAATTGACCCTCAACTTTTGTGAGTATGAATTAGTACAGACACTTTGGAAGACAATTTGGAAATAGTTATCAAAATTTTAAAAGCATACAACCACAGATTTAGCAATTCCACTCCTGGGGATTTATTTTATAGACATACTTGCGTATCTGTGAAATATTTATGTTTTCAGATATACATTATATTAGCCAAATTTGTAAACAAACTAAATAGCCATTATAAGGGAATCATGGTGATAGTATTATAATGTGCCAATTTGGCTGGGCCACGGTGCCCAGATATTTGGTCAAACCCTCTGGATGTTTTCCATGAGGGTTTTTTGATGAGATTCACATTAAATCAGTGGACTTTGAGTAAAGCAGATTTTCCATGATATGCTGTGGGTCTCATCCAATAATTGAAGACCTGAATAGAACCAAGACTAACATCCCTTGAACAAGAAGGAATTCTGATGGCTTTGGGACTTGAAAAACAACATTGGTTCTTCTTTGGTCTCCAGCCTAGTAGCCTTTGACATGAACTGTAGCATCAGTTCTTTACAGGTTTCCTGCCTTCCAGCCTACATTGCAGATGTTGGATTTTCCCACCTCCATAGTAATTAATCACATGAGCCAATTCCTTAAAATAAATCTCTTTCTGAATATATATATCCACCTATTGTTTCTGTATCTATGGAGAACCTTACTGATGTAAGAACTGATTAAATAAAGCATGGTGCATCCATCCAATGGAACACTATGTAAGCATTAAAAAGGAATGCAGTATTTCTATAGGCATTAATATAGAATATTGTTCAAGAGGTATTCTTCACTTTAAAAAAGCCTCAGTATGAAACATGTATACAGTGATATATAGTTTCTACCCATATATTAGCTTCCTTGCATATTGAAAAGCTCTTTCAAGACATAAGAAACTGTGGGAGGCTGCTCTGCATGGTGTGGGCCCAGCTCCCACTGGGAGATGCACAGGACCCACGCCCATGGATAGGTTCTCCCATGGGGAATCAGGCCTGCAATGTGCCGAGGCCACTTTGAGTCTTGCTCTTGCTAAAAAACTCCCTCACCCTGAATTGAGGACATTTACTGCAAAGTAACTTCCTAAAATCCATGCTAAACCTTCCAAGGATGAGTATAATCAATTCAACTGCTTTTACCTTTTCATTTGCAAATATCCCTCGTCTGTGATGTGATTAGTGGCATTGGCTCCTTTATTTTCTGTAAAAGGTAACCACCTAAAGTGAACTTGTGCATAGTAAATGAGGACCATCTTGTAATGGGTGGAGAAACCCAGTAAAGGTCTGTCATGGCACAGACCAAGGCTTTTGCTCCCCTTGAGAGAAAAGCCATGCTGTCCCTTTTCCTCCACAGGACTCGGTAGTCTGTATGAATGTCTCACTTCATCCATAATGACTCGGACACTGTGGGCCGGTGTCTGCATCAAGAAACTGGCTCTGACTGGTGTGACACAATTGATTGGGCATTTTCCTCAGAGGCACAAGGTTGCCAGTGTGACTCCCAGTGAGGCCACAGGCCTGGGTTGAGGCCTGGTTCCTGGATAGGGCTGTATGAGAAGCAAGAGATTATCCCTTCCCCTTTCTCTAAAAATAATTTTTTTAAATCTTTAAAGAAGAAAAAGACATAAGAAACCAATACCAGTGTTTCCTCCGGGGAGGGGAACTAGACTTCTGGCAGCAGGGAAGAGAAATAAATTTATTTTTTACTCTATATTCTTTTTTACCTTTTGGTAAAAAGGTAAAAGGCATTTTTTACCTTTTGGATATTATAAAGTGCTTATATTAGCTATTCAAAAAATAATTGATTATTTTAAAATATTCTTACTTTAAGCCAAATGTATTTTTCATTGACAATTCTTTGTTGCATAGTTTTTGAGAGATTTGAGAGGAAGTAGAATTTTAGACCATTTAAAAATACAAATTTTATTGGTCTGAGTCTGAGTCATTATGTGTTATGGTGTACAATAATTTTATATTCTGCATTTGAAACAGCATTGTATTCACTTTGATTTCAATGTATTAAATTGGTATATGCATTCACAACATTATAAATAAAGGCATATTTATATGTAACTTAAATATTTGTAATTTAAAGTTTGAGTCATTTAAATTCAAGCAGCAGTTACAGTGTATTTCATAACTCCTTTTTTTAACATAACATAAATTTACCATTTTAACCACTTTTCGGTGTGCAGTTCAGAGCTGTTAAGGAGACAGACATTGTGGTGCAGACATCACCAGCAGCCAACCCCAGAGCTGTTTTCATCTTGAAAAACTATTTCATGGCTCTTCATTTTACTTCATTTCCCATAATTATTGCTATAAATGCAACATTTCTTTTATTCCTTTTATCTTTAAAAATGCTTAATAGAACTTTTAAATGGTAACTATAGCTAACAGACAGTATCAGATATTAGGAAGTTACTAAGAGAGTAGATCTTAAAAGTTCTCTCTTACAAAAACATACACACATACACACGCATTCAAACCATGTGAACTGATGGATGTATTAACTTATTGTGGCAATCATTTTACAACAGATACATATGTCAAATTGACACATTGTACTTCCGGCCAAGGTGGAGGCATAGGAAGATAAACTGTACTTCTTCACACAACCAAAAGAAGGACAACAACAAATTGAAAAACAAAAAAGAACCAGAACTGCCAGAAAATTGAACTGTATGAAAGTCTGACAACCAAGAATTAAAGAAGAAACATTCATCCAGACCTGTAGGAGGGGCAGAGACAGGCAGCCAGGGTGGAGAAAACACGAGGCAAGAAGGCAACTGGCGGGCCAGGTGGTCCCACATTTGCGTGGGGATAAACTGGGAGGATTAACTGAGGAGCAAGACAAACTGCACAACCCAGGGCTCCAGAATGGAGAAGTAAAGCCTCAAAAACCTCTGGCTGTAAAAAACTGTGGGGGTTGCAGTGGTGGGAGAAACTCCCAACCTTACAGGAGAGGTCATTGGAGACACCCACAGGGTCCCAGAATGTACACAAACCCACCCACGCAGGAATCAGCACCTGAAAGGGCACAATCTGCTTGTGGGCAGCAGGGGAAGTAACAGAAAGCTGGGCGAGAGCCCAGCAAGCAACATTGTTCCCTCTCAGACCCCTCCCCCACATACGGCACCACAACGCAGCACAGTGGGTTGCCCCACTCTGACAAATACATAAGGCTCTGCCCCTTATAGAATAACTGGTGCACCCAGACAAAGAAATATGGTCCAAATGAAAGAATCAAAACTCCAGAAAAAGAACTAAGTGACAAGGAGATAGCCAATGTACCAGATGCAGAGTTCAAAACACTGGTAATCAGGATGCTCACAGAAATGATTGAGTACAGACACAAAATAGAGGAAGAAGTGCAATAGAGGCTATGCAAAATGAAATGAAAAAATATACAGTGAAGGGAAGAAAACTGGAACTCAAATCAATGATTTGGAACAGAAAGAAGAAATAAGCATTCAACTTGAACAGAATGTAGAAACAAAAATTTTAAAAAATGAGGAGAGGCTGAGGAGCTTCCAGAACATCTTTAAACATTCCAACATCTGAATCATAAGGGTGCCAAAAGGAGAAGAGGAAGAGCAAGAAATTGGAAACTTATTTGAAAAAATAATGAAGGAGAGCTTCCTCAGTCTGGCAAAAGAAATAGACTTTCAGGAAGTCAGGAAGCTCAGAGAGTCCCAAAGAAGTTGGACTCAAGGAGGAACATACCAAGGCACATCATAATTACATTACTCAAGATTAAAGTTAAGGAATGTTAAAAGCAGTAAGAGAAAAAGAGACAGTTACCTACAAAGGAGTTCCCATAAGAGTAGCAGCTGATTTCTCAAAAGAAATCTTACAGGCAAGAAGGGGCTGAAAAGAAGTATTTGAAGTCATGAAAGTCAAGGACCTACATCCAAGATTACTCTATCCAGCAAAGCTTTCATTTAGAATGGAAGGGCAGATAAAGTGTTTCCCAGATAAGGTCAAGTTAAAGGAGTTCATCATCAGCAAGCCCTTATTATATGAAATGTTAAAGGGGCTCATCTAAGAAAAAGAAGAAGATCAAACCAATGAACAATAAAATGACAACAAACTCACAACTATCAACAACTGGAAATAAAAAAGACAAAAACAAAAACAAACTAAGCAAACAACTAGAACTGGAAACAGAATCATAGAAATGGAGATCACATGGAGTGTTATCAGCAGGGAAGGGGAGGGGGGATAACAAGGAAAAAGGTACAGGGAATAAGAAGCATAAATTGGTAGGTACAAAATAGGCAGGGGGATGTTAAGAATAGTATAGGAAATGGAGAAGCCAAACTTATATGCATGACCCATGGACATGATCTAAGTCAGGGGGCAATGCTGGTGGGAAGGGGGTGCTGGGTGGAAGGGGATAAGGTGGAGAAAAATGGGACAACCGTAGTAGCATAATCAATAAAATATACTTTAAAAATTGTCACATTATACATTGATGTCAATTGTATCTCAATAAAGCTGGTGAGGGGCAGGAAGAACTTTAAATATTCATCCCAACTCTAATAATACTTGCTAGAGTCAGATACCTCAGTGAAATCCATCAAAACATGCTACCATGTTCTTCCCACACACAAATGATACCTGTCATCTCTCTTCACTGTATTACTGTGATTCAATCTAGTTGTTTTTGGATCATAAAGGTTCTATTCTTTATCTAACTTAAACAGTTATTGAATTTTAATCTAGTGAAGAGTAATTCATTCTGAAGAAGCAAGTCCCAATACATCCCAGATACTCAAAGTAACTTGTTAAAAAATGTTTCTCCAAAGTATATTTCTAAAGGCAATTGTGAAATTTTGTGTTTAAAAGTCATGAATCCATAGCCAATACAATCATTGTTATTGTAAAAAAAAACATCCGGGATAAAAGGGATAAGTGGCAGCTTAGTTAGGCTTTTAAAAAAATATCTTAAACCATTTGAGAAGAATGAGAGTAATTGAAACATATGAATATCCTGTTAATGAGCAAGGCAATTGGGATCCAATAATCCCCAATAAGCCCAATGATGTATGCAAAAAAGCTACCGACCTCGTACATAAATTTGAGAATTTAGATATTTAGCATTCCTTATGTAACAGTATACATCAGAATAATATATGTATGCCCAGATGAATTAATGTCCCCTTCTTAGAAAACTCATCTGAATAAATTTATGTGCCAAAATAAAGAATAACAGAGGGAAGGCAAGAAAATGTAAGGGCTAACACAGCATTTTATGGTTTATCAGGATTTGAGGTATCATTACTTCACTTTAACTGTTAGTAGAAAAAAAAATACCCAGTACTATTTCATCCTTGCTAGCTTCTCTTTAAACATCTTTGTTTAATAATCACCATTCTATTCATTATTGTCTCATTATGTGAGAGAATATTAACAGCAGATACTAATGTCAGGAAGTAAAATATCTAATTCTTCTTTGGTTGAGCAGACTTTTGATTATTGCCTACCCACTATTAATTCCTCCTCTCCCTTCTAATAGCATTTAGGTTTTCTTTTGGGGAAATTACCCCAGGCTGTTGAGTGGGATTTATCTCACTCCTGACTGCAGGTATGGGTCCCATTGGCCGATTACAACCATATAACTCCATTTCTTTGCCCCTCTGAGTTGTTTGGGGAGAGTGATATATGTTCAATGTGATCTAGTAATTTTATAACTAATATTTTTCTTGTATTCTCTTATTGCTTGTAAGATTTTCTTGGAGTCTCCAAATATAGTCATATTATCTACAAATTATGGTCATTTTACTCCATCTTATCTTTTTTCTAATTTCATTCGTTAGTACCTCTAAAACTGTGTTAAAAAAAATTATCAGGTTTAACTTCTAGTGTATCCTGGACTTGTTCCTGACTGTAATGAGATGCTTCTAGTTTTTATCCATTCAGTGTGATGATAACTTTAGGGTTTAGGTAACTCTATCTTATATCAAAGGAATTTTCTCCCATTTCTATTTTGTTAAAAGATTTATTTTTAAAAACCAATAATTGATATTTAACATTATCAAATGCCTTTGTGGTACATGTAAAAATTATTTTATAATTTTCTCCTTAGATCTATTAATATGATGAATTATTCTATTTTAGATTTCCTATTACTAAATTATTTTTGTATTTTAAAAATAAATTGTACTTGATCTGGTATATTATAATCTTGCTGTGTTGTTCAAATCTACTTGCAATTATTTAAAGGGAATGTTGCACCCATAGTAATAACTGAGATTAGTTTGTGTGGCTTTTTAAAATGCAGTCATTGGGTTTCCTTAAAATAACTTAATGGGTTTCCTTCTTTTAATATGCTCTGAGACACTTTAAATACCATTGGAATTATCTGTCTTCCTATGAATTCCCTGTGAAATCTCTGGGCCTGATGCTTTTTGTCAAGAGAAGGAGAAAGAGGATTGGGTTTTTCACTACCATTTTATTTTATTTTATTTATTTTATTTGGCAGTTGGTCTGTTGGAGATTCTATCTCTTTTGGAGTTATTTTGGCAATTATCAGTATATTTGCCTACTTATAGCACACCTAAACAATATCATGAATTAGGTAGTCCATTGTTAAAACAGAGGACATAACTTTTTCTCAAGTGTCCATTTACCTATGCATCATCCCTATTTTCAACTTCATCTTTACACATAGTAAGTTATCGATAGTAGAATCAAGTAGTCTCATGATTCTTTTGATTTCTTCTGCATATGTGATTAGTTTCTTATTCTGTATATTAGTGTTTTCTCTGTTTTTGTTGTTAAAATTATTTAACAGTTCATATTCTATTGTTACTGTTTTTCTTTTAAAAGTTTTTGCAGCCCTGGCTGGTGTAGCTCAGTGAATTGAGCACTAGCCTGTGAACCAAAGGGTCCCTGGTTTGATTCCCAGTCAGGGCACACGCTAGGGCCAGATTCCCCAGTAGGGGGTGCAGGAGAGGCAACCACATATTGATGTTTCCCTCTCTCCCTCCCTTCCCTTCTCTAAAAAGAAACAAATAAAATCTTTTAAAATTTTTTAAAGTTTTTACATATATTTATCAGTTTTACTACTTTTACATTTTTTAAATTATTAATCTCTGTTTTATCTTTTCTTATTTTTCCTTAAGATTAATTTGTAGTTTATTTTTTAACTTATTAATTCATGTATTTTTCTTTTTTCTTTTTTATTAATGGAATTGTCTTGTGTCTACAAAATTACCATGCATTGCTTTACCTGTATCTCATTGGTTCTGACACAGCTTTATATTTTTGGTATTTCCTATATAGTCTCTAATTTTAGATTGAATTTTACCTTTCACCCAAGAGTTAAGAGAGCGCCTGCTTTTCAAATTGCTAGGTAGTAGTGGTAGAAGCTTTGTATAATCTGGTTATGCTATTAATTTCTACTTTTACTGCATTGTGATCAAAGAATGTTATCCACCTTTTCCTTTCTGCAAATTTGTTGAGGTTTTTTTAAATGGCTTAATACATGGTCAATTTTTATAAGTTTTTATGGACTTTAAGATATATTCTCTGTTTTAACAACAAGGACTATCTCAGTCATGACATTATTTAGGTGCACTGTAATTTTACTTTTTTTTGTCTTCTTGATCTGTTGTGTACTAAAGTAATTAATCTCCCACCACTGATATATTTACATTTCTTTTTACTTTACTTTCTATTTTTGCTTTATCAATTGAGTATGTTGTTTTATGTATATTTCTTGAATTCAGCACTGAATTTCCTTTGTGATACAATTGAAATATACTTTTATTCTAGTAAGTGAGTTCAGTCTGTTTATATTCATTGACTTGACAGAGATATTTGGTCTCAGTTTTTCATATTTTTGTAATTCTTTTATATTTTTTAAAATATGTGACTACTAGTCAGTTTCCTTTGATTTTTTCCTTGTGTATTTATTCAGCTAAATAGGAAGACTTGTATTGTTCTAGTTGTTATCTTTACAATTGCAACTTTATATAATGCTGCAATCCTCTACTACTTTCCTACCATACCATTCATTAGATTAATATATTTCTTTTCCACCTCCTACTTCTTCTCTACCACATTGTATTTACCCACTGACTCTCAGCTGTTACAGATAAGGCAATCAGCATAGCTATGTGGGATTTCCTTTCTCCCATCCAGTCCCCTCACCCCTTGTAACTCCTGTTAGCTTTTCATTTTTACATTGTCAGGTATATAAGATTTACATTTGGTTCTGTTACTCTAATCCCCATACTGTTTTGCTCTTAGGTAAATATATCCATTGCTCTCTACCAGTCCTCCATAGCAGTTTCTCAGTTGGCTCTGATGTTTGCCATCTGATAAACTCATTAAGTAGGGCTCAGGGAACAATGTGCATGCTCAGAACTTTGCCTTAAGCTTCTACACTTGAGCAACAAGTGTATATCTTCTTTGGATCACATCGTTTTTCCTTGAAGATTTTCTAGCATTGAATATTACCATGGAGCAGTCTGAAGCTAGCTTTATTTTTTTCTATATCTTTGAAATTCAGCACATTTAATAAGCTAAGTCTGTTCTGAGTGAGTTGCTCCTTGAATATATTGGGTCCTTTCAAGTTATAGGTTTAAGTATTCCTTTATTTTAGGAAATTTTTCTATAATTATATCTTTAAATATTATTTCATTACTTTAGATTTTTTCTCCTCACACTTCAATTATGTGACTGGCTTTCCTTTGCTTGCTTTCTAAATCTATCATTGCTTTCCAATTCTCTAACATTTTTCTTCATTTTCGTTGCATCTTGCTCTCTTCCTCGTTACCACCCCGTACATCTTTTCTGTCCTTTTGGCAGGACCTCCTTGCCCAGGTGTTCCTTCCCATTTTGCTTTCATTTCTGTGATGTTACATTTTTTCTTCCACTATTTCGTGAGCACTCTCAGCTCACATCTTATTTCTTCCTGTTGTGTTAACATATGTTCCACAACCTCGTATCTCCACTTTATGGCTTTTCCCTCATGGAGCAGATTTGTTCATTCTGATTTTAAGATTCATGATGTAATGTTTGATCATAATTTTCAGCTGCTCTATGGAAATATTTTTCTGGTTAAGATGCTTTACCAATCCTGTGATTCTTCTTCTTTTTCTTTGTGTAGCATCTTTGTATGGATATTGTGCACATTCTTTTTTGATTACTTATATCTGAAGCAGCTGAGCATTTTCTATACCACTGCTTACAAGAGTTTCATTTGGTGGAAGGACCAGGGCCAGTTACTGGCTAACTGAATTTTTTTTCTTCCTTTTCTTGATTACAGTTTGCATTCAACGCTATTTTGTACTAGTTTTAGGTGTTGAGTTTGTTTTTATAATCTTGATTTCGTGTAATTTTGTTTAGCCTTTACTTCTCCTCAGCCAGTGGAGACAGACAGGGAATTTTCCCAATACATTTTTCTTTTCCTGCTCTGCCATAGAGACAGACTGGTTCCTGTAAATATAGTTTGTCTACCTAGTTCTTCATTTACATTCTCCTCCCCAGCTTCTCAGAACAAAACGATTTTGGTTCTGGAAATAAAGAATTACCTTTCATCTTCAAGAAACATTCTTTGCTGTCTCTAAGATTTACATCCGGGGGCCCTCTCTCCGTTTTCACTGAGTGCGGTCCTGTGTGATCGCCCTGCCTTGGGGGAACCTTTCTGCTTGTTCCACCTGCTGTAGTTTGGGATTTTAGCTGTTTGCTTAGTTTAATAAAATAGATAGCTTGTGAGCTTCCTTCCTTCCTTCCTTCCTTCCTTCCTTCCTTCTCTTCTTCCTTCCTTCTCCTTCCTTCCTTCTCTTCTTCCTTCCTTGTCTTCTTTCTTTTCTCTTTCATCCTTTATTTCTTTCATACTTCTTGTTGTTTTTTAGTGATTTCCAGGGAAAGAGGAGAGAAATGGCAGCTTCACACTGACATCTTAGATGCGTTTTGAAGGTAAAAACAACAGAACTTGATGATTAATTACATATGAGAAGTGAGATTTATGACTTGATCAATAGGTGGGATGTGGTATCATTCACCAAGATAGGGAACCCTAGAGGTTTCATAAGATAAAAACCATTGAGTTCAGTCTTATACATGTTAAGTTCTAAATTGCCTATGAAATATTTAAATGCAGATGCTAGGTAGGAAGTTGGGAAACAATAGCTCAAAGAAGAGGTTTGCACTGGAGACTTATCTAGAGAACTATTCATGGCCTTGGATGAAAGCTTAGCGAACCCCAACATTTAGAAGCTGGTAGATGTGGAACCATGAAGAGGTGAGTCAGAGAGATAGAAGAAAACCACGAGAGTGTGATCTCCCAGAAATCAAGAAAGAGAAGCCCTGAAAAGCCTGACTGCTTCCAGGAAGAAGTAGTGAACTTGTGAAATACAGATAAAAGGTAAAGTAAGATGTAGATAGAAAGTTGTACATTGGATTTGGCCACGTGAAAGTCACTAAGAACAACCTGTGGTACCTAGTGAGAACAGTCTTGGTGGACTGTGGGACCCAAGCCAGACTGAAGAGTCCCGTGGAGGGGATAGGAAGTGAGAAAGTAGACATATTTTGCTATGAAAGCAAACAGAGAAATGTACAGTAGTTGGAGAGATGATAACAAGGAAGACTTTTTAGAATGGACAACCCCAGAGCATGTTTGTAAATTACTGGGAATGATCCCAGAGAGAGGGCGTGGTTGATAACTCAGGAGAGAGAGGGGATAGCTCAAGGAGCGAAGTCCTTCAGGTGGCTAGAGCAGCTGGGACCTAGAGCAGGTATTGGATATCTGGAAGGAGAGGGAATCCAGGTCTGTATAGGTAAAGGTGGAAAGCTGGAAGTTCCTGTCTGATGGCTTCTATTTTCTCAACAAAGAATGAAGCAAGATTGTCAGCTGAGAGTTTTGAGGTGCTATGAGGTAGCAGATAGAGAATGGAGAAGAAAGCATGCAATAGTATTTTTGAGAGCCAAAAACAAAGCTACAGGAAAAGTAGTATGATGGCTTGCACATAGGACACTTTTGAGGACTAAAATCCCAAAAGTAGAGAGAAGGCCAAAACGTAATTTTCTCTATCAACGTTCGGCTGCTTAGGTGCAGGGCAAGAGAAAGTGAGGTAGTTGGGCTCTTGCTGAGTTGGAACTAGCCAATCAGAGAAATCAGTGCAGGAATCAACAATGTGTTCTTGGAGAATTTCAATGGTGGATCCTGAACCTGCAACTGGACAAAAAGGGACATGAAGAGCAGGCCAGGGGTAGTAAGAATATGCTGGGATGGATGTAA
This sequence comes from Phyllostomus hastatus, assembly GCF_019186645.2. Classification (NCBI taxonomy): domain Eukaryota; kingdom Metazoa; phylum Chordata; class Mammalia; order Chiroptera; family Phyllostomidae; genus Phyllostomus; species Phyllostomus hastatus. The sequence continues at coordinate 13,698,396 of NW_025333498.1, read as the reverse complement.
CTGGTAGACTGTTAGTGTGTTGGCTTTGTTGGCTAGGTGTTCGTTTGCCAGTTAGGTGCACACTTATATTTTTCTCATCTTAATCAAACTCTGCTTATCTCTCAGTGGCATTGAATTTGTATTTTTCACTTTACCATATGCCTAAAAACATTTTGCTGGATTCTACTCATAATTGAGGGTGGAGGACTGGAAGATGCATGAACATTCAAGATATAAAACATTCAAAGTTGTGGTGAGGGGGGCTTCAATATTGTTTGTGTGCTTGTGTGCTTGTATATAATTCTTGATTTTGTTATTTAAGAAAGGAAAAAAAAATGTACCACCCTGCTCCTTACATTCAGTCATGTTCTGCGTCCTTCATCAAGAGCAGTCTACTTCTGGAGCAGACTTGTGCCTGACCAAAATCCTGCAGCAACAGGGTTCAAGGACACGGGCGAGAAATGGTTAACAACAACCAAAATATGGCTAGTGATAGAAGGAATCAATTTCCCAGAGGGAAACCTTTGGAAGGACAAATAAATTAACCAAATCTTGTATATCTGAACTATATGATATAGAGAATATATATTTAAAGGTAATGGAAATTAAAATAAATAAAATAAATTAGAACCAGGTAGCATTAAATATAAGTCTATCTGCTTTCTAAGATTCCTTTATATTTTTATTTGCTTTACTTATACCTTTAGTTTTGTTTTTACCATCCCAGAACACTCTCTCTGATACCACAGACAGTTGACCTTCTAATAACACGGGGCTTAATGGTGCCAACCCCTGAGCGAAAAGTCTGTGTAATTTTTGACTCCCCAAAAGCTCAGTTGTCCCTTGGTATTCATGGTGGATTGGTTTCGGGACCCTGCCCAGATACCTGCTCCCAGATTTTATAAAAGACTTTTCTTTCCAGCTGAAAGACAGGGCTTCTGTGAGAGGTCAAAAGGAATCTGTGCCTACGGATCTGGGCACGTAATGGCCGTCCACAGGGTGGAAGGAGAGGATGGTGACATGACTTCTAGGGAGTCAGGAAGATGAGACGGTGGGCAGAAGCCCCCAGCCAGGGCAGAGGCAAGAAGCCCTCAGAGAAAGAAACTGTGTGAGCTACCAGGGAAATTTTAACTTGTAAGTCTTATCATGTAGTTAACTCAGAACCAGAAGCCTTATTCTAAAAGTGATTTGTATTTTTCTATAATTATATCCATTTACTTTGACCTTACTGTCTAGTAAAGATAGTTTGAAAATGGCAGTGTGTCAGTTCTGCTAAATAGAACCAAAGAAGAGCACTTCATGTCTGGGCCTGGGAGTCAGGTGTGGATAGGTCAGGGGAATCAAAATGAGAAAACCTAGGGAAAGTGAGACAGATACAGGACGCTTTCCTATCTTCACACTAATTTCTGCACCTTATCTTCAATAAAAGCTTGGAGGGCATGGTGTATTGTTTTACTCATCTGCATTCATTTATTCTCCAGATGTCAAAAGCTCACCTCTCTAGAGGAAGATTGGTCTCCATCTGTTTAGTTTGTGAATTAGGTTTTGAAAAAAACCTTAAAATCTATACGTTGTGAACTACTTTTGGCAATTTTCTCTCTGTATCCCATGGTAAAGAATTTGACTATCACTGTTTATTACTTTCTCCTGAAATCAATTTAAAGCAATAGTTTTGTTGTTGTTTTGGAAGTTGAGACTTGACTCTTTTTATATATAAAGTGACAAATATTTTTACAGTTCTATAAAGATGGAATGGAGTTTAGTAACAAAGTAGGAAGATCGTGAGACTTTATATTTATGAGTTGTCAAACAGGACATATTTTAGTAAACTTTTTGTTTGATTTACAACTTTTGAATATTGTATGTGAGCCTCCATTCACAGTCCTGCCCAGGTCTCTAGGGCAATGGGCCTTGTCCAGGGCACGGGAAAACGCTGGAGGCTGAGAGCAGAGTTCTAGAGCTTCCGTTAATCCAGGTGACTAAGAGCAGGTCACAACCCCTCAGGGCCTCGATTTCCTTCTAGGTCAAATGAAAATCTTACCTGCGTATTTCACAAAGTGGCCACATGATAAAATGAGAGAACAAACTTGACATGTTATATCTAAAATAATGCCACATATAATGTGTGTAGCAAGCAATGCACACCACTGTGGTTTTGGTATTACCCATACATGTAACATTAGTGCACAACCTCTGCTTTCTATAGTGTATGTCAGGCAAGACATATTTACATCTCATGAACTACTTTAATATTATGGAGCAATGTTAAAAGCCTTATCAACCTAAACCTATCTTGACACCAGCTCTGAGAGTATAAGCCAAAGGCAGCATAATGCTTTTGAGTGTCATTTAATTTAGCATTTCTCAGCTTCTCAAATAGGTCATGTTATGTGTGAGACAGAGATCCTGTTTAGGGACAGTACTTTACGTGTGTGTAGGTTTTCAGGCCTTACCCCGAGGAGCCCCAGGCCTCCCAGTGGTTGTCTGAGGACAGGTTGTGTTGGGCGCAAACTTATCACTGAATAAATAATTAATTGAATCAAGCTACTACTCAAATATGTATCAATCACCCATGGCATACATGGCTTTGGACAAAGCTGCCCTCGTGGAGCTTTTAATCAAGTAGAAGGAACAAGGCAAATCTAAAACTACCGAGGAGAACAGGAAAACCGGGGAGAAATGAGGGAAGCAGCTCTGTGGGGATTAGTGGTCGCATCAAACCCGCCGGGAAAAGCAAATGTTGCATAAAGATCCTGAGGTTGGTGCTTCATCTCCTAGGACGGGTGGGCGTCGGGGAGACAGAGGTCACCCTGGAACACTTGTCCAGCATTCTCTGCAGGAGGACTGTGCACGTTACTGTGACGGCCCGCACAGAGGCCTCCCTGGGCTCAGGACGTTTCTTCACCTCCCTTATGGAGGAAGAGCCTGGGCTCAGACAGAGGGCCAGACACCCTGTCAAGGTCAAACAGCTAGAAAAGCTTGGTCCTGGTTTATAATGTCAGCCTTTCTGACTGCTCTTTCCAGGTTAGCAATTTTTCTCAGTTTTCAGTTGTTTTCTTGCTGCTTTAATGATTTTTTTTTTGGCCATTCAGTTACAGTACTGCTCCTCTAATGTTTTTAAATAGACTTTCTTTTTTAAAATATTCATAAATGAATGAATTTTAAAAATGAACTTTATATCACAACTGTATCACAAGCTACAAACTGAAAATAACTCTAAAAATAAATGCAATTCAAACAAACAAATATGAAATGTCATCAACTTCTGAAAACACACTAGTAGGGTCAAAGGCTCTGAACCCCGTCTTACTTGCTCTTTCTTAAAATGGGAAATTTGCAAGTGTTAAGAGAGATGGTAAAAACACACGGACACCAAACTGAGGCTTCTTGAGGTCAACCAAAAAGAGAGAGATGAAAAGACTTTCTCACTCTGTGATTCAATGTCTTTAACACATATGTCTGGGAACCACCTAAGCATCCGACCACATCTTTGCTCTATTCCTCATTCCTTATCGTAGCAGAGGGTCTAGAAACAAACCCGGGGAAATGACCCTCCCCTGGAACTGGAAGGAAGATGTCAGGAACCTCAGGTCAGCAACACCCACGGCCATGCTGCTCATCCTTAGGAAATGTTCCATACCCTTAGCATCCTTGTCCAGCAGGAAGGTTGGGTTCTCTCTCCCTTAGCGCCTCTGGAGCGGAAGGAGGACTGAAGTAATCACAAAGACCCCTGAAAGGTCTAGTCCTGCAAAAGTTTGGGCTGAGTAAGTATATTCTGGCTCTGAGGTTGCTTACATGAGTCTTATTTTTCAAATTAGGCCCTGGGATATGGAGCAAAGTGGAATTCATTTTGCTGATTTTATTCAACAATATTGGGGGAAAACTTCATTTTAAATTTTTGTGCACCTGAGGGGTCTGTCAGCATACATGCCCAAACATTCCACTTTTCCGTGTGGACTAATCTTGTGTTTGAGTATATGCATGTCTATGTGTTTTACAAAGCCCAAAAAATGGGGCACTGCTGTGTTGCTGGGCAGATAAAGGCATTGATACTTGTAACGGTCACTCTCAGGTATTAGGATCTTTGGCTGTGATCAGCATTCCCCCATACCTGGAGGCAGTAACGTTTCCTCGCTACAATCTCACCGAGTAAATAGTACAATGAAAATAAGTTTCAGTCATAACTCTTACCACTTCTTACCACCTCTACTCTACCTCCTGGCTGGGTCCTCCTTTATGACACACCAGAATGATGGCACAGCTTCCTCCCTGCTTTCACCCTCTCCCTCTTAGAGCCTATTCTTCACACACACACACACACACACACACACAGCTTTTTAAAAGCATAAGTCAGCCCTGCCTGGTGTGGCTCAGTGGATTGAACACCAGCGTGTGAACTGAAAGGTCGCCAGTTTGATTCCCAGTCAGGGCACATGCCTGGGTTGCAGATCCCCGGTTGGGGGTGTGTAAGAGGCAACCGATCAATGTATCTCTCACACACTGATGTTTCTCTCACTTTCTCCCACCCTTCCATTTCTCTAAAAATAAATAAATAAAATCTTTAAAAATATATAAAAAAATAAAAACATAGGTCAAACTATTTCACTGTACTGCATGGACCCGTGATATGTACCCATCTCACTCAGAATGAAATTCAAAGCCGTCACAATGGCTCGCAGGCCCTGTGTGATCCGGCCCCCCGCTACCTTTTTCTCCCACACTCTCTTCTGCACTCATTGTGTTCCAGACGCTCTGGACTCTGCGCCCTTCCTGAAAGAACTCATTGTTTCAAAGAGTTTGCCTTCTGATTTTTCTCTTTGGGATTGTAAAAATGATAAATTTGTTAAAAAACAAACAAACTGACCAACAAACAAAACAGAAAAAATGAACTACTTTACAAAGAGTAAATTACAAAAGGAATGCTCAATTTATGTTCAAGTTCAGATTTGTAACAAAATGGGAAACTCAGGAAGCTTTTCATAGCTAGGGGAAGATACTAGTCAGAACTGCCCAACTGCGATTTTGATTTATTGTTTTCCATTTAAATGATATCTTAGCAAAGGTGGAATAAGCCATTGTGATGATATGGGAGTGGTTGACCAAAGTAGGTTAATTTAGTAATAATAGAAATAGTTTTAAAAGTGAACAAACACTCTCAGTGAACAAATGCAAAGCAGCATGGATATTTTTGTGGCTTGGTTATAACCCAGCTAGAGCGCTTCCTCAGACGCCCTTGGCCTCACATCTCTCCAGGTCTCTGAGCTACATGCCCTGCCTCCACTGGCCCTCAGTGACTGACCCAGGACAAGCCTCCTGACCAGATCAGCCATAAGCTTAAGCCCCTGGCAAAGAGGATTCAATCAGGGAAACAGAACCACTATGAGTTATGTTGAATAAGGAATTTATTATAGAAATCAGACCTCCCCATTTGTGGGCAGTGAGAATCTGAAAAGGGGTTGCTGAAGGATCAGAAACCAGCCCTGACATGAAGGAGTTCAAGCTTGCAGGTCAGTCTGGAAGCTAGGCACGTCCAGCTGGCATGGGAGTCTACAGAAGGGTGTGGACTCTCTGTGACCACCACCTCTGTGGGTCCGTGAAGTCTGTTAACTTGGCTGTGGTCACGGTTATTCGGCAGACAAAACACAGAACAAACAAGTATGCTCCTGCCTCTGGGCATTTTTCTCTGGCCACCTCTAACCAATGACAATTTTAGAGTTTAATGGCTGCTACTTTTGTTGAAATAAAACTCAAATTTCACGTAACTTCAGTTTTGTCTATCTTAACAAATACACACCTGCAATATGGGAAAGGAGATTCTGGGAGACATAGTTTCCAGCATAACCAGGTTGCCTGTAGAACAACCCAGCATGATTCCCATCCCAGGGCTGCAGAGCATGGGGTTTATCTCTAGTTACAGGAGGGGCCAGATCACTCAGCCTGGAGTACGTTTTGATCAGTGGGAGATAGCAGCTGAAGGGAGCTGGCAGCTAAATTTCTTCTTTGGCCCTCGCTGTAATAGATTGCTCTGGGGCCCAGGTTTTTTTTAATAAAGCCTGTCCATAAACACTTCACATGGCCAAGCAGATGACTGTCTTTTCAGGTTCGTGAAGCATAGACCAGGTTGGTGATATTACACCACATACAGCCATGCCTCAGTACTCATCAGCTTCAGAACTCATCAAACCCTGTGCTTGTTGCATTTTGATAAAACAAAAATGTTTCAGCACTCAGTGCTTGCTTCGGGCTTCTAGTACTTGCTAGAATTTGTATGAGTCATGCTGCCATCCTGTAACAGTCCCCTCTGACAGCTGTCAGTCTGTTCTCTGTATCTGTGAATCTGTTTCTATTTTGTATGTTAGTTTACTTCGTTCATTAGATTCCACACAAAAGTAAAATCATATGGCATGGTACATTTACACAATGAAATACTACTTGGCCATAAAAATAAGGAAATTAACTTTTGCTACAGCATGGATGGATGGAGAGTATTATGCTGAGTGAAATAAACCAGTCAGAGAACGACAAATACCACTTCATCTTTCAATGAAGCATTAGCATTTTCAGCCTTCTTGAGAAATACCAGCTAAGGTTGCACGCAATGAAATGCAACAAAAGTGAAGTGTGAGAGTTGTATGAAAAGCATTGATGGTGGGGATTATGATTCGTGTGAGGCTCAGCTCATTTGCTTGTTATGAAATTGTAGCATTAATCGTATTTCGAGAATGTCATTATCTTCCTTCGCTGAAAAAGTCCATGAACAAGTGCTTCTCTGAGACAAATAAAACAAATGGATTGGGGAGCAGAGAAACTTTTAGCCAACATGTTACTTGTCACCTAAACTCTCAGCAAAAATATACATTTAATGAGCCCTGGACAGTGTGGCCCACTTGGTTAGGTGTGGTCCTGCAAAGCAAAAAGGTCACAGTTCAATTCCTGGTCAGGGCACCAGGGCGTGTGCAAGAAGCAACTGATCAATGTTTCTCTCCCTCTCTTTCTCTCTCCCTTTCCCGTCTCCAAAAGTAAATAAATAAAATCTTTATTAAAAAAAGAGAATGTAAGCCCTGGCTGGCGTAGCTCAGTGGACTGAGTGCGGGCTGAGAACCGAAGTGTCGCAGGTTCGATTCCCAGCTAGGGTACATGCCTGGGTTGCAGGCTATAACCCCCAGCAACCTCACATTGATGTTTCTCTCTCTCTCTCTCTCCCTCCCTTTCCTCTCTAAAAATAAATAAAATCTTTAAAAAAAATAAATAAAGTCTTTAAAAAAAGAGAATGTACACTAATGAAAACATCACTCTCTGGCAACTTCTGAGCAATAACACTGTCATAGCTCAAAAAGCAGTGAAAAGACTATCATTCATGTTTACGTATGTATGTCAATCTTGGTTTTCAAATTTTTGCGAGTCACAGAGTGGAGAAACTGACTTGGTATGCAATGTCTGCTGTCTTTAATCCACTTCCCCAAAGCCATCATATCTTATTTGATCATTAATCAATGAGACAGGTAGTAGACTTTTGTCGTGATATTTAAAACCTATATTTTAAAATAACAAAACACACGGAGATAAAATGGAATAGAATGGAAAATGTGCGAGCATTCTTCTGATAACACATGAGAGTTAGGTCTTGATCGTTTGCCTCCCCTCCCCGAGTTCACGGTTGTTGTTTTTTTTTCTATTAAAGGTTTTGTGAAAAATAATTGAGAAGTACTACTTTGGTTAAAGATTCTGTGCGCGCTCTTCTCATCTCTTTTCACACTTTCGGATTTTCTTCTACATGGGGCTTTGCTTTTCTTTTTAGAAAGAAATCAGTCTCAGTAGAGTTCTATTCCCAGAACCCAGGTGGAGGGAGTAAAAGGTGGGGATGATCAAATGAAGGTCAGTGCCCAGGTGGTGAGCTTGAGAAGGCTGTTATTCACAGGGAAGGAGTAAAGGTGAAACTGCGACGTGTCCAAGGGCCAGGGTCTATTATTTTTATGCCAAGGCAATGTAAGAACGTTGCTAGTTAAGATGGAAGAAGCTAATTCAAAACGTAGGATTGGAGTTTCAAGAGAAATTTTGAGAAAAAGTGCATAGAATTGACTAAGTTTCATAGCAAATACTGAGACACTATCGCAGTTGCCTCAGTGGGTAACAGTATCTTCAACTTTTGAAGGCACCAACCCCCAACTCATCCAATTCGGACCCCTCGAGAGCCCACAAAGCATTCCAGTGCTCTTTCTCTAACAGTTCCTGTTACAATGTGTTCTCTGGATTTTCTTCCCCTGAAGGTGGTGATGGCAGAAAGGTCTTGAGATATTTCTGAGATTTTCTCATCCTTTCACAGAAAAAACCTCTGTGCAAATATTTAATTTACCTAATTCTTTTCCAGCAAAATTGCCTTCAGATTAATCTGCCCCCCTGCACAGGCTGGGATGGGTTGTAGTGAGGTGGGTATTTAAGCAACCGATGCGTTCTTTCCCAAGTGCATCTCGGCCTGAGAAGTTTTTGCTCCCGAGTGTCAGGGACGGCGGGGAGCAGGTACACGGTGCGGCAGGTTTACTGACCACCCCGAGTGACTGCCTTGGTCAGGGGCTTGGCAGCGCCTCCCGGGAGGCCGCCGACCTGCCGTTCCCTTCTGAATCCGCTTTCTCACGGTGCTGGCTGGGGCCATTCCAGGCCACCCTTTGCGAACGCCGGCCCCCACCGCCCCTCGCCTGGGAGGGCGGGGACGCTTCCCGGGTGCTCAGGCCCGGAGAAGCCCCGTCTCCTCGGCGGCGATCTCTGGAACCAGAGGTTCCCCAAAGGGGCCGGGCCCGGGGTAAGCCCAGGCACGGGGAACCAGCGAGTCCGAGGTCCGGAGCGCCTCCCCCGCGGCTCTCCCGGCGGCGTAGTAAGGAGTGCGGGGCGGCGCAGGAGCGCCGCGGGAAAGCCGGCCACTTGCGGTTCCACGCCCGCCCAGGCAGCCAGCCGGGGGCGGAGAGCCCGGAGCGCCGCCCAGCCAGCGCGCCCCGCCCGTGGGAGAGGAGGGGCTGCGGCGCGGCGGGCCACTGGAGGCGCAGCGCCGCCGCCGCCGCTGTCGGTGCTGGAGACCGCGGCTCTGCTCCCCAGCCAGCCAGCGCGCCCGTCCGCCCGCCGGGGCCGTCTCCCGCCGCTGCTGCCGCAGGATCGGCGGCGCCGCCGCTCGCCTCCAGGTAGGTGTCCTAGCTGCATAGGTTACCCCCGGAGCGGATATGACGGTGCCCGCGCCGGGGCTGGGGGCATTGTGCGTCCGGAGGGCCGTGGACTCAGAGGGGCGCACGGGTGGGTAGCTCGGTTTTGGGCCCCAGAAGCATCGCAGTCCTCTGGGGGCTCGCCTGCCCGCACAAGCCCGGCGTCCGGGAGTCGGGGGCGGTGGTGCTATTCCAGCCTGGCGGCCGAGATGGGAGGGGGCGTCTGGGTCACGGTCCCTACTCGCCCCCCTCCCCTCCCCTTCGTTGTCGGGGAATTCCGGCCGCGTGGCTCTGGAACCCACAAATCCCCTCAAATCCCCGCGCCGGCTCCCCCAGGCTGCTGGGGGATGAAGCTGGGGCAGGCAGAAGGACTGATGTAATTGTCAGCGGAGAACGGAGCCCGCGCGGGTGCGAGCGCCCGCGCCAGCTCCAGCTAACGCCTACGCTGCACCTTTCAGGGAATCCTTGGAGCCGGAGGAGCGGCCCGGGAAGTTAGGCATTTGGTTTTATTGTGCGCGTGCACTGCGGACTGTCCTCACGGGGCATCCCTGCCCACCAGGTGCTGGCGCCCCTGCAGCCTCCTCTGCAGCCCTCGTCCACACCCCGGGCAGGCCAAGTCTGCTTTCCCTGGTTCAGACCGGGACAGCGTTTGCATTGCAGTCAAGACGTGCTTCCCCTGCAACCAGCCGGGAACTGCCCGCAGATTGGGTCGCCCGAGTATCTGGGGGAGGAGGGGATGGGAGACCTGGGGAGGAAGCGGGGAAGAAGTAATGACAGCAGCAGATTTTATATTTTAAAGCCTCTACTGTCTATAGACACATCTGCATGGTATCTTTTAAGCTTTTTTTTTTGAAAGTTATGACCTATGCTAATTTTGTGGCAATTCAGTGATATACATGACGGTAGCTTAAACAGAGAGACCTAAAGCTGGGGAAAGCATTACATAATGGACATGGAGCAAATGACAGGAAACTAAGTGAACGTACTGGATTACCGGATTCTTTCTTTCTCCCGGACGCGAAAGTCCTATAGGCTTTTTCTCTATTACAATTTCCATTTTTCAGTCGCTGGACTAGTTTTAACAAATTGTATGTCGTATTCAGTTGTGATATCTTTCCAAATAAAATACTTTCTATTGAATGTCTTTTCTTAAATTTAAAAATTGCAGGCTAATGGATGGTAATATCACAGCTAATTAAATGTGGCCTTTCTTCAAAGGTAAAATTTTAAAATATCTCATTTTAATATCCTTAACTTTGTTTTCCTCTTGGCTGTAACCCTCCCCCACTTTGTTTTTGGAAGCCTTTCTACAGTTTTAGGTACTGCAAACTCCCAGTGTTGATATTCCTATTTAATGTTACAGCATTGCAGATACAAAGACTAATAATAAATGAAACAGAAGACCTCGCAGTAACTCAGAGCAAGCCGAGTTCCCAAGGTCGAAGGGAAGATGCAGCGTAATTTGACGATAATCACCTACAGAGACTATGCATAGCCCTCCTTGGGTTATAAGGAAGGCCCTGATTGGTGGAATAGAATTCCTTTTATTCTTTTACCCCAAGTTTCATGTGTTTCTCCCTAAAATGATTTTTTTCTCTCAAAGTAAAGACAAAATGGTTTGGAATTAAAAGCTTTGCTTTTTGAAAGTCTAAAAACTGTTTTTGCACTTATTTTCCGTTTTGATGAGATAACTCAATTATATCTTCAGTGAATGCATCCCTTTGGGGATATCTCAGTTTCAGTGTCACTTACTTGTACTATACGATTGTGTTGGACTCCTGCAGGATCACATAGAATAAGTTTTCTTGCCCCTAGATTGCTTTAACTGTCTGTTAACTTTACTCCAAGAAGAAAGGTAAAGTACTTCCAGGATGAAATGTTTGTGTTTGGAGACCTGTACTGCTACACTGCAGAAATAGAATTCAGTTAATGTATAAGTAAATAAAAGTTTTATGAAACTTTATTGATGAAACTGTTAGATGAGGGAGAAAACCTAAATTTTATTAAAAGTCCTACATTAGGTAGGTTTCGGTGATCATTCAGTGGATTAGTGTTTATGGAGCACCATCTGTTCGAGACACTGGTCTGGGCACGTGGGAGATACAAATAAGAATAAAAAGTGTCCCTGCCCTCAAGAGTTTGTCATCTAGTTTGCGAGGACAAAACATGACTTCTCAAAATGAGGATATTTTTAATCCTTTTTAAGTTTGTTTTTTATCTTGAAAAAGTGGTCTTATCCTATCTGTTGACTTGTGTGACTTGTTTCCCCCCTTCAGCATGATGTTATTAAGATTCATACCTTATGTGTCTATAACACAATATATTTCTCTGTTCTCCTGCCGATAGCCTTTTTGTTGTTGTTGAAAACTATTGCAGAGAGTGCTGTTTTGATCATTCATGTGTTCTGCGGCACATGTGCAAGTATTTCTCTTGGTTAAGTACCTGGGTATGGGATTTTTGATAGGACGGGTGTATGTATGAATATTCAACTTACTAGATCTTACCAGATTATTCTTCAAAATTGTTAATTTACATGAGCCAGGGAGACAAGCAAACTCAAATCATCATAATACAATCAAGCATTTATATGTGTATTGAAATACCTTTTTTTAAAGTAAGAGAATAATGAACTTAAAACAGGACAACAGTTATGTTTTGGGACGACTGACCGGAAGGCTATCACGTGGAAGAACACATAGGTGAATGTAAGACAGTGGTGATGATATAGTACTCAGGTTTGGTAGTAAGTTCATAGGTAATCATTTTGTTAAGAAAAAAAGAAATAGAGGGCCATGTGTGGATCAGTGATGACTTTAAAGTTCTAAGGACAAAGAAAGTGAGGACAGTACAGAGTCTTTATGAGGCAGAGCATGTACCTGAAGATCCACACGGTGACAGCTGAGGGGTGAGGCAGCGGTCCCTGTGTTCGGGCCTGCGTTGCCAGAGTTCATGGTGGAGCCCTGCGGGAAGGATGAGCAGGCCTTGCTGAGAACAGAAAGGCCATCTCAGACCGAGGAAATGATAAAAACAGAAGTGGAGGAAGCCTTGTGAAATTGTCCAACAGTGAGCCAGGCAAAGGGTTCATGAAAACAGCCAGGGAACTGATGGATTTGAGGGTCGGAGCTAGGGAGAAAGGCCCAAGGCAGGGTCCCTACTTCGGAGGCTGCTGATTGAGATGAGAGTTTTCCATTTGAAGAAAACTGGGTAAGGAATTCCCTCTGACAGGGCCAGTGTCCCGGGAAATCTGCATCGCACGATGACAAACGACCGGAGCTGGGATGGAGGCCAACCCAGGTAGCTTAATACCCAGTACTGTCTGAAGGGTAACTGGGTGAGAGACAGGGTTAACTATTTAACTTAACTCTTAAACTTGAAATAACTTTAAGTAAGTTTAAATAAGTAAAAAAAACACTTAAGTAAAATAGTGGCAGATTGTCATTTAGGTATGTTTCACCATTGTTATGAGACTGAGTACAAAGAATTCATGATTAAGACAAAAAATTACCTTTTATTATTATTTTTTATTGTTTATTGTTTTTCAAGTACAGATTTCTGCTCCCCCCACCTGTCCTCACAAATCATCTTTTTAAAAAAAAATATGATGGGTTTTGTTTTTCTGTTTAAGAAAATCTGTATGTCAATTTATGAACTATATGAGGAAAATTCCCAAACACTGGAAATACTCATATTTGGTTGATATGCTGATGCTTGAATGACCTTTTTAATAGATTCATAAGATGTTAGAGCTGAAAAGGGCTTAAAAAAAATCTATCCCAACCGCACCCATATTTCAGACAGGCAAACTGAGGCCCAGAGTCTGCTCCAGGGTGGCGCTCGCCCCACTGCAAATACTCGGATAGCTAGGAGGGAATATGCCGAACAATTTACTTTTGTTGCTGGTAACAGAAAATTAAGTTCTTACCCACATTTTGTGTAGGTGATTGAGAAAATGACCGCATAGCAACCTCTGCAGTGGGATTTTAAACCTCTTTTCTATCGTTTTCCTTGAGTGGAGGCGTAAGAAGTAAAATCATACATATATCTTTAAATTTTTGTAAGTTTTTAGAGAAACATTTGTTTTTGAGGGCATGATGAGAGGAATAAACACTGCAAATATCAGTATTTAAAATGTTCTGGTGTTTGCTCCTTTGGTATCCATAGCTTTTATTTTTAATCAATGAATGGGACAGAGAAAAATTAAATTATCCTGTGCTATATACTTTTCTGTCTCCTTCTTTGTTATTCTTTTTCCAAATACTAATATAAGAGAAAATTAAAGTGTAGAGGGAATTGAGTTCCCTCTATTCAGAAATAGAACATTACTTTTTGCTTTTTTATCTTGCATCTTAGGGAGGCAGTTCTCATTGTAGCTCTTGAGACAGACCTATCCACCTTTTGAAAAGAGTGTGGAAACAGAAGGGAGAACAACAGCACTATATTTTTAGAATCTTTTTTTCAAAAATCAAACCTAAAATAAACCTGGCCTCAATTTCCAGCAATGACTTTATTTCACATCTGCTAAACCAGTGCTCAAGTTTTGTCATGAATTTGAAAATGTTACCTTGATATTTTTATACATAATACAATGTTGTAACAAGTAACAACCTTATCAGCTACTGAAGTTTGAAGAATAAAGTATCTAAAAGAACATTAAAATAGTTAAAAAACCACTTCTGGAGATAAAGTTTAAAGTCTGATTTTATTTTTAATTAAGGTAACATTTTTGTTTTCTGTTTATCTGGAGCCGCTAGGGAAGGTTTTGCATATTCTCACATCATAGGCATCAATCTGAACAACTTTTGTTTTATAATTTCCCTGGAATAGAAAAAGTAGCACAGTTTGAATGGCATGTTGATTATGAAAAGACATTAAATTCTTTTTGATCTCACTAAACTTCACATTGAAGCAAGAACTATAAAAAGAGTGTGATCTCCAAGGTAGGCCAAGCAAACGTAGGGTTTGTGCGTAACTCCATGAAGTAGATAGAGAGCAGAATCCACAGGAACTCAGGATACTGGAATAGGAAGGTCAGGGTGGGAAGTAGGTTGTCTTCTAGCCTCATTTCAAAAAGTACCAACAGAGGAAATAAAAGTAGAAATCTGAGGGCTTGTGGAGAACAGATATTAGAGAAGAGGTCTGTCTATACACTTGTAAATATTTGGTAAATCTTAATGAATAAGGAAGGCACAAATATTGATACATTTAACTCCACCTAAGGAAATATAGTATGTGTAACAAGCAGAAGATAAACATCACCACACCAGCAAAACAACCCATTTATCACATGTGTCACACACAAGGAGTAACTCTTTAATATCCAAAGAGCTCCTAAGAGTCAGTAAGAAAAACGACTGCTGATCTCAGAGGCAAAGGGTGAAGGCAACGAACAAACAGTTCACAGGAAAGGAATTACAAATGCTCAACCCAGGATAAGAGAAACGTAATTTTAAACTATTTAGTCCATTAAATTGGCAAAGATCTTGATGTCTGTTAATACCTTATGGTAGTGAGGTTTGGGGGGAAATTGGCAAGCTCCTACATTGTTGGAAGGGCTACAGAATGGTCTGGCATTTGTGTAGCAGTTTTGAAAGATTGCCACAAGTAAAAATTTACCTACCTTCTCAACTCAAGAAATCTAAGACGTTTTTCTGCAGATGTATGTCGCAAAATGAATTTTCACAGACATCCATTGCAGCATTATCTGTAATGACAAAAGTTTTACAGCTAAATATCTATCAATATGGGATTGCTTAAATAAATTACAAGCAGAAAGAAAACTGGGTAGCTGTTAAAAGGAATGAGATCATTCTGTATTTGCTGATGGGAACGATCTCTAAGATATGAGGGAACAGGTCGAGTTGCAGAGGAGTCTATGGCCAGTGAGGTTTAATACAAGTTTATAGATATGTGTTTATTCTTGTAACTTTAAAGATTATCTCCCGAAGATGACCCAAGAAACTGGTAATAACGATTGCCTCTTGGGAAGAGAGCTGGGTGGTTGGGGTGGGGAGGGAAGGATACTTACTTCTTTGGATGTTTAAATGTGTCAGGTTATCTATCAAACCAAGATAAACTTTAAACTTCTTGAGGCTCACTTGTACTGATCAGGAATGCTGAGTAGTTGTAACCAATAGCATTCCTTTGCAACTTTAGGTCCATGGTAGTTGCCAAAAGACTCACCCTCCTTGCTACCCTGACAGGCTAAAGTTTGAGGAGAAGGGAAAGTAGAAGCGGTTGCCCTTTGGGGCGGAATTGGCACAGCTTGCTTCCCTGCAGTTGCCCTGCCCTTGTCACTGTGCCCCTAGCTGGCTGATCTTACTGGGAGGGAGACCCCAGGGACATTGATTAGTGCCCACCCGGGTGTAGGTGAGAGTTTGGGGAGAACAGACTTTGAAGAAAGTGGTGTCAGAAGCCTGAGCCTGGGAGAGCACAGAAATGGAGATGGTGTTCATTGCTACTCCAACTCCATCAGATGCAGCTTACCACGATAAAATGGAGAAAAACGTTATTTTATGGGTGACAGCCTTGAGATCCTTTGCTACCCCTGAGTTTTGGTATGGTGTCTAGGACTCTGCATTTTTAAAAAGTGACCTCGGTTTTGGGAGTCCATTCGGAATCACTGATGTTTCCACTCTCCTTTTATCGATGTGATTATCCCCATTCATCCCTTGACATAGCCATTCCCTGGAATATTTTTATAATAACTTCTAAAACCTTTTATGATCTGCTCTTAAACACATGCTTTTCATAAGCATGATTGTTTCATTGTGCCTTTGTCCTCCTAGAGCTCACGAAGGGGTACTGAATATTAAGATACAGCCTGGTAAGACAGCCCTGGCCTGGTAGCTCAGTTGGAGGGTTGTTCTGATAGGCCAGGGTTGCGGGTTTGACCTCCAGTCAGGGCACAGACAAGATGCAACCAATGAATGCACAAGTAAGGGGAACAACAAATCGTTGGTGTTTTCTCTATATTTCTCTCTCCTTCTCTCTCTCTCCCTCCCTCCCTCCCTCTCTCCTTTAGCACCACCACCTCACCTCATCCCTCATGAATCATCCCTGACAACTGCAGCTTCTCCTTGTTCTCTGTCCCACTGTATGCCTTCCTCTGGTTGCCTCCTGTGTATTTTGTTCTTCCAAACAGAGGGGAGCTCCTTTTTTAGGGCCAAGCCTTTTTACTATTTCTTTCTGTCTTTTTTTACTTTTTTGTTTTGTTTTTCTTGCTGTTGTTTTTTTGGGTTTGTTTATTTTTCTAATGTTTTTCTGTCTGTTTCCTGTTTTATTTTTTGTTCTTTTTTTACATTTTAATTTTTATTTTCTTCCTTTTTTCCTTTCTGTCTTTAAAGCTCCCGAAGAGTCTGCTCTGTTGAACATCAGGTTGCTTCCCTCGGAGCACACGTACCTGCTCAGCAGGGCATCATTTTTCTGGCATTTTCAAGGCAAGAAATATTGCCCAGAGGTGACTTTCCCCTAGTAAACATGAACCTTTTCCCCCTTATGTCAGAGCTTTTTAAAAAATGGAAATCTCTCTAGAATGTTGTATAGATTTCACTTTATTGTATTTTTAAAAAATATATTGTAATGATGATGCTATTGTAGTTGTC
Source organism: Phyllostomus hastatus (assembly GCF_019186645.2). Taxonomy (NCBI): domain Eukaryota; kingdom Metazoa; phylum Chordata; class Mammalia; order Chiroptera; family Phyllostomidae; genus Phyllostomus; species Phyllostomus hastatus. The sequence continues at coordinate 13,681,628 of NW_025333498.1, read as the reverse complement.
CCAGTTTTCCTCTTTGCCGTCCCCAATGCAGTACCCCCCATTCCCTCCTGCAGTCCCCCCCCAACCCCGCTTTAGTTTTATGTCTGTGGGTCATGCATGTAAGTTCTTTGGCTTCTCCATTTCCTGTACTATTCTTCACCTCCCCCTGTCTATTTTCTACTACCAATTTGTACTGTTAATCTCTGCATCTTTTCCCTCATTCCTGCCTCCCAGCTTTTAACCCTCTAAATAATCTTCATATCTATGAATCTGTTTCTCTTCTGCTTGTTTGTTTAGTTTGTTGTTTAGATTCATTGATAGTTGTGGATTTATTGCCGTTTTAATGTTCATAGTTTTGATCTTTTTCTTAAATAAGTCTCTTTAACATTTCATATAATAATGGCTTGGAGAAGATGGACTCCTTTAACTTTATCTTGTTTGGGAAGCACTTTATCTGCCCTTCCATTCTAAATGATAGCTTTGCTGGATATAGTAATCTTGTATGTAGATCCTTGCTTTTCATCACTTTGAATACTTATTTCCAGCCCCTTCTTGCCTGCAAAGTTTCTTTTGAGAAATCAGCTGACAGTCTTATGGGAACTCCATTGTAGGGAACTCTCTACTTTTCTCTTGCTGCTTTTAAGATTCTTTATTTTGAACCTTGGGCATTTTCATTATGATGTGTCTTCGTGTGGACTTCTTTGGGTCCAACTTGTTTGGGCTTCTCTGTGCTTCCAGATGGACTTGTATGTTTATTTCCTTCACCAAATTAGGGAAGTTTTCTTTCATTATATTTTTCAAATACGTTTTCAATTTCTTGCTCTTTCTGTTCTCCTTCTAGTACCCCTATGATTCAAATCTTGGTACATTTGAAGTTGTCCGAAGAGGTTCCTTATAGTAGCCTCATTTTTTTGGATTCTTTTTTCTTCTTGCTGTTCTGATTGAATTTTATTCTTCCTTGTGTTCCAAATCATTGATTTGATTTTCAGCTTTATCCACTCCATTGTTGTTACCTGTATTTTTTGTTTTTATTTCACTTAGTGTAACCTTTGTCTGCCTGGGTCTTTTTTTATGCTGTTGAAGTGCCCAATGAGTTCCTTGAGCATCCTGATCACCGATGATCATCCTGATCACTGGTGCAGAGTATTTTGAACTCTGCATCTGATAGATTGCTTATCTCCATTTTGTTTTGTTCTTTTTCTGGAGTTTTGTTCTGTTCTTTCATTTGGGCCATATTTCTATGCCTCCTCATTTTGGCAGCCTCCCTGTTTTTGTTTCTGTGTATTAGGTAGAGCTGATTTGACTCCCCGTCTTCATAGTGTAGTGTTTATATAAGAAAGTGCAACTAAAAGTTGGATGCCTTAGGTAAAGACCAGGACGGGGCAACCCCTGTGAACCAGGTTGATGGAGTTTCAGATATGGTGTGGGCACTCTGTGGCTGTGTGCGGAGGAGGGCTCTGAAAGGGGACAGTGGCTGCTGCCTGGCCTCTGGAGTTTTTCCCAGGGGGGAGCTGTGCCCTGGCACTCACCCTGATGCCAGACACTTCAGTTTCTCCCCTTATGCCACTGGTGCCCTTCCAGCTGTAGCCCAGGTGCTGTAGTCGAGAGGGAGTGAATCTGCGTAAGTCCCAAGACCATTGTGAGCCCTTTAAGAGGAGATGCTTGAGAATCCCACAGTTTGTTCTGCTGCTCCAACCACCATTGGTTTTTACAGCCAAAAGTTATGGGGACTTACCTTCCTGGTGTTGGAACCCTGGAACCCTAGGCTGGATGATCTGGTGAGGGGCTGGGATCCCTCACTCCCTAGATGTCCCTCCCGATTTTTATCCACCACATGTGGTTGTGCAACCCTATTCCACATCTCCCCGTCTCTGCATCTCTGTGCCTCCTACCTGGATGAATGAATGTGACTTCTCTAATTCCTTGGTTTTGGACTTCCATATCGCTTGCCTTTCTGCCTGTTCTGGGTGATAGTTATTTTGTAGTTTAGTTGTAACCTTTGCTGTGGTTGTACAAGCAGGTGAGCCGTGTTTATGTACTCCTCCTTCAGGATGGACTTCACTTTAAACAATTGTGCAGAGCCCCCAACACCAGAGAGCCCCTGCAGTGTTGCCAGTGACTCAGTCTAAGGATTCCCGTTCATGTTTATGCCTTCCAGAAAGACAGCATGGCTGTGGGGAGGCAATCGTTGCCCCTTTACCAAATAACCTCAGAATCCTTCTCTTTTAACTCTAACTGACTTGTTTTTCTTGAAGGTCTTTTGCTTTCTCGTTCCAGTAGTTATCAGGCTTCTACTACCTTTCCAGGAGACAAGCCTTCTCTCCTGACACATAGAAAACGTTTGTTCAAGAAGTAATTTTATTTCAGCCACATCTTTGAAGCAGTAAGGAATTCTTCCTCCCTCTCATTTTGCTGAAGCTGTTTTTCTTTTGCTCCAAGGTTCATTTCCCAGACTGTGCCAGATAGTGAAGATGGTACGAAGTCTCACTCAAGTGCAAGATAAATCTGGTATTAGACTTTGCTATTAGATTATAGGAGGGTTTATAGTTGCTTCAAGTATCGGAACTGCGTTATCATTCTGGTATTCTTTAATCCTGTTATTGGTCTAAGGATCATTCACTTATTGGACAAAATATTTCTTGGGCATCTACTATATACTTTGTGCTTTGAAGTCAGGAAAAGACTTTGCTGTGTTAGAACTGACATTCTAATGAACAGAGACAATCAGTAAAGCACACTCCTGTTTTAGATACTATTAAGGACTATGACAACAGTAAAAGTGACTGATGGGGCAAGAGCAGTTGCTGTTGGCAGTAGGTGTATTAGTTTCCTAGGGCTGCTGTAACAAGTACCGTGAACTGGGTGCATAAAGTGGTAGAAATGTATTCTCCACAGAGCTGGAGGCCAGAAATCGAAAATTGGGTGGGTCCTTCTTTGCCTCTGATACCTTCTGCAGCCCCAGGAACTCCTTGGCTTGTGGTGGCACAGCTCTCACCTTGCCTGCTTCACATGGCTTTCTCCCTCGAGTCTCTGTGTCTGTGTGTCTCCTCTTCATTGAAACACCAGACTTAGTGGACTAAAGGCTGACCCTACCCCAGTGTGACCTCATTGTGACTAATTACCTTGCAACAACCCTGCTTCTGAATAAAGTCACATCCTGAGATTCTGGGGGTTAGGACTTTAACATATCTTTTGTGGGGGATACAATTCAACCCATAGCAATGGGCTTCTTTGGGTAGACTGGCTAGGCAATGATGCCTTGCTAGGTGGAGACATTTGAGTTGAGCCTGACAGATGGAAGGGACAGGTTGTGAAAAAAAAAATCTGGGTGCAGATCCTTTCCTGGCGAATGGAACAGCAAGTACGATGACCTATGGAATGAGCCTGTCGGCATTAATGTACCTGAACTTGACTTAGAATTCTCCCTCACTATATTTAGATTTATTAACCTAAAAGCTTAAGTTTAACAACATCTGAGAAGTAAGCAGACTTTGTAATACTAGAGATTATTTTCTAGTTGTAAGAAATTAAGGCCAAATATAGCCTTTAAAAACCTAACATTGTATATTGTCATTTTCAACAAGATTATAACATTGTTATGGTTGTCATCTCTGACACCGAGTGTTCTGTAGCATTAGTGTGAATTATGTCACAGATTTATAAATATTTTAGTTTTTTCTGAATTTAAAAATCAATACAGAATACAGAAAGAACTATATGGAAATATAAATTTCCCAAGATAGTTAGTCAACAAGATTCCATGTTAGATTGGTAATACCTTTAAATATCCAGAAGTAAGGTAAAATAGCTTGAAATATTGTAATATTTTATGCAAAATTGACATAAGAAAATATGCACTAGTAAATTTTGTATGTACAATTTAGGCAAACTTTGATGTAATTAATACAGATATATTTGTTTATATTACAGAAAAATATATTATTCATAAAAAGTGAGTTTCTATTAAAAGTTCTAAATATATTAAAAAATACTTATGTATAGTAGATTCTTATAGTGAATAGCTATTTAGGAAAGGTTTGGGATTACTAGCACAGACTGAGGCCACCAAGGCTGCCTAGGTTCACATCCTAGCTTTGCCGTGTCTAGCTGTGTGACCTTGAATAAGTGGTTTAACTCTTTGCTTTAGTTACCTCATTCACGAAATGGAAAATACAAAAATAGAACCTCCAACAAAGGATTGTTGGGAGGATAGAATGAATTAATGCATATACGCTTCTTAGAATGGGCACATAGTGCTGTCTAAGTGCTAGTTATTATTTTTAGCATGTTAATTAAAAATTGATATATTAGTATTCATAATAGAAAAACTTATGGGAGATGTAAATACAGTTAGTGTCTATTATGCCTTGTTAGAAATCAAAAGCTAATGTGAGAGAGAGAAGAAAATTTCCAACAGTATTTGCAAAGCTCTGTTTTAATGATAATAATCTGTTAAAAGTATTTTATGTGCTTATCTACTTAGTAACTTATAGCAGTGACTATGTTCAAGAGATTTTGTTAGGTCTTAAGGGAGAAGAAAGATGATTAAGCTGTCAGTCCTGCTCTCAAGAACTTATCCATCCAGTGGGGGAAGTAAGCCATAATTTAGTATAATACAAAGTGTAATGAGGTAAGTGTCACATCAAGAATATGATTTAGTGCTGTGAGTACCTCTGGAGGCAGGGAAGCATCAGAGGAGGTATTGTGGGGAAGAGGGGCACGGATAAAAATTAGGAACTGATGACATTTTTAGGAAATGGGAAGAACAGGAGAGATATCTGAGGTAGAGAAAGAACAGTTAGATAAGTAGGCAAAAGACAGGGAATCATGTCCCCAAGCCAAGAGAGGAAAGAATTTCTAGGGAGATAAATGGGCTATCATCCTAATACTATAGAAAAGTCAAAGAGAGACCATGAAAAGCATTCTCCCCTCATCTTCCTTGGGGTCAGAGAGATTGGACTGGTGATTCATTGGCTTTTCTTGAGAAAATAACATGTAATAGAATTTCTGGACATGACATATAACTGAAAAAGCATCAGGTCATAGGATATAGTCTATTTATATTGATGTGATTCAAACAGTGAAATTTCTAGGAGGTTGGATTCCTTAAAGATCACTTTCAAGACCAGCTAGCATTCTCTTGCATTTTTTGACTGCCGGGTGTTCTCCTAAACATTTTTGAGATGATCATCCAGTCATTTAAAGCTGTTGCATCTGTTCTTGCAGTAGATCCGTTACTTCCGCGTTACAGATGAAGAGGCTATGGTCCAGAGAAGAGGTGACCAGCTCACCGTCCCAGCTGTAAGAAGTGACCAAGCTGGATTTGAGCTTGGCCTGTCTGGTCCTGAAGCCTGGCCTCTAACCAGTTATTCCAGACAAAGCTGTCCAGTAACCTCAAGGCATTTCAGATGCAGAGTTGAACACCCTGCTTTCACTGATGACCAGCCACATTGGCCTCCTTGCCCTTCTTTAAATGAACCTGGTTTATTCCCTGGGTAATAAACCTGGGCCATGGCACTTGTTTTTTTACTTTCTTTAGATTACTCCTCCTTCGCTTTGCCTGGTGGGCTCCTCCTCACCTTTCCTGTGTCATCTCGAATATCGGAGAGGCTTTCCCCAGGCCTCCCTGAAGTATGTCGTTCTCTACCTGCAGCGCATCCCAGTCTGAGAACATCTCACGATGTGTTCATTTGCTTTTGTCTCCTCCCTGTTCTCAGGGTCTGCCTTAGGTACTGCTGTGTCCCAGGACCTAGGATGGGCGATCTGTAAATATTTGTGGAACAAATGCATAATATCTCAAAGATACAGGATTTTAAGTAATTGGTGAGTTTTTTTTGTAGGGTTATGGAGATGTTAGAAGTGTCATTCATGTCAGCCATTGTTTCTTTCCTATTTATATATATGCCTTTGTTCAAAAACTAAATTGAAAAGTGGGTGACATTTTGTTTATTATTCTTTATTTTTTAATTATGTTTTGTGATTATGCTATTACAGTTGTCCCAATTTCTCACCCTTTGCTCAGTGCAGCCCAGCACCCTCCCCTCCCCTTGGCAATCCCCCCACCATCGTTCATGCCCTGGGGTCATGCGTATAGGTTCTCTGGTTCCTCCGTGACCCACACTGTACGTCACATCCCCGTGACTGTTCCGTAACTACCCATTTGTACTTCTTTATTTTTAAATTTTTTTTAAAATTTTAATCATTGTTCAAGTACAGTTTTCTCCCTTTTACTCCATTTGTACTTCTTAATCTCCTCACCTCCTCACCCATTCCCACACACCCCACTCTCATTTAGCAAACAAAAAACAAAACAAAACACTCTCCATATCCATGATTCTGTCTCTGCTCTTCTTGTTTGCTTAGTTTGTTTTTTAAATTCAATTGTTGATAGATATGTATTTTTGCCATTTTATTATTCATAGATTTGATCTTTTTCTTTTTCTTAAATAAGTCCCTTTAACATTTCATAGAATAATGGTTTGGTGATGATGAACTCCTTTAGCTTTTTTTCTTGTCTGGGAAGCTCTTTATCTGCTCTTCAATTCTAAATGATAGCTTTGCTGAGTAGAGCAATTTTGGCTGTAGGTCCTTGCTTTTCATGACTTTGAATATTTCTTGCCAATCCCTTCTTGCCTGTAATGTTTATTTTGAGAAATCAGCTGACAGTCTATGGGAACTCCCCTGTAGGTAAGTAAGTGCTTTTCTTTTGCTGCTTTTAAGATCCTCTTTTTATCTTTAACCTTTGGCATTTTAATTACATTGTGTCTTGGAGTGGGTCTTTTTGCATCCAATTTTTTTAGACTCTGTGCTTCTTGGACTTGTGTGTCTATTTCCTTCACTAAATTAGGGAAGTTTTCTTTCATTATTTTTTCAAATAGATTTTCAATTTCTTGCTCTTTCTCTTTTCCTTCTGGCACTCCTGTGATGTGGATGTTGGCATGCTTGAAGTGTCCCAGAGGCTGCTTACACTATGCTCGTTCAAATCATTGATTTGATTCTTGGCTTCATCCACTCTACTGTTGTTACCCTGTAATTGTTCTGTATTTCAATTAGCATATCCTTCGTTTCTGACTGGATCTTTTTTATGTTGTTGAGATCTTCACTAAGCTCCCTGAGCATTCTTATAACCAGTGTTTTGAACTCTGCATCTTATAGATTGTTTATTTCCATTATTTTTAGTTCTTTTTCTAAAGTTTTGATTTGTTCTTTCATTTGGGCCATGTTTCTTGTCTCCACGTTTTGGCAGCCTCCCTGTGACTGTTTCTGTGTGTTAGGAACGGAGCTGCTATGGCTCCCTGTCTTGGTAGTGTGGTCTCATGTAGTAGGTGTCCTATAGGGTCCAATGTACGGCCTCTCCTATTCCCCAGGCTGGGTACTTGAAGTGTATCCTTCGTGTTGGCTGAGTACACCCTCCTCTTTTAGTTGAGCCTTGATTGCTGTTGACAGATCAATGGGAGGGACTTACCCAGGCCAGTCAACTACAAGGCCTGGCTGTGACAACTAACACCAACCTGCCCTCCGTGAAGGATCAGCTGTGCAGGGGCCGGGTGGTGGTGCTCTGACGTGGTTCGTAGTGGTCCACTGGATGTGCAGGCCCTGGGCTTTCCTAGGTGGTACAGGCCAAGGTCAGCCCCCATGTGTATTCTGCCTGGGGCCCCCATGTCTGAGCTATAAATCAATCTGAGATGGCTGCTACTTGTGCTGGGCTTGCAGATTCCCAGTTGAAGCCAAGCTGTGAATCTAGGCTGGCTGCTGCTAGTGCCAGGCCTGGGGTCACTTAGCAATAAGTACTGGGGCTAAGAGCTTGCTGAGGCTGGCTGTTGCTTGTTTGATAGGCTTTAGGAAGTTGTGAAGTATGAGCCAAGACCAACCATTCATATGGAAAAGCCACTGTTCACAGCACTCCATGTTGGGGTGGATGGAGTCTCAGAGGATCTCCAGGGTGGGGTTAACAGTGTTAGCCAGGTTGGTGGGGTCTCAGATATGGTACCCACCTTCCAGCTCTGTGGCTCTGAGGGAGAGAGGTTCAGAAAAGGCCTCTGCCTGCCTTTCTGTTTGAGAAGAGCTGTCCCCCATCCCTCGATGCCAGACATTTCATTTTCTCCCTGTATGCCACTGGTGCCTTTCAAGCTGCTACCCCAGTGCTGGAGCTCAGAAGGAGTGAGTCTGAGTAAGTCTCTGTGTGAGTTCTTTAAGAGAAACTGCTTTGGATTCCAGCAGTTTCTTCCATTGACTCATTCCCGCTGGTGTTTGCAGCCAGACTTTATGGGACTTATTTTACTGGCACTAGAGGCCTAGGCTGGGGGTCCTGATGTGGGGCTGGGACTCCTCACTCCTCAGTTATATCCCCCCCAAATTTTTTATCCACCACACATGGATGTGGGACCAGTTCATTCCATGTCCCTGCCCCTCCTACTAGTCTGGTTGGATGTGGTTTCTTTAATTCTGTAGTTGTCACAGTTCCATTCAACTCAATTTCTGACAGTTCTGAGTGATGGCTGTTCTATAGTTTAGTTGTAATTTTCATGTGGTTGTGCAAGGAGGTGAGCTGTATTTGCCTATGCTGCCATCTTGACCAGAAGTCCAGGCTCATATTTTAAAGGAAAGTCCTAAAAATTTTGTCTGTAGTGAAAGTGATATGAGTTCATTTTTGAAAAATGTAAAATACAGAAAAGTATTTTAATATTGCTCCTATAAACTAATTTTTAATGTTTGGATATATTCCTTCAATTGTTTACAAATTGCTTTCTTTTACTCAGCAATGTATCATGAATATTTCTTTGTTATTGATTATTCTCCTACACTTTATGTGTTAAATAGGCTTATTTTTTAGAGCATTTTTAGTTTCGTAGCAAAATTGAGCAGAAAATACAGCGATTTCTCACATAACCTCTTCCCCCAAACAAGCCCACCTTCCACCATGGACACTCCACACCAGAGGGGGAACATTTGTTACAGCCGACAGATCTTTGCTGACCTGTCATCTCATCCACAGTCCGTGGTTTACACTGTGGTTCACTATTGGTGGTGTACACTTCATGGGTTTGACAAATATATGACAACATGTATCCACCATTACAGTATCATACTGACTATTTTCACTGCCCTAAAAATCCTCTGTGCTTCACCTCTTCATCCCTCCTTCCCCCAACCCATGGCCACCAGTTATCCTTTTACTGTCTCCGTAACTAAATTTTATTTTTAATAGATGCAGACTACCCCATGTTACTCTTAATGCTAGTGTATGCCATGCTTTACTTAATGCTGGTTGCATAGTTAGGTGGGTTTTTTGGTATTATCAGAATGGCTCTGTGTAGAGGTCTTTGTGGACAACTGTGATGACCCCCAAGAGTGGATGGATTGAGGGCTAAGGAATTTGAACACTCTTGGGGTTTTCTCATGTATCCTTTAACAGCCTGACCCTTCATACATTTTTAAAAGATTGTTTTTACTCCCACTAAGAATGCATGAGAAGGCTTAGTAAAAGGATTTGCCTGTGAGTATTGAAAATAGGCACAATTATAGCTGATGCATCTGCAGTTTATTGTGTCTGGCATTGTTTTAAGAATTTTTATTTGAATTGACTCATTTATTCCTCAGTGATAATGCTGTTGGTTAGTACTGTTATTAGCTCTATTTTATTTTATTTTTTTAAATCCTCACCTGATATGTTTAAATCCCCTGATATGTTTATTGATTTTAAAGAGGGAGGGAAGGAGGGAGGGAGGGAGGGAGAAAAATATGGTTATGAGAGAGAAACATGGATTGGTTGCCTCCCATATAGACCTCGACACCCCAACCGGGAATCGAACCCACAACCTAGGTGTGTGTCGTGACCTGGAATTGAACCCACAACCTTTTGGTGTATGGAATGAACTGTACTCATCTGAATCACCCAGCCAGGGCTATTATTTCCTTTTTAGATGAGAAAACTGAGGCACACAGAAGTTAAGTAACTTGCCAAAGCGATTTCCTTAACTGTACTATGGGGGTGGTATTAGGACCTAACTTTCAGACTGTTGTTGGAATATTCTGTGCTCTCCAGGCCCACCGTAAAACCTGGACAATGTCAGCCGTACTATTAGGGAATCATCACTGTCACAGAAGTAGTAGCAGCAAATACACGACAACTAAAGTAGCCACTGAGAATAAAATTGGTTCTCAGTCTGTTCGTTAATGGATAAATATTTAAATTAAAAAAAAGTCTTTCAAATTTAACTTTAACTCACCTGACATTGAATACATTGCTGGTATTTAGTGACTATTACTTAATGATAATTTATGATTTTTTAAAAATTTTCTGAGAGAAACTTGTAACATGTTTCCATTGGGCACTTTGGGTGTTGAACTGAATGCTATGGTTTTCCTGTCTTCAGAGTACAAATGCTATCTGCCAGAGAGTAAGTATGACCAAATATTAATCTCAAGTGGCGATTAAAAGAAACAAACGTAAAACCCAGTTTTATAAAATCAATGAGAGTTTCCCTGTGTCAGTTTTTAAAGGCAGCCTTTAAATTTTTGGCTTTGTATGAAAATTCTACTTTAAACAAATAAAAATTACCTATTTTGCTGTGTATAATGCATACTTTTTTGGCGAAATTTTTGAGGGAAAAATAAGGATGCGCATTATACACGGGTAGTACTAATTCCATATCTCTATATAAGATTCCTTGTACCTTGTATCTGTTGTTATGTTTTGTAGTTATTTGTTACATAAAATCTCTTGTACCATCGTATGTTAAAAAATAAATGCTAAAATTCCTTTATAATACAAAAATAAGTATCTAAATATAAATAATTGAATTAAAATTTTTAAACAAAAGATTTTTTTTCCTGAAAGTTTGGGCTAAAAACATGCGTGCGCATTATACACAGGAGCGCATTATACACAGCACAACAGGGGAACATTCTTTTCCCTCCTTTCTCCTGTTCTCCCCCAAACCCCAACCATTACCCCTTCCTCACACTTAATAGTTCTGCTGAGTTGCTCCTAAGGATGCTTATGTGTTTGCTGCTCTGTGTTTTTCTGGGCCTTATTAGAAGAAAACAGATTGATTTCACTGCCCGAGTTTGGGGCTGTACGCTGTGGTTCCCTGGCTCGCTGTGATACTGAGTCTTCGGCTGTTAGCTGCCTTTGAGTGACTGCTCCGGCAGCCTGGGGAGCCTCCGTGGGACTGATAACCACTAAGGGTTGTTTTTTATTTTCACCCGTTAAATCCCCAAAACTAATGCTATTAAAGAGCTTTTCGTAGCAATAGAAAGCCCTCAGTATTCATCTTTTTAGCTCCCACATCACAGGGCTTGTACATAGTAGCCATTCAGTAAGTGTTGTTGAATACATAATTTTTGTTCATTGATTTGTATAAAATTACACTGTACATTGTTTGCTATTATACATGGTAATTATACATTTCCTTAGTTTGTATTTACACTCTGATCTTCGGGAGCACTAAGGAAAAAGACTTGCAGAGTTTTCCCCTGAAGCTTCAAAGGAGAACATTTGGGAAAGCAGCGCTGTACTTCTGTTCTCAAATGTCCATTGGAGGGTAGCTATCTGACAATTATTTATTTCTCTGTGTAATAAATATTTTTTAAAACTCTGAGAAGAATGCTTCATTATTCTTTGTGAGATGACCATGTAATGGGTAATGACGAGGTTTACGGATTAGATTTTTCAAAGCCAGGAACAAAGCGAACAAAGATTAAAATGGAGTTCTTTAAGTTGGAGATGCTGGAGCTCTTTAGTTGCCAGTTCCTCTCTAGTTGGAGCTCCTGTTTTGGGGTTAAAACAAGCCATTTGACATTTTTCTGCAAAGCAGTGACTTATGAGTTAAATGCAGGCAAGGTTCTGTTTTTCAGATACTTTAAAAGCTACCCAGAAATCCTGATACCTTTCTTCCTTCCCCCTCCACAGACATGGGTGTGATGACTGTCCTACAACAGGAGACTAATAATCTCTTTTTGAGGGTGGCGGTAGAATGCTGTCCCTGATACATTAGCTCATAAACCTTCCCCCAAGTTTTGGTTTAAATATGAAACTCGGGTGGTGATATTGCATCTAAAGGTGCTTTGTACCAGAAGGTACTACTGTGTGTTGTGGGGGGAGGGTGATACTTGACAATTTTATGCCATTTTTCATAATTTCTTGGAATTTCCTTTCTAAAATAGATGGATTTTCTTTAGGAATTCCAGAAAGCCATTAGAGAAATATTCCTAAAATTTTATGCTAAAATTGTATGTGATTTTATTGAGAATTAAGATTAAAATCATCTTTCTGATTTTAAGGTAGTTATAGTTAGTACTTTATTTAAAGAAAATATTGGGGGAAAGGGAAGGGGGAAGTGGGGAAAGGGGGACAGTTCCGTGGTGACAGATGACCTGTGCTGGTGAGCACGCTGCAATAATGCGTACAGATGTCGGATTACAATGTTGTATACCTGACATTTAAGTCATGTTACAAACCAGCGTTACCTCAGTTAAAAATGGTAGTCCATGTCAAGAGTTTGCCGTTGGTAGTCAGCTGATTTTCATAAAATTGGAATGATAACAAGAGGGAAGGAATGGCCATTCATCATGATAATGGTTCAGATTACTTTGAGAATATTTTGTGATAAACAGTTGCCAGAAGTGTCTGCCACTATATGTTCTTTAGTGTCTCAATACCTGAAGACTTAACTAGCACATTAGCCTTTTCAGCATTGCTGAGTCACAGAAAAAAAAACTTAAAAATCATCTGGTCTTCCTTCCTCACTTGTAGATAAGGAAACTGAGGTTCTGAGTGGTTGAGTGAGGGTCGGAGCCAGTGCTAGACTTGTACGGCCCAGCGGGTGCCTGGTGACTAAGCTGCCCTGATCTGCTTCGTGGAACACATTGGGGTTGATTTGCCGATATTTGTGCAAAAGTAGAGAAAATGGTGACGGGACCAGTGGTATTCCTTTTCTTAAAAATTTTTATGAGTTTATTTGAGACAGATTGACAATTGCCATTAAGCAAAATCTTAACAAATTGAGAAAATGCTCCAGAGAATGGCAGTTTTGCAGCTTATTTTATACATTACAATCAAAGGAGGAGATACAAGGAGGGTTGCATGACATCCGTTGGTGGTAGATAAAGGAAGTGGGAGGAAGCGAAGTGTGGAAATCCCTAGGATTGGATAAAAGGCAAATTGGAGAAATAGACCACTGTTACCTTGGTGGGCCCAGGATAGTTCACAGTTAACATTCACAGCATGGAGATGTGCTCTGTGGGGAACACTGTGAGGGCTTCTGTGCTCTGGTGCCTGCAGTGATGCCTTTGAGGGGCCAGAAAAGGAATTACGTTGACATTGCAAAGGTGTGTTATCCTAGATGCCTGGGAACAATGGACAGAGCTCACAGAAGGTAAAGGTTGGCCTTTGCTAAGGAAGCTATAGTCCTGGAGCATGATTACCCTCTCTGATCTGCTCAGTCATGAGTTTGTGCTCAGACCATCCTGTGTGGTTACTTTCTTGGTTACTGAGCTTCTTTCTCAGGACTTTCTGTGCCCCCCTGAGCTTGTCGGTTTATTGCATAGCCCCTTTTTCATTCACAGCCTGTAGCTCTTCCCTAGGCCAGCAAGCCCGGGGTCGTGTGAGGCACCCAGGCTCTGTGCCCAGTTCAGAGCCGCTGTGCTGTGGGCTCTCTTGTCCTGGGGGCCAATATTTCCTGTGACTAGTGGAGATGGATTCTTTCAAAATTTGCGTGTCTGAAAATATCTTTGTTTTGCCTTCAGCATTGGGAGCGATTTTCATTAAATGTAAAAATCTGAGTAAAGAGTCAGTATGGTTTTCTTTTGGATATAAAGATCCGAGTAGACAGTATTGTCCGTATTGTTTTCTTTTAGTATATTAAAGATGTTACTTCCCACTTAAATTGTTTCCAGGGAGAAATCAGCTGTCATCCTTATTTTTGTACATATTGTGCACCCCACCCCTCACCTTGGCTGCTTGAAAGGTGTTTGTCTTAATGACGGGTTTGGGGAAGTTTGATTAGGGTGTGCCGTGATGTGGTTTTCTTCATGTCTTTTGTGCTTGGGTTTTATTGAGCTTCTTGGCTGTGAGGTTTTAGTTTTCAAGCAACTTTAAAATTTTTCTGCCATGAATTAAATAATATTTTTCCCTATCTCTTCTCCACCTTTCTTTCCTTTGGGGGACTCTATTTACCAATATAGTGGACTCCTTGGAGTTGTCATATAGCTCACTGATAATCTGTTCAATTTTTTCAAAAACTCTTTTTCCTTTCTGTTTTCAGCACGTATAGTTATTATTGCTGTCTTCACATTTAGTAATCTTTTCTTTGGCAATGTCTAAAATATTAACCCGATGCAATGTATTTTTCATCTCAGATCTTGTAGTTTTCATCTCTAGAAGTGGCATTTGAGTCTTTTGAAATATCTTCCATCTCTCTGTTTAACTTTTTGAACATACAAAATACAGTTTTAGCTTTTAATGTCCTCATCTGCTAATTCTAATATTTCTATCAGCTCTGGGTTAGGATTGGTTGATTTATTTCCTTATTATGAGTCAAATTTTCCTGCTTCTTTGTAAACCTGGTAATTTTTTATTGGATGCTAGACATCGTGAATTTTACCTGGTTGGGGGCTGGATATTTTTAAATTCCTATAAATATTCTTGAGCATTGTTTTGCCTTGTACTTGGAAATACATTCTTTTAGATCTTCCTTTAACATATTGTAGGTGGGACTATTTAATTTAAGGCTAATAAGAACTTAGGAGTGGGCAAGACTCTTTTGTGTACTGTGTGCAGTGTCCCCTGAGGAAAGAGGTGTCCACTCTGGCTGGTGAGCAGGCACTGTTCTCGGTTCTGTGTGAGTGAGGGCATTCCAACTGTAATCTCTAATCCTTTCTGGCAGTTCTTTCTCCAGCCTCTAGTTTCCTTATACCTGTGAGCAGGACCCAGCTTAATTCTTGAGGAGAAATCTCTGCACAACTCCAGAATTCTCTGCACAACTCCAGAATTCTCTGTGTGAAGCTTTACTTCCTTCAAACTACAGCTGCCTTGGCCATCTTGGATTCTCAACTCAGTAATCTGCTGGTGCCTGCCCGGCTTCCCCCTCTGTGTGCCTTGGATGGGAACTCAAGAAAGTGAACTGGAAAAATCTTAGGACTTACCTCACTTTCTGATCTTTGAGAGATCACTGTTTTTGTTGCCTCAGAGTGTCTTGGAAAACCATTTCTTCATATGTTTTGTCCGCTCTTTGGTTGTTTCAAATAGGAAGGTAAGTTGATCCTTGTTATTGCATCTCAGCCAGCAGTGGCTTTGCCCCAGGGATTTGTTTTGGAATGAGGATGCAGACAGTGAGTGAAATAGAGGCCTGGAGGGGTTGCAGCGAAAGTTTACCTGGTCCACCTGGTGGATGGGAAAGCCTACTTGAGGTGGTAAGTGTCTCCATTGATGTTCAGAGCAAGTGAGTTGACCAGTGGTTTAATTGATTGATGGCTCTTTTTTTTTTAGCTCTTACTTGTTTGTTTAGTGCCTGCTCTGTGCTTGGGTCTTGACATACATTGCTTCTCTTCCCTGCAATAGGCCCAAAAGGTATTGTTATTGATAATCCTTCTCCAACCCCACCCCACTTTCCCCTCCCCCTCAGCCCCAGCCCTTCTCCATATCACAGATGAGAAAATAGAAATGTCAAGTGACTGCCAGAGTCCTACAGCTTGTAAATTGTATAATCAGATTACAAACCCAGTTCCCTGCAGCTTCAAAACCATACTCCTTTCTCTCGGAGACTGAGATTGTGTTGAGTAAGTGACTGGGGAAGGGAGGGTGCTAAAAAGAGAGAGGTTGCTGTGACAGCGCATGATTAACTAGATCAGGAAGGAAGTAGTCAAAGAGGAAAGCAGATGAATGGATGAGTGAGAAGAAAGAAGATTTCAGAGGACAGAAGTTCTCTGTGGTGTTGACAATGGCTGTAATGGCCTTGAAAGAAACAAGAGAGTGTGGAGTTCGCCCTGGATGATGTCGGTGAAAGTGATGTGGGGGACGGAAGTCCTCAGACTTTTACCTGCCCTTCTGATTAGTCCTACTCCTCTAATGACAGCTTCAGATTGATTGTGAATCTGAACATGTAAAACAAAGGAAGTCAGCAAAGAGTTTTAAACAAGACATAAAGAGTTCTCATCACAAAGGAAAACATTGATAAAATACACAGTATTAAAGTTCTTATAATCAAAACCACTGGCAGAGAGCAAAAAACCCAAGCAGCAGAGCAAGAAGTTTTTTCCAATACTTAGATCCAAGTCATTTTTAAGGCAGTCACTGAACAAATGAGAAGTTCCATGTAGTTACTTATTTAAACACCAAAGTGTTTTATTCTTTCTGCCTGAAATTCATTAACAAATGTGATGGCTTTGTGTATTTCCAGAATTGTTTGTCTAATCCTCTTAAGGACATTATACCACTAAGCAGCACAGCTAAGTGTTTGATCAGTTTTAATTAGAGCAATCATTTGTCACACTTCAGAAGCATTTGGCTCTTGGCTAAAGAAGTATCAAAAGCTGGACAAAGAAGTGTTAATTTTGCCATCTTTTAACGTTGCATATCAAAATGTTAAAACTAGTCACAGTTGAGTCAGTATATAACCTTCAACTAACTACTCAAGTATGTTCAGCAAAGCAAGCTGGTTAATCAGATTATGCATCTAATTTTTCCACGGTTCTTTCAGTAATATAATATATGATAGCTGTGCTGTTAGGATTTATCTTATTTTGAGAAGGTCAGCATCTAATTTTGTCATGTATGATAGATTAAAGTGTTTTTTAATAGGTTGAAAGAAAGAAAAAAGGTCCTTCTTTGATTCTTGTGTGGGTAAAAAGCTTTTGTATATTATGTCGACATGAAGGAGAGTGAGAACTTAGACTGTGTGATACCGTGTGGTCAGGGATTGTGAAGTAAAAAATAGCAACGAGACTGAGCCCACAGGCAGTGTGTGAAAGTCGGAATCAACACTTGGTAGTGTTCCTCTGAGTCTAGTAGACCAGTAGGACACAACGTCAGAGCACAAAACCATGAAGCCATGGCAGTGTCACCTGTATACTTGGTGATACTGTTTATCTTCCTTTGGTTTTCAAGGCAAGGAGAGGGTTAGGAAATTCAATTCATGTTGAATTGCTTACAGAAGAATTTAATTCCATTATCAAAAGTTTAGTAACCTTTCTACCAACCCTCTCCAATGGAGGAGTTGAGTTTTTCTTTACATGAGAAAGTGATATGACTGGGGCATCATAGATGGTGTAGTGGAGTGGCATTTCTTATGGCTGCTGCAACAAACCACCACGAACTTGGTGGCTTAAAACAACACAGACTTATTCTCTCATAGTTCTGTAGGTCAGAAATCCAAAATTGGTTACATTGGGCTGAAATCATGGGGTCTGCAGGGCCGCTCTCTTTCCATAGGTCCTAGGAGGGCATCCATTCCTTGCCTCCTCCAGCTTCCAGGCTGCCGGTGTTCCTTGGTCTTCCTTGGCTCGCAGCCATGTCGCCCTTCCCTCTGCCTCTGTCTTCTCCTTGTCTGTCTGTGACAGAACTCCTTCTGCCTCTCTCTTATAAGGACACATTTCATTTAGGACCCACCGGGGTCATTCAGGATAAGCGCTTTTTCTCAGTCTCCTCACCTTACTTGTATATTTTTGCCATAGAGGGTAATATTCTTTCTTTGGTTGTGTAAGGGAACATTCACAAGTTTTGGAGATTAGGAAGTGAACATATCTGTAAGGGTCCATTTTTCAGCCTGTCACAATTGGTTTTTCCAGCTCTAAGTACACCTGCCATCAGGAGATGTCTACAGAGGTGTGTTAGAGAACATCTCAATGCCATGAAAGTGAAGTCATATATAAGAACCCCAGGTGTGCTGGACTTTACCTCTCTGGATGGTTCCCTCTGTGCTCAGGGCATGTCTGTCATCCTGGGTCCTCCCTTAGTGTCATCTGGGAGCTCCTCTCTCCCTCTCTCTCTCTCTCTCTCTCTCTCTCTCTCTCTCTCTCTCTCTCTCTCCCTCCCTCTCCCTCCCTCTCCCTCTCTCCCTCTCTCTCCCTCTCTCTCTCTCTCTCTCTCTCTCCCCTCTCTCTCCCTCTCTCCTCACATTGCTCCCTCCCTTTTTTTTCTCCCTCTACCAAAAGATTTAATAGGTACAATATGAGGAACTATTTCCAACAATATGAAGACAGTCAGATCTGGCACTAAGAGGACACAAATTTCTTAATTATAATGGGAAGATATATATTCTTAGTAAACTTACCAGCTTGTTTTTCACCTCTGACAGAGTTATGTTAAAATCCACCCCCATAATCATGGATTAGTTAATTTTGCCTTTTAATTCTATAAATTTTTGCTTTGTAAATTTTCAAGTGGTATTATCAGGTACGCACAGTTTATGATTGTGCTATCTATCTGGTGAATTGACCCCTTTATTAGTATGAAATACTTTTTAAAAATCTCTATTAATGATTTTGCCTTAAAGATCATTTTGTATGACATTACTCTCACTAAGCCGTCTTTCTTTATCCAGGCTTTTATTTTCAACTTTTCTGTATTCAAATTCTGTCTCTTGTAAGTCATGTAAAATACAATTTCTTTTTTAGTTTGAAAATCTTCATCTATTAGTTTGAATATTTAATCTATTTACATTTTAGATGATTACTGATATATTTAGGATTAAATCAATTTCTATGTCTTTTTTCTCTCCTCTCTAGCCTCCTTTGCATCAGTCCAGGTTTTTAATATTTTTTATTCTTTTACTTCCCTCTCTTCCATTTTTATCTGTACACTGTATTGTTTACCATCCCAAGTTCCTCCATTTCTTTTTAGTGTATCACACTCTTCATTAGCTTCCCACAGCAAAGTTTTTGAGACCTTAAATGCCTATAAATATTTTTACACTATTCTCATCCTTGATTAATGGTTTGGCTGGGAATTAAATTCTAGGTTAGAAAGAATTTTTTTTTCAGAATATATAAGGCATTAATCCATTGTCCCCTAGCCTCTAGTAAGAGGACCAAAGCTATTATAAAACCTGTTCTTTGAATCTAATCCGAGTTTGCTTTCTGTTTGGTAGTTAGTAGTATGTTCTAGTTTAAGGTGAAATCTGTCTGGGTGTTTGGTAGCCCAGTTCATGTCCTTGAAATCTAAAACATCTTTATTTTTGTTAATGATTGTCTTCCTTCCTTTTTCTCTATTCTCTTTTAATGGAATTATTCTTATTTGAGTATCGGGTTCAGGGTTGACCGGTTCCCTAACTTTCTTATCTTTTCTCATATTTCTTCAGTTTTAATCTTCCTGCCCTACTTTCTGGGAGATTGCTTCAGTCTTATTTTCCAGCTCTTCTCTTGAGTTTTCCATATCTGAATTTACTTTTTTTTTAAGCACTTCTTTCTTGTTTTATGGGGACAATGTTTTCTCTTACCCTCCTAAGCATATGGATGTTTTGCTGTTCCCTGTACAACCTGTTTTCTCCATGTCGCTTCCATTATGTTTGCTTGTTTTCATCTGTCTTTCATGTTAGAGATTTTCCTTACATGTCTGGTGATCCTTGATCCTATACTGCTGGTTAAGAACCCCAGGGAGCTGACTTGAAAGCTTCCAGCACTGAAGTGGGTCTCCTAAACTGAGGGCTTCACAAACAGGGCCAGTCTCATGAGGAGGCCGGCCCTCCTCACTCCTCAGAGTTCGCTCTAGGTTTCTCCCTTGGGTCAGGGCACTTCCCACAGAGAATAATCTCCTAAGCTTCTGCCCGAAGGCTATAGACCTAGCTCCCATTTTTCTTACCTAGTAAGGCATTTTTAATGTCTTAAAAAGCCCTTTTCCTGTTTTTGTATTATTGCTGTATGCATTCTGAAGAATAAAACTGTATTAAAAATAAAAACTTTAAGTAAATTTTAAAATAAAAAAGTCAACAAAAACTTTTATACGGGCCTTCTTCTGCATTTAGTACACAATAATGTTTTACTATTAGGTGATTCAACCTAAGGATGTTATTTGATGGCCATCTTTTAAATATTATGGCTTGATGGCTTTTCAGGTTTGGATATCAATTTTGGAAGACTGATGTAGACACCATGTGCCTCATGTACATTGGCTGTGTGATAACCACTCTTTCTCTCCTGGGATGGAGCAGAGGCTAGGGCAAGAACTAAGGTGAGGACGGTCATCGGCAGCCAAGCTACCAAGTCCAAATGGGGCGTGACTGCATGGATAGACCAAGATACAAAGTCAGGGAGGTCCTCACCCATAGTCAGTCCTGGGAAGGTTGGGCAGAGGAACTGCCTGTGTACATAGGGAGTGGCTATATAACTTCTGATGTAGTTTCAGAGACTTTGGATAACTGCGTCTTGAAGGCACAAGGGCCTTCAGTCTTCCATTAACATCTGACCTTGCCTAGTACTCACCTTTCAGGTTGTGCCTGGTCCCATCAGAGCACAGTCGATTTCAGCTCTTGCTGCTTACTTGTCAACCACAGCCTGATGTCATTTGCTAGGTAGTCCCTAATCTGGGTCTGTCTCTACAGGCTTGCCACTCTTGAGTCTCTGCCTTCCCTTACTCTGAAATACCCTGTGAGCCCTAATCTTTGGACTTGGGTCTGTCATGTGGCACCCTCTGGCACCAACTCCCAACTGCTGCCTCACTATTACCCCTTTGCCCAGATCCCTAGCTTTGAGCCAGAGGAGTCCTTTTCCTATTGCTGGGAGGAGTGCCCTCTTTGTCCATCCTGGACCTGCTGCCAAGGACACACATCCTGGGAACACCAAACTGTGCTCAGGGTATTTTTTCACAGCAGCTTTTTTTTAATCCTCACCTGAGGATATGCTTATTGATTTGAGAGAGAAAGAGAAAGTAAGAGAGACAGACATACAGACAGACATTGATGTGAGAAAGAAACATTGATCAGTTGCCTCCTATACACGTCCCGACTGGGGATCAAGCCAGCAACCTAGGCATGTGCCGTGATTGCCAATCGAACCTGTAGCTTTTTGCTATACAGGACGACATTCCAAGCAGCTGAGCCACCCAGCCAGGGCACAAACACATTTTTATAAATGGTGGTTAGGAAGTCTACTTTAACTCTGTGATGGTTTAGCACATAGCCAGGCCCTACCTTTTATAACAATCTTTTTTAATCCTTACCTGAGGATGTGCTTATTGATTTTAGAGAGGAAGGGAGAGAAAGAGAGATGGAGATAGAGAGAGAGAAACATCAGTGTGAGAAAAAAATGTCAATCTGTTGCCCCTCATACCCGCTCTGAGGAATGAACAGAGGACTGAACCTGAGACCTAGGCATATGCCCTGACCAGGAATCAAACCTGCAGCCTTCTGGATTATGGGACAATGCTCCAACCAACTGAGCCACACTGGCCAGCACTACAACACAATTTTTAAGGAAAATATGTTCCAAGTTTCAAGTAGTAGATTTGAAAAACCAACTTTTGGGCACAAGTCCCCTTGGTAAGTTGGGCACTGCCTTGTAACAACATGCAAAAGAGGAAAAATGTAATCATCAAATATTCATTAGGCTCCTACTTGTGCATCATGCTGTTGTGACTGCCGGGTCTGTGGGCCCCCGCTGGGCCTGTGCAATCGGCTGTAATGAGGCCACCTCATAAATCACACACGTAGAGCTTTCTCTGACATGCCCGTGTTGTACTAGTGGAGGGGATTAAGGCGAGAGTGTTCCTAGTCTGAGAAATGCAATTTTAATTTAAATATGCCCGTTCCTGGAGCCTAAATTCTTTTAGTCACTGAGCTCGCACTAATTTGTGTGACTCTTTTGGGGGCTGCGGTGCTCTTCTCAGAGCTTTTAAATTAGTACTTCCTATTGGTTCAGTGTTTTCTTTCAAGTGAGAAACTCTTAGAATAATGTGACACCTAGTGATTTTCAGCAGATTAAAGCAATGTGTTCTAATGTGAGCCTTACATCTAATTGCCTGAACTAATTATACATAAAGGGCCAAGCCATTTGTGTGTTAATAAGACGTGACTTTGGAAAAGTACAGTTTGACCCAAAGACTGAATAACTATTGCAGAGAGTAATCAGGGAGGTGGTATCCATTGTATAAAACACCCAGGCTGGAAATTATTCATGTCTGTCCAAACCGGGT
This sequence comes from Phyllostomus hastatus, assembly GCF_019186645.2. Lineage (NCBI taxonomy): Eukaryota > Metazoa > Chordata > Mammalia > Chiroptera > Phyllostomidae > Phyllostomus > Phyllostomus hastatus. Next base: position 13,659,523 of record NW_025333498.1, on the reverse strand, counting down.
TTTTCCCTGAGTTATTACCCTTGCCCATGGTTATTTCCTTTTCGGTGAAAATGTGCACCCTTTTGAGCTGGGGGGCTGAACTCGCTCATGGAAGAGTGTTTTGTAGAGACGAGTGTGCACTCTGTGGCCATGGGTCCTCTTGATCGCTGCTCTTCAGGCTCACTTCCACCCACTTAAAATGCCAGTGCTGCGGGGCTCTGCCCTAGGTCTTCCCCTCACTCCATCCTCCTTCCCCGTTTGACCTCACCCAGCTGGACTGTGCTAGCAAATCCCACATTTATTTACCTGGGCCAGGTGTCTTCTGAATTCCAGGTGCACATTTCCATGTGGATATCTTACAGGAATTGCAAACTTGTGCTCCCCTCAAACAGAACCCCCACCTTCTCTCCTGAATCTGCCCTCTCTCACCTGCCCTGGCTCCTCACTTTGGCACACAGTTCAGCACAACTCCATGTCCTGTTGATTCTTTTCCAACCATTTGTCTCCATCCCCGTCACACTGCCCTTGTCCCCGCCCCAGTGTCTCCTTCTTGTGCTATAGCAAAAGCCTCCTAACTGCCCTCGTCAAATCCAGTGTCCCTCCTTCCACATTATGCACAGCTGCTAGGAAAGGGTTCAAGCACGAATCTGATCATGTCACTATCTGCTTTAAAGCGTGCAATGGTAACCCACTGCTGAAGATCAATGTCTTTCATTAGTGTGGCCATTTGATCGTGCAGGCTCTTCATCTCTAATTCACAGCAGCTCAGACTTGCTGGCCATCTTTCAGGTGCCTGGATTCATCTAGATCCGTTTCTGGGTAGAGGCTTTGTATAGCCGGTTCCCTGGGCCTGCAGTGCTCTTCTTCTTAAGCTCTGCCTGGCTACTGCCTACTTACCCTTCCAGTCTTAGCTTCAGTATTGCTCCACAGTGACATTTCCAAACGCCCTCCCCAGCTGGTTAGATTCCCCTATTAAATATATCATCAGTATCCTGAACTTCCTAGCAGTCATTATAAATATCATTAAATCAGCATTTGTTTAATTACTGATTCTCCTTCTAGCCTGCACACTCCCTGAGAGCAGGGACTATGCCTGTCTGGCTCACTATCTTTCTCCACTGCCTTTCATGACAAGTATTCACCAAGTGAATGTATAATGAATGTGAGTGCACAGAAGCCATGCCATATGCTATGTGTGTTTGTACTTATGTTTGAGTATGGGGTATCTGGCATTCTAGGACTTGCATACTTCCCACTCCACAATGAAGCAATACCGTGAAAGCCTAATTTAGATCTTGTTAGCTGTTCAGTTGTTGCACCCTCTTCCCCGCTTTATTCTGGAAGTAGACTGTACTGGTCAGGGTTCTAGCAGGGAAATAGAACCAGTAGGAGGGAAAAGATTTATCGCTGGAGTCAGCTCACCTGATGGAGAGGGGTTGCTAGGCAAGCACGCAGTCTGTAGGGCAGGCTGTCAGGAAGGGCAGGCAGATTGGAACCGCTGAGCACAGGGCAAAGCTGCTGTTCACAGGTGGGATTTCTTCAGGGAAGCCCCAGCCCCGCACCTCAGGCATTTCAGCTGGTTGAATCATGCCTGCCCAGATCCTCTAGGATAATCTCAACTGATGATGGACTTCAATCACAGCTACAAAATACCTTCTTAGCAACACCTGGATTAATGTTTGAATAACTGGAGACTGTAGCCTGTTACCAGGTCAACATGTACAGTTGACCACCAAATGAACAGTTGATATAGATCACCACTTGAAAAGCAAAGTTGACCATTAAATGCCCCCAAAACTTGGCATGTTCAGGATTGAGGATGATAATTAAATATTTTATTCAGTGGGCTTTCTTGTTAGCTATGGACATAATGCCTGTTTTAAAGAGATTTTTACCTATTCTGCTGAAGTATGCTAAATAACCTCATTACTCTACTATCCAAAGCAAATGTGTGACTGACTATAATCAGTAATAAAACTTCAGGAAAATTGGCTCTTTTATGCATAGCGCTTCTACTAAGTGGGTAACTGTCTTCCAGAGGTGCCTTTTTGTTTATGAGAACAGCAAACATTTGTTGAACACAGAGCTGGGCAGTGGAGATACAAGATGAAGCAATCCACCACCCCTGTATTTTGAGGCCTTTCAGTGGGTTTAAGTAGACAAATAAGTAAGCCAATCATTGTAGGTCTGGAGGTCAGTGGGCTGCAGTGTGAAATGCCAAGAAGACATTATTTGGTGCCAGAATGTGAAGTGCCCTGAGTGCCAAGCTTGGAGACCCAGTTTTAGTCTGTAGAGAGAAGAGGTCCTCTCTGTTGGGCAGTGCCATGTGTACATTATTTAGGAAGAGGAATCTGGTGTGGTGGGTGAAGTGAGAGAAGGAGAGAGTGTTAATGGCAGGAGGCTGAACTAGAGGCTGGATTCTAGCACAAGCAGAGTCTGCCAATGGAGTGAGGGAAAGGGAAGGCTTGAGGATGACTTTGAAGGTTATTGCTTGAAAGACGGAACTCTGACAAGGCTGGTAATGGAAGTGGGTGGCATCAGAGGAGGTAGTGGATGGATGTTTAGTGCTGGGGCAGGTGGAAGGACGAAAGCTAACAGTTGTCACTTACTGAGCATCTATACAGGGTCTGGTGTTTTATACACATTATCTCACAGTTGAGATACTGGTGTGATTTCTAGCCTGTATAAGATCTGCTAACGAGTGTCTTGAACTAAAGAAGAAGTCCGAAGTGCAGACATGGTGTTAAGGGTTCTTTTCTTGGTCTTCCATCTTTTCATAAAAGATGATATAGCTATTTCATTTTGAAAAGTACCTGGCAGTTGATTCTAAGAGGAGGCCTATTTATAATTAAAGATGGATGTCAGGTAGTAGATATTTGGGAAGAAAAGAAAAGCAAACATTCATGATGATTTCTGTACGTTATCTCACAACTCCCAAAGCAAATTGAAAAAGCAGTTTTTTGGCCTCAAACATTCCTGTTGGTACAGGAAATTGTATCCAGTAAATCTGTTTTCTACAAAGGGAGGTACAAGGGTATCTCACCAATGAAATCTGGAAAAATCAGAGGATCAGAATAAATAATAATAGTTATGTATTTATAAGTCATCAAATGAAATAAGATTCAATGAACCCATACTGATAAGTTAATAGATGGGAATGGAGAGGAAAAGCTGTTTCTTACAGGAGAGTGCCAACCCACAAATGCTGAAGGAGGGTAGAAAATAGAAAAACCACCATTTGGCGAGCATCACAGTGATGGTTGAGGAAGGCAGGAGCTGTCGATGGGTGGGCGGAGGTTGGATGAAAAACAGGATATTGGCATAGTCTCATAGTATTTTTCCACAAAATACTCATCAATTACAGAGAAGGAAATGGCGACTTGATGGTGGAGACAGACAGTCACAACTTTGTGCAGGTGATTCCGGTTCCCACCACCGGATGGGATGGGTCACGTACCCCATGCCTCCTGCTGTGAAGCCCTGAGGGCTGCACGGCACCGATCTGGGGGCTTCTTGTCCTGAGCATGGACCGAGGCTGGTGGTCATGACCAAACATCGGATGGACCTGAATTGAGGGCAACCTAGGTCACTGTGCAGAATAAAGAGTTCTGACTATTTAAAACGGTCAAGGGTGAGAGGAAGACAAGAGGGACCGTTCTGGACCGAAGGAGACTTCCGGTTGTCCTGTAAGGGAGTGGCCTTGTTTGGGGAAGTGCACAGTGGAGCTTGCAGGAAGAACCTCTCAGCGGCTCAGAGAAAATACTGAAGACTAAACAATCAGGTATCTAGGTAAAAGGGAAATAGGAGTTCTTTGTTCTGTTCCTGCTTTTGTGAACTTGAAATTATTTTAAAAGTAGATTATTTTTAAAAGTTCTGAAACTCAAGGAAGGACCAAAACTCAGCTGTTTTGGACCGAAGGAGACCGAGGGGCATGGCAAATTCAGTGAGTGATCTGGGTTGGACCCTTTTGCTATGAAGGAAGTATTTGGGATATTGAGCAAAACTTCAAGAAAGTTTTTTTGGGTGAAGATATCAGTGTTCTTTGTACTGTTCTGGCCATTTATTTATACATTTGAAATTGTTTCAAAATAAAGTTTGTATTTTGTTTTAAGTGCAGATGCTTTCCTGAAATCCAAACGGACTTTAATTTCCCTTTGGTGTGGAAGAAGGGGACCGACTTCGTTCCTGCTGTAGGAGGCCAGCCAGACTGTGCTGTCAGCAGAGAGGACTGAATGATATTAAAGGTTTTAAAGATAGGAATTAGCTTAGTGACACATCTGTAGACAAGTCAGCCTCTTGGTTCTTTGCCCTCAAGTGTAAGTTCATGGTAGGAGTGTCTGCCTGGCTTGCCCTGTAGGATGCATCCTTTTTAGGGCAAAATGAGAAATATGTAAACATTTTTTAGAAAGAGAGAATGCTAATGAAATGCACGCTGTTATTGACCAAGAGGTGCAAAGGGATGTGTGATCTTATTTCCAGTATCTTACTAGCAGTATTCTGGTTTGGTGGTGAAAACACCTTCTCCTCTTTTGTTTCTTGAGCATATCTACACCTACGTGGTGTGTCCTCCTTTTTTATGCTTCTTTTTTAGCTTCTTCGTCTTTTACTGACTTTCTTCTTTTTTTCCCCCTTCTTTTATCAGACCTTACTTTCCTCACCCCCTTTTGCAGTTAGGTTCTCTGCCCCTGACCTTCTTCCTTTATTGTTGCAGCCTCAAGGATTTTAGATACAGTGTTATACTTCCAATTTGCCTTTATTCAGGAGAAAGGCCAGTCTGAATTAGAGTCTTAGCAGTAGACTACTGGTAACAAACGAAGTTTTATTAATAGCTACTATTTATTGAATGCTTGCTATGGGTCAAGAATTGTATTGGGTGCATTATCCATACTCACATTTAATCCTCACAACAGCATTTTAGAGAAGGTGTCTTTATCTCCATTTTACAGAATTGGAAAGTGGAGCACAGATGTTGAAAAACTTACCCCAAATCAAAATTAGTAGGTGGCAAAGCTGATCTTCAAAATCCAAGATGAAGTTCAAAACTTGTGGTGTTTCAAACCTACCATATGGCACAGGGCATTAGGTCTGTAACAGTTGGGTTCTACAGATAGTGCCTTAGGGGCCAAGGATGACATTTAGATGAGATCGGTAATAAGAAGCCAGAGATAGCAAGTCTTTTATTGCTTGTTACACCAGTGATAGAGAGGGGACACCTGAATTATATGTCAGCCGTTGAATAGCTGGTTCTTGGCAAGTAATTATTTATACTCAGCTCATGTTGCTGCTGAAAGCCATCCCATCCGACAAGATTCCCCTTTGGAGTGTAACAGGAACTAATTACCTCCTATTAAATCCAAGACCCATTTCATGTTCAGAGGTTCCAGTGGTAAACCCCTCATGTCAGGAACAACTAGTGACATTGTGACATGTCATCTTCAATATGCTGAACTGGGGACAATGGATCCTAGCAGGATGGGTAGTTTTAAATGACCACCCTCGCCATTACCCCAGGGTCATCTGAGCAGGGCCATTTGAAGGCAACAAATTTGTAGCATTCTTCTTACTGGTATTGTGGAGGTTTCAGAAATGTGAGAATACCGTTGATTTTGAAAGTTGTCCGAGTTTGAGTGTCTAGGAAAGGGGTTAGAGATCTCGGGCAGAGGGTGAGATCGTGCAGTGCGGTCTGTGAGCTGATCATGGGGACTGCTCCCACACAGTCCGACGGAGTGACCGCTGTGTGCCAAGGGCACCTGGGTGTGTGCACTGAATTGAAAGCCGAGATATGGGAACAGATTTGGCTGAGGCTTGAGAAACCAAGTGTTAGTGTGCTAATTGGCTACCTTGGAATAACAGGAAGTGTATCTTCCACCATTTTTTTTTGTTGGAAAATGAGCAAATTTCTAATTGGAATTTGAAATCTTTGTCTGTAAAACAGATCTCATAGGTACACGTTCTTACTCTATTTTCTAGAGAAAGGGCAGAAACTAAGATGCGTGCGACTTTGGGAAATAGGCTACGTTGCGGAGGCATCATCAGTTGAGATGCGTGTGCAGCCTGCCCTTTCCTAGGTGCTCAGAATCTGAAAACTTTCAAAACCAACGGTATTTGCACATTTCTGAAACCTCCAGAACGCCAGTGGGAAGAATTTGTTGCCTTCAAATGGCCCTCCTCAGTTGGCACTGGGGTGATGGCAAAGGCAGTTGTTTAAAACTTGGGGTGCTGCCTCTGTGGCTGGCATTAGGGTTGCCTCCTGAAGTGGGATTTTCCTGTCCATTTTGGATTTTCGGCATGTGGCTGGTTCACTGCATGGGAGAATACAGTACCAGGAGGTTGCTAGAGTGTGTCTAAGCTGTGAAAACATCTGGAAAAAATTGCCCTCATGGGATAACTGGGCTGTGTCCATTAAGCCAGGCTCTGCCCTGAATGCCGGTTCTGTTGTGGTCAGGCTCGGAGGTAATTGACTCTTCAGCCCACTGAGGCTGCTCAAGGACTCTTCATGGTAAAGCACCTCTCTGTTTTCCCCTCTGTTCCGGGGCCTGGCTACTTCGACTAGACTCTTCATATCGACCGTGAATTCTGGCCACCGCAAAACAGTCTCTGCAGTCCTGATTGTGTGCATCTTAGAGATGGCCACTTGAATATGATTTAAAAAGAGAGAAAGAGAAATGAAAAAAGAAAAGAAAAAAGAAAGAAATCTGAATAAAAATAATGTGGGGGTATTACTTAAATTTGGGTGGGCACAAGTTATCAATTATTTTAGTGGAAAGTATAAATATCTCTGGGCGATACCTCATGAGAATGCAGCGCTGCTTGAAGGAACGCATTGTAAAGTATATATGCAGCCTTGAATAAATGAGTGTCATTGTGAGGTGAAGCTGAAGGGAAGCCGTCAGCAAGTGTAGGTGAAGCTGCGAGTATGACTTTGGGGAAATATAAGTTAACGCACAGATTATTTGGTCCTAAACCTGTTTGTTGGGTGTGTGTGTGTGTGTGTGTTAGAAATTTTTCACTGATCTTCCCCAAGTAATACACTTCTAAACATCCCCACAATGACAGTGACTGATCCTCAGTTTAAGGATTGAAGTTAGCACTGTTCATCCGTCAAAATAGTCTATTTTTACAGAGATGTGGATTGAATTAGCAGAGGTGGGGCTTTCATTAGTAATACAGGATAATTGAGTCAGTCAAATTTTATTTTCATCCTCACCTGAGGACACATTTATTGATTTCAGAGAGAGAGAGAGAAAAAAACATTGATGTGAGAAACATCGATCCGCTGCCTGTAGCACGCGCCCTGGCTGGGGATTGTACCTGCAACCCAGGTATGTGCCTTGACTGGGGATCGAACCCACAACCTTTTGGTATATGGGAAAACACTCCAACTAACTGAGCAACCCAGCCAGGACCAACCAGTCACATATTTTAGTGTGGTAAGAGGGAGCTGGTGATAATACACAAAATAGTAAGCTTTAGATACCTTTACTAGGCAGAAAAGCTGTAAATACATGGCTTTGCTTTCCTGATCCCAGATCAGAACTAAATGGCCCCTCACAGGCACAGCATTTAAATCATCCCCACTGGAGTACACCCTCATGGAGCTCTGTGCACATCCTCAGATACCGTGTTGCTTTTCTCTCTCTTTTTTTATGGTGCACACTGGGAATGGAGGGGAGCGAGGGAGGGAGGCATCTGCTAAAGCAATCACTGTTGTGGAAGCTGTAACTACTGACTGTAGTGTGTTCCGCCCAACTCCAGGAGGTTCTGGTTCTGTGTTTCCATCAGGGAGCAACCCTAGGCTGCAGTTTCCCAGGTAACCAGTCTTGCTTCCAGGAACTGATGTGGATGATATCATTTTAATCTCTCGTCTGTTCATCTACCTAAAATCTATGGATGTGTAAGGACTTTTTATATTCCGATTTGTAGAGGCTCAGCTTTTGCAAAGAGATTTAATAACTGTGGCTTAAAGCAGGTTTCCTGAAAAAAAAAAATAAGACAATCTTGGAATGCATGAAAATTAATTATAACTCCTTTTAACACTTCACAACTAAATGTTGTTATGGGTAGTAGTATTTGTTCGTGGCACACACAAAAATTAAGATGAAATCTTTCTCATAAAAATAAAAATCACCCATAATCCCACTATCCAGAAATAAATAACATTTGGTGTTAAATACCCAGATTTTCTTACCTAGGATTTATATTTCCATAAATCATTTACTCACTTTTTACAAAAATGAACACATGCCACTTTATAAACCTGAACCTTTGCTTACCCCTTGACTTTACCACAGAAAGCTTTTGAAGTCCCTTTTTCCCACAGTGGTGGCTATATGTTTACATCATCCTTTAGAGTTGCTGCAGAGGTTTGTTGAACACATAGGTTGTGTCCTGGATTTTTGCTTTAATAAGCAATGTTGTGATGGAAATCTTTGCACACGTGAGTAGGTGCTTGCTTGATGACACACACAAGGTAAACTCTTATATGTAGAATTTATCAGAGCAAAGCAGAAGGCATGTTGAAAGCTTGGAAGACTTGTTACGAGATTACTTTACCTGAAGTTCATTTTGATTCTTTTTCAGTCTGTTATGTGAAAAGTGGTTTCTCATTGGTTTAAACTGCATCTCTGTTTTTCAGGCAGAGCATTTCTCTGTGTTGTATTGTCCATTTGCATTCTGTGGGAAATTGGCGTTTTGTATTCTTTCCCCATTTGTTCGTGGACTTGTCTTTGGGCTTATTGTTTGGTGGGAACACTTCACCCCTGAGGGACATGGATCTCTCCTCTGCCTTATAGGTATTTTTCCCTCTAGATTGGAATTTTGATGGAGATTTAGTCAAATGTAACATTAGTTTGTGGTTATGGATGGCCATGTTTTTCAATATTGGGTTTTGCTGTTTGAGAATAATGTTTTAAACCATTCTAAGGAAATTATAGAATGTAGAAGGGCAGGGAGTGACTTTTTCCAGGCTCTTCAGTTTATTGCCTTGCCTCAGGGTAGAACTTTTCTAAATCCTTTGAGAAAACTGAGTAGCTAAAGTGTTTGTACCAGCTAAGTGATTGGATTCCATCTGGTTGGTTTTTACAGTGTTCTTTTTAATGATTTTAGCACACTCACCTATTGTTACTCCTTTTCAGAGCTAGTATCTTTGGCTCTCTGAAGTAGCCTGTTCACATGGGTCCTTATGGCTTTGGGAGGCTGACAATTTTATGATTATGCAAATGTTATTGAGCTCCTCTTGATGGATGTTCTCTGAGCCCTTGGCAGACCGCACTGAGACTGCGCCTTTAACTGTCACAGGGTTGGCTCGGATGACCTTCACATCAGGCTGCGTAAAACACGCTTGTCAGGCATCCTAGGACAATTTGGAGCGGTTGCCTGGGCAACCTCCTTGCTTCTAATCAAATGCCCCAAGGATAACCCAGGTCCCTGTGGGAATGCCACAGCTGAAGGGAAGAACTCTTGTTAGAATAGCATTGGGAGTACATTTGTTGGTTTAGGACACTGCTCGTGTCCTGACCGTAAAACTCAGGGAAGAGAGAGAATGAAGGAGAAAAGAGTCAAGAATGGGGATAGGTGAGGTGGGAAGACAGAGGTTGTGCTGAAATCAATGGTAGAAATCAAAATAGTAAGTGCGAGCAAACGGTTCCTGCATCAGAAAACACTGTAGCGCAGAGTGAGCAGAAAGGCACTGAGAATGAAGATGAAAAAGTTATATATTTTTTTCATTTTGAATATTTTATTGCTTATGCTGTTACAGCTGCCCCAATTTTCCCCCCCTCTCCTCCCTCCCCCCGGCCCACCCCCTGCACCCACAGTCAGTCCCCACACCATTGTCCATGTCCATGGGTCCTGAAAAGTTGTGTTTGGGAAAATAATCCATGATCAGTACATGAATATCTGGGGAGACAAAAAGAATGGTGGAGAGTTCTGAGGAGAATGCAGTAGGGTATATATTTTTTTCATTTAAACAGACTTGCCCACATAATGTGTTTGACTGGCTTTGCTTTAAGGAACTGACAATGTTTTTTGTTTGTTGGTTTGTTTTGTTTTGTTTTTTCCTGAACTCTCCACTGTAGCCTGAGTAAATCATGAGTGGTTTTCTGGAATCAGAATGATGTCACTCAGAATTATAGGACATGCTTTTACTTGTAATTTCCTCGAATCAGAACTGTTACAGATTTGAAACTAGTGTAAAGTCAGGGCTTTTTTTGTTTTGTTTGGGTTTGGTTTGGTTTGGTTTTTAAACAAAACCCCTGTAGCAGGATGGTTATTATGACAGGTAGTGATGTTTGAGCTTCTCAACTAAGCAGAATACAGACTCGGGCAGAAAGGCATCAGGTAGCCCTGGGATGAAAGCCGGGGGTTTCCACGAGCTGAGCTGATCGAGCTGATCGTTCTCTGCCCGTAGAGCTCTCAGTCAGGTGCTTAACTCACTCTGTTACATCAAAAAAGAAGTCTATGACTTACTCCTGAAATGACCAGGGCTCCTCTTACGACCCCCATTTTTGCCGATCTCAAACCAGGCACAGGAGAGCTGCAGATTTTACTGTCCTTGAAGGTGGAACCTCCAACATTGATGAGATGTGCTATCTAAGGCAGTCGCTTCCTAAAGGCAGGGCAGTGGTGATACTGCCCATATTTCAGGCCCATTGAAAGTGTAGGTTTTGTTCAGATATTTTTGAGAGATTGGATTTTATAGTTCCAGAAAACCATGGGTCCAGTCAACCTGAAAATGAGGGATGGCATACCCTCATAGGTGTAGCTGAGGAGCATTTATTTAATGAGGGAATGATTTGAAGAGGTGAGAGCAGAGTTCAGGGAACCCCAGGAGACAAGGAGACTCCTCGGAGCTAGCAGCAGGGAAACCAGGGCAGCCCTGGGTCAGAAGGAGCAGCCCCAGTGAGTGCTCTGGCCCTGGCGCTGTAAGTGCAGATGCGGTTGGAGCTTGGACAGGGGCAGGCAGGGAGGGGAGTGAGTGTAAATACTTTGGCTCCCCTCTCTCCTTCTCTCTCCAGTCTCCCGCTGGTGTCTTCTGGTAGCCAAATCCATCTGGAAACTAGAGTGAGGGATCTGGAGTGATGCCAGATCCCTCAGGTCTGTAGAGGTCCACTTTCTGGAGCCCAGAGAAGCTCAGAGAAGGTGGGATGATGGGTCTGGGGTGGGAGGGGCAAATGGCTGGTAACCAACATGACGTGCAAATAAATGTTCCTCTGTTCTCTAAGGATCTTCTGGCCCTTTGGAAGCATTTGGAAGAGAAGTTATTTATAAAAGAATGCCTGTCACAGGAGCCGGGCAGCAGAACAGGAAACCAATCAGTCTTACGGTTTTCCCAGTAGATTACTTCTGTGCTCCACTGAGTCTAGTGCATGTTCTGCAGTTGCTGTTGTTTCTTTACAAGTGTGTCTCCCTTTAGATCTCAGATCCTTTCAGCGATGAACTGTCTTTTATTTGTCTTGGTCTGCCCAGCACCTAGCCTGGTCCCTGGCATGTAGTAAAACTTCTGTGGAGTAAATGATGGAATGACCTCTAGCCTCTTTCAGGATAAAATTTTACTTTCATAGCATATCTTTATAACGAAACAATTAATCCCCTTTCTCTGGTGCTGGGTCCTCAGCACTGTCATTTTACTGTGAGTGGCCACAGTAGAGACACTTCTGCTCTCATTACTAGCCATAAAGTGACAGTTTCACTGCATATTTCCTCTGTGACTAACATGTCTGTTTACTGGTCCTTATGTCTAGTATGAGATCAAGGCTCATGGAACATGTATGGGGAACAGTCTAAAGCTGGATAGCATGGTGATGCCCACTGAGGGCATGGGAGATGTTCTACTATAGAATAAGTTAAATCTGTTTTACCTTAAAAATAATAGGGTTTGGGGAAAGGAAGAGGGACTTGCTCTACCATATATCAAGACCAGTTAGGAAGTTACAGAAATTTAGTGTGGTGTTGGCATTGGGACAGGTAAATGGACCAGTAGAATGGAATAAAAAGCCTGGAAACATGCCATATTACTTTGCTAGGGCTGCCATAACAGAATACCAGATTGGATGACTTAAACAACACATTTGTTTTCTCACAGTTCAGAAGGTTGGAAGTCCAAGGTCAATAAGATGTCAGGGTTGGTGTCTGGTGAGAACTCTGTCCTTGGCTTGCAGGTGCTGTGTGCGGTACTCGCCTTCTCTCTGAGTCTTCACGTGGCCTTTTCTCTGTGCATGTTTTCCCTGGTGTTTCTTCCTCTTCTTATGAGGACACCAATGGGATTAAGGTCATACCTTCATGACCTCATTTAACCTTAGTTACTTCCTTAAAGGCCCTGTATCTAACTGTAGTTGCATTGGGGGTTAGGGCTTCAACATGTGAATTTTGGGAGAACACAATTCAGTTCATAACACATTTCTACGCACATAGAATTTTGTTATATGTCAAAGCAGTAGAAAAAGGAAGGGCTATTTTCAGTGAATGGAGATGAGAATAAATAGTTATCAGTAGGATAAAGGATGAAAGCAGATCATTACTTCATACCATATTTTTAAAAAATCGGAATGGGCCCTGGCTGGCGTAGCTCAGTGGATTGAGCGTGGGCTGCGAATCAAAGTGTCGCAGGTTCGATTCCCAGTCAGGGCACATGCCTGGGTTGCAGGCCACGGCCCCCAGCAACCACACATTGATGTTTCTCTCTCTCTTTCTCTCTCTCCCCCCTCCCCTTCCCTCTCCAAAGATAAATAAATAAAATCTTTTAAAGAATCAGAATGATAAAAGTCTTAAATATCACAGAGAAAACTTCAAGACTCTTAGGGGTGGGGGATAGGAAAGGATTTTTGTTTATTTTCTTTTATTTATTTATTTTTAGAGAGGGGGGAAAGTAAGGGAGAGAGGGAGAGAAATATTAATGTGTGAGAGATACATTGATCAGTTGCCTCTCACATGCTTACAACTGGGGACCTGAGACATGTGCCTTGACTGGGAATCCAACCAACGGCCTTTTGGTTTGCAGGCCGGCACTCAGTCCACCGAGCCACACCAGCCAGGTGAGGAGAGGATTTTCTCTCCCTCCCTCCCTCCCTCCCTCCCTTCCTTCCTTCCTTCCTTCCTTCCTATATTTTGACTTTTAGTCTTTAGAGGACATTTGAGATATAAAAAACACAATATAAAAGAAAGATTAAGCAACTGGACCATATTGAAAAAAGAATTTTGTTTATCTAAAGGAGCCTTATTGAAATCCTCTGATGCCTGGGATTTTCTTCAACTTAATTTGTAGAAATACAGGAGAAATAGAGCCAGAGAGGAAGCAAGATTGGCCATGAATCGACCATTTTTTAAACTGGGTGATGAGTCCATGAGGTTCATTATCCAAGGCACACAAACTATAAAGGGATTAATAGTCTATATAAAAAGTACCACAAATTGTGAGGAAAAGCATGAACAGCCCACCAGAAAACTGAGCAAAGAGTATGAATGGTATTTTATAGAGACTGACAAGGAACTACATATGGCCAAGAAATTTCTCAAAATCATCCAACATCATTTGTGACATGGAGGGAACTACAACTCGGCACCACAGTGAGATGCTATTTTCCATCCATTCAGTTGGAAAAACCGAGAAGTCTGTTAATACCAAGTGCTAAGGCAGGTGGAGATCGTGAAGATCTCATACCCTGCTAGTGAATTGGCTTCACTACCTTAGAAAATAGTTCTGGCATTATTTCATAGAGTTAACTGCCACATTCCCAACTTTTTACTTCTGAGTATACATATACAAGAAATTCTCGCACATATGTACCAGGAATATGTACAGAAATGCTTATGGTAGCATTGTACACAACATCAACAATGAGGGAACTCCAATATGTCTGTGGGCAAGAGAGGATGAATAAACTGTAAAGCATTCACCCAGTGGGGCACATGCCATAGTCAAAATAAAGTATAATGGAAGAAGTGAAACCTAGGTGATTTTTATTAATATAAAATTTTAAATTTCTAAACATATTACATATGGTACCCTTTTCTGTGAGTTTAAAAGCAACTAAAATCAAAACTGTAGCTTTTAGGAATACATGTAGGTGAGGTGAGGTGTTAATATATAGAAAGGAAAGCAGTAGCGTGTTTAGTGTGGGATTCAGGTTGGTTGTTGCCTCAGGTCATGGGGATCAGGAGATGAGACTGGGAGGCCATTCAGGTAGATAAGTTATTGTCAAAGTCTAATTTTCGTGTTAGGTGATGGGTTCATGGTTGCTTATTATACTGTTAGAAATGGAGAGTGAGTGAGTGTGGGCAGCACACATGGCCCAGAGATGAATGTGTCTCACATCAAAGAGTGTGATTAATCCACTTCTGTGCAGTTGAGGTTGAATAAAACAAAAAAAAAGGATTAGAATGAGTGGAAAGGGAGCGGTAGTAGAATAATAAATGTACTACCAGGAATTTGAAAATTGTACATTTTGCTTAGGAGGATGGATAATCAGGGTGTAAGGCTAGGCTACTGTTGCAAAGAGACTTCAAACAAAATTAAGTGCCAAAACAAGACAGCTCTCTCCTTACTTTCTTTCCATCATTCACATAATACTTTAGATCATTGCCATTTAATAAAAATATAATGTGAGCCAAATATTAAATTCCCTAGTAACCATATTGAAAAAGGAAATAAACAGTGAAATTAGTTTTAATAATATATTTTTATATAACTCAATATAGTCAAAATGGTATCCTAACACAGGGGTGGGCAAAAGTAGGTTTACAGTTGTGAGTACATGAAACAGTTTATTCTTGTATTCTTGTTTATTATTTTATTGTTTATTTGTATTGAAACTGTAAAACTACTTTTGCCAACTCCTGTATAATCAATGTAAAATTATTAATGAAATATTTTATATTCTATTTCTCTTACTAAGTCTTCAAAGTCTGGTATGCATTTTATACTTATAAGTACACCTCAACTTGAATACTAAATTTTCATCAGAAATACTTGTATTTAGATTTCTGAACTATATAAAATTTATAGTTCAAAAAAATAGTTTCATATATCCACAAGGTTCCAAACATACTTAAAAGTTTTCCATTAACTGAATCAAGTATTTGTGTTTAAGTTAATTAAAATTAAATAATATTAAAATTCAGTTCCTCAGTCTCACTAGCCATTTTCAGAGTGCTTAGTAACCACATCTGGCTAGTGGCCGCCTTAATGAAAGAGCAGGTCTGGTTCATTAGCTATCAAGATAGGATCCTCCTGCCTCCCTAGAGGGATCAACAGTAGTGACATCACTTGGGAAATTATTAAGAATGCAAATTGTGAATCAGAGACTCTGGAGGTGGGTCTAACAGCAGTCTCATTTTAATAAGTCGCCAGGCAATTCTGATACACACTCAAGTTGGAGAACCACTGGAATAGAAGTGTTTCAGAAACCAAGTCTCTATCTACCATGTTGCTCTAGTGTCACCTATGGGATTTTCCTCACCTGCAGGGTAGAAGCTGGCTGTGAAGACCACTTCTGCATCCTGCCTGTAAGAAGGTTGAGGGCTGAGGAGGAAGGATAGAGTGGGCAGGAATTTGCTTCTTTTTTTTTCTCCAAGAGCTGTAACCTGAGAGTTCATGTGTCCTTCTGCTCAGATCCCATTGGGTAGAGCCAAGTGGCCATTACCTAGCTGCAAGAGAGGCTGGGAATGTAGACTAAGTGATGATTGTCAAACTTGTAGAGTTGGAGTGGTAGAAGTTCTGTTCCTGGAAGGAAAAAGTGGAGAATGTACACCAAAGACAGTTCAGTCTCAACAACAAGTGGGTACAGTTTGATTTATTTTGCAACCTAGATCTTAGCCTTAGTTTTATTATTTCCCATTTTCTGATCTTCATTGGCATATATAAGGTGGTGATGACATGTGGGAGCAGTGGCAGGGGTTCCAGTTGGAGGTTCAGGAGTTGTAGCATGAGCTTTGGCATCAAGGGATCTGGCCATACAGGCTATTTAATGTCCCTATTTTTCCACCTGTCATGACAATACCTACCTCAGGGGTTTTTGTGAGTATTAAGTAAGATGATCTACTTATAATAAGCTTAACATAGTATCTAGTACATAGTAATTCCCTGATATGTACTAGCAATTAATTACTATTATTATTAGTAGTAGTATCAGCATTATTATTCATAGTAGGCACAATTCCTGAGACACAGAACACACTGGCACACTTTCTGTATTGAAACAGTAATGGTTCTCTAGCATCAGTTTTTCTCCTTTTCTCTGTAACTTATTTAGCTTTTAAATAGTAGTATAAAAACTGTTTACTCAATATTACATCGATAGTAGCAAAATGGAAATATTTTCATAACAGTTCTTAACATTAGTTGTAATGTGTCTGAAGCCATGTGCCCCCTCAGCGCCTATGGTGTGTGTCATAGCGCCGCTGAGTAAAATGGCGCTGGTGACGACAGCGGCAGTGCTGACTCTTCGGCCTGTGTCTGCATTCATGTGGAATTGGTGAGAAGGCCTGTCCAATTCAGGTTAACATTGT
This sequence comes from Phyllostomus hastatus, assembly GCF_019186645.2. NCBI lineage: Eukaryota > Metazoa > Chordata > Mammalia > Chiroptera > Phyllostomidae > Phyllostomus > Phyllostomus hastatus. The sequence continues at coordinate 13,643,041 of NW_025333498.1, read as the reverse complement.
GAAGAATTTCAGAAGTTATGAAATGTCAACTTTTGCTGGAACTCAGCCCTTTTAAATAAGTAATATTTCAGGCCGTAGTATAATCCACTGGCTTACTACTAATGTGCTAGGTAACTAAACAGACAGGTAGTCATTTTAGAAAAACTTTTTGTTTTGAGATAATTCTAGATTCACAGGAATTTGCCAAAAAATGTACAGGGAGATCCCATGTATCCCTTACTCAGTTTCCCCCAAAGGTGACACTTTGTATAACTACAGTGCAAAGCTAAATCAGGACATGGACTCTGGTGCAATCCACCAAGTGTGTTCAAACGTGCAAATGTTTTCTTCCAATCTATAACTTATATTTGCCTCCTCTTCATGTGGTCTTTGGTAAAATAATAGTGTTTAATTTTGATAAGGTTTAGTTTATCATTTTTTTCTTTTTATGATCTAGTACTGTTTCTCAAAAGCTGATCCACATAGCACCTGCTTTGCAGTCAACTGAAGTGTTTATTACAAACCCATTTTCTTAGGCCCCACCCCAGACATTCTGAATCAGACACTTGGGGATGGGGTCTGGTAGTCTGTTCAATTTAAGAAGTTCCCTGAAATGGAGGAACCACTGGTTCAGAGAGATTGGCCTTGGGTCTTTTTTCTCTCGCTCTGCTTTGAGTCATCCCCTTCACTCCTACCACTTGTGTTACCACGTATGTGTGTGTGCCTTCTGTACATCCTCTGTGCTGAACTCCAGAACAGCCACCTTGCCGGGTACTCTCTGCTACTGTGCAGAGGAAGTCTTTAATGAATGGGTTATTGGTTAGATGCCACTTTTCTGGACCAATCCTATTAAAATAGGATGTAGGAGGATATGAACCATCCTAATTATTTATAGATTATCTGTCAGAAAGGCTAGACATTGGTCCTGATGCTTAAAATGACTTAGTTATATAATATTTGGGGGGCAAGAGGTCTAGTTATATAAGTAATCTTGGGGTTGTTTCTTTTGGGGGCTTGTCTTTACCCTTTTTTTCCCCCTTCATTACAGATAATCTGATACAATCTCTATTTGGAGAAAAATCCACAGCACTTGATGCACCTCAGTATTTCTGTGGATTAATGACCTAACATTTGCATGTTTGGTTGCTCTTTTCCAGATTTTTAGGTACTTTTTTCCATTAGCATGAAGAACTCTTCCTTGGGTGTCTTTAGTAGCCCTATGAAAAATGATTGTCTCAAACTGGATATTTTATTTGATTTTGGGATGTAATCAGAGCATTTATTAAAATATCAATTTTAGAGTGTCAATTTTAGAATCATTTTTTGAACTAGTTAGGCTACTTTTACGTATTTTTTTACAAGTTAAATTCTCATTTTGTGTGTTCTTCTGAGTCACTTGCTCTATTTAATCAATTTTTCTAGCTGCTGCAGTCCTTTAAAAATTAATTTGTCCCTTTAAGATGATGGGACAGGTCTGAGCTAAAAGGTAGCAGCTAAAAATGATGATGAAATAAAACTGTGTTTCTTATATGTTGATCTTGGAAGAAAATGATAAGTTTAGGTAATAGTGTTTAATGGCGTTTGTATCTTTAGAGTTCAAAAGGCAAGAAAGGAAAGCTAATTTTGTCTTGGTTGTCAAGTTGGATTCACTTGTTACCACACTAGAGAGTAGCAGTTGTGGGCATGATGTCTGTCCTGTAATAATAAGGATTGTGTGTTACTCTACTGTGATATGATCTTTTACATGTGTAACTCTCAGAAGAGTTTGACATCCGGTATGACTTCTGTGTGGACCACCTAGTCCTGGTGACACAGCCTCCACTAACTTTAAGTGGCCACATCATCGATATGTGCTCTGGGATACAAGGTCTGTCCGAAAAAAGTCCAGCCATTGTTAATACAATGAGAATGGCTTGTGCGACATTGATGTAACCTGGCAGCCAATGAGAATATACTGGAATACACATGCATGAACAATGAAAACTTCACTGTACTGGTCAGTGAGGGCAGTAGATGCCTTTGCCGTTGAGTGAGCATGTGTACTGTGTGGCTGTTGCATTCAAAATGACTGAGCGAGTAGAGCAACAAGTCTGCATCAGATCTTGCGTTAAGCTTGAACATTCCTCTGCGGAAACTATTCGGATGATTCAGAAGGCCACTGCTATGGGCAGTGGTGATTGGCAGCTTCATCCCGACAATGTGTCTGCTGGTGCATCACGTCTAGCACAGTTTTTTGGTGAAACATCAAATCACCCAGGTGACTCAGCGCCCCCATAGCACAGATTTGGTGCCCTGCAACTTCTGGCTTTTCCCAAAACTGAAATCACCTTTGAACGGGGAGAGATTTCAGACTGACGATTCAGGAAAATATGATGGGGCAGCCGATGGTGATTGGGAGAACTGTGGGATGTCCCAAGGTGCCTACTTTGAAGGGGACTGAGGCGTCATCATCCTATGTACCATGTTTCTCCTATCTTGTATCTTCTTTAATAAAGGTCTCTTATTTTCATAGTACATGGATGGATACTTTCTGGACAGGTCTCATATACAAGGGATGTAGTGACAGTGTGACTGGCATCCCTAAACAGAGACATGTTGATAAGTAAGTGGTCTCCAAAGACTGATACTGCTAGGAATGTATCAAGGATGGTGAAATCCAGGATGCCGGCTTCCTCCCTGCCTCATTGGATGTCAGAATTAGTCCACAGCAGTGATTTTCAAGCTTTTTCATCTCATGGCACACATAAACTAGTTACTAAATTTCTACTAGTTAAATTTAGTAAACTAGTTAAATTACTAGTTAAGTTTAGTAACACCAAAAATACATATTTTTGCCAATTTGCTAAAAAAAGGAATAATTTTGATTAATTTACAAAATAATAATAATAGTAATTACCTACCTTTTTTGCTCCAAAGTGACTTAAAAAAAATGAGGTACCAAGAATTAACCAATCAGATGCGACCTTATTATGTGACGTGACCAATAAGGTGCAACTCTATTATATGACATATATGTTTGGTTCAAGACAGGGCATTCATACGAGATGGCTATTGTTCTGTTGGCTGCCATCATTTTTTGCCAATCTAGGGGAAAAAAGGTCAGTAGTACTCCTGACTAAATAGTCAGGTATTTCATGTTTTAAAAATTTTTACAGCACACCATTGAAAATCATTGGTCTACCACCACTTACAGGCATGGCTTTGTGTGGGCTCTCATTATAACTGCAAACAACATATCCTACAAGATTTGAGACCCAAAATTCCTGTCTTTGATCTCAGCTTTCTATCATTCTTCCTGCCTTTCATTCTTCCTCCTGCCCAAGCTGGTGTTTTTCCCTCCTGCGGCACCCAGCCTCCTCCATGTCTTCGCACTTCATCTGGCTTTGGTTTCATTGCCTTTGTGTGGACCTCAGTGAGCTGATTCAGCAGGACTTTCTGCTTCTTCCTACCTCTTGCCCTCCTCTGCTCTATCTGGCCAATCCTGACCTTAAGAAAACCCTAATGTCATTTCCTTATCTTGTGCTCTGAGGATGTTATGTTATTGCTGTAATTATTCAGGGAACTGAATTGATTCTGACTTTTTTTTTTCCAGCTGGGCCCTCATGGGTACTAGGTAAACCTTTCCTGTTCCTCTAATCGATTCCACCCCCACAAGGGCTGTTTCAAGGGTTGTCTCCTCTCAAGACGCTATTTCCACCCTCGTATCTCTGCGGAATTTTTGCTGCTTTCTTTTCTGAGGAGATCAAGGCCATCAGATTTGAGTTCCTTCAGCTTTCTTCTTTTTAATCTCCAATTGTTTTCATTTTTTACTGTCTCCACTCTCATTTCCCCAGTTGTAAACAGCTTGAAAATGTCTCCTATTTTCTAACACTCAAGTGCCTGCTTCTGCCCTTAATCTTGTAACTTCCCACTCTCATGAGACCCTGATTTGTCATTACATCTTCCTCTTTGTAACTTAAATTTTGGTAATTCTCACCATATGAAAATGCCTATATTTCTCAACTATTGACTGTTGATACTGGGGGCACTGCCATCATTATACTCTGGAAAATTCTTTGTTGCAGGGGCTGTCCTGTGTATCACAAGATGTTTAGCAGCAACCCTGGTCTTTACTCAGCAGATGCCAAAGGCACTCTGCAGTTGTGACAACCATTTTTCATTCCCAGAATTGCTTATCAAAGGCCAGAGTTGCCCCTAGTCGAGAACAAAATACCTTAGAAATTCTTGCAACCAAGCCATTCCATCCATCACCTCCTACTTTTCTTTTCATTCCTATCACCACTCATTTCTTCGCCATTCAGTCTGTCGTGAATCAGGCTTATGACACTACCCATTACCAAAAATGTGTTCAGGAGACTGAAGTGACCTACTGGCAGCCAAATCTGGCCAGTGGCCTTTTCTCAATTTTCTTAATTTTCTGCAACTTTTGACACTATGGCCTCATTTTACAGTATGCAGCTCATGTATTCTTTGGAGCTCCTCCTGTCTCCCTGTCAGTCTCCGTTAGATGTCGTTTTTCCTATACTTTCTAAATATAGGGACTCCCCTCTGTGTGGGCCTCTGCTGTCTTCTCTTGGTTCTCATCCCTTCTCATGTCTCTTCTGGTCACTACTGTGTACAGGACTTCTAAGTATAGATTCAGCGTCTCAGCTGAACTCTGGGCTTATGTGTCCTTTTGCCTTTTGAACATCTTCACTTGATCTTCTGCATTACACTGCGTCTATTTAAACATGCTGAAACACAACTCCTCACCTTCCCTCCTTCATTGATTCTCATTAATGGGACCACAGTCCTTCTCCAAAGATTTTACATTGTTTCAGTGGAAACCTATTTACAAAGGTTACATTAATATTTAAAAATTTAACAGTCAAAACTTTTTGTTCTCTCAAAATATTAATAATTTAATATGCTTAATTTTAAAAAATCCAAAGTTAATACTTTGTTATACAGCAGTGAAAGTACAGTGTATTTTGAGTCTTGATTTTAATGCTTTAGTTGAAAAAGATACTCTTTAAACAGGTGGATTGAAATAGAACTATATTGTTGGCTATACTTATGAAATTATAATTTTCAAGTAGAATCGTAGTTGTCCAGGGCTTGGGGGGAGAGGGAATGGGGAGTTATTATTTAGTGGCTACAAGTTTTGACTTTTATACCATGGAAAGAGTGCTAGAGTTGCATGGTTGCACAACAGTGTGAATGTACTTAATGCCACTGAATTGTATATTTAATGGTGGCTTACATAGTAAATTTTGTTATGTGTATTTTACTACAATTAAGACTACTTTAAAAAGTGCTTAGTTGAGAACCAGTCACATAATAATCACTAATAAAAGTTACTGTTTGTCATTGGTATTATTATTTATATACCTGTGTCAGTAGTAATTGTCCCCACGGGCTCATTTACACTTCTGACAGTTTCCTAATTTTGATGCAATAATCAGTCACCTTACCCATTGTGTCTCACAGTTATTTATACGTAGTAAGTAGTCAAGAAATAGTTATTGAATAAATGAGGCAACAGCAATGGAGTACTTTAATTTTTTGCTTTTCTTCACTTTAGGGATTGAGTTCTGTGAGATGGTATGGCATATGATTAAATATTTAATTCATTTTGATTTGATACTGTAACAATACTCTGCATGCACGCACATTTATGGTAGAAATTTATGCTTCCAGGCAGTTAGGCACGTGCGGCATAGACACACTTTTCATTCTTGGAGTAATGTTGCCACATATTATGTGTTAGCTATTTAAAAAGTTTTATTTTGTGACTTTTCAAAAGATGTCTTATGAAGTTGTGCCAAGTTAACGTGATTGCCATGGACACGAGTGGCTTTAAGATCATTTAAAACTGAGTTTAGTACATCTTGTGGAAGTGTGATTGAGAAACTATGTTTCTAGGTGGGTTAGATGTGGGAAATGTACTTTTAGAAAAAGAAATGGGGAACGCTTGGTCTCAGTCTCACAGCTAAAACTCCGCCTTTTACTTGCTGGCTTAACCAATATCACGTGACTCTTCCGATCACATTCACCCAGTAGCTACCTTTTCTTTCTTTTTTTACTGGCGACAGTCACCTTTCTGAGCAGCTGTCTAGCTCAGCAGCCACTTTCCAGTAAAATGCAATCACAATTCCCACATCTCTGTTGGCTGCACTGTCTCCTCCTCGCATTCCCACCCCCCTCCCCCGTGAATCAGCAGATGCGGATGATGTCATCTCTTTATTTGGCAGTCTCACCGGGGTTCAATGTCGCCCTGCCAGAGCCTGGTGAGCCTGCGTCTGCAGTGTTTGCTCTTATTTGTGGTGGTGGAAGTTCTGAATGAACTAAGGATTTGGAATCATGGCATTTTGGTTAGAAAAACAAACTTCAACCCAGGAATCAGATACAGTTTAGGAGTCCCTTCCAGCCAGAATCGGTGAACCAGTGGTTGATTCAGTCCGTGATTTTTTACCATCTTGTGATGCTTCTCAAAATTTACTGCCAGTTGGCCCTAATATGAATAGGGTTGATGCCTTAAGTTTTTATCCAAGAAATAAATGGTAAATGAACCTGCTTGATCATCTAAGCCCTGTTATGAACATTGAAAAGTTATCATTTTAAGACTTTTTACAAGATGGCTATGAAACAATATACATAATATATATACACTAAACCTTCAAAAATATACTTGTATTTTCTTATATAAAATTTAGTTATAAAACCATTAAAATTATATTCATATATAATACATTTTACTTAAGTGGTAATACTTTTATATATCATTTATAAAGATACACAATTTATAACATCTGTAACCCTGTGTAGTTGGTTTATTACAAAGACTTCTATGCTTTCTCAGAATGTAAATCTCTACCTGAGAGCGAGCATTGTCCCTCGTTCTTAGGGCCTGAATTCCCATCTCCTTGGTCTGCTCCGTAGCGTGGGAGTAGACTGTGGAGGTGAGTGAGGAGGTGTGAAACTCCTCCAAAGAAGACTGATCAACCTTTCTCTATTGGGTGGATACTAATCTAGATCCTAAGAGTGACGTGGCACATATGCTACATTTGTTTTATTTTGTCTTACCACTTACATGACCTTTCCATCTGGAGGTCTCACAGGCGAGTCTTTTGATCCCCTACTTGCCAGCTAAGCCTGTGCCTCCTGTTGTGTTCCTGTCAGTATGGGACATCTCCCTCCACTCAGTCTGTGCTCCAGCCAGAAACCCCAGTCACCTGTGATGTCTCTCTCCTGCACCACACTCCCCCTCCCACACTGAACAGCCCTGTCCATTCCTCTCCAAAATATAGCCCAAACTCATGCTCTCCTCCCCTTTCCATTGCCATAGCATTCCCATTTCTTGTGCTGCCCCATCCATTCTTTAAAAATACAAATCTGGTCCTGTCGCTGCTCTGTTTAAAGGCTTTCACCACTTCCCATTGTACTTAGAAAATGAAAACCAAACCAAACCAAACCCAAGTTCTTTATTTGGCTCTGAATTATCTGGCTCCTGCCCACAACCACCACCTCATTTCATGTCTTCCTCTCCCTTACACACTTCTGCTCAAAAGCCACTGGTCTTTGCTCAGGTCCTTGCTGTGCCCAGCTCTCATCTCAGACCCTTTGCTCGTGCTGCTCCCTCTGTCTAGAACGTCCTCCCCTTAGGCCTCAGTCTTGGCCTCACCTAGTTCCTCTGAGAAGCTTCCTCCTCCTCTCAAATTCAGCCTCTGTCTTCTTGTTTTTCTGATACCATGTCCTTTTCCTTCTAGCATTTAATACTTGTAGTCATATGCTTAAATGTTTATTTACTTTTTATTGTTTTTCTCATTAGACCATGTGTCCTTGAAAGCAAGGGCAAGCCTGCTTGGTTTTAGCACCATAACCCCAATTCCTAGCACTCTATGAGATACATAATAGGGGCTCATTATATTGCACGAATGAATAAATGAATATCTTTATAAAAGAGAATGTGAATAATATCACATTTCTACCATTTTCCCCTTGAGTGTTACAGGTAGTACGTAGGTTTCTTGAATGTGAAGACATTCAGTAGTTGGCACTACTACTATACATGCTTTTGTAGTTCCATGTGATTCTGGATATCCTGATGTTAGTGTTCAGAGAGAAACTACCACTTATGAGGATTTCATGGTTCCTGACACTTGGTTAACAATTTAATTTTAAATCACTACTGAGACTTGCCTCACATGGAAAGAAGAACTTATCTGGGTTCTTTAAAATGTATGAGCTTTACTGTACCGTGTAGAAGAGCAAAAATAATTTGCTGTTTTGGTAGTGAAAAAAATTTTTTTCTCCATGTGTTATTTTCCCCCACACAAAGTGCTGAGTTACAGATGCCATATTACTGCTGTAATAAAAAGCTTTTGAGTGAATGGTGGGTGAGGCGGTAGCAGCCATATTAAAGTGTACTTTTCCAGACTGTGCTCCGTTTCAGGGTGATGGGGATGCACATGTGAAATGACAGGATGGATTTGACTGCAGCAATTTCTTCATTGACGATTCAACAGAACTCAAGCATGTCTTCCACTGCTAGTGGGTTTCCAAGGCATGAGAGCTATGTGGGCAGTGCCTGCCTCCTTGCACAGCTGGGATTCAGGATTGATTGTTTCTAGTTGCCTTTTCTAGAACCAAAGGCTGAGTGCACTCGCAACATAATTTCTTACTGTTTTCTTCTTAATTAAAAAAAAATCATTGACTCTAATGTATGACAACCTTTTCATAATTGCACTTGTGCTACTTTGAAAATGCTGTTACAAAGTGTTGAACTCCGTTGTTGGCTAGAGGTCTTACCTAAAACAGACTGGGAACCCAGCACAGGCTTAAGTGTGGTGGTTTCACTGTGGAGTGGTATGGGACATATTCACAAACCAATTCAGCCACGTGCCTTTCAGGAAGAGGAGGCTGGTGCTTAGTCCAAGTCCATGTGTCGCACGCACCTGCACCAAATACTGTGTTAGACCTTCTGTGGGATGCACACAGATTGAACAGATACTACCGCTTGTGAGAAACAAGTACGTGTGGAGTAGTTAGATCCACTATTTTACGGATAGGGCTGTTCGGTCTTCAAGGTGCATCCATAGACAAACAACCCTATATGAAGTAAGTAGGAGGCAATGTGTGTGATTGGTATTTGTTATACCTAATTTACTGATGACAAAATTGAGCTTCACATGAATTATGATGTGTTCATGGGGTTTTAGGTGGTACTGGTAAGTGGCAGAACTGGCACGTGAAGCCCTGGCCTAAGAGTACACGCTAACCCCTCTAACCCCTGGCCTAAGAGTACACGCTATGGGAATTCAAAGGAAGAATGGATGTTCCTGTGCCACTGGATGCTGGCTTGTGGCACCCTGCACACGGCCCCTACATTCCCCACTGTCACCGTTTTAGAAGAGATCCTGAAAGCTGACCTTGTAGCCTCCAACACACCCTGGCCACTTCCGCTCTCACTCCATTGGGTACATCCTCTTTGCCACATTTCCGCAGCTGTGACCTTCCCACTGGCCCTCATCTGTCTCTCCACTCCATTTGTCCCTTGATCCAACGTCCCTTCTGTGTCACAGGGCACCTGTTTCCTTCCTCTATCTCTTTTCTTCCCTTCGCCATGAGAGCATCCCCTGAATCTCCTCTGTGAATGCCATTCAGTCCTCAGCCTGAAACTGCTTATCAGTAAGATCTCCACTGACGTCTGAGTCCTTTTTTTTTTTTCTTACTCTCATGGTTCTCCTTGCACTCTGCCTCTGTGGACCACCTGCCATTTCCAGAATGTCTCCTCTTGTTGCTTCTGGGTGCCTTTTTGTGGCTGCGTTCCTGCCGCTGCTTGGGATCTTCCACTGTTCTCCCTCCTCTCTGCCCCTTAAATAGGGAACCCCCCAGAGTTGTTCATGGTGCTCTGAGGCATGAGAACTGAATTACCCATGGGCCTTTTCTTCATGTTCCGTAGCCAAAAGGATGACCACCTCCAAGGTCTCCAGTTCCCACACTCTCCAGAGACTCCAATCTCTATATATCGTATCACGCCATGCCAAAAATGGAACAGAAGTTCTTTCCATCTGTTACAAGTCCTTCTCCAGCTTCCCAAAATAGAAGCCTTGGTGTTGTCTTCATATGGGGTCATCAGGAAACCTGGATGCTTTTATCTCAGAATGATTTATTATGGCCTCCTAATTAGCCTCCCTCCAGAAAGTCTTTCATTTCACTTCTAGAGTTACCTTCCTCTCAATTTAATCTGATTCTATCACTCTCCTGATTAAAGGTCCCTGTCTCCCATTCGTCTTCCCTGCAGGGCAAGAGCCAGCAACAGTGCCCTGCCTGCAGTGGACACTGGCAAATATTTGCGGGATGAATAAATCCAGTTCCAGTCTTGCTTGTCAACTTTATCTTCCTGGGACTTGCCTCCAGGCCATCTTGCACTTAACTTCTCACCAGTTCCCAGACACCTCCAGCTCTTTACTATTTCCTGCTTTTTGTGGTTTTTCTACTTTTCTTTTGTGCCCCTTATTAAATTTCAGCTTAAATCTATTTTCCCTTGGGCACCTCCTAACTTGCTCTTCAGTTCACAAAGAGAAATACTTTTGTTTTCTTTCTTGAATTCAGTCAACTTCATTGCATTTCTTCCTTTTTTGTTTTTCTCCATTTCTTATATGTTACTTTTTATATTCCTGATTCCAGATGTTTTTTAATTCACCCATTGTTGTGTGAGGATATTTAATTCAGTTTGGAGTGCTGTGTTACAGTTTTCCTTTCCTTCATGGTGTTATTTTCTGGGGCGGGGGATGCGGGGTGGAGGAAAATTTTCAGCAGTTGTTTAGTTTTGTTCTGATTTTTCTATTTCTAGGTATTTTGTGGGCGTTTTTCCTAGTTCACGGGCTGTCGTTTCTGTCGGAAGAGTGAGGCACAGCTTCTTGAGTGGCTGGCGGGGATGGGGACCGACAGTGAGGGCGGGGTGTGTCTTGTTTCCCTCGCGGGTGTGCGAATCTGGACTTCGCCCCCTCCTGCACCGCGTCGTCCCAGTCCTGCTCTTCATACGGTTCCCGCTTCCCCGGGGAAGCAGCGCTTCTCCAGAGGCCTTCTCTCGCCTTCCAGCCCTTGCCCTCAGGCGTAGCTTGCGCCCAGAACTACGGGGTCAACTCCGACGACGTGGTGTGGTGGGTGGTCACTCCGCGCAGGATTTGCCCTCCCTGGTTTTGTCTGTGCTTCCTCGGCGTTCTCTCCGTGCCTCTGCTGCCCGCTTCCCTGGAGTTGCCCCTCTTCACACCCACTGGTTTGCAGCGGCGGCAGGAGGAGCTCCTTTGGAAATTGGCGTTTATTCTTCCACTCAGAGGTGACTTGAAGACTTGAAGTCTGTGGTGTTCTCTGCCCTTAAGAATGCTGAGCGGCTGGGGGCTTGTGTTGTTTGTCCTCCTGTTGATTTGGGGGTCCTTTGGGGAAGGATGTATAAAGAGGCTTGGATCCATTCGGCTGCCACTGTCTTCCTGAGAGCTCCCACAAGGAAAGTTATATCCTCCCCTCTTTTAGATGAGAAAACCAAGACTCAGAAGAGCTCCAGGACTTGGCCAAGATCGCACAGGTACTGAGTAGCAGGATCTAAGGAGACCCTGCCCTTTTCCTTAGCTCAGAGAAACTGTAGCCTCTTATTATGAAGCTTATGTATGGGTTAGCCTAGGGGCGTTGTAAATTTTCCTGATACATTTTTCAAGTACTGCAGGGAAGTGAAGGTCCCACGAAAACATTTCATGTTTCTTTGCAAGAAGTTTCAGGTCTAGTTGTGTGACAGTATTTCCAAACTGAAAGACCATATGGCTTTATCTTTTTACAATGAAATGAAGAAGTTTTGTGATGTTCTGTTGATGCGTGGTGTTGGAGATCAGCAGAGAATGTAATCGGGTTTGAAACCCTGGGGTCAGTCGTTCCGAGGTGAGGGGCAGGAAGGACAGCCCGTGCTGGAGAGCGGCGCTCTGTTCCTCTGAGGACGGGTCAGGGAGCACCACCCTGCGCACACTGCAGTGTCGGGCTCCTCCCTCTGTGCGGATGCTGACGGAGACCTTTGCCTCAAGTCTTCCGTCTCAGCCTTTCTCCGGAGCTTTCTCTTTGGGGATTTGAGTACCCAAAACTTAAAAAAACGAAGTAGTACAAAGAAAGAAAAAAAAATCTCTGAAATCATATTATCCAGAGTTGACTATTGCTAGTTTTCTGGTATTGTTTGCCCTGCTGGTTATTTATCCTATTCTATATTTTTTAAACAAAATATTTTATTGTGTGTGCTAGTTTGTAGCCTACTTTTTGGACATACCAATAAAATGTGTACATTTTTCTTATAAATCATCTATGTTTAACAGCTATAAATTTATTCCTTTAGATAGATGTGCCATACTTTAGCTAATCAATCTGTCATTGATTTAGGTTGCTTTAGGTCATTTTTGCTAGGATAGCATTATAGTAGATTAGATATTCTTGCAAACATATCTTTGTATAGACTTCTGATACATAAGGAGTGACTGACTCTCCTTTTAAGATTAATTGCCAGATTTTTCTGTTTGGAGGAATAAACTGTACAGAACTTTTCCTTGTTTGTTTTTAGTTTCCTTCTGCTTTTTGTCTTTGTTTTGTGTTCAGGTTTAAGGAGCTCTGCAGGCTCGTTCCTTGACCTCTTGGTTTTTCTTCTTCAGGACTCATTTTTGCAACAAATTCTTCTATTTTCTACAACTTCAGGTGCCTTCTATATGCTGTAGACGCCCAGACACTGACTTTTTAGCCAAATTATAAGTTAATCTTCAGTTGCTATCATAAAATCTCTTAGCTCAATGTTTCATTCATAATCTCAGAGCAGCACACTCAAACCCCGAACATTTCTCCTCCCTCGTACTCCCTCAGCAGGAGGGGTGGCGGAGCTGAGTTATCTGGCTGCCCACTGGACATCTTTGCTGCGGTCACCGAGAGACATTTCAAACTTCAAGTGAAAAACAATAACCACAACTGTTAACATTTATTGAGATGATTGTGTGCCAGGTATCATGCCAAGTGTTTCCGTGCATTAGCTTATTTTATCATAATGGCCACATGGGTTCTCCCATAATTCCCAGTTTGTAGATGATGAAAACAGGCGCAGAAGCTTACACTCTAGCTAGTAAATCTTAGTCTGCTCTTTACAGATACGCTGTGAGGTTCATACAGTGGAATTTCCGATGCTGTACCCTACAGCGTCTTCCCAAAGTGCTTCTCCTCTTGGTGAATGGTGTGCGCCATCTACCCCGAAGCTCAGACCAGAACATTGAGAGTCTTTTTTGGTACCTCTTTCTCCCTCATTTGTCAGTATTTCTGGTGATACTGACTTCCAAGTAGGTCTCAAAAATGCCACTGTTCTGTCTTCCTACCACACCTTTCCCCCAGCCCTGGCCACCTTCGTTTCCTGCCTCAGCAACTCCTAACCCACGCGTGCCTCTGTCCTCGCCCCTCGGGAGGAGTCCTCTCACTGAGTGGTCTTTTAGGAATGAAGAAGTAATCCTTCTCGCCCTGTTCACAGCCTGCCATTGTAGTCAGAAAGAATAAAAAAATCACTGCTGCAGCTCAGAAGGCCCTGCTGCATCCCCCCCTCCCAGCCACACCCCACCTCCCTGGACTCAGCCACCCTTCCTCTTCCTTAGAGCTTCTGCACCTGCCCCTCCTTCTGTCTGAACTACTCCTCAGCTCTGTTCTGCACCTCAGTAACTCCTGCTCCTCTTGTTTCATTTTATTTTTTATTTTAAAATTGCAGTTTATATTCAATATTATTCTGCATTAGTTTCAGATATACAGCATAGTGGTTAGGCAGTCACATTCCCCCCAGTACTTCAAGTACCCACCTGGCCCATACACAGGCATTACGATATTGACTGTGTTCCCTATGCTGTGATCGACATCTCTGTGACTGTTCTGTGTGGTTACAAACTGGTAGTTACTCTTAATCCCTTCACCCTTTTCACTGCCCCTGCCCCATCCCTCCCCCACCGCTGGCAGCCATCAGTCTGTTCTCTGTATCTACGAGTCTGTATCAGTTTTGTTTGTTTATTTTGTTCTTTAAATTGCACATGCAGGTGAAGTCATACAGTATTTGCCTCTCGCTAGCTGACTTCTTTCACTTTAGCAGAATTCTCTCCAGGTCATCCTGCCCCTCACCAGAGCAGAAGCCTGTTCAGACCTGTGCTATGAAGGTCTGAAGGTTCCTCCTTACATCCTCCGACTCCTGCTCTTCACCTTCACCATGCTGAACACAGTGTATGGACTTCTGCCCTTAGTCTCAGACTCATTTGTAATGTAATCTTAGACTCTGTGGGATTATTTATCTCATATCTCCCCCCGCCCCCACCAGCAGTGCCCTGAGAAGGCAGTGGCTGTAGCAATTTTGTTCACCCTTGAACCTCAACCCTGACATAATCCCTGGCACATAGTAAACATTCCTCAAATATTTAAAGAAAAAAGAAAACATAAACATGTTGAGCTCTGGCTGCACCTGAATGTCAGATGAGCTGGGATGGTTTTTTTGCCATCGGGGTGTGGATGTGTATTTGGTTCTCCGTTGTTTGTCCACCCGGAGCCTAAGGACTTCAGGCATGGGACCCACCTTCAGGCAAACAAGGGAGTGAAGGTGGCACGTGATGCAGGAGTAAGAATCGGTGCAGGGCAGAAAGGGCCACAGCTCTGCTTCTGTCCCAGTGGGAGAGCCCACCGTGATCCCTAATCAGGGTGGAAGGATTGAATTAGACCTAGTCCTTAAAGTTTTTATTCAGTAAGCAAAGTCATACTGAGCAACAGTTACTATGTCTTTTTTCCTTCCTGCGCCTCTCAGCTAGAGGAGTGTCTGTGTTTAATTTTGTATGGCCAACGTCTCAGCAACTGCAAGTGTGCCATTTCTGCTTGCAGGGGCTTCCGTGGAGCAGGGAGGGGATGGCTGGGGGGGCCCGCCAGGCCTGATCACTGCAGAGGAGGCAGCGTTCAGCCAGAGCCTCTCCGAAGCTGCAGTGTGTCATTCTGGCAATCTAATCTGTCCTCCAGGCACCTGTGTTGGGATCTTTTAAGGCTTGCATTACTCTGGTTTTGAAGATAGTTTTTCTTTCTGATCATGCACTCTTCCTGCCTGAAGCTGTGAAGTCGCAGAAGAGCTGTTTTAAAATCTGAATTTCTCTGCCAGTGACGGCACCCTCACAGGCATGGGTGCCACATGCATGGAGACGTCTCTGCCTTCTTGCTCTACTGCGTTTTCCTGGTCAGACTACAGATAAAGGTGGCGGCCACTGTGCTTGTCATTGTGTAATTTCGCCTTTTGCTGGGCTGGCCTCTGAGCAGAAAACAATGGGCTTTCTTCTCTGCCTGTGCATGTGGGTTCATCCTTTGGATGCTTAAGAGTGGCTGAGGCTGAAGAGTGGTGTTCTGTTAAAACTACACTTGGCCAAATGAACTACTATACACTGGGCTGGAAAGCTGCCGTCCCATTTTTAAAAATTATTACCAGAAATATGTAGAGCCTCGAATGTCATCAGTTCATTTCTCCTTTTTTAAAATAGTGTTAACATTAGTAAATTCTAGCCCGGATTGGCAACCTTTCTCTCTAAAGGGCCAGGTAGTAAGTGTCTAGGGGTTCATGAGCCATGAGATCTGTCGCCAGCTGCTGAACCCTGCTGCTGTTGTTGGGAGGAAGCAGACACAGACAGTATGTAAATGAGTGGGTTTGGCTGTCATCCAATAAAACTTTTATTACAAAATAAACAGAGGGCAAGATTTGGCCCGTGGGCCATAGTATGCTGATGTAATTAGCATAATTGCCCTAATTAAAGCATTTAAAGCAGGGAGATTGATTTGGACGAAACGGAAAAATGAGAGACTTCTGCTCTCACACAGTCAGTGCCTAACCTCAGATTTGAGGGAAGACCGCAGCGGTCCTTGTTCAACAAGTGTGACTGAGTCGGATGCCATCCACATCAGATGACAGATCGGTTGCAGGAGGCCATTTGAATGGACGCGCATTTAGATATGCAGAGAGACATAAATCCTACCCCATTCCTTATAATTAATGCTAATACCTCTAGACTGTCTTCGGTCAACATAGATTGGATGTCTGCTCTTCCTCCGTTCCTGGCTGGGCGAGATCATGGCACAGCTCTGTCCCAGAAGGATGTTGGATCTTCTGCTAAAATAATGTGAGCTTTAGCTGAGCAGTACATTAGGGGTCCCCTCATGTGATCACGGGCCCTGGTGTGATCTGAGTGAAACCACTGTTTCTCCGCAAGCCCTGGACGTTTCTGAGAGGGTGGGCCGTGGACAGAATCTGGGTGGCGAGTGTTGGAGAACGTTCAGACCACTGTGCTCAGTACAAGTCGTCACCATGGATGAAACCACAGGTTTCAGGAATTGCTTCTGTAGAAGTAGAAATGGATGAAAAATTGCATTGGTTGGTCATTTTCTTTTGTCAGAAAACTTCTTCCAGGAAGCATGAACATTTCAGACATTCATGATTAAATTTGATGTGGGTACAGGTTTGTTAATAATTTAGTGGTTTAATGGAGCTTTAGAACCTGTCCAGCCTTTTCCATTTCCCAGCTAGAAAACTGAGGCTGTCCCAGTAATATCATCGTAACTCACTTTCATGTTTTGCTGTATTATCTACTTGTCATGTGTTCTAACATGTTAAATTCGGAACTGTTGACTCAGAAGTGGGTATAACAGTTAGTATATTCTTTTTGTGCACGTTGATTTTATCCATCATTGTAGTGGAGGTGAGGCTGCGAGTTCCCATACTTAGTAAATAAAAGTACAGGACACCAAGGTAAATTTGGATTTCAGATTTAAAAAGTCATTTTTCAGAATAAAAGTGTAGTATTAAATGCGGTGTTTGTACTGGAAGCATCCTTGTTTATTTGATATTCGGATTTAACTAGATGTCCTGTATTTTATTTGGCAACACTCCTGGGGGCACAAAGATGGAAGTGGAGAGACACGAGCTATGGTGGCAACAAGAATGTGCTAGTTTACAAATCCTTGCACCCACCTGGAAAGCTTATTAAAAATTTTAATTTCCGGGACCACGCTGGAGAGTCTGGACCAGTAGGACTGGGAAGGGGTCAGGTGTTAGTATTTCCCCACAGTGCCCGCCGGCGACGGTGGAAAGCGTCGGGGCCTGCTCTTCTATGATGTCGACTCGCTGGTGCTCTCCGGAACTCAGGTCTCCAAGGAGGTGGCTCTCTGGTGTTGGCACTGTTGCCCTCCGCTGGCTGGGAGTCTGTGAAGGTTTTGCCCCACTCACTTGGGGGTTGGATGCTGCGGAGGTTGTCTTGAGGCATACCTACCAATTACCCAGCCCTTTACTTTCGTTTCCTTCATATCCCAGTGTGGCGTCAGGGCCCGGGTTCAGAGGAAAGGGAGAACAGACTGATAAAGCGAACTGATTGGGGGGCAAGGATGATGACAGAGGAAGGGTTCAGTCCAAAATTCTGCAGAGCTTCATTTCAAACCCCTTTTCTCACCAAGTGTCTCCATTCTCCCACTTTTTAGTGCTTCCTCCTGAGTGATGGAACTTTACAGTTAAAAATGACCTTGGAAGAAATCACCTGCTCCAAAATCCTTGGAATCCATTCAAGCCTTGGTGTGCGTTCCCAGCTTCCTGTGGTTGGACCATGATGTCTGTCTCTGCTACAACAGGGGGCAGAGTCTGGGATAAGCTGTTGAGAAGCTCAGCTCCCTGGCTTGGTGGACCTCACGGGCAGCTTGGTGGTTTCATAGGCACAGAGAAGCTTTCCTCTTTGATGACAGAAAAGCTGTACAACTCTGTGATGTATTAGAGGGAAAAAGGAAAAAGCAAGGAGTTGGTGTTCAGAGGAAGCAGCATAGCCTCTTGAAGAAAAGACCCCTTCCATGGAGAGCAAATGTTAGACTGTGTAAGGGGAACGATAAACTTAGAATTTAAGTTAATTAGAATGTGAAGGTGTTACTACCAGATTAGCTAGAATGGGGGTTTTAGCTTGAAGTCTTGGTTTCTGTTGAAGCGAGCAGCCCTTTCCCTGAGGTGTTGAGTAATGGGCTCTACCATAACAAAGGGGAAGTGAGCAGTTTCCATCACTCGTGCTTAGTGATTTCCTGAACAGCAGTTCAAATGGTCTTCCTTGGGCCATCCTGAATCCCAGCAGTGGGCAGGGTTGGCTGGTGGTTTTAGGAAGTCATGTGTGTGGGGGCGGGGGGGGGGGGTGGGGGACAGAGAGGCATTGGAAGCCGCCTGAGGAAGAGCGTAGCAGGTCACTTCCTGCAGAGCTGACGGGCCAGGGTGGGGAGCTGAACGAAAGGAACGCGTGCTCCTGAACCAGGTGTTCGAGGACGTTGGAATGCTGCAAGTAGGTACTTGGTGCATACACCTGTTCTTTGAAGATAAGTAAGATTAGTGCAAAAGAATTTATCAAAGTGATTTCCTTTTTAATCTGTCCCCACCTCTAGTGTTAATTTATTTTTTTAATTTTGTTTTTCAATTATAGTTGGCATTCAATATTATTTTACGTTAGTTTCAGGTATACAGCACAGTGGTTAGACTATCTTACAAAGTGATCACCCTGATCCTTCAGGTGCCCACCTGGCACTGTGCATAGTTACACAATATTGTTGGCTACATTCTCTGTCTGTGGTGTACTTTACATTCCTGTGACTGTTTTGTAACTACCAACTTGTACTTTTTAATCCTTTCGTATTTTTCACTCAGCCCCCAAACCACCCTCCCCTGTGGCAACCATGAGTTTGTTCTCTGTACCAAAATATATTCTTACAAGTATATTTTTGAACTAGAATGTGCTTATTTAAAGCATCACTCTGGCATGCTCATTTACTTTGAAACTTGGGTCAGCAAAAGCACGCCGGGCCAGCTCATTTGTCTTTACAGAGTACACCCCAGTTTGGGGGGATTAGACTAGATGGAACATTAGAGTAGAATTACACCTGCATCTATCTATCTATCTATGTCTCTCTCTCTCTCTCTCTCTCTCTCTCTCTCTCTCTCTCTCTCTCTCTCCTTCCCTCCTTCCCTCCCTCCCTCCCTCCTCTTTTCTCTTTCTCTCTCTCAGTATAAGTTGTAGTTTGTGATACGTAGTTGTAACTGACTAGGGTTATTCTAACAGCCAAGTTTTTAAAAAATCAAATAAAGGGCTTCCTTGAGTTGATTATACATGTGCCATGACATTAGAGAGTCAAATGTTTAGAAATCTAGCTTTCTAATTTCTAAGTATAATCAATTCACATGAAGAATTTTATATTTTTCTCTCTAATGTGATTATATATGAACTCATGAACATTATTTTGGATGGTCAAACTTCAATGGATTTTATAGTTGTTGATTCTTAATTTTGAATGTGTGCATTATCTATATCATTTAAAGTCCTGAACCAGCCTCCTTCTGGAGTGTGCTCTTAAGGCGTCCTTTCTCAGGCATCGTGTGGATGTACACGCAAGGCACTCAAACTTTCTCTGAAGGCTGAAAATTTTGCATTATTAGGAGGTCATGCAAAATAAATCATAGAGTATACTTTGTAACCAAATATAAATAACATTTGTGTTATCCATACCTTTGACCTGTCAGTTCTATTGCTGTTTTTTTAGGAAACAATTATTGAAAAACAAATAGACGCTCCTCATCTTTCTGTTGAAAGAACTATGTTAGTGATGTCTTCAAACATTCCTAAATGGAATGTGGTCCACTAGTAATTGTGAATCTTCACTATTATCAACTTGCTATATTTATCTATTACTTCACAGCTCAAAATTTACATTTGTATCCATTCCTTTGCTTGATACTTTCCAACAACCTAGAGTTGTTTTGAGTGAAGGATGCAGGGATCGTTAGTTCCTGTCAATAGATGAATGAAGTGAAATTCAGAATGGTTGAGATTTGCCCAGAGACTTGTTAGCTATTCAGTAGTATAGAGTAGAGGGTTAAAGTTCTGGTCTTTTAAAAGACCTTTTGCATGGAAAAGTACGCACATGTACAAAGTAAACAGGATAGAATGGTGATCCCCCGTCCCCACGTGCCCATCGCCCAACCTCAACAATTACCAATATTCTGCCCTCTTATCTCGACCTTCATCAGCTCTTACCCCCACAGGGTGATGATGTTGCTTTTGTTGGTTTTATTTAAAGTTTACATACACTGAAAAGCACTACTCTTAGCTATGAAGTTTTGACAAGTGGATATACCTGTGTAACTTATACCCCATCATGATCATTCCGTCTCCCCAAAAAATTCCCATCATTCACCCTCCCTAGGTAATTTCTGCTTTATATTTTTTTGCCTGAGATTAGTTTGCTTGTTGTACTCTTCACAGCAGTGGAATCTCTCAGCCTGGCTTCTTTTGTTCAGCATCATGGCTGTAGAGCTCTAGAGTTTTGGCCCGAACTCCAGTGCTGTTTGTTGAAACCGGAGCTCTATCAGCATTTCGTAGTTAGAGAAAGATGATTCCCTAAACAATGCCCTGAGCAAATCCAGGCACAGGCCTCATCTCATTATTGCTTGAGCTCACGTAGAGATGAGCAGTTTTTCTTTACATAAGAAGGGTCCACCATTCTCTTCAAAGGTGACAGTTGATTCTGGTTGGAGGGTTGGGGGTTGGAAGAGGTACAGCACCATGAAATCGTTTGCCTGTAGCTAGCTGAGTCATTTGGCTACGATGGGTGCATCCTCACCTCTCAGGGCCTCTACTGATTCCCCCTAATGTAGCTGCCTGTGTTTTTTGAGGCCTCTTGATCAAACTCCATTTGAGGTTGTGCTGATTTTTTAAGGTCAAGTATTGATAATTTCAAGGTTCAGGAAGCCATTTACCTGTCTCACCCTTTTTTAATGAGATTACTTAATGGTTCAGTTTTGCTAATTAAGTAGAGGAGAAATGATCAAAATAGTGGTTAAATTACTGTACCCAGAGCTTGCATATAATTTCATTTCATTTAATTTAAAAGAAGTCAGTGAGGACTCAACAGTAGAATTAGATCCAAATGTGTTTTGTTCTGTAGGGAATTTTCTTTGAATTCTTTAACTCAATTATCTCTAGGTTAGAGAAGGACAACACAGACCTCCCACCCCCTCCCTCCCAAGAAAGGCAGACTTACTCTTTTAATTTCAGGAAAGACATTAGAATTTGTATTGAAAAAGCTCGGAAGCAGAGCAGTGAGCCCAAGGATGAGCTGATATACAGGTGTCTCCTGCCCCTTTGACAGGCGGCAGTTTCTCTCCTGAAGAAAGTTTGCGCACTGATGTCACAGAATAGCTCATAGTTTCTCTAACTAGTTGGAGAGAAGAGAACCCAAAAGGTAAAATTAGCTTCAACATTATTCCCTTTGCCATTGGTGTTGAGTAGACATTGAGTGATGCATTTTCTCACCTGAAACTTTGGAAGGATGTGACTGGCTCTGGAAACTGCAGCAGCTGCTGATGGTCATTGCTGCATCGCACTCATTCGTTGGGAGACACAGGATGGAATCCTCTCATTCCAGCCTCCTTCGTTTAGTAGCTGGGGTGCTTCCATAAGAGAAACTTTTCTGTATCAAGGGCTCAGTCACCCTAAGGTATAGCTCATCATAGAGAAGTCGGATAAATGCCAGAGCTTTCCGTTTATTTACCAGTTTCAAAATGGGATGGTTAGCTAGCCTCTTCCAAAGGTGGCCAGTTATTATTATTTTTTTAAAAGATAATCATGAACTTTCAGATTTAAACACATTTGCTCTGTTTGGTTCGTTTATAGTCATTATTCTGTTCATCTGATTTGGGGCTAGGGCAACCTCTTCTGATTGGCTTGTGAACTGTATATATGGTATTATGTATATATATATACGTGCATGTATGTATCAGTCGATTATCTCTTTGCCTTTCTATTTATTAATAACATGATCCTCCTTGTCTTTGGTAGATAAGACGTTCCCTGCTCATTGTACTCTTTTGTTTCCAGACCCTGAATCAGCCATTTGTGTAAGGAGCTGCAGTTTGAGTGCAAATAGATGGCAAGACACAGTGTGATCACCAAGGTGGTGACTCCAACTTGGCTAGTCATTATTCTAGGCCTTTTCAGGGGATAAAGTTAGGAAATTTTCCCTTTAAGTAAAATGCTTCAGGAATGCATACTGATAACTTCAATTCAATGTATAAACCACCAAAAACTGATAATTAGCTGAAAAAAAAATGGGTGAATCGCTATAAGAGGAGCCAAACAAATAATGGTAAAATCACAGAAAATAGCCCTGGCTGGTGTGGCTCAGTGGACTTAGCACCGGCCTGCAACCCAGAAGGTCACCAGTTCAGTTCCTAGTCGGGACACATGCCTGGGTTGCAGGTCAGGTCTCCAGTAGGGGGCATGTGAGAGGCAACCACACACGTTTGTCTCCCTTTCTTTCTCCTTCCCTTCCCTGCTTTCTATAAATGAATGAATGAATGAATGATTCCTTTTAAAAAATCATAGAAAATAGAACTGTACAGAGATCTTGAAATATATGGTGTGTGGGTTTTTTTGTTTTGTTTTGTTTTGTTTTGTTTTTGCCTACTCCTTTTACCCTTTCATAAAAGCTACCTTTGAACATGTCTGAGTAGAGAAGAGATTCAAGAAGTTGAAGCTTAAACAGGAGTCACTGGCTTTGGCAGTAGGGAGTGGCGGAGACCCTGATGAGAAGTGATTTATATGAAGTGAGGGGTTCAGAAAACAGATAACAGCCGTTCAAATGGAGAATTTTGTATTTAGCAAATTTTGGCTTCGGTTGATCCACCTTCACCTGCTTTCTGACTTTGAAGCTGTTCTTGGAAAAGGGCTTTTATATCTAGGAGTGAGGAATTTGGTGTGTGAAAAGAAGCCAAGTCTACTGCCTGCAAACCCCTCTGGACCGGTGGTAGTCCTGGGATTCCTTTTTGGTCAGGAGAGCTCTTTGTCATCATCTTGTCAGATTTCTACCACTGATTTTAACTCTAATGTTGTTATTATTATTTAATGAGAGGCAGCATGTAAGACACTTTGGCTGGTGTTTAGTTTTATACAGGGTGGCAGCAAGAGGCCCTGGCTTCCGTGTCCGTGGTTCATCTGGAAAACATATGTGTTCACACACATGGTTGATATCTAAGGCAAAACATACACATGTGCATGTTATCATAACTAGAGATGCAGACTTGAATTATTTTACTTATTTCATAGGGAGATTGTGACTTAATTGCAGAGGTAATTTCTTTTGCTTTGCAAGAAGAACCCTTCCCATACAGGTTTAAAGTGCCGGTCTCAAAAGCATGTCCCTCTTCAAATCAATTATCTGCAATAAATGAAGTAAATATGTTAAACGTTCCCAATTGTTCGAGTATTAAATTTTCTTGAATGCATATTGTGAAAGAGAATTGTTTTTGATGGGGAAAAATGCAAATTTCCCAGCTTTTAAGGTTAGTATTAACATGTTAGCAAAACTCCATTATTATGTAGAATCTGTCTCCAAGGGAAGCATTTTATGATACATAAATGAAGTATCATTGTGGCAATTTAGCTGTAATGTTCATTGTCAAAGAGGAAATGTTAATATTTTGAAATAGACATTAGCAAAATGCAGTGTTAGAAGAACAGGCTCCCTTTTGATATTTCAACAGAAAACAGCTTCCCGGCGCCTCCCTCTAGGACTGCAGGGTCCAATACAGTAAAGACAGAAGAGACTGGCCTCAGTCAAGTTGAGGAGTTCTACTCTGCAAAAGACAACACCCAGAGAGCAAGAAGACAAGTTACAGACTGGGAGAACATATTTGAAAAAGACACATCTGATAAAGGACTCTTACCCAAAATATACAAAGAATTCATAAAATTCAACAATAAGAAAAGAACCCAATTAAAAATGGGCCAAAGACCTTAACAGACGCCTCATTGAGGAAGGCGCACAGATGACAAGTAAGCGAATGTAAAGACACTCCACGTGCTGCGGCATTAGGGAAAGGCAAAGAAAAACAGCCACGAGCCTCCACTGCACTTCAGTTAGAGTGGCCCAAACCCAGAACACTCGCCCGCGAACTGCTGGCGAGGACGTGGAGCAACCGGGACTGTCTCTCATTGAGTGTGGGAATGTCAAATGGTGCAGCTACTTTGGAAGGCAGATTGGCAGTTTCTTGCAAAACTAGACAAATTCTTACCACACTGTCCAGCAGTCATGCTCCTTAGTATTCATACAACGGAATTGAAAGCTTATGTCCATGCAAAAACCTGTTCGTGGGTGTTTATAGCAACTTCACTTAATAATTGATCACACTTAGGAACAGCCGAGATGCCCTTCAGTAGGTGAATGTATAAATAAACTGTGGTACGTACAGGAAATGTCAAAACTCTGGAGCCAGTAAAAAGATCAGTGGTTACCAGAGGCTGGAAAGAGGTGGGGGTGGGTGCAGATGGGATGAATAGGTAGAGCACAGAGAATGTTTAGAGCAGTGAAAGTACTCCGTATGGTACCAGAGTGAGAGATCCATGTCATTATATGTTCGTCCAAGCACACAGAATGTATACCAATCGTGGGCCTTAGTGTAAACTGTGGACTTTGGGCAACCGTGATGTGTCAGTGTGGGTTCATCAGTTGTAACAAATGAACCACTGTGGCAGGAGATCGTGATAACGGAGAGGGTGTGCACAAGCACATGGTGAATCTCTGCACCTTCCCCTCAGTTTCGCTGTGAACTAAAACCTGCTCTAAGAAACAGTCCTGATTGTAAGAAGTTCTGGGAACAAACAAGGTGCTGGAAGGAAATTGGAATTCTTGAGTTTCTACATCTCTTACTATTTCTTAGAATTAGTAAATAGGAAAAATACGGACTAGAGGTGTGGAATCAAACAGAACTGAAATTCACAGTTGGAGAAACTGTCCAAATTCCATATAGCACTTTTTAACTAAAAAAAAATTATTTTTTCTGAAGTGAGAATTACTTCCACAGTGGGCTTCTTTAAAACCAAAGTGTAAGTGTGATCCTAGGCAAAAGGGTGTGCAGGGTAAACTGTCAGAGCTAGAGCTGTGTGGTCATCCAGGAGCCAAACAACCTTAGTTTATAAATCCAAAAAAGAGAGAGAGAAGTAGCTCCAGAGATGCTGCTCGGTGGTGAGCACAAAGTTACACACCTGAAGCAGTAGGGCTGTGACTAGAAGCCCAGACCTCTGGCTACTGGTCACTGTCATGTTGGCTGTATTGAGGTGCTGGGTGATCACTCCTCTTTCCCTGCCTGTGTCTCCCACACCTTGGTTAGGAAGCCTGAGGGCTTGCAGAGATACTCAACTATATAGATCTGTGTGTGTGTTT
This sequence comes from Phyllostomus hastatus, assembly GCF_019186645.2. Classification (NCBI taxonomy): domain Eukaryota; kingdom Metazoa; phylum Chordata; class Mammalia; order Chiroptera; family Phyllostomidae; genus Phyllostomus; species Phyllostomus hastatus. The sequence goes on along the minus strand of NW_025333498.1, from coordinate 13,617,778 downwards.
GAACACACATATGACATGCAGAAAAATTATTGGTTTCTTCTAAAATGATGACGATAAATTTAAACATGGCTTCGGGGTATCCTTGAAATCTCAGACATTGCAGGCTTTTGGCAAGTGCTTTTACTCCTTTGCTGGCCGGAGTTCCGCTAAGCCTGTACATAGAATAGGGAAGAGGCCTGTGGCATGTTAACATGATGCCCAGAGGGCCATGCTGTGGGAGGGATGGGACTCCTTTCATTATGACACACAATAGGCTGTGTATGGGACACAGCTCATACCCTGTTCTAACTGTTCTCACTGGTGAGTGCCAGTTGCTTTGTTCAATAAGATCTTTTAGTTATTCTTAAATTCTGCAAATTATCTAAGCAGGCAAAAGTAAACTCCATAGATGAGAAGAAAAGTATATTAAGTCCCTTGGAATCACTTGTTATGAAGCATTCTCTCATACAAGAGAGATGCACCCCAAATGGAATTATCTTGTGGAGGGCGAGTCCCTTGTAGTACAATCTTCCCTCTGTAGTACAGGCTAGGTGAGTGTTCCAGGAACCCATCTGTATCAGTGTACCAGCTGGTGTTATTGTGAGAGGCTACGTTTGGCTTCAGTGAATTTTTTTTGAAGACTCTTTCAATGCATTTGCCCATTTCTTGATGGGTGATTTACGAGCACACCTGCCCATACCTTGCTGGGTGTTCAGCAGTTTTTGACCCAAAAATGGCATGAACCCCATACCCCACCCTCCCTATTCACCCAGTCTTACCCTGAGCAACTTTTTTTTGTTTCCCTGGATAGAAAAAGTCCTCAAAGAGAAACAATGTGGAAGAGGTGAGACAAAAATGGCAGAGGCGCTAAAAGGTGTCAAGATCAACGAGTTCAAAAACTGTTTTGAACAGTGGGAAAAATGTCTCAATAGGTGTATTGCATCAAATGGAGAGCACTTTGAAGGTGACAAGTTTAAACATGTAAGAATAAATGCACAATTTTTTATATAAATAAATTCCAGGTTTTTCTTTGGGTTCACCAACCTCCCCCCATAAATGTCCAAACTGATCATCACCCCAACAATGGATTTATAAGGCATCACTTCCTCTAAAGACCTTATTGCAGGTCACACATGCTGGTGAGCAAATAGTGACCACATCCTTCCAAGCACTGGACCAGGCCCTGCGGCACCTGCAGTCCCGTGAGGCCCCCAGGGAGCTTGGAAAGAGTTTTGGCTCAGACAGAGGAAGTGGGGCCCATTTCACAGGTGGATCTTTTCTGTCAGTGCCATGGACAACAGGACTGATCAGAACTGATTTCTCAGCTGTGTGACTGAGCGGAAGAAAACCTGAAACACACAACACGGAACAAAATGCTGTCCCCTACCCTCTCTGGCACCCACCGATTGCCGTGACCTATGTCTTGGACAATGCGAGCCAGAGGGAACTCACCAGGGACAGAGATGCCAGCTTGTTCTCACTGTCTGCTCTTTTTTTTCTGTCTCCTGCTCCTTTGACTTATGCTCACCTGGAATCCTGACTTTGTGCCTCAGCTAGAAGAGCCCCCTTGTAGCCCCAAGAGTCACAGCCACCAGAGGGAGAAAGGCCCAGGAGCTTGGGCCTCGGCAGCACCGAGTCGGTGGCCTCCCTCCTGTGTACTGCCTGTGAGCCTGTTTAGGGGCGGAAAAGGACCCTGTGCTAGTTTTGTTCAAGCTCCTGGAAATGTGAGGACCCCTCTCAACACACAATTTCCTGGTTTTGATGTATTCGGTCCATAGGCAATACTTGCTCTGTAGCTGCATTTGTGAGCCCCTCACAGTAGCCGCACAACCTCCGAAAGGCCCCTGGACCTTAGGTTGAGAGTCACTGCTGTAGACCTGAAGGGGAGTGAAAACTCAAGGAAGAAGAAAAGAAGATTGTCAGTGGGTCACAGTGGGATTTTTTTTTTAGTATTTTACTTTTTTTAGACTTTCATACTGATTGTTTCTATTAAAAAGTGTGTGTGTGTGTGTGTGTGTATGTATAAAATGAGTAAATATAGCCCCCAAATTTGCACAGGGCACTCATTTAGTTCATGCAGTTTTCCAGTCCCAGGGTTGCATGATTGTTGCACAGCAGCATTGGGGTGTCATGGGAGCCTTTTCTAGTGGCTTTGGCTTGGACAACTCACACCAGCTCTCAGAAGCGTGGGGTGCAGTGGTGAACCTGAGCTGGGTCACCGTGCTGCCCTGACCGCTGGCCTGCATCTGACAGGGCCGAAGCATGTGCACTGTAGACTGAATGTTTGTCTCCGAACTTCATGTGTTGCAATCCTGACCCACAAGGTGATGGTAGTAGGAGGTGGGCCTTTGGGAGGTGGTTAGAAGCCCTCATGAGTGACATTCTGGTCCTTACAAAGGAGACCCAGAGAGCTCCCTTGTCCCTTCTGCCCCTGAAGGCACAGCTAGAAGATGGGCACCTCTGTACTGGGGAGTGGGCTGTCACCAGATACCCAATCTGCTTACACTTGATCCTGGACTTAAACACACTGTGAGAGAGAAATGTTTGTTGTGTGAGCCCCAGTCTGCGGTATCTTGTTATAGCTGCCCAAATGGACTGACACCATGTACTATATTCTTAAACTTTTCTCTTTCATTTTCTTGGTCTCTCGCTCCCCTCTCTCCTCTCCTACTTTATTCCCATCTCCCTTGCTTTCTTCCTTCCTTCCCCACTTTGTTCTACAGATATTTGAGCACCATGTAGCCTTGGGAAGTTTACAGACTGATAGTAAAACAATGGCTGTGTGACAGAGAGACAGGCCCCCTGTGGGAGCAGAGAACTGTCCCTGGGGAACTGACAGATGGACTGAATTGGGATTAATTAAATGATAAAGAAAGGTGAAGAAATGTTTTCCAGGCTTAAAGACTTAAAGGAAAAGCAACCATGCTGTGAGATGAAGCGGCAGCAAATCACACCGAGATGGGTCTGGGATTCTGGTCTCAGTCCCATGAGGGGGCCTTCATATGTGAAATACTTTTTTTCTGCCCAGATGATTCTTTTTAGTCACATTGAGCCTAATAAACTATTGTATATGTGTCCTCTGACTTTCATGGGATAATGCTAACCATACAGCTCTTTATTGACTGAATTTATCAGGCAGGGTGGGCTGCCTTGGCAGGGTGGGCTGCCTTAACAGGATACCACAGACTGGGTAGCTTAAACAACAGCTTAATTTCTCACAGTTCTGGAGGCCAAAGTCCAAGGCCCCATCGGGGGTGATTTCTGAAGCCTGAGGCCTCTCTTCATGGCTTGCAGATGTCCACCTTCTCACCGTGTCTTCACGTGGCCTCTTTCGTGTGTGCAAGAAGAGAGGGAGGGGGAGGGAGGGGAAGACGTGAGAAGAGAAAGGGGTGAGAGGGTAAGAGGGAGAGAGAGAGAGCAGAAAAGAGAGAGAAGGGGAGGGAGGGAGGGAGATCTGTAAAGGTTGCTAGTGTCCCTTCTCTTATAAGGACACCAGCCCTATCAGATTAGGCTTCACCCTTGTGTTACCTCCCTAAAGGTTCTCTCTCCAAATACAGGCACGTGGGGTGAGAGATAGGGCTTCATCCTATGAAATCCGCACACGACACTGACCTGTCTCAACCTGGAGCCTGACTTTGGACGGTTGTCCCCTCGACATGATGCAGGCAGGTGTTTTAAAAGAGGACAGAAAGTGAAGCCCTGCGGCATTCAGGTTTTTCCCTTTGAATGCAAGTGAGAGAACCTAACAGAAGCCGATTCTGTTAGGTCAGTGTGCTTCATCGAGGAGTCTGTAGGGTTGTGGGGGATCAGCTGCTCATCCCTAAATTGGGTGTGGCTACTGTGAGGGGCAGGTGGCATCCTCACTGCTGCAGGTGAGCAGCACAGTGAACTTGAAGCCTTAACACATGGAGGGAGGCTGAGACTTCAGGGTGCAACCTTCAGTCTCGTGGCTTCAGGTGTTAACTGGTCGCTTCAAGAATCCCATGAGACCTGCTGTATTTCAGAAGACCACAGAGAAGAAGATTATGAAACTAAAGCAACCCACAGTTCCTGCCCTGTTCGTGAGAACCATGATAACGTGTTAACTGCATTTCATTGTGGGGCTCATACTTCTTCCTGGCACTTCTGAATTAGTGACCCTTAGAAAAGTCACGTTTTAAAAAAAGATTCTGGGGAGACGAATGGGCATGGCATCTCACGTGTCATTTTCCAGGGCGTTTTCTGGGCACATTGATACCTACAGCATAGCAGGGCCTTGAGCTCGAGACGGAAGGGAAGCCAAGAAGCTGTGGCAGTTCTTGTTTTTGCCAATGCATCGCGAGCTGTCAAAGCAAGGTTTATCATTTTCTCCTCAGTGACCTGAGCCTGTCGATTATGTTTTACTTTCCCCAATTTACCTCTTCCATATTCTTAAGCTCTAAGGTGAAAGGGTTAATGAAAGAAAACATAATAACATATGCCACTTCCTGTACTCCTTTGCTAGATATATTACATGTAAATATAGCTGAGTCCTACCTTACTTAAGTGCTTTATAGATTTGCAGACCTCATAGGTGGTCAGAAAAGTGAAAACCTGGAGAAGAGAACATTGGCCAAGAAACCTAAGGCTGAGAGAAGTCCTCTGGTGTGATAGGCCTAATAAACAAGAAATTATCAAGCGCTTGCTGTGTATAAGACATGGTGGTGGGCATTTAAATGCATAGGAAGATTTGGAACAACCAAATGTTAAAATTTACATTTTAACTTAGACCAGCTATAAATTTAAGCAAAATATAAAATGTCAAGTAATTGAAGAAAAGTACCTATGAGATGTCAGATGGTGGTATATGATCTGGTGCCAGATGATTAGTGCTACTAATGAAGTGACTTTTCTCCACTATCGTCCAAACTCTTTAACAGTGCAATGCTCAGCATAGTGGTAGGCATTCATTGAAATGAATGAATGAACAAATGAATGAGTGAATGAACGAATGACTTGATTCAGGCTAGGAAACACTAATTTTTTTTTTTTATTGTTATTCAAGTACTGCTGTCTCCATTTTCCCTTCTCCACTCCCCCCACCCCAGCCATCCCCACCTCCCACCCTCAATCCCACCCCACCTTAGCTCTGTCCATGTGTCCTTTACACATGTTCCTGAAAACCCTCCCCCTCCTCCCCCTCTTATCCCTTCCCACCTCTCCTCCGGTTACTGTCAGTTTGTTCCCAATTTCAGAAACACTAATTGTTTTAAAGTAAATATGGGCTTTTCTTTTTGCTTGTTTGTTAACAAGGTAAAACGTACAGTAAAGTACACGGTTCTTCTCTGCGCACAGAACCATGTTCGGATGAAGATACAGAGCATTTCCAGTGCACTGGAAGGTTCTCTCATGCCGCTCCCAGTTTGCGCCGCCTAGCAGTAGCTCCCGTCCTAACTGCTGCCACTGTACTCTAATTCAGCCTGTCTTTGCGCTTCCTACAACTACAGTTATACAGTGTCCCTGTGTTGAGATTCAACCACATTGCTCTTGCATGCATCAGTAGTTAATTCTTTTTCAGACAGGATCGGGCACGTTCAGGGTGGTATGGCCATAGACGGTAGTTAACTCTTTTTCATTTCCATGTATTGCTTTTTATGAGCATTTGGGATATTTCAAGTTTGGGGCTATTGTGAATAAAGCTGCTATGAACAATCTCAGATTTGTCTTTTTTTAACAATTTTATTGATTATGCTATTACAGTTGTCCTAATTTTTCCCCCTCTGCCCTCCACCCATCCCCTGCCCCCACTCCTTCCAGCAATCCCCACACTGTTGTCTATGTCCATGGGTCATGCATATATGTTCTTTGGCTATTCACTTTTTATACTGTACTTTGCATCACCATGACTATTCTGTAACTACAAATTTGTACCCTTTAAACTCTCCACCTTTTTTGCTCATCCCCCCAATCTCTGTCCCATCTGGCTACCCTCAAAGCATTCTCTGTGTCTGTGATTCTGTTTTGGTTCTGCTTTTTTGTTTATTTTGTTTTTTAGATTAAATTGTTGATAGATATGTACTTATTGCCATTTTATTGTTCATATTTTTTATCTTCTTCTTAAAGAAGACCCTTTAACATTTCATGTAGTGCTGATTTGGTGATGATGAACTCCTTTAGCTTTTTCTTGTCTGGGAAGCTTTTTATCTGTCCTTCGATTCTAAATGATAGCTTTGCTGGGTAGAGTAATCTTGGTTGTAGGTCTTTGAATATTTCTTGCTAATCCCTTCTGACCCGCAAAGTTTCTTTTGAGAAGTCATCTGACAGTCTTATGGGGGCTCCCTTGTAGGTAACTAACTTCTTTCCTCTTGCTGCTTTTAAGATTTTCTTTCTGTCTTTAACCTTTGACATTTTAATTATGATGCGTCTTGGTGTGGGCCTTTTTGGGTTTATCCTGTTTGGGACTCTCTTTGCTTCCCAGGTATGTATGTCTGTTTCTTTTACCAAATTAGGAAGTTTTCTCTCATTATTTTTCAAATAGATTTCCAATTTCTTGTTCTCTGTCTTTTCAGCACACCCATACACAAATGTTGGTGTGCTTGAAGTTGTCCCAGAGGCTCCTTACACTATTCTCATGTTTTTGGATTCTTTTTTCTTATTATTCTAATTGTTTGTTTTTGCCTCCTTATATTCGAAATCACTGATTTGAATCTTGGCTTCATCCACTCTACTTTTGATTCCTTGTAAATTGTTCTTTATTTTAATTAGTGTATCCTCCATTTCTGACTGGATTTTTTATATGCTGTTGAGGTTTTCACTAAGTTCCTTGAGCATCCTTATAACCAGTGTTTTGAACTCTGTATCTAGTAGCTTACTTGTCTCCATTTTGTTTAGTTCTTTTTCTGGAGTTTTGTTCCATTCTTTCATTTGGGCCATGTTTCTTTCCTCATTTTGGCAGCCTCCCTGTGTTTGTTTCTATGTATTAGGTAGAGCTGCTACATGTTCCAGGCTTGGTAGAGCGGCCTAATGTAGTAGGTGTCCTATAGGGTCTAGTGGCACAGCCTCCCCTATCACCCAAGCTGGGTACTCAAGGTCCACCAACTATGTGAGCTGTGTACAACCTCCTGTTGAAGTGGAGCCTTGATTGCTATTGGCATGTCCAAAGTCAGCTATTGACTCTGTTCTGTCCAGGGTCACACAGCATAAACTACAAAGCAACCTGCAGATGGCTGCTACTTGTCCTGGCGAGGCCAAAGCTGTGAACCAAGGCCAGCTGCTACCAGTGCTGAGCCTGGGGAAAAATAGCAAGAGGTACAGGTCTCACTGAAGCTAGATGTTGCTTGTTTGGAATTATTTAGGAAAGCCCAAAGCACGGGCCAAGACAAGCCATTTGTATGTAAAAGCCACTGGAAACAGCTTGGGTGGGCCGGAAAGTAGAGTGGGGTAGGGCCTCAGAGAATCACCAGAGTGGGGCAAACAGTGTGGGCCAGGTTGATAGAGTCTCAGATATGGCACCTGCCTGTCAGCTCTGTGCCTCTATAGTGGGAGGGCTCCGAAAAGGAACAGTGGCCTCTGCTAGCACCAGTGTCTGGGAGAAAGCTGCCCAAAGCTCTCACCCTTATGCCGGACAATTCATTTCCTCCCCATATGCCTCTGATGTCTTTCAATCTGCTGTCCTGTGTTGGAGTTCATAGGGAGTGAGTCTGAGTAAGTCTATGTGTGGGTTCTTTAACAGGAGCTGCCAGTGGCTCCAGAAGTTTCGGTATTCCACAGCCTCAGTCCCTGCTGGTTTTTACAGCTAGACTTCTCTTCCTGGCACTGGAACCCTAGGTTGGAATGCCTGGTGAGGAGCTGAGACCCTTTGCTCCTTTGATTTCCCTCCCGATTTTTATCTACCACAGTGGGTGTGGGACCAGCCCATTCCATATCTCCACCCCTCCAACCAGTCTGGATGGATGTGGTTTCTTCTTTAATTCCGTAGTTGTAGGACTTCCATTCAGCTCTATTTCTGATGGTTCTGAATGATGGTTGTTCTATAGTTTAGCTGTAATTTTGATATGGTTATGCGAGGAGGTGAGCAGTGTTTGCCTACACCTTCACCTTGACTGGAAGGCAGATTTGTCTTTTGGTGGACGTAGCACTCACTTCTCTTGGGCATATATCCAAGAGTGGAATTCCTGGGTCGCAGCATATTATTACCTTTAGCAGATATTATTTCATTTAGCAGACACTTTTTTTTCCACAGTAGTTGTACCAATTTACTCTCCCACCAGCAATAAAAGAAAATTTAAATATGGATTCTCAATTGTTTTATAGTTATCGGTAAAGTTCATTCCAAATGTATAAGACCCTGGTCATTAAAACCAAGGGAAGGAGGAAATGAGTTTTTCCCAATGTTAACATTGTACCTCCTTCTTGACTCTGAACCCACCTGGCCAGGCACGACATAGGCATTGAGGCAGCATTTGAATGGATGCTGAGACAAGCCTGTAGTTCAGAAGGGGAGTCAACTCTGAGAGCAGAGCATGGGGTGACCAATTACTGAATTCTGACCCTCACAGATATCAGGGCTCCCAGCTTTATCCCTTGCCAGTTTCATGATGTCATTCATTCCATAAACCTTATTGAGAGCCTGCTCTGTGCCAAGAACTGTTATCCTACTATTGCTGCTGAATAAAATTCAGGGTGTTGGGCAAGGCCTGTAATGACACAGTGGCTGCTCCAGGGATAAGCCAGTGACCCGAGCTTCCCCCCACTCCCCAAGAGGAGGTGTGTGGACGGCACTGTGAGGGGACTCGACATAGGGCCCTGCAGCAGGGTTGGGGGTGGGCTTGGGTCCACACCGAGTAGGACAGGAAGCAGGCAGTGAATGCTTCCCAAGAAATTCTTCAGTTTGAATCCCTTATCCAGGAAAATCTCTTATTTTCTTTTTGTGGGGAGGAGGATGAACAGGGAGAATCACAAAGCATGTCCATGAATAATCGAGTATGGAAATATGGGCAAAGCCTCTTTAACAGCAATAAAAGCTAATACCGAGATGCCTCCTGAGTACCAGGTATTCTTGTTCAGTTCTCACTACCAGCCTGTGAAATGGGCACTCTCAGTAGCCCCGTTTCTCAGGTAAGGAGACCAAGGAGCAGAGAGAAGACGTAACTCTCCCAAAGTCTCACAGCTGGAGCGTGATGGAGTAGGGGTTTCCCGACTCTGGGCTCCTCGCCACTTATGGCACAACAGCTGCCTGTTAGTTTTGGTGCTTTTTTTAAAAAAAAATTATTTCTCAATTACAGTTTACATTCAGTGTTATTTTGTGTTAGTTTCAGATGTATAGTTTTGGTGTTTGAACTTTTAAATTTATGGTCTTCATATGAGCCTCACAAAAGTTGACTAATTGACATGAACATTTCAACGATTTTTGCATGTCATTTCCCCCTGGGATGGCAAATTTGTAGTTTGAAGAAAGTATGATGCATAGAGGTGTTAGAATAACCTATAAATCTCAGTTTTAAAACGAAAAAGTTTAACCTAATATTAATTAATCTTCATTACAGAGCCTGTATGCCAGCGGCCAATCATATTATTCAGTAATGCTTGTAAATTTACATACACTATGAGTGTGTGCTGCAAGAACTAAGGAATGATTCTGAAGTCCAAAGCCTGTGAGTTAAAAAACCTTTACACATAGTTACCGTCTGAGCATCTGTTGTGTGGCATGTGTTGGACTAGGTAGTCTCGAAAGCATATTGAACTAGCTGTATTAGCCCAGATCCCTGTTTTTCCGATGAGGGAATCGGGGGTCAGATAGGCTACTTGAACTGCCCAGAGCCTCCTAGCTAGAAAACCGCAGTGCTGGGATTTGAACCAAGCCAGTTTAAAACTCCACAGCCTGTGCTCTTTTCACAATACCACAGTGCTTCCGCCTGTGCAAAGGAAGCACTCAAGTTCAAGGAAATTGTCCTGTGTGATAACATAGTCTACCCTATTTTCCCTATCCAATGTTTAATTGGTGTAGGGTATCAAATTAAATTTCCAGAAGAACAATTTTTGAATCGTAGTGGATGGCATTGTTCACTGCCTCAACATTTTAAAATTCATTTCACTTTTATTGCCAATCCTATGTAAACACAGGAAGCTTTAGTCATAAGAGTGCTAATAGGCCTGATTTAGTTGTCAGAGGTTTTGGTGGTCTGATGAGCAAACAAGTACATCACTGTGGAAACCAAACAGAAATCTATCTGAATTGACACAGCAGAGGCCCAAGAAATGGGGCAGTTTGAAATAATTCCATCTAAGGAGCATAGGAGATAAAACAAAAAGAGATTAGGTCAGAGTTAGGCAGTTAAGCCACATGTGAAAAAAAATACATATTTTACAAACTGTATACTTGTTTAGGGTCTATTTTATCATTTCAAAACAATGTATAATGTAGGGTGGCGCCAGAGAAAATGTTTACCTAATTTAATTTAAGAAATTTTTAATGACCTTAATTTGCATGTGGCAGGCATGTTTGTACTTTAAGAGAACACAGATATTTTAAAGGTGGGTCCGTTAAAACAGTGAGAGTCTCCTGCTCCCCGGGAAGGGATTCCATTGCCATGCCAGTAATCCAAGAGACACTGGCAATGTGATATTGGAGACCGAATGTTCCAATTGTCATTGATATAAAAGCCTATCGGGTAGAGCACTCAACAGAAAATGTCCCATTAACACAGCACTGAGTCACGACATTCCTATAAGAGTGTTCTTTCATCTGGGCTTAGGACTTTGGTCATAAGAAAGTTATGTTGAGTGCATATTAAAACTCACTTATGTAACAGTTTGTGAGCTGAGTAGGCAGAGAAGTGCCATCTGTGAATATAGGACTACAAACCATGGGCAGCTGTCCAGTGGTCTGGGGAGGATGCACTGATCAGCACAGCCCTGGAGCCGCACCCGGGAGTGAAGGCATTCTCCCCTTTGTGATCCAGGAGGCATTTCAATTAGCACCATCCACGTGGCCTGTTAGGAGGGGTGAGCTTCTGCCAGAGCAGTATCAGAGTACTAGCGTTTATAGGTTGTTTGGTTAATCTTCTCCTTTCTTGGCATTTGTGGGCTCTGATATAAATCACATTCTCTGATTTTTTGCTTTTTGGTCCTTGGATATTTAGAGTTTAAGGCATAGTGGACATGGTGATTAAAATGATCACTATATACACAGGTCTTGAGAGCTCTTTATCCAAAGCCCAGAGGTGAGCAGTGGTTTGAATCTGTAGTTGGGGAAACAGGACCAGCTATCTTACAATTTCTCTAAGTTGGAAATGTATTATCAGTTACATGAATGGGAGGGAAGCTTTTAATGCACTGCTGTTAGCAGTTGTTGCCAAATCACTGGATGGTAAATTTAAGTAATGGTTTCCTTGCCCTGGGGGTAGCGTGAAAATTCTCATCTTTCAACTTGCTCCACAAGAAACCAAGTTTTGTTGCAAAGCTTGTCCAAGTGCATGTTCCCGTGCATTTGGTTGCAATGATCAGTCAGCAGTGAGCTTCAGCACACTTTAGCATACGTCTTGCATACTTGAGCAAAAAGCGTGAGACCTGCCATGCGCAGATATGCCATGGTGGTACAGTTGGGCTCCCAAAGATGGAGCTGGTGTGGGTAGTGCCTTCAAAGACAGTCCAGTCTTGGAAAGAAAAGACACGTGTGTCAAAATCTCGATCAAAATGGACTGAGGAAAGTCTAAGAGGCGCTGAGGGAAGATTATGGAAGAACCTGCAGAATTAGTTCTAGCTGAGCCATAGGAAAGGTCTCCATGTCATCCCCACAGGGTCTTAAAGGAAGGGTGGGGTTTTGACTTTGGAGATGGAATGGGAAGAGTGTTCTCGCTGGAGGAGACACAGAGGGCAGGAGAGTAGGCTTATTTGGGAGAACTGCAAGAAGTTGTTTGGTAGAAGATTTCAAGAAGCCTATCGTAAAATATCAAGTGGGAAAGTTAATTGGGGTTAGATTATGCAGGACCTTTAATACAGGATAAAGACTTTGTGCTTTATTCTCTCTTTTATCTTAAATAATAACTTAAGTGTCTTAATTTAAGATAAGATTATTAAGTATGTTTTTTAATAAAGAGTAAAGTGAGTATTTTGGCAGTTTGCTGCAGAACAAATAATACTGTTATACAACTGCAGTGTTTGTAGTCAGAATGGCCGTTGTTTTGGCTTCAGACTTTCCACTGAGCCGTTGCCAAATCTAACACATAACGCTGTCACTCAGATGAAAGTCAGCTACATCATTACATCATTATTCTGACTCCTCCTTGGGTTCAGTGATATTAGGATCTATATTTCACAGTAGTTTTGGGGGTCTTTTTTTTTTTTTTGACTAGGTGGCTGGTGCTAAAATGCCTATGACTCCATTTCTCTGGCAGACAAACTGGTTTGTTTGAAAGCTGAATCATTAAGCATCTTTATCCGCCTTCCCAATCTCCTATTTAGCATTTTCCTCCATATTGAGTACTTGGTAGGCAGAGAGGTGGCTCATTGATTTTTTTTCCCTCCCAGGCATCTCTCTGTTTTTTTTTTTCTGTTCAAAGGAGTTTTTTTAAAAGGTTTTATTTATTTATTTTTAGAAAGAGGGGAAGGGAGGGAGAAAGAGAGGGAGAGAGACACTGATGTGAGTAACAACATTGGTTGCCTCTCGGCATGCTCCCTGACCGGGGACCAAACCCACAACCCAGACATGAGCCCCGACTGGGAGTTGAACCAGTGACTTCTTGATTTGTGGGACAGTGCCCAACTGACTGAGCCACACTGGTCAGGGCACAGGAATTTTTTAAACTACCATGTGGTATGCCTTGGAACTCCTCTGAGCTGATATTTTTAGCTACTGGAGGCTAATAGGAAAAAAATCTGAATTTTATTAGATAGGCTTGAAACACTTAAAAATTTTTAAAAGCATGAGTGCAAAGGACCATCTTTGTTAGTACCCTCTGGCTTATTAACTCAGTTAACTCAAGCTTGTGGCTTATGTGGCAGGGTCAAATAGTTTTGCTTTGTGATTATCTCTTGGAACCTCTAATCCTGGCCATTGACTTCAATAGATAATAATAACAATAGCAAGCACTTACATAGTTGTAAGTGCTATACTTATAAATTCATGTAATCTTCAAAATAATCCTAGAAGGTAGTACTGTTACCATCTCCATCTTTACAGATCATGAAGCGGCGGCTTTGAGAAGCTGTGGGAGTTGCCTAGACCCCCATCGTTGGTCACCGGCTGAGCCTGGGTTCCAACCTGGGCATTGCGGCTGCAGGGCCTTTACTCTCGACCTCATTAAAATTCAGGGACACCAATTAGGATGACCTAGACTTAAGTAAACACAATATGTATTTAAATATTTAAGGCTATTTATTTTGAACAGTATGAGGCTTGGAATTTAAGAAATTTCAGGGCACTGTTAATGGTATGTGTACCGAACTCAGAAATCTATTTAGCATCTTTTGTTGTCCACACATGGTTGTACATTTGAGTAAGGCTTCATGGGGCCAGCATTTGAGGTCTGAGCCAGGATTTAAAGAGCTCTGAAGTGTTCAACAGGCAGAAAATAGCATTCCAGCTAGAAGGAACAGCACATGAAAAGGCTCAGAGAGGCGAAATGGCATTCAGTGCACTTGTTTAAAGGAAAACGTGATGTGCGCTGTTTCTGAAATGGGGTGGAAGACAGGAGGGACTGAGATGCAAGTTAAGAGTACAAGATGGTACCCTGCTGTGCAGTTTTAAAATTGTCCTCACCGTGTTCCTTGACTGATTTTGATTAAGGATGCACACAATTTTTTTGTATCATATTCCAGAGAGTTCCCAGGGGCTCTGAAGCTTACCGATAGGTCCCTAGTCCCTTTTCCTCCAAGCAGTAGAGAATAATTGAGAATAGAGAGTAACACAATTGAATATATACTTTGAGAAAGATGACTCTGATGGTCATGAAAGATGGCTTGGACAAGAGAATGATTGGAAGCTGAGAAATCAGGGGGCAGATATCAACACTCTGAGCCGGCGATCGCTGAGATGGCAAAGAGGGAGCAATGTCTGGGAAAGATAGCTGGGAAATAGAAGTGAGAGGGCCCAGAGTGAGTTGAATAGGAAGGTTGCAAATGGAATGATTCCAAGAGATTGTGGTTTCTAGCTTGGCTTAAGGACAGATGAGGATGTCATTAACTCAGACAGGGGACAAGAAGAGGAAAGAGGCATGGGTAGAAACATAATGGGGTTGATTTTTAGCCTCTCAGAGTTTCAGCTGCCCGTGATATATTTCAGGAGAAATGTCCAGTAGGCAGTTGGAAATGCAGTCTGAAAAAGAAGTTAGAATTGGAGAGAGGGATTTAGCAGTCTCTAGCAAATGGTAGGTTGAAATCCTCAGAGTGAGACAGGGCCACCCTGGGGAAACCTAGAAGGAGAAAAGCTTAAAAGGACAAAGGAAGAAAATTCAGTAAAGCTGGCAGGGAGAACAGACTGGGGAGCAGCAGCAACATGATGCATTTGAGTGCTCCCTGTGGGCTGGGACTGTTCTGCACACTTTTCGTGCATTAACTCCCTCAGTCCGCAGATGCCTCCAGGAAAGAGCTGCCTTTTACCCGAGGAGCCTGGGGCACAGAGAGGTGAAGTCCCTCGCATGGGGCTGTGGAGCTAGGAAGTCGCTTGCAATGGCAAATTAGTGGTAGCGTTATTAAGTTGATATAATTGAGGTAAGGTAGTTTTTGTCATAACTCTTATGGATTTAAATGTAGATTGGTAAGCTCTGATGATAATATTACTTACTTTCCCCCCTGCTGTATCTGGTCAATACAGTGTGATCATCAGAATTCATGAAGAAAGTGTGATCTGAGACTTTTATAAATTCCCAAATCCCTGGCTTTTCTCATATGAATATTCTGTCAAGATGCATGCATTTCTTAAATATATTATTACTTAATAACTCAAGCTTTCTTTGAAGTCTTCCCCCAATTCATGAGTATTTGGGGCATTAGTTAAAGTACTTCCATAAAAATGGTTTTATGAGTCACATTTTCATATTTCCACTTAGGATATATGTTGGACTCTCTTAGCAGTGATCTAAGACATCACAAACTCTACATTCTCTTTTTAATTTACCAAAACTTTTCTTGTTTCCTTGAATCCATCACCTCCTTGGAACTTCTTCATTCCATTTTGTTTTCTCCTGTATTGCTTTACTAACAGGGGAGATTTTCACTGGAGTCCACTTTCTGAGAGCAGTTTTTTTTCTCACTTCATCTGAGTTATGCACAATGAGGGAGGAGTGAAGAGTAATGAAACCATACCAACTTGCCACAGCTGGGCTATCTGTTAGGGCCAGGCTCAGCAAACCAGAGTCCAAGGGCCACATGTGGCCACCAGTCTTTTATAAATAAAGTTTTTTAAAGTCCTCACCCGAGAATATTTATTGATTTTAGAGTGAGAGGAAGGGGGAGAATGAGAAAGAGAAAGAAAGAAACATTGATGTGAGAAACACTGATCAGTTGCCTCCCATATGCACCTGACCAGGAATTGAACCTACAATCTTTCGGTGTACTGGATGATGCTCCAACCAACTGAGCCACCCAACCTGGCCAGGGCTGTAAATAAAGTTTTATTGGAACACAGCCATACTCATTCATTTACTTACTGATTGTGGCTGCTTACCTGCTACAATAGCAGAACTCAGTAGTTGCATCACTTGGTAGACTGCACGGCCCCGTAAAACCTAAAATGTTTACTCAGCTGGACCTTCCCAGAAAAAAGTTAGTGACTCTTGCTCAACAGCATACCACTTTCAGAAGATTAAGGTATGTCCGAAGCATATCTCCAGTCCTTTAGAGCTAATGGTGTTCTTTCAATAAAAATTTTAATAAAATTTTATTCATCTGAGTAATAAACAAGCAGTTGCTGAAATATTTGTTCTTTGGATATAAAACACATTATTACTCCTTTAAGAAATATGTAATCAGAATTCTTACCTGTATAATCAGTCATCTGGATTTTTGTCAGTATTAACAAAACTGTTTACTTTGGGAAAAAAACTTCTTTGAATGTTAAATAGGTGCCATGTCTTCCTTTTTGTGCTTGGCCTTTGGGATTTAGAGAAATAACACACTTTCCCTGCCTCCAGAGAAGTATGTGTCAAGTCAAACTAAGTCAGATACAAGCCAAAAAATAAGGACACATTGGCCAAGATCATAGAAATATAACAGGTTGAGAAAAATATGTTTTGTGTTGAGGAAATTGTTTTAGTTTATTAGCATGTTGACCATATTTTATATCATTTCAGTTGTGTTTCTGAAAAAAATGGATGTGCTTTATTTCCCTTTATTTCAGTAAGAAATATGGGAGGCCAGATAGCATCACATTCTGCCCTGTCAAATGTAAGGTCTTCTCTTGTCCCTCCCAGATGCCTGCTGGCCCAGGTAGCTGCTCTGCCCCCGCCCCCCTTTGGAGCTGCCAATGTCTTCTGAGGTCCTTTCTTGCCTCCAGGGTCTCTTCCCATTTGTTCTCCTAGCACTGCCTTCCTGAAGCATGACCACATGACTCCCTTGCTCAAAACGCCACCCCTGTTCTCCACAGCCCGCTCAGTGAAACCTGGTCTCTCATCAGTGTTTGAGACCTTCCACACTCTTCCAAACCTCCTTTCTGCCCTTCTTTCCCTGCTCGCCGTTTTTGTATCCTAGACTCTGGGTGCTGGAACTACAATCTGCACTTTCCTGTCTCTTGATTTTCATATACTTTTTCTCGCTGTTTGAAACCTCCTTTGTCCATTTGTGATTTTTATTTCTTGCCTGAATCTACTCATTTTTCAGATGCCTTCTCTTTTGAGCAACTTTCTCTGATCTGCTTCCTACCCAACTCGTAGACTTCAAGCTGCAATTAATATTCTCATGCCCTAACTATCCATAGCACATTTTCTGCTTTTGTATCTTTACAAGATTATTGATGGTTTGTTTTTTTTTACTATTATCTATGGCTGAATTCTAAATATAATAAGCAATCAACAAAAATGAAGGGAAGAGCTTTTTTTTATTGGTTATTACATTTCTGAACAATGGAGCCTCAGTTTTCCAACTTAATTCATTCCAGAAGGCTGTTCAAGATGCAGTTTGTTCAAAAACTCTTACAGGTGACTGGTCATACAGGTATCAGCATGAAAGGGTTGTTGGGTCGAGAACTAAAGTTTTGTTCAACAACTGATACCTTTTCTCCCCCGTGAACAACTTGGTTGAGCACCAAATTTTTCAAGATTGGAGACATTCAAGAACTGAGGTTTGACTTTATCTTTCTTGGTGTCTGGCTTAAATGCTTGTGTATAGTAACTGACTTATTGTTGAGTTGACAAACCAGTACTTAATGGCAGACGTGAAAACTCTGTTATTGTACCCAGTGAATTTTAACTTCTTTGATATATGTGGTAGCACTAATGAGATTAGATAAATTTCCAGGTTAAAAGTCAGGGATTGGCAAGAAAGCCACAGGGGCTGCTGGTGAAAGTGACTGGAGTCGGTGTTGCTCATCTTCAGGAAGTCACCCAGCACAGCCTGTTTCCATGAAGGTTCTTGGGTTGTAGCGCTAAAACTGTCTTCTCCCAGGACTTAGACACACTGTGGAAACTCAGTGTGTTTGGGATTGTCACAGGTAGAAAGAGAAGGCAATTTTCTGTCTAAACATAGCTGCCAGTGGGGGACAAAAGCAAAATAATAATTTTTTCACCAAAGTTCTTAGTAGATACAGTAGGCAAAGTAAACAAGATCATGTTGAAAGGTGTCTTGTACCATGTCTTGGACTAGTTTTCTGGGAAAGCCATTTAGGATGTTTAACACTAACTTAAGACCCATCCTTCATGGAAATAAAGTTAACATTGAATCAAAGGCAGGGGCCATGTAACTTAGAAAATAGTCAGAAGTGTCTTGTCTCTTATTTTTATTGTGAAATGGACTTTGCTGTGTAGACTGCTAACTTTGTATACTGCTCCTCTGCCTATTCTGGTTGTCTTTACTGTCTTTACCACTTTAAGAATCTTTCCTTTAGTATTTTACAGAGTGGTGGAGTTTATCTTATATATATTTTGCATTCTGTGCATTAACTTAGTAGCTACACAGGACAGTTTAGTCTTCAGTGGGTATGACATGTGCTCTGAGAGGCTTGAATAAGAAACAAGTGGAATGTGTGGGGAGTGTGCTGGACAAGAACATGCTGTACAATGGGCAAAATTCAGGCTGTGGGAGGATGAGTCATGCAACTTACAGGAAAAATTCTGTTGCAAAGATAATGGATCGTTTGCTTCCTGAATGAGCCATTCAGAAGGAGCTGTTGCCAAACCACCAAACTCCCCTGATGATATTTTGCAGATAGTCCTCCTGGAGTACTGGTTGATACTGGAGACTTTGTTCGAATCGACCTTTCCAACCTTTACAACTTTTAGTTTATTAATAGCTTAGAAGGAGACCTTTCTGGTCTGCAAAAGATGTTGTTATATTAGAACATGATTCTTTTTGTGTGTGTTGATAAAAACCAGTATAATTTTTGTTCAGGCATCAATTTTGGTTATAGTTTTAAGAGGAAACAACCTCTTTTGTTCCCTGAGTTTATTTCTTAACGAGAGCTTTGAGAAGTTATCTTCAGTGTGTGTTGTCACAAGGTGTAACCCGACCTGGACTTTATAAGCTTAGTACCTTTGGACTTCTGCCCTGCACACAGTTTACATGCAAGGTAAAGCAAGACCCTGTACCGTTCCTTAATTGAAATAAAGTTTAGTTGCCACTTGGTTAACTTCCTGGTTTTTAAATAAAATAATATATTAGTCACCTGGAAATTTGGAATTTAAATGTGATGACATAAATCTTTCTGCCCTAATCAAGTGTTTCAAGATGAATTAAAATGAATATTCCTAGTATTTCTGGCTTCAGTAACTCTCAGGGATGATCAGTTATATCTGAACCATGTCTTGATGGCTTGGTAATTTTTTATGCACAGTAGTCATCCCCGCTAAAGGCTGTAGAAGGGACTCCATTTTATCGTGGTTATCTTCTTGAAAGTTGCACAGAAGGTCCATGCGAATGTTAATTATAGTCTCAGAACAAGCTAAAGCCCTTATTCCTTGGCATTGTGTACATACTGTGTAAAAATGCATACTTTTGGCCCTGACCGGTGTGGCTTAGTGGATTGGGTGCCTTCCTGCAAAATGAAAGGTCACTGGTTCGATTCCCAGTCAGGGCACATGCCTGGGTTGCAGGCCAGGTCCCCAGTTGGGGGCATTTGAGAGGCAATTGATCAGTGTTTCTCTCTCATATCATTGTTTCTCTCCCACTTTCTCTCTCCCTTCCCTTCTCTCTAAAAATAAATCAATAAAATATTTTAAAAGCACATACTTTTGTGCAAAATGGAATAGATTGATTTCTTACAAAGTAGGTATAACTAGAAGCCTTGTAAATTTATATTTTAACTCACACGTACTGTGTGCAGGG
Organism: Phyllostomus hastatus; assembly: GCF_019186645.2. Lineage (NCBI taxonomy): Eukaryota > Metazoa > Chordata > Mammalia > Chiroptera > Phyllostomidae > Phyllostomus > Phyllostomus hastatus. Next base: position 13,598,368 of record NW_025333498.1, on the reverse strand, counting down.
AACTGAGGTCTGGTTCCTGGCTCCTAGGGGCCACACAGTCTGGTGGCAGAGATAAGAGGTGTAAGAAACACATATGGCCAGGACCACCTCACGCCAGTACAACTGACCAGAGTGCCAGGTGCCATGAGAAGCTGCCTCTTTCTAGCAGGGAAGATCTGGGAAGGAACGGAGAGTTCTTGTTTTGAGCTGAATTTCAAAGGATGCATAGGCAAAGATGGGGAAAGGGGAAAGGGATGACTGAAGTGGAAAATTGCTTCTTGGGCCAATGTGTGGTTTGCATAGGCTTGAAGACAGGACACGCACTGTGTGCGATGGGAGAAGGAGGGGGAAGTCCTTAGGCGTGGGTAGTTGTATTCACCCTGCCTTCTCCCTCTCCTCTGCTGCTGGCCTGGGGGAACTGGAGACAGCAAGGAAGGCTTGGTCTCACCCCGTGGCCCTCTCTCCTTCACCTTCTCACTTGCCATTATCCGATGGTGAGAAGTTATGGAGAATGAATGGGGGTAGAAGTCAGTAAAAAGAACTGCATTTTAGCACAGGGGACTCTTTGCCACATTTTTCTTTTATTTTCCTTTGTTAGTATTCTCGGCTTTTCTAAAGCTTGGCAGAGTCCATTACAGGAAAGAAAAAGGAAAAAGGTAGGTAGGAGAGTTTCAGTACCTGACCACTCATATTTGTTCTGCCTATAAGGAGATGGGGTTAAAGAGCACAGATTGGGTAGTGTTTGCCGAAATTAAATAGATCTAATGCTGAGCATACAAACTAATTGTGGTAGACCCCAACCTTAATTCTTTAATGTCATCATCGTAGTCATTAGTTAGATTATTTAGGGACCTACAAGATGCATGGACTTGTCTTACTCTATAGTAGAGATTTTTAAAAAATTTGTAGAGGTGGAGGGGGGTCTAGAAAAAAATCACTTATTTTTTACAGAAAAATGGTGCTTAAGGGAGCATTCACGGCATAGGATGTTGGGTAGACAGAAGTCTTTTGTACTTTTATTAAGTCATAATTTTTCAGGATATGTATCTATATTTCTTTTTTTCTCCATAAGTAAAAAGAGGAAAACTAAAACAGAATGAAAGAGTTAGTTTGAAAAACAATCAAATCTAGGAAGTATTTTCTTTAATTTTTTAATTTTTTATTGTTGTTCAAGTACAGTCGTCTCCACCCCCCTCCCCCCTGCCCCGCCCCGCCCCCATCTCCTGCCCCAGGGAGTGGTTTCTGAAGCCTCCGTGGGAAGAGACTGGCCTGCGGGAGAGGCTTGAAGGAGCAACTGCTGTCACATTTCAGGACCAAGGACTAACGGTTTAGCTTCTACTCCGGAAATCCTGAAAATTCTTGTTAGGATTTTCTCTTTCTTTTTTTCCTTAAAGTGAGCCTATTTTATCTTCTCATAAAATGTTGTTTCTTTGCCTTCTGAGGAACTGTGTCTTTGATAGTGTGATCAGCTCTCTCTGCTACAGGACTGTTCTGGGAGTTAGGGCTACTCCTCCTGATTCTAGAGCTCATTAGCGACTGTTAAAGGGTCTTTATCAAGGCACAGGTACTGTCCATTTATACGCATGTGATGAAGCCACCTTATACCTACCATTTTTAAAAACTGAGGTTTATATTGAATTGGCGGGTTCAATGTATTTCTGGAAAATATACTTGGCCCCTTTTAGAAAGTATTTGCTATGTAAATGGAGAGTTTTCTTACTCCAAACTCTGAGTAAGATGCAAATGATCAATGTTGCTCATTGCCCAGGAACACAATGGCTGTGTCTTGGAGATGACATAAGAATGGGCCAAGGAGGTAGGAAGCCGAAACATCCCTATGAACTTCCTTCTCAGAAGATAAATTGGAAGGAAGCTTCTGATTGGCCCCAGGCAGTCTCCACCTCCTCCCGCCCAGAGGCTCCTGAATGGCCTGTGGAGATGTACTAAGTGACTGTAATCTTTCTTTTTCAGCTTCTGCCCCTTGCTGCAAAACAGCAAGAGAAGGAAATCAAGGAGCCACTCCTGCAATTTACCAGATAAGCCCAGCAGGGTCAGTAGAGTTCCCAGAAAAAAGCTGCAGCCATCTGAGGATAAACCCCGTCAAACAGCTTTTACCTTAAAGCCGACCTGAAAGAGGGATTTCCGGTTACAAGGTGAGCCAGGAGGACACCAGCTTAAAAGCAAAAGCAACGTTAGACGCAGGGTTACTTAATAACAGCAAAACATTAGTGAGGCATTACCAAATCACAGGAAGGTGTTTCTGTATACCTTTTGTGTGTATATCAGATCTACAAAACATGTAATCCTGGTTATGTTTAGTCATCTGAATAAAAAGTTCTGCTGTAATTGTGTTAAGGATAGGAAGTATTGTAGAAAACATGCCAAAGTATTTGTTAACCTCTGTCTAGCTGCAGTGCAGCATCAGGTGGAAATAAGACATTCCCCTTTTCTTCTTGAGTAATGAACCTGTGGACCTAAGACTAAGAATGCTTTCTTTATATGCATTTATGCACACAAGCCCACCTGTGTATGCATGCAGACATTCTTAAAATGCATTCATTTTCTTTTTATAATCTTTCCGAGTAAACAGGTAGACAGCTGCTTGTTTTCTTTTTGCCCATGAGACTGAAATAACTAACATGATACAAGCAATACTTATTATGTATGGGTACTATAGACTCCTTGTCATCTTTGATATTTGCAGTTATTATTTTCAGAGCCATGGCACATAATGCTGTTTGACATCTTAGGCTCAGTGACTAAAGTCTTCATAATTTGCACTTACCCCTCCTAGTTAGTTATGTAGAGCTTTCTGGGAGCCTGCCCCACTAGAGCTCTTGGAGAGCATTTGTAACCTGTGTATCCCTCTTACTTGCCCTGGGACAGGGTTGCTGGTGGTGGTGGTGATAGTTCAGACATCTGCAATTTGGGAGATGCTCCCAGGTATTCCAATACCACTTCTGCCCTCTCCTTGCGTGGACTGGTCCCTCTCGATAGGGCAGAAACCAAAGATCAGTGATTTGGTGTAATCCTTGTTATGTGAGAAGCTTTTTGTTTATTGCTGCATTATTTAAAATTACATTTCAGAGCAGAGCTTGCAAACTGGTGGCCCCCAGGGCAAATTTTAGACTATATATTTTTTAACTTCTGAACATTTTCTTTTTTAAAATTTAATTAATTGCTGGCATTGTTGGACAGTCTGGAAACTTCACATAGAAAATCAGATCCCTGGCTTCTTTCGGAAGGTTAGCTATCTGGTCCCATTGCTATTCCAAGGGCTGAAGTTTGCTAAGCTGTATCGTTCCCTAAGTATTAAACCCAACCAGCCTTAGAGACTTAGCTATCTCTCTGGCACCTGCCAGTGTTTGTGGTCAAGACTCCTGCTTGAAGCACCCATTTCTTCTTACATGAAGTCACTCCCTCGTACTTTACACATGACACTGTTAGTCTTTATTCTCTTTTGGGATTTTGTTGTTTTCTTTAAAATGTATATGCTTTGAGAATGCTCGCTTTCTGAAGTTAAGCTGACACCTGTCAGGCTTGCCTATGAAGAAGGAAGACTCTTCCAGAAACAGATGGTTCATTGTTCTTAGTTTGGAAATCTGATTGATGATGATAAAGTGTGAATCATTCTTTCTGGACCTTGAGGTTGTTCTTTCAGAGTCTGAGCTGTTGTGACTAAGGCTTCCATTGCCTGATTTGACTATCTTGGTCCCACGCAAGTAAGGCAGATTCACTTGAGGTGGCTTTTTGTTTGAATGACACTTGTAGGGATTTAGAATCCATTTTCTAGCTCTTTACTCATTCTGGACACCACAGCGATTCAGCATGCAATGTGTATGCGTCTACACATGCAGAGCTTTCGACGTTGAGAAATCTCTCCACAGGATCAGATGCACCCTCAAGCACAGTGGGCCGTAGTTAATCATAACACTTCTTCCCCATCTTGGATAACTATATATTACTGGGAACTGAACTACTTACAGTAACGTTCCTGCCAATTTGATACTGAATCAAACTTTTATATAATAACAAAGTGCTTCAGTCATGAAAGCATTCCACATCACAGGGTCCTTATGGGCGGAGCACTCACTGCTCTGCCTGCATTAGCTAAATCATCGTTTACAAGTGGGGGGAAGCTGACTCCATCTCAAAACAGCAATTCTTATCCCAACAACGCATTTAAGTTCAAACAGGGAGTACATGTTACTTCAGCAGATTTCAGGCCCCAGGATATCCATTTTTAATGTTGAAGTGAACAAGAAGGAAGACCGGCTGGATTAGATGTTTATTTCAGGTAATTTACTCTCCTTCTGGCTGCATTGCTTGGCTCTGTCTCATGGAATCTCTTATGTCAGTGTTGCCTCAAATCCCTTGATACTTGACCCCATGCAAAGATGAAATGTACGTGAGTCCCTTTGACTATCAGGTTTAAGTTCATGGAAATAAAGTAACTGGAAATTTGTTTCCATGCATTTGCTGGGTTGTAAGAAGGAAATTAAACTCTTCTTTAAAAGGGAAAAGCAGGTGATCGGTACCTCATTTCCTTAATGAAATGCGTCTATTTTTATTATTCTTTTGTTATAGGAATTAGTTTGTATGCCTGTATACTCAGAAATGCTTTCAGAAAGCCCTTTTATCTTTTTTTTTTTTTGGAGTTCCTGTTAATCAGCCTCACATTCCATTTCACTTAAATCCCTGAGAAAGGATAAATAGGACTGAAAAAAAATGGAACCCAACTAGGAAGTGCTTGGGAGCCATTATTAACATATAAAACAGGTCGAGATGTGGTAAGAAAGGTAAATTCAGAAAATCATTTCACCAGTCAGCCAGTATAATGTGGTTCTGCAAAGACTGCAGAGGATAAAGAGTGCTGAACCCCCGCATGACAAGGGAGCAGATGTGTATACTTCTTTTTATCTCTTTTGAGGATCATGAGACTCATCCCTCGGGTAGTGGAGATGGAGAGAATAGCCACTGAGAGCTGGCAAGTAGATGCCACCTGACCTGCCCCATCCTCCTCCTTGGCTGTCCCTCCTTCTCTGTCTCTCAGATTGAAGGGAGTCTCTTCTGTTCAGGAGGCACCGAACTCGAAACAACTGCAGGGGCTAAGAGGGAGGTAGCAGGCCCATAGCCAGCCCTTCTGTCCCGAAAAGAGGAGTGAGAAGGCATTGACGTTTCCTTCTCGGTCTTTTGAAAAGATTGAGAGCAGGGGACCAGGGAAGAATTTGTCCAGATATAAACATTGTGCACTAGACCAGTTCCTCCCTGGACATTGTCTGTCTGAATCTGGTAGGTGAGGTTTTAGAAAAATGAGTCACCTAAACATCAGAAAGATTTACTCCAGATTTGAAAAATAAAGTATATGTTAAGTGCATATCCAGTAAAAGTAGAAATGAAGAAGTAATTGAGGGAAAAAAGGATAATATTGTTCATGTTGGGGGTTTCATGTATAAGTAGTAAGAAAAAGGGGGATTTTTGTTTTGTTTTGCTTATAAATACTTTTTTAATTTGTTATTAAATTTACTGAGGTGACATTGGTTGATGAAATTATATATATATTTCAGGTATACAGTTCTATAATACATCATCTATATATTGTATTGCATGTTCATCATCCAAAGTTAAGTCTCTTTCCATCACCATTTATCCCCCTTTACCCTCTGTTACCTCCCCCCTTCTCCTCTGGCAATCACCATACTATTGTCTGTTTCTATGAGGTTGTTTGTTTTTTTTTCTTAATTCCTTCACCTTTTTCATCCAGCCCCCAACTCTGCTCTCCTCTGTCAGCTGTCAGTTTGTTCTCTGTATCTGAGTCTGTTTCTATTTTCATTTATTAGCTTTTTTGTTCATTGATTCCACATATGAGTGAAACCATATGGTATTTGTCTTTCTCTGGCTGGCTTATTTCACTTAGCATAATGCTCTCCAGGTCCACACATGATTTCACAAAGGGTAAGATTTCTTCCTTTTTATGGCCAAGTAATATTTCATTGTGTAAATGTACCACAGCTTTTTTATCCGCTCATCTACTGATGGACACTTGGGATACTTCCAAATCTTGGCTATTGTAAATAGTACTGCAGGAATTTTTGTTTTTCTAAATATTTTTCATTGTTTTTTGTTTTCTCCCTAGTTTTTTTTTAAAGATTTTATTTATTTATTTTTAGAGAAAGGGAGGGAGAAAGAGAAGGAGAGAGACATCAATGTGTGGTTCCTTTTCATACACCTCCAACTGGGGATGTGGCCTGCAACCCAGGCATGTGCCCTGACTAGGGATTGAAGCAGCGACCCTTTGGTTCGCAGGCCAGCATTCAATCCACTGAGCCACTCCAGCCATGGCTTCTTCCTAGTTTTTTTAAAAATACCTTTCATTGAGAAAGATTTCAAATTTATACAAAGGTAAAGAGAATAGTATGGTGAACTCCCATGTGCACCCACCCAGATTTATTGACCCCTTTCTGCTTTTATTCTGAAGTTTTAGAGGTAGACATGTCATAATAACCTACGTGCTCCAGTAGGCATCTATTACTGTGCACATTTTCTGCAAAACTGTAGTCCTGTTGTCACACCTAACAATATGAATAATAACCTTTGATATCATTTACTCCTTATTCCATATTCAAACTTCTCTATCACATTTCTCAAAATTGTCTTTTTATAGTTGGTTTATTTATATCAGATCCAAAGCATATACATTTCATTTGGCTATTGAGCCTCTTAAGTTTCTTTTATCTAGAATGTTCCCCTTTTTCAAGTCATGTACTTGCTGAAGAAACCCAGCCACATGAGCAATAGAATGATCTGCATGCTGATTGTTTGGCTGATTGTTATTTAACCTTTTCCTCTGTTGTCCAGATTACTAGAAACAGCAGGTTAGATTTAGGGCCCCGATTGGATTCAGATTCTACTTTTCAGTGAGAATTCTGCATCCACGGTACCTTATGTAGCATCACCTCAGGAGGCCCATGTGGTCTGGTTGCCCCACTTCAGCGATGCTGAGTTTCAACAGTAGCTTCAGGAAATAACATCCTCATTCATTGTGAAGTTTCCCTCATCAGTTTTTTTCAACTAATGATTTTATCCATTAGTAATCATTGAATACATTGTTTCATTAGGGGTTGGAAACATGGTGGTTTCTGCCCCCCATCCTGCCCCACCCCACCCTAGCATTCCTTCTACATTAATTAGCGGGAATTCCTTTGTGAGGCCCATTGCTTCATCAGCTTTATAACATTGGACGCTAGTATTCGGGGACCCTGAAATACACCTCACTCAGGAAGGGCAGAGTAAGTACTCATGCTTCCCTCTGAGCGGACGGTTTCAGGGGCAGGACTTCATTTTCTACCAAAGGCAATCAAAGATGGCTCTTTGTTTTTTTAGGGGGAGAGTTCCTCTTTTTCTTGAGTATTATTGTAAATTCATGGGCTTTTTTTAAAAGAATATTTGTTTTAGTTAGTTGAAGTGATTTTTCTCCTATAAACAAAGTGTTTTTTTTTTCCATGGGGAGCCCTTTCAAATGACTCCTGTATACACGTGCAGAAAATAGAACTTCTCATAAGTGAATCGCAGTGAATTTCCACACACCGGACATTCCTAGATAATCAGCATCCAGATCAAGATACAGAGCATTCCAGAGCCCTTCTGTCTCGTTGGTTTCTTTGGCCCTGCCGCTTGGTACAACTGGCTGCCCCAGCTCCTCTGGCTCATGTCATCGTACAGCCTAAGAGTCAGCCATTCCAGGAGCTCCGATGCCTTTTAAAGGAAAATGGAATTTAGAAACTACAATCTGGACATTAGGACTACCCAGTCTTATCAGTTCTTTTTCAAGGGACATGGTAAGAATAAATATAAATAAATAAATACACACACACACATATTACATATATACATATATAAAAATATACACATATATATTTAAAAATAAAAATTTAGGAGTTCATACTGATTTTTCCAAGTTAAATTTATGGAGTGTTAATATTATTTGATTTTATATCTGTATCTGTGAAAATCTTGGTTTAAAATGACATGCACAGAACTTATTTATTAAGTACATCAAATGGTTTCAAATGAATAACTCAGCACTAATACTACTTATTGTTTTATTTTCATACAGAGAAAAAATATAGTTTTATTTACCTTTTATTATTATCATTATTTTTTCAAAATTTATGTATAAGGTCAGAAGATGAATTTCTCCCTCAAGTCCATTTTTGTGTCAATGTGGATGTTTCTTGGCAGTGAGATTCAATCTATGAAGTCCTTAGTTCACCAGGTAATTTGAGTTATTTGCAACTCATTACATCATAAGCAGGAGACGCCCAGAAGTGACAGCGGGGTCATTGTTCTCTCTGGGTGACGGGCTGATTTGTGCCGTGGTGAGTGCAGGTGTTAGCGTTCACCCGCACTCACAGCGCAGGTCCAGAAACAGCAGTGAGGTGAGAGCTGTACGTAAAGCAGAGGTGCCCAGCACTGTTGTTTTCCCGCCTTGTTTCATTTGACAAATGGATATTTTGTGGCTGCTTACTGTGGACTGACATTTTTCCACCTTGGTTGGTCGAGTGATCCAGTACTTTGATTTTGGGATACATTTTATAGCATTTGACTCTAGGAGAAATGTAAGAGTTCATAGAGAATATGGACATTGGTAGCCTCGCCCTTTCTCCCCTCCCTCCCTTTCTGCCATCTACCCGTCCTTCCTTTTCCCATGACCAGGTAATTCTTTGACAGTGAAGCAGACTGCTAGTGATGAGAGAGAAAAAGGAAGGCTGCTTCGTTTCTCCTTTAAATTTTTCACCTGTTTTCCCAAAATGTCTCATTCCCAAACCACAAGATTGGGATCCAGTATTTGTGATTTTTTTAAAAAATGTGTTTCTGTGTGTGCAAGAATGCTTGATACTTTAATTAGGCTAACTCTGAGGGCGATTTAAAATTTTATTGGCTTTTCACATTAAATGAATAATTCTGGGAAATACTGTGTGTAGTGAACCAACAATAGAGACCTGCTTTGAAAGGTTTGGCTTTCGGAGAACAAGGACGTATCAGAAGCAGCACATCTAAGCGCTGCCCCGTGAGAAGTTGGCCGGAGAGGTTGGACTCCAGCTCATAGGCTCCCCCAGATGTCAGCTGTGTAGACTTCTAAAGGTCTGAAATTCCAGAAACAATGGCGGTGTAAACAGATGCATGTTTATCATGTGTCCGATGTCGCCCCTGCTGTGCCCAAAGTGTTCCTCACTCATGAAGACGTTCTTTCCCCCGTTTGCTCACCCAGCGAAGTCTGTTGAGAACCTACTCAGTCTGCACCAGGCACTGCTCTGTGCCCAGGGTTAGAACCAGAAGAGCATGAAACAGCATAGGCACAGTCCCCAGGGATAGGCAATAAGCCAGTAAACCCAGCATCGAACTACTGAGCACAAGCAGTGCTGTGAAGATAATGAGAATATTTGCTGGGCAGGGACAGGGTATGTGCCCATTCTGAGGTGACGCAAACTGAGAACGGCAGGTCACTTTGCTGACTAAATTCTCATGTGTAGAATACTAAGTGTGAAAGTACTGTGCAGTTTATTTAAGCAATAAGTACAAATTTAGCATTGGAATTTACTTCCCAATGTCTAGTTGTTGTTGTTTTATCAATTGGAACTATAAATAGTTAAACCCGGAGATTAAAATTTCTTGTTTTGTCAGCTTCTGAAAACTAGAAAAGCCCTGGGTAAAGGGAATCTGGGAACTCTCTAGAGTATATTTGTAACTTTGCTGTAGACCTAAAATTATTTCAAAAATAACACATTTAAAGGAAACAAACTGGTGAAGAAATGGCAAAAAAAAAAACAAAACCCAAAAGTTGCAAATAGAAGTAATTTACATTTAAAAAAATTTTTTTAATGCATGCATTTTCTTAAAACACTCTTGGACTAGTTAGGAAATTATCCTTCAGATGGAAAGTAGCAAATCTTTTTCACCTGGGCTTTTAAGGCTTCGAATGAAACTGGCATCGTAGCTAAAAGAACAGGGCCCAGCTAACAACCCTTTGCACCTGCTACTGCTCAGGGTGGGTTTGTTTTAACGGAGTACAACCCCCCCACCCCCACCCCCCCCCCCCCCCGCTTCCTCTGAGTTGTTGATTCAGTGGTATGGATGAGCTCAAGAAATTCCATTTGGAATAAGTTCCCAGGTGACATCCTGATCTGGGACCAGCGGCAGAACTTCTGTGGCAAACAGTTAGCACTGGCTTTTTCTAAGTTTGGGATTTGGGGAAAAGTAGCTTTGTTCATCCCAGTTCAATACCAAGTGACGTTTCAAACCTTCCTTTGAACCCCTTACACTTCCCCATACTGTCGTTGTGACAGGACTCACCAAGGACCCAGTGTCTTTTTACTGCCCTCGTCTGCTTTCCAGTCCCAGATTCTGTTGCTGTTGTCTCTGGTTCTCACCGCTCTGGGAGGGGTTTGCTTTTTATAACAAGTCCCTTTTCTGTTTTTTTCAGTGGTGTTTTGAAGTGAAATAGATCCCACATTCACTCTTCCAGCTTTATCCCATTATGTGTGTGCATTTTAAAGTAATTTTTTCTGTCTTGATTTCCACAAAATCCCATGAGGTAAGTTGGACACAGAAGTATCCTCTCTGCAATGAGGAAGTGAAGACCCTGAGACACAAAATCATGTAACTTGCTGTAAAAGGAAGGCTCTGGCATTTTTTTTTTAATCCTCACCTGAGGATATGTTCACTGATCTTAGAGTGAGACAGAGAGAGAAAAAGAAAAAGAAACATCGATTGGTTGCCTCCCATATATGCCCTGACCAGGGGTCAAACTCACAGCCTAGGTATGTACCCTGGCCTGGAATCAAACCCTCAGCATTTTGATGCATGGGACGATGCTCCAACCAACTGAGCCACCTGGCCAAGGCTCAAGCTCAAGCTTTCTGGTGTCCATGTCTTTGCTAATTATGGTGTACCATGAATACGATGCTCTTTTTAGACCTCAAATATGGTTTGTTAAGCCATCAGGACTCCTGTTCCTTCACTTTATATCATGTCTCAAGTATTTTTGATACCTAATTAACCTTAATGTGTTATTTGATGATCATCCTGTATTTATGTGTAAGCTATATTTTAAATAAGGATAGGCCACAGAATCCATTTAAAGACATAAACCAGTACATTAGTTTCTATTTTGTGGATTGTTGTTAAAGTACACATTTTTTTTCTCCAAATACTCTTGTCCCTAGATGGAAAATTTGCAAACCTTTTTCATAGGGGCTTTGAATAAAATCGTGTTATAGATCAAATCAGTCTCAAAATTGATATTCCTGATATTTAAGCGTCCTGCCCCTGCCCCTGGCAGTACGCAAGGTGTCTCTAAGTCTGTTCTCCTTCACAGTTATTTGGAGGAGAGGCTCAGGAGAGCATGCTTAATAATAGTTAGCACATTGCACAGATTATTGCATTGACTTCTCACAACTCCATGAACTAGGTGTTATCCCTGTTTTATAGAGGGGGAAACTGAGGCAAAGAGAGATTAAGTAAATTGCCTGAGATTTCATCGCTAGGAAATGGCAGAGCTGGGATTGGCTCCAAACCCAGGCAGTCCTTGGTATTTTTCAGTAAAGGAAGATGAAAGGAAAAAACACCACAGGGTATATGTAGCGGTGTACTGGTAAATGTTTAAAAATAGGCTCTCAGGGAAAAAAAAGTGTTAATTTGCATGGCTGATTTCAAGTTCCCAAGAGGACGTCTCTGAAGGCTGAGCTAGGGAGGGGCGTACACAGTTGTCCCCTGAGCTGGTGCACGGGCGGCTCAGCTGGGCTCAGCTCAGCTCAGCTCACCGCCAAGTGTGTGCAGATCACCACACCTCAGTTAGGTGAGTTCACAGGGCTGGAGGACCTGGGCTTGGCAATAGACCACAGTTCTTGTCAGCTGTTCCGTCCCTCCTGTAACAATGAGTAAGCATGACTGAAACTAGTGCTTACGCTGGATGCCAAAGCAAGTAGAATTATGGGCACCCTGATATGTAAAGGTTTGTATAACCATTGCTATTCTGGAAAGATGGAAGTTTTTAAAAAAAAATCTAATTAAGGTTCCTGACCATGAAATATCTGTGATTAGGGAGATAATGGCTAGGAAGTTAGGTAGGTGGCAGGTGCAGTGATTCTGTGCTTCCAGGCTAATCCATTAGCGGTGTTTTGAAAGGATTACGCTGCTGCCTGCCGCCTCTCTTCGTATTCCTAATGTACGACTCGGCACCAGGGAGAACAGAACCTAATAATGGTCCCGGCCTCTGGAGTACCATTAGCAGCCTGCGGAGAGGGGTCTTTATTCGAGGACAACCCAGAGGTTTTCTTTTGGGAATGCTGAGCTTTGTGCAGACTTTCTCTCCAGCTGGCTACTGAACAGATAGAGAACTCTAATCTGCAAATTATTTGGATTAGTTTGGGTTATCTTCAGGCAAATAGAGTGAAATCAAAAACTGACACGAGGGTGGTTCTCTACAGGCAGCTTGTGAGCACAGTCATCTGTTCTTAATGGATCTGATGCAGGACTTCGGTCCTAACTAAAATGATAAGCCCGGTAAACAGTGGGAGTGGTTTTTGTGGCCCATGACATCAGATGACAATAATGAAAGCGACAGGGTCCCCACCCTCAAAAATTGTACAGAATCATAGCAAATAAACAATATAGTGCTTGTTCAGTAATATACATGCATAAGTATAGAAGGAATACAAATTAAAGTCACAATTCTGTCTAGTAGAGTAGGAAAGATTTTATAAAGATGAAATCTAAGCAAAATTAGTATAATATTAATGCCTGCATGTTATAAAAGTTATTACAGCTGATAATACAGGAACTTTTTATTGTAAAATATACATGGAATTTACCAGCTTAACCATTAAGTGTGTAGTTCAGCAACATTGAACATGTTGCCTTTGTTCTGCAACCATCACCACTATGGTCTGAATGTCTGTGTCCTCCCCAAATTCCTGTGTTGAAATCCCAATCCCCGAGGTGGTGGTGTCAGGAGGTGGGGCCGCTGGGAGGTGATTAGGTCATGAGGGTGGAGCCCTCATGAATGGAATTAGTGCTCTTATGGAAGAGACTTAAGAGATATCCCTGTCCCCTTCCATCATACGAGGACACAGCAACCAGATGGCCATCTGTGAGCCAGAGGCAGGTCATCACCAGGCACTGAATCTGCTGGCGCCATGACCCTGGACTTCCCAGGACCTAGGACTGTGAGAAATTAATGCTTGTTTATAAACCACGCAGTCTGTGGGGTTTTATTCCAGCGGCCAAATGGACTAAGACAGCTGCCTTCCATCTCCAGAACTTTTTCACCTTCCAAACCGAAACTCTGTGCCCATTACACATTAACTCTGCATTCCCTTCCCCTCATGGACCATGACAACCACCCTTCCCCTTCCTGCCTCTATCAGTTTGACCACTCTGGGTACTTCAGATAGGTAGAATCATGTAATACTTGTCCTTTTGTGTCTGGCTTATTTCACCAACCATAACGTACTCATGGTTCCTCCATGTTATACCATGTGTCAGAATTTCCATACTTTTTAAGTAATATCTCACTGTGTGAATATAACACGTTTTGCTTCTGTATTTATCCATTCATGGACACTTGGGTTGTTTTCACCTTTTGGCTATTATAAATAATGTTTCTATGACTATGGGTGTACAGATATCTGTTCACATCTCCACATTCAGTTCTTTTTGGTAAATACCCAGAACTGGAATTATGGAATCATATGGTAATTCCATTTTTAATTTCTTGAGAAACTTCCATACCATTGTCAACAGCAGTTACCATTTTATATCCCTAACAGTGATCTAATAGAGTAATTCAGGAACATTTTTAACCTCAGCCATTTCGTCTGTTTCAGCCAGTTCTTCCTCATACCTCAACTCAGTACAGAAGCTGTTGTTTTGATAGCAAGTTGCTCTAGAGGGTGTGTGCTGTTGCTGCCCCAGTAAGGGTTCACACACATTCAACATGCAACTGTGAATTGTTAGTGAAGGTCACGAAGCAGAGGCAAGATCTTTTGGTATTTCCCACTGCTGCTAACTCTGCACTCTGCTGACGGTCAGTACCCACTAGCAATCATGGGGACCATATTCCCCAATGTTATTTTTCCTGTTAAAATGTGAATTATGACATTGCCAAAGCTTCCTTTCAAGACATGTCAGCCAGGGCCAGAAACAAAGTGATGGATGAAAAGGGGCTGGCAAATCTTAGGAAATTAGCACTGGTAAAACTGTCCAGTGATGGTATTAGAATGGCCTCGTCAAGAGTCCGAGGCAGAGACTCCCTTCAAAATTAAATGTCCTGTGATCCCATTATATTAAATATGTTGTACAGCTTTTATGCCCGTGGATTTTTTTTTTAAACCTGTATGGTTAACAATCACTTTAGAAATATAAACTCACGAGGATATCTTTTGATAATGTGATGAAAGCTATTGAATATCTCCCTAAGAAAATATAATGCATGTATATCCAACACTTTCCATATTTCTGGGGTTTAAAGAATGTACTGAACCTGTTCATGCACCCCAGATTAAGAAGCTCTGTAAATTAGTATTGTATGCCATCAGTAACATACCATACTCAAAAAAATTGGATTTGGTTCTTACTTTATTCATTAATTTATTAGTAAATCAAGGGTAAAGTACAGTGAAAGAATTTGCCACAGGGGCTTTGATGTCGAATAGACTTAAACTTTCTCACCCTACTTTCCCTGCCTGTGCACTGAAGGACAGGAGACTTCCTGGGCGTGGATGGGAAGTGCCTGAGCACAGAAGGAGCCTGCCGTGTTTGTCGGCATTTTCTCCCTGACAGGCTAGGGCATGATGGGAAGGAGGTTATGCTAATCTCTTCTTGGAACTTTGACCTCAACTAATATTTTTGATGTGCTGTTTTATTACTCTATAATTTTTTGAAAGGCCATTTATGCTTTGTTAATTATAAAATTAATAGATGTCCAGAGAAGAAGGATTATGTGGGGAAATAGTATAAGTGGTAGTTTGGTTGTTCAGGATGAGAAGTATTTCCTAATCTACTTCCAAAAATAATTTTTTGAAGACTCAGTTCTGAGAACAATTCATTGTATAATGCCCACTAGCCAACAACCCTGAAGCAGGAGGAAGAGTTGGGCCTTATTCCTGGAATTAAAGTATAAAACCGTACCAAGTACAAAATTAAAACTAGATTGGAAAGTACATATAATCACTAAATCTAGGGCCCAATGTCTTCATTAGAAAATACATTAGCTCAAATGATAGTTTTCAAATACAGACATTGTCACATTATAACTCAACAGAGATCAGTGTGGTATTTGAAAATGACTGATTTAAGCTGAGTTTCAGGACACTGCCATATGAAGTTACCAATAGGTAAGTAGAACAACTCTTAAATTATTGAAGAAAACTAGAAGCAATGTGACCTAAGGGAAGTGAAAACCTTTGGTTTTACAAGACAGTTACTTATTCTTGAAATATAAATGTCTAAAGTATAATAAGGAGCTATTCCCCCTCTTGAGCCAAGTCACATCTTTGGCATAGTTTCATGTAATTTGGACAGCAAGAAGTGAGTTCCCCATATATCATTTGAACTGAAGAAGTACATAATTAACATTGTCTTTTATTGTCATTTTAAAGACATGGCTGTTAATAGTTTATGAAACTCATGTCTCTCTTTTGTATGTTTTGTCCATGGCTTTGCTCTCTGTGGTTTCAGTGCCCTGGGGTCAGCAGCAGTCTGAAAATATTAAATAGAAGTCCCAGAAACAAACAGTTTAGAAGCTTACACTGCACACTGTTTTATAAGTAGATGGTGACACTTGAGCTAAAAGTGTGAAAGTTAACTTTTTCTTGCCCTTTTTTCTGTTGGAAGGTAATTTCCTCAATTTTATCTTTCTGATCTGTGTATGACTAGATTTTTCTGCAGAATCATTCTGTGCTTCACTAATATAATTTTCATTACTGCTCTTAAATTTAGCCTCATTATTTATTTCCTTAGTTTCTTACCTGTGCTAGTTGCCGTTGCATCTGAGCCTGTCTTACCTCTTGTACAAAGACTCCATTTTTTAATAACAATGTTGTGAACATGTAAATCACTTGTGTGCTCCAAAGCTACCTCTTTTACTAGAATTAACATGACTGATAAGCCCTCTGTCTATCTCTTGCACGTAGTTTTCTCTCCTTTGGGGGGATAATCTTTCATTGTGTTTTATAGACATATTTGTTTAAACATTCTTCTTTATGTGAGATCTGCTCTTTGTCAAAAGATTATCTGTGCCAATTACCCTTGGCACCCTTCATATTACTTGGTTAACATTCAAATCCTCCTCTTATACTTCACCTTGGAGGGCTGGATGAGGCAGGATGTAGGTTTGTCTATTTTGTTTACTTAGTAAAGGGATTTAGGAGACTGGGAGGATTAGAATCTTGGTCAGTCACAGCCAGAGAACTTGTCTCTTTGTATACATCTTTCCTTCTTAGTTTTATAAGTGTCTGCACCACAAGGCAGCCTGGGGAGGGGAGACCTAACTGGGGGTGCACTGGGACCCGTCCATGATGTTCTTCCAGAGCCAAGCCTGAGGAAAGCAGTGAAGGGCAAGGCAGGGCTGTGTTCTTGCTGCGCTTCGATGGCCTCAGGAAGCTCTTCGAGTGTGGGGAGGCTTTCCCTGTGCCTTTGGAGGAAGCTGGTGGAGTTGGCGGGATTCTTCTCTTATAACATCACTTCACTGTCTTGAAATGGGGAGTCCTGTGTTTGGTTTCATACATCCTCTTTGGTCCCTGAGTGAAATAGTCTTTTGATTCTATGACATGTGGTGGCCACTATTCCCTAGTGTAAGTACTAATGGTCTTTTTTTTTTAATCCCTTTAGTCATTTTGTAGGAAACTGCTTATCAGATCTTCCACTGATTTCTAGTGCTTCTCTTCCTGAAGTTGTCCTTGATTTTCTTTTTCTTACCCATGAGTTAATGACCTTAGAAATACAATAGATTGCCTATCCTTTCTCTTTTAGGAAAAAGAAATACTTTAATGTATAATGACAATGTAATGACCACAATATATAATGACAATAGGCATTCATTGCTCTGATCCTGATCTTGATGGAAAACTAATATATTCCACCCAGCAGTGCAGTGACATTTGCATTGATAAGATCAATCAATAGGAATGCCCTGCCCCGGGTGGCTAGGCATGGGGTCAGCTAATGTGGCTCCTCCTAATACTCTGTAAATAGTCAAGCAAATATTGAAAAAGACAAGCCATTAATAACCCAAACACTTAATTCAAAATGGAATCTAATATCAAAACTATAAAAAATTATACCCTAATTGTATGAAGGCTATATTCCAAATTGAAGAAAATCTTGATCGAGCCAGGACTTATGACAAAGGTCAGCTGCACTTGCAGAAAAGGAGGGTCTTGAGAAAGGGCAGAGAAGGCTTTGCTTTTGTTAGACTGTCTTCTCACGCCTGGGACCCTGGTCGGCCCCAACCAGGAAAAGTGGTGTCAGCTCCTCGGCATTGGTCTAGAATCCTAAGTGTAATTCTCTAAAACTCCAGATTAAATCACCAGGGTTGAAAAGAGGACTGAGAGCAGAATATTTGGGGGGTGGGGTGACTGGTGTTAGGTGGATGAGAGAGACTCAAAAGATACTGTTTTACTCTTGCCTTAGTCACCTACACACTGACGGTTCCCGAATGATTTAGAGACACTTAAAGGGAAACAGAAATAGACCTTTGAAAGGGAAAGTGTATCTTTCAAATTAATGGCAAATGTAAAGGTCAGTTAAAACCATATAAAAATCAGTATTGAAAGGAAAGGCAGATTATTTTTTTTAAAAGCCATCAAGCATTAAAGGAAACAGAAGAACCCAAAAGTAGAAAATGTCAAATGATAGGCAGAGGTCAACTGTTAGTTATAACATTCAATGGAATTGGGAAAAACTTCATTAAAATTACATTTTTTAAAAACCAACCCAGTGGGATCATTACTACAGGAACGTATAATACAAAATGCTACAGAAAGTTTAAATGTAAAATTGTGGACAGATTTCATTTATCACTTGCAAACGGAAAGAGCAGATGACCTCAAATAAAGCAAAAAGGTATTGAAATCCACAAAGAAGGTCATTTTTACAATAATAACACATGAATATAGAATTATTATAAACTCTTCCATGGTAAGTCTCATTGTTTCAGAATATTCTGAATACAGCCTACATGTCCCAGCACAAGAATGGTTAAATGTATTGTGGCATATCGTGTGGTGGCCTTATATGTAGTGACTAAGAGTGGTGACATCAAAGTGTCTTTGTTCACAAGGAAGACTTTCACCAGTACATTGCTGATTGAAGAAACCATATTGCAGATAGTACGGGCATTATTCTCCTACTTTGGTTAAAGCAGAACCAAAATATTAACCATTGTTACTACTGGGTGATGAAACTAGAGACAGTTGAAATATTTTCATCCATACCTTTAATCTTTTTATGGTAAATGCAGTAGATAATATTATTATTTGCTACTATCCACTGCCTCACCCTCTGGGAGGGTTACACTTTCATGCATCATTGACCTCAGTTTGGCCATGTGACTTTCTTTGGCCAATAAAATGTGAGTGAAAGGAACTAAGACATGCCACCTCCAAGCAAAAGCATTGTGAACTATCTTGTGGTTCAGCCCCAGCTCTGTTCCTCCTTCACATGGGGGCTGCATCTCTGGCCCAGATAAGTAGGACCTGGAGGAGGGCAGCAGCTGACCTCTAAAGGACACGCAAATGAGTAAGAAATAAACCTTTCTTGTAGGAGCTTGAGATTTTGTGATTGTGCTACCACATCATAACTTAGCTCAGGCTAGGTAGTCCCCAGTTTCTAATGTTTTTTTTTCTGAACACGTACCAGTTCTGATGCCTTTGAACAGCAAGTTCTAGATGTCTTCCCTGCTACCTTTTGCTTTAGTTAGGTCCCTGGGTCATAGATGTGAATTTTATGTCACTCGGTGTAAATGCAACTGTTACAGTACTTAATATCGATAAGAAGGAGGGATGAGATGGGAAAATAGGATGTCCATCTTTCATATTGCTGTTATCTCCAGCCACAACACTTTTCTCATTGAACGTAAAAATTATGTTAGTGTTGACTTTAAATCGGTGGTCTTTTTTTTTGGTGTAGAATTTTGTTTAGCCAGTTTCTGAAAATGTGCTTTGATATAGATGAAATTAGTGTATATATTTTTTAATGTCACAGCCATTCTTACACTCCAGGAATAGAAAAGAAGTAGTGCAACCAACTAACAGTGTTCACAGTTCCTTTTGTTGTGCATTTAGCAGTGGAGCCGATGACCAAACACTTGACTTATAATCAAGTCGGAGTGATCTCATTCAACCTTTTATCAGGTCCTTGAAACCTTTTGTTAAAAATAAATAAAAAATTAATAGAAATAACAATAACCTCAAGAACCGTTCTTAGAACAAATTTAATTCTCTCACTCACCTTTTCTTCACTCTTTATATTCATAATTGCACTTCAACCAAAATGCTGCTCTTCCATCATAAACAAGTTATCCAGAAAATGTCACTTTAAGTTAAAACAAAAATAAAGATGTTAGCATTGGTCTTCATCAGGAGAAGTGAAGTTGGATGTGGTTAAGGAGGGAAAGAAAGTGCAACAGAGGAGATGTTGGCCCTTGATACAGCTTGGATTGAATTGACTTCCACATGGATGATAGTTAAATGCGTTTGGTTGTCTCAGCCTCATCTTTGAGGGCCCTTGAGCTCATCATGGAAGCTCCACACTTTCAGCTCAAGCGTTGGCATCTGACATTTGGGACCAGAAGGCAGAGGACTTCACATTAAGGATCCCAGTGGTGTTCTCACTTTCTGTTGCCTGATACCACAGCTTGGCTTGAGAAATTTTACTCATGCTTATCAAACTGCTTTCACAAAACAAACGTGTTAGATGATTATTTACACGTTGATTTATTACTACCTTTTGCTGATACCAAATGGAACCTTGTCTGAGCCCAGGAAAGAGCTCTATAGCTCATTGCATTTCTATTGGCCCCAAAACTAGTTTTGAAGCAAGAGAAAGTTTTCCAGTTTCTGGAGTAAGTAGCTTTTGTTTTTCCTGCAGTGGCCATGAAGATAAATCTTCAGAAAGGATAACAAGTTTTATTCGCTGGATTGTCCATTTTTTTCTCATTTACAATAACTTTCCTTTTAATTGTGGGGATATTTCTTTTGAATATTCTTTATAACCTGGTAACTATTAAAATCCTGCTTAACATATTCAGGCTCACATAATCTGTTAACATAACATTGTAGATTTTTTTTTTAAGATTTTTTAAATTTATTCACTTTGAGAGAGAGAGAAACATTAATGTGTGGTTGCTGGGGGTTATGGCCTGCAACCCAAGCATGTACACTGGCTGGGAATCGAACCTGTGACACTTTGGTTTACGTTGTAGATTTTATATAGCCCTGCATAAAATTTAATTTATTTGCAGGTACAGAGTTACAGGATTTATACACAAATCACTCAATATGCTTGTGTCATTAACATAATCTATTAAACATTTGTCTTCGGTCTAACTTTCTCTGATCCCTGACAGAACTTTCCAAATGTTTGTCTCCATTTCAGGCCTCAGTTGTACCTCCCAGCCACGCGTCTGAAACCATACTCATGGCCTTCTGTCAGTTCTAGGTTTCCCTTGGCCAGCCCTCACTCTGAATGCTGAAAATCTGGGAATTATCCTCTCAGTTTCTCACCACATCTCTGGTCCATCATCTCTTGCTTCCTTATTGGACCTTCCTCATCTTCATTTCCCTAATTTGGTTCTCCTAATGGCTGCCAAAGTACCTTTATTTAAACATACACATCTTGTTATAAACCACACCCCTTTGTGGCTTCTTATACTTAGGGTCAAAATGCTGAACTTGGCCCATAGACCCTGGTAGGACCTAGCCTCTGCCTTTCTTTGACCGTGGTGGCCAGGACCCCTTCCTGGATCACACCGTGCTGGCTGCCCAGCATCTGGTTAATTCCTATCTATCCTTCAAGTCTCAGCCCACACACTCTTGCTCAAGGGCACCTCTGACCTCCAGATCCAGTTAGTTCTCCTTGCCCTGTGTCCTCATAATACCCTGAGGGGACTGTTTTTCGCAGGGGTATCTAACCTGCGGCCCATGGGCTGCACACGGCTCATGATGGCTATGAATGCAGCCTAGCACAAAACTGTAAATTTACTTAAAACATTATGAGATTTTTTGTTATGATGTGTCACAATGTATTTAATGTGTGGCCCAAGACACCTCTTCTTCTCCCAGTGTGGCCCAGGCGCCAAAAGGTGGGACACCCTCTGTTCCTCAACAGAAGCTTTCCCTCATAACCTGTGCTAAAGCACTTACCCAAGTGTCCTGCGCTCCTTTCCAGGAGTATTAGCATTAAGATGGGACCTAGAACTTGGCCTTCTGTCTTCTTAGAAGGGGATGAAGTTCACTTTAGTGGTCAGTCTTTTGGGTCACAGATGGGTGTGTAAGTGTTTCACTTCACACTAGTATGCTTTAAAAAGATTTGTTTTTTAGCAACCTCTGTTGCCAGTTGAACAATGCTTCTCTCAGACACAAGTTTTTAGCCTTAGTGCTACACTACAGACTTTCCTTATATGAATCCAGGTGAGAAAAGAAGCGGCCCTTGGCTGTAGGTCCGTGAAGCAACTCCAAGCATCACCCCAGTGTTGGGGCCTGCCTGTCGATCTCTGGTGCCTTCCAGCATGTTGGATGTTGGTGCGGAGAGAGTCGTGTGTAGGTGGGCTGTAGTCCTGTGGTGCAGTAACAGTGGATATACATATTCCTTGGTCCTTCCTACAGGCTAGATCAAATGATACACAAACAGCATGAGCCCTTCTGCCTTTTGTGATGGCTGCTTTGTGTTGGATTTAACCGTCACATACATGACATGACTGAACTTAACTGGACACAAGTATGGACTGAGTTCTTACTATAATCCGTTAGACAGGGGAAATTAAACTTCATAAGAAGAAACTGTGTACTTTGACACGAGGGGCCGGAACATAGCAACGCAGACAGCTTTAAAACACAGAGAACATGAGGGAAGACTGTGACCTGAGCACGAGGTTTCTCCCCACTTCGCTTGGTGACAGACTTTTGGTGTATATTCCTGCTGTCAGCCTCCCCCTTAGAAATCTAGAGGAAGAAACGCCTCCTAATGTGTCAGACTTCTTCCCCTCACTAACATTTTTCCTGAATATAATTTTTAATTTTTTAAAATTATTTACATAAATTATAGTTTGTTTTGCTTTGAGATGTTTTGGACCCTCTGACTCTTTGCCTTCTCTTTTCTAGTCAATCTCGATTTGTGAAATGGACTGAGGCTGGAAGTTTATCTACTTCTTTGTCCGAATTCAAGACCATTGGGATGATCTTAAGTGCGTGCAACTAGATCCTAACTGCAGCTATGAGTTCAGACGAGAAGGGCATATCCCCCGCCCATAAAACATCCACTCCCACCCATAGAAGTGCCTCCTCTTCGACATCCTCCCAAAGGGACAGTAGACAGGTAAGAGAAGAGTACAAAGTGCATTTTGTTATCTTATGCAAATGCAGTACCGTTAGAATGTGGTGGAATTGCTCATTAACTCTGAAATTTTGTTGTGAAAATATTTTATTCCACAGGAAAACTCACTAATTTCTGTAGATCTACCTGATGATCCAGTTCTTGCTTCTCTGTTATTTAGGATTTTTTTTTAGAGCACAGAGCACAGAAGGGCGGCCGGAAGCCCTGGAGTGTGCTCCTCACTGCCTGCACCCGGCAGCGGGAGCCAGCCTCTGGGCCTGGACCGTTTGCTCCCCCTCTTCATCTCTGGAGGCAGAAAGGGGCCTCAGCCTGCAAAAGTCTTCTTTCAGTTAGTCTCTCACTGGTCTGCAAAGCACTAACTTCTCTTTGCTGTTTCATGGAATCTAGCAACACATTCAGGAATTAGATTATAAGTAAAACTGTAGTATCAGGGGATGAAGGGCAGTAAGAACCCAGACAATGTTTAAAGTCAGTAGAGGAAGTGAATTACTGTTGCTTAATTATTCCATTGAGCCAACTCTAAGTTATTTTTGTTTGCAGAGTTAATTCCTTGCTACTGCAGTCCGAGTCGTGTGGGGATTTGTTGTAGGAATTGTCTAAATTGTCAAAACAGATGATTGTTTTGCCCAGTACTTGTCTCATTATTACTGTGTATCATTATAATATTATCTGTGATAAGATTTTTGTTGTGTAACTGGAATTTCACAGTAAGCAAGTATAGTTAACTTTTTATAAAAACTTTTCTTTAGGGGGACATTCACTTAGCAGACATTTTTGCAAGGTTCTTCCCCCTGTATTTTGTGTATTCAAAGTACACTGCCTGGTTTCTAGAAGTACAGCCATCCATCATTCAGTTGTCCCTGGTACAGACCTGGGTCTTGAGGCAGCCGGTTCCAGATGTGAATTTATTCTTTAGGTGGTGAGAATGCAGGGAACATTCAGTCTACAAACCCTCCCAACTCTCCCCTTCTCATTCTAGCAAGAGGTTCCAGGGAATTTGTAAGAATCAGTGATTTCTGATGTGTATATGTTTTGCAGATTCTAAGCAGACGTTTCTGCTATGGGTCTTGGGGAATTTTTGATGTCCTTTGTTATAGAGTTCAACAGGGGCATTTATGTTCTGTTTATTAAGAACAGTTATACTAGTGACTAAATGTGTGATTGCACACAGTTATAATGTTTATAGCATTGCATTTGTAGAGTAAAAGAAAGTAAGAGTACCCTGAATGAAAACAAGTTGTATTATAAGTAACTACTGCATGCTGAGAAGATATTTTCTAAGTTTGCCATTTTAATCTACCCTTCACCTGATCCTCTGTCCTTTCTTTTGGCTTTTTCCTCTTCCCTTGCCCTGGGTGTTTGAATGGAGGGACATTTTAAGCAGCACGGCCTTTCTGGTGGCTGAGGGAAGGAAGGGATGGACTCAGCTCACCCTGGAGAATTGTGACAAATGGAAAAGACTAATGACGGCCATTTAAACACCTGTCATCACTGTTGATGTGCCTGTGGGCCTGAGCTCCAGGGCCGGCAAAACCAGGACACTGAGACCCTGGTCTGCCAGGGGGAGTTGGAAGGTGGAATGTGTGGCTCCTAGCTGGCTTGTGAATGGAAAGGTGCATGATGGGAATCGGATAATGTGTTTGTAAATTGATAATGAATTCTAGAAAACTAGGGAGGCACTGTTCAAATGTTTATTGTTATTTAAGGAAAGAGTTTGCTTTCTTTCATTCCTGTTTATCTCAGCAAGTGGAAACTCGCCCAAATACTTTCTCCCCTCGTTTCTTCCTGCCTCCTGTTTTTTTGTCATTTCATTTTTCTCAAGGGAAAGAAAAACAAAAGAATCACTACAGTTGTGTTTTTTCTTCCCTATCTCTGTCACTTCCTAGAATCCAGTATTAACTTCCAGAAACCAGAATTTTGAGTGATCTTGTGATGTGATAGGATGCAGTGTGTTTTTATGCATCTGTTTTTGTGTAATGACTGTTTTCATAGGGAAGGGGCACGGAGGAATTGTGATAAATTGGTCTTTGTTGAATGTCGTTATTCTCCCGACCTGACTGACATCTATGCAGATGGCGCCAAAGTGCAAAGTCCATCCCTGTTTCTCTCCTAGGTTGATCATGTAGGTAAAGGATGTAGCACATAGCTGAGAATACCATGGTGCCTCAGTGTTCATTATTTGCCTTTCTTTCCCAAGTTCTAGTCCTAGATCACTAATTAATTGATTGGACATCTTTCCTTGGATGCACCAACGTCACCATAAATGAATATGTATAAACCAGTTTGCTATCGGGATAGTCATTATGTTACTGACCCAGGGTCAAAGCCATTCCTTTCTCATTTGCCTCACATTCCATAGGCTAGCAAGTTCAATTCATTATTTCCTTCATAAATATCATAATTTCTTTCAATTCCCACTCTTCACTGTCTAGCCCAGACTCTCCTCACTTCAACCCAGAATCCTGCAAAGTCCTCTTGCCTCACCTTCTCCCCATGGCTTCATAAGATCAAATTTCCATAATATGACAGATTCATGCCCAGAATCCTTCAAAGACTCACAAATCCTTCAATGACCTGCACAATTAAGGCCATATTTCCTTACGGGGGATTCAGCTACCACCATGACGTGATCCAGCCTCAGTGTCCCATTCTCCTCCCAACCTGTACAGTCCTGTGCACTCACGGTTCCTAGAGTGCCTCATCTCCACTCTGCCCTGGTCTCTCCTGCACGGAACTCCCACCACCCTGCTCTTGATCCGATACCTCACTGTGCTTCAAGGACCAGCTCAGGCGAGACTCTCACTGGCCATTCAAACCCACATTGCTGTTTCCCTTCTGTGAACTTTTGTAGACGTTTTTGACAATATGTGACATTTAAAAAAAATGATCTCCCCCAATGATATGTTTATTGACTTGAGAAAGAGAAACATCGATGTGAGAGAGAAACACCAACCGGTTGCTTCCTGTACACCGGACCTGCGACCTTTTTGGTGTACGGGACAGTGCTCCAACAAAATGAGCCACCTGGCCAGGGCAATATGTGACATTTTTATATTGTTTGTCTTTTAAATGTACTGATCTACCCAACTGTACTGTGAGCTCTTTTACAGACTATGCACACTGATGCTTCAGACGAGCCCTGCACCTCGAATATTTTAATATATCCTAGAGTCTATTTTTAAAGACCTGCAAC
Source organism: Phyllostomus hastatus (assembly GCF_019186645.2). NCBI lineage: Eukaryota > Metazoa > Chordata > Mammalia > Chiroptera > Phyllostomidae > Phyllostomus > Phyllostomus hastatus. The sequence continues at coordinate 13,572,585 of NW_025333498.1, read as the reverse complement.
AATATTAGTCTTGTCTTTTCATTACAGAATTTCCATTCCAGACTTATTTGTCTTTCTCCCTTCTTCCTACCTCGTGGATAAACAAAACAAAGAATGTCTGCCAAGTGCGTAGAAATAACAGACTGTCCTTCCCGTCAGTAGGTCGTGTAGCCCGACAGGTGGAGGAGGGAGAGAAGCGGGGAAATGGAGTTACTCAGTCAGTGTTCCTGTGATTTCACTCAGTTTTTCTTCACCAATGAGAAGGTCAAGGCTCCACACACTGTTTAGCAGTTTGGAAGGCTCTAATAAGTACTTCATTTATGTTTGGACCAAGTCTGATATTAGATGTTAGAACATCTGACAGATTTGGTTGTGTGTCTGTGTGGGTGTGATCAACTATGACTCACAAGCTGCAAGAAACATATGTACTAAAATATTGAAAAAGGAAATAAAGCAGTTGATTAGGCATTGAGGACATTTGCATAAACCAGCACTTTCCAGGTACCTGCCAAGGAAACCTTGTCCCTTGAGGTGTTGCATGAAGAGAGGATTTGATTGTCAAGCAAGTTAGAAAAATGCTAAACCAACCTCTTCTTGAGATGTATATTAATAAATTAAAGACACCAATAATGCCTGCAGTTAGAACACTAACAGAACACTTTTAGGATTTACTATATTGTGGAACTTATTTTATTTCCCTAAGATGTGGATATTAAAAATTCAGATTCTTCCTCCTGCTAAGAAATGGGAAGGTCTAGGAACACTAGGCCCAGATTCGAAACGACAGCACTGGACTGGGCTCAGGAGCAGCTTCCCCTTCAAATGGGACAACTACCCTCTGACCAGCTGTAGTCCCTGCCTCTTCTTATTGTATTTATTTTGTAAATATCAATAGTTTTAAATTAATTTCAATTATAGTTGACATGGAGTATTATATTAGTTTCAGGTATACAACGTAGTGATTCAACATTTATATACCTTACAAAGTGGTCACCACAATAAGTCTAGTGACCATCTGTCACTGTGCATAGTTATTACAATATTGTTGACAACAGACAATATTATTGACTATAGCAACAGTCCCCACCTCTCCTTATTATATTTCAGTACTTACGTATGTTTCCTGCCTGGTCCCCAAAGCATTTGAATTCTCCAGCTGTGATCTCAGCTATCAAGTCAAGTGACTAACGTTAATTTCCACTTAGACATTAAAGAGGCATTTCAACTAAGCATATTCAAAACTGAACTACTCATTTTTCTCTCAAATCCACTTCTTCCCCACATTCCTTATCTTAGTGAACAGAACTCTGTCCTTTCATTTGGTAAGCCCAAAACCTTCACCAGCAGCCATCCTGGACTCCTCTCCTCCTCTCACACCCTGCCACCAAACCCTCTGTGAATCCCATTCATTCTGAGGTTGGTTCTGCCTTCAGGACACACCTGACATTTGACCCCTGCTGACCCCTTCACCCTGGCCTGAGCCACCATTGTTTCTCATCCAGGCTGTTCTCCTGCTTCCAACCTCATGTTGGTCCTTTTTTACAGAGTAGTCAGGGTGATGCTGTCAAAACCTGTCAGATCAAGCTGCTTCTCTGCTCCAAGCCCTCCACTGCTTTCCCATCTCTCTCCAAATAATGTCTGAATTGCTGATTGTTGTCTGTAAGGTCAATAATGTAGATCCGCTTATGTCTTTGGTCCCATCTACCAGGTTTTGCTTCACTTAATTCTCTCCAGCATTTCCCTCTGATGTGCCAAGCATGCCCTATCTCAGGGCCTGTGCATGTTTAACTCCCTGAGTCCAGCTTTAATTCCAGGCATCCCCAGCTTTGCTCACACACTTGACTAATACTAATACTTGACAAAGTACCCTTTCTGGGTAGCCCTCTTTTCCCATGCGTGCATATCCTCACCACTCACTGTCCACTTGTTTTATTTGTTTATAGGACATTAAGCACCACCAGTCATGTTACATATTTATATGTTATATTTGTATCCCTTTCTTCTATTCCCTGTCACTGAAATGTAAGCTCCTTGAAAACAGGGGCTTTATTTTGCTCAATAATGTACCTTTAGCACCTCATAGTATGTGGCCCAGGAAAGATTTGAGCTAAATACAGGAGGAGCTGGCACACAGGAAGATTGTGAAGCAGGTTTCAGAGGCCTTGGTCAACTGTGAAGGAACAGTCGTGAGGTTGGGAGATGACAGCAAGGAGAGGAAGTAGTATAATTGGAAGTTTCGAGTCTCCCGAGAAGAGTGAATTTTGAAAGTACAAGAAGGACGGTCCACTTTCTTTCATCCAAGGAACATATATGCATAACCCATAGACACAGAAAACAGTGTGGTGATGGCCTGAGGGATGGGGGGGGATCTGGGTGGAGGTGGGCAGAGGGGGGAAGTGGGGACAACTGTAACAGTGCAACAGTGAACAATAAAAATAAAGTTAAAAAAAATAAAAGAAAAGGAGGATGGTCCAAAGGTGCGAGGGGGGAGTTGGGACAATGCAGACCTTTGTCTTGCTGCTGCTAGTCCTTGTGTGGTGGGATAAATGACTCGTGGCTTATGAGGGAAGTGATGTCAGCCAAAAGTAAAACATTTGAACATTCAACACAGATGTTAAAGATATTGGTGGGAGTAGAAAGTAACTCTTTATTTAAAACAGGTTATTGTTTCCCAATTTCTCGTAGAATTTATTTTGTGGGCACATTAAATAACAGACTAAGTATATTATCAGCTGACCAGATTTTGTTTGTGTGTTTTGATACTCACCCATTTATTTACATATTTTAGAGCCTGTTTTACAGTATGCAAGGCCTAGACCACCCCGTAGAGATAGTTTCAGTACTTCTGGGATCACGCCCAAGGATCTGCACTTTTTTTTTTTTTAATATTTTATTTATTTATTTTTAGAGAGGGAAGGGAGGGAGATAGAGAGAGAGAGAGAAATATCAATGTGCGGTTGCTGGGGGTTATGGCCTGCAACCCAGGAATGTACCCTGGCTGGGAATCGAACCTGGGACACTTTGGTTCCCAGCCCGCACTCAATCCACTGAGCTACGCCAGCCAGGGCTTAAGATCTGCACTTTTTAAAAGCAAGACCCCTGTTTGGAGTCCTCGATTCTTTTTATTTGTATCATTAGTGAGTCATAAAAAAATCAGACACTATTGCTGTAAGAGCTTAGTATTTGGAGTGCGTAATTACCAGGCGATAGTGTCTATCACTAGAGCGAGTTGTTATAGCTCTCCTGGGTTAGATGTTCTAAATGCTTAAATGGGTCATCTTTTTTGTTCAATGAGAAATCAAAGAAAAAAATATTGGCCATTCCTTATAATGACTGAAAGTTTGCTGAAGCTCAGAGATTATAAAATAAAGGACTTTTCAAGGAAAAATTTTATTATGAATAAGTCATAACTGTCTGCTAGTTAATCTTCTTGCTAGTTTTTATAAAATAAAAGCCTGTGTCATGGTCAGTCAGTAACAACTAATAGAATATTTCTGTTACATGGGCATCTACAGAAATGTTCCCTACATACTATCAACAGCAATGCATTTCAAAACAGCCTCAGCTAATGTCCATGATGACGCGTGAAGGCTATCCCCAACAGCGATCCCCATGCAGTGGCACTCAGAACCATGGGAGGGTGTCCTAACCACCAGTTCACTGGCAGCATCTGCTCTGCATGCAGTTTTCATTATCTGTGAAGATAATGCCTCGAAAACCACAAAGTAAAAGTGTTCCTCATCGGCGTCTATACTTTCTGTACAGGGTTTTCACAAGTTTTCTTCTTGGACAAATAGGGTGGTAAACACATCCCCCAGTGCACATGAACTGACTAGGAATTTGTCTGTCTGCTTGGACCCCTGAAGCATATTCTTCAAAGAGCTTTGTTAAATGAAATCATCAGTTTGAAGTATAATGTCTCTGTCTTTCGAATATAAGAATTATTTCCATCTTTGAGTTACAAAAAATATAGTAGTGTAACCTCAAACAAAAATATTCTACTCTTGGGGAAAAAAATCCAAGCATTCCTAATTTAATAGCCTCCAATTTAAATAATCTCCAGTGTTATCAGTGAGGAGGAATATAATTTGAAATCCACCAGTATTGGAATAGAAAATTCTTAGCATTATGGAGAATTCAATGGATCGGGATTTGCAGAATGACCTGGAACCCAACTTAAGTTTGGAGAGAAATACTAACTTGATATGAAAATCTGCAGAGTACCCTCACTAGAGTGATGTAGGCAAATAAAGCCCTTGGTGCTGGGTACCTTTAAACTCTTGAGTTGCTGGCCCTGGCTAGGCAGCTTAGTTGGTTATAGCATCATCCTGATACGCCAAGACTGCAGGTTTGATCTCCAGTCAGAGCACATACAAGAATCAACCAATGAATACATAAATAAGTGGAACGACAAGTCGATGTTTCTCTCTCTCACTCCCTTTCTCTCTCTCCCTCTCTCAAATAATAAATAAATAAACAAATAAATAAATAAATAAAAATGTTTAAGCTCTTGAGTTGCTTCCAATTTAGCCTTTTTGAGATTATACCCATCCCATGGAAATCTTTAGGACTTAGGGCCAATGTCAATGGGAAAATTATATTTGCTTGCAAAAAACTCACACAGTGACCAGCTGTTGTGATTTAAATGCATTTTATAAATTGGGTGTTCTGAAAAATCTAAATATTAGGCAAAGTTCATGCATAAATGAATCAACCAACACCAGCAGCATCTAATATTTCATGAATTCTCATTGTGGACGGTTGGAACTCTTAGCACCTTTTTCAGAGAACTGAACACTGGCATGAAGTGGTCAAATATCTTGGCCACAGCTAATGAGCAGTTAAGACAGGGTTGGCCAACTCACTGTTTGTTCTGTTGTAAGTCTTGACAAGCTGAATGTCCAGGAGAACAGCCCTCTGTACCCTTGAAAGTGAACGTTGTAAAGCTGTGTTTGTCTGTTGTTTCTGAGTTATGTATTGCCTTGTTTTCTTCCCTTGGCAATAATAGTGATTTTTCAATCCTCATTGGCCTGGGGAACAATGGACCAACTGGCACATAGACCAAAATGTTATTTTCATGAAGTACTCGAATCAAAGGTGAATGCTACGTTCCTTGTGTTTTTCTGAATTTTCTGTATTTTTACTACATGTGTTGCCTTTGAAATCAAAGTTTTGATCATTTATTTGTTTATTGAAAATTCTGATTAGCCTTTTTAAAATTGATTTTAGAGAGAGAGAAACACCAGCTTGTTGTTCCATCTATTTATGTATTCATTGGTTGCTTTTTGGGTGTCCTGACCAGGATCAAACCTGTAACCTCGGTGTATTAGGATAGCACTCTAACCAACCAAGCTACTTGGCCAGGGCCTGATTAGCCTTTGGTGTGAAATGAAATGAGAGTGCCACAGATTTCTTGCTGTCCCCACATGGCATTTAGATATGGCTGTCGCTGCTGCTTAGTATTTACAGTCTTGCATTCAGCCCATGTCAAACATGCTGAAATTGAGACCACTGGAAGGAAATTTGCCACCTGGCTCTTAGACGCTTATTTTCCATGAGTGATTTAGAGCTCATGAGAGAATCTGTTTGTTTTTTCCTCTGGTACGTTTGCCAGAACCTTTTGGTCCTCAACCTGCCTTAGTTTCTCCTCCCGGGAGACAGTCATTCACCCAGGTTTGGAAAGCATCCCTCTTGCAGAACACATGTTTAGGTGTGTCATCAGGACTATAAAAACATCATCCTGAATGACTGTCAGTCTACGAAACTGCTTTATTTGATTTTCAACTTGAACAAATAGAAAATTTTACCCTCCCCCGTCCCGTGTCCCCTGTAACTCTCCTAGACTGCAAGTAAAATACTGTTCCAGACTTGAAGAGCAGCCCTGTGTGTGTTGTGTACTTGCAAGTGCCAGACTTTTTTTACCTCGAATCCTACTTAAGAACTGATTTTGTGATACTGACCATGGCCAGTGTTAGTGAGGTTTCAGGGGAGTGGGCGCTCTCGTGCACTACAGCTGAGCATGCTTTGGCTCTGCCAAAGTTTCTTCAGTGAACGTGCCCATATTGCCTCCACAGTAAAAACTGTATTCTTTTTAAAGGTCATGTTTTGTAATTTAATGTATGCCTCTGTGTGTAGCCTAAAACAATATTTATAGTACAGTAAATATAATTCAAATGTCAGCTATTTTAATAATAAAATTGTAAACCCTAACTCTATACATATAAGCTTTAAAATTTAACAAATATGAAGGATATCCTTGGAGCAAGTTTTAAAACCATCCTTGAGACTCTGAGGCAGGAGCTGGACCACTGTTTGTCCTCTCTCTAAGCTGCCTGTATTTATCTCATGATAATATAAGTGTGTTTGTGGGAGAGTGGGGACTTAGACACTGTGTGTATATTACAACAAATATTTACTCTTTCATTGAGCAAATGCTTGTGAGCACATACATATGGGCAAATTGTAGACATAATCTGCTCGGAGTTTATAAGGGTAATCAAAACAAACCAACTCTGCCTCGAATATATATACGTACATGTTAAATAGATATAAGAGGTCTGTCCAGAAGGTATCCAGCCATGTAGATATGAAAAATAGAGACATTTATTGACGAACATACAAAAAACATTATCCATAGGACAATGACACCTCATCCCCTTGAAAGTAGGCACCTTGGGACCTCACTCAGTCCTCCCAGTCGCCATCAGCTGCCCTTTCATATTTTCCTAAATCTCATTAACAGTCTGAAATCTCTTCCCTTTCAAAGGTGATTTTAGTTTTGGGAAAAGCCGGAAGTCACAGGGCACCAAATCTGGGCTGTACAGGGCTGAGTCACCTGGGTGATTTGATGTTTCCCCAAAAAACTCTGCATGAGATGGGATGCATGAATGGGTATGTTGTCATGATGAAGCTGCCAATCACCAGTTGCCCATAGCCGTGGCCTTCTGAATCATCTGAATAGTTTCCACTGAGGAATGTTAAAGCTTAATGCAAAATTTGATGGAGAGTCATTGCTCTACTCAGTCATTTTGAATGTGATGGCCACATAATACACACGCTCACTCAACAATGTCCACCACCCCACTGACTAGTACAGTGAAGTCATTGTTCACACATGTGCATTCCAGTCCACTCTCCTTGGCTACCAGGCTACATTGATGTCGGGCAAACCATTCTTGTTATATTAACAATGGCTGGACTTTTTCGGGACAGACCTTGTATACTATATAGGATTATTTGGGGAGTTTTTCTGCTAGTTTTATTAGCAAAATTATGTGAGTGGTTCTCATACTGAAAACCTTTGTTCTGGGTCATTTGAATAGCCTTGTACAAAATTACAAATTAATTTGGCTGTAGTGATCTTTTCAAGTCACACAGAACTGTTCTTTTTCCTTTAAAATGAATTCTACATGTCCTAGAGGGTTTGCTCTTGAAGTGGCTTAGTATTTGTTCCCAGTATTTATCATCCATTGACAGTTGCTGGAAAGGAGTATGACGAGCGTTGCTGGGGTTTCCTGTGAGTCCCTCCTGTGTGAGTGTTGAGAGCACAGGTGAGGAGCACATCACTAGTAAACTCTGGTTCTTGTTCTCAAAGGCAGCCATGGGCTTTAAAAAGCTCTCTGTCCATATGCCTTTTACCACATCATAGTCAAGATCACTGAACTACTCTCAGTCTCCAAATGGACCACTTGATGGGTCTCAGTGGTATTTCTTACAATGCAAAGTTTCCAACAACAGGCCAGCTCAGTGTGGGCCTTGGCTGTTGGTTCTTAATGAGCTGCATGTTTCTGTCCAGGAAACGTCAAAACTCTGATGACCTTCCCCTCCTTCAGGGATTTCCAGTTGTGCTTTGTGGAATTTTTCCCAGGAACTATTTCTAAAAACTTCTACTTCCATTAGATTTATTATTAATACATTCTGCCATTTTTCAGTGAAGGCAAGATAATTGTTACTATAGAGAAAGTAGTGGAATTACTATTTCAGTCATAGCCTTTTGGCTTTGGTAAGTTATATATTTTATGCTATTAAAAATATTAATTCCTTGAAGGAAATTATTCAGAAGACAGCAGGAAAGTCTGTGCACATCTTTGCTGTGGGAATTCAGAAGGATGCATTACCATCCACTGCTGATGCTTTTCCCTGGCGAGAATCTAGGGCATCTGTCTCCACTCACTTCGTCAGCTTTCTCAGTACATGCTGATGCTCCGGTCACGAGGCGGTGCTGACTGTGGATACCGGCTTATCCAGGAAACATGATGGCCATGTCGTTATGCATCCTTCACTTCCAAAAAAGCACCCAGGTGTCACATGCCTGCGAGATGTCTGGACATATCTTTCTATGACAATAAAAATGCACACGATTCCTGCACATTTATTCTTGTAGCAGTTACAACTAACATATTAGCTACCATTTATTGAATGCCTGCTGTGTGCCAGCGTCTGGGCAGCACTGTGCATGCACTGGGCACCAACTTCATGACTTGCTGTGTCGTCTAAGGTAGACATCACCATCCCCACTTTGCAAACAGAACACTGAGGCTGAGGGAGTTTCATGATTGCCAAGTCAGGTGGTAAGTAGCAGCCTGCAGGTTGGCGTGCTCCTCTGTATGACTGTAAAACTCATGTTCTTTTCCCTGCATAGGACGCTGCTTCCCTGAAGTGAAAGCTCACTGGCTTGCCTTTAATTCTCAAAACTTGGAAATGAACCTTGAAGCTGTACCATATTTAAGAGTGCTATAATCTTTTTTCTTTTGCTCATTTCTGCCTCTCTGTTTTCACAGAAGGTTGTAGAGGATGCCTTTTGATGTGTTCAGTTAGCCTTAGGGAATACACTTACTTGAGATTGCTGTAATTTTTATCACTTAACATTAGCTTTAACTTCAGTAGAAGGCAGTATTTAAAAACATGGGCTCTACAATAAATCTTGATTTACATTCCAGCTCCAACACTTACCAAATCTATGCCATTAATTTAACCTCACTGTGCCTCTCTCTGCTGAGACAAAATAAATTTAAGTCATTACTCAAAGGCTTTTGAGTGAAGAGGGAGTGAAATAACCCACATAAAACATAGAGACAAGGATGTAGAAAGCTACTGAATATTAACTGCTATCACTCCCACATCATCAATACTATCATCTGAAGGATACTAGTCTCACTGAAAGAGTGTTGCAATGTTAACATTAGCTATAACTAGAAGAGAGACAAGCCCATCAGCCAAAAAGCTTGAAGAACATAAAAATACAACTACCACACAACCCACCCATTCCACTTCTGGGCATTTATTCAAAGTAAACAAAACACTAATTCAAAAAGATCAAACACCCTGTGTTCATTGCAGCGTTATCTGCAGTCGCCAAGATGTGGATGCAACCCAGGTGTCCATCAGCAGGTGGGTGGATAAAGACAACGTGGTACATACAGGGTGGGCAAAAGTAGGCTTACAGTTGTTTGTAGGGAAAACAATACACTGTTAATGAATAATAATGCAAGAATCAACTCTCTGTTGTGCATACTTACAACTGTGAACCTACTTTTGCCTTACCCTGTATATACAAACAGAATAGTATTTAGCAAGTTAAAAAAAAAATGAAATCCTGCCCCTAGTGACATGTATGGATCTAGAGGGCATTGTGCTAATGAAGTGAATTAGACAGAGAAAGACATGCTGTACGATTTCACTTACATGTAGAATATAAAACAACACAATAAATGAACAAACTAAATGAAACAAACCCATGGAAACAAAACAAACAGATAGTTAGTTGCCAGAGGAGAGAGAGGTGGAAGAGGTGAGTGTGTGAAAAGGTGAAGGGGAGCAATAGGTACAAACTTCCAATTATAAAATAAATAAGTTCCAGGGATGTAATATACAGCATAAGAAATATAGTCAATAATATGACAGCTTTGTACAGTGGCAGGTGGTTACCAGACATATTATGGTGACCACATCATCAGGTATATACATGTAGAATCACTGTTTTGTACACCTGAAACTAAAGTAATATTTATGTCAACCATACTTTAATTTAAAAATTACTTTAGACGTTTCTAAGTTATTTTGGGTATTTTTAAAAAACATTTTGTGTAATTCAGGAATATACAATTAGCTTAGATGAAATAACCAGATGAAAAGTTTAGATGAAGTTAACTTAAGTGTGAAAGTAAAGTAAGTGACAAGCTGAGCAAACCGAGAGACCTGTCCAGCAGATCACATGTGGACTCTCAGTTTGAGAGTCCTGTTCCTTTCTGTGGGAATTGTCCAAAGCCAGGCAGCTTTTATTAAATGTCTCATTGTCTGTCTGTTTACCCACATCTTTGGTACGGGGCAAACCAGACTGTAGTCGTGTTGGCAGAGTTCCACTTGCTGCCCAGGAGATACTAAGATCAGTGAATGCTAGCCGGGAACAAACATACCAGATTGAAGAGCTGCAGTAAAATGTGTTCTAGACTCCTGGTTTTATGTTAAACATGCATCAAGTCTACCTGAGCAGGGGGTGCAAGGGGCGGGTAAGTACTTCCACCTTCTCTGTGTGCTCAGAGTTTCTTAAAAAACTGAACTGGAATGAACCTAAGTTCCTCAGTTGTCACAAATGTACCATTCTGGTGGGGAACACAGATCGGGGGGAGGCTATGTATGTGTGGGGGCAGGGGGGTTGGTGGGAAATCCTTGTACTTGCTGTGATGCTAAAGCTACTCTTTTAAAAAAAATTTTTTAAATGCAAAACATTAGCCTGGAAATGAAGTTATAATTTTAGTATTTGAGGAGAAACTTGATTTTAAAAGAATAATTAACAGGTTTATATAACTTTTCATTTAACCTGCTTATATAATACATGTAATACCTTGAAGGTATATGGCATCTGTTTACAAGTCATTGTGAAAGAATATGAAAATAGCCAGCTTGTGAAGAACAAGTACAAAAATTTTTAGTGCAAATTATCTTAAAGGAAACCTTATGAAAAAATTTTTGTTACTGAAGATGTTGCCAAATTAAGTTTGACATGTTCCCCACTAGATTCTAGTGGGAATCCCCACTAGATTCCCCATTAGATTCAAAGTCATAGCTTTGAATCTAATAAACAAGAGCTCTCTCATTAATCCATTTGATGTTTCTAGTTTAAAAGTTGAGCACTTTAAATATTTTCAAAAGTTTTATCCTGTTGGAGTTGTGATTTTTTATAATTCAAAGATGAAGCCAAAGGCAGTGTACTGCCCACCCCTGTGTGAATGATTGCCAGGGGGCTGTTCTTGACAACTTAATCAGAGAGAGCACTGAAAAATTCCAGAAAAAGGTTTTTTAAATATTTATTTATTTTTTTAGAGAGAGGGGAAGGGGGGGAGAAAGAGAGAGAGAAACATCAGTGTGAGAGAGAAACATTGATCCCTCGCCTCTAACATGCACCCCCGACTGGGGACTGAACCTGCAACCTAAGCATGTGCCCTGACCAGAGTTGAACTGGCAACCTTTTGCTTTGCGGGACGCTGCCCAACCCAGCTGAGCCGCACTGGTCCGGGCTGCAGAAAATTTTGACTGGCTACAATGTTCAGCGTCTTGTGGTAGGATGGAGTGGGCTGAGGGTAGAAGGGATGAAATACGGAGGGAAGATGAGCTGGTCCCCACCTTCAAGCAGCACCCAATGTAACTGGACTCCAGGACTGGGTGTGGGACTAGGCATGGTAAATTTGAAAACAGTCTTCCTTATATCTGCCAATATTAGAAGTATGGCATTGAAGGGCTTAGATATTTCATTAAAAGTAATGAGTGTTTGCATGTGTGGTTCTATAACTTCAGAAAATAATACAATAATTAATAAATAATACAAAAATAAGCTCTGTTTTGCATACTCACAACTGAAAGCTACCTTTGCTCCACCCTGTATAAGACTGTCAAGTTTGTAGAAAAGTTCTGGAGGTTAAATGAAAATAGCTCATTTTTTGAAGCTAGTTACATTTATAGTAATGTGTATCAGCTGGTAGTTTAATTAATTATGCTAAAATTTGAGAAATATCTACATACATTTGTGATAATAAAAATATCCATTTACTTACTATTTCTCAGTAATTGTTTTTTTTTCTTTTCTTTTTTTTGTTATTCAAGTACAGTTGTCTCCATTTTCCCCCCACCATTCCCCACCACCCCAGCCATCCCCACCTCCCTTCCCTGATCCCACCACCCTTGGTTTTGTCCATGGGTCCTTTATATATGTTCCTGAAAACCCTTCCCCTTCTTCCCCCCATTATTCCCTCCCACCTCCCCTCTGGCTATTGTCAGTTTGCTCTTAGTTTTAATATCTCTGGTTATATTTCTCAGTAACTGTTTTTATGATTCTCTGTGCTTTGGCAAATCAGCAAACTTTGGGGTTTGTATTTTTTACTTAGCTTGAATGTGTACAATGTTGTACTATGTTTGAAATAAGATTAAGCTTCTAACTTTACTTCCATAATATAAATGACAGGTACAGGAGTATGTAATTTATAGATTTTGTCCTGGTTTGTTTGGTGTCTAACCTTTCTGATCCACAAAATCCTAGCAACATTTTAAGTATCCCCTGGTAACTATACAAACGAAACTCTTTTTATCACACTTTAAATGTCCTAATTGATTTCCATGTCTGTGGCTTGGTTCGGAAATTAGGGGATTTAGTTTCCTTCCCCTGGCTAGGTTCCTGAATTAATCATTTATTTTCTGCTTACATAGTTGTTGATGTCAAATTCCTTTTCAGTTCTGCTTTTCTTACCATATTTATTCTTTGGGGACAGAGAGGGAGTGGGGTGAGGAGGCACTGTATGTGTATTTTATTGCCCAGCAACCTAGAAGTATAAGGATAAGTAAGGTAAGGTCCTTAAAGAGAAACTCAGACCAAAGATATTTCACTGGAAAAATTAAAGTAAAACCAGTAGCCACATGGAACAGTATTAATGCTTGTGTTTACAATTTTTGTTCAGCCTCATTTGGTCTTCTGTATAACACGGCCTCTCTCTAGAATGTACGCACCATGGGAGGAAATCTCTTGTCTATTTTGTTCTCTGACACCCTGTGATCAGCATCTGACACGGTACAGATGCCCAGCAATGATTTGTTGGTTAGTTCAACCAACGAATGAATGACACATTTCACTGGCAGTTTCTGGTCCTCTATATTTTATTTACTTTACCGAACCTTTTGGTTGAGACTGTTAAAAAGTGAGGGAAGAACTGATACTAAAATGTGTTGTTTCTAAATGATTCTAATTCTTGCTATTTAAAAATGCTATCATGGAAACTTTTTTCCCTTTAGAAATTTGTCTCAAATTATGAAGTTATCTATCTGTTATGGGCAGGGTGAAAGCATTTCTATCTCTATAGTAGAGTGATACCTGGATATCTTGACTGCTCGTGGTGCAACTTATGCATTTGAAAAATACTTTTATGGTTTTTTTTAGTTTCATGGGACATACATTTAGGGAAGTTTTGCTCAGATGTATTTGAAGAATATATGAGACAAGCTTTCTTTTCCTCTTATAGGTTTGTATAATGTATCAGGATAGTTTGGGGTTACTAATAGGTTTATATAACTTAAGGTAGATTAAATAGTTTTAAAGAGATTTTAAAATGTATTAGTTTTTTAAATGATGCTTTTCCTCAAAAGAAGCATTATGAGAAAGAGAATAACTTACATGCAAGTCAGAATTCTCCATTTCAAGAATAAACACAAAATCGTAATAGTAATTCTGCTGGAACAGTGGTTCTCAAATTTGGTTTCAGGGACCCTTTACACTCTCAAAAATTATTGAGCTTTGTTTATGTAAGTTATGTGTATCTATATTTCCTGTGTTAGAAATTGAAATGGATAGAATTTTCAAATACTTCTTAATTTCTTTAAAAATAGAAATAGACTATCATATGTCAGCCTAAATAGCATTTTTATTTTAAAGTGTATTTCCAAAACAAGTTTTAGTGAGAAAAATAGTATTGTTTTTTGCAAATCTCTCTGATGTCTGGCTTAGTAGAAAACTGGATTCTTACGTCCACTTTTGCTTAATGTGTTTCAATACAGCATTTTAATGTATCCTCTGGAAAACTCCACTGTGTACTAGTGAGGGAATATGAGCAAGAAAGGCAAACATTATCCTGGTGTTATATGAGTGGGGCTTCCATCTCACAGGCCCCTGAAAGGGCCTTGGGTCACCTTCGGAGAACCACTCTCCAGAGCGTGTGGACTGGGCGGGGAAATAGCAAGGTGGCAAGCACCTTGCTTGTTCTTTTGTATTATTTCTATGTTATATTTGAATGTTTTATAGTGAACATAATCCTTTTGTCATTTCTTAACTTTTTTACTGGTTTTTAGAGAGAGGGAAAGGGAGGGAGAGGAAGAAAATGTCAGTGTGAGAAACATCGCTTAGTTGTCCTGGCTGGGCATCACACCCGAGACCTTTTGGTTTACAGGACGACACTGCGACCAACTGAGCCACACCAGCCAGAGCCACATTGTTATTTCTAATCACTGCATGGTATTTCCTTATAAGTTTGTACCATTCTTACATAGATTAGATATTTTCTACTACAATAAATAATGCTTTAGTAAACATATCTGTTCTTACATATTTGCATAAGAATCTGATTATTTCCTTAGGGTGACAACTTAGCTGTGGAATTCCTGCGTTTATGAGGCATCTGCTGGTTTCCCAAAAATTTTTAAATAAAATTGTAAAATTTTTCTTCAGATAGACTATACCCAATTTATACTTCTTTTCCCCTGACCCTAATCCATTCTTGAACCTAATGGTTTCAAAAAAATCATTATTATTTTGCTTTTCATTACTTAGAATACATGAGGTTGAGGTAAACGTCTTTTCAGATGTTTTGTGAGAGTTCCCTGTTCATGGACTTTGCCTTTTTTCTGTTAGAATGCCACCTTACTGATCAATGAATTATCCAGATCAATGAAGACTCTGTATAGTCTTTGTAAAGGACATCTTCTGTTTATTGTACTTGATGAAATGTTTTCTTCTCTGTGCATTTAAGAATTTTCCTAAGATACTATAATTACAATGTTATAATATTTAATTATCTCATAAGGATTATAAGAAACTCTAGAAACTAAATGGTATTAAGGCTCTGGGCTTTTTGATTTAGAATTTTCTTTTCATATAGTGCCATTGTAGAGGTGAGCAACTATTCATATGTAAAGCTATGTCTGCGTAGTAGATGTACCATTCTTATGAAGTTACGATTTTTAATTCGTGTGATCTCTGACTCCTTCTCTAAGACTGAGACCAGCATTGCAGGAGCAGTTCGGCAGCAGGTCGGTAAGAGGGGACGGCAGACCCAGTTCTGGCTGAGGTTTTCCTGACTGTCGCAGCTGCCAGTGTTCTGCTCAGGAGCCCGCAGTCTCTAACACGGCCCGCTGTTTTTACTGTGATCTGTGCGCCCTCACCCCGTGCCCATCCACGTGAGAAATGGCGGTCTAACCCAGGTTGTCTTTCCATTTATCCAGAGTATCCACATACTGGAGAGGACTGCTTCCTCTGGAACCGAGCCCTCTGTCAGTCGGCAGTTGCTAGAACCGGAGCCAGTCCCCCTCTCCAAGGTCAGTGATGGAACTCAGTGCTCTCTCGGATAACATGAGGCCAGCCCTGGGCCAGTTGAACTGTAAATCACTCAACCCCAGCCTCCCCTAGGGTAGCTGAGGCGCCCCCTGTAGGGCTGCTCCTACACTTCTTTCTGCCTACAGTCTTTAGGGTTTCTCTGCCTCCTGTACAGAGGGAAGACTTAAAAGTATATTTGCTGAGCTTTTCAGGGTTACGTACAGAAGTCCAGCATTCACTTTATGAAGGAAAAAGGGCAAAAGAAACTATTGTCACTCCCTGTTGGAAAGATAAGAAAATATTTCTGTACCAAACTAATAGGAAAATAACTGAGTCCAGAAATAATAATAACAACAGCTACCATGCTTGCCTGTGCGCTGCATACCAGGCACTACACTCAGTGCTAAAATATATTATCCAATTTGATGTAAGCCTCTGGGCAGCCGTATGCAGCACAGGTATTTATTACATTTTATAAATATAGGGGCTGAGAATTCATAACTTGCCCAAAGTCAAATACAGGCTGCTAAGGAGAAGAGCAGGGATGCAGACTGAGACCTGTTGAAGCTGCACCCCACCTGCCAGTGCAGCAGCAGCTGCGCCGGGGCTGCTGCACATGCAGCGTTCCAGGCTCCTGACAGCTGGCCTTCCTTGCAGTGAGCCGACGAGAACACTGCAGATTATTAAGACTTTTTCTGTCTCATGAAAGCCAGTGTCCCCACCCCATCAGCCTTCTCTTCCTATGACTAGGCAAATATCTGAGTTTGTTTTTGTCGAAAATGCAAAAATCATAAAGAAAAGTCAAGGAAACGTCATCCTGCTCACCCCCACCCCTAGCCCAACTGCCTGAGATTTTCAGTGGGCTGCCCCCCCTAGGGAGAAACTCAGAAAACAGAATGCCTGGGGATTTTGCAATCAAATATAAAAAAATAGCACTTTATTTGCAAAACAGTTTAACTTCCAAGGGTGTATAACTGATCCATCCACTTTCCTTATCCTTAATTAAACAAAATCCTTGAAGAAAAGAACTCTCTACTACCCCAGTAGCATGGAATATGTGCACTACCTTTTTATATTTTGAAGCAATTACAAGCTATTAGGTTTATTCTATCAGATAGGAATAGGCTGCTCACCTAAGGAAAGAGGGAATTATTAAATTATAAAAAATTTAAAAGTGATCTGATTTCTCTTTGAATGGCAAATAAAGAACGTCTACTTGGTAAATATAGCTAGTGAAACATCAGTTTTTTCTTGTAGGCAGCTAGAGGAGAGAGAAGAGAAGGAATAAATACAGGGGCAATGCAAAGGGCAGCTAACATTGGTTGGGCAGCTAACATTGGTTGGACACGCACCCCAATGAGCCAGGCACTGGGTTAGTTCATATATTCCCTCACCTGGGCAGCTTTCAACTCAGTGGAGTGAGTACTGATAATACCCTCATTTTGTTGATAAAGAAACAGAGACTTGGAGTAGTTGTCCAGCGTCAGATAGCTGAGACTTGTGTGACAGAGCAGAGGGGAAAGAGACTGTGATAGCGAGAGATACGCAGAGAAAGAAGGCTTGGAGAACGATACACAGAAACAGAAAGGAGAGGTGCTGGTAGTAAAACAAGGAATAGGGAGCAATATGCACACAAGATTTGCTCTAGCCCCTTCCCTCCCACCAGCTGCATCTCTAGCTCCTTTGGCATCTCACTTGGTAGCCCAGCTACATCCACCTGCACGCAGTTCCCTGCAGTGGCCATGCACCTTCCTCCACAGCTGGGTGTCTGCTCCCTGCTCCCGGCTCCCCTCCCCTTCCTTGACCCAGCAAAACCTCCAACTCTCCTTTCAAGTTGGGCTCACAGGAACCCTTTTTCAAATGCTGATCCCCTCCCTACCCAACCTCAGCCCCAGAGCATCCGATGTAACCTGTGCTGCAGTTAACACATTAATTTATTTGTTTCACATTCTTTCTCACATCAGGTTCTCTAGAAGGACATCCTGGCACCGTACTGAAGGTGCTTGTGATTTGCCCAGGGAGAGTGCTCAGGAGCAAGGGGCGAGGGGGTTGGGCAGGTGTGGTGCTAAGCAAGAAGGGCGTTCAGCTGGAGTCCAGGGGCAGCCTGATCCTGGGCAGCTTGGAGGCATGAATTATACCAAAGAGTTGGTCTCACCCTGAGGCAAGGAGGACTTTTTGTTCCCTCAGCCCTTTGTACCCTTGTGTTATTAAGTCACTGAGAGCCATGCGGGGGAGGCTGCAGCATAATTTCCCAGGCAGGGGGCCCCAGGTTGGCAAAAACACAGTTGCCTGTTAGCCTTAGCAGTTCCCAGTGCTCACAGCTGCTGGGGCCTCTGGCCTGACCCAGGATCTGGGTAGGGCACCGACAGCATCCACTTCCACTGCTCCTCCATGCTGTGGTCTGCATGGATCTTGCTGTAGGACTAATACTCTTTGTGTTTTTGCATTAATAGATGTCACATCTTTGGGAGTCCCCGTGAAATCAGAGGATCCCATCTAATCCAGATACCATAGTATCTCACCACCTCTAGGCTCTTTGAAAGAAGTTGGGTGTCCTGGGCACTGGTTGATGGTGGAAGAACATTGTTAGAAGTGCACATTGTCCTGTCTCAGGATTTGTGTGGATGCTTTGGTACTTACACCTCCTAAAGCATTTTCCCACATACCTGCCCACCCGCACATGCACGCACAAAGACTATACCCTCAAGAAAGGAAAAGTCTTTTTTTTTTTTTTTCATATGAACAGACTAGGGCTGTTATTAGGTTACTTCCTGTGTTTAGTTACTATTATTAGATCAAAAGTAGTACTGAAACCTCTATATAGCAAAAATATTTATATATCTGATGAGTCAGATACAGGCATGATCACATTAGGCTTTTGGCTCTGTTTCTATTATAAGTAAACCAATGAAAATTGAAGAGTTTTAAGCAGAAAATTAATATCAATTGAAATCATGAAAAAAAATTCTTCAATTTTCAGAGAGTAATTTTAGCTTTTTTAAGATAGACCTGGTCTATTTTAGAGACAGGTTGTGCAAAATACTGAGCTGGGACGCTTCATTTCTTACAGACTGTTTGTATCATTGCTATCAGCATTTGTAGTTGAAATAGGGAGAATGTTGTTTGCTCTGGCTTTATCTTCGCCTCTTTGTCAGTTTGACAGCTTACTAAACTGCAGGAACTCTGCGAGGACTCTTCTCAATTTCTTTTGCGGTGTTTAGTAATTCTGCATCAGAGCAAATGGAATTACTTGTTCAGAGCTGCATCCCTTACAATTAAATAACAATTTTACTTTTTGCCTCTTCTGCCTTATCCCTCGTTTCCTCTTCAGTTAAATTCAGAGAGAAGGAAAAAATGACAAGCAGTTATTGCAGTCTGAGCTTAATTAGAAAAGTGTCAAAACACATTTATACTTATTAAATGTTTCCACTTTCACAAGAAATTCAGAATATTCATCATATACACACACAGACAGAGAAAAAACCAGAGATGACCACTAGCCTTAAAATAAGGTAAGATCCAGCCAGTAATAAAAATGCTGTCGCCCTGGCTGGTGTAGCTCAGTGGATTGAACACAGGCTGCGAACCAGGCATTGCAGGTTCGATTCCCAGTCTGGGCACATGCCTAGGTTGCAGGCCATGGCTCCCAGCAACCGCACATTGATGTTTCTCTCTCTCCCTCTCTAAAAATAAATAAATAAAATCTTAAAAAAAAAATAAAAATGCTGTCCTTTTAGCGATGCTGCTCCTGGCTGGGACTGCCAGAAACAGAACTGTCACTAAGTACAGCTGGTATCTAACAACAAGGGGGCCTCCAATGAAGTTGTGCATTTACTTACACATTTATGGAGAGTTAGTCTTTTAGTTTCTTGATTATATCAAACTTTTAAAAGAAGTCCATCATCTTTATGGAATCAAAATCCATCATTTTTATTTACCTTTTTAGTGAGAGTAGAAAGCCAAAGATGCTGTACTTTGTATAAAACCTGTTTTCCTCTATTATTTTAATATTATTCATAAACTGTATTCACTTGTTGAATGGCAGCTCACTGTTAAAACGTGAGGCTGCTAAAGCACTCCCCTCTGTTCTAGACGGTCATGCGACCTGCAGGAGTGTCGTCCAAAAACCTGGTCTACAGCCTGAAGTTGTCTCATCAGAAACACTTTTTAATTACTTTATCTAATTAACAGCTTTGAACAGATCTATCGCAGTTTCCAACAACATTATCAAGTAGAAAATCACTTTTGGGAGGTTTTTTTCTATATAAGGGGAAATTTACAGACCTTTCTTTTCTTTGTTTAAAATAACAGTTTTAGTAATATATAATTTTACAGAACTTTTAAGGGTTCTTAATGTTGCCAAATAAAAACTGGTAGATGGGTCTCTGTGAGGTATGTAGTTCATTTGCTCGGTACACCTCAGGTGACAAAGAAGATGAAAAAGTGACCTCGGTCTCGGGTTAATTTCCGTGGGGACAGGGGGTACCTGTGTGTTGTCGGGCTGGGCTCAGGTAAGACAGCAGCACGGGGCTGGCTTTAGCGGGCTTTTCAAAAGCCGGGAGTGTCTCACGGCCTTCATCAAGCAATGTTCAGCCACATCTTCTGGAAACAATTTTCTGTGAAAATTCTACATAGATTGTAGACATATCTTGAACATAGATTTAGTGTGGCCACAGAACAGGCAGTTTCTGGGATGAAAAGAGAAAAAAGGGAAAAGAGGCGTGGGTGGCAAATGCGCAGCCGACATCGGTAAACGACTGGGGCACCTTTGCCCAGGGGCCTCGTCAGAGCCTCACAGCCCGTCAGCGGGTCTGGGCAGCCACCACCCATGCGTTTGGGCCAGCCTGGCCCTCTGCCCTGGAACCCATTGGCCATTCCTGTTGAAGCCTCTGTTCTGTGATCTGTGGGTGATTTCTGATAGAACATGTGTTTTCGGAGGCACCTTCCTGAGTCAGTTTTGGATGGGGCATCATGCCGAGGGGCCTGACCCAGTAGATAGATATCTGCATGAGCTGCATCCAGCTTTGTGCAGCTGAGGCAGCAGATCGGATTACAGAGAGAGTCTGCTTCCCTGCACTGTGGGCGGGCTGTAGTGGTTCTGCCTGGGATGTGAAAAACAACCCGAAAAGTGATTTCTATACATGGCCTCTAAATTATTCTGCACTTGGATTTATTGATGATAGCCATTGTGACAGGTGTGAGGTAATAATCTCATTGTTGGCGAGGGTGTAGAGAAAAGGGAACCCTCTTGCACTGTTGGTGGGAATGCAGACTGGTGCAGCCACTGTGGAAAAGAGTATGGAATTTCCTCAAATAATTAAAAATGGAATTGCATCATGATCCAGCAGTGCCACTTCTGGGTATATATCTGAAGAAACCCAAAACACTAATTTGAGAAAAATATATGCACCCCTATGCCATTGCAGCGTCATTTACAATAGCCAAAATTTGAAAGCGACCCAAGGGCCCATCAATAGACAAGTGGATAAAATAGTGGTGATACAAATATGCAATGGAATATTATTACTTGGCCGTAAAAAAAAGAATGAAATCTTACCATTTGTGACATGATGGATGGACCTAGAAGGTATTATACTAAGTGAAATAAGTCAGACAGAGGGAGATTAATACCATATGATTCCACTTATATGTGGAATCTAAAGGACAAAATAAATGAGTAAACACAACAAACAGACTCATAGACATAGAGAACAGACTGACGGTTGCCAGAGGGGAGCGGGTTTGGGGGACTGAGTGAGAAAGGGGAAAGGATTGAGACGTACAGACTGTTATGTACAACCCATGAACACTGACAACAGTGTGGGAATCGACTTGAGGTGGGTCTGGGTAGAGGTGGGGAAAGGGAAAAAAGTGAGAACAACTGTAACAGCCCAAACAATAAAAAAGAAATTTAAAAAGAAGTACAAATTGGTAGTTTCAAAATAGTCACAGGGATATAAAGTACAGCGTAGAGAACACAGTCAGGAATTTGCCATGACTGTGTGTGGTGCCGGGTGGGCACTGGCAGTATCAGGGGAGCACTTGTAAAGTACCTGATTGTCTGACCACTCCGAGGTACACCTGAAACTCATACGAAATAGTACTGAATGTAAAAAAAATCATTTCAGAAATATGCTGCACATGATTACTTTAATCCCACAATTTTTCCTCAAATTAAATGTGTATGAAGATTATCAAATAAACAAGGACTGTTTTATTTACAAAAAATATATACAATTACAGAATGATTGCTGGAGGTCTAGAGTAAGGGTGCCAGGCCACCAGGGAGTTTGGAGCTGGGCCCCTAGAAATCACCCGGATGTTGCCGAGGGCCCGGCAGCTGCCACGGGCATCCTTCTCTCCGGGCAGGTGCAATGCCGCCAGATCTCACAGGCTTTCCCAAAACACTAGAAACCTGGACTTTCAAAGTCTGAAAGCTTCTGATTTATAATGTTGACAACTCATTAAAAAATTATAAACACCACAAGCAAACAAAATATGTTCAATGGGAGAGGAAATGATGATTTAGTCCATTTTTTTAACAGAGGAAGATGACAGTGTGAGCTCCAGCATCCCAGATACCTGGCCTTGCCGTCTGGTGCTTTTTCCAAGGGCTGCCATGGTGGGCGGGGTGGGTCTCAGGAGGAGTGTCTTCGAAAGCATGGACTTCTTGTTGTGCGTCTGGCCAGCAGGAGGTTTTATGTGCACTCTGAAATGCACACAGTCTCACTGCAGAGAATCAGATGTCCACAGAGCCGTTCTTCAGTTTAATAGGTTATGAAGCACTCAGACCACTGCAGCCTTTCCATTTCTACACAGAAAGCGAGGTCCCTGCACTAATTGAACATCTGCCGTCAAAACAGTCTTATTTCAAACTTGAAAGTGCCTCTGTGCCCACAGATTAACTGTCTGGAAACATGCATTTTAAACCTTCTGAGTACAGGCACTTGAAATTTCATTCTGTGCCCACTTCCACCTCCATCCCATGTCTGATGGACTCACGGACCTCCAGGGCTACCTGGAAGCTCTGACTTAAGGTGTAAGTGCTTAGCAGAGTCTGATGTTAGAATTGGCTTCAGGATGTTCTTCCTGCTTCTGGTGGGTCCAAGTGCTGCTTCAAGTGCAACCTCTACTTAAGAACCTATTTTAAGTATGTCATCAAGCACCGAGAAAGTGATTTGTTTTTCGTCTTTTTTTGCAGGAAGCGGACAGTTGGGAAATTATAGAAGGGCTGAAAATAGGTCAAACCAATGTCCAGAGACCAGACAAACATGAAGGCTTTATGCTGAAGAAAAGAAAATGGCCTTTGAAAGGCTGGCACAAGGTAACATCTTCATCATACCTGTCTTCAGGTCACCTTTGCAAACAGAGGGTCTTATTTGGTGTCATTACGTGGGAAGCCAAGGGTATGGTTGTATGTGGGAAGCTAATTTTCAAGGCCTTATTGTAATTATTTAGGCTACACTCAACCTGTGATACCTGTTTGAGTCAGATCTATAGTATCGGTATGCAGGGGGGGGATTTATTTTTTAAATATTTTAATATAAATTATTTTTATATTTAAAATCCAGCTTGTACATATTATTGTCTACTCTGCTTTTTTCTTTGAATTAATAATATGAAAGTGTTCTTATTAAATAATCTTCTAAATAGGAAATTTAAAAAAATTCATGTGTGTATTCTACTGGGTGGATTTTCTGAATGCATTATCTGCCGTTATGAACCCATTCCTATTGCTGGATATGTGGGATATGTCCAATTTATACTGCCATGATGTTGTGATGGACATCCATATACATGAATTTGTGTTTAATTCATTGGGATAAATTGCTAGAATTACTGGTGCCAGTGCAAACTAAAGGTGGAAATTCACTGATCTTAGAAGTTTGGTTATTACTATGTAAACTGTATGGTCTGTTCTTCTTTTCCCTACCCCATGTACTTTTCCCATCTTCCAGTTTTGTTATGGAGAAAATATTTGGCACTTCCTTGTGGCAGTGACCCGAGTAGCACTGTGATGCTGAGGAGGAAGCTGTCCTCCCTCTTCAGTGTTGCAGACACTGACCGCCTTTGACAGACCACCAGCACCTGTTCTGAAATCACCCGGAGAACAGGCTCATCTTCTTGCCACATCTGCCGATGGATCTCATCTCAGGGCAGATGGATTTATTGGCCCAAGTGGCTGAATGGTGGCTGCCCATCAGCCCACAGTAGGGAGGTTATGGATTGTACCATCCTTGAGGAAATGCACTTTTTGCACTTGAAGGGAAAGACTTAAAAATTAACCGATGGGAATGCTGCCCAATCCTCTGTCTCTGAAGGTGGAATAAAAGCATGTTAAAGGGGTTCCAACTCCTTTTCCTTCTCATTTGCCAAAAACCTTGATGGTCTCCCCTGAACCCCTGTTATTATCCCAGCACCAGGAGCATCTATCCACCCTTGCTCTTCCTTGGATTTTGGCCAGCTGGCCATACCTTCCTAGCATCACTTTTTGCCTTTCATTCTGGCCTCACCACTGTGCAATTCCTCACGTCAGTGGCCCTGCTAATCTCTTTCCTCATGACCACTCTATAGGTTATCCCTGCTAAAATTCTTTAATAGATAGAAATGGAAAAACAGGGGGAAAAGTCAAAGACAAATTTGGTTTGAATTACAAACTTTAGCACTCCCAGTACATGTTTCAGCAAAACTGGCTGTGGCTCAGCAGCACCTCTCTCTGGACCTTGCCTTAGAACGTTTTGTAGTCAAAAGCTCTTCCACTGAGCTATTCCCCCTGCCTTAGAACATTTTGCTGCATACATACTAGGAGGTTTTCCCTTGCGTTACCTTTTCTTCTGGTCTCTAGCGCCCTCAGATATTTATTCAAGTATCAACCCATTTGATTGACTAAGTTACAGGAATTGAGTAATCAAGCTGTTTTCAGCTGTACACATTCTTTCCTCCAGTGCTTACTTGTTGCCCCCCAGAACTTAAAACAAAGGGGGTCTCAGTGGCCTTCTGTGAGTTCTGTGCAGGGTGTTCCCAGGCCCTACTCTTTGCTGCCTCAGCATTTAAGAGTTCCCGTGTAGTCCCTTAAAACTTCCAGCAGAGTCATTGTCCAGCAACAGAAAGACTCCCTGCATTATGTAGAGACGAGAGGAAGGCACTGGACCTATATTGTTTGGTTGGGTCCTAGGAGGTGTTTGTTCTTTTGTCAAGTGCCCATGGAAAGGAGATCAACAGCAGAGTGTTCCTGAGTTTGTGGAGCAAAAATGGCTCCATTTATTTGAACTGGACCAGGAGTATCCTGAAGAAGACAAAAGTTGCCCTCAGTCAGTCTCTCTCCCTCTCTCTCTCTCATTTTAACCCCTCAATGTTGTTCAGAAATAATTAATTGTCTATCTCCTTTGCTAATAGTAAGATGCAGGAATTTTGCTCATTGGAAATGCACGCATATTGCTACGGCTACTTTTTAAACTCCCTGGATCATTCATTACTCATTGATCCAAGCCACTGGCTCCTTAACAGACGCGAGCATTTTCAGGAACGACCTGTGGTACCCAGGGAAATACAGTTTACCTCCAAGGTGAAAACTTCCCAAGCTCCTCACAAAATCCCTGTGACCTAACTCTGGTTACTCTTACTCCTCACTTTCCAAAAAATCCCCGTGTGATTCATTAAGAAAGTCTTAGCTACAGATCCTGAGATTCACTGGCCCCCACAACCACCCCCATTAACAAAAACCATGGTGAAAAGATTGCATCTTCATTGGATTATGTGTAACAGAACCCAAGTGGGTTAATAGTACGGAACTCAAGCTCAGACCTTGTGACCATTTAAGGTGTCCTACAGTGGCCAGGTGCACTGAGTCCACAAACGTTGAAGTGATATATGTATTGATTACTGAATGCCAAGTGACATTAACCCACACTCATGAATGTTTTATAGAATTCAGAATACAGTAACTGGGGGTTGTTTGGTTCTTGCAGCGTTTTTTTGTCCTGGATAATGGAATGTTAAAGTATTCAAAGGCACCACTTGATGTAAGTAGCACGCAAGGCATGTTTCGAAGATTGATGTAGATTTTGCTTGAAGTGAGTACACAGCACAGCTGCCCAAGCCTTGTGCCATAGTTACCAGCTTTGCTCATTTCTGTGCCTGTAATATTTACGAACTTACCAAACTTCCATGCTGCATGGAAGGTGTGTTTTATGCTTCAGCTCAAGCTAGCATAACATCTCAAACTAGTGCATGAAGATTTAACTATTGCAATGTCTGTTGTTTGAAACAAGCTTGAACCTAAGAGTGATATGCTAATAAAAACCTATCTTAGAGAGAAAACCCAAATAGGTTTTTTCTGTGCCTTAACAAACTATGCTTTATGTGCTTTTTTGAGATTTAAAGCAACCTTTGTTCTTGTTGATGTCCTTTTAATATCTATCTTAGGAACTTCATTTCATGTCATATTTCATCTCCTATATCATTTTATCTTGGGAATCCCAACTCACTAAAATTATTCCAATTTATTTTTCTTTAATGTAAAAAGCAGTTGTTTGCATGTTAAACTAAAAAATGCCCTCCTTGTCTTTGTGGTGTAGGGGGAATAGCAGATTTCAGCTTTGTTCTCATCTCTTCCGTTGAATCAGCTGTGTGTCCTTGTCAGCCGGAAGGACGAGGGCAGCCGGAAGGGCAAGCGGGCTGCTCGGTGCTCTCTGGTCCCAGCTGCCCAGTTCTGCCCCAGCAGCTGTCTTCTAGATGATTACTTGGGCATGTTCTGGGTTGTAGGTCAAAGATTGACCATAGTTATTTTAGGAACCATTAAAGTTATCTTTTGGGGGATATAAACTATACAATCTACAACTATGACAAACTGACACTATATGATACGCCTAAAACAGAAGAGATGAATAGTCTTATTGAAATTGGTGTGAAGTCACAGCAACTGCAGTTGTCCTCAGAGTAAGGATTTTAACCTCAGAACCTTGCTCCCATTGCCTTTGTAAAGGAGGTGTGGTGTTCCCTTTCCTGTAGATAAGTGAAAGATTGCATAAGCTCACTTCAGCACAGAAACACATAAAATCCCATACCTTCCATCCTATTTACTGGCCTCTTGATTTCAGATTCAAAAAGGGAAGGTCCACGGAAGCATCGATGTTGGACTCTCGGTCATGTCCATTAAAAAGAAAGCTCGGAGAATAGACCTTGATACAGAAGAGCACATCTATCATTTGAAGGTAAAGCTGCTTTTCAACAGTTTCTCTGCCGTTATCAGGGGAAATCACTTGGCCTTCATCAGTGGTAAACAGAATTTTGGTTTCACCATGACCTCCTCTTGTTCGTTGTTTCAGGTGAAATCGCAGGACTGGTTTGACGCATGGGTCTCCAAACTGCGCCATCATCGACTGTATCGGCAGAATGAAATTGTGAGATCACCAAGAGATGCCAGTTTTCACATATTTCCTTCAACCTCCACAGCTGAATCCTCACCTGCTGCTAATGTTTCCGTTGTAGATGGGAAGGTAATGTCTTTGTTATATAAAAATCAGCCCAGAAATTGCCTGGAAACTTAAGCAAACACATAACTGAGTCTCATTTGCCCAACCAGAAACAGAAAGTTTTCTTGGTAAAATAGTCCCCAGGAGACAAGAGTGACAATTGGTATCAAAGTTAATCACACGTGTGGATTTGATGGGTATGTGGATCACCAAGAGAATTAACAGCTGCATTTCCTTTCTTTGAATGGACCACATCCTAATTTTACACTGCTTTTGAAGACTATTAAGAAGTAGGGTAAACATTTGATTAATTGGCACCTAGAAATCAGTGTCTTCCTGGGTGGTAATAAGACTGCAAAGTTTTGAAAATGAAATGTGCGTTTTTGCCTTGATGTGTTATGTATACATGATCCCTGGAGAGACCAGTGAATTTCCCTCAAAGTTCATGCAAGTGCGCTAGAGATGTGCCAACAGCAGAAGCAGTAGCCCATCTGAGTAACCCACTGGTCACACGCTGTGTTAAGCACTTGGCCTTTATTCCTCTCTAATCTTTAGTATAGGTAAAGCTCAGAGACAGTAAAGATTTTTCCAGAAGTTACATAGCCATTAAACAGCTGAGCTATGATCTGAATCCAAATCTCTCTGTTTCCAAAATCAGTGCCCTTCCCATTATACAGTACTGGGTACCAGATTAGGGGAGGCTGAGGTTCTTAGGACTGTATTAAGACTTCATTTTCTATGTTGCTGAAAAACTAGACGTGTTGCCTATTAAAAATGAAGGTTAAGACCACAGGCAGGGAGACAGCTGTTTCTGCCTTTGATTCAATAATTCAGTTTTCTGAACCACAGCCACACTGCCCTGCCCAGGAGTTTTCCAGCTTCGCCCTTGGTACCCGATGTTGGGAGCAGAGGCATCTGTGAATCACTGGCTGCCACAGGAGTTGGGTTCAAGTGAAAATTCCCTTTTTTTCTTTTTTCTTACATAAGGATATAATATATGTTTTAGATGTGTAAAAGTTTTACTTGCAAAGCACTGAAAAGCCTCATGGAGTAATTGCAAGACTAATCAAATCAGATTAAATGAAATAGTACTATATTCAGTTTTTGCCATTTCAATGGAAATTACTCAAGTAATTTTTGCTAAATCCCATGAGTTGCACATCATAAGGCTCTCAAACCTTTCTGGTGTATCCTTGCCAAGGAGTGTTTATTTAGTCCTAGGAACAAGTGTATTGTGTTAACTCTGATACCAACCAGTTCTGAAATGAAGGGGAATGAACCAGGAGATCAGAAGGTCAGGGAATAAGGCACTTACTGAATGACCCAACACCAGATGCTCAAGAGAGTCCCCAGGTTTCTCTGGGCCTCCTGCCTTCCTCCTGCCTTCTCACCACAGAGTAGAATGAATCCCAGCGTTAGTCCAAATTAAACAAGAAATGTATCACAGGTAGATATTTTAAAAATACTAATTTTTAATCCTTTAATGGCTCCAGCTCCTGCCTGCATCTTTGGGACAGAGATGTGATAAAAGTTATATTATTTTCATCCCTTTTGTTAGTTATTAAATAACTTGAGTGATATCTGTAATGGAGAGCTAAAAGCAGGTCCTCCCCACTGTTTGCCTTTGAATAAGAAAGCTCTTCACTTCTGATGTTCATGGAGGATCTATTGCTCTAGTTACAAGTGACATACTCTAAGATCCAGCTCAGTGAAAAACCCCCAGTGCATTTATCAAAATGCAATAAAGTCTGAGAAGAGCTTTTTATCACTTTGCTTGCATTCTAAGTATCACATTATGAGACTCCTGAATGTTAATTGGTTTGTAGCCCTGTGTGGATAATAAATAAGTCTGTCTTTGCTGAGTATGTGCTTCATTCACTTCATAATGATTTAGAAGTGACACAACCAGTTGTAATTGAATATTAAAGTCAAATACAGAGTTTTAAAGTTGTTTTAGCTTTTTGGGAAAATAAGTTTCTGCTCTTTTTTTTTTTAACTGAGCATTTACTGTATTCACTTTAGTATCTGTATAGTTCATACAACCTTATTTCCTGTAAAATGTCTTCAAAGGAAATTCTATCAGTTTTAAATAGTAATTTGCCAAGACTGCCTTTTTATAAACTCTAATTTTCAATATGCATTCAAAGCATTTGCAAGATTACTTGCTGGTGGGTAACGTAGAATATTTAGGAATCACAGGTGGCTACCAAGATGGCAAGGGTACAGAGTTGAGCCCACAGTAGGACACTGTATTCAACTACGACTTCCTGAGTGATTTAAAAGTATTGGGAATTGGAGTTGGCAGGTCCTCGTGCATATGAGGCATAACACGCTTGAATGTGGTCCCCTTTGTTATGTAATGGCAGTAGCAACTTAATGAAAGTGTTGTTAGTGTTATGAATTTTGGCCTTGCTGAGCGCATACATTTAGTGAAGAGGCTTCTTCCATATTTTGATTGTGCCCTTTCTTCCTTTTTAAATTTTGCTTTAAAAATACTCATCACATAGAGTGTATGAGTATTTTTAAGTCACTTAAATATGCCATTTCTGCTTAACTGCATTTCTTTTTGTTTATTGCAGATGCAACCCAACAGCTGTCCATGGCAGTCCCCTTTACCAAGCAGCAGCAGCCTCCCCGCCACCTGCACGACCGGCCAGAGGAAAGTGGCCGCCTGGTTACAGGACTCAGAGGAAATGGACAGGTGTGCAGAAGGTTAGTTCTTGCGTGGTATGGGCTATCAGAATAAGCCAAGAAACAGAAACAAAGGTGAATTGTGGGCGCTGCACCTCTCACTCCCCAACCTTCTTGATTGCCTCGACCTTTACTTTATTTTTGTGCACCAGATCCTACTTCTTCCCCCGAAACCTGCCAGTTCTGCACCCTCACAACTGCTGAATCTGGTTTCATCCGTACCCTGACATCCCCCCATTCAGCCTTCTCACCTCATCTCATTACCTGCTCCCTCTGGCTTCCTGAGCCTCCCCTCTCCCTGGGCCCCGGGAGAAGTGCTGCTTCAGGAGCACCCTCCACCCTCACTCCTTGCCCCATCTGACTCTCTGCCCTTGACTCTCTGCCCCATCGCTCCACCTCACCTGTGCATTGCATTGCATTGCTTCCAATAAATGTGTTGTATCTTATATCCGCAGTTACCTGTTAGAGGTGTTCCACTGTGGAGCAGTTACTAAATATTCTGAACTAATCCACGATTCCCTCACTCTGTCATCTCTAAGCTTCTTAGTCTCCAGAAACTTTCTCCTTCCTCTAATTAGCCTGAGCACGTAAGTCCAGACTGGATCCACAGACCATTTCCATTCTACAAGACAGTGTTCGTTTGACCTTCAGAAATGAGAAAAACAAGGATCACATGGGAAATATGCAGTAAAGCTAAATTGATTTCATTTTCAAAATTATTTAGAGATAATGTTGTGCCTAACTTCTTTGATATTAAGTTTTCCCTTTTATAAAATTATGGTGAGAGTAGATAGAGTAGATGTTACATTTTTATTTTAAGTCCTCAGAAAAATTAAAACTTGGCAAATCATTATAATCTTGGCAATCTGTGTTGGGCACCCAACCAAAAAAAAAAGTTGTGCTTTTTGCTGTGCATGTGTGAACTCAAAGTCTGCAGCATTTTTGTTAGCCCTCTAAATATCCCAAATTTACTGTTTATGTGAGAATGAGATTTTGAGAGGGATGTTATATACATAAAGCATGTCCAGCTGACTCTCCATTAAAAGGCTTTTACTTGAATACATCCACAAGTGGCGCAGAGTGGCGCAGGCGTCACTCTGACGCTGTTAGCTTCAGGTCAGGGAAAGAAGCCGAATCTCACTTTCCTGGAACCCTGCAGGGTCTCCTCAGCAGCAGTTCTGGACGTTTCTGCCTCCCCTCTAATTTCTGAAGCCTTGCTAGGCTTGTGTCATTTAACCTGACCACCTACATTGCTGAAGAGATTGAGATCATCCCCTGGGATGAAGTCTGTTCTGTCCTAAACGTGTAGACATTGGCCTAGATGTCAAGAAACCCCTGATTGGTGGGAGGATGCACTTGTCTCCCCGTGTGCTGCTTCACGGCACGCCGAGGCCCATCCCCTGTGCCCTCTCCCCAGTCTCTGGGTGAGCCTCCTTCGCCCCATCCTGACTGCTCTGCCTGTGTCCTCTGTCCTGTGCATCTGTTCTCCTTCAGGATTTAGTGCAGTGACGACTTCCTCGTCTCTCGGGAGCAGCCTCGGTTTATCCCACCCCACTCCCTCCTGCTGTCTGCCCACAGACTCTTTGTTCGCTCTCCTAACTTGACTTGTGCCCTTTTTTGCTCTGGAAGAAACGTTCTTGGTAGCAGGAGGCCCTCTGATTTCTGCTGGGTTCTCAGGCCTCATCCTCCAACCTGCCCTGCAGGGCCCTCTCTAAGGAGCCTCCTCCCTGCAGCCTCATGAAATTCTCTTTTTCTCTGACTGCCCCTCCCTACTTCATCAGGCTTCTCGTCTGCCCAGCCTTAGTTGTGGGAAGTCAGGGTTCAGTCATCTGCTTTCTCCTTCAGCAATAGTAACTGTGCTCGTTGGGTGCTCATCGTGGGCCCAGCACCGAGCTCAGCACTTTGTGTACAGGGGTGGGCAAAAGTTGGTTTACAGGTGTGAGTACACAAAACAGAGTTTATTCTTGTGTTATTATTTATTTATTAGTTATTATATTGTTTATTATTAATAGCCTACTTTGCCCACCCCTATATGTGGTTTCTGTAAATTTTCACAGTAGTAGCCAGTGAGGGTTGTTATCCACAGGGAATCTGAAGCTCAGAGAGGTTAAGTAGCTGGTCTGGATTACACACCAAGGACTTGGAATAGCTGGGAGGCTAACCCAGGCCAGTTGTGATAATTGTGGTAATTATGCTCTGTGCTTTGAAGATGACAGGTATGCTCATAATTTCACATGAAATCTCTATTTTGATGATGACAGTGGTGGCGGTGGTGGTGGTGGCTACTGACAGTTACTGGGGACTTCCTCTGTGACAGACCCTATTCTAGGTGTTTCAGATGCAT
This sequence comes from Phyllostomus hastatus, assembly GCF_019186645.2. Lineage (NCBI taxonomy): Eukaryota > Metazoa > Chordata > Mammalia > Chiroptera > Phyllostomidae > Phyllostomus > Phyllostomus hastatus. The sequence continues at coordinate 13,540,529 of NW_025333498.1, read as the reverse complement.
TAACTCATTTAATCCTCTCAGCTCTAAGGTACCAATGAGCACACTTAGGCACAGAAAAGTTAGCTCACTGTGCACACCAAGTTCACACAGCTAATAACAGTGGGGGTGGGAGTCAGCCTCAGGCAGCCTGACTCCAGGGTGTAGGCTCTTAATCACCACACCATAGTCTTCTCAAAAGGGCTGAAAATCTTTAAATCTCAGCCCTCTGTATCAGCCATTGCTGTGTTCCCATTGTCTCCCTGGCTGTTGACCATTTCTGTGCACATGCTCTGTCCTGCCTCTTCTCAGCCTGTCGGAAACCAAACTCTGTCTCTGCCCTGAAAATGGTTCCTGATCTATCCCATTTCTGTTAGTGCTGCTGTCATAATTGCCCCTGGAACCCTAGTGTCATCTCTGACCCTCCCACCCATTCATTCAGCTGAGACTGAGTGCCGTTATCTCTTTGAAAGCATCCTCACTTCCTTTCCCCTTCATCTGCACTTCCTTTCAAATTCCATTTCTGCTTTCCTGGCTCAGGCCCATGTTCGCCCAATCTCCTAGTGGCCACACAGCCCCCTGACTAGAACTCACGCCCTCTGTCTCTTGCTCTGCTGCTCCATCTCTCTCAGAGGCTCGTGGGAAGTGACTGTTCTTGAACGAGTTTGCAGCTCTGTGCGGCACTTACCAGGCATTATTCCACTGCACTCAGCCATGAGATATGTAGGTATTTCGACCATCCTCATTTTGCCTATGAGGACAGTGAAGTGCATGAAAGTTCAGAAGTTTGCCCAAGACACACAGCTGCCCTGGCGGGGAGGTGGGACTCCAGCCAACCCGTGTTTGACTAACCCCGAAGCCAACTCTTCGCCCACAACATAATGTTCCCTCATGACTGATATTCCTTAAAATAGCTTTTATGCAAAACTCCTTTCAAATGGTTCTCCATGGACTCTGGGGCCTGAGTCCAAACTACTTAGCCCAGCATTTAATACTCAGCTTTCAGTTTCCTGACCCTACCTACCCTTTCAGTGTTGGCCCAGCTTAACGTACTTGCTACTTGAACAGACTTGCATATGCACACATCTGTGCGTTTACATGGGTTGTTCTTCCCGCCCTGCAGTGCCCCCTCGGCCCTTCTCCACTTTTGTATTTCGTTGAATTCTTTTCATTGATCCTCCACACATTTTGTAAAATCTTGAAAGATTCCACTGTCTGAAGTCTGCTCTGATGACTTCAGACCACAGGAACCGCCCCCTCCTAAGCCACCCCAGCACTTTCTTTTTGGTCTGTATGGATCGTTTCACAGAATCCCCAACGTGGAGGGTGGTTACATTTCAGAAGTTTATCCTGTAACATCTTCCTGAACCCATAACACATTTGACCTATAGTTGCAACACTTAAAGTGACAAGCTATTCGGAAATCTGGACTTGTAACAATCCAAATCTCTAGTATGTGAAGGAATCTCTTGGCTCTTAGAGAACATTATTTCCCATAGAAGCAAAATGTCACATTAATATTTCTATATGCTATCTTTATGTACCAGTATATGCCTTTGTTAAAGATGGTACATAATAGTTCAACAGAGAGATTGTTTATTGTGTACATTTTTTTTGAGAATGTAAAATCCATGAATCTTCTTAACTGCTGCATTTCCTGTGCTTAGGACTTTGTGGGGTACACAGTGTCTCCCCAATCAGTGGTACCAAAATGGAATAACAAATGGATAACGTTGGATATACCTTAATTTATGTAACCATTCCACAAGTCTTATGACGTGTTTCTTTCTAGAACAAGGTAGGGCACAATGAGAAAATAAACTGCTTAGAGATTTAAGTTCTTAATTTTTCACTATTATAAACAATCTTAGTAGTCTTTCCTTGGCATATGTTTTACATTTTTCCCAGAGTCTAAATTTAGATTTAATCTCAATTTAATGAAATTCTCAAGATTTTTTTTAAGGTATTTTTATTTTCTTGGACAAATCTTTAAAATCTTAATAGGCAGCCAGACACTTAAGCAAGCAGTGAAATCCTGCCAAGGACTCCGTTCCTTCTGTATTTTAAATGAGGGGGGTGCTGCGGGCGGTGCAGCTTCTTCGAAGTTAAGGTCCTAGCGGCATGATTAAACTTAATGTGATCCATCTCCTTACAGATCATTTCTGGTTTTCATAGAATTTTCTCTTCTACCATCTCTGTTGCTACTCTAAGTCAGGACAGTAGGAAAAGTAAATATTACTATCACCACTTAACAGGTGAGGAAACTGAAACCAAAAATTGTAAGGTAAATCAATGTCTCTTGAATCAACTGACTTCCGACTCCCAAAGTTTTAAGTCTTTTGCCTTGGACTGAGCTCACTACAAAGTTCTCTTTCCATTCTGTTAGGAAGGGTTTTAAGCCCAAGTCTAGATTTCTGTGCAACTTACACACCATTTGTGTAGAGCAATCACCATTATTAAGAAGTATGAATGCAAAATTTACTGGATAGGAGGCTCAGTCTGTGGGCAGTACTGGATAGTCTTCCACCGGCAGCTTGCTAATGATGTAATTTTGTTATTTAAAAGGCAAGTCAAATGTAGGTCCCTCGTAGCCATCTTCTTTCTGCTTTCCCCTCTAACCCCTACCTTCCTTCTTCGCACTACTTTTCTCCCTCATTCTTTCCCTTTCGTCTTCTGTATTTCCTACCCTTCACAGCCACTTTACCTTGTTTTCTACAAAGGGAAGGAGAAGAGGCAGACAAGGGTGCTGCCTCCCTGAAACGGGGAGTGGGTGGGGGTGGGGGGCGGTGGAAGGGCCCTGGCCTTCCCTGTATCCTCTTCCTCCCACCCCCATGGGGCGGTTCCTTCTCTGAAGGAATTTAGGCCTTGGATGGCCACGGATTCCCTGGAGGAACAACAGCAGCTCTTGCACAGCCCACCTGGGCTCCATCCAAGGCAGATGCTGCTGAGAGGAGGGACCAAGGTGTGGCCTGGCCTCTGATAAATTGCTCTGCATGAAGAGGATCCGCAGTCCTCTGTAAAAGACAGTAACAGAAAAATCCACCAAACACAACTGCCTATGTTATTTGACCCAGCTAATCTTCAGCCATATTTAATAGCAATATTTTGCTGCCTATACCATAATTGTAACAATTCACATCTTTGAGATTGAATGAGGAACCAAAATAATAGAAGTGAAATTTTCACCTACTCCCACAAAAATAAGAACAACCATTTTATAATTTTTCAGATTTATAATTTTTCAGTTGTATCTCTTCATAAATAGCACACATGCAAAAGTCATTGTGTAACTGGGAGCCATGTTCTGATTGTTTATTAATTGAGTGAATACTAATAACTTAATATTCCTGACTGTATTTAACCTCACACACTAAAGGTCAATTTTCTGTGATACTGTAATATGCATCTCTTTTTTAAAAAATTGTTTAAATGTAACAAAAAATTAAAAATAAAATAAAAGGTCAATTTTTTCATCCTGAGCAGTTCAAACAGAATGAGTTTCAGGCCCAAGCAATGCTGGTCTTGCAGGGCCGGGGAACACACTTTAATAAACTTTGGTTTTGTTTAGTATAACATCTCTACTAGATTTTGAAGAAATCATGCATTGCCACGTTGTTAGTGAGCTAAATGATAGAAAAATATGTTCATCTGACTCTGCATTCCATCTTATTTTTCTGAACGTGACTTTGACTGCACCCAAATTCCAAGGAGCCACCTTGTAAGCTACTTTAGGAGCAGGTGGACAGGTCCTCAACAGTGAAACCACACAACTGCTGGAGCTCCCGTGAGCGTGCTTGTACGTGACAAGGGCCACCTGAGCAGGAAAGTGCGAGAGCACAGTCTGACCGAGATTTTAATGGCTCTCTCCACTAATAGCTGTTAATTTGCAAGAGTGCACTTGGAAGTCATCCTGTAATAATGTGTCATTTAATGGTTCTAAACCAGGGAAGGGTCTGGGTGTTTTTTTTTTATTTTTTCATTTGCCAGCGTCACCATTATATGTAAACATGGGTCTGCCAAATTACATTTGCCGTCATTTGGATTGGCTCGCTTCTGTTACCACCAGCACCACTCCCTGCCCAGCTCTAACATAACTTTTATTTCCGATTTTACTAGACCTTGCACACTGCCAGTCAAATCTTGTGGAACTTAGCAAGCTCCTGCAAAATTTGGAAATACTTCAGAGAACTCAGTCAGCACCAAACTTTACTGACATGCAGGTAAACACATTGCTGCTACTGGCAAAAGGACCTTAAGGTATTAACTCAGAATTTTTACTGGATTGTGCTATGATTATTTAAGGTAATATTTAAAGGGGAAAAACTACAATACAAATTAGTTTCTATTGTGGGGTTATTCCAAAATATTTTGGATCTTGGTGCCATTGAGTTTAGATGTATAATTCAAAATGTTTTACTTTTAAATACAAACTAGAAGAAAAAAATCTGAATCAATCTGCCATGTTTGTGTTACATTAGAAATAATAACTTTGAAGACATAACTGAGATGCTCCCAGAATTGTTACCATCTTTTCATGTAGGAAAAAATGCTAAAGATCTCTAATCCTATAGATTTTGTATAGCAGAAAAATACATGATTAAGTTCTTGTCTTTGTTTTTAATGCCCACTGTGCATCAGATAACACCTTTCTCTCCTGGCTGGTTTGCTTAGGTGTCTAACCACCAGTCTTGACTAACTTGCTCTCTTTGTGCCTGTGTTGTCTGTGTGGACTTAATACTTTGTTGCTTTTAACTATTTGTGTAATGTAGGCTAACTGTGTAGATATTTCAAAGAAAGACAAGCGGGTCACAAGAAGATGGAGAACAAAAAGTGTCAGCAAAGATACAAAAATACAACTGCAGGTACAGACTTTACTTTTCTTTCATTCATAGTTTTGCATATTTTATAGTCTATATATCAGTTCATAGAAGTGAAAAAGTTTACAGCAGCTTACCTGCTTGAAAGCCAGTGCTTTTCAGACTGAGTTACATTATCTGAAATAGAGGGAAATCTGTCCTTTTTACTCTGATCTAAGTAAAAAGAAATTAAAATAAAGGTAAAAGTTATTTAATATGGCTGCAAAGTGGCATTAGCATTCTCAGTTACGGACTTAGAACCATTAAAATAGATGTAAACAAAAAGTCACCTTAAACATCTCAACTAAAGATCCAGTGGGTTGTATTGAACACTCATTTTTCTACACTACACCTTAAAAGAGCCAGGTTTGTCCAGATTTTCATCTGTCAATAAAAGAGTGAGAGTTGTAACAGATTGGAAATTACCCTACCCAGGATGTAGCCTAATCGCTGTGATTTCCTGGCAGTATCATTTCATGTATTTCTCTAAAATTTTCTGGGCTTCTATTTGCTCCTGGGTAAAGGAGTTAACTTAATGATCTTTGAATTTCCTTTGAACTCTAAAATTTGATGATTCTACACAAATAGACATTATTTAGCCATCAACAATCACTTTTAAAATCTGAACTGAAGTCTTAATGGCTCATGATAAATTTAGTTGAAATTTATTTTCAATAAGTTATTTATTTGAAATGAGTAATTTGAAATTTTTAAATAAGATCCTATTTTGTTATTTTATTGCAATGTTATTAAATATGATACATGCCTAAAACTTCTTATATCATAAATCATATTTTTTTAGATCTTTAAACTAGACTCTGTACTTCTCCAATTCTAGCTATGTATTATTCTAAAGGGCTCTTGCCCTGCACAATCAAAATTATACTTATGACTTTGCTTTGCTTTTTATTACACTATAAATCAATTTATATTCTAATACAAAGGTAAAGGGAACTGCTTTTCAGAATACTTCAATGACTTCTAAAAAAATAACAATAATTCTTCTTTAATTCTGACTGTATTGATAACTTTTTTGTGTAGTAATTCTGAATGTGTAAATAACAAACTGTTGCTTTGCTTGCTAACCTGATGTATTTGAAATTAAGTTTTCATAAGCACTAAAAATCCATGGTCTATTTGGAACTTCCACATTCTGTGAACACATTTTTTGTGTTCCTTTGTTCAGTATGATTTTGCATGTTTTCCCCTCTATTCAGAAAATTAATGCTATAGAAATAAATGTCCAAATGACTTCACAAGAAAATTACCTAAAAAGGCTTTTGGCAGTTTCATTTGTTTTGAGCATGTGTCTACTTTTGTGACTGTTTTATTTTTTTAAAGCATGGTGTCTATGGTTATTATAACTGGGTAAAAGAACCATTACATTAAAAACATCTTTGGAAAAGGCTAGCATTATACGAACACATATATACACTTGAGATTAGATATTATTTCAATCTTGTTTTTATAAGGTTTCTCATTGAACAGATTCCCACTCACAGCTATTGTCCTGGATAGACTGGTTTGCAGGGAGCCTGTGTGCAATGTCCCTGGCCAGCCGCTGTGGCCACAAGGCCACCATGGCCCCCACATCGCTCAGTTTTTCTGAAGGAAATAGAGTGCAACTCTGAACAACCCACAGAGTCAAGCCTGTGCTTTTTCAGTGTGCAGAAAGTTTATGTTTTAAGTCATCAGAAAAAATTATTTTAAAAGCAGGAAAATATTCTTCATCCATACTCATACAACATTTTTGGGAGGCTTATTAGGTTTTAAGTTTTTATTTATGCTGTTTTGCTGTGTTTTTCTTTTACCAAAAGAGTAATAAAATGGCCCTTGTGATTCTGGTTTAATTATGTTTGAGGGAGATTGAAATCAGCTCATACCCACACTCTAAGGGAAATTTAAACTTTCAAAAGTAAGAGATTTAGTTGTGCCTCCAAGTAGAAATAAATAGACTTGGGGCAAGCAATAAGCTATGAATCATTCCCAGAGAAACCCCAGCCCCACATGGACTGGCTGGTAAAACACAAGGCTTGGTGGGGGGATGCTGCGGAATGTGGTACTATCCCTGGGCCTTTTCTGCTCAGCCAAACCAGCAGGCCTCTCAGGATCCCTTAGGCCGAGGAACCACACACTCAGCCTGGAATAACTGTAGCCGATATAAATGCCATTACTCATCAGTATTTTACCTACAGGCACAATTCCTGTTTTCAGTGTTTTTTGACCATGGAAATTCCATCTGATGGTGCCACGTACTTGTTTCGAGCCCATAATCATTTCACTACTTGAACCACTTTCTGTGATGCTCACTGTTGCAGCCGGTTTGGGAGGCTTTGTAGTGAGTGGCTCGTTTTTCATCCCCACTGTTTGTCATTTTCAGTATATCAGCCATTTGTGAATGGACCTAGACTGTGTGGTGGTGGTGTTGGAGGTTACTGTTACTGCTGTTGTTATTGGTGCTTTCACTGAATTTTGCATTCAGCCTTCTGTAGCAGTTTTTGTTTTGAAATCATTATAAAACAGATCATTTAAAAAGTTGACCCCGGGAAAGTAAAGATGAACATGTTGTACTGGGTGTTCCATTGCTAATTCTTACACAGGTTAGATTGTGCTGTTGATTTGAATGGGAAGGTTATGGCCGTGCTGCCACTAGACGCCAGTGGAAAGCTAGCCTCGGGAATCCCTTGTGTAACTCAGTGAAGGCAACATTTGTCCCAGGAGGCTCTGTGGAGATTACCTTTTAGAAAAAGGGCTTCTTGTCTTCCAAACTTCCAATTCTGTGGTTCTAATAAAAATCTCAATATGATCATTGTACAGTACCAGTTGGGCCGTATGTTAAGTGCAGCAGAGGAAGGCAAGAACAGGATGATTTTGGAAGGTTGCTGTAGAGGAGAGAGCTGCTAATTTCCTGTGTTGCTGATAGCATGATTTAAATACTACATCACTAGTTGTTGGAGAGAATGAGGAAGAGTAGGAAGTATGGAGTAGCCGATAAATGACCTGATGTGATTCATGTGTAGCTATCCTAGATCTTACAGATGTTCAGATTACAATGTAGGCTGAAAATAAGTTCTTGTTTACTACATTAAATATACAGGGATTGTGTATAGGAAAAGTTTTTGGTGGAAAGCAGGTGATGTATGTATGTGTGTATATAATAAACATATCATATACATATGCAGAAGATTTAAGAAGATGGAAGAGAAATGTGATTGCAATTTGGCAAATATAAAGAGAACTAGAGATAGAAGAATGTAAAATATTTGTCTTTGTTCTAGAAAGACTAAAGCACCCTTGCTATTTTTTTTCTGGATCTCTACTGTTTGGTGACTTACACACATCTCAGTTCATTGGGACTGAAATTAGTGCTCACAACCTTGAAGAGTCGGGATCTGTCAAATGGAGGCAGAGTTGCCTGGCTAGAAGGAAATGTTCTTATTCTTGTCCACCAAAAAGAGAAGAGAAGGGAAGCAAGCTCAGGAATCCTTCCACTGGCTTATGCACAGGCGCACATCACTGAGTGAAGCCTGCGCTCTCGGGTTTCATAGCTGGTTTTTGTAGGACTTTTTTCTTACGCTATGGGGATCCTCTTGGAAGATTCTTCAACCTGAAAACCCCGGCACCATTCCTACTGTTGAATGCCGGAGAGCTTCATAGGAAGGGAATGAAAGGGGAGTGGAAGATTCCTGCTATCCCTTTCCCTTACTTTTTTTCTGTCACCAAGAAACAAAAAAATTCTGCGTGGCCATCAGGAAGTCCCCATTACAGCCTGTTCACTTTAACGTTTGCATATTATTTATTTAATTACTTTTTTCTCAACGCATTTTTTTATTTGCTTCCGTTTATTGAGGGCCTTTTGACTTCCTATAACATGACACTGCATGAATAAAGCAGTATGCAAATGTATTTTGCCGAGAAATCCCAAGCTGTTCATCAGTTCTTACCTTTCTATCCCTTTCTGGGTGGGGGTGTTGTTTAGCAAATAGGCGGATGTGCTTGGGTGTTCTGCAGTGAGAGGGATGAACTTTTTTTTCCTCACTGCCTGAATGCCCCTTACCGCTCTTCTCAATGCCAAGAGTTAGGAAAAGTGAACCACAGTTAAAAACTCTCGCTCTCCCTTGTCTGATGATCTTTCGCCCTCCCATATCCTGTCCTCTCTCTGCCTCATCCCGTGTTTTTTCCTCCCTCCTCTTCTCTCATTCACTGTCAGGAAGGGCCATCTGTGAAGGGGCAGTTCAGCACCACTCGGCGCCGGCAGAGGCTAGCGGCAGCAGTGGCTACAACAGTGAGTGGATTTCAATCTCAAGTGGACGTTTAATGACAATGAGAAACTGTGTACAAGTGTCAGTCCCCCTGTTCCCATGGTGCCACTTGCGTGTGACCATGTCAACTGTGGCCCGCTCCTGGGTTGGCATAGCTTTCGCATGTTTTCTGGCTGCCTTTGCATGGCAGGAGTGGACCCGGATATTGGTGTTTGCGATGGAAAACTGTTATGTAATCCAATCCCCTACTTCTACTGTCAGTGCGAGAAATCCTTGCGATTCAAGGTTGCGAAACAGCACAGCCCCTTATGGTGTGGGATTTCCTTAAATAATGTTTTCTGTTCATTTTTTGTTCATTTGTTTCTTTGTTTGCCGTACTGATATTGGAACCTTTGCTAACTGATTTGTTTTTCTAAGAAAAGTCATGTTACTACAGACATGAATTGTGCTTTTTTTTGTAGCAATGTGACTATTTGAACAGGATGTGAGAATAAAGAAATGAGAGGGTAAGAAAAGGTGAATTTTGATGTCATATCTAAATGGCTACACAAGTTATACTTAGCAAGAGAAAACTGTTTCCTGGAGTGAATATTGAGCTGGAAATCAGAAACCATAATGTGGCAAAGCAGAAAAACCACAAAGTTAAATGATGTTTGGTTCATATCTATAGGTTTGTTTGGGTGTTCATTTAAGGAGAATAGAGAGGACAGAGAAAACAGAATGGATATTAGGAGGACAGAGGAAGTATTGAGGTAGATAAGGCAAATGACAAAGTTAAAACTGAGTAGGTGTTCAGAGTAGCGAATTGTCCATGTGGACCATGAAGTAGAACATCAGTACCAGGACCCTGTGCTGCATAAAAGGAAACCATAATATTTGTTTATTCATGACATCCTATCAGTTTTTTAAAATAGAGTACTGAGTTCATAACAATCATAGGTGTTCGTTTTTTGATTATTAGGTAGTATCTCTTAGATTAATAATAGTTTTACTCTTGCTAGTGGTGAGTATATTTAATATTAGAATTGCTGAAAAATATGGAAAGGTTTTGGTTGTGTTCTAGGAGAACGGATACTGATGCAGGGATTGGCCAGTACACTTGCATTTTATCTAGATGCTTAGCTGGACTGTTTGAGAAACAAAACTAATTTTGATTATGAAATGAACCAGTGACTTGGAACTTAGTAGGGGACTGACTCTTAACTTGCCTTTTCTGACGATTAGAACAAACAAATTATTGAAATAGATGTCCTGGTTAATGTGTATCTTATGCCTGTGCTGGAATGCAGATGAATAAAGTATACAGTACCTACATGGTAACAGAGTAACAATAGATGCATGTATAATCTATTAAAGAATTCTTAAATGTAACCTTTTATCTATAAAATTAAGAAATCAAGTGATGATTAGAAAACACTATCTCAGTGTGGAAAGGCAAATACTAACAATGTTTCCTTAAATAACATACTTCTAAGATGGCACATAGGGAAGTGAATGTTTCTACTGTGTTCATTTTTTAATTGCAGATACATATAGTGAATACAATGAAACTGGGATGAGAACCTATTTGAATCGAATGAGGTTATATTTTAAAAATTGAGGCTACAAGAGAAAAACCTTTTAAAAGAGGAAAGTGTTAATGCCTACCTTCCAGGGTAGCTGTGACTGTAGAAGTTGAGAATAACTTAGATGCACCTAGCGAGAAGAGGTACTGGCAACACCTAGCAGTGAATTCAGGAGTAGCCAGGGGGAGAAGTTTCCCTACCACCCTCTAGGATTTATAACTTGAACCCCAGAGCATGGCAACCCTCAACGGGCCCCCTCGGCCCCTCCATCCATATCTCAGGGACCTGATGCTGGTGATTCAGTCCCCTATTTCTTTTACTGCAGTGGTTCTTCTTAATTCCCAGTCCTTCCTCTTCCCCACACTAAAGTTACCCCACACATTTTGAGCCCATCCTATCCCGCTAATACCTTTTATCCAGAATTCTTCCACGTGACTTCTAGTCACTCGTTTTCCTTGCCCACTCACATGTCTGGGACAGCTGAGACTGGCTCCCAAAGAAAAGTGCACCCAAGGAGATATTTCAGGGATTTATTGTCAATCCTGAGCACTAACACCCAAGAGGTCCATTTGCAGCATCAGCCAGACCCAACAGAATAGGGGGTAGAAAAAGAGAAACTCCAGCCCCTCAGCATGGATGGACTCTGACAGTCCCCATGCAACCTGCACTCCGCACGAGGGTCCCTGTGCACACGATGTAGAATTACAGCCACAGACCTTTCAGCCGGCTCCACGAGTCATCTGCACTTAGTCCTGCTCTTGCGTCTTCTCTTTTTCGATCATGCTTATTACCATTGCTAAATTTCAGTGCCACTACCTCCACTCTCAATCCGTTTGTCTTTTAACTTCTTTCTAGACAGGTGTTAAGAGCATCTCCTGCCCAGGTCAGTGTGGCTCAGTTGGGTGGAGCATCATCCATAAACCAAAAGGTTGTGGGTTCAATTCCTGGTCAGGGCACATTCCTGGGTTGCAGGTTCAGTCCCCTGTTAGGGCACATATGGAAGGCAGCCAATCAATGTTTCTCTCTCACATTGATGTTTCTCTTCCTCTCTCTCTCTCTCCCTCCCTTCCCTTCTCTCTGAAATCAGCGAGCATGTCCTCGTGTGAGGATTTAAAAAAACAAAAACCATCACTTAACATCCCCATTCCAAACTGTAGTTACTAGCACCAGAATGGTCCAGTGTCAGGCCTCCTCCCGGTCACCGGATTTCCAGGAAGCCTTGGGTTTCTCTCCTGACCAGGCTGTGAAGGCCACATCCAGGGCTGAGGGTCTAAGCACAGACTCCGAGAGCTGTGGACAACCTGTTACCCCTTCCATTGTTTAATCCCACGAAACTAAGTCCCCAGACTGAAGAGATACCCAGTTAGGGTGAGATTCATACATCTCACTTTGTGTTCTCAATTTCATTTCATGAATTCTTCTATTCAGATGGCCCATCCATATACTTCTTTCAATAAACAAATGAAGAAGATATCAATACCAACATTTTCAGTAGGCAGCATACACAATTCATTTCAGGGTCCCAGGGGCCTGTGTGATTGCAGTTGGAAGGGAGCATTCCAAGTCTCTTTCCTTGTGGGTTATATCCAAACCCACTTTTACTAGTCTAATTGCCAATTTAAACTTCCAAAATATGTGTTCAAAATATAAATTTGTAACTTACGGTTTTGTTCTGAGCATCTGATTCCAAATTTTATTAGAGAGGCCATTATCTCAGGGACGAGTCTGCGTCCTTCGTGGACCCTCGGGGCCCCCAGCGCACCACGGCCTCCCCCAGCTGTCACAGCCCCCTCCCTGCCACCAAGGGGAGAGGCCCCTCTCCAGCGCCTGGCCAGTCCCTGGAGTGCTGAAGGCACCTGAGTGCAGATAGCCCCCCTTTCCTTGATCACCGCGTTGCATCCCCCATCACCAAACACCCGCATTCCTTTTTCTTAATGCTCTTCTGGTTCTTTGTACTGGGAAACCATATCCCTAAGTCTGAAACTTCCTGACCTGCGCCTTTCCTCACATGACAGTCTCTCCCCGGTGGCCTCCAAATCTCCACCACCCTCTCCACGGATTTTCTGCATCTCTCCTAGAGGGCTAAGGGCTGGCTGCTCTTTCTGGTTTAGCATCACCATAGTTAAGGTCAGAAATTTTCTTCATCTGCCTCCCAATATTCTTCCATATAAATGCCATTCCTTTATATGCATCCCCAGAAGACCTCGGTCACTGTTCTCACAAGGTTGCCTGGACAGGATCCATTTTCTCAAAGGGCTTACCTACCAGTGTGTGTGCGTGTGTGTGTGTGTGTGCACACACATGCGCCTTTTCTGCAGAAGCCAGAAACTCTGAACTTGATGAGATAAACGAGCTGTTGACATCTCCCAGCCCAGAGTAGCAAGGTCCACATGGAGGGTGAGATAGAGTTACTTTGATAACTCCAGATACCAAATGATTTGGATCATATACATTAGCATGCTTAGAGTAGCTGAATTTAGGGCAAAGCTTTATGCTTCCATCCTGCCCCAGGGAGCCTTGGGTGTCTTTTTAGTGACATAACTTCCTGCCTTGGCAGAGTGACTTTCAGAGGACTCTTTCCGGGTGCACAAACCACAGCCTGGGTCAGATTTTTTTGGCTCTCTCCACCCACTCTGTACAGCGTCTGTGTCCTCCGTGCATGAGCACTAGTTCATGTTCATTTGCTCTCTCTCCCCACCGCTCTCTCCCTCTCTCTCTGCCTCCCTCTTTTTTTTTCCTGTCAAGAAGTTTAAAGCAAAAAATGAGAGAGCCAAATTTTTTTCATTTTAAAAAATGAAAAAAAAAGGGCCCTGTCTGGTGTGGCTCAGAGGATTGAGTGCCAGCCTGTGAACCATAGGGTTGCCAGTTCGATTCCTAGTTGGCACACACCTGGGTTGCAGGCCAGGTCCCCAGTAGGGGCTACCCAAGAGGCAACCACACACTGATGTTTCTCTCCCTTTCTCCTTCTCCTCTGTCTAAAAATAAATAAATAATTTTTTTAAGAAATTGAAAATAGAGCGTTGTTCTGACATACATACATATACACCAGACAAGATATTGTTTGCCTCCTCCGACAGCATATTTCTTGTTCACTAGAAGATGTGAGTTATGCTGTAATTTATATAAAATTCAGCTTGCAAAGGAGTCTAAGAGTCTGATTCTTGAAGATAATTGAATGAACATCTGTACAGTAAGAATTAGGGGAGGGCACTTGTAATCTGATTTACAAAAGGAATTGGTATTCTCATTTTCTAAGAATGTTTGGCTGACAGCATTTGTAATGGTCAGGGAGAATGTTCTAGAAGGAAAGGGCAAGGAGCTTTGCCTCCACTTATCACAAGCCCAGCCCAGATCCAGCCTGGGCATGGAAGTGCCTCTAACCATTTGGAAAAATCTATAGTAATATGACTTTTTTTACCTAATGCTACCTTTTCCGTATTGACTAGTTAATAAGCCATGTCCATTTATGTAACAGAGTTGTGTATAACGTACAAGGGTAAATCACAGTAATTTATATATTACGTATTTCATTTACAGGTTTATTTTGATAAGTGAATTTCAAATTTAAGCCATTATATTTACTTTTAAACTTCTTTATGTTTTATCTCATGGCTGTGGAGCAAGTGACTTTTCCTGTATATGCACCCCTTGAGTTTTTACCTGTTCTGTAAGCTCAGAAAGAAGTGAGCGTAAAAAGTCCCCTGACAAGAATACCCAGACATTGAAAGGGAAGGACAGCCACGTCACAGTTTAGTGTTTCTGCCAATAATTTTTTTTAGATAAAACTGTGGGGTCAGAGCTGAAGGTTACCTTGGAATCCGCCTCTTCTCCCTGCCTCCCTGTCACCCTCTCACCCTGGACCAATGAAAAGCCAGTGGGTCGGTAGCAGTCCCAAACCCACGGTGGGAAATGAGGCTTCTTCCCGCCCCAGCCGCCTGCAACAGAGAGGAGTGCTGAGTGCCCCAGGCCTGTCGGCCGAGGGGATGTGTTATTTTGAAGAAGGGAAGAGAGCTTCCGTGTGGAAGGGAATGCGGCAGAGTGCACTGTTGCTCGTTAACAATCTGTGTCTTTCCTTTCAGGTTCCTTTCAGTGCCACCATGTCACCCGTCCGCTTGCACTCCTCCAACCCCAACCTATGCGCAGATATTGAATTTCAGACACCCCCTAGCCACCTCACGGACCCCCTGGAGAGCTCAACAGATTACACGAAACTTCAGGAGGAATTCTGTCTAATTGCACAGAAAGGTAACAACACATCTAGCTCGCCCTTTCGAGGAGCACTCTTCTTTGGTGAGAGGGTACCGTTTACTCTTCTGTCCTAGTCTAGGCAGTCATGGGCAAAGACGGAATGGTTCCTGTACTGGTTGGAGTTCTGTATACGGAGTGCAGTAGGGCATGATGCCTGCTCCTTGGGGCAGTGCACGTTGTGGCTTTTCTGTTTTGACTGAATGAAGGCAGTGTCATTGTGGGGAGGGGGGATGGAAGAAGGAAAACAGAGAGTTATCCCAGGCAGACCAGCAAACACCACTATTCAACATCTTCTTAGCTATCATGTAATACATAAGTGGAGGCTATCCTTAGCAAGGCTAAAAAAGAGGTAGACTTTGTTTGAGTCTCTCTTCTTTTATTAAACAACACATTGATCGTACTTCACAGTTTGTGGATCTAAAGCAGTTCTGTGGTTGGGACTGAGCGCACTCAGCTCTCTTCTGCTGGAGGCTGGGCGGCAGGGTCCACGGGGCTTCACCCACGTGCCTGGCACGTCCATCGGGGGGATGGATGCAAGGCCACACACAGCTGTGTCCCTCTCCCTCCTCACAGCAGCTCAGGGCTGCCACGAATGGAGTGGGCTGGAATGGAAGCTTCCAGTCTTGTTCAAGGCCAGCTACTCCAGTCGGTCAGAGCTTCGCAAACCAGTGCTGACTTGAGAAGAGAAACAGACCCCACCTTGGAGTCTCTTTTTTAACGTTAAAATTCAATAAGTCACATTGCGTAAGTTCAATTGTCATCAGCCACCGTGAATGAGAAATAATAAATAAAAAGCAGGGTGGTAGAGTGTAGGTGGACGGGTTCTGTATGTGTTTGCCAAGAAGAACCTCCGTTCTCAAATCACTCCTTTCCTTACTGCTATGTTATTTAAATTTTAGCCACTGAATTCGCTTGTGACTTGTTAGTACCTTCAAAGACATTTTTTAAAATGCATAATCTGTTGGAGATAGATATACATTATGTTGTTTTCAGTCACTATCACTAACATCTTACTGTGAATTAACCACATGTATTTCCCTGGAGCTGCTGGTAATGGATTATAAAATGTTATTGGAAATGTGTGTTAAATGGGACATCTCAGCCACCCCCCATTCCCCACGCGCAATGCTGGAAAAACCGGTGGCTCAGGAAAACCGGGAGCATGCTGAGGGCGCCCCTGGGAATATGGGAGTCAACAAAAATTTATACTCTCAAACCATCAGCACACATGTGCTGCCAGATAGTTCTTTAATTCCATAATCCTAAAATAATTAAGCTAAATTATTCCCCCTACCTTTTTTTTTCTCAGTTGTGATTCTGGAAGTCCAACTTTCTTTCACAGGCTATTTTACTCTAGTACATTTTTATTACATTTCTTAGCTGGATGCTAATTATGTCATTAGACTGGAGCAATGTTATTTTGTTTATATAATGGCACAGGTCTACAGCCAGTAAAGCTAGTAACTTTTTCTCACTGTGGGGGGTGTACGAGCAGATAGACTGAGACGGCAAACACGTGTGATTTAAGTACAGTGTTGCTGCTAAAGGAGATGGACATATTTGACGGTAGCCCCAGGAAAGCTTCGTGCATTTAGTTTGTAATCCTGAGGCTTTCAGGAAATCCAAGGTTCAACAGAATTTTAAAGCCTCTGTTGAAACAACATATTTTCTTTTCACCTATGCTAGGAGAAAAGGGCTCTTCTCTGACTGTTGAGTGAACTCTTTAGAAAGGATTATGAGTTTCCAAATGACTGAGAGTCTGCTTTTAGAGCTGCCAGTGGAATTAATGCATTCCAGCTATCAAGTTATTATCTCCAAACTGATGACAGAGAAAATAAATCAATAGATCAGAAGTCCCTTGTGATCCCGTCACTTTACCCCTTTAATTCAGGCCACTGTTTTATACTAAAATTTTGCACTTCTTTTAAAAAGAGCTTTCTCAAATAAGCTTATTTCTCAAATTCCTCTAAAAAGAGGAATTTCTAAACCTTACATATAACTGAAATTCTGTTACTCTAAAGATAGGAGTTGGAAGTTCAAGCTTTTTTAATTTAAGATTTAAGACTGCCTCAGATTACAGCAGCGTATGGTGTTAGCCTGCAGGAATGGGAAGGGAGCACCCCTGATGTCAGGATGTTCCTGGCCAGGAAAGTAACTCGAGTGTTGTTCCTCAGACCAGATCAGTTCCTGACTCAAAGAGAACTAGTGAGAACTTTCTAGATCAGCTGCTTGTTTTATGATGACAGGACTCATAAAATGCTCCTTTTATTGGGTGCACACTTTGGGGAAATAATTTTGGATAGTTCTAAATGATTTGCATGTGTCTTTATGGTGCGCAGAACTGCTCAAATATTCTCGTCAACCATAGCAGAGTGAAACTTGTCCCTTTTCCTTCCAGGACTTACGGATTAATTTATAAATATTGACATTTTGAATTGATATGCTGTTTCCAAGTCTTTGGTGGCTTGTCTGGTTGGAAATGCTGAAACTTTGACCCTGATCAGTTACCATTACCATGTTTGTTTTGTGTATAGATACTGCGACAGATTACGTGTAACCTTTCCAGAAAACGTCTGTGCATGAGTTCAAGTGCCAAAATGTTCACAATTTTCGATATTCTTCCTGGACTCATTTGATCTTTGTTTCTCACCTTTCTCCCCACGCAGTGCATTCTCTGTTGAAGTCTGCATTTAATAGCATAGCTATAGAGAAGGAGAAGCTTAAGCAGATGGTTTCTGAGCAGGAGCACAATAAAGGCCACAGCACGCAGATGGCACGGCTCCGACAGTCACTGTCTCAGGTAAACAACAGCGTGTGTTTCTTGCTCGTAACACACCTCCACCCCTGTGCTGCACCGGACAGAGGTGGAGGCAGTCGGTCACGGGCGTGGCAGAATCGTCTGTAACTCTCCCAAGACATTGAGTGTCAATATTAAATTTTGTTACTTTTCTTGCATAGAAGGTCAGGGCTAAGGGCAAAATCACCCAAACTTACTTGCAAATATATACTTATTTTGGCTGACTGAATACTATTAATGCCTCTCCACGGTCATGTATAAGGCAGTCCCTGGTTTTAAAATAAAAGAATCGCGCACTTACACATGATTTACACTTCTGAGATATGGTCAGGAATATATTCCATCCAGTGTTAGAACAAAGTCTGTTAGGCCTTCCATTCTTAATGTTTTTCCCACTTGCAGTGCATTTCAACCTGTTGAAATACTGATTACTGTTTTCCTTTTTTTTTCTGATTTTCACTCTTAGGGTTTTCTTCCTATTTAAGTATGTTCCCTAAAGCTAGACTGTCATTTTTCAATATGTATTATATGTATAGTATATGTTGTTCAGTATATATTCATTATATGATATTCCATATATATTATATTTCTCTTATGAATATTAATTAAATCCCTATGTATATCAAAATTGAAATTTCTGACAAAAATCCTTTAAAGCTATGCTTATGCTCTTCTACACTGAGTACTTGCTCTGAAATAAAGATTTTCTTTAGTCTGTAAATGTGCTTTAAAAATTTCTTTGAGAATTCAGTGTTATGTGATTTTTGTGTGAGAACTCAGTGTTCATATAAAATATCGTTCACTTCCTGGTGCCTGGGATCAGAGCGAAGGAGCGAGCAAGCCCTGGGTAAGTGGTTTCCGTGCGGATCAGCTCCTGCTTGAACACTTCCCCGCAGTCCCGGGGAACTGGACCTCAGCTGTCTCGCCATGTTTTATGTACCTGAACTGTCAGCTTATTTTCAATGTGACATTCCATGTTCTTGAGCGCTGTTACCTGGGCCACGCTTTCTGCATTCAGTTCAGGTGAAACACAGTCGGTTAGGGTGCCTGTGCCGCTTCCCGTGTGACACCAGGGACTCGGGGGCATGAGTGTTAAAAACAGCAACTGTCGGCCAGTCTGCAGAGGGTTGCGTTCGTAAGCACGTTAATGGCTTTCCCTGGACTAGTCTCATGCCGTGTATTTGTTAACACAAACAGATAACACGAGTCGACATTAATTGTCCTTCTAGATCATTATCCTGAGAGTATTGTGAATCAGGCGATCAAAATAATGGTGAGACAAACATGTAAATGCCATCTTATAAACATAAAATGCACCCTTATTCTCCTATATGCTACAATGTTTCCTTCAGGTGTATTTATTGGTGGAGGCTTAGTACTATAAGATTAAGCTTGTACTAAGAAAAAAATGTGTTTCTTGCTTGCTTGCTTGGTTTTATTTACTTTTTGGTAAGACAGAGGATGGTAAAAAGAGATCTGGGTTGAGGCATCAAGTGAAATTAGAAATGATGCTGAAGAGAATTTTAAAAGTTACTCACTTGTTTATTCCTTTATTCATTGTATCGCATTCACCTGACTGTATATGTGGTGTGCGAGGTGTGCGCAGTGTGGAACAGCAGTGCAGAAGCAGCCCTGGCCGTGCTCCCAGGAAGCTCATGGTCTGATCCATGAGATAAGTGGTGTTTATCAGGGAACAGTTACACTGTGGTCCGTTCAGATGGGCGCGTGGGTGGTGCAGATTTCTGGGGCTGCGAGCAGAGCCACCGGTCAGGAGGCATCGAGCCTCGAAGCAGGCATGAGTGGGCAGCAGCAGCAGCTCACAGGGAAGGACCTGATGCAAAAAGTCAAAAACAAAATAAAGCAAAATGTTATCAGCTTTGTATCCATTGGGTCAAATATTTTCTTCTCTTGTCAAAACATATTTATTTACATATAGACCTAGAGCCTCAATAAATTTTTGTTGTTTTTTTCTAGTTACATTTATTTTTTTAACCAAAAAGCTCAACTTTATCCTCAGAAGATGTAAAAATAATTTGGTACTATAAAGATGGTTAATTGTACTTTGCTAGAGAATTCAGTGCTTCCAGTCGTGGATTAGCACAGCCTTCAGCTAGGTTCCCACCCTCGAGCCTGTCTGTACCTTCCCCTTGGGCCAGCCTTACCACCCGGGCCATCTGCTCGCACCACCGCTGAGGCTGGCCTCTTTCTGCAGCTCACCGTAGCCTTTGCTCCAGCATTTAAATTTACTGTCTGCTCACTCTTTAAAGAATCACTACCTGGGGTTAGACCACTGGAGAGGTATCCGCAGACTCACGGTTAATTCAGGGTCTAAAACATGGGGTGAACAGGAAGAGTCAATCTAGGAGCTGCGAGTAATGTAGCTACGAATCTGCTCACCAAGGACAACACGAAAAGGTTTAGATTTATCATGCTGGGAGGCCTTAGTTGAACTGATGAGTGATAATTTCAGAAATGGGAAGCATTACTACCTATTTCTGTACATTAGAAAGATTACTCCGGTACAGTATGGAGGACGGATGGTACGAAGGTGGAACTAAGATATTTGAGATAATGCAGACCTGAGCTAAGGAAGTGAGGGGTTGGGAGAAGGAAGGGATGGGTTTCAAAGACACCGAGAGGGGGAGGCAGCAGAGCTTGGAGAGCGACAGAAGATTAGAGAGGGACAAGGAGACAGACTCGAGATTACTTTCTAGGTTGTTTACTGGGATGATTGAGTAGATGGCAGTTCTTCCCCACCCCCACCCCCCCCCCCCATGAACCACCAGAAGAACTGGTTTGGCAAGGGTAAAGAGTGAGCGGCATCTGTGGGGAGCCAATGTGACTGTGGACGACTGACAGGCAATGAGTTGCGTGGATCGGGGCTCAGGAGAGAGGTGGGGCTGGAGAGAAGGGTGTGGATACACAGGATGTCGCTGAAGCTGCACGTATGATAAATTGTGTTTTCAGTCAGAATAAAAGAGGGTTGATGGTGCTGCTGTAGAAAACATTAATAGAGGACAGGCTGAACAAAAGTAGGCTCCTTTGATGGAGACCCAGGGAAGGCCGCTGAAGAATCTAGATGGTGATGACCATTGAGATCAAGGGTAAAGAGTTTTGAGAGTGTCAAGAAGGAAATGATGAACAGAACGTGCTTTAGCAGCAGATAATGTGTGGACCGAAAGCAAACATGGGAACATTGGTGGTGGGGAACAGTGAGCTGACGGAGCCATCCATTGGCTGGCCAGCTCTCTTTTCCTTGTCCCTCTTTTAATACAGCACTTAAGAGTTGAACAAGATATTAAATAGCTTGAGAACACTGCTACAGTTTTTCTGAATATGTTTTGATATTAATATAACTTCACACTATACTGTGATTTTTGATAGCCTAAAAATATCTTTGATCTTATCTAAGTGTCATCAGTTAAACCCCCAGATATCCATTTTATGACCAGTTATCAGCCAAGTCTCCTCGTACAGAGGGAAGGAGAGAGAGACTGTGTTTAAGTAACATCTTACACTAATCTAACATTCTTAAAGCATATTTTTATTTGATGTAAGTCCTGTTTGATACATGTCTAATGGTTAAAATGCTGCTTTTCAGTAAAGCTTTTAAGTATACCCACTTGGCAGATTCTGTCACCCCTTTTAGAAAGCACATAGCACATAAAATACATGAAACATTAGCATTCGTCACTGCATGTTCAGCATAAATTGTTGCCTGCCTTGGGCATGTAACAAGTTATAAGGCTGCACAGTATAATGAATCCCTCTTCCTAAGTGATTATTTCTTCCCTGATCGATATGTACAAAAAGACATGCATAATCCTGTTATTTTGCCTCCATGAGACTTTAAAAGTAACCTTCACACCTGAGAGCTGTATGGATGCTGGATTTGAGTCAGTAGGTCAGAGCATGTCATGTGACATCTATCTCTTTATAAGTGACATTATTTCACAATGATTACAAGCTCATGTTTCATTGAATGTAAAACCCTGAACACCAAAATTAGAGTATTAGTAAGACTAAGGTAACCTCAGCCCTCCAGATTGCTATAATAATATTCAACTGGAGTCTGCCTTCAGTGTGTTACACTCAGTCACGGTTACTGATTTCTGGCCTCAGACTTTGTGCACAGCTTGCAGTGGGTGCTGGGTCCGTACGAACGTGAGCAGCAGAATGTGATCCTGTGCTCCATCTAGAAATGCTCTATTCCATTAAGTCGATGTGCCATCAGTTGTTTGATGTACCATCACTTTGTGCATTACTAAGAAGGAGTAAAAACTGCTGTCAGTTGAAGTGAGTCAGCGCTTCAGAGGTGTTAAGTGTGGGCGGAAATGTGCATCTTAGAATTAATGAAATGTGGTGTGCATTGGAATGTAAGCAAAAATTTGGCTTAATGCACAGAGTAGCATAATTAAAGTCCCAATCATAGTATTTTCCAACCTTCCTACTACAGCTTTCACATAACCCAGATAAATATTAAGTGTTGGGATAAAAGCTCCATATATATAGTTGATCTTGAATTCAACAGTTCCCAGAAACTTGGCTGGATTTATTCTGTACAAAGATATTCTTCATAGAATCTTCTACATGTTTTTTAGTTATACAGTAAATTCAAATTAATATCATTTGGGGCATAATTGGCAATATTTATTAAAGCCTTAAGAGATTTCATTCTTTGATCCTTTGGTCCATGGCTGATATGTGTAGTACAAGGAAGTAATACTGAATGTAGAAAACCACTATGCACTTAAATATTCATGGCAGCTTTATTTATTCTAGTAAAATTCAGTAGCAGTCCAAATGCCCAATACTAGGAAATAGCCACTGACTTAGCAACTCTTAAAATCATATTTGTGCCCTGACTCAGTTGGTTGGAGCGTCATTCTCCTGTATACCAAAAGGCTGTGCATACAATAGGCAACCAATCAATGTCTCTCCCTCTCTCAAAAAAAAAAAATAATAAATGTATCCTCTGGTGAGGATTTAAAAAAGAAAATTGTATTTTTGAAGAGTTTGCAACATAAGCGTTTATGTGCAAAGAATAAGTGGTAGACACAGCATGTGAAGCATGCACCTATTAAATAACATGAAACATGCATAACAAAAAAAAAAGATTACCAAGCTATCAATGTTTGATTGATTGAGTAGTAAGGTATGAATTTTAAAAAATATTTTCCTGCTTTCTGCATTTTCCAAATATACTAGAATAGTATATATTTATTCTAATTGAAAAAAAAAGCAAGGTGAATTTAAACACATACCCAGGATTTGATTCTTGGTTGCTCTAACTTGGACAGTTTCCATACTCATTTTGTCACTTCCTTTGAACCAGTTTGACTTTTCCCCAAAGGGTTTAAGTCTCTGATGATTCTGTCTTGGCCTGTGTTTTATGTCCTTCTCCAGCCCTCAGGCTTCTCTCCATGTTGCCTTCCCAGAACCCACAGTTCCATTCAGTAAAGTGTATATGCCAGTCTTGCCCAGTGTAAGGCACATTCACACCCCCTGTCTGCCTGGGTGGATGAATGGTAGTTCATAGCTAGAGAGATGGGGATTGAGGCCATTGATTCTGGCTCAGATCTTCAAGAGGATAACTTCTTTTACAGATGGGGAAGGATTTGTGTGTTTCTTGGGTATGTTAGAATTGCATGTGTATGAGGGACATGAGACATTGGGGAAATGGGCATACCATGTGGAGGGTCTTTAGTGCCGTCCAAGTTCACCAACAAATCAAGTAGTAGGTGTAAGCATGGAACCTGCCCGGCAAAGAATCTAGGCAGAGTTCCTGAGCCTTTTCCTATGTGCCACTAATAGACAGATGTTATTGCTGACAAGTCGCCATAGCTTTTCTTGCTCATTGGCTGACGTGGTAGCTGATGATGTGCCTCCTTTTTCCTTGTTTCATCCCTGTTCAGGCTCCTTGGGTGCCTTCCATGCATTGTTTCTGCCACTGCCTGGGCTCTCCTATGTTATTTATCACTAATAGCATCATTTCCCTGAAAATACCTGTATTTGTCAGTGTTCCAAAGGCTTCTGTGCTATCATTACAGAGAAAATAGTTGAGTTGCAGGAAGGGAAGTAATAAATGTGGTCCTGAGCACTCTCTGAGAGCGCTACACCACAGAGCTCAACAGCTGTAGCAAACTTCTGAAACAGTGCGTATGATCAAGGCAAAAGGAGGAGCCTCTGGGAAGGTGCACAGAAATGGGCTGCTGCATGCTCCGTTGTACGCTCTAACCTTCCGTCCTTGGGGTTGTCGGAGTTGGAGTCATTTCCACGCGTTTTTGTGCTGTGTAACAACTTCCTTCTACCACTGCATATGTATTACTAATAAAATATTCCTTTTAAAATTTTAGCTCATTCTCTATGGCTTATGATGATTCCAAAAGTTACAACTAAGAACATCATAGTCTTTGTTTAAAATGTACCTGTGTTCTTGTTCTGTCTTATGCTCACTTATTAACTTGAAGTTACATGTGTGGTTTTTGTTATTTTAAGGCACTCAACCAGAATGCTGAACTAAGGAGTCGGTTGAGCAGAATACATTCAGAATCTATTATTTGTGATCAGGTTGTCAGTGTAAATATTATTCCTAGCCCTGATGAGGTAAGACTCATTTTTAATAGATGTAGACTACTTATTTTATAGCATCTAAATCTACTGCATATTTTTGTTTATTTTTATATTTTTGTTCCTTCGCTGTTATTAAGATTCCTGGTATGAATATTTGTGTTGCAGACCACTCGCTGTTCTTTGGAGTAAAGGATATACATGAGCTTGATATCGTTTCTTCTTGGTGATCAGGGTCTATTTTTATCTTTCCTGTGTTCACCAGATGCCACTGAATATTTAGTTTACATATACACCAACTTGTGAATTTTCTGTCTCAGTCTTCATTTGAAATGTTCATATTATGAACATTTAGCTGAGAAAATGTTAAATAAAAGTTTTCTTAAAGTTTATTTTACAAGTCCTGCTCAGCTGGTATGGCTCAGTGGATTGAGTGTGGGCCTGTGAACCAAAGGGTTGCCAGTTCAATTCCCAATCAGCACACATGCCTGGGTTGCAGGCCAGATCAGGTCCCCAGTAGGGGGTGTGCCAGAGGCAGCCACACATTGATGTTTCTCTCCTTCTTTCTCCTGCCCTTTCCCTCTGTCTAAAATAAATAAATAAAAATAGAAAAAAAAAATAAAATGAAAGTCCTATGCAAGGAGTCATCTGACCTTTCTAAGATAATAATAATAATGATGGGGCTACAGCTACCACTGATGATGATAATAATTAATAGCTAACATTTGTCACGTGAATGCTTATTATGTGTTGGGTGTTGTGCTAACTCCCTTACATGCGGTTATCTCATCTGACACTCCCAGCGACCCTCTGAGGTTGGTGCTACTGTTTTTCCATTTTTCAGAAGAATTTTTGAAGAAGTGGTAATAGGATAGGAGAACATTCCATGTTTAGGTTGAAGTTAGGTGTATAATTTGTTTTATAACCCTTTATAAACGTATTATTTTAGCACCATGAGAATTAACACTTTTCAACAGTAATATTAGGGCTTTAAATAGAGTGCTACATATAGCAAGGTGAGAGTTTTAAGTAATACTAAGGTCATATTTGCACCCAAAACACATTTTACCCGAAACCTACAGGTGCAACTGTTCTACCATCTAACTGCTTAGATCAACCGTCTAAGGTGGCTTCCCCGTGATTCGAGCTGCCCACCATCTGTCCATTCCCCTGCCTGGGTCCCTTGATCTCTAATGACGGACAGCAATGCTTACTCAGCTGCCCGGGATCTAGAAGTATTTCTAAAACTTTGTCATTCAAATATTAGTTAACAGTCTTGGCCTGAAGCTTTTTTCAACCTGAAATGTGTACTAGAAATGTGTATTCTATATATATAGATTATATATACGTAGTTCTCTATATATGTAGTTCTCTTACATATTTTTCATATTAAAACTGAAATAGCTTCCTGGAGACCCATGTTTATCACTTGCTGGACAAAAAATAGAGTTTGAAACAAGGTTTAACTGCCTTTTAGATGCTTTAGATGCATTGGAAGGAAATTTATGCAGTTGTCATTACTGAGTTGCAAGTGAATGTTGCTTGTGGTCACAACTCTTTTAACATCTGGTGTGAAATTCTTCAGAAATCTGGCTAGCACGTCGTGGTCTAATTTGAACAAATAGCTATTTTTCACACCAATAATGACCACGCCATATGCTCATGCTTCTCTCTCCTGTAGGCTGGTGAGCAAATCCACGTCAGTCTCCCCCTGTCACAGCAAGTCGCAAATGAGAGCCGCCTCTCCATGTCAGAGTCCGTGTCTGAGTTCTTTGATGCCCAAGAGGTGCTCCTCTCAGCAAGCTCGTCCGAGAACGAGGTGAGCTTCCTTGATCTGTCAATCCCAGCTGCTTCTGACTGTGAGTCGGGTTTAAGGGAAGTAAGACTGTGGAACTTTTTATAACGTCAGCGTCAGATAGCCACATTGTCACAAAGCCAAAAGCATGCAAACTATGTTGGTTCCCATTTACTGAGTACCTAGCACTTATGAACATCAGCTGATGACTCTTGACCTGATGAATAATAGGAAAAAAATCAAGCATTTATTCTGATTCTCCTGTACGATTTATATTTCAGGGTAACAAAATAGTGGATGCCAGAGTCTTTTGTACAAGGAAACTAGCTAATAAATGTAGAAAGAATGAGAGAATTTGAAAATCATCATTCATGCTTGGGGGTGTATGTGCACACATTCATCAGTGTGTGCATATTACATAATATACGTGTGTGTGTGTGTGTGTGTGTGTGTGTGTGTGTGTCTTTGCCAGAGACATGAATTTGAAGGATAATGTCTAGCATATCTAGCTGGGTAATTATAATTTTTAGGTTACCACTGCCTGTCATAAAAGCTTTATTTGATTACTTTTCATGCTCATGAGTCTTGGCAAGGTCTTAGAAACAAGGAATCTCTTATTTGGTCAGGTTGCAGAAATGTATTTGTTTACTGCAATTCAGTCAAAAAAAAAAGTAGGCTTTTTTTTTTAAATGAAAGAAACTGCCAAAGCTCTTCCCACACAGTTAATTAGGAATTTTGTCATTTGAGATTGCAAATCTGTACTGCATTTTGACAAAAAGGAAACAAAATAGTTGCTAAATGTTATTTTTATATGCACAGAAAATAGGTTGGGAGGAAACATCCTGACAGTCGGTGTAGTTGTTTCTGGATGTTTGGAATTATGAGTGATTTTAGAAACATAAGTGGAAAGAGAAGGAAATAATAAACACATGTCACTTTTATAATAGAGAAAAGGTAAAATAGAATTCCTAAATCAGGCACTAAATTTGTTACCACACCGAGCCACGCACCTGACTCTCAAATCCCCAGTCATGCATTAACAGAGTCACAGGCTCCTGTTCACAAGCCAGAGTACTCATTTAATTATTCATAATGATAATTGATGCTATCAGATAGACAAAATAATCATGCTTGGTAATTAGTGTCTCTTTCCCTGAAGGCAAACCTGCATGGGAAGCCTAATTGTAGTCAGGAGGTGGTTTGGCAAGCAAGGAGAGAATGGGAGCAGGAGAAGTGAGCTGAGGGAACTCGAGGCCGGGCCGGGGGCCCAGGGTATAATCGCTTCAGCCTTTTATCTCCGTTACCGGATGCTCTGCCTCGTGGGTGGGATGTTTGTGTCTGTGAGCCAGTCTCTGCACCCTGGGACCACCATGCTGGAGGCGTGCTCCCAGCATTTTCTTTTCTGACTCTTCTTTTTCTGAGCTCCATTGCTAACCAGTCCTTCATCCTTCAATCAGGCTACTGTCAAACTTGACTCTGCATCATCTGGGCTCTGACCCACCATGTGGTGGCTATAGCTCATCTCTTAGAAAGCAACCTTATTTTCATTTCCAAGTTTTGGGGCATACCCAACTAGGAGTCCAGTTGCCACTTGCACCAGACACTAGCAATGCAGAAATGAAGAGGACATGGAGCAGGTTATTGCGCAAGTCTAAGCATTCTGGTGGTGCCACCCCCAGGGGAAGAGTGAACCTAGTGGCCGAGGGAGGGACAGAGGAGTAGAGGAGAGATGGGCATGGGGATGATTGTTCACTTTGAGACATTGTGAGTTCACCAGACTTCTCAGTGGCGTTATCTGGCCAACAGATGGCTAAACAAGCCTAAAGCTCAAACAGAGAGCAGTTGTGAAGAGAGAGCAAGAGTGGGCCAGGACCCACATAACCAGATGGCAGAGAGACACTGCCACCTGGGTGCTCTACAGAACCTCTAATTCAGCGTGTCGCAAAAGAGAAATCAATAAACCTCTTACACACATGTGCACACACCAAAGAGAAACACAAATGTGCCCAAACTTCTCATATTTCTTATCTAAGTGCTCTTCTCCCCCAGTGTTCACATCACATACCTGGGTACTTTGCTCCACTCCTCTGCCTACATTGAGTCATCATCAGGTTCTATAACTTGTCAGCTACATCCTCTCAGAGATGCACATTTTCCTGCAGCCTCACTGCCGCTACCCGGTTCAGCCCTCCATCATCTCCCCACTTAGGTTGCTCAGTCAATCCCCATAACTGGTTTTCCTGCCTCCCTTCTTGCCCCTCTAATCCATTTTTCACTGGGCAACACAGTTAATCTTTCTAAAATGCAAATCTGATCATGTTCCTAGTCCCCAGTGTCCTTAGAGTAACAATCTAAACCCCTTAGCTGTCGTACAAAGTCCCATCCACACAGCTGTCCACTCTCAGCGGCAGCCTCCTGCAACCTCTGTGCTTGCAGAGGCCTCCAGTGGCCAAAACAGTGATTCCTGACATTGTCAATTCACCAGGTCCTCCAACCACCCTGGAAAAAACTGCACCCTTTCCTCTTCCCTGTGCCTGTATTTTCATAAAATAGCCTTTTACTTAAAACTTCTCCCTTTATCACAGCACTCAGTCTTCAGTGTCTGAAGAGGCTAGACCAGGAGATAAACCCCAGTGACAGGCACCACGAGGGTCTCAGAGCCATCCCTCCCTTGGGCTAAGGCTGTGACTGAGTCAACCCCACCTGCTGAGTCTCTGAGTTCCCTTGTGATCAGATCCCTCTAGAGGGCTCCTCAGGTCTTCACACCAGCAGACTTGGCAAGCCCACCTGGCTAGCTTACTTCCAGGTGGGACTCCTAGCGGCAGCCGCAGAGTAGGACCAAGCTGCATGTTCTCAGTACAGCTGCCAAAGGAGGTCGGGCCTCTGCACTTGCCTCCCACCCTGGCTGAAACGTCTCCCAGAGAGCCACGTGTTCAAATCCCTCACTCCCTTCAGTCCCCTACTCAAAAGTCACTGTCAGAGGAGCCCATTCAGCTGCCCTCCCTGGCAGAGCCACCATTTCTTCCTCTCCCCGACCTTCCATATCCCTCTTCTCGCCTTATTTTGTTTCCTTAATGCTTACCACTGTTTAACAAAATGTACGTTTCAGATATTTCACTTGTTTGCTGTGTGCTCCCCCCACTGGAATGTAACTTTCACAAGGAGCAGGTTTCCCCACTGTGTCCCCAGCCCTAGAGCAATCTGGTGAGCCCAGAGCAGGTGGTCCACAAGCGTTTGCTAACTGAATGAAGGGAGGGATGCTTCAAGCACCCTAACACATGATTAATCTGGGAAGCATCTGACCATTAGCTGTATTACATTGACATTTTCCATAGCTGAGAAAGAAATGTATATGCTATCTTACCAGGGCACCTGAATTCTTTTCTTTAAAAATGTTCTTGATTCCAGAGAGATCTACTCCTTCCTCTGCTTTTACTGAGTTTTGCAATGCTACATGCCTGGTTGCATTTAGGAAGAAATATTTCCTGAACTCTTTTGAATCTCTAAGCCCCTAAAGAGAAATATTTGGCCCCAGGACTTTTTGACCATGGGGTAGAAAATGAATATGTATTTACAGTTCTATTATAGTACTGCAAGCCTTGACTTGATAGATAGATAGATAGACAGATAGATAGACAGACAGATAAATAGATAGATAGAAAGAAAGAATGTGAGTGGACCAGACTTCCGCCAACCTGAGCTACTGCTCACACATGTCATAATGTAGATCTTACAGGGGACTCACTGCCGTGGTAGAATTCTTTTAGAGTCCACATGGACTGTTCTTCATGGATGTGGATATTGGGCCGTTTCCATCACTTACTAGTTTGAGGGAGATTAGAAATTGAAGAGGAATAGACTCTTTGTAGCTTTTTCTCACAAAAACATGTTTTCTCAACAAACACTCAACCAGTAAACATGCGTGCAGCATGAATTTGGTTTGGGTAGTTATTTTTTCTCCTCTCACATAATTGTGTGCCATTAGCTTTTTTTCAGAGAAACCACGTGGAAAAGTTTCATTTACTGTTTTTCTATCAGGCGTAAGAGGGTGGTTCTCATGAGCCTAGTGGTGGAAGCTTCATCTCTGTTGCCGTCAACGGGAACGGAGCTGAAGCCAGCTGTGTTGGGAAACCACAAATCAGGAAAAGACTGCATTCTCAGTGGGCTGTCTTTATAGACTTGCCCAGTGTGCAGAGGCAAAACCACCATTTATACATGCAGTTATTCTGTCCATCACTCTGTTCTTCCTCAGTGGTGAGCTTTTCCCAACTCTAATTTTTTAAATATCAGCAATAAATACAGAAACCCTAAGGGCAAAGACTTACTGTTTTTATTACATACAAATTTAGAACTTTTATGTGGCAAAACAAATTGGCACAAATAATGTTAAAAAGTAAATTGCAAACTAATAAAAAAAATACAGGCTATACGACAAACTGAAAAATGTGTGAAATATAAGAAAAACTAACAAAAATGAAATTCAAACTTTAAAAAGAGATCTTTTATTTATGATAGGTAGATGGATGCTGAAGAGGTTGCTAATGTGTACTGCTGGCCTGGGCGTGGAGAGGTGGACGCTCTCGTGCACTGCTGGTGGGGACAGTTGCACTCAGTCTTTCAGCAGAACAATTGGGCAACATAGCACTAAAGCCTAGAAGTGACCCATTTGACCCAGCAATTTCACCTCCAGAAATAATAACTGTTAAAGACATTGCCGGACAGCCTCACAGAAATGTATTACAAGGATGTTCATCCAAGTATTATCTATAGTAATAAAAATTTGGAAGTAGCTTAAATGCTGCTTCAGTTCCCTGTGTCATAACTGTCTAATGAGGTACATTGTCACACCAAGTAAAGATCCCGGACTATATTTATTAGAATATATTCAGAGCATTATCACATAATACGTAAACTGACTTTTTTCATGTATCAATATGTTTGTATTGGCATTTCGAAATTGGAGGTAATACTCACCAAATGTTAAAAGTGTTGTTGTTTTTTAGATGGTGGGATTATGGGTGATTTTCATAAAATCTGTTTACTCTCATGTAATTTCTAATTTTTTACAGTAAGAATGTTTTTCTGCTTCAGCACCCCCCTCCACCCAGCCCACCGCCTCACTTTCATAGTCATTCCCCTCCCGGTTGTCCATGTCCACCTTAATTTAAAAGAACAAATACAGAAATGTACTATTTTGAACGAAAGTCAAGCTCCTTGCTAAATGGTCATGCCAGGTGATGCAGGACCTGTGTCTGCTTTTGTGGCTTCTGCAGCTCACTCTAAGTAGTGAAGTGATTACCAGCTGATTAAAAATAAGTAACCGGAAAATCTCTATCTCCACGGGAGAGTCTGAGCCATGGTGCGGGTCCCCCTGGATGCCACTTTCTCTCACAGGACCAGTTGCTCATACCCCAGTAGGGGCCCCAGAGGACCTGTGATGTGTATGTTGTGATTATGAAATGCTTACATGTAAGATTAGAAGATGTTCAGGGTATGCAGGAAATAAATCTTCTCAAAAACAGGCATGTAAACCAACAAAAAGAAAATCAATGCTTTATTTAACATTTACAATTTTTAAAAATCAAGCATGAGAATCATGTAATGCATAGAAATTCTAAATACTATTTTTGTATTGTTTATTCTATTTCAGTTGTCCCAATTTTTTTCCCTTTGGCCCCCTCCACCCAGCCCACAGTCAGTCCCCTCTCTGTTGTCCATGTCTATGGGTCATTCATACATGTTTTTAGACTAGTCCTTTCCCCTTCCTTCCACCATTCTCTCTCTCCCTCCTCTCCTCCTACAAATACCAGTCTGTTCCATTTTTCCATGTCTCTGGTTATATTTCTCTCATTAGTTTATTTTGTTCATTAGTTTCCAGTTATAAATGAGGTCACATGGCATTTGTCTTTCACTGACTGGCTTATTTCACTTGGCATAATAGTCTCCAAATCCATCCATGCTGATATGAAAGTTAGGAGTTCCTTCTTTCTTTCTGCTGTGTAATATTCCATTGTGTAAATGTACCACAGTTTTTTGATCCACTCATCTATTGTTGAACACTTGAGCTGTTTCCAACACTTGACTATTGTAAATTGCACTGCTATGAACATTGGTGTGCATAGGTTCTTTTGAATTGGCGTTTCAGGATTCTTAGGTTTTTTTCCCAGCAGTGGAATTGCTGGGTCATAAGGTAGTTCCATTTTTAATTTTTGAAGAAATTCCATACTATTTTCCACAGTGGCTGCACCATTCTGCATTCCCACCAGTAGTGCACTGGGGTTCCCTTTTCTCCACATCCTCACCAACACTTGCTTTTTGTTTTGGGCAGTTGTGTGTTTATTTTCATTTGTATCCAGATACATTTTTTATTTCTTTCTTGATCTTATTTTTAACCCATTCATTATTTAATAATGTTATTCATTCTCCATGTATCCGAATGTTTTTGAGTTTTTTCCTTGAGATTGGTTTCCAGTTTCTAGCCATTGTCATCTGAGAAGATGTTCAATATGATTTCAGTTTTCTTGAATTTGCTAAGGCTTGTGTTGTGTCCTATCATGTGGTCTGTCTTTGAAAATAATCCATGTGCATTTGAAAAGAATATATACTTTGCTCCTTCGGAGTGAAATTTTCTGTAAGTATCAGTTAAGGCCATATGAACACTGTACATGTGAACAACACTGTACAGTGTTGTTCAGTGCCACCATATCCTTGTATGTTGGTTTGGAAGATCCATCCATTGTTGATAGTGGGGTGTTAAAATCCCCTATGATGACTGTATTACTGTCAATCTCCTTCTTAACGTCCTTCAAGATTTTCCCTGAGTGCATATATGTTGACAATGGTTATATACTCTTGTTAGACCACTCCTTTAAGTATTATGTAGTGACCTCCTTTGTCTCTTGTTATGACCTTTGCTTTGAAGCCTATAGTCTGATACAAGTATTGCTACCCCCTTTTTTTCATGTCCATTTTCTTGGAATATATTTTCCATCCCTTCACTTTCAACCTATGTAAATCTTTTGTTCTGAGGTGGGTCTCTGGTAGACAACATATATGCAGATTATGTTTTCTTATCCACCCAGCTACCCTATGCCTTTTGATTGGAGCATTAAATTCATTTACATTCAAGGTTATTATTGATACATATTTGTTCATTGCCATTTTTTTCCTTTGTATCTGTGTGTGTGTGTGTCTCTCTCTCTCTTTTTCTCCCCTTCTTAAAGTAGTCCCTATAGCAACTCTTGCAGTGCTGGCTTGGCGGAGATGTACTCTTTTAGCCTTCTTTTGTCTAAGGAAGTTATTTATTTCACCTTCCATTTTAAATGAGACCCTTGATGGATACAGTCATCTTGGTTGCAGGTCCTTGCTTTTCATTACTGGGAATATGTCATGCCAATCCCTTCTGGCTTGTACTGTTTCTGTTGAGAAATCAGCTGACAGTCTTATCGGAGCTCCTTTGTATGTTACTAGCTGTTTCTCTCTTGCTGCCTTTAAGATTCTCTCTTTGTCTTTAAATATTGTCATTTTAATTATGATGTGCCTTAGAGTGGACCTCTTTGAATTCACATTGATTGGGACCCTCTGTGCTTCCTGAACTTGTACAACTTTTCCCCTCACCAAGTTAGGGAAGTTTTCTGTTGTTATATTTTCAAACAAGTTTTCTATCCCTTTCTCTTTTCTTCTCCTTCTGGAATCCCTATGATATGAATGTTGTTATGTTTCATGTTGTTCCAAAGCTCCCTTGAACTGTCCTCCTTCTTTTAGAGTCTTATTTTTGTCTTGTTTTGTTGCTCTGAGTGGGTGTTTTTTCTACTTTGTCTTCCATCTCACTGATTCAGTCCTCTGCTTCTTCTAGCCTGCTTATAATTCCTTCTAGTATATTCTTCACTTCCCTCTGGTTCTTATTCATAGTTTCTATATTCTTTTTCATGCTACTCTGGTTCCCACTAAATTCTGTGTAGCTCCCATAAAGTTAGTTGTAGTTCTCAATGAGTTGTTTGAGCATCCTTATAACCATTATTTTGAACTCTGTCTCTGATAGATTGCTTGCCTCGGTTTCATTTAGCTCTTTATCTGGGGATTCCTCCTTTCCTTTATGTTGGAGGTTGTTTCATTGTCTCCCCATTTTAGGTTACTCTTTTGTTTGTTTTTGCATCCCAGTTTGCTCTGCTTTGACTGCCAGTCTTTGTGGGGTGGCCTTCTGTGGTAGCAGTTCTGTGGGACTCAGTGGTGCAGTCTCTTCGATCTCCTGATCTGGATGCTCTAGGGATGCCTTTATTCAGTTTATGTGGGCTCTATCGTTGTACTTGGGCTTTGATTATTGATGGCTTATTCATTGGTGGGGTCTCTCCTCTGGCTGGCTGACCAAGTCACAACCCCCACCATGTCTTGTATGCTGTTGTACAGGTGCTGGCAGAACAGAGCAAAACTACCCATAAAACCAAACCCACACCAGCAAAAATACCCCCTTATCACATGAGCAATGTCAGTGGCAAATGAGCAAAGATTAATAAAGGTGGGAAGAGATTAAGAATACTATAAGATAGGAAAAAAGAATATGAGATGACTAAAGGAAAGAAAAATGATTTCAAGAAGGATAAGGGAGGAGAAATAATAAGAGTAGGGAATGGAATCAAGGTGAAGAAAGGGAGAAAATAAAATTTAAAACATAAGTAAAAACAGGAAGGGTGGTGGCAAAATAGAGTAAGAAAAGGGAAGAGTATAATTGAGGCATGTAATAAAATTTTTAAAAATAATGAACCAATAGGAACACAATCGAAGAAAAACAACAGGATCAATAATGACAGATGAACAAAGATTAATAAAGGTGGAAAGAGAATAAGAATATTAACAGAAAGAGAAAAGAGACTATAAGATGTCTGCAGTAAATAAAAATGATTTTGAGAAGATAGAGGGAGGAAAAACGATAAAAGTAAGGAATAGAATCCAGGCTAAGATGGAGTAAGACAGGGGGAATCTCATAGTAATCTATGAGATTTGAATTAAAAAAAATAGTGAACAGATAGGAATAAAATTGAAGAAAAACAGCAATAACTGCAGTATCCACACCAAACAAGCAGTGATTAATAAAGGCAGAAAGAAAATAAGGACATTATAAGAAAGAGAAAAAGAATGTGAGCTGATATAAAGGGGAAAAGTGATTTTGAGAGGATAGAGGGAAGAGAAATAGTAAGAGTAAGGAATAGGAACAAGGCGTTGAAAGGGGGAAAATAAATTTTAAAGTGAAAATAAGAAAGGACAGGAAGAAGGCAAAATGAAGTAAGACAAGAGAAGGATGCCATGTGAGATTTAAAATAAAAATACAATGAAAAATATAAATAAAAGACAAAGTTGTGAATTAGTTGGAATATAATTGAAGAAAAAGAAAAATGTGAAAAGGCCATGCAGGAGAAAAAATAAAACAAATCTTGAAGAAGAAGGAGTGGAATTCCTCTCAGCAGAGTTTGGTGTTTGCCTTCTGTCTTCTTCTGGAGCTGCCTCTGGCTTTTTGTTAGCTCAGGCTCCAGGGGTGGGCCGTTCAACTTCTGGCAGCACCTCCACCTGCCTCCAGAGGGGGCTTCTACTGTGATCAGGAGGGTGGGACTCCTGGGTCTCCCCTGGGAGGCGCTGTTCAGTCTTCTGGGAAAATTGTGTGTGTGTTCCTCTGCCCCTGCACCACCCGTCTTGGTCTGTCCCAGCTTATTTCCAATAATGTATAGTTTCTCCTGAATCTGCTGTCCATTTCAAGGGAGGGGCCAATCTGTGTAAGAGGGTCAGCTCTTTCCTGCTTGAGGCTGATGGCAGCTCTGTGTGTGAGCCAAGGCCGGACCCTCATGCCCTCTTGCTGCACCGATGTCTGGTCTCCCTGCCTTGCTGCCTCTGTGCATGGGGCCCTCGGAACCAGTGTATTTTGTCTCACTGAGAGAAGGATGAAGAATGTTTGGGTTTTATATGCAGAAAAAATACAGCACTGTTTTCATTCTGAAGAAAGTAAATAAGTAGCAACAGCTTTCCTGCCTGCAGTGGTTTTTCCCATTCCTCTGAATGGCTCTACTGTCCTCCTCTGTTTCCTTATCTGCTCCATTTCTGATTCCCCTGAACACGTATATTGCCCCTTAATTTTTCCTGATACAAAATTTGGTTTCGTTTTAGTGTCATGTTTTTCTCATGTAGAGTGGCTGAATTCTTGACTTCTTCTTGTCTCTAAATCTTCCTCCCCCACTCCTAAATATCTGACAAATTTTATTCATTACACTTCCAATGTGGCTCCCAGAGCAGCCTTATCTCCAGACCCTCATGGTGGCCATGGTAATCTAAGCTGCCCATATTTTTCCTAGATCTATACAATGTCCTGCTCTCTGGCCTCCCTAGGGCAAGCTGTCAAGTTTCTTTCTGAAACTAAATATGTCTCTCTTACTCCCTGTCATTGAATGACTCATAAGACTATATGTGAACCTTTGTGTTGGCATGAACCTTTGTGTTGTCCTTCCCAGTTGGACCCCCTTCTTGTTTTCCCACCTGCGACAGCCACTCAACTTCTTTGCATGCCTACAGTAAATGTTTCTCCCGTGGTCCTTGCCTTACCACACTCTCTCTTCTTCCTGTGCTTTGCCCCCTTCCAGCAACTTTTCCAACGCCCACTTCAAATACTGTTTCCTCTGGGCAACCTCTTCTGATTCCTCTGGGGAAAGCCACAGCGCCTCCTCTTTTGTGCATTCTTTCTCCACTGCACTAAAGCACTTCTAGCCTGCCACCCCAGCTAAGACAGGGAGCTGCTTGTGTTGAGCAATGCTGCATTCTGGCTCATGGAAGACCCTCAGGTGTTCGTGGCACATGTGTCAGATGCATTTCCCACTATGAAATAGTTCTGCTGTTCATTTGAGTGACATCTTGTGTTTAATCGATTTCTGAACTTTTAATGTGGAATAAGAATTGTGATCCTTTCTGTTCTTTCTTTCTTAGGCTTCAGACGACGAGTCTTACATCAGTGATGTGAGTGATAATATCTCTGAAGACAACACCAGTGTCGCAGACAACATTTCTCGGCAAAGTATGCATCCTTTGAGCTTCCAGGTTGTTCTCCCTCCATGCCAAATTACAAAGCTGGTGTTTCAACGAACAATTACTCCCCCCCTTCACTGATTGTTCCTTTTGCAGCTGATTGTTCAGTAGATTTTGTATTTGTATAATCTGTTGAAGTAAATGCTTATGAAGGGTTTTATTTCTTGCTTAGACCAAAAGTTTGGGTCCTTATTGAAAATATTTAACTTTTAAAATATGACTTGTGTTTTCTTCTTCTTCTTTTTTTTTTTTTGCTTCCTCCCCAAACTCATTTTGTTTTTTCTTGGATATTTTAGCATATATAACACCCTGTTTGAAGAACTATACACTAGTATTTCATGCATTTAACAGCAACCTTGTAATGAAATAATTCCACTCATTCTTGAGGGAGAATAATAAAGGTTGAAGAAATGTATCACAATCAGAATTATTTGAAAGGGGAATTTCCCTCCTGGGTTTTATGAATTCAGAGAAGCAAAGTATCTTTCGTTGTGATTCTCGTCTTTCTGTTGCTTCCAGTCTTGAATGGGGAGCTTACAGGAGGAGCCTTCCGAAATGGACGTCGAACATGCCTGCCAGCTCCCTGTCCAGACACCAGTAACATTAACCTGTGGAATATCTTGAGGAACAACATTGGTAAAGACCTGTCTAAAGTCTCTATGCCCGTGGAGCTGAACGAGCCACTCAACACTCTGCAGCATCTCTGCGAGGAAATGGAATACAGTGAGCTTCTGGACAAGGCTTCGGAAACCGATGACCCCTATGAGCGCATGGTAATACACAACAGAGCAGTGCTCTGCGGGGGTTTGTCAACCGTAGGCCCGAGCTAAGGCAGAAGTCATTATGATGGCACAGCTGGTTTTTGCATAACATTTTCCCTGCATAGGTAAGGGAGGAATTGGTCCTTTTGCATCAAGTCTACTAGAAAATACACACTTTATGACTTATGCTTGGTTCAGAGTGTTTCTGCAATTAGGATGTAAAGG
Source organism: Phyllostomus hastatus (assembly GCF_019186645.2). Classification (NCBI taxonomy): domain Eukaryota; kingdom Metazoa; phylum Chordata; class Mammalia; order Chiroptera; family Phyllostomidae; genus Phyllostomus; species Phyllostomus hastatus. The sequence goes on along the minus strand of NW_025333498.1, from coordinate 13,502,413 downwards.
TGTCACTCTTCTTAGAGGTTGAAGACATGCCTAGCCTTGCTGTATTAACTTTTCCTGAAGGCTAAGAGAGCCCATTTGCTTGGGAACTTAGGTCTGACAGCGTGACCTCCAGGTTGTGCTGTGCCCTAGCCTCTATTCCACCTGACTGTTGGAAACTTGACTTTCCCTCAGGAAAGCACCAGCAGCCACAACCCTTCTGCATACGGCACTACGGTTGTGCAAACGACATAACCTATAACTGGGTTTCAGAAACTTTGAACTTGTGATACTCAGGAAATTGAGTGGATAAATGAATGAAACATACTTGGCCTTGATTGTCTGCTGGTTTCTGTGAGAGGAGTTTAACCTCATTTTCACTTACCTTTATCCCCCCATGAGTTTATGAAGAGTCTCTGCAAATAATAGAAAATGCAAATACCATTCAGTCAGCACCCCTTGACAGGGACGTGTAAATTCTAGGGGAACAAGGGACAAACAGATCTGGAAGTAGTCCCTCCTATATTATTTTCCTTTCTTAAATGTTTTAACAGGTTCTTATTGCTGCATTTGCAGTTTCAGGATATTGCTCCACCTATTTCAGAGCAGGAAGTAAGCCATTCAACCCTGTCCTTGGGGAGACTTATGAATGCATTAGAGAGGACAAGGGATTCCGCTTTTTCTCAGAGCAGGTGAGTCCCACTGCACTTGGTGCTGTTTCTTTGCAGGCGCCTCTGCCATCTTCATGATGCAAATAGATTTGTAAAACTCTGTTTGGGCAGGTCATGGTACCAGTTAACAAACAACTCGGTGTATCTATATAATTGCTCCCTACAAATATAGATTAGTTCTCTGTGTTTAAACATGAAGTCTTACAAGTTAAAGATTCATTAATCTACTGGTACATGTTGAGAATAGTTCACTAATAGAGATGGATGTGCTGAATGCTTTTTATTTGGTGGTAGCCAAAATAAGTTGTTTATTGATTTATTGAAATTTTAATACTGATGTCATTGCTTTCTATTTTGTCTTTAATTACCAGGTTAGCCATCATCCACCCATTTCTGCCTGTCACTGTGAATCCAAGAATTTTGTGTTTTGGCAAGGTTTGTTTTTCAATTACAACCTAAAAATCCAATGGATTATCTTATGAAACAGTTTCTCGTTTCCAAAAATTGCATTGTACTCAGTTTACATTTCCACCTTTGGCACTTAGAGAACTTTTATAATTGGTGCAGAGTTCAGTTGGAGAAATTAGGTTTCCTGGTTTAAATTTTAAACCATGTTATCTGGGAGGGGAAGAGATGCTTTAGGAAGCAGGCCCTGTGGAACAGCAGGGCTCCCTGCTGACTGTGCCCACTTGGAGCTATCACTCCGCCTCATTGTGCCTCCTTGTCTGTATCTATAACGTGGGGATTTCACCTGCTGCCCTCTTGCTTCCCGAGGGTGTGCAAGTACCTCTTGCTCCTGAAGGAAGGCTCCACAGCACATCATCCGTGGTCACGTCTATTAAATATATAAATATTTCAGTGGTTTCTGGTCTTTAACTCATTGAGGCGTTTGGATTGAAGTCTGTTTTATCAATGCCCATTGTTCAGTCAGAATGTTACAAACTTCCCTAAAATAAAGTGTTTCCAAATCCCTTTCAAAAGTATATGTAATATTAAGTATGAATAGTGTCTCTATGTGTGGAAGGGTGCTTCATTCTTATATGCACTTCCTCACCTCGAAAACAGTGATAGAACACTAGAACTGCACTTTGTTACAAAATAAGGAAATAAATCATGTCTTGGTCAGAAACTTTGTGGAGGCAACAAACACTAAGCTCCCTTAGTTCATTAAAATAGGTCCAGGTGGTTTTTACTAATGCATGGATAAATCCGGGTTTCCTCAGGGGAAGCACAGGTGAGGTGCAGTGCGGGGCCTGGGCCGCCTCTGAACAGCATGACAGCTTGTTCATGAAGTCCATCTCACTGCCTCGTAGTCTTACCTATTTGTATTTAGAGATTTGATTTTTGTACTGTCCTCCCAAATTATATAGCTATTTAATAAATGTGCATATAAATCCATAGTGCAATTATTTTTGCTATACAACTCATTTATATATATAAACTATTTTCACTATCTAGCTAAAATTTGTAACATTTACCTAGACATTAAAGCATAGTAAGGCACACAGGGGTCGGCAAAAGTAGGTTAAATTACCAACCGTCATTCCCTAAAAGATAAATCATAAGCAAGGCCATGAAATAGTAACAATAAGAAGACAAATAATATAAATAAATAATGCAAGAATAAACTGTGTTTTGCGTACTCACAGGTATAAACCTACTTTTGCCCACCCCGGGGTGTGTGTGTGTGTGTGTGTGTGTGTGTGTGTGTGTGTATTTGCGAGCGTGCGTGCATGTGCACACATGTTATTCCCGGCTTCTCCCCAGTCTTATTAGTTGACAACAACCTCTGCTATATAGACATACAGATAGTAGCTTTTTTTGGTTCACGGTTTATCTTTGCACTTTCGGCCATCCTCAGGAACCAACCAGTCATGTTAAATCAACAATATAGAATCAGTTGTAGTGACAGAGTTCTTTGTCAAATGTAAAGTGTAATATAAACGTTCGTTTTTACAGAATAAATTGCTAGATATGGTATATATGTTTCTTATCCGCTGCCTGTGCCATTTAGATATCAGATGGAAAAACAAGTTCTGGGGGAAGTCGATGGAAATCCTGCCTGTGGGAACCCTGAACGTCATGCTTCCGAAGTAGGTTTCTCTCTTCATCCTTTTGGTCTCTTAACTGCTTTTCAAAATCAGAAATGGGCATTTGAAACCCTAACAGGGGTATCCAACCTCTTGGCGTCTCTGGGCCACACTGGAAGAAGGGTTGTCTTGGGCCACACATTAAATACACAAACACTAATGAAAACTGATGAGCACAAATAGGGTTTTAAGTACATGTGCAGTGCTGTGTTGGGCCGCATTCATAGCCACCCTGAGCTGCATGCAGCCTGCAGGCCGAGGGCTGAACACCCCTGGTAGGAGGTACTGAGGGTCTATTTCCCTGTCAGCTTTACCAAGGTGCTGAGAATGTTCTCCCACAAAAGCAAATGAGAACTTCAGCACATGTATTACACCTTACTGTTTATCTCTTCACATCCTCCATTCATCAGTCAACACCGGCTGCCTAACTGTCCCAGTCACCGTGTTAGTTTGCATTTTTCATGAAAGATTCTTTTTTGCTTATTTTCTCTATACAATTTATAATTTTACTTCGAGTTAATCTTAGATCCAGGGACTATTTTTAATTTCTAAGTTATGGCTGTTTTCAAATTAATTGAGGCCAAAGGCTTGATTGGTTTTGTTTCTGTCTTCCTTTGGTTGGTTTGGTCTGGTTTGGTTTTTGTCTATTTGAATGGCAGAATTTGCCGATGGATTGGATATGGAAGAAGGTGGGGAGGGAGAGGAATCCCTAGAACCACAAAACAAACTTTCAATATTTGTAGGCTCATAAGGAAGAAAGAATTTTCCCAGTGGTGTATATAGTGCCTATATCATACCAATTCATAATCATTTTAGAAATTCAGAAGCATTTTTTTATTTTGAAATAACATTTTATTTGAAAATAAACATAACATGTAAATGTGACTTAAAGCTATGCCATCTCGTTTCTTGCAGAAATTCTGTAACCTTACTCCCTGGAATTTGCATTGCATATGTACTGCCTTAGTTATGCACATCAGTCTTTTCCCAAAGAATTGTTCACAACTTTGGTGTTAACTTAGAAAACAAAACAGCCCCGGCTAGTGTGATTTGGTTGGAGCATCATCCTGTAACCAAAAGGCTGTGGGTTCGATTCCCAGTCAGGGCACATACCTGGGTTGCAGGTTCGATCCTTGGTCCAGGTGCATACCAGGAGGCAACCAATTGATGTTTCTCACTCTTTCTTCTTCTTTCCCTAAAAGCAATAAAAAAAAAAGTCCCTGGATGAGGATTAAAAGAAAGGAGAAGAAAACGAAACAATGTCCTCCAAATAATCTTTCTTAAACCCATGCCCCATCTGCCTCTCTGTTCCCTGGAATCCTTCCACAAAGGCCTCTTGCCTGCAGGGTGAATCCAGATTCACCGGTGTGTCTGCGGGGCTTCCCCGCTCTGCCCCATCACACCTTTCCACCTCTCTTCCTGCCACACTCACACACCTGGAGCACCCCACGCCCAGGTCCCCAGGTGTGCCCTGCTCTTTTGGCTCCTGATGCTTCTCCCCAGCCTCCTCTAGCAAGTCTTCCATGGCACTCAACCACATTGCAGGCAGAACCCCCTCCTGTGTTCTCACGATGCTTCCTCATCCTATCTTCGTGTAAGTATTTGTTGCCAAGTCCATCAATCCCTATCATACTGTCGGCTCCAGGAGAGCAAGAAACGAGCCCTATTTAACTTCATAGCTTTAGCACCTAGCCCATAAAAAGCACTGACTTGTCCTTTAAATTACTGAATCATGTCATAAATGTCCTTGAGCCCATAGAAACTTTCAACAAAGAAATGAGAGGGAAATGAGGGAAAAGGCAGCTTTGGCCAAGGAATACTTTCTTAGTGGAAATAGTAATATATGTGTGTGACTTTCATTGTTTCTAATCGGTGCTGTGTCTTCCCCAGGTATGGAGACTGCTACGTGTGGAATAAGGTCACTACGTGCATACACAACATTCTCAGTGGAAGGAGATGGATCGAGCATTATGGAGAAGTAACCATTAGAAATACCAAAAGCAGTGTGTGCATTTGCAAGCTCACATTTGTCAAGGTAAATAATATCTACAATAGAAAAGAAAAAGTGATACAATATGCTTCCTCTGAGAAAGAAATAAAACAGTTATCTTAAACAGCCTCAAATAAGTCTACCCTGAATTCCTGATACACAGGAAAATGTTAGATAGGAGGGCAGACCAACGTGATGACATTACTCAAGACGTACAGACTTCTGAATATGTGGAAGTCAAGAAAGGCACCATCTCAAAACAGAAAGCAAAGAATTCTTCTTAAAGAATTTCTTTTTTAGCAACCCATCAGTAGTTCATTAAGTGAAATGCCAGAAAACACTTCTTGCCTATAGCGAGTCTTGTTTATATTCCTATGTCTATACCTGCTTGATTACAACATGATTCAAGTGATCTATTTTAGGGACCTCATTATAATGCAGTTGTCTCTTTCTGAGGATGCATGTAAATGATAGCTTCCAATCACTATAAGCCTACCTAAGTCTGCCACTATTACAGTTCAAATTAGTTCAAGAGAAAATATTATCTTTACCCACAAGAAAAGGTGTCTGGGAGACAAATGCCTACAGAGTACTGTTTTCCCTAGTCTCTGCTGGGACACGGAGCACACAGGACCGCTGCCGTGTGTGCGTGTGTGTGTGTGTAGGGGTGCCGCAGAGTTCGTGGTCCAGGAACCGCACCCACCCTCTCCACCTCCTCTAGTGCTGGTCTCATTCTAATGTGCTAGAAACAGGTACTGTAACTGGAATCTTAATATTCAAAATTTCCTTTCCTGGTCATGTTCATTTTAATTGAACATAATTATTTTAGCTGAAAATGTTTTTCTCTTTTTCCTTTTTTTTTTTTTTACCAGATTCATTAGGTGACTCAGAACTGAAGAGCCAGGATCATTGTTTGCTCTGAGTGATGGTGGTGAATGTGTGTGTTTAGTTTTGTAGGCTGTGAGAAACTTTGGCTTAGGTCTGCCCCTGATAAATGCAGAACTCAGGGCAAGAGTCCAAAGGAAAGTCCCTATTTTTTTTACTTTGACAAATACATACCTTTTTTATCAAAGCCTGCGAGGCCAGGTGGGACACTCCAGTACTCAGGCTGGAACCCCGGCAGTGCAGGAGAGCCCACCCTGGCCCCACATCCTCCCCACCAGCTGCCCACCTGCAGCTCTGCCCTGCCCTGCAAGGGGCCTCATGCACACGGACGCGGTCCAGCCCCACCTCCGAGCTCTGCCCCCACCCCCTCAAACAGCCACCTCAGGCCTAATGGTTCCCACACTGGTGGGCTGCCTGCCCTTCTACGAATGAATCCAAAGAAAAGGCTTGTGCAGGCCATAGAATAAGCTTAGAGCCACGTGGATGAGACACTGTAGACCCTGCATACTTGATGCCTGGTCTGCAACGGGGGCCCTGGCATCCAGCTGGGCAAATTCCCACCGGCTTCTCCAGTTTGGGGGAAGAGCGTGGCTGGAAAAACTATTTCTGTAGCATTGCTGGTTGAAAATTAAAAATCCCCCAAGCAAAAGGAAAATTTCAGATAGGAGGATCCGAGGAAGAAATTACTGACCTATAAATTAGTTTTTGTTTGGGATAGAAAGGAAGACATTCTGTATCATGTCACCCTGCGATCCCATGGAATAGAGCTCATCCCTTCCTTGAAAGTTAAGAAAGCCACCCGTCCATACAGAGCAGTAGGAGATAGAGTTTTGGAAATGGTGTGAATAAGAAACTTCATAAGAAGATTTTCTATGTGGAAATTCTAGGGATTGGTGTTCTTTAAGAAACCAGGTGATTTAACTGGGGATTGGTTTTTCCAGGTGAATTACTGGAATAATAATGTGAATGAAGTCCAGGGCGTTGTGATGGACCAGGAGGGGAAGGCGGTGCACCGGCTGTTCGGGAAGTGGCACGAAGGGCTGTACTGCGGCGTGGCCCCCTCTGCAAAGTGCATCTGGAGACCAGGTGAGGCCCACCTGAGTGTCCTGCCTCAGGAGGCCCCCATGCGTGAACTGACAGGGAGGGAGTGTCAGATCATCCCGTGTGGCCTGCCTTGTGTTGTCTTCAGTAGTGAGAGGGATGACCTAGATGCTAAGGCAGTTGTAGTTATATTTATACTTAATGCATAAATTATTGTCCCGATATTTCATAACAAGTTACAAAATTCAGGCCCACTCTAATCACTGGGCTTCTTGTAAAAATCACTCCAAATGCCTGCATTTCAGTGCCTGCGTTTCCAGAGCTAGGTGTAGTTACCAAAGAGTGTAATTCATTGAAATACATAAACTCAGATCCTTACTCACGTTGTTTATTGTGTGTTAATAAAACAAAGGAAAGCCTGTGAACATCTATAATCCACAAATTCGACAACTTAGCTGAGTTAAGTAATCTCTTCACTTGAGCTGCAAAAAGCTGTAATATGTTGACATTTCATAAAACACATCAAGGGAATTCTGGTGATACACTAGCATGTAATTGAATGTCAAATATAATGAGAACAAGTCTCCATATGCTATTTATTTTCATTGGAATTTTGTCATTTAAGCCCTAACTTTAAAATTAGTTATTAGTTTCTTAAGGGACCTCAGTGTGCATTTAAGTGTCCTGCTAGTCGAGTGGTTAGTTCATTCTACAGGTATTTCTTGAGGACTGGCTGTGAGTCAGGCTTTGTTCTGGAAGCTTGAAATATATTAAAGAGCAAAGTATGCAAAGGTTCTGCCTTTGAGTTTAGTTAAAAAGGGTCAATAAATATTAATTTAAATCTGCATCCTTTTCTGTTCTAAAAGGAAGTAAAGTGTTTCTGGTGAAATCTTAATGTTCATAGCTAATCACCCTGGCATTTAGCTACCTAACTGAATATTTAAGAGAGAAATTATGGTGTAGTTTAGCCAGGGAAGACTACTCTATGTACAAAGTTTCATTTGAAAGGCTAGATTTTATTAAATACATGATTCTCTCAGTTCTGATCATTAACATAAAGTTTCCCACCTAGCAAAATAAAAACAATTTAAATCAATTGAAAAAATGTATCATCTAATGTTTATGACCACAAATTTGCTGATAGTCTGGGCGTTCATTAAACACCAGAGTTAAGTCAGCTTCTGCAAGTGTTTGAAACCTCTTTGCCTCTCACGGTGGTTTGCCGACCTCATTCCAGGTTCCTTGCCAACCAACTATGAGCTCTACTATGGCTTCACAAGGTTTGCTATTGAGCTCAATGAGTTGGATCCTGTACTGAAAGATCTCCTCCCACCGACAGATGCCCGGTTCCGACCAGATCAGAGGTGAGCATGGCAGTGGCATTTGAAGTGGACACTAGACCATGGACACTACACATCATTGAGACTTATTTTCTCTTTCTTTCTTTCTTTCTTTCTTTACGGGTTCTTATATGTATTTATTTATTTATATTTATTGAATCATGCATCTATTCTTTTATTTACTCAGAAACATTTGTTTTCTACCCTGGGTAAAACAGTGTTGTCACAGGATGATTAACACAGAGGATTAGTTCAAAAAAAAATTTTCCAACAGAAGATGACACAGATTTTTTTTCTAAGTTTCCCCTCTTGTGCCTAAACTTACCAAAAGTCTGCAAATTCATGAATTCTCTCTTAACTAAATACAGAATTGCTCCTCACCCAGTGTTTGTACTTGCTTATTTCTATCACTTGAAGCACGTTTAAACTGGAGAATGAGATACAATAAGTCACAGGGACACCTAGGAATGCTTTTAGTCAAAGACTGGAGGTGTGGGTCCCACGGGCTGTGGGATGTGCCCTTAATACCTTCTGGTTCTTACTTTTTATTATTTTAATGGAGCTCTGTACTGGTGTTGCTCATTCCTACAGAATTAATTTTACTTCTTTCCAAAACCTTTATATGCCATACGAATTCCATGCAAGACCTTTTTCTGTTTCCAGTGTATTTGTGGCTTTACCTGTCCCCTAGCCAAGATGTCCCCAGTGTTTAATGTCCTGCTGTTCCGTTCTCTTAGATCCCCCTCTCTAGAACACACAGCCTTGCTGTCTGGAAGTCACGTGTAGCGATAAGCTTCCCATGCAGTGTGTCAGGTTGTGTCCCTGTTCTTTGCTCTCACTTTGCAATGGGTGTGCTTTTTCTTTCTCAATCCTATTTCCTATTTCCTTTCCAAATTTCATTTACCATGCATTTCCTTTCTGTGGCCTTTTGTAATTTTCTCCAACTGTTAACTTTTTTTTAATCAATTTTTCTCTGTCCAATAAAACAAGAAAACACCTTCCCTCTCAATCTGTTCTAAAAGGAAACAGAGAACAGCCAGTTACCATCCTCCATTCTATGGTCCTTAGCAAGTGCTTTTTGATCCTATGGAAAAGGGGCACAGCCTGGGGCTTCATGCCCCTCTAACCCTGGACTCTGGTCATCCTGAAGATGTCCAGCTGTAGAACCCTAGACAGCACACAGCGGGGGCAGGGTGTGGGTGCAGGTGGGAGAGCATATGGGGGAATAGATGCCGATAGAAATAAATTATTAAAGGAAGGGAGGGAGGGAGGAAGGAAAGTCATCCAGGCCAAACCACTCACCTTTCCCTTCTACCATTATGTTACCGTGTGCAACTCAGTTCACACACACAAGAAAGTGTTCACTGATGGCATGCAGAGTTGGTGTGTCCCAGTGTGGGAATATTCTCAGCTTGTTACTGTTCACTACGTTGTGTTCACAGCAACCAGAATATAATTTTATGTAAATAAAATCATTTTTAATCAGAAAAGAGGATGATATGTTAAAAGATTAACTGCTTTCTGCTTAGATTTTTGGAAGAAGGAAATCTAGAAGCTGCAGCAGCAGAGAAGCAAAGGGTAGAGGAGCTCCAGAGATCTCGAAGACGATACATGGAAGAAAACAACCTTGAGCATATACCAAGATTTTTTAAGTGAGTCAGTTCATTCCTATAGCAAGTCCCTGTTTTGCAAATGGTTGCCACAGGCAATGAGAAACTCCAGCTAAAAGGAAAATGAGGGACAGTTTCGGGTCCAGGGAATGGAAAGGTGGAAAAATTAAACGGATTTCAGTAAATGGTTTTGGCATTGAAAATATTGAACCAGATTTTGCACTTGTGAAAAGTTATTGTAAGCATAAAAATAAATTTTTCATACCAGCTCTTTTCATGAGCAGCAGAAAAGAGTGAGGGTCTTAACCCAGAATGCTCTTTGTCCTTCCTCCCCAGCCTTTCAGATGGGGGAGCCTTGTTCCCACTTGTCCCTGACCGGAGACAAGATGGGAGCCCTCTGCCTACAAGGTTGCCCCCACTTCCTTAGTCTTTAATTTTATCTCTGGCACCCGGAGCGTGTGTCGATGCAGATTTGGTGTCTGTGGGGTGGGATAGTGGGGGATTATTACAGGACTGTGTGCGGGGTTATGCATCCATCACACGGGTTAAACTGTAGTTTCCAGAGCCAGGACAGATCAGCTCAGAATAGCCTCACCTCCGGCACAGCTGCTGTGGCGTGGCTGCCCTGGGAAGGAATGCAGTGCCACCCTTTTGATATCAAAAGTGTGCCCTTGGATGCAGCCCTGCAGAGACTCAACGTGCACACTTCCCCCCAAGTGAGGCAGAGACCACGCAAGTGGGTCTGGGGCCTGAAGTTCCTCATTACAGTGTTTGTACACACTTTGTTAGAGGCAATGCGCTTTCCAGCACTACCTGAAGGTGATTTTTTTCTTGTCCTCGGCCCCTCTCCTCATGACCCTACCCTCTTCCATTTCAAATGTTTAACAACAAAAATGAGTTCATTTCTGGTCAAAAAGAGTCAAGGCACCGACAAGCAAAGAGGGCACTGACTGGCTCACGAAGGGCTGCTTACACGTCTTGTCTCCCAGAGAGAGGGTCCGACAGTCAGGGCACCTTGAAGTGATTTGTGTCTAATGTTGATTTTTCTATTTTCACAGAAAAGTGATTGATGCCAATCAAAGAGAAGCCTGGGTTTCTAACGACACCTACTGGGAGCTGCGAAAGGACCCTGGGTTTAGCAAAGTAGACAGCCCCGTTCTGTGGTAACCTGGGAATGTAGAGCTAGCCAACATATCCCGCTCTGAATGAATAAGTAACTATGCACAATTATGTTTCTTAGAGCTCCGCGTGGTTTCTGGGTCGACTGAACACCGACCGTTTGCTTTTCTATTCATCTTTATAACAGACGTTCAGAAGTGCATTAGACAAAGCCCCTGGCCACTTTTGGATCCTTTCTGTTTTGCTGCAACCATATTCCTTAAAAAAACATCTACACCCTCCTTGAAAAGTGGAATTAAAGGAGCAGAATATAAAATCCAAAGTCTGATGAGTTTATGAAGAAAAACAAGCTGTAACTGGTGCTTAAAGCTGATCCAGAGAGTTTAAAGCAATGTGACATAAACCACGAGTTGGGTCCTTTTTCCGGAAGCACCATCCCCTCATCGTCGGAGCTCCTGGGCCACGGCATCCGGTCAGTTCAGATCCGAGTGTGCCCGCTGGATGTGGAGTGCCCGTGCTGGCCTGGTCAGTGAGACGAGATGCTTCTCAGAGCCCGTTCCGTCTGTCCGCCATTGTTCATGCCTTAAGAAATGCAAAGATGTACAATAAATCGTTTTTTTTTAATGTGTGCTCATAGGTGTATGTGAAGGACAGGTCTTTTGAATCATGGCATGATTCACTTCGTGGGATCAGAACAGTTGGGAGTCTAACTTAAATGGATTGAAAAAGCAAAGTGTGCTTTCCTTTGACACTGCAGTCACCGTATCATATATCTGAAGGGCAAGGAAGAAACAGTGTGCTAGGTAGATTTCTGTATCCACATTGCTTGTCCAGTTCCTGTCCTGCGTCCAGACAATAAACCATCCCTCCTCCACCTAACCTCACAGTGTGCCCTAGTATTTGTCAATGTCTGTATTTGATTTGAACACTTGGCATCAGTGTTAAAATCTTGGAAGGAAATAACAGAGAGCTGATGGGATTTCTGGGTGGGCTTAGGAGTACTGTAAACATAACTGTTCTTGAGTGAAGCACAATGTAATACTTGTTACTGTCCTATGCCCAACCCACTGGCACCAGTGGGAATCCCACTGGGAACGGAAGCAAGAATGCTAGTAGCTAGCAGCCTATTTGCGTTGCTTAAATGAGTTCTATGCAAAATCATATTTTACATTTTCATCAAGTGATTCTGTTATGATACGTGACCATACATTAAGCATTTACCTTGCTGTTGGCAAGGATGTGAGACTTAATAAGTTTATACATTCCAACAAAAAGTGCGGGGGGGTTGGGGGGAGAAATGCATTTCACATACTTCAGGGTTTGTTTTTCCTCCAGTATACAGAGGCTTCTGTAGGTACTGCATTGGTATTCCTGAGTTTCTGCACGTAGACGACTACCTAAGTAATTGTACGTTAAAAAAAATCTCTCCAGAGATGAATTATAAAATTACATACATTTTATTCTTAGGTTTTTATTCTAGATCCTTACCATGAGGTTTGAAGTGTCATTTTAAACTCTGATAGTGAGGTTACTGACATTTAACATTTTGTTAGGAGGTGTTCATTTCAGTGTTACTTCTCAGCAAAGCTTTCCTAATAATGGCTAATCTGCTATCAAATCTACACTGCTCGTGAGAGCAGAAGGCAAACTCTGAAGTCTCCACTAGGTGGAGCAAAATTTTAGTTGTCCAAAAACTCGTCCCTCCTTTGATCCGGGGCCGCATTAGGCATGCAGTGTGCATCCATTTAGGGTGAAATTTCACTCTCAAGTGCTCCATCACCAGAGCCCTGTGTTCCATCGCAGCAACACCCTGTCTAGGTTTCTCGATGCCTTTTAATTCCCATTCTAAATCTATAGGTGACTCGCCCCGTGGTAGTAAATTTCTTCCCTTGTTGTTGATTGCTTTCCTGCTCATTCATCTTGGCTCCCTTTTCTCTGCATTAGAATTCTATCAACTCCCTCATAAAAGTCTGTTCTGCCCCAACTGATAAAGCTTTAAATACCATTTAAAGCAGTGCTGGTCTCGACTTACTAACACTTCCCTGAACAGTCTCAAAATATTTCACTGAAAGATACAGAAAACGTTTCTGCAAAGTAGAGGTATTCTGAGTAGGTAAATAGGAAGGTGAGGCATCAGTTACCAATGGACCTGTCAGTCAGGCAGCTGGGAGAGGACCCAGGAACCCTCAGGAAAGCAACTACTGTTTGGGCTGTAACTGAGAAAAAGAATAACTGGTGGAGTGGACTTTTACTAGATAATGAGTTCAAGCTACAAAGTAGGTAAGTGAATATTTGTCAGCGCTCACCTGAAACTCTGGTTAGGATTTTAAGATGAGAATGAGGAGGTCAAATGAATTAAAATCACACTTCATAATATCCCAGATTTAGAATCTCTTTTGAGATTCAGACTTCTTGACTAGACGTCCAGTTCAAGTGACCAGTTAAATTTAGGCAGTGCATACACTCTGACAATACCAGATTCACAGGTCTCCCCCTCACAGACTCATAATGTGTGGCTTCATCCTCCATTTCACTTTCAGTTTTGATTGACAGGGTGGTTATAGAATTGTCAGACTTACTCTGTTTGGGATTTGCATCTGCAGAAATTTGGAGCTTTTGAGACTAATTTGAACAGAAAAGGGATAGAATAAGTATTAGGTCGCTCTTGAGAAAACCTGATTTATTTTTTATAATTTTACATAAGTCTCATTGCAGGGGCACCTTTCTTAGGTGTTTTTCCCTAAAATAATCTAGGATAGAGGAGGACTTAGTAAGTCTTTATACCTCCCCCATGATGTGTTGATAAGCTCCTTCATCTCTGCGAGCGGGTCACTGAATAGTAAGGGACAGTGGTCCTGCGGACGCGGCTGCACTGAGCAGACCGACGGCTCACACCACAGGGGTAGACACTCATCATTCTCCTTCCATGTGCTGCCACTCACGGTGCAATTCACCCTCAGATTTTGCTGTTATTTTTTATTAAGTTGTTATTTTTCATCGGTTACTTTAAAATATCCCATCATTTCCAGGCAGTTGTAAAAGTAAACCTCATTTGAGATACCTTTTAATATTACATACCGATTACATGTGACATAAAAACTACCAAATGTATTTTCTAAATAAGAGAAACCAAGGGATTTTTCAATACAAGAGATGCCAAGTTGTCAGTCTTCAAAGCCTTTGTTCTTCATCATTCTGGCCCCGTCTGCGACTCCAGGAGCACTGGGGAGGCGGGTTCAAGAGGAACCTGGTCAAACTGGTTTTGCTTAGTTCTGGTTACACCACCTGTGGCTGGAGAAGAGTTTGTAGTTAATCTAATGTACATTTTTGTCATCGCCTTGTGGACTTTAATTATACATCTTGTCTGACCTTGTTCTCCATCATCCTAGATAATGACATGTTCATGGGGCAGAGCTCCTCACACACCCCGGGGTGTGCAAATGTTTGCACTTGGCTCAAGTTGGTATATCACGAATGTGGCACAGTAAATAAAAAGTTTGTGTACAAAATATTAGTTTATTTCTATGGGAGTCATGTTCAGGATATATAAAATGTATCTAATTAAACAATTATGAATCTATTTTGTGCTCTAGAAATGTTCTTTTCGGGAAAAGATGGAAAAAAGTGTCATTGGAGCTAAGATTAAAGTGTTTTGTTTTAGGGTTCTTTTCTTGTTTTTGGTGTTTATTTCAAAAAGCTTTCTGGTCATTTAGAATACTGCTTATCAAACTTGGATCCTCTAAATTTTCATTTTTTTGGTAAAATTGAGATACTTAAACTGTACATTGTATGAATTATTCTGTTAAACTTGACTTTAATACCTTATTGTAATACAAACATACATTTGGACCAAATTTTAAGACCTTGTTAGAGCCTTTTCTAGTAGAGAAAATGGCAAATTTTTTAAGCAAGGGTGATGCGGACCGCGGCTGCTGGGGTCCGAGTCATTATGGATGAAATGAGACATTCACAGGGATTACCAAATCTGGTGGAGGAAAAGGGACAGCATGGCCTTTCTCTCAAGGGGAGCAAAAGCCTCAGCCCTTGATCCAATGAGCTTTTATTGTCTTACTGGGCACATTACAAGAAGATCCTCATTAACTATGCACAGGTTCACTTTAGGTGGTTACCTTTTACAGAAAACAAAGGAGCCAATGCTGCTAACCACATCACAGAAGAGGGATATTTGCAAATGAAAAGGCGAAAGTAGTTGAACCGGTTACACTCATCCTTGGAAGGTTTAGCATGGTTTTCAGGAAGTTGCTTTGCAGTAAATGTCCTCAATTCAGGGTGAGGGAGTTTTAGCAAATAGCAAGACTCATAGTGGCCTAGGTACCTTGCAGGCCTGATTCCCCACAAGAGAACCTATCCGTTGGCGTGGGTCCCGTGCATCTCCCAGTGGGAGCTGGGCCCACGCCACGCAGAACAGTCTACTACACAAGGGTTAACTTTAATTCTTCCAAAATAAGATCCAAAGAAGAATGAATTTTTTAAAAATTGCTATAATGAACCAGAACGCCCAGCATCTTAAACAAGCAATGAAAAAACTCCCATCATTAAGGCAGCTTACAGGTGGCAGCTGCCTGTCGGTCGAATGCATCCTTCTGTTTTCCAAACAACTTCCAGAACTGGTTGATTTTCTCCTTTCCCCTGGTCCTGACTCCGGGAAGGGCAGGGACACGCATGTCTATTGTTTTGCACCGTGCCATGGGGCGTCTGTAACACGTGCAGTCACTACGCACAGTTGGACGGCAGTACAGCAATATCGGAGCCACTGAATTCAGCCGCCTGTGGAACACTGTTAAATGTTCATGGGTTAAAAATTGCCCATAATTGCATATTGATTTACTCATATCTCCAGATGGGTAGAAAAAAAAAACCATAAAACAAGAGTGTACATTTTGTGCAAAATTTTTTATCATACTTTCCTTCTACGTACATATAAATTAGGGCAATTGAGAGAGGAATATGGAGTGTTCAGAAAATGGATCTAATCCTCTTTGAGTTACCTGTTTATTTTTACTTTTAGTTAATAAGATAGGCAAAAACTTAATACTGTTAAGGAGAGAATAATACGAAAACAATTCTTTTATCTTAGGCACCAACTCCCCCTTGTTACCCTCCTCCACTCGTCCAGTTATTTCTCTGGGAAACAATGTGGTCGCTAGAAACCTTTTTAGTCACTTCAAGCTTATTTTAAAAGCTCTGTAGAAGTGTAACTGATATACAATAAGCCTGACACCCCTGAGCCTGAACCTGAGTGCCTGATGTGCACACACTCAACGCTGTCAGCACGGCCACAGTAGCGAACCCTCCGTCCCCACCAGGTAGCCTGTCCCTGTGCAGTTCCTCTGTCCTGCACCCCTCCCACCTCTAGCCTGAGGCAGCCACTGACTTAACTTTTTTCACACTTTTCCTATTAAGTTTATTGGGGTGACATTGGTTAATAAGATCACATAGGTTTCAAGTGTACTTTTTCACTTTTTAAAATCTGCATTTGTTGTATTTACTGCATATGGGGTTTTTCTAGAAGGCTGTGTGCAAACGGGGGTGTGTATGCCTCCAGACTCCTCCCTGGCCACCACCCCAGTACCCACTATGAAGTAGTAACACGTTACAAGGGAAAGAGCATGTTAGCTTCTAGTTCTGATAGCCCAGTAAAAATTTTCAGTTTGAAATACTTAGAAAACAGTAAATCTTTTCATATCGAAATGGCCATGTAAAAATGAATTCATTCCTATCTTTTGGGGGGTCCAAAATAAAGGTAAAACAACTTGCTGGCAGTGTTGGGGGACCCCTGAGAAATGTTCTCTTGTTTGTGATGAAAGAATCACTGACAACACCGCGGGGATCCAGAACGGCTGTCCTGGAAATGACGTCATGCCAATGGTGATGATTGACAGAACCTACACTGTTGTTTACTATTTGCCTCCCAAGCCCCACTTCTGTGTCACAAACATTTGAAACACGGTGCTTGAGAAAGTTGCTTTCCCATCTCTTCTATGCCCTCACTTCCTATCTGGAAACAAAGTTACTAAACCTAATTTTGAAAAAGAAACAGAAACAAGTGCCCAGAGTCCATGAGCTGCCTGCCAGCCTGTGGCAGTGGTACAGGTTGAAAACTTATTCCTCGTATCCTGCACCCCATCAGAATCTGTTCCTCCAAAACAGAAAACTTCCCAGAGACTGCCAAATACATCGTGTTTGACATTAAGTGCTAATGAAGAGAAGAGGCACAAAGGAACAAAGGAGAATGAAATGTGGGGAAGAAAAGAAGGATCTCGAAGCCCTGTGGATGGATCCCAGGGGCCAAGTTACTGTCTTTGAAGTTTGCTTACAGGCAAATTGATTCCTTAACTTCGCTCCAAAGACTCTGAGTCCTTAGATCTAGGGTGTAGGCCATGAATCTACATTTTAAGAAGCACCCTGGGCCCCGGAGAATTTTGAGGCAGGAGTGTGGGCTGGCTGAACCACGCACTCACACCCGAGTCACTGCTCCAACCTCAGCCTTTTGTCTGTTTTTTCTCATAGTGACGTTCAGTAGTCAGTACGAAAGTCTAATGCGAGAAGGCTGACTAGAGCCCAGGGACTTGTGACTCCCTTGGCCATGTATGTCTGCTTCTCACATTGCGACCTCTGTCTCCGGGCCAGCTCTGTAATACGGAGGTGAGGAGTAGGGAGCACAGAACTAACTCTAAAACCTCAATGTGAGATTGTGTTAAGCCAGAGACCATAACAGTGTGTTCCTGGAGGCAATCTAACCAGCCCAGACAACTGCAGTCTACTCTTTAAGGCCATGATCAGCTTCTCCTGCCCCACCTTCCATTTCTCCTTAGACCTGGTCCATGTCTCTGAGAAAGGCTTCCAAACGAGTTGACGGGGTCCCGGCTGGTGGGTGCCTGCAGGAAATTCGGTGGCAAAGCCTGTTCTTCATCACTTGACGGATGATTTCCTGACAAAATGGAGCAACAAACTTTATCTGGGTCACTTTCTTCCCTGAAAATAATATATTTTTAAAATTTTTGTTCAAAAAATTTTGTGAAATTGCTCTGCTGTAACTGAAGGTGTAAAGGCAAAGGCAGTAGTCAGGTACTGTTAGTTTGCAGATGGTTGTTTTGAGAGAGAAAAATTAACTTTTATCTTACATTAGGGATAGAATTTCAATTAACTTTCTACAGAAAAGCAGCTTATAATTTAATTTCTTTATAATAAAAGAAAAATTATACACAGAAAAAAATTGTGTACCTGTGTCACCTCAAAATAAGAATTATGCCTCTTTGGTGAACTTTATGTACAAGAGTGTTACATTTGTAAGAGCACAGGACACTCAATAAATCTTAAATAAACTGTATAAAGAGGTTTATTGTGTATAGTTTGTTCTGATGGGCTGTCCCCCAAATTAATGTTTTTATCTCTAGCAAGAGTCTTCAAGTAGGCTATAAAGGAGACTGGGTACTTCTTCTGACTTCATCTTCCAGCTCTTTTTTTGTGCAGTAACTATGCAGTACCCAGCTCTGGGTACTTCTTCTGACTTCCAGCTCTTTTTTTGTGCAGTAACTATGTAGAAACTGTTTTCAAATCACATACTAGACCGCAAGACCTTTTCCTGAATTTTGAACTTTGCATGAAACGACTTAGAAAGCGGGCTTCAGTTTTCCATTTGTTTAAACTGTGAAGTGAAGCTGTAGCTCATAAAGACTGCAGGCAACTCAGGGTTTTCCAAGACATGCATGCTGTCACCAGAGAAAGCAGTTCCAACAAAATAATGAAGTCTATCCTGTCTTCAGTCTTCACCTACATTGTAAGCAGCCAATGTATCAGACACTTGGCCTCTAAGTCTCTAATTTCTTACAAAGAGGTGGAGGGAGGAATGTTTTGAGAGGCAGTTTCAAAGAAAGCAATATACCAATCTTTGAGTTGCTAGAATCTCAAAATGCCTTTAAATCCAAACAAACAAAAACCCAACAATTGCCCTATTTCCGTCCTGCTGGAATATATTGAACCAGAGGCCACTGGACCTTTCAACAGCCTGGTGCACTGTGGCATGTCTACGGGGCAGTCACGGAGATGTGAGGATCTCGTGCTATCAGCTCTGGGGGATGTGTTCCTAGGACCGCACTGAGAAGCTTCGAAGTGGGTGGGAGGGAGCACATGAAGACATCTTTCTTCCTGTGCCCTTTTCTGTGACACACCAGAGGTTCTTAGCCTACAAGGAGGAAGAGAGGGAGAAAAAGAGGGAGAGCAAGACTGAGAAAATAACTTGAGATGCCAAAGGAACGCCCCTCCCCTTGCTGCATGTAAGAAAGTAACTGGAAAGATGGAGGAATAGGTGGACACACCGTACCTCCTCGCACAACCAAGATCAGAACAACAATAAATTATGGTCAGCATAACACACAGAACTGACAGGGGATTTATCTGAATGGAAGTTGGACAGCCAAGAAGTTGAAGTAGACCCGTACATCCAGACTGGTAGGAGACGACGAGCTGAGCGGGCGCGGGGCTGGCGCGGGTCGCAGGTACACGGAGGTTGGAGAAAGTTTGGCGCGGAATCGGCGCGACAGCCATCCGGGGCGCAAGAACGCAGCGGTGATCCCTGAGTACACAAGCTGCGGCTGCCGAACCCAGTGGGGCAGCGATTGTGGACCAGGGCAGAGCTCGCAGCCCAGGAGCCCGGGGAAGTGTCTGAGCCCAGGAGAACTGAACTACCGCCATTGATTCCCTCCCGTCCCCGCCCCCGCCCCTGCCCCCACATACAACGTCACAATCTAACGACTGGGGCACCCAGCCCCGGTGAACACCTAAGGCTCCGCCCCCCACCGTAACAAGAGCGACCAGACTGAAAAAAAAAAAAAATAGGAGAGACAGGGAAAGTCATAAGACATGTGTACAACAGAACAGATCAGTCCCCCAGGACTCATCCTTTTGAGAGACCAAGAAATAGCCAATCTATCAGATGTACAGTTCAAAACACTGGTGATCAGAAAGCTCACGGAATTGGTTGATTTGGGGCGCAATTTAGATGAAAGGATGCAGGTTACCATAAAGGAGATGCAGGAAGATACACAGAGGAGAGCCAATAGAGAAAGGAAGGAATCTGAGTCTCAAAACAATACAGTGGACCAGAAGGAAGATAGAATCAACCAAGCAGGAAAGCATGATGAAATAAGAATTCAAAAAATCAAGGAGAGCCTTGGGAGCATCCAGGACACCTTTAAACGTTCCAACATCCGAATTATAGGGGTACCAGAAGGGGAGGAGCAACAAGTGGAAAAGTTACTTGAACAAATAATAAAGGAGAACTTCCCCAATCTGGCAAAGGGAAAAGTCTTCCAAGAAATCCAAGAAGCTCAGAGAGCCCCAAAGAAGTTGGACCCAAGAAGAAACACATCAAGGCACATCATAATTACATTAGCCAAGGTAAAAACGAAGGAGAGAATCCTGGAAGCAGCAAGAGATAAGGGGACAGTAACCTACAAAGGAGTTCCCATCAGACTGTCAGCTGATTTCTCCAAAGAGACCTTACAGGCAAGAAGGGGCTGGAAAGAAATATTCCAAGTCATGAAAGACAAGGACCTACATCCCAGATTGCTCTATCCAGCAAAGCTCTCATTTAGAATGGAAGGGAAGATAAAGTGCTTTTCAGATAAGGTCAAATTAAAGGAGTTCATCATCACCAAGCCCTTATTTTATGAAATGCTAAAGGGACTTATGTAAGAAAAGAAGATAAAGAAAAGACATGTATAGTAAAAGGACAGCAAACTCACAATTATTAACAACCACACCTGAAGCAAAACCAAAAGAAACTAAGCAAACAACTAGAACAGGAACAGAACCACAGAAATGGAGGGCACATGGAGGGCTAGCCGCAGGGGGGTGGGAGGAGGGGAGGGGGGGAAGGTATAGAGAATAAGTAGCATAGAATGTAGGTTGAAAATAGATAGGGGGAGGGCAAGAATAGTATGGGAAAGGTAGAAGCTAAAGAACTCATAAGAATGACACATGGACATGAACTAAAGGGGGGGGACGTGGGTGGGAGAGGGGGGTACAGGGTGGAGGGGAGGGAAGGGGGGAAATGGGGACAAATGTAATAGCATAATCAATAAAATATATTAAAAAATAAAAAAAATAAAGTAACTGGAATGCAAACTGAAAATAAATAACAGATGAAACTTTTATTGGCCCAGTTTGTGATTATATAATCACCACAACCATCAGTCAGTTTCTACTTATAATTATATAAAATCATGCCAGAGAATTAACCCCTTACGAGTGCACATAGGCCAAACTACAGGACACTATTGCTGGTTTGTAGGTGGTGATTTCTTGGTTTAGTTTTATCTTCCTGGGTACAAAATGTGGGTGGCACACTGGGATAATCATGGTCGAGTTTGTGACCATTCTGCTGCTCACCTGCTCAGAGAAAGCCATCAGGTGGCGAGGGCAGAGTACTGACCGGGCACTGTGGGGGGCTGCCTGGCAGCCGCTCGGCCGATGGGAAATGGGAACCGCTGCTTCCCTGGGCGAGCCGCCTTCTCCACACAGGCTCAACTGACAGGGCTGTTCTCTCCTCACACAATGGCTTTGATGGGTTTTCTAAATTTGGAGAGAAAAAAAGTGAAAATTACAAAACTAAATGCCTGCCAGGAAGCTTTCACTTTCATAACGAGGTCATCCACACAACAAGTACTCTAAGAAAAACAACAATGGGGATGTTCAGCGTTCCCCAGTTACTCCTGAAATGGCCCACCATTTTTAGAGTCTACCCCCAATAAAGCAAATGTTAACTACTTAGTATTTTAAACCACCCTTCAAACTCAGGTCATTATCTACAGAATTTTAGGCAGAGAAATGTGAGAATAAGAATTTTTTCTTTCAAGGAAAATCAAACCACTTCACATTCAACCTTTCTTCTGGAAGACTCTCCCAGCCAAATGCTTATTCTTCACCTGCATCTCTCAAAATTTTCTATATGCTATCACAATAATTTTTGGTTGTTACTTTTTTAAGCTTCCCATTTTCCTTAAAATGGTAGTTTAAATCCTCTCTTACTAAATGTTCCTCTGTTCTGTCTTATTTTAACCTATGTAAAGTACATTTATATTTATGTAATAGTACGCTCTCTTCAAAATGTACCAGTCATTTGGTGAGGTGTCCGTGGGTTAACTCTCCAAAGTCATTGTGTATTTACATCCAGAGTAAAGGAAAATAACAGAGGAAGCCTTTTCATTTATCTCGCCCCAATTCTGACCAAATTAAAATGATGTTTATTCAACACTGGTTCTCAGTGATCCCTTTAAATATCAATGCTGTGTCGGAAACATAGTCTGCACCAGCCTTTGGATTCTGTACATTTACTCTGCCGTGGTGCTTGGGTGTGCAGGCACCTGACCAGGCGCAGCATCTACGCACACTTGATTACACGGAACAGTGCTGGGCGGGGGTGTCCCAGTAGGGCTCTTTCAGTCAGCGATACTCAGATTTATGGTACCAGCTCCAAGAGTTCAAAGTCACTTTCTGAACACAATTTGGCCAAGCATAGTGAGTAATATTTAATGGGGTATACTCAACTTTTTTTTGTTTTGTTTCGTGAGAATAATGTTTCTCCACAGTTTAGCTGAACTGGTGAGAATGTCTAAGGTTCGTATTATTGTAGAACCAAAAAATTAAAAATTAAATTACCATATGATTTGGCAATTTTATTTCTGAGTGTATGCCCATATAAGTTTGCTAGTGCTGCCATAACAAAACACCAGAGTCTGGGTGTCTTAAATGACAGAAATGTATTTTCTCGTAGTTCTTGGCCAGAAGTCTGACATCAAGGCCTTAGTGGGTTTGGTTTCTTCTGAGGCCTCTCACCGTAGCTTGCAGATGGCCACCCTCTTGCTGGCTCTTCCCATGGGTGTCCCTCTGTGGTGCACGTACCACGGTGTCTCTCAGTGTGTCCACATTTCCTCTTTTTAATAAGGAAGCCAGTCGGATGGGATCAGGACCCACTCCAGCCCCTCATTTCAACTCAGCCACCTGTTTATAAGCCTTATGTTCAAATACAGTCACATTCTCAGATACTGGGGTGAGGACCACATGAGTTTTGGGGACAATACAATACAGTGCCTAAAATACCCAAAATACTTAAATTTAAGGTCTCAAAAAGATACTTAAAACTCAGGTTCATAGCAACATTATTCATGATAACCGGAATGTGGGAATAACCATTTCTGTCTGTTGACAGATGACTGGATAAACAAAGTGTGGCATATACATGCAATAGAATATTAGTCAGCCTTAAAAAGGAAACAAATTCTAACACATGCCATAAAATGGACGAGTCTTGAAGATATTATGCTACACAAAATAAGCCAGTCACCATAAAAGGAAAAAAACCCACTAATACTGTATGACTCTACTTACATGAGTTACCTAGACAGTTGAATTCATAGAAACAGAAGTACAAGGGTGGATGCCAGGGGTTGGGGGGAGCAGAAAATGAGGAGTTAGAGTGCGAAGGGTGCAGAGTTTCAGATTTGCAAGAGGAAAAGAGTTCTGGGGATAGGTTGCACAACACTGCAGATGTTTTAACTACTGACTGATTGTACACTTAAAAATGGTTTCAGTGGTAAATTTTATGTGTATTTTAGCACAATTTTAAATTTTTTAAAATTTGTGTCATTAAAAAATGACATCGATGTATACACATATATAATTGTTAAATTCCTTGTTTTGACATCGTACTATATTTATTTTAATTCTAATCACTTCAGGGAAAAGGTACAGGGGACCTCTCTGTGCTATCTTTGCAACTTCCCGTGACTCTATAATCACTTCAAAGCAAAAAGTCTTTTTAAAATTATAGACTGCCAATTCAATCTCCTGAACCAGGATAACAGAACTTCTTGGAGACAGAGATTAAAGAGCCCATTTAACCACAAGGCCCATGAGGGTACTTTGATCCGAAAGAAGTTCCCAAGCTGGCACCCAGCAGGCCCAAGTAACCCTTGTCGTAATTGTTACAAGTTATTTGCTTTCAAGGGAAGTTGAATTGAAAGCTTTCCTTTGGCGTGTGGGCTTGGTAAAGGCTTCCTATTGAGTAGAGTTTCCAACAACAATTCCGCTGCATCTCAAATGCCTCATTCACCCAACAGTGAACCAGCAGATACAGCCCAGATTCTCCCGAGTGTCATTCAACAGCACACTGCAAAGGCAGCACTGGAAGAGTTGCCTCCGCCCAAAGCCAGCTTCCTCCAAATGCAGACACAAGCTCTACTCCTTCCTTCAGAAGAGTTAGTCTCCCCAACCCACTAATGGGGGTCTAAAAATGTCTACAAGTTACGGGTGCCAGTCTGTCTCAACTACCAACTCCCTTAATTTGAGCAGCCGCAAATTTATTAAGGAAGGATGTTGGAGGTGATGTCTAGAATTTTATCTACTTGTATCGTGTAGGATTCAAACCTCCAATTTTCCACTGTAATGACTACCTCTGGAATACATCCCCCTGGTTACCTGACTGTAATCTCTCACATATGGCTAGTTAGAGAGGAAATTCAGGAGAGAGCTCGTCTTTCAAGGCCAAGTAACCAGGGTTGTTTCGCAAGCATACAAAGGAGAAACAGATTTCCCCATTCACCACGAAAACACATCCCTAGGTAGGGCCCAATGCCTGGGCTTAGCATAGATGAGTAGATTACCTGCCTTGTGTGATCTTGCAGTGCCACAGACTGAACGTTTGAGTCCACCCACCCACGTTGAATTCCTGTGGAAACCTAGTCCCCAGTGTGATAGTATTAGGAGGTGGGGCCTTTGGGAAGCAAGTAGTTCATGAGGGTGAAGACTTCATGAATGGAATTAGTGCTCTTATTTTAAAAAAACACCAGGAAACTCTTTCTATCATGTGAGGTTACAGCAAGAAGAAGATTGTCGATGAGGACAGGCTCTCACCAGACATCAGTCTGCCAGCGCCATGACCTTGGACTTCCCAGCCTCCAGAACTGTGTGAAATAAACTTCTATTGTTCAGAGGCCTCCCATTCTGTGGTACTTCATCACAGCAGCCTGAACAGACCCAGACGTGTAGCATGCCTCAAAAACTTATGAACTAACATCTAGACTCCGATCATGAAGTACAAACTAATTCTTGGTTATGTGTTCAAAAATAAACATTATGAAAATTCTTCTAAACCCATTTTAGGGCCTGTCATAGTCATGAGAAGTAGGTTTCCTTCTCTTTTTCAGCTTCCAAACTGTGATCTCCAATTATGAGCATTCGGTATTTATGTAACAATAGTAATAATTTATAAAAAGCCTTCTCTGTCCCAGGTGCTTGAAAACATTATCTCATGGTGCCAGCTGGGTGCTGGAAGTATCAGTGGGGGCACTTTGTAAAGTGTATGATAGTCTAACCACTGTTCTGTACACCTGAAACTAATACAAAATACTATTAAATATAACCTGTAATTTAAAAAATAAAAAATAAAAAAATGTATATCGCTTCTCAGCCTTTTGGCTAAGATCCAGTGTAGTACCTGTTCTTATCAGTTTAAAATTTTAAAAATGTATAAAAAATTATCTCTAATGCCCCAACAGCATAAAAAGGTGGTATTATTAAATTTTTTTAAAAGGTGGTATTATTAACTTCAAGTACAGAAATTGAGGCTCAGAAGAATTAATTTGCTCAAGTTCACAAACAAAAAAAAAGTTCAACAAGAGGACAAATATAGTCTGAATTGAAGGGAAATAAAATTTTTTAAATATTATGTATGGATATGTCTGCAACAAAGAAGAAGGAAAACCATAGTTATAAAAGGAAACTAATTTAAAATGTAAACAATGACAAATAAGAAACTGTTTTAGTTTTCTATTGTTGCCATACCAAATTACCACAAAATTAGTGGTTTAAAACAGCAGAAATGTATTATGTTACTGCTCTGTACCCAGAAATCCCCAAAGACCTCACTGAGCTAAGACCAAGGAGAGTGCGGTCCTTTCTGGAAGCCTCATTTCCGTCCAGTTGCAGAGGCGGCCCAGTGTCCTCGGCTCAGGGCTCCCTCCCTCCATCCTGGGACCCGGGAGCATCCAGCCCAGTCCTCTCTGCGCTGCCGTGTCTCTCCAGTTCTCCCTCATCTCTCCAGTTCTCCCTCTTCTGTCTCCCTCCTCCTCTTGTAAAGACCCGTGTGTTTGCTTTAGGCCATCTGGGTAATCCATGATACCTTTCTTATTTTAAAGTTAGCTGACTAGCGACTCTAATTCCATGTGCGACCTTAATCGCCCTTTGCCACGTAACCTAACCTAGTCACAGGTTTAGGTCTATGGACGTCTTTGAGGAATCCCTATTCTGCCTACCATGGAGAGTTCTAAAGACTACTGAATAAATTTATGTGAAACAGAAAAGCGGGCCTTAGGCATTCACTTTTCTATTCTACCGCTCTGTAGAGCCATTTGCATGGCTTTAGGAACTGTTCTTGGTGCTGCCAGTCTGGGAGCCACCAGCCTCTCGGGGCACCCGCTGTCCCAGGGATGTCTTCACTGAGTTTCTAACCCAGTGTCCACATGGTTATAATGTATTTTTTAAATTCCTGTCAAAATGAAATAAGATAGCAATATAGTTGACTTCTACTGAAAATCTTTACTATTTTGGGTTCAAAAGAGACACTCTGTAATAACTGTATATTTTAAACTGTCCTTATCTGACTCAGTTTCCAGGTTATATAGTAGTGGTTGACACGAAACAGTGGTTGAATAGTTTTCATTCTATGTTGTGGAACAATCAATATAAAACAGAAATCATCTGTTCTCTGAAATTGTGATTGCACCCCTCTCTGAAATTATCAAGCCTGGCTAGGCTTTTTTTTTTTTTTTTTAAGGGAGTCTGGGGAGGTGAGGAGGTTTTCATTCTCAACTTAGTGGCTTTAATGGTTATTAGTTTATTCAGATTTCTGGGGTTTTATATGTTTTTAATATTTGTCAATATTATCTAGGTTTTGAAAGTTATTGTACATAATTGTTCTTAATATTGGCTTATTATGTCTTAAAATTTGCTGTGTCTATAATTATTTTCCCCTTTATATTACATATTTTATTTCTTTTCATTTTTTCTCTCTAGGTTAAATTATCTTTTTTTTTCCATAACAAATTTAGCCAGAGGTCTGTCTAGCAGCGTTGTCGTAGGCTTCATTAATAATCCTCAATGGATTATTATATAATCCATTATATATTGGATATATTATATATTATATGATGGATTTTTTATGTTTTTTTAACCTTGTGCTTATTTCCCTCTTTGTTTTCTTTGCTATGTTTTATAGGCTTTTGTAATCTTATTTTTTAGCTTATTTCTCTTGTGTTTCCACTGTATGTATATATATCTCCTGTCAGTTGCTTTATTTTATTGGGCCAGGAGAGAACTAACTGACCACACTGAGGAGAGAGCAAGAGAAGGACTGAAGAAGTAGCAGAGAGAGGAGTCACTGACGCTGCAAGTTGCAGCGACAATATTCAGCCAGAACCCTGTGAGACCTGAGACGAGGAGGAGTGAGTAGGGGGAAGTGAAAAGTGGGGATGGGAAGAAAGATGTACTTGGAGCAATGTATTTCAAAGTGTGTTTGTTTAAAATGCCATACCCCAACACGGCACCTTACATATCAGGGTGAGGGAAAAGAAGGTTTACAGCTGTATGTGAAACACAGAGTTTATTCTGGTATTATCATTTATTAATTATTGCATTACTTTCAATACAAACAGCTACAGGCCTACTTTCGCCCACCTGCATACTACAACTGAACTCTTTCCTAGAGTGATATTCTGTGGTGGGAAATTATAAATCCAGGGTCACTGTATTTCCTGTGATAGTGAAATGCAAGAGGTTGTTGGCAATGAAGTATAAGCTGGGGCCTCAAAGAACATGGGAAAAGTCTGTGGACACAGTTGCAGAAACCCCTTGGGAAGTCAGAGGCGGCTAAGTAAAAGGAAAGGGGCAGAAGCAGATGAGCCCTGCCTTCCGGGAACTGGGGGTTTGAGCGTACAGGTGAGTCTTAACTGGCCCATAAGGCAGCCACTTGCCAGAGGTGGATACTGAGCACTGGTAATGTGGTTAGTCTGGATAGATGGGTACTGTAGTATAAAATATAGGCTAGATTTCAAAAACAGCATGTAAAAAAGAATGTAAAATATCCCACTAATAATTTTTATATCGAGTACATGTTGATATGAAAATGTTTTAATTTATTGGGTTAAATAAAATATATTAAAATTTCTTTCACCTGTTTTTTTTTTCTAGTAATGTGTCTATGAGAAAATTTACAATTCCATATGTGATTTGCATTAAGTTTTTTTTTTTTTTTTGCAGGTGGCACAGATCTAAACTGTTAAACAGCATCCGAAGATCTCAGTATCATTTAGGAAAAGAGGCCTGTCACCAGACAACACAGCCCAGATCGCAACAACATGAAGTGGTGCAAAGATTCAGAGGAAGTATAAATGACCTTGGAGTTCTGTCCTTGGGCCAAATTTTTTGCTGTTTACTCTGTTGACCCCATAAGCCTGTGCCCCCAGGTTCAGTAGAAAAGTTATAACGGGAATTTCTATGAGCATGAGTCACCCCAATTTCATAACTTTGTAAGGAGAACATCTTACATTTGTGCATCCTCAAGGTTTTCAAAGCACATTCATTGTTTCAGTCCATCCCCCTAACACCCTGGAGGAAGTACAGCAGGCTGTTTCCATTGTACTGGTCAGGAAACTGAGGCTGGAAGAAGGCGTGTGATGCGAAGGGCGTTGGATTCAAGGATGCTGCAAAACAGTGACCTCATGTTATGGAGTCCTGGAAAGAATGCTGGACTTGGAGTCAAAGGTTCCAGTACTTCCCAGACTGAGGGCTTTAAACAGGTATTCTTACCCGTTCACCTAAGTTTCATTTACTCAGCTATAAAATGGGTTAATCAGAGTCCATATCTCGGAAGTCTGAAGTGTGTCAAAGTTGTCATAGTTGGAGCCATTTCAAAATGGAGTTGGGACCGCCCTTCCTGAGAAATCGCCTTGCATGTCTTGCACCTTTGGACTGTTTGAACTGGGTCAAACCACCATTGTCTTACACACAACTATTTCTAAAGCCAGCAGAACAGTGGACTTCCTGACCGCAGGGACCGATGATTCAGGGCTATCCGAAGATGGAATCAGTAAGCAATCTTCAAGTTTATACCATCATTAAAATTTTTTTCTTCTTTTTCATGTAATTATTTCTTTCCTCTTCTCATAAAACCCTTGCCTTCACCCTGTAATTGTGTCACTATTCGGGTGTCTGACTGACCCTATGCTCCTCACATTGTAAGTTTTTGATCCCAAATAAATGCTTGTTGCTCATCATTTGAGCTTTTGAATTTAGGTTAACAGGTATGAGTATTGAGATGATTCACTGTTGGGAACTGCCCTGCCTGGTATCAGAAGCTGTAACCCCCATCTAGGCTAAGGCTAAGAGAACACCCTTGGAACCGTAAGCCAGCAAGGAGACAAAAGCTTATCTCCCTGGCAGGAGCGCTGCTTCATTCATAACTGAACCCCAAAGCTTGGTCGGTTAGCCAAAGACGGGTAAGATTCCCCAAGGGGGGAACGACCTAAGACAGGCACGATCACTTGGGAGGCCCCCCAAAATAAGGCTTTGGGGGCTGCAGCAAAAGGGGGTGAGGGACCCTCGCTCCTCGGCTTTAACATAGCCTGAGTTCTCATCGTCTGGGAGAAAATCTCCTTATCTCTTGGTTGCCTTAGTTCCGTGCTCCACCTAAGCCTGAAACAATGACAGGGTGGTGCAGCTCTGTGCTGAAAAGGGCGGATTCCCCGGATGATCAGGCCTAAGAAAGAATATGTAAATTACTGTGAAGCCTGCTTTGTTTAGAATGCTCTCAGTTGAATGAGAGGGGTCCAAGGAGGAAGTTAGTTTGTTCCTCAAAGTCTTACAGCTCTTTGACCCCGACTCAAAATAGACCCTCAGACTTCCTTGTTTTCTATGATTCCTTACTGCCCCCTAATGACTACTGTACTTGAATTATTATGCAAAATGAGCCCAATAAAAGCAGGTATGGACGGTAAATTGGTGCGCTCCCCACTAGAGGGGGTGGCCATTCCGTCCCTACTTCTCCACAGAAACTAGTCTGTCTCTGTGCATGTTTTTTCTCACGTATAGTCGAGCCATCTGCAGCGTTCCGTGATCACTGCTGGCCGGTGACACACGCATCAATTCACATAAAACACTTGTCGCAGTAACTAAATCTTGGGAAACACCTGATAATTTAACCATCAGCAGTGGTATTAAATTATATGAGTATCATTCACTTAGGTGTGGCAAAGTTCTTTCTAGTACGATTCCTTAGTATTCCACTCCAGGGAGTGATTCTTCTAACACTTTCTAAAACACTGCTGGAAATCCCCTTAGTTGGTAACAGAGGCTGCTTTTAGAATTGCTTTGCAGACATGACAACAGGTTTCAGCAAATTATAAATAAACACGCCTCCTTTTCTAGAAGAGCAAATGGAAGCTGTTAAAGTAAATTATCTAATACTTGGAAATGAGGGGGAAGCGGATGGCATGTCCTTTCAGTGACATATGGCAGTGAAGGCTACCCCAGGATTATCCAGGGTAATGTACTTCAACTTGCTGTTCATTCTTGACTGAAGGTCCTGAAGTTAGTGATGGTGCATTAAAAGTCTCACCTGTAGACTTTTTTTTTCTGGTAAAAGTACAAATTTCTGTCTAGTGAAATAGGTAACCCCAAACATTATCATTTAACCAGTTTTGTATCTTACCCAGCAATCTTGCTCCCTGTAAGTAAATCCCCGAGCTCCACAAATGCTCTTTGAACTGGGCAGGGCACCTTACTGGTTCCCTGACTATTTGATGAGTTGAATGAAATCTCTGGCACGTGTTCATTTCATGTTTTCGTGAGTTAAGTCTGCCTTTTGAGCATTATCCTTCGAGTACAGAAGGTATGGTAAAGGGGCGTGGCTGGTCGAGAAGCTGGGGGAAAGGGTTATGAACTTTGAGTTAGCTCAGGCTTTGAGCCTGGGTTCAGGTACTTAGCAGGCCTTAATTCTGGAAAAATCATTTCACTTCTCTAAATTTCTCATTACTCATTTGTAAGAAGGAAATAATATTACCTATCTTACACAGTTACTATAAAGACTAAACCCTTTGGTTCTGGGGTTCCTGGGCAGCCAGAAAAAACTGAGCACTCATTAAAAGACCAAAAAACAAACAAACAAACAAACCCAAACCAAACCACCCCCTCCATGTAGAATCTCCAATGTAGAATCATCCATGTCCAGTGATAACCGCAAAAACTCTCAGCACCAAGGAGTCCAACCTCCATCCCCCTCACTACCTCTGCCCTGCCCCCACCCCCGGATATGAAGAGACTTGACCAAACTTCAGTGTGGCTTCTTGTAGCCTAAGGCCAAGTGCCTAGGACAACCCAGCAGGCCTAGAGTTGCTGTCTGAACAATCTAAAGGCAGTCAAAAAAATTTACTCCTTGTTCCAGCCCACACCTGATAGTACACCACTGATCACCCTTTTCTGAGAGCATTTGTTACCATTGTGAGTCCTTTCTCTGCGCCTTTGAGATGCTTGTGGTCCTTTCTCAAGGACCTAGGAGCCACCTCCGTGACAGGTAAGCCTCAAAAATGTTAGGACCCTTCTGTCCCAGGGAGACTCTGTTCCAGCGGAGGGGCCTAATTTAGCACGGCCCAGATGGCTTAATCACACCTCTCTGTCCTTCAGTATACTTCCTGGGTCAGCATGCCCCTGTGTTTAAAAGGCCTCCTGATTTTCTTTTCAGAGTAGAGCTCAGGTTACACTAGGGTCCCTCCTCTACAGCAGTAATACTGAGTAAAATCTGTTTTAACATCCTTTAATGAGTGTCTAAGATAGTAGTTAAACAAGCTTTGCTTCTCTTGATACCAGCATACTCATTATCAATAACAATGGAGAGGAGGGGTGGGAGGTGGGAAATTGTGGCATATTCTCAATATGTGTCAAATTGGCAGGACTATGCTGATCACCAAATGGCTGTTTCCCAGCCCTGCTGGGCCTCCAGAATCACAGTCCCATGCTGGGCTTCACAGAGGCTCACACTGCACACACACGCCTTGGCTTTTGGGTTAAGACTTAAGGAGTTCCCTGTGTAAGATTCAGAAGCTCCTTCCCTATACAGCCCCCCTCCCTCTGGTACACTGCCTGCCAACTCACCAGCTCAGCACCCTTTAAGTCTCACTAGACTCCACCTCTCCATGCCACAGCCTCGAGTGTGCCCATGGGCACAGAGCTAGGGCAACTGTGGGGCTCACCTCCTGTCTTTCCTCAGGTTAGTTGTCCCTGCTCTGCCCCACATCTGAAAAGAGCTGCCCTGTGTCCTTTGTCCAGTTCTATAGTTGTTGACAGGAGGAGGGCTAGCCCAGAACCTGTTATTCCATCATGCTGGAAGCAAAAGTCAGTTACTCTTACATCAGAGATGAGGAAACCGAGGAGTGAACAGATGAAGCAGTGCGTACCAAATCACACAGCTGCTTAAGTGCTGGAGCTGGAATTCAGACCCGGGAAGTCTGGCTCCAGAGCTGCTCACTTCCAGACTTTATGAAAAGAGGCTTTATACACGCAAAATGTTTTGTCCAGCGTTAGGCAGCATGGAAAGTCCTTAATAAAGTCTAGTTATATTTTGAAACTGTAAAGTGCAGTATGAATTTTTTTCTCACCCAACTCTTCAAAGCAGAAGGGGGTCAGTGGGACATAAGCCTCACCACATTCTTGATTGACCTCAATCTTACTAGTGTCCTGCCATTGGCAAATGGAACCAGGGCTTTAAGTCCTTTATTGCTTAAGTCCGGTTTATTTGCATAAACAACATAATAAGTCCTTATTCAGCTTACTTTTGCTATTAAAGCCTACTGTTATTCATTAGAAATATAAAACAAAAGAAAACAATCCAAGCAATCAGGCACAGATAGGTGCTCCTCTCACTTTCTGAATTTCAAATCAGTGACTGCTGGGCAGTAACACACCCATCTGGCCATGGAGGAGATTGCAGCAGAACGAAGACGCAAGCTCAAAAATAAGAATCGAATAATTTGTAATAGAACCCAGCATTTAACCTACCATCTAATTCTTAATCTACCACCAAATAGCTCTAATTTTTTATCTTATATAAAAAGATATGATGAAGACAAGTGTGAGCCCACACATTTCCTTGTTTGCCTTGTCTTCCGCCCCTTGTTTCTGAGATACATATAAATCGTTTCTAAACTTCAGTTATGTCTACTAGTACAAAATAGATGCTTTGCATTTACCCACTCACTCTGATTAGAAAAGAAAGGAACACTATCTTGTCTAGATTTTTTTCTTTCCTCGACACCCCACTCTCTCCCCAGACCAAACAGATGAGCAAACAAACGTACATTCCGGTCCACCGACTCTGACCTTCCTAACATTCAGGCCGACTGTGCAGCAGCTGCCAGGACTTCACTGCACATTGCCCTCTTTAGATGGCCCTTTTGATCAGTTCTGACCTAGAAGAACTACAAAGGGAAATGAAAAAATCAGGTAATTTAAAAACATAAATGTAAGATTTGGTTTATTGTTACCTTTTTTCCAACAAGTCCAAACTTCCCTTTTTTGATATCAGCTTTGTCTGTGGCAGAAAGCCATCTTGATCTCCTACTTGTGAATAACCCAGAGTATGTTGCCAAGCTAGTAAAATCTCCAGGGAGGACCACATCTTCAATAATTTCCACTAATTCATAATTTTTCAGGTAAAGCTATATGTCGATAAATCAATTAACTGTTCTTTTGGACTATTTTGTTTTTTAAAGATTTTATTCATTTATGTTTAGGAAGGTGGGAAGAGGAGGAGAAAGGGAGAGAAACATCAGTGCATGGTGGCCTCTCTCGCACTGGGGACCTGGCCAGAAACCCAGCATGTGCCCCGACTGGGAATCTAACCAGTGACCCCCATGGTTCACAGGCCCTCACTCAATCCACTGAGCTACACTAGCTAGGACCTTTGGGACTATTTTAAAGTGCCATTCATCTTTAGAGTTTTGGTGTTATTCTAGATGTGGCCTCCATCATGGTGGGCTTTGTCCTCAAACCAGAATCATTTCTAATCACTTCCAACATACCCTTTTCAGTATCAAGAGGAACCTTTTCAAAATGCAAATATTCTGCCATGGGGGTCCATAAAACAACACCCACAGAGACCTGCAAAAGAAAAACTGCCTACAAATCCACAGCCAGTCCTTCCTCGGGATATTTTAATAAAAGGCGATAGAAAGATGATCGAAAGAGAAGCCAGAGTACTTTACCAGTTGCAATTGTGTATGATTTATAAGTTACATGATTTATCTGATTCTCTTATTGATGTCTTTTTGCACTAGACTGTAAGTCCATAACCTGGGTTGGGTTCCCCAGGGTGTGGACTCAGAGAAGGAGGCCAGGGGCAGGGGGGTTATTAGGCAATGCTTTGGGAATCACCACCTGCGGGAAGAAACCGGGTTTGGGCAGAAGAGGGGTGGGGTTGTGACAGTTTCATCCAAGTTCTCTGCTGACCCTGAGGGAAACTCTGAACCTGAACGGCCCTTCCACATTATCCCACATTGGAGGCAGAGGGCCAGGTTTGGTTGACCAGTCATTGCATGCAGCCTGCCCAAACAAGGGGATGTGACATTGGAGGAAGTGACTCTTTTCAACCGAGTAATTCTGAAGAGGACTGATAGCCAGAGCCAGCGTCATGGGTGTGTGATTTGTGTATTCACACAAGGCCCCACACTTGGAAAGACACCACACTTATACTCTGCTATTTCTGTCTTAAAATTCTTAATTTTCAATTAATGATTCCTACATTTCTGTTTGCACTGGGCCCAACGAGTTAGGAGTTGGTCCTGCTGACAGCTGAGTGCTGCCTGCCCGCTGCGCTCCCTGTGGCTGGGGTGATGGGGCCTTCAGTCGGGTCCAGAGTGGGATCTGGCTGATGGACCACAGTGCCCCCTATAGCCTGCCCCCTGCATTGCTTGGCTCCACTCCTTTCCATAAGTTCTGGGACCCTGCTCCAGGACTCCAGCCTCTGTCCCTAAAGGAATCTTATAAGAAGAAAGTGGAATGAACTCCATTCCCCAACACTGAAACTGGTCTTGGGGCTACAACTGACAATCATCATCCTTCTCCTTTATTATCCGTTTTAAGTTTTCCTCACCCTTAGCTAGCACTTCTTCTGGTCTCAGTGACTTATCTGCTCCTTAGAGGTTCCGAGTCTCTGCCCCCGTGATCTCATAGGCTCATCATAGCTGCTGTACTTGTCACTTTACTATTAGAATTGGACAAGGAAGCACCAAGAGTCACCCACTCGGATTGTCTGGGCACCAACTACTCCTTCTCACTCCTACTGTGTAGCAGTAGCCGTACATCCCTTTATGACCAGATCGCTGATCCCTGCCAGGATGGTGCCTCCTCTCTTCGCCCACTAGGGTTCTTGGTGTAAGAAGCCTGAAGTACCCACACAGGAGATGTGGCTTGTAGTTCAATGACAAGTCTTGCAGGTCTGCTGGTGGAAGGGTCTCACCTTTGTGGAAACAGACCTCTAAATGGCAGGGCCCAGAACTATAAACAGGAAGCACAAACTCTCCACTGAGAATGATAGTAAACAGGCCATGCCTGCTTCCACTCCTTGATTCCGGGAGCTGTGTATTCTACCTGCTGAGAACACAGCACCATGTAAAGGCCATTAATGTGAAGTGTACACGTTATCTCGGAGAATAGCACCCTCTCTGGGTGCGACTTCAACAAGCTGTTCCATCACCCTATCAGGTCAGAAGCTTCTGAGTGATACAGTATTTGGGGAGCGTGTAGGCACTCTCACGCCTCCTTTGCTCGAATGCAGGTCCCAAGTGGTCACAACACTCGGAAGCTCTCAGTGAGACTGGTAGATGCCCTGCAAACAAGAAAGGTGAATCGCCTGGAATTTGTGTCTAGATGAAACTGGATCAGCCTCGGTGAGTGGGAGCCCATCTTACTGGGCCCATTCACATCCTCCAACCCTGCCACAGTGGCCGTCCTGATGCCAGATGCTGGATGATGTCAGCTGACCGAGTCATTTTGTCAGCTTTGTGGCTCGGGGCCTCTTCCATCGGGGATACTTCATGGTATGGCTCAACAAACAATAGGAAGCTCTTCACACTTTGTGCCCATCCACAAACCTTTACCTCAGATCTCCTTGTTCCCAATCTTCCAGTCTATTTCTTTTCACATTCCTGACCATCTGGCCACGGAGTTACCACTGCCCAAGTATATCTGACCTTGAGCCACTCCCCACCTAAGTGGATGGCAAGGTGTCCTGCCTGAAACTGCCTTTTGGGAAAATTTCCCCTCATCAGTCTTTCAAGACCACCTCTGAGAAGGGCTGATGTACAGCCATCATTTACTTTGTTTGCACCATGTACTGACCTTAGCCATCCATGTGTTGAGTTCAGGCATTTCCCCCTTCCATCACCTGTCCACACAGGATCAGCGGCAACAGGTGTGAACTGAGGGAAAGGCTCTGGTGTAACAGTGGGAGATGGCATGGGAGTCTGCGCTGCCTGCTTATGTAGCATGCGGTGCCCTTGGGCCGTATTTGTGTTTGGTCCCAAATGTATCTTCTGTCTTACAACAGATTACTCACATGACTCTACCCACCCTCATCCCTTGGTGAGGCTGGGAGAACCCAGCTCCCAGTCAGTGGTTTTGGCTACACGACCACCGAGCATTCCGTCATCACCAGGCACTACATCTCTACCAGGGTCCAGCAGTACATCGGAAGTCTTGTGTTGAGAGGTGCTTACTTCTCCTCTCTAGTTGCATGACCTCAGTCTGTTGGAGCAAACCCTCACTGTGGATTTTCTCACTGAAACTTGTCGTACACTCCCACAGCGTCCTTTCCTGCCACTGACACATCTAACAGGCATGCTTGTCCATTCAGCCTATTTGGGAAACTCGCCTAACCCGGTCAACAGGTGTGACCAATTAGATGGGTTAAGAGCCTTAACGAAGTGCTGCTGAAGAACACCCAACGGTGCAGCAACTCCTCAGGGTGGAGGGGGAACTGACAGAGGGGACGTTGGAACAGTGTCTTTAAGAACATGTGTTTCCTCCAGAGCCAGAAGCAGGACAGCACAGGCAGGAAGAATTTGTCTTCTGGGCACCTTATACTCAGGTCTCATTGTAGCAATATGTTTGAACTGTTTAGAACCAAATTATATTGTCCTTTTCCCCACTTGGACTTCATCCTTTTTTTTTTTAATGAAATCTGCCCCAATTTTCCCTCTTCAGTTAGCATTTTACTATACAGAGTCCAATGTCATCTCTTAGAGCAAGTTCATTGTGCCCTTTTTGTATTCATGAAAACCTAAGATCAGTCCAATCTTAATGACCTATAAGCTCTTGCTTATGCCTAAACTGCTAACATTCTTTGTATTCCTTCATCTCACCAAAAAGTACCTCATATTCAATTTGTCATAGATAGCTTTTAAAATGAAACTAAGTTAAATGCTCTTAGAGTTGTAAGTTTCATGCACTGATTTTCCTTTATTACGCAGTTTTATTATTGTCAAAGGATTCCCTTCAGGTATGATTTTGTTTCCTCAGACAGGAAAATATCTGTTACCCATTTCCTGCTGGATTAACACTTGAGATTGTCAAAACCCACAGTTGCTCTTGTTATCTGATGGGGGCGGGCCAGGAGCAGGTCTGCCTCAGGCCGGCCTGTAGTGTGTGGGCCCTTGACTTTGTGCAGGAAAAGATTTCCCACTAGCAGTCCAGGTGATTTGGAGAGGCGTGTATTAAGGCTGGGGACAGTGAAACAAAGGAAGCGCTGGGGGTAGAAGAAACAACAGGAGAGAGCTTAGGCTGTGCTCTGCCTTGGCTCCCTAGAACCATCATTGGAAAGAAGTGAGCCATGGCGGGGCTGCCGTCAGCTCCCTGGGGAGTGGGAGAAAAGGGGCCTTGGACACAGGCTCAGGGGATGAGCCCGGGTGAGCTGCCACTGCCCACTGTTCCCCTTGTTCCAAGTCTCCTGGGGACTCTTAAGAGTTTAGGAGAAAGTAAAAAATTCATGCCCCAGAAAAGGCATGGGTGTGCTCCAGAGCGCCTGCACTGGTATCCTCTGTGTTGACGGTTTTTCTTTCTTGTGCAGGTGAGAATCTCAGGGAAGGGTTTCAGCTGAATATTGATCAGTTTTCCAGGTGTGTTTCTTTAATATACTGATGCATCAAAATGAGCACATAGGGGTTTGGGATTGTTCTTTGGTCTGCTTTACTGTTTTACTTTTACCTTGGGTCTGTCTGTCTCTAATTGGGTTGTCATTCTTTCCCAAGTTCATCCTCCTCCAGTTTGGCTGGCACAGATGGCATCAACTGGGGCTCCATTTCCCAGGCCAGGCCGATTTAAGCTGTGTGCTCTCTGGTCAGGCAGGAGAGGTATAAACCATTTGCTCGTGTCCTTGGTTAGGGAAGGACAGGTCTTGTGATTCACTAGCTGCCCATAAGTTGTTCAAATTGTTTGGCCTTGTTTAGTAATCTTGTATCAGTTTCCCCATTCCACTTGCCCAGGAATTCCCCCAGCTTCTTCCTCTCCTGCCTCACTTCAACCACTCTTCCTCTCTGAGGCCTTCTCCGGGCTCTGAACAGGGCAGGGGCTGCCACCTGTCCACAAAGGCTGCGCTATCAGCTGGTGCTGACCGACGGCAGACTGGAGGGGTTACTATATACAGGCTGACACGTCAAAACACAAAATTAAATCATGACATTTACTTCCCAAACTTTTAATCTCTCATTGCTTTGTTTGAAATATTTTCTTGTAACTGAATTGAGTATGAATTGAGTACACTGAAAAGTGTTTTTTTCTGTAATTTTACTAATGCCTTTTCAACTACAGTACCAGTTCACTGATGAATGGTTACGTCAAAAGAAGACAACATAGCACATGCTTAGAGGAAATATGGAAGTGAGTCACACGTATGTATTTGTCCATTTCTGCTCAGGCCACAGGATTTTTGACTTTCCTAAGGAAACCAGGGATATGTAAGTAACAAAAGAGCCACATTATAGCACTACTCACAAGAACCGCTAAAAAGAACAGAGCACAGGCAAGTCAGAAACCCTTCAATAAAAGGCCAGGAACCCATCCCAACAGCAGCTCTTCATCACACGGATTCAGACACACAGCAGAGCAGCCCTGCCCCTGATGTTTAACCACCACATTCAGCAAGAGCCCCTCGCCTGCCCCTCAGCGCTCTAACCCTCAGGGGCTTCCTTCGAACTCCCTTTTTGAAGCCTTGCACAGAGAGGTTAAGCACCAGTAAGAAAGACTGTTGTCAGCAGTTTTATTTCATCATCTTCATCATCATCAATACACATGCAGTTTCTTCCTTCTGTGTACATGACATTGTCAAATGGGTGCTACACTCTGCCTATGGTACAAAGTTTATAAATACGATATACCAATACAAAGTTGAAGCCATTAAAAAGAGTTTAATAACAACTAGCAGATACTTAAATCTGTAGTGTCGATGGAATCTATGAAAGAGATTTAGAAACAACAAACAAACTCAAACATTAAACATTTTACTTGGGAAGGGGTGAAAGAGGAACTTTTTATGTGCCACTGAAGGGTTTTCTAAGTTGCTCCAAGTTTACTTTCTTTCTGCTATTATCTTTAAATACTGCAAAGCATTGTGAGCGGCATCACTCTGTGCGTTGCCGCAGGAGATCCCAGAGCCGTGACAGACGGTGATGGGGCTGGTGGACAGTTCGGCGAGACACTGATACTGGCCGTTGGCACTCAGTTCTTCTGTAACGACATATTCAAACACGACGGTTAATAAGTGCATATAAAGGAGACCCTTTGTATAAACAATAGTTTTTATCATTGTTTTTCTCTGTAAGCACACATGGTAGACTACTTCACTTAATCATCATCTTTGTTACTCGTGTACAAACCAAAAACAAAGCACAGCTGCTCGGCTGCGGCAGTTCTCAAACGCAGATGTGCTTCATGATCCTCAGAGGGAGCTGTACAGGAATACAGGTGTCCGGCCCTCGCTCCAGCCTGCCCAACCAGAATTGCAGGGGTGAGGGCTAAAAATGCCAGATTCTTGCATTATTTTTTTTTAAGCTCCTAAGTCAATTCTAATGTGGCTAGTTGGACAGTGTTGGAAAATTACTGAACCATAGCAACTTTTTAAAAAGGGAAAAGAACCACTGGAGAGAGGACTAGGGAGACTGTATTTTTCATTATGATGTATAGGGTTATTTTCAGTGCCCATGTGAACTAGGCAATACATGGTTCAGGGCAAGACCTCCCTTGTGCCTTCATGTTCTTTGGTTATAATCTGTGCAAAGAGTCCAGTTCCATCCTATACATGGGTCCAGGGGTGTCCAACCTTTTGGCGTCTCTGGGCCACACTGGAAGAAGAGCTGTGGTGGGGCACACATTAAATACATTATGACACATAATCACAACAAAAATCTCAAAATGTTTTAAGTAGATTTATGATGATGTGTTGGACTGCAGGCTGGACACCCCGAGGGGTGTTTTAAAAACAATACCTAAACCCAGGAAACAAATGTTCTCAACTGATGAATCATTCTTACTAATAATCATTAAATAAGTCCTGGCTGGTGTGGCTCAGTGGATTGAGTGCTGGTCTGAGAACCAAAGAGTCGTTGGTTCAATTCCCAGTCAGAGCACATGCCTGGGTTGCAGGCCAGGTCCCCAGTGGGGGGTGCTTGAAAGGCAGCCACACACTGATGTTTCTCTCCCTCTTTTTCTCCCTCCCTTCCCCTCTTTAAAAATAAATAAAATCTTTTTTAAAAAAGTTAACTTATAAAAAAGATAAATAAGAGAAGAAGTAGAAATACATGAGAAATAATTTGTTTAAAGTGGTCGTTATTAAATGTTATTTCAGTTAGTCAATATAGTGGAAAATGTCCAGATACAATGGGATTATTTAATGCCTGAAGAGACTTTCTAGTTCTAACAGTTAGGTTCTTTTACTTGTTTTAATTGAGATCAAGTTCACACAACATAAAATTAACCATTTTTAAAGCGAACTATTTGATGGCATTTAGTACATTCACCACCATCCTCATCTAGTTATGAAACATCTTCATCATTTCATCACCTCATGAGGAAACACCACACCTGTATAGCAGCTGCTCCCAACCTGCCTGCCCCATCAGCCACCTTTCCTGACCATCTGTCTATACTATATTCCCGGGTTTGGCCTCATTCTCGATATATTGAGACATTGCACTTGACCCCATCATTTGATCCTAAAGCAGCAGAGAAAATAAGTTGTTCTTTCAATCCCTGAACACCCTACTTTCCCAGTTCTGGTAGCTCTGACAAGCTAGGTCCTCACAGTTCACTGAGGCTGGAAAAGGGATATCAAATTCTTCCTTTATTATACTGATGTGGAATCCAGACAATAAATGCATGTATATGCACATTAGCTAGTTTTATAAATTAAATTAAAAGAAAATCCAAACAGACAAATATGGAAAGACTGGAAAGCTAGTCAATCTAAATGATCAAGGGCTAGAGAAAACAGAGAAGATGATAGCTGGGATGGGATAGAGCTATTAATTAACTTGCCCCCATTTATCTCCCAGAATTGGCGTATAGTGACAGAGCAGGGACAGAGGTCTGGTCCCCCCAAACTTGCTACTTTTTCTAGAAACTTGGGAGTCTTTTTATCTGTCAACCTTCCCATCAGGGCTAGTTTAATAGGCAGTGTTCCTGCAGTTACTCTTCCCCTGTGCGCTCCACCACTGACTCGCTATGTGACCTCAGATAAATTTCTGAACCTGTCTGTGGCTTACTTTCTTCACTGATACACAGGACCCACCTCACAGGGTTAGTTTGAAGATTCAATCAGTTATTATGTAACGTCCTTAGAACAGTGTCTGACACAGAGTAAAACTATAAATCTTAGCTATTATTATTTTTATTATTATAACTGTAGACATGTTAGCTATTGCTAACATTATTTATAAGAATGGAACATATCAATGATATATATTACTGCTGTGGTAAGTATATATAGTTAGAATCTCTGACCAGTGAAATCAATTATAATAGAAGTTTTTGTTTCTCAAACATATTTTTAAAAGAAACATATTTTGGGATAGACAAAAAACAAAACCTCTTACCTATATCCAAATATGTTATATTAAAACCTTGTTCCTTGGCAATTTCACTAAGCAGCTGGATGTAATCTGTATTTGGAATACTGAGGAGGCTTCTTTTCAGTTGGTTTATCTTCTCACCAGGAGAATTCCTCAAGGAATGCCAAGTACATCCTAAAGAATGTCCCACTACATTTGTCTGAAAAACAGAGGTGAAGATTAAGACTCTTAACTGGGACTGGTTTCCCAACTATAATTAAAAAAAAAAGTACTTAGAAGGGTTTATAAAGCATGTTTAAATGAACGCTATTTGGTTAACTTTCTTTTAAACTAGACAATAACAAGTGCACATACTTAACAAATACCATGATGCTAAGAAAAAAGAAGCACCTGCAATAACATGCTGGAAATATTTAAAAATACTCTTGGATAGTACGGATGTTTTGTGTTCACATTTTCTGACAGTCGCATTAAGACACAGTATTTGAGAGCACTATAGACGAATCTGCAACCTGCATGACCAGCACAGCGATCTATGGATTAAAATATAAAGCAATTTTCCTATCTTTATGATTTCTTATATTAAATACCAATCATTATAACCAAAAGCTGTGAAGCAGAAAACGAAGAAACTGTAGAAAAGGTGAAATGAACAAGTTATTTGAATGAACAGCAGGACGCCAAAAAGTTCTTCTCAGACTTAGACCTCAGAACCCAAGTGAGCTTATGTTTTCCCTTCTCCTTTTTTATTCTCCCTTAACCTTCCCTTTTTACCTGTGTTCAGAAGGTTTTACATTCCCATGTTAGTATATGGTTTTCAGATTGTTTTCCTATACTACGCCACTTAAAAAATCAAAACCAGCTACTCTCTGAAGTAGGGAAACTGACCCTAAGTCTCATTTATTAATGAACCCAGACAAGAGATAAATTTTCAAAAGATCAAAGG
The DNA here is from genome assembly GCF_019186645.2 of Phyllostomus hastatus. Classification (NCBI taxonomy): domain Eukaryota; kingdom Metazoa; phylum Chordata; class Mammalia; order Chiroptera; family Phyllostomidae; genus Phyllostomus; species Phyllostomus hastatus. The sequence continues at coordinate 13,459,558 of NW_025333498.1, read as the reverse complement.
GATGGCCACAATACAAAACTGAGTAATCTGTAGAAGTTATTAAATAAATTTTATATTCCCTGACTAAACTTTAAACAAACCGTTTTTTAAAAAAGTCATAAGTTTATTCACATGCTTAAAAAAACATACAATAAGAACAAAGAACTAATGAAAAATAGACTCTTTTCCTTACCATCCCTTCCCCAGAGACATCAGTTCCACTCCCCAGAGGTACTTGCTGTTGAAACATTTCTTCACTACCCTCCCATGTGTCCTATGCACATTCAAGTACATGCACACATGCATATATACATAATCTTTTTAAACAAATATGACAGCTTCCTCTTCTGTATCTTATTTACTCTTCTTATCTCAGTGCACATATATGCACTATATTTACCAGCCTTCAACTAAGGGTTTTAGGCTGTTTCTGGTTTCTTGCTTTTAGTAACAAAGTTATAATAAAACTCCTTTGCACTTAAATGACTTTCTCTGTAGATTAATTTTTACAAGTAGAACTGCTGAGTCGAAGAATGAGCATGCTTTTAATTTTGACAAATACTTCCAAACTGATTTCTGAACCACTTTATCCTCCCATCAAATGTGTTGAAGGTGCTTTTCTTCTCAGACCTTCACCAACATCAGGTTTTATCAAACACTGTAGATTTTGTCAATCTAAAACATGAAATTAGTATATTGTTTACCTTGCATAATGAAGTTGAACATTTTTTTCTTCTATTAACTATTTGTATTTTTTCTACTTGGTTGTCTTCCAAATTAATTGCATCCTACATTTAGCTCATTGTCTGTTCTTCCTCAAATCTCACTCATTTTCTGTGCTCCCCACATGAAGAACGGTAGCACCATCCGGCCAGCTGCTAAGCTGAAGATGTTTATTTTCTCCTTTTTCCTTGCTCCCCATAACCAATCAACCACCATGCCCCCTTCACTTTAGTTTTCTGAATAACTGATAGACCTACCATTTTTACTGCCACTCCTTTCACTTAGGCCATCATTTCTCATCTGCTTTCTGTGACAGCATTCTAGCAGGTGTCTCTAATATTCATTACCTCTTCATAACACAGCCAAGTGATATCCCTTCTCATGTAAAATAAGATCCTGTCGTTTCAGATTAAAATTCTTTAACTTTGTACTACCCTCAGGATAAAAAGTTCAATCTCCTTAACATAGAAGTTTCTGCAAGATTTAATCCCTCTTTACCTTTCCACTGCAAGGTTTGAGACTCCCTACAGCCCTGCGCTCCAGCCATACCAACTCACGTAAGGTTCCCAGACCACATACGTTTCACTCCTGCTCTTTCTTCTCCCTGGAATTCTTTCTCCCTACTCTCCTCCTACAGGTCTTGACTCAGATGGTAAGTATTTTCCCCAGGAAGCTTTCCCCCACCTCCCCGTCTTAATTGGATGCCTTCTCCTGTGTTCCTACCGAAGCCTCTGTCAGGACCAGGCTGTAGGGTCCTCCTCTCTCTTTCAGCAGGCTAAAGCTCCTTAAGAGCAGAAACTGTCTTATTCACTGTATGCTAGTACCCAGCACAAAGCCTGGCACAGAGTGTGAGTTCACTAAAAATGTTTGCTGAATGGCTAAATGAATGAATAAACAAAGGGATGGAAAGCCCTGTCAATTTGAAGGCAAAAATAGCTCTGCAGGCCTATTTTCTTTAGATCCCATAGTACTCTCGATTTTACTGTGTCTCCAAAGCTCTCTAATCTGGTCACCTTGTAACCCTGGCCCACATATAGCAAACAGATTAAACTAGGTAGTGTGTAACTAAACAGTGAAGAGATTTTCAAAAACTGCAACTCTGAAGTATCTATACAAGAAATCTAGGAAAGTTTCCCATAGCAAGAGATGCTTAATCACATCAACATCATAGTTGTATGATCTTTACTCACTAAAGAAATGTGGTTCTCTGGAGAAATATTACTGAATTTAGCAAGAAATTTCTCAGCAGCATTTCTCTTGGCTTGTTTTTTTGATGCCCCCTTTCCTAAATAAAAAGAAATGGGAGGTTTAGAAATGTGTCCATAGAGAATGGTCAAATGTATATTGCATTTAATCAGAGAAAACCTCCTAATTTTTACATACTACTCTATTTTCTACTGACTGACATCTTTGCTTGCTGTGATTCATATAGCTATTAATTCTTACATTTTTAAAGGCATTTCTTTTAACAATTTATCTTTAATAGTCACATTTTCTGTTTTAACAGTTACATTTCCTTACATCTAGTTTTAATTATATTTGCTTTAATTCTAATATTCAAATTTATCAAGGTATATTTGAATGACAACTTTTTTCCTCTCAATGTTTATTTCCTGCTTGTAATTTCCTATAAAGTGACAATTAGGTGGAATTTCTCTAACTTGAATACAGAGATACTGAATTTGAAAGATACTATATATTCCACCTCCTTCCATGCATCTCTTAGATTTGAAAATTGAGGCCCAGAGGCATTAAGTAATTTGCTAACTGGCAAACCAAGGATTGTATCAAGAACAGAAGTTGAGGTTCCCATACTACCTCGACCTCTCGATGGCAAAAAGCAGCTTATTAGTAGAAATTAACATGTAGTCAAGGTAAAATTCTCTTTCAAGTCACTTTAAAAATGATAGAAACATATTTAAAAAGTTAAAATAGGAATCCTCACTAGTACTTTATTAAGTGAACTTTTAAAAAAATTCTCACCCAAGGACATTTTTTCCATTGCTTTTAGAGAGAGGGAGGGAGGGAGGGATGAAGAGAGAGAAACATCGTTGCAAGAGAGAAGCATTGATTGGTTGCCTTCCCATATGCAAATGGACTAGGGATTGAACCTGTAAACCAGGTATATGGCCCATCTGGGAACCACACCAGAGACCTCCTGGTTCTGGGACAATGCTCCAACCAAGTGAGCTAGCTGCACTGCCTAGGACTTAAGTGACTTTTTCCCCCTCATAGTTTATGGCCTTCACAACATAGAAGTTGCTATAATTTGAAAGAATAATTTCTACTTTATTTTTATCTCACTGTCATGTGTTGTCATCTAGCATCTTATTAATCATCTTGTTTTCAAATGTAAACAAGAAGTTTTCTAGCCTTATCTCCTAGAATAGCTGCTGAAACGTCACCTGAGATTTTTTTTAAGTCACTAGTACTTCAGTGAGGACTGTTTAAAGAATTAATTACTTATTTCCATTATCGACTCATGATCTTTAAAAATGTCAAATTAAGAAGTATAAGTATTCTTAAGTCAAATATTTATACTTAAAATTTTCCGTAAGAAGTTAGAGACAGTAGAACAGGGGTGTATCAATTTTTTCTCAACAGAAATATTTGAAAAGTTATCACAACAGAAATTTCTATGAAATTTCTGAAAATACTTCAACATCTGAAAATACTTCAGATGTCTTTAATTGTATAAGGGTAAAAAGATGTTAAGTACCAGTTTCCATAAATGACTCTAGCCTGCAAATTGTGGTATATTCTCTCTTATGAGCAGGTCCTCCCTCCTGGGAAAGGGTATATTCAGGAAGTCTCCAGCCATGATGAATAGCCAATTCCTAGAAAATTGAGATGAGGCTTTAGTAGTAATTTTTACTATGCAATGGTTTAATCACATAAATGACATTCTTTCATGATTCTGATCCCATTTCTATTTATGTGTTTAAAGGAATAATGATATTCTGCAATGGAAAAATTAGGGAAGATCTTATATTCACCATAGACATTCCTGCATTTTATAGCTTGTACTGAAGTAGTTTCCTGCTATGAATGGTTCTTCCATTAAGCCACAGTGAGCTGATGTCACAGGGTTCAAATAGGAAGACAAGGTACTATCACCCTCTTTGGAAACATCAGAGAGGCACTCTGTAAGTCTCAATGCCAGCAGTTCCTGTAGCCTCTCCTCTCCCAGCTAGACTTCCATACCATAGCTGGTGAACTACTGTATTTGATCAAAAGCAAAAGAGGAGTAGAGACAGCCAACAGATTTGAATGAGGTTGGGAAAAGAGGGGAAAAAGCTACAGAATAACTCATAGTGCAGGGAAGAGACAAAAGGACTGGCCAGATAACAGGGAGTGGAGCTGTGCAACAGAGCACATGGATAACCTGCAAGAAGAATATTCTGCAAGCACAAATTCGAAGCTGCATACACACACGTGTATATATTGGTAGAATAAGCAATAAACAGACTACTTCCTTATTCTTGAGTTAGGTTACCCAATATGGGTTCTTTAAAGTCTTTTGTCTCAACAGAATTAGAAAAAGGTAATCACAAGAGTGGCAAGAAATATTCTGAAAGTATGAAACACTCTAGCCATGTGCACTGAGGTCCTGTTGATCTCAAATGAGAATTCCACAAACCAAAGGCAGATACTGCATATGGAAGAAAATCCAGAACCTAAATAAGTAGGAAAATAGTGTTAAGTCAGCACTATACTATGTAATGGTCATAACTTGGAAAAGAAAGTATTACACAATCTTATCTTTAAAACATTAATACTTGTTTCAGCCTTCGATTTTTATCGGTTTATGACATCTTTGTTCAGTAGACAAAATGTTAAGTGTGGGAAAACTGTACAACTTACCTGTAATGACCCAATAGGATTAAGCTGGTTCTTTGGTTGCTTGGAAGGGTCAGGCATTAAGGGGTCAGGAACTGCAAAGCTAAACATTTTTTTAAAGTGTTATAAAACCAAGTAATTTCCTCCAAATTATTAAATATATGAAAAGCACTTTCTACTTCACTCACTACACTTTTGTTCTTGCTGTTCTTTCTACATGGAATGCCCTTCTCTCCACTTTTGCCATGAGAATCTGAACTGTCCATTGTTCCAGGTAATCTCAAATGCCACCTTCTAAAAAGCCTACCCTTTTAGCCCAATGGAATATAATTTCTTCCCCCTTTGAGCCACTATAACATTTGGTCGGACACTTTCTTAAGCAAACTATTTCAGAATCATTCATACACTCTTACAGACACATGAAATTTGACTACCCTTCACTGTAACTCTCCCGTTCCTATCGTAAAATCTTTGATGGTAGGGCCCATGTATTACTTACCTCATAAGCCTGATAGTACTTTGTGTATAATTGATGATACATAAAATGTATTTAAATAAAGCATGCTACTGTTCCAACTACATAAAAAGGAAAGACTAATAAAATTAGTCAGGAAATTTAGCCCGTGAATAATACAAATCATAAATGCAGTTTTTTTTCATTTAGATAGCCATGGAAGAAAAATCTGTTTGATGTATCACCTGTTCTATGCCAGGATAATCCTTCTAAGATTTACATGCATTCTATATACAATAGATGGCCTGCACGAATCTGGTTTCAGCATGTAAGGACTGTGATAAAAAAAAAAAAGAACAATTTCTTCTAAGTAGTTTAAAACACTAGTTACTAGGGCAATGGGTGTCTGACACTGAATAGGCTACATTCTAAGGCTACTATCACCTAGGCAACTGAAGAATCATTTCTTCCATGACAAATTAGATTCAGTTATTGCCACTCTCTCAAGTTTCTTTTCTACCAGAATTTCAAACTTTATACCAGCTGATGAGATACACATTTACTTACAATGCTGCATGCCTAAGCTACCCAAATAATTGTGCTAGAGAAGTGAGAAAGTCTGTGTATTAAATCAGTCCACTTGAGACCTCATTACAGCTTAGTAATAATTCCCACGTCATCCATCAAGTAGCACAAATACACAGGGTGTGGCAAAAGTAGGTTTACAGTTTCTCGTGTGGAAAACAATACAAATTAATAAAGAGTAATACAAAAGTAAACTGTGTTTTGTGTACCCACAACTGTAAACCTACTTTTGCCCCACCCTGTAAAGTGTTATCCCTTTTTTTGCTGACAAAGTGAGTGCCCATGGGCAAGAAGCACATACATGACCATCACTAGCAAGGGGGAGATCCAATACCTGCCATTCCATTCAGCATATGTAAAAAGCTGGCATAGATCAATTGTACTGTATGGCCCTAGAGAACTGAGAACCATTGTATGAAACCCAAGGCTTACACTGGTTAGTTCCATACTATCCAAATGGTTACAAGAACTTAGAAAAAGGGAGCAGCGCTGCATATGAACCTAAATACATCCCTAAGTTAAAAGTTTTGCTATGGCTGGGAAACAAAAAACCCATCCTAAAATCCCATGGGCTTCTGCTGTCAGCTGTGAACAGAAATGCCAAATTGTACTCCAAATATATCTGAGTGCATGCAGAGAAGCAACTGAAGATGCACGAGATTCCAGGAGGCACCCTTTAGAGGCCAAAGAACACCACTTTATGACACAGGAGGTACTCTAGGACCAGTACTCTTTCCAAAAGCACCTAAAGGGATAACAAATTTATTTCAGAAAGATATGTCCAAATTAATACCCCATTTAATATCCTCTTGCATTTGGCATACATTCTACAATAAAAAGAAATTTTTTTGTCTCCTTCCAAATCGGAATTCCTGAAAGAGTGCTCTTAGCTGATCTTTTCCCGCCTCACACCTTGCTTTCCTCAGCATAGAAATAATCAGTCTCGATACACTAAGACATTGGCCAGAAAACCTCTGGTTTTCTACTATTGCACCCCATCTGGGAAAAAAAGCCTAGCTCAAGAGAGCCTTCATTTAAGTGTTAATTGCTAGGTTTAATTGCTTAAGTATAAGGTTGTCTTTAATGGGTGATAGGTTTTCATAAGGAGTAAGATTTTAGAGCTAGATACTAAAAACTGTTTGCTGTGCTGCTTTTGCAAGCGTGTTCAAACTTTTAATCTTACCTCAACCATGATATTTTTGAGCTGTAGAATACAAAGAAATTTAGCTCACCAAATACTTGCATTGGCTTTCAAAATGTTTATGGCAGCCTCTGCAGCTCTATGTTTTGCCAGCTTCTTACTTGTACCTTCACCTGAATTAAGGTTAACAACAACAAAATACATACTGTGAAAATGTGAGGCTTGCAGAGGTGTTTTCATAATACAAAACAAAGTCACCACAGGTTTTACATATACACACTAGGTAATAAAAACATACTACAAATATGCTATAATAAAATATTCACCACATGAAATACATTTAAAAACCCATGACTTTAAAAGTTCTATGCATACCTGAATTAAAAATCTACATTATGTCTACATTATAAGTTTATTACATAAAATGGTAATAAAGTAAACCATGTCATACTTTCTGAAGAAATGCAACTTAGTATTTTACTCTTCCCCTATTTACAGAGAGAAATTCTTCTGTAGCCAGAAGTTTCCTTTATGGGAGCCACTTACACAAAATGTGCACAATTTTATTCTAACAGCCTGTCCTACACGGGATTAAACTTCTTGACTGGCTACAGTCACGTCTATTTATTGGGTTCAGTGTGGGAAGAATTATATAGGGAAGAAGGGGAGAGCTTATATGTCTTCCATACAATCTGTATCCCTCAATTGGGTAGCCAAGGGGGTGGCAGGGGATAGGCCTGACTAATCACTAACACTGATGCCTAATTTCAGTAAGTAATCACACCTAGTAAATGGTAAATTCAATCTTTTTCCTTCTGTGTTCAAACTAGGTGTTGAGAACCCTTTGAAAGTGGTATCAGAATACTTACGTCCATTTCACTGGTGGAGGAAAGAAAGGAGACAGGGCATAAATTTCAAGTGTGACCCTTAAGGGTCAGAAGATACACACACTCATTTATCCACTACCAGAGGTATTAGAGATACAGTAGAGAACTAAATGGAGTCCCTACCTTTGAAGAGCAGAGACCCTACTGTGGAATTTATTCTGTAAAGAGGTGTCTGAAATCTGGATTGGTACCTGTGACGACAGGCCTAAGTACAGGCTGCAGGGGCGCACACAAAAGGGGCAGCTCCCTCACTCTTAGTAAGAATTCAGAAAGGCTTCATGAAGGAAGGGATACCTAAGTGAAGGCTTGAAAATTGAGTAAAAGCTAGTGATGTGAAGAAAGCTAGGGGTTAAGAACAATCTAGGCAGGGAAGAGGCAAAGTCTCAAAGGTAAAGAGCACACTGATGTTCTCAAGAGTATATCACATAGTTGGGTACCACAAGAGCTTGAAGGAAGAAATTTTGAGATAAAAGGCTAGAGTTGGAGGGTAGGAGGAGAAGTCAGAGAACAGACTCCTAAATTTGTGCTTCTCAAACTCTAATGGGCATAGGAAGTACCCAGGAATTTTGTTAAAATGCAGACTCTGGTCCAATACGTCTGGCAAGTGTCCAGGCGATATCAATGCTGCTGTTGATTGCATTTGGAACAGCAAAATTCTCGGTCATGTTAGCAAATCTGTATTTATCCCAGAGGGCTATGGGGACACTAATGGGTGGATTTAACAAGTGGAAGTACATGAACAGACTTTAATTCCAGAAAGAACACTCTGGTTGTTGTGTGGAGAATGGACACAAGACTAGAAACTGAAAGAACAGCTACAGGACTGTAGCCATAATCCAAATAGAAGATGACAGTGGCCTAATCAGTAGCAATGGGAAGAGGAGAGAAGCAGACAGATGCAAGATATTTAGGAAGATTTGGTGATAGATTGGACAGGAGTCAGAGGGAGGGGAATGAGTCAAGGAGATGAGACCCAAATTTCTACTATGAACCAAAGGGGATGGTGGTGCTTCTACTGAGGTAGGGAAAGCAGGGGGAATTTGAGAGTGAAGGTGGATTCAGTTTGAGTCAATGAGAGACTGAGGTGTCTTTAGGCCATCCAACCAGAAATATCCAGACAAAACAGGCTGATACTCGATTCTGTAACTGGACCTGGGTTGAAGAAAGAGACATTTCAGAATTATCAGCCTTTAGATAGTATTTGAAGCTACGGAGCAGATAGGCTTATACAGGAAGATAAGGCAGTGTATGAAGAGTATGGGGCCTGGGCAGAATGGTTGCCATAGGTTGTTGATCTCTGGTCTATAACACATTGAAGGGGTAAAGACCACTTTTTCTGAAATTTTAACATAATATTTAAAAATAGACTAGGTAAAGCAAGTTATGCATTGTTGATTCTATGGTTCATATGATACCTCCAATTCACCAGCCTCACACAGACAAACTTTAAAAGTGTCTTAAAGTGGCTTCAATGATAATGGCAGACTTGAGATTTTCAGGAACACAAGTGATGCCTTCAGATTACCAGATGGTAGAACTTCAGCCTTCCTGCTGAATTTTTTTCTTGCACTTCTTCCAAATTAAATTTACTATTCAATATTTTTTCAATATTTACTATTCAATATTCAATACTATTCAATTGTTTGCAATTAAATAGATGCAGAAGAAATAAAGTGTCCACCTTTACAAATGGGCAGCCTCAGTTATAATTTGCTCAAACTCACAGACCATAATAATGTGAGTTTGAGCTCTGAAACATCATTGCCATTGGATCTTGGGCATGTTACTTATCTCCATGAGCCTACTTCCCCATGTATCAAATGAAGAGATAAGAGCTTATTAAAACATCTGTACAGTGTCAGGAACTAGAAGTTGCTATGCAATCAATATAGAGTATTTGAGCCTTTTGCCTTCCTCATTTTGCTTGGCTATGGGATCGAATGTGGTACAATGAGCCCAAAGTGCCAAATGAGTCCATACGGAAAGGTGAGAGGCTCAGAAAATTCTAGGGTCATGCCCCCTGGCATCTGTTATAAACTATGAAACTATAAAACTTGACAGCACCTACTGATCCAGCTACGGCTGCTCCAAGAACCTTTCCTGATTCTCCCTAATTCTTGGGAGAAGAACCCTAGGAGGATCCTAGGATGTTTCTGAGTTTCTCTTGGTATCTGGGAAAGAGAAAATTAGGGAGAGAATCAGATGAAATTGTAAAATCCCAATGGCCTGAGATGAGAGGTGCTTCAAGAACCTGCTTCTCACAACTGCCTTGAGTAAGAAAGGCACTTGTCCAACTGATAAGCAATACCAAGTCTGGACCGCCAACCCGCATGGTCGTCGGGGGTTAACTGTGCATACAGACCTGTGCAGGTTATGTCACCAACGGTTACTCTGAAGGTGAAAGTGGGCACGTGTATTTGCATATCGGATCTTTCACATTCATAAACAGGGACGTTCTTGGTCTTCATGCCGTATTCGTGTAATACCTGAATCGGTGTTTTCCCTGGTTTAGCTGTAATCATCTTCCCCAAACTGCCAAGAGAAAAAGGTGTGGTTTGCATGCCAAAGCGGGGAGGGAAGCAGAAGCCTACCAAGGCTAGTTCTGACCATCACCAACAGTGACGCGAGAGGCGCCAAAGCTCCCTCCGGCTGCCAGAGCTGGCAAGGTGCTCCATCTGCCGGCCCCACTGCGGCGGGCACAGAGCAGGGGGATGCAGAGTGAGGAACGTCTTTAGGGAGGTAACTTGAATGAGGGTAGAGCCGATTCGCTGGGGAACAGAAGTGCCGCAGCCTCTCAGGACTAACCCACAAATCCCAAACCCCGGGAGGCCGCGAACCACCTCCACCCACTCTACATGCTAAGGAAGGATGCAAGAGGGGCGGGGCCGGGCCGCAGACCTCGGCCCGCGCGCTGCCAAGAGGGAGGGGCCGAATGCCAGCCAGACTGCCCGTAGCCGTGAGGGGCCCGAGCATCAGAAGGGGCTTTACCCACAATGCTGCTGGAGAGCCGGGTGGTCCGCCCCCGCCTCCCCAGCATTCCGCCCCCCCTCCACTTGCGGCCCGACCGCCCGTGCGCTGACCTGAAGGTCCCGCTGTCCTCGCGCTCCAGCGGCGGGGCCACGGCCCGATGCCGGCTTTGGGACATGGTGAGAAGGGAGGGCTCGGCGGGAGGAAGAGCGGCGGGAATCAACGTCCTCGCTCTTTGGGTCGACGATCCCTGAGAGAAGTGTTCCAGAGCCGCCGCCTCTTCCTCCCCAACTCTCTTCCTCTCTTCCTCCGACCCCCTCCCTCAATGCTCCCCTCCGGCGTCCCTCTTGCAAAGGGGACAAGGGGACGGGTGGGGGCGGAGGCGGGGCCTCCGTGCGGCAACGCCGGTCCGGGTTCCCGGCCACACCTCCTTGCTGGCCGGGTTCCCGGCCCTTCTCCAATCCTGGCCCCGCCCACCGGCTCCCAATCTCCTCAGCGCCCGGCCCTGCCCCTTTTCCTCCAAATCCCACCCCCTCTCCCAACCCAAGCGCTACCCACCGTGCGGTTTTGGGGTTTCTGTGCATCCAGTCCTCCGGCCTCATCAAGGCCACAGTTCTGTGTCCTTGGAAGGGGCCCGTTTCCTGCCCGGGGAGGCTTGTCGGGTGGCAAACCTCACAGAGTCTGTAGGGCTTGAAGCTCAGCCTTTCGTGTTTTTTTTTTTTTCTTTTTTGCGTGGGGGAAGGATGAGGGCTGCGTCGCTTTAAGAAAAAGATTTCAAAATTCCAAATGCAAATAGAGAGCATTCCTGGGGTTGGCTCCGACACTGGAGACGTGGTATATCAGTCTCTGATGGCTGCGGTGGGCTCTTCCCTCGGAGTCCAGCCTTTAGGACATTGCGGGACGTCCAGAGACAATCCCCACCATCTCTGTTGCCTCATGGGCTTCATTGTCTATTATAATAGGCTTTCGTCGCGAGATAAATGCTGGGTCTGCAGATCCCAGCAAAGCCCTTTAGGTGTAAAAGAAGGCTTTTCTGTGGACCGGATTTCAGTTAAATACTGTTTCTGCACACCTGTGGTGTTCTTTGTAATGGCGTTTGGGATGTGTGGGATGCACCACCTTTGGCAGGGCTCAGACAGCGACATTGGATGCCGAATCGCTTCTCTAGGAGTTTGCCAGCCACTTGCAGAAATGACTCCATGTGCTTTCCCGGTGTTCTGGAAAATTCCTTTGAACAATAATATTCGCAGAAGGGACATTATTAAAAACTGATCTTTGGGGGTCCTTGCAAGCCCTGGATATTTGAAAGCAAATATTAAAAAAGTGTCCAGAATCTAATCAAATTGATTTGTATTATTTGAGGCTTGAATTAAACCCATTCTTTCTTCCTCCCCCTACCGTCATATATGTATGTGTATTGATTACTGTCCACTAATGTTCTGTTTTAATGAGTATCTTGTGAATACTACATAGCTACTATTTCAAAATACAGGGTCCAGCAGAAAGTAAGGCCTGTTTGAGTGTGGTTGTAGGGTAATAATATGGATGTAATAATTTATAGTTTTAATTTGTCATTTCACCTAAAATGTCATATGGTGTGCTTGAGTGTGATACTGTTATGCTACAGAATTACAGGTTTATGATTTTGTTATAAAAAAGGGGTGTTATTTGTGACGGGCTCTGTATATTAACATCTACATAACTATGGCAGTACAATATTTTCAGCACTCATATGTTTCTAACATGTATTTTTAGCCACCAGACTCCTTTAAAACAAGCCAAAACCTTATATAGTTCTCTTTAAAGGTTGAGTAACTGGGATAATAATGATGAAAAATAAATGCAGCAGGATCTCCATTCAAAGAGATGTCCAAGTGCCATCTTCAGAGTAGGAAACCCATATGTCAGAGTTTATACAGTTATTTACATATAATTTGGTTTTCATTTAGTATTTTATAAAGATCTGCATACAGTCTTTTTTAAATTTTATTTTAATTGTTGAAGTACAATTTTCTATCTTTTACTCCCATCCTAGCCCACCCACCCTGCCCTCCCCACCTCCCTCCCATTTCCATCCGCCCCTAGTGCACACAATCTTTTTTAAGTCTGTGATTTTATTATATTAGTCACTTGGTTTTATAATCATACAAGGAAAATGAATGAGATGTTCAAACAATAAATTGTATAATATAAGGATTAAAAAGAACACTCTTTTGTTTCCACGATGTTGGCATCATGAAGTTGGCATGATGGACGTGCGAAGGAATTTCATTTGGACCAGGTATACTGTAGCTGGTGTCCGGGGAGAATGTTAGTGCCTAATGGCATTGTTCCCTCTGGGACACAGAGCTATATGTTTCCCTCAGAACTGGCAAACTGCTATTAACCTTGACCTTCTTTAAGGACATTGGTAGTATTTGAAAATGACTAGTTTTCTGTGTTTATTGTAGTGCTATAGACTGCAATTTCAAATTACACGTACTCTTAGTATATCATTTTACACTCTTGATCTATAATTCATCACCTGAGCACACCAGGGGAGGCAGTGTTGTGAACAGTACACTGTAAACTACTTGGTGGAACCATGCTTTGTATTTTTAACATGTATAATTATATTTAAAATCAAGTAAGCCTTAGTTCTGTGCCTGGTTTTCTTTGAAAATATGGATTTGTTATCTGAAGGGTGCAGTTGATGACTTTTTGACACTGGATTAATATGTTTGCTGCTGCTACCAAGAGCTTTGTCAAGCAAGTTGGAGATGGAGGGAGATTAGTTCCAGTTCCAAGCCTTAGTGAGGCTGACAAATACCAACCTCTAAGTCTGGTGGTAAAAAAGAAACGATGCTTTCTGTTTCCTAGATGTAAATTTACCTCGACACCTTTTACACTGAAAGATATTCTTCTAGGAGACCGAGAAATTTCAGCTGGTAAGTTTAAATGTGTGTTTGGGAGTGACTCCTCATTTAGCTATATTATTGGTAATCTGAACTTGGCCCATCTGAGTGTTTATGTTCATAATATTTGTACATTTTCATTGATAAAAGCAACTTTTATTACTATGGCAGTAATATTATTATGATTAACAGTGCCTAAAGTTTACAATAGTATGAAATCTTTTATTGATCAAATAATTTTCAAACCTTTTAATAAGATTATTATTGTATAATTTAATTTTAATTATTTTATAAATTGTTTTAACCAAATCAATGTAGAATATGACATAATACATTTATTTATAAAATGGAGGTATTATTTAGTCCTACCTATCTCATATGGTCAAGTGAGATTAAAGTAATTTGTATTTATTTTTTTATGATTCACTTTACAGTTGGCAAACTGAAATATATTACAGACTAGGTTAGAAAATAAATTGATATTTTGAAAAATTATTTCTTAACACCTGTTTTCCTTTCAACTACCTAGTGGGTCTGGATGCTTAAGAAGTTCTGTTGAATTTGAGTTCATTTTAAGTACTCTGGCTATTTATTTCTTCTTGTTTTCTAATTAATTGAATTGCTATTTTTAAACCTGGTTTAAAACATTGCCTTTCTCAACATTTGGGTAATCATGTCTTAAACGGTAAATTAATGTGTTACTATATGCAATCTACTTTAGATGAATTTATGACATTTGAAAAATACTAATTTTCTTTTTTTAAAAGGTATTTCATCTTATCAGTTACTGAATTATGAAGACGAATCAGATGTTTCACTCTATGGAAGGCGAGGCAACCATATTGTGAATGACGTTGGGATTAACGTTGCTGGATCAGATTCTGTTGCAGTCAGAGCTTCATTTGGTGTGGTAACTAAACACGAAGTAGAAGTTTCAACATTACTCAAGGAAATTACTACACGGTCAGTATAATAATTGTTATATACTTTAGTGTTTTCATCAAATATTTTAATTATGTGAACTAATTATAAAGAATTATTAAAATATTCATGTTATACTTTACTATTGTAATATATTTGTTTGAAATAATACAAATTACTAATATATCCAAACTCTGGATAAGAGTAGATATCCAAAACCATTTGGTTTAGACAGACTTTTTAATTGTCCCACAAAATTGCTTTGAATGTGAACAGATTTGCTAAATTATTAGATTAAAAGAATACAGGAATCTGCTTACAACAAGTATGCTAAGAGAGTCTCTCCAGCATACTCCTGTAATAAGCATGTTTTTTGTTTTTGTCTTAAAGATTTTGTTTATTTATTTTTAGAGAGGGAAGGAGGAGAAAGAGAGAGAGATATCAATGTGTGGTTGCTGGGGGCTGTGGCCTGCAACCCAGGCATGTGCCCTGACTGGGAATCGAACCTGCGACACTTTGGTTTGCAGCCCGCGCTCAATCCGCTGAGCTACACCAGCCAGGGCATAAGCATATTTTAAGAAAATAGAAAGGAGAGGCAGATTATTAAATTTCTTTCAAGCCTATTTTCTGACATGTATTAAGCCTACTTTGATTTACTCAAATTTAGTTAAGGTAGACTGTGAATGAGTAACATGCTGGCAAAAAAATGTACTGGATCGTATGTAACCAGATGGTATAGATTCTTGTGAATGTCTCTCTTGTTTATTTTAGAAAAATTAATTTTGACCACAGCTTGATACGGCAGTCGAGGAGCAGCAGAAAGGCAGTATTGTGCGTGGTCATGGAGAGCATCCGGACCACGCGGCAGTGCTCCCTGTCCGTGCACGCTGGGATTCGTGGGGAGTCCATGAGGGTAAAGCCACACTCATCTAGGTTTCTTTTACTGAAGAGTGGCAAGGGGAATATTTTGAAAAGTACTCAATTGCTAATGAGACTTGTGTATTTTGTCAAATGTTGAGATTGAAGAGCTGCAATGATATATAGGATTTTGCACAGTAATGGTTTTTAGAATGTGAAAATTCAAGAAAATTGCATCCTCAACATGTGTAATATAAAGCAAACAAAACACCAGTCCTTGTGAAATAATGGGCATCCCTCCTATTGTATTTAAATGCTGTTTTAAGAATTAAAAATTAGATACTTTTGTGAATTTGTTGATTTTATTTTTAAGTGATGTAGCTTATACTTAAATTTTAAAAGTTGTATTCATATTTTTATATTAATTTTTCTAAAATAATATTGTCTGTAAAATTACTTCGTTCAATGTTAAACCCTTTAAAAAATGTTGAAAGTAATTTGTGTTTAATTATTATCAGTTATATTTGTCCTTGTCATTCACATAATAATGACATATAATAATGACTTGATTGGTTTTATTAAAACAAATTATTAGAAAGGTAGGATTCAATGATAATCTTTTCAAGTCTTTGAAAATAAAGGCTGCATTTAGCTGCCCACCAAATTGTTTAACGTTGGACGGTTTGGGCTCGAACAATTACTTAATTGTTAGTGGTTGCTTGGGAAAGCTGCTGGAAGCTCTGGGGGCTTTGGAACAGTAGACAGAATAGGCTAAAAAAGCTATCTCACTTAAGTATAGTTGGTTTGCAGTTGAAAGAGAAAGGCTTTTATGCCCTAGAGCTTTACTGTTGTGGTAGCTCTAATCATTGGCTCCACTATCAAAGTAAGTGAGGAAGTGATGAGTAGTATTTCCTGAACATAGAACATGAGTTCCCATTGGACCATTTGTACCTTTGCTGTAAAGTTTGAGTAGGACAATTCTTTACTTGGAGAAGTGTTATGTTTGTTTGTTTGTTTGTTTTTGGTGGGATTGTTTCTTCAAAAAGCTATCCTTACAGGTTATGCTCCTTAATAATGTTATTTTTTTTTACTATAGTTTCACTTTATGGATGAACAGAATCCCAAGGGAAGGGACAAAGCTATTGTTTTTCCAGCACATACAACCATAGCTTTCAGTGTTTTCGAACTCTTCATTTACTTGGATGGTGCCTTTGGTAAGTGAATGACTTACATGAAACACTGAATTAAATTTTTAAGAAGTTAATAGGAAACACACACACGCACACACACCCTTTCTCTCTACTTATAGCAGAATGATGCTCTCAGCACCGTCAATTTTATGTTTGGTGAAGTAGTTGGGTGATACCTGCAGCCCTGCTTGCCCAGTACGTCTTCCCTGCTCTGTGGTAAAGGCTCTAGACTCCTACTGCCCCACTTACAATTACAGATAAGAGCTAAGATGCAATCCACTGACAAAAGTATTTATTTCTTGACCTACACGGTGAGATAATACAGGACCTTCTAATAGATGGTTTTTTGATGTTGGCAAATAGAGGAGTAAATAGATAGTATCATGTCTGAAGATGTCAGAGCACCCAAACAAGTGGGCCCAAAGAAAACTTTAATTTTACCTATCATGGCTTTCCCCCCAAACTTTCCCTAAAAATAACTTTAGAAGTACAAATACTTCCTTTAACGTTGTCTCCTTATGTAATACCTCAGTGCAGCTCACTTTAGATTTCTGTACTTCAAAGACCTTCAAGGTTAGTAGGCCAGCCAGCTCAAGTCCAGGGGCAGACCACATGACCAGGCAATGAGTGCTCTAGCCATGG
The DNA here is from genome assembly GCF_019186645.2 of Phyllostomus hastatus. Classification (NCBI taxonomy): domain Eukaryota; kingdom Metazoa; phylum Chordata; class Mammalia; order Chiroptera; family Phyllostomidae; genus Phyllostomus; species Phyllostomus hastatus. The sequence goes on along the minus strand of NW_025333498.1, from coordinate 13,442,477 downwards.
TCGTTTCTAAACTGTTTTAGACCTGTTTATGTTTGTTTCTGCAGTTCTGTGGGAGGAGAGAAGGGGGAGTCCAGAAACAAAATAAAATATGCAAAGTAAATGCTATTCAGGACACTTTAGCTACAGGTTTTTACAATTATATTGATAGTTAGAAGGAGTATGAACTGATAGAGCTGATATATGCATCCAAATTTAAAGTGTGCATATACTTTAGCCTTGCACTTTTAGAAATGTATCCTATAGATATAGTTGCATGTGTGAAATGATAAGGATATAAGGATATTCAGTTTGTAATAGTAGAAGAATGTAAATAACCTTAAGATCTATTATCAGCAACTGGTTAAATAATGTGCATCCACACAACAGAATACTAAGAATGAAATAGCACTACATATCCTGACATCGAATAATCTGTAAGAGGTATTTGAAAGAAATGTGTGCAGTTTGTAACTTTTTGATCCTAAAGGGTTTTACATACATACATACATACTCCTTTATACTTGTAAAATATGCGGAGCATTTCTGGAAACACAAGAAAGTTAATAGTTGGTTACCTCTGGGGTGGAAAACTGAGGCTGGGGTCAGTGTAGACTGGAGACTTCTTTATCACTGTATCCCCTTTTTGTACTCTTTGAATTTTGTACCATCTGAGTATTACCTTTTTCTTAAAAAAATGTAAAATTTAATGTAAAAGATGCAATGACTGGCAGGTACCAGAATTCACCAACCACAACTACATCAACCACAAAATATGAATTCAAGTTATAACATCTTCTACTTTTCTTTTGTAGACCTTTGCGTCACTTCAGTGTCAAAAGGAGGATTTGAAAGGGAAGAAGCAGCAACATTTGCATTTTTCTACAGATTGAGAAATATACTCTTTGAAAGAAGTATGTCCATTGAACAGTATTTCAAATGCATTTTTTTTTAACTTCTGGGCTTAACACTTAAGATTGTCTATTAGTAATCCTGCCTATTAGGAATTTAAATTTAAAAGCCAAATTATTTCATGACTAGTTGTTTAGATTCATGTGATTATAAATGCAGTTGTTATATGGTTTTTTATTTGACTTCTGACACATTTCTCTGTTTGTGTCCCTTTAGATAGAAGAGTGATGGATGTCATTTCTCGTTCACAACTTTACTTAGATGATCTTTTTTCTGACTACTATGACAAACCTCTCAGCATGACTGACATTTCCCTCAAAGAAGGGACCCACATCCGAGTTAACTTACTCAATCACAACATTCCAAAAGGACCTTGCATTCTCTGTGGAATGGGAAACTTGAAAAGGGAGACGGTTTATGGGTGCTTTCAGTGCTCTGTCGATGGGCAGAAGTATGTGCGACTTCATGCAGTTCCTTGCTTTGATGTTTGGCACAAGAGAATGAAATAAAATGAAAAATGAATGTACTTTGCCTGTGTTTAAGGTGCAAAGGTGCCACACACCTTTCCAAAATTCTCTAGGTTCTCTTTGATGAACTGTGGCAAGTTAGAGAGGGAGAGGAAAAAGAAATTAATCTCTCTGGGCATCATTTTCCCCATCTATGAAGTGGAGATGATAATAATGATAAAATCTTCTCATAAGTTGTCATGAAGGTTAATACTTTTTATTTAAAAAAGGCTTAAATAGCCCTGGCTGATGTAGCTCAGTGGATTGAGCGCGGGCTGGGAACCAAAGTGTCCCAGGTTCGATTCCCAGCCAGGGTACATTCCTGGGTTGCAGGCCATAACCCCCAGCAACCGCACATTGATCTCTCTCTCTCTCTCTCTCTTTCTCTCTCCCACTCCCTCCCTTCCCTCCCTAAAAATAAATAAATAAAATATTTTAAAAAAAGGCTTAAATATAAGAATGTAGATGTTTGTCCATGAAATCTGCCAGCCGTATTAGAAGTACTTTGGGGATTTAGTCTACCATTTTAGGAAACTTTTACATAAAGGTTTTTTTGAAATACCAGTTTTATTTTAATTGGCTTTTAATTAAATTTAAGGATGAAAAGAATGTATAAGAGGTGACTTTATGGTGCTTTAAGTATTGCCTTATGTCTGGTAAAATGAGAAAAATGTGTTAATAATTTAATGTAACCCTAAATGATTCATTGCAGTATCAGATTAAAAGCACACCGAGCTCGGTGTGGGGCATTGTGCACACAGTTAACAGGGTGACTGAGAGTGGTTATGGGCTGCTATTCTGTACTGTACATGTGCTCGCCAGTTTGGGCTTTACAAAATTCACCACTGTCATTTTAAAGTTCAGACAGCTAGGACATGTTCATTTCTTTTCTCCTTTGAAAATGTTTAAAACATTTTATATATTTAGTTCTGAGAAATCTTTTTCTTCTGCTCTGTAAGACATCTGAAACAACCTAAATTAATTTACTATATACACTTATGAAAATAATTGCAAAAATAATATGTTCAAATTCTAGACCTCAAAAGTGTGTAAGTACAGCACTCACGATTAGCTATATGCCTATGAAGGTGTAACACAATTGTGCAAATATGAGCTACTTGTATACTATATGCGTGTAGAATGATTAAAATTTTATTTTTTTAACTATTTAAATGTGATTATTTTCATAGTAAGTCTCCATATTCATTTGATACCATTGTAATTTTTTAAAACATAAGTTTAAAAGTACTTTGTGTAAAAACAATGGGAGAGAAAGGTTAGAATGATAGTTTGTATTTTTTGAGAATTTCCATTTATATCTTATGTCAAAGTATTTCTGATTTAGGCAGAGTGTAGGATTCAAATGCAGATATGAGCATACGAATCAAAAAAGGGTCTAGTGACTTTTTTATGTAAAGAAAATGGGGGCAGTTTCCAAATCAAGATGTAACATTGAGTTATCAACTTAGTTTACTTCAACTGAGCAGGTTTTTCTGAGGAAGGTAAAGGGATGAAAGAGTTGATGAACCAGCAAGTTCTCAAGGAGAAGTTATAAAATTAGTAGAGGAATGATGCAATACTGGAAGGAAAGAAAACATGGTAAAGTTTTTATTTTATGAAGTGTCAAACTCTGCTATGCAAATGTGACATCCACTGGTATGGGGGTTTTTATGTTATCCCCACACTTTTAAATAACAGAATTTTGATGAACAATGAATAATGGTTTGGAAAGAGCAAGTTTCAGAAGATGGAAAAAGTTTAGTTTTAAACTCACCTGTTTTGAATAGAACTATTTATTGCCTAACTATAATTTCTTACATATGTAGTAGACAAAAACTTAACGTGTTCCAATAAATACATAGCCTTTCTTTAGCACCAATGTGATCTACAGCAAAACATCTCTTACGTCTTACTCTCAAAAAGTTGTACCATGTCAGGGTTTGACCATGACACAAAATTGCCATGGCACATTTATTTCTTTTCTCCTTTGAAAATGTTTAAAACATTTAACATAGAGTTCTGAGAGATAGTTGTATATCCTCATTTGTATCCTCATTTGATATTCTCACATAGCCTCATGTGTAAAATAAATTCAACAATTTATCAAAAATTGGATGGTGCCTTTCAACTAAGATGGCAGCATAGGTAAACATAGCTTGCCTCCTCACACAACCACACCAAAAAGACAACTAAAACAGAACAACCATCACTCAGAGCCAATGGAAATTGAGTTGAAAGTCTGACAACTATGGAATTAAAGAAACCACATCTATTCAGGTTGGTAAGAGGGGTGGAGATGCAGAATGGGCTGGTCCCACATCCACATGTGTATAAAAAGTTGGGAAGGATATCTCAGGAGTGAGGAGTCTCAGCCCCACACCCAGCCCCCCAGCCCAGGGTTCTAGTGCCAGGAAGATAAGTCCTATAACCTGGCTGCAAAAAAACAGCAGGGATTAAGTTGGTGGAAGGAACTTCTAGAATCTCAAGCAATTCCCCTTAAAGAACCCACACACAGACTTAGATTCACTCTCTCTGAGCTCCAGCATCAGAGTAGCAGCTTGAAAGGCACCAGAGGCATACAGGGAGGAACTGAAGTGTCTGGTAACAAGGCAGGAACTGGGGGACAGCTTTCTTCCAGAGAGAAAGGTGAGCAAAGCCCATTGACCCTTTTCTGAGTCCTCCCCCCTCAGAGTCACAGGAAGCATGCAGGTTCCATATCTGAGACTCTGCCTTGGAGATCCCCTGAGACTCTGTCCCACCCACACTACAAGCCCACCCAAACTGTTAAGCATGACATTTCCATCTGAATGGCTGGTCTTGGCTCATGCTTCACAACTTCCTAAGTCCTATCAAACAAGCTACAGACGGCCTCAGTGAGCCTCCAGTCCCCATACGTCTTGCTAAGTGGCACCAGGCCCAGAACAAGCAGCAGCCAGCCTAGATTCACAGCTTGGTTTCACCTGGGAATCTCCAAGCCCAGCACAAGTAGCAGTCATCTCAGATTGCTTTACAACTCACGCAGAGTGGCCCTGAGCAGAACACAAGTTGGGGCTGACCTTGGCCTGTACCACCTGGGAAGCCCCAGAGCCTCTGCACTCAGTGGACAGCTACAGACCACATTGGAGCACCACCACCCTGCCCCTTGCACAGCTAATCCTCTATACAGGGCAGAGGTTGGTGGTCAGTGGTCATAGCCAGTCCTTGCAGCTGACTAGCCTGTGTAAATTCCTCCATTGACCTGCTGAGAGCAATCAAGGCTCAGCCAGAAAAGTAGGGTATACTTAGCCCATATGAAGTGTGTACCTTGAGTACCCAGTTTGCATGATAGGGGAGGCTGTGTCACTGCACCCTAAAGGACACCTACTACAGTAGGACATGCTACGAAGACAGGGAGTCATAGCAGATTTACCTAATGCATAGAAACAAAAAACAGGGAGGCTGCCAAAATGAGCACAAAAAGAAACATGGCCCAGATAAAGAAATACATCAAAACTCCAGAAAAAGCTATAAACAAAATACAGATAAGCAATCTGTCAGATGCAGAGTTCAAAACACTGGTTATAAGGATGCTCAAGGAACTTAGGACCTCAACAGCATAAAAAAGATCCAGTCAGAAATGAAGGATACGCTAATTGAAATAAAGAACAATTTACAGGGAAACAACAGTAGAGTAGGTGACGCTGAGAATCAAATCAATGATTTGGAACATAAGGAAGCAAAAAACAACCACACAAAACAAGAAGGAAAAATAATTCAAAATAATGAGGATAGTATAAACAGCCTCTAGAACAATTTCAAGTGTTCCAACATATTCCAACATTCTTATCACAGAGGCATCAGAAAAAGAAGAGAAAGAGCAAGAAGTTGAAAATCTATTTGAAACAAGCATGAAAGAAAACTTCACTAATTTGGTGAATGAAATTGACATGCAAGTCCAGAGAGCACAGAAAGTCCAAAACAAGATGGATATAAAGAGGCCCACTCCAAGACACACCATAATTAAAATGTCAAAGATTAAAAATAGAGAGAGAATCTTAAAAGCAGCAAGAGAAAAGCAGTTAGTTATTTATAGGGGAGTTCCCATAAGGCTGTCAGCTGATTTCTCAAAAGAAACTTTGTAGGCTAGAAGGGACTGGCAAGAAATATTCAAAGCATGAAAAGCTGGGATCTACAGTCAAGATTGCTCTACCCAGAAAGGGTATAGTTTAGAATTGAAGGGCAGATAAAGAGCTTCCAAGACAAGAAAAAACTGAAGGAGTTCATCATCACCAAATCATTAGTATATAAAATGTGAAAGGGACTTATTTAAGAAAAAGAAGAATATCAAAATTCTGAACAATAAAATGGCAATAAATACATACTATACCAACAATTGAATCTAAAAAACAAACTAAGCAGAAAAGAACAGAGACAGAATCATGGATACAGAGAACATTTTGATGGTTGCTAGATGTGAGTGGGCGGGGGAGAATGGGTGAAGAGGTGTACTTCTATTTGTTAGAAGTACAAATAGGTAGTTACAGAATAGCCATGGGGATGTAAAGTACAGTGTAGGAAATGGAGGAACCAAAGAGCTTATTTGCATGACCCATGGACATGAACAGTGGTGTGGGGCTGCTTGAGGGAAGTACGGGTGCTGGATGGAGGGGCACAAAGGGAGAAAAATTGAGACAACTGTAACAGCATAATAAAAAATATATAATTTTAAAAAATTTGGTGGCATGCCAATTTGTGTTGATAATTAATAACAAAATCATTGAGAAATGAAGTGACACAAGATAGAGTTACCTAGAAAAAGGGACTGTAAACTAAGAACTACCATGACCAATTAAAATCAAGACAAAAGGTAGGGATGGTAGATGTAAAGGTCTACAAGAAGGAAGAGGAGTGGCATTTTATAATGTCTGAAGGAGTACAAGACTTAGAGCAGTATAGAGTCTATTATGCCTGCTGAAAGAGGCACAAAGCCTTTGGTCTGATCAAATATCTTTAAACACTCTCCTTTGGAACAAACACCTAAAGCCAAAAGCTTGCACCAAAAAGTGCAGAGACCGTGTTGAGGCTCTCTGTGGGATAGTTACACAACTTATATTTTCCTGCATGCATACCAAAACAAGAACCTTCAGTCCTATGATTTTTATATACTACCTACCAGTAATGCTATGAAATGTATAAACATTGAAATGTTAATTCCTGGGTCCCTAATGAAAAAAACTTAAATATGGGGCATTTTAACATTTAAAATATTAAAAAATGGTTACTTACATATTTCTATGTGCTGTTAAGGTAAGAGTTGGGAAGAATTGTGCAGATTTTGACACAGATGTCCTCCTATTTCCTGAAGGGGGGAAATTGCCCACTGGGACACAGAGGTCGATTTCATGGTGCTGTCACTCATGTTCACAGAATAAAGCAATAGCGAACACAATTGTGCCATTCCTGAATACTACATTTGCAAAATAGCCTCACATTTATTCAAAAGTTACATGTATGGAGGAGATCAAAATACGGTCTCATAGGGAAAAATAGAAATCACACCTTGGGGAAAGTGACTTTGTTTTATATACAAAGTACAGTAAGTAGCTAAAACAATTGAGAAATAAACATATGCTACAGTTCATCATGTTGGTATACATTGTATTCCTTGGGAGAAATGAAGCCATCACCATCATGGTCATTCTTCTTAAAAATGTCCTCTAAAACTGCATTCTGGTATGACTTGTCACGTGGCTGGTCATCTTTTTCAAAATCCTTTTTCAGGTAATGATATATCTAGGGGGCCAAAATAATATTTCATTAACAAGAAGATATCACAAAGGTTTACAGGAACAAGTATAAAGGACACATGGACAAAAACTGGGGAAGGGGGTGGAAATGGGAGGGAGGTGAGGAGCACTGGGGGCGTGGAATGGGATGGGAGTAAAAGACAGAAAACTGTACTTGAACGACAACTAAAAAAAAGAAGGTATCACAATACATTTTTAGTTAACTTTAAAGAAATGTTTTAATAGAGAAAATAAGTGATACAAAATTTTCAAAGGGTATTTGAGGTTTTATTTTTTTAATCTTTGAAGCTATCTTCTGAAGAGAAGCAGATCTTCAAATTAGCTTCCCCTGAGGTTAGTGGTACATACTCAAAGATTAATATCTGAATTGAATTATGTTGAAACTAAATGTTTTCTAATAACATATACTGTCCACATTATCAAAAGGAATTCACTCTCAAGGATTTCCATTAGCATTAGTGAATAAAATACAAATTGGTGCATAATCAATGAAACCCAACCACAGGTTTTGAAATAAAATTTAATTTTCTAATTTTTTTATGCTTCCATAACTCTCTCAAATGTATAAACTACAATAATCTCTCTAATAGTAATGTCAAATACATAAAAAGTATTCTGAAATATTTCCTTTTCTCTACATAATATGACAGTTTTCTAAGCAAAGATACATCATTGCTCTGCCTAATATGGTAGTTACTAGTCACAGGCACTTGAAATGTAGCTAAATCAAAGTGAGATATGCTACAGTTATGGCAAAATACACAACAAACTGGGGAGACAATAAAAATATCTCAGTAGCTTTTATATTGATCTAATGTTGAAGTGGTTATATTTTAGATATGAGTTAAAACATATCATTAAAATTAATTTCACTTGTTTCTTTTTTTGTAAGATGTGGCTATTAAAAATTTTAAATTACATGTGACTCAATTATATTTCCATTGCAAAGAGCTAATATGTATAATAACTAAAGAAGTCAATGCACAGTGATCTGGAGATAACGTTCAACAAGGCTGGGCATTGTAGGGGCAAGAGCTAAAGGTGGACCCTGAGAGGTTTTTAGCAATCCATATCCCAAACTTGGTCCATAGGCAGTAGACTTGATTTCAGAATGATAAATGGATAGTAATGAAGGATCCACTGAAGGATCGTCATAATGAATGGATCATCGTAATGATCGTATCAACTATTCTCCAATGGGACTTTGGTCCTATATGATGGAGATACATTTTTCTCTTCCAACTGAGCCTTAAAAATCCTATGCAGGTGGTAAAGAATTTTAAATAGCCTCAAATATTTCTCAGTTTCTAAGTAAAGAAATATATTTTACTAGCCAATATTGTTGACTCTAAATGTACTTTTTTAAGACAGTGCTGTGAAGAGGTACAAAAAGGCAGTGAGTGGGTAAAAGCATGCCTTTAATTTTTCTGGCAATGGGTTCCACACCATTTCCACTTTGTAACTTAATAAAAATGCCGTATTCCCCTACTCCCTACCTTATTTATACTGAAGAAACATTATAACTGACTACAGCTTTCTGATGATGAAGGAAAGTAGTTTCAGCTCATGTTTGAAATCCAGGCTTTGCTGTGTACTAGCTATGCAGCCTCGGGACCAATAATTTAACCTCTCTGAACCTCAGTTTTGTCATCTTTGAAAGAAAGGAAATAGAATCTATACTTTAGGACTGCTGTGAAGATTAGAATCATGTTTACAAATGTCAGTAAAAGATAGCTATTGTTATCATAAAAATCAAGCAAATGAAAATCACTCCTATCCATCTAGAGATAATGCAGCGAAAACCTGATACTTGAGAAACATTTGGGCAAAATGCAGCTAAGCAGGTCTCTATTTTGGACTGTCTCTAGTTTTATTTTCCAGAAAAGAATGGAAGATCCCCTAAGGTCCCCCGAGGAGCAGTCAAATTGCAGAAGGTGCCTGCTGGTGTGCCAGTGATAGTAGATGGTCTGTGTGCACAGGCTGTGCTCTGGTGTACCCTGTGGACGCATCTGCAGCTGCAGTTCATTCTCTAAGCAGGGCTGTCCACCCTTTTGGCATCTCTAGGTCACAGTGGAAGAAGAAGAGTTGTCTTGGGCTACACATTAAATATATAAACATTAATAAAAACTGATGAGCAAAAAAAAGTTTTTAAGTAAATTTACAATTTTGTGTCGGGCCACATTCATTCCCATCCTGGGCTGCATGTGGCCTGGGGGCTGTGGGTTGGACTCCCCTGCAGGGTGATAGGGAATCGACAGAAAGTATGTACTGGGAATAGTCTGCCATCTCTCTAATTGCTGCTGTTAAGGAAAAGGGGATGTCCCCTTTCTCTTATCCTTCTTCTGTCATTGATCAGCCAAAGAGCTTCAGACACAGTCCTTACTGATATCTCAGAGGAGGAAGTGGCATTAGGGTGGGGAAAGATTGGAGAGGGAGAGAAAAAGAAAAGAAAAGGATTTAAATTTATCACTTGAATAAATGACCCAGTTGCCTTTTATTACTGACTTAAATGATAAGAATTATACATGTTAAATTGCTTCCAAATGAAAGGGGAGACAATTGGGTTACTCAATTTAAGCAAAAAGAATAGTTAGTGGGACTGTGTAAGGCATCAGACTTCAACATTAGCCCTGAAACATTCATGATGCAAAGTCCCTGAAAGAGGCAGGGTGGATCCATGGTTAAGAGCACAGTAGTAGAGCCAGGTTGCTGGGTCTGCAATCTGGTTTTGCCACCTAGAGCTGTGTGACCTTAAGCTACTTACTTAACCTGTCTGGGTGTCATTTGCTCCTTTGATAAAATGGAGATAGTGGCAATAGTGTCTTCCTCAGATTGTCAAGATTAAATTAGATCACACACTACTGAGTTTATAATTATACCTGGTATTGAGGAAGTGTGAAAAAAATTATTATTCCAAGATCTTTATTAATCTTTCAACTCATATATATAAGACCAAGTGGGGTGCAGAAGCTAGGTAGCTGAACTTCTGGGTCCTGTTTACTAACTTTCCAGTCTAAACAATTCAAATTCTTGGTAGCTTTTTTCATAATCTCATGTAGTCTCCACAATCTTATGAAGTCGTAATTACCGTATTTTGCAATGTATAATGCACACTTATGTTTTTGTGTGCATTACACATGGGATTATTGTATCCATTATTATACCTATGGTATGTAATCATTATACCCATGTATAATGCACATCCTTATTTTCCCCTCAGAAATCTGAGCAAAAAGTGTGCATTACATATAGCAAAATATATTATTTGCCCTGTTAGAAATTCCTACAGTGTTCCTTGAAAGAGATCTGCTCCTATAGTCTAGATGCTGTAAATGCCCCCTGGAGATTAGTTTGGTATGTTAATGACCCTCTAGTACAGAGAAAAGAAATTGAACAGAATGACTCAGTTACAAGTTTTGTATTGAAAAGCACATTTTCTTTTTAAAACTTAGCTTTTTTTGTAACCAGCTCTATTAAAAGCTAAATAATTGGCCTGCACGAGGTAAAAGTAAAAAAATAATAGTACAAAGATGGATTTAAACTGTGATTAAAAAATGAGATCACACACGTGAAATCTGTCTGAATTACCTCGGTTTTAGACAGTTGCCTGTCACTGTCCGTGTCTATCTGTTTAAATGTCTCAATGCTTCTTGGTCCTTTGGTCACAGCGTAAAGTTCGATCTCAAAGATCAATGTTGCATCAGGTGGAATCTTGCCTTCTGCTAAAAGTATAAATTTTAACAGTTTTAACTTACATGAAGATAATGTTCAAATATTTATTCACAAATAGCCAATATAGCATTATGATTATATTATTTTATATTTATAAAAATTCTATTCTAAATACTTTTTAGAGATTTTTTTCATATGTTTTTAAGCTGAATCAGTGTTAAGGACTTAGGGGACCATTATTTCCCAATTAAATTATAATAAATATAAATCATATAATTTTTATTAATATACCTAGCATTGTAGAGATGAGAGCTGGTACAGAGAAGAAATTCATGGGCAGAAAAATCCAAAGCACAAATCAGTAATATTTTAGAAAATGATTTTGTATAGTTATTTAGGAGCATAAATAAAACATATATATCAATATATTTGTCTTTCAAATTCTTTCTTTTTATCCTCACCCAAGTATAATTTTTCATTGCTTTTTAGAGAGCTAGAAAGGGAGGGAGGGGGAGAGAGAAAGAGAGAGGAAAATGCTGATTTGTTGCTTTCTCATACATGCTCCGATAGGTGATTGAACCCTCAGCCTGGATATGTGCCCTGACCAGGGAATCAATCCCTGGACCTTTCCATATATGGGATGATGCTCCTACCCACTGAGCCAACCAGCCAGGGCTGTCTCTCAAATTCTCTGTAGATATTAAAAAATAAATGCGATGACAGAATAAATCAGTAACAATTTTATGAAGAAATTTCTAAACACAATAAAACATGTTAAGTATTAAGTTGAATAGTTCTCCTTAATAAAGTCAACCTATTAACTGATTTCACAGATCATTTTAGTAAGCTATTGGCTATTTCGGATAATCATTTCATAAAAATAACCTGTAGAAATGATTTGCTAAGAGGCAGTGGATAGCTTGTGTATTCATAGTCTCTCAGAGTGCCTGATTCTAGCTGCTCAAATATTTGTTGAATGAATGACATCTCTGCTATCCTTTATTTAAAAAATGGCTAATTTTCTGGCTGGTGTGGCTCAGTGGACTGAGCGCCAGCCTGTGAACCAAAGGGTCGCTGGTTCGATTCCTAGTCAGGGCACATGGGTTGTGGGCCAGGTCCCCAGTAGGGGGCACGTAAGAGGCAACCACACATTGATGTTTCTCTCCCTCTCTTTCTCCATCTAAAAATAAATAAAAATCTTTTAAAAATAAAAAAATTAAAAATGGCTAATTTTGCTCTTGAAGAAAATGGTAATTTCTTTAATAAAAAAGAGAAAATGTTTATGTAATCCAAAGAGAAAAGAGTTTGAAAGTTACAGCCAAAAGGAGAGATGGATCAGTCATCTCCAAAGCCAGGCACAGAAAGATCTACTCATGCATCTCATTACTAATGTGACCATTCTAGCCAAAGCAGCACAGAGTTCCTGATTTTAGGGTACAAGAGCTAGAGATTGAGCCAACCATCAGTTTTACAAAACTCATTCCTATTCTGTCCAGTTACAATCTTCTTATGTCAGAAAAATAACTTCTGAAAATGATTTAAAACAAATTCCAATTTCTTAAAAAATATTACATGTTAAAGTTTCTGAATAATTCTACCGTACACCTAGAAATTATTGCCAATTAGGTTTTTTCTTACAAAAAATGGTATAAAGGGAAAAATGTGCATTTGCTGCAGAATTACTTGTATTTAGAGGAGATCAAAGACATAGGAGTTAATGTAAAGAATCTATACATACCACATGTATTGTTAATTTAAGCACTAACAAGTCACATGCATTTGGAGACATGCAGGGGTGCTCTGCAATATGAGGCAAGGGCCTTGCGCAGAAGAAAGACTTCTTCAAGTACTACCTAAAACAAAGTTATGACTAATGTTAGCTCTTCATAACAACTCATTTTCAAAAGCTTATTTGATCAAGAAGTTTTGTTAAGCACTTACTTATGGTTTATACTGCAACTTTTCAAACAATCTAATCTAAGCTATTGCATGCAGGTAAACTAGCAGTTAATTGCATTCTAAAAGACACACTTTGGGCCTCAGTTTCCTAATGTGTAAACTGGGAGTGTTGGTGGTATTACTAGTGGGATTCATTATTTTTATGTTTATTGGAGAAATTGAATTGAATATTGAATATGAACTTAAAATTGAATATGAACCAACTTCAAGTCGAATTTCTACTTCTCTGCAGCAAAGGGGTTTCACTTATTAATAGTTTAGGCAGCTTGCATAGTCATTCATATCCAAGCATAAATTAGTCTACAAAAAGGATAAACTAGTCTTTTGCCTTAAGGTAATGGGACCCAGGATGAGTACCTGGTACTGAGGGATGTGGGTGCTCTAGGCTGACAGGGGAGCGGGAGCAGTGGTAGTAGGCAGCGTGTGGAGGCATCTGATGAGCCAGCACAAGAAAGAAATTCTGAAAATGAGATTAAAGAGACTGCAAGGCAAACCTTGCATACCTAGAATTGGCTTCAACCTATCACATTTTTAGGACAATTACTGCATTTAATTTAACTTATCTTCAATTCTTAAATCTCTCTCCTAGCTTCCTCTACAAGTAAAAACAGGATATACAAATTATAGTCAGTGGGAGCTATTTTCTTGCCCGAATGGTACAAAGCATTGAAAATGAAGCTGTAGTTGTCTGGAACTGTCTCTTGAGGAGTTTTCAGCCTGACTGGGTGTGACTTGCACCACTAACCTCCCTCTACTCCAGGTAGGAGCAGTCATCCCTTGCTCTTGCTGGGAACAAGAGGTGAGGGAATCACTACTGTTAATGAGTCTTTTGCTACCAAAAAAGACTACAATGAATATTCTTTTACATATATCTTTGTGCACGTTCCTGGGAATGGAACTACTGAGTCAGAGGACATGTACATTTTAAATTTTGATAGAAATCACTAGCGAGTTCAAATGGTTTACATTCTCAGCAATAATGCATGACTCTACTGGTTTTCCATACTTTTGCCAACTTCTACGCCTTTGCAGATGAGCAAAGTTGTCAAATGGTGCCTCACTTTTGTTTTAATTTCCCTTGCTTTAATTATGGATAAAATTAAGTATTCTCATAAATTTAAAGGTCATTTGTATCATATATTTTTTTGTTAGTGGGGCACTTGTTTCTAAATTTGCATATTTCTAAGGATGATTTGTTTTATTATTTGTTATTAGGAGTCTTCATGAGTATTGCAAACACTTTCCCTACTTAACTGCTTTACCTAAGTTTTCAGATCTCATTGTAGAATTTTAAAAATAGGTAAGATATTGGAAGAAGCAGTTCAGTTCTTCTACATTTCAAGGCTTCTCCTGACTTTGGGTAACAGAAATTGACAGCTGGTTCAGATGTTCTTTTTACTTATTTTCCAGTGCTGTCCTTTTACTCTAAAATCCTATGTTCCAGTTTCCAGAGTTTAGAAATTTGACTTTGGTACTGCTTATCGAAGGTGTATACCTTTATGTTAAAAATAAATAAACATTATGCTAAAAGCAAAAGTGACAAAGGTAGGGCTTATAGAATATAGATGATCATTATGAGTGCTACCACTATGTGGGGGGAGGAACTCTGGCCAGAGAGCTATATTCCAACAATTTTTTTTAATATGGAAAAACAGGGGGCTGGGCTAGACTGGATTGGATACAGCTGAAGTTCATTGTATTCTAAAGTTCTGTAATTATTTCCTCTAGGATTTTAAATTTTATATTAAATTTTCATAGAGATTGAAAAATTTTTAAGTGGGAGAAAATTTATTAGTATAACCATTTTACCTGTACAGTGTTAACATTCACACTATTGTGCAACCGATCTCCAGAACTATTTCATTTTGCAAAACTGAAACTCTATACCCATTAAATAACAGTTTCCTATTCTGTCCTCTCCCCATGCTCTGGCAACCACCTTTCTCTTTCTGTGTCAATGAATTTGGCTACTATAGGTACCTAATTAAAGTGGAATCACATAGTATTTGTTTTCGTGATTAGTTTATTTCACTTAGCATAATGTGCTAAAAGTTTATCCAATGTATAGTGTATGTCAGAATTTTCTTCCTTTTAAAGGCTGAATAATATTCCATTGTATGTAAATACTACATTTTATTTCTCCATCTGTCAGTGAACACTTGTGTAATCTCTACTTTTTTTGCTTTTGTGAATAGTCCTGTTTTGAACATGGGTGTACAAATATCTCTTTGAGACTCTGTTTTCAATTCCTTTAGGTATATACCCAGAAGTCTATGATTTATTTGTAAATATAGCATAGAGATATAAATATTAACCTTACCATAGCCCTCCTTTCCATATGCAAATGAAGGGGGTATAATCACTTTCCGCTTCTCTCCAGGGCACATATCCATCATGGCAATGTCTAGGCCTTTAATGACTTGCCCCACACCAAGAACAAACCATTTGGGGTGGCCTTCATTTTGTGTCCGGCTATAATAAAAAGCACACTTAGGTAAGCTGACTTCAAGAAAAATGAAATTGAACTTTAAAATACAGCTAAGCACTTAATTATATTAAAATTGGAGTCCTCTCTAACCATATCTTTTCCCATACTAGCACTCATTCTGATTTTGGTGGGGTGTTGGCTCAAACTTTCCTCTTAAGAGGCAGAAGGAGGTATGATTTGTCCAAAGATAGTCATCAGGAGTCAGCTCATTTTTTTGTCATCTTTACAAAAACTATTCAACAATTAACTTTTTAATGGGTCTCCTGCCCCTGCCTAGCTGCATGACTTGTCCAAATAATACATTTAACCATTCTGGATTTGTTTTTAAAAATGATGGAGCAGGTTTAGCCTCAAAAAGTTATTTGAAAGGTATTTAAAATTTGTACCTTTTCTTCCCATTAAATTTCTCTATTTTCCTCTAAGTGGAAAGAACTAATTTTCCTCCATCCTATCTTTGATAGGGTAATAGCACAAATGAAAAAACATTCTTCCTCTGAGTAACGAACCGTTGATTAAATCAGAGTAGGCGGCCATGGCATGAAGGTTCAGGTGGGAAGATGACACAGGGCCCAGAAGTCACCAGGAAAGTCATTGGGTCTTCTTGATACAGTTGGAAAGTTGCCCCCAACCTGTAAATATGGAGCTTCTGAAGCCAGATAAAATCCTCTAAACTACCTTCCTTAACCCTCTGTAAAGAGATGCCAACTATATGTAACCCTCTCTTAAGAGACTCCACCCACAGCAAAGGAAAACTTTGGACTTCTATAGATACTAAGAGTAGTGGTGGTGGTGTGTGTGTGTGTGCAGTGTATTTTTGGTAATTTCTCGGCCAACATTTTTAATACTTTAGAAAGTAATGTTCAGTTTAATAGAATCAGATCAGCTTAACTACTGCACCTGATCTGATTTTCCCTCTAGGAACACAAGGTTCAGCTCTCACTGTTAAAAAACAAGAACAACGAACTAACAAAGGAACCAACCAACCAACCAACCAACCAACCAACCAACTAACCAACCATTTAACTTCTGCTTGCTGGAGGGAGGCTAGATTTCCCGCATCAACTAGATGCGAGAGCTACTCGCTGCATTTCCTACCTGCAGTAGAATTTCGAGCCGTCTTTAGCCAAGAAACCGTCATAATGAGCATTTAGCAGGTCTCCCTTCTTGCTTGTTTTAGAACAGTTTTCTGGACGATGCAAAACTTCTATTTTCACTTCCTCTGTGAACTCCTCTTTCTTTTGTCCCTGAGCAGGAAAAATGCCCCATATGTAAAAGAAAAAGATTAATCTGAGTAAGAAATGCATGATTCCTGGAGTGGGGCCCGGATGGTTACTGCGTTCCCTCCCGCGTGTCACTCACGCGCGGCGGCTGCCCCGGCAGCTGAATTATATTGACGCGTGGCAAGCATCATTTGGCGACACAAAGGGTCGGGGGCGGGGCGGTGCGCGGCCCTGCCCCTTCCCCGGAGGCCCGCTCAGCCCAGGAATTTTGTCGGTCTAGGGCGGGTCGTGTCTCTCCGGTACCCGGCACTTTTTGGCTGACTATCATCAGTCGCTAAGGCAACACTGCTCGCTTGCATCGCTTCTCCTCGCTGCGTCCGGTTATTTTACAGCCAGTTTCCTCAGGGTTTAGCCGTAACATTCTCGTTTCCTAAAATGAAACTGGCAAAAGACGAAATAAAACGGCCTAGGGTGGGGTGCAATCAGATAATATGGTTGTCACTTCTGGGCTTAAAAGAAGCCCAGATCCCTAGAGAACTACCGGGCAGGGAGAGGTATTCTGGGGTATCCTTGAAGCGCCTTCTCGGGGTCGGAGTCATGCCTTAAGAAGTTCCAGGCAAAGCCACACGCAACCCGAAGACCTCCCGGTCGCGAGTAAACAGATACGCAGCTCCTCACGGTCAGTTTCCCCCCGGGAGCGGAGTCCAGCGATTCTGCACCGCTGCCGGCTTGCGTTGCTTGCTCCCACCACTGGGGGCCGCCCTTGATTCGAGGGCCTAGAGAAGCGCAGGCGTAGAGAGGTGGGGGACAGTTCTTGACAGTGTCTTTTTCTTACCAACTCTGCCAGGTCGGTAATTATCTACGTCACACGAAGAGACAACGGGGCACAGTAGTCTCCCCTTATCTTTGTACCCCCTTAAACTGCGGGGAGTATGTTCCAAGACCCCTCAGTGGATGCGTGAAAACAGGCTAGGACTGAACCTTACACACAGGGTCTGGCAGAAGTAACGCATGATTGTGGTCGGTAGGGTAATAAAATGGGTGTAATTATTTATAGTTTTAATTTGAACATCTCACCTAAAATGTATATGGTGTGCTTGAATGTGATATTATGTTCCAGAATTACGTGCTTATGATTTTGTAATAAAAAATTTTGTAATAAAAAGGGGTGTTCTTTGCGCTAGACCCTGTACTATAATATTTTCCTATAATACCTATGATAAAATTAATTTAAAAATCACACAAGTAAGAGATGAACGATAATAATAAAACAACAGACTGGAATAAAAGTTATGTGAATGTGATGTCTCTCAGAATCTTACTGTACTAATCATCACAGCATGGATGTGCTTGGGCAAAGGGATGGTTCGTATTTTGGCAGGAGGGAGCAGGACTGAAGGAGATTTCGTTAGGCTATGCAGAACAGGCACCATTGAAAAACCGAGTTGTTTATTTCTGGAATTTTCCATTTAATGTTTTCAGACCGTGGTTGACCTCCTATAACTGAAACTGCAGAAAGCAGACACCCAACTACGCAGAAGAGGAGGGAGGACTTAGTGTCCTTTCAGTGCTGGGCGTTTTGTTCCAGTCTCACGGCCCATATGCATAGGGGTTTGACAAGTCTGACACAAAGCCAGGCTTACCCCTCCACGTTTAAGAGTGAAAAACTTTCTAACACAGAAAAATGGAATTTCACCACCCAATTACCATGGCCTTTCACCTACAACTTGGAGCCTATCAACGTTTAACTATACTTGATTTAGTACTTCTCCAACTATCCATCTCTGTATTAATTCACCAATTCACCTTATTTCCAAGTGAATACCCAAAGACTTTTTACCAGAAATGCTTAGGCCTAAATTAGGTTCTGGGAGGGGATAAATTATTCTACCTCAGGGATCCTAAGAAAAGCCACAACACTGAGCCTACTGTTACTGCTTTGTCTGAAGCCTGCAAAATTCCATAAATCTAATTTGGAATCATTTTCAAAAGTGATTTTTAAAAATCATAAAAGCTAGGGGAAAACCCCCATTTTTAGAATAAAATAAGCTCCAGAGTTTGAGTCCATGTTTTCTATTCTAAATGAAGTCGTGGCTATCATTTAGGGCAGACGACAATTCATTCCTTGGGGCTCCTGGTAACTCCAGGCCAGGGGACTCTCAGTGACATACCGCGTTCCCGGGACCTTTCGACCCCCTGAATGTGAGGATGGGAAGAAACCTACATTGGAAGTCTTTTGTTTTCTTGTGTGTGTGGGGGGTGGGGGGGTGGGGGGGGCAACCAGAAGAAACCTGAGACTCAGTTACAGAAAATCTGAGAGACCTAAGTCACCACCCCCTTGGGTAGGCTTCGGGTCCGAGTCTGCTAGTTCCGGGCCCTGAGGCTTCGGTCCCCGCCCTGGGCGTCGGTCGGCCGGTGCGTCCGCGCTGCGGCGGCGGGAGCCGAAGGAGCCCCAGCCACAGGCCGGAGGGAGGATGAGGAGACGCCGGGCGCCCCGGTTGGGAGTCTGAGGGTGAGCGACGCCGGCGCGCCCTCGCGCAGCCCGGGCCCGCGGTGGGACCGCAGCCGGCAGCGCCCGCTCCTCCAGCCGCGCCGCCGGGGAGGGGTTTCCCGGGACCTGCCAGCCCCTTTCAACCAGGAAGTGAAAGCGACGTCGGGGTCAATGAAAACAAACGGGGAGCCCGGGGGGAAGGAAGGCAGGCAAGGAGGAAGGAGTTGCCGGGGCTAGGAAGGGAGCAGCTGGGGCGCGGAGGCGCTAGCGGGAGGCCGCCTGCGGTTACTATTCTGTCCCCGCCGCCGCCCAAGCTCTACCGGGGATGTCTGAGTCCGCGCATCACGGCCCCCGAGTTCCACGCGGCGGCCGTCGTCCCGGCCTCTAAGGGCCCGCCACGTACCCGCGGCGCGCGCGGGCTGAGGGGGGCTCGGGGCCGCCCCGGGAAGGGGCCCGGCGGGCCGGGAGCGGCTGTCCAGGCTCCGCGCTCGCCCCATCACCGCGGCCGGCGTCGGGCCAGGAGGATGAGCGGCGCCGGGCTGTGAAGCATGGAGGGGGTTCTGTACAAGTGGACCAACTATCTCACTGGTATGAGGGTTCCGGCCCCCCGGGGGCAGCGGGCAGGGGGCTCGGGCGGGCTTAGCCGAGGAGGCTGCGGAGAAGGCAGGTTAGGGGCTCTCCCTCCCACTGCCTGGCCCGTGGTGACCCTCAGCGAATTGAATCTCCTTGGTTCCCGGGCTTAATTCGTGTGCGTGTCCCTGTTAGAGCCCCTCCGGCCTCTGCAGGCGACACAGTTCAGACGGCGCGCCTTTCGGGGGGTGGGAAGTGCACCTGACCACCCCTTGGCTGGAGTAATAATACTGCTTACTCCTGTAGCTTTCTGAACAATTCTCAGGCACTCTACATGTGCTGTTGCAATCTCTGACCTTATTTACACCTCATTCAACATTTTGTTAATAACTGAGTTGTCAGTGTATAAGACTGGAATGGGCCCCCTAAGATCAAGATATAATTTTAAGAAATCTTTTTCTATTATTTCTTTTTAATTTCCTTAGCAACGCGGTTTATTTTAATAGTCCTCTTGAAGTTTGAGCGTAGCAAGCATGATTTTGGAAGTTGTCCCTGGGTAATATTCTCTTAGGAGTTGGTTGTAGGTGAGGTAGCTTTATGTTTTGGAATTCAGGAAGGTGTGAGAAATATGTGGAAGAGAGTGTTCCGAAGTGGAGCAGGCAAGTCAGTTTCACCCATGAAGGGGGTTGGAAGGAACTCCCCAGTTAGGTGTTTCTGTAGAAATGAGACCAGTACACAATGGCCTTTGCCATGACGCTAACCACCTGACTTGTTAGGACTCTCAAATCTGAGTTCTCGACCCATCTCTGCCATCAGCCAGCTGTAACCACAAGTCGCTTGCTCTCAAGAGCTCAATCCAAGGCCAAAGTAATCAACTACTTTATCCTGAAGGCGCCTTCCCATCCAGAATTCTATGATCTCACCAAATTAGAGGAAAAGGAATGGGTTTTATTATTTTTTCTTTTTTCTTTTTCTAATTTTATTTTAATCATTGTTCAAGTACAGTTTTCTGTCCTTTACTCCCATCCCAGCCCACCAACCCCTCCCTCCCCACCTCCCTCCCATTTCCACCCCCCTAGTTTTTGTCCATATGCCCTTTATATTTGTTCCTGTAAACCCTTCCCATTCTCCCCTGAAATTCCCCTGAAATTCCCTCCCCTCTCCCTTCTGAACACTGTTAGTCTGTTCTCTATTTCAGTGTCTTTGGCTATATTTTGCTTGTTTCTTTGTTTTGTTGTTTAGGTTCCTGTTAAAGGTGAGGTCATATGGTATTTGTCTTTCACAGCCTGGCTTATTTTGCTTAGCATAATGGGTTTTAAATAAGATTAAATAGCAAACAGATTTCTTGGTCCAGTATAATAGGTAACTCTTGACTTGCTGCCCACTTTTTCACCCTGCCAAAAGTATTACCTCTTCGTAATTGTATGGTACATTCAACTTGTGTCTGCCTGACCTTGCTCAAAATCTGCGCATAAACACTTTGAGACATAAGTACTGAGCTACAGTTGCCTGTTTTTTAAATTAATTACATTGGTATGCCAGATTTATAGTAGCAAATATTTTATTTTTTATGATAGATGGATGTTATGTTATTTACACTAAAATGTCAGTTTGTTTCTATAAATATCTTTTAACAGGAAACATTTAAAAATGAGGCAAACTTTTTATTAAGCATTTTCATATTTTTTAGTTGAGATTGTATTAACTTTAAGACAGTAGTTTCTGTGGTTTGAGATGCAAATGATCATCTCAATGCAAATGTTTATGTGTTTTGGGAAGTCTTTTGAAGGAGCTGCTTATGCATAACCCAGAGTAACAGGCAATTACTGAGATGAGTCATAATTTATTACTGTATTGAAATGTGTGGTCTTGGTTGCTGGCTGTCTTTCTCATCTTCAGTAGCACTGAACACCAGCTGATTGAACTTTTTAACCACATGTGCTTAAGGTTTTAGTCATTGCAGAGCATTTAAGTTAACTGCTAGTATGCAGTGTAGAAGCTTGATGAAATTAAATCTTCTGGTTGAAAGAGTTCCATTTTTAAAATTTAAATTTGGTTCAGTGGCATGCTGATTATTAACTTTAGTTCATCTTAGGTCAGAAAGCTGAGCAGCTGTTCATACTAAGTGATCTTTAAGGAACCTTCCAGTTCAATCACAGTGTTCTTTGAGAATCCTTTGTAGAGAATAAGGATTTTAGTAACATTTGGTAGTTGGAGATAAAAAGAATGTGTTTTTTAAAAAAAGAGTTTAAAAGAGGGAATATCTATGAATCTTTTCTTTTTACGATATAGCCTTCCGTTTTATGAATGTATGAATCAATTAGAGATTGTTTTATTAAGTATTTCTTCAAAAAGGTGTGAAGAGATAATGAACAGTCGTAGATTAATTAACCATGGACATCTTTCTAGTTGCTGTAAACTTTTAATGAATCATTTTTCTCAATATTTGTTTTGAAGACATACTGAATTACAACATTGTAAGCTTACGAAATCACACTGGGCCTGGGGTGGAGGAGTGTATTTTAACATACTCTGCTTACAGTTTGTTTGCCCAGGTGACTTAGTGTTTAGGAAGATAATGTCTTCATCATTTCTATGCATGTTCGATACAACATACTCTCATGCATATACTGCATATCTATACTCTTATGGATAACATGTAATATCTCACTTTTCTGGTATTTAATCTTTCATTCAATCAGTCACTTGAGAAATGCACTTTTTAGGTACCTGTATGTGCCAGGCACCATTCTAGGTGCTGGGAATGCAATAATAAATAAGTTAAAGTTCATGGACCAAAAGAACTTACCTTCTAATTTACTAGGCCTCATTAGGGAATGCAGTATTTAATAAAAAGAATTTTCCAAGCATCAGAAACTTTTTTTGGATATCAATTTCTCCGAACTGTATTATAAAATTCCCTGCTGTGAAATTTAATCTTTTTATGATGACTCAGCATTGCCATTTTAAAAATGCTACAGGTAAAGGCTTTTGTGTAGGTAAATCCTGGGTCTGCATTAGGATTTAAGAATGATTTCCCCCATCTGTCACTGTTTGACCCTGGAAATACGGAATTGAGTAATCATGTAGTAGGCTATGTCCAAAATGAGCAGGCTGAATTGTGATTTAATAGTTACAGAAAGAACAGGGACAGTCACACTCCCTTCAGCACGGTCACCATGTTATTAATCAGCGAACTGTTGTAAATTAGTAGCATGCTCAGTAAGATTTCAGGGAACACTGAGTTTGGCTTGCCAAGAGTGGGAGCTGAGCTCTGAGAAAAGCCATCATCCTCATCCCCAGCTTTGCCTTGGAGCCAAGTCTGTGATAGCTGTGTGCTCTAGTCACTGAATAAGTACTAATTAAATGAATGGTTGCAGTTTCTAGCGTTTCTGCCAGAGTTGTGCAGCAGCAGAGCAAGGAGGAGTAGGTGGTGGGGATCCATGCTCTCATCACAGGGCATGCATCTTCTGGTTAAGACACTGGAAGTCATTCAGCAGCACTCACTGTGTGCAAAGGAGTTTGCTTAGGAAACGTATTTTATAAGAGAGGGAAGGTCACATTGTAGAATTAGAGACATAGGTGGCACCTAATAGGTCCTCTTATTTAATTCACTCATTTCAGAGATGGACATTTTTGATATTTATTGAAATAAAAAATTTGTCCTAGGTTATCCAGCTAAAGAATGGTAGTAGAGCTAGGGCTAGAATTCAGGTCTTCTTTTGCTTTTTCCATTATATCATGACCCAAACTCTGCTCCCTTTTAGAAAAAAAGGGACAGTTATATTGCACCCTGTGTAGGGCTGCATTTGAGGACGGATCTTACGGGTTGTTAGTGAGAAGGTTGTGAGCCAGAATAAAGGTGTTACTCCTCATATTTATGCTGATCTAGAGATTTCCTCAGAAATCTTTCTCAGCAAAGAGGAGATTGGTGCCAAACAGTTTGGGCAAGGCTTGTCAATTAAAAAATTCATTGTCAAAATGTTATTTTAGAGCAAAGAAATAGAATGGATGGTAAGTTTTAAAATCATAGTTTTTATGTGATGAAAGTAATTTCTTGTTGTTTATGTTTTTGTAGGTTGGCAGCCTCGTTGGTTTGTTTTAGATAATGGAATTCTGTCCTACTATGATTCACAAGATGATGTTTGCAAAGGGAGCAAAGGAAGTATAAAGATGGCCGTTTGTGAAATTAAAGGTAAGTGAATTAGAGGACTGTGAAGTTATGTAAAGGTAAGTAAAGGGTTCTGTAGCATAGTCCAAAACCAGCAAAAAAGCATTTTTAACCAAGTAGGGATTTATTTATTTATTTATTTATTTATTTATAATCCTCACCCAAGGATTTGCTTATTGATTTGAGAGAGAGAGAGAGAGAGAGAGATTAATGTGAGAGGGAAACATCAACTGGTTGCCCCCCATACACACCCTGACTCAGGATTGAACCCTCAGCCTAAGTAACGTGCCCTGACTTGGAATCAAATCCACAACCTTTTTGCTATACAGGATGATGTTCCAATTAACTGAGCCACCTGGCCAGGGCCAAGTAGGGATCTTTTAATACCATTTATTTCCTTAGCATCCAGGAGCAGCACTTAGCATTGTTAAGTACAGTGTTTGATATTTCTCTCTATAAACATACTTTGAATTGAATTTCAAAGTACTAGTGCATGTCTTCCAGGTTGGACTTGAAAAATAATTTCTTTTTTTAAAAAATTTTACTTATTTTTAGACAGAGGGGAAGGGAGGGAGAAAGAGAGAGAGAGGGAAACATCAGTGGGTGGTTGCCTCTTTTGCACCCCCTACTGGTGACCTTGCCTAAAACCCAGGCATGTGCCCTGACTGTGCATGGAACCAGTGACCCTTTGATTCGCAGGCTGGCACTCAATCCACTGAGCCACACCAGCCAGGGCTGAAAGACAATTACTTGTGGATGCCACTCATGTATCCATGCTGAGTCCACCAGTGTTCTTTTTCATCCTTGTAGAAAGGAATTGTAAAAATTGGAAGCTGAATATAAAGAAACTCTGTAGATTTTTGATAAAGTATGAAGTCAGAATCATAAACTGGTTCTTTTGCTGAATCAGAGATAAGTTCTTCTGGGTAGTAATGTTTTCTTTTCATTCTTTTTTTTTTTATCCTCACTTGAGCATATTTTTTCATTGCTTTTAGAGAGAAGGGAAGGGAAAGAAAGACAGAAAGATGTGGATGTGAGAGAGAAACATTGACTGGATGCCTTTTTGTATGTGCCCTGACCAGGGTAGATGTTCCAGCCGGGGATCAGACCTGCAATGCTCCAGCCTGCACTGGCCAGGGCATCTTTTCTTTCTTTTTGGCGATCTTCAGAGTTTTGACGAGTACTAGTCAGGAATATTGTAGGAAAGCTCCTCTACTGGAATTTGTCTGATGTTTTCCCCATGATTAGACTGGAGTTATGGATTTAAAGGGAGAAAATCACAGAGGTAAAGTGCCATCCTCATCACATCATAACAAGAGTGTGTACTATCAACATGACATAGCACTCTTAATTAACCCTGACTCTGTGGCTGAGGCAGTTTGTCAGGTTTCTCTGCTGTAAATGTACCCTCCCACCTCCCTTTCCATACAGTGTTCTTCCAGAATGGGAGAAATAAAGCAGTACATCATGCTGTACTTTTCATGAAGGAAGGTTTCATGGACCACTGATTTATTTGTGTGTGTGGTTGGGGTATGTAGGGTGGAGGTAGGTAGGAGAGGTCAGGCAAAATGATCATGAAAAGTGTTGAATTCTTCAAAGAGAACTGAAGGAAAAAACTAGAGCTCTAGAAGAGTGAGGGTTAAACTCCTACAGGGAGCCTTGGTTATATAAGATACAGAAATATTTCAGACTGGTGTATTGTTACTTGTGAGTCCCCTGAAATATATGGGATTAATTTTGTTGCTTTATTTTTAAAAATCACACAAGAGGAGCACATTGAAAGCATGAGTTTTTTAAATCTTTTTTTTTTTTTAAAAAAGATGGTTTTATCTCATTCCCCAGATTTAATTCCAAGTAAGATTTG
Source organism: Phyllostomus hastatus (assembly GCF_019186645.2). NCBI lineage: Eukaryota > Metazoa > Chordata > Mammalia > Chiroptera > Phyllostomidae > Phyllostomus > Phyllostomus hastatus. The sequence continues at coordinate 13,416,862 of NW_025333498.1, read as the reverse complement.
ATGAGACTCAGAAATCAAACTATATTCAAAGTTCAAATATTTGCCAACCTTGAGGATTTCAAAAGACTGTTAAGTAGCAGAATTCTAAGACAACTCCAAAATGTTTTTAAGCTACAGTAGCATTTTTGTTGTTATTTTCTGTTTACTCATTTTATTAAAGAATAATAGACTCATAATAAAATGGAATGGATCTTAAATATTCAGTTTGAAGAATGTTTACAAAGTGAATGCGCTTGTGTATCCACCGCCCAGATCAAGAACTAGAATATTATCAGCATCTCAGATGCTGGGATATTATCACGTCCCCTCAGCCACTAGTCCTGCTAAAAGATAACCATTAATCTGACTTTTATTGCCAGAGATAAGTATTATCTGGTGTTGAACATTTTATAAATGGAATAAATCAGTATTTTCTTCTTGTCTGGCTTCTTTCCCTCAACATTTTGTTTGTGAAATTCATCCATGCTCTTCTGTGTAACAGTAGTTCAGTCATTTTTATTGGAGTGTAGTATTTCCATTGTGTTAACACCCCACAGTTTGATTAGCCATTCTAGTGTTGATGGATGCTTGAATTTTTTCCCCATTTTAGGACTATTATAAATAAGGCTGCCATTAACATTGTAATGTACTTCTTCTATTGAAATATATATGCATTTTTGTTCAGTCTATATCTAGAACTGGCGTGGTATTGCTAAATCAACTTTTAACAGATATTGAAAAACTACTCTTTATACTGGTTAAAACAGTAAGACAGACTTTTGTTCAGGTCTACTGTAACAGGTATAGGGACTACAACAGTGGGGTTTTGCAGTGGGTGAGAGAGATTGGGCTCAACTGTAAATACTGAACACAGGAAAAATGGGAATTATAACCAAAGGGCAGAATGGGGGATAGGTGGACGGGAAATTACTAAAAGGAAACTTCAGGGATACAGGAGGATGCTGGCGAAACTGACCTAACAGGATTCTTGTGAAAGGCGGGCCAGGGTGATCAGATATTTCCTGGGAGGTGGCAGGGAAAAGGAATTTGGTCAGATATCCAGGGAGATCAGGTATAGACAGTGGATTCTGGCTAAACTGACTTGGCAGGATTCCTGCTAAAATTGGATTCTACAAAGACAGGGAGGGAAGTCCAAGTCCTAGTGGAGCAGAGGGCCCAGAGGAGCCTGCCTCAAGTTTGATCAGAGGGAGACTGTTTGTCACAGGTAGTGCCAGACTGTCTCCCAAAGTGGTTGTACCGATTTGTTTTCCATCTTCCAGAGTATGAATGTTCCAGCTGCTTCGCATCCTTCACAAAACTTGGTATTAGCTAGGATTTTGAATATTTCTAGTGTATAGTGTTTTCTTACAGTGATTTAACTTGAATTTCTTCAATAAATGATGTTGAGTACTTTTCAGATATAAGTAGCTGTTTGAACTTTATCTTTTTAAGTCCCTTTTCAATTCTTTGGCCCAATTTCTAAATTGGGGTGTCTTTCACCTTGATTTGTAGGAGTTCTTCGTATAGTCCGAATGACCTTTTGTATTGCAAAGGTATTCTCCAGCTCTGTCCTTTGCATTTTCATTCTGTTAATGGTATCTTTCGATAGACACAAGTTCTTAATTTCATTAAAACCCAGTTTGTCAACTTTTTAACTAGAACTTTTTATGTCCCACTTAAGAAATCTTCTGTTACCTTCTTGAAAGTTTATTGTTTTAGTTTCTATATTTAATTTTAATTTTGGTCTGTGATTTGCTTAAAATTTATTTTTGTATATGATCTCAAGTAGAGGGTCAAGATGCTTTTCCCCCCCATGTATGGAATCCAGTTGACCGAGTACCACTTATTAAAAAGACCAACCTTTCACCCACTGTATTGTAGAGACATCTTTCTCACAAAGTGAGTAACCGTGTACTTGTGTTTTTTTTCTAGACTTTTGTTCCATGGGCCTGTTTTTCTATCTTTGTGCTAATATCACACTTTCTTAATTTCTTTAGCTTTATACTTCTTAGTATTAGATAATTGAAATCATCTTAGTTCTCTTTTAGCATTGTCTTGTCTATTATGGGCCCTTTGCATTTTCTTAGACATTTTAGAATCTGCTTGTAAATATCCACAAATATTTGTTGGAATTTTGATTGGAATTGTATTGATCTATACATCAGTGTAGAAAGGACTATATTGAGAGGACAGTGTTGAGTCTTCTGATCCATTAAGCATGGTATATAGTCCTATATTTAATTAGGGTTTTAATTTCTCTCAGTAATGTTTTGCAGTTTTACATATAGAGATTTTGTCCATTTTTCAAAGAAGTTGGAGGTTTGGAAGCATTGTGCTTAAGTTTGTGGCCTTCTCAGGTGACTACTTTGGAGGATACAACCCTTGACTGATAAAATAAATTCTAGTATGTTTAAAAATGAGTCATCGTATTTTAGTTTCATTCTGTAGAAACATCATCGGAAATTAGAGCATTGTTTTCTCTTATAGTAGCTATTGGTACTTTCACTAGTAAATAGCAAAAAAGAGTTACTCTTGGAGCTCTGGGATTTCGGTAATTTTAGCCTAGTCTAGAAATCTTTTGCACCCATCATTGACCCTTTCTCCATTCATGAATATCATTATTTGTAATGCAACACAATGCTCCATTCAGGCCTGTCTCCTGATATTCTCAGTACATATATTTATTTCTTCATCCAGAACTTTTCTCATGCAGTTTACTGTTTCAACTTTAGGCAGATTCATTTTTGCTTTCAAAAATCCCTCTTCTCGAAGCCTGTTTTAGTTTCTTTCTCTTCTTACCGTTCTTATTATAATTACACGTGGAAGTCTCTGTACCAGAGAGTTCAACATTTAGGTGTTTTGATTATTTTTAGTGTGTCAGTTTGTTTCCTTGGTTAAACTGTCACCTCTACTAGAACAAAGACTTCTTTTTTCTCCTGCTCTAGTATCCCCGTGCCCTCATTGTTCTGAGCTGAGTGGTGATTAATGACAATGTAACACATTTAGTCTTATAACCAAGATTTAGCATTGGCTCAGCATGATTCTTGATCGGCTCTCTTTTGTTAAGAGTATCAAAGGTAGGGTATAGGAATGGAGGAGGAGGATGGAAGGGAAGAGGAGAAGGTCTCCAAAACATTCATGCTTTCCAGGTGATTATAATATGCCCATTAGTTGAAAACTTTTGTTCTAATGGAAGGTGATTGTAGTTCTACTTATTGTGCTTCATCTATATGCCAGGCACTGTCCCAGGCTGGGGGAATGCCAAAGCAGTCTGTGGTACCGCTTTCAGAGAAATCAGTAAAAATTGTGTCATAAATAGAATAATGCATATGTATTTAAGGTGGTATAGTTGGCCCCAAGGGAGGGAGTTCTTAGTTCTCACTTCTCAGTAGTTAACTTGTTGGTGTTTTTTCTTTCGTGTGGCAGCACTGTCAGCTGGGGCAGGTGTGAGAAAGGTGGTTTGGAGAGTGCCAATAGGTAGCCCCTTCCTTCGGTGCCTGAAACCGCTCTACTGAGGAAGAGTGATGATTTCATTGTCCCCAACTTACTTAAGTCCATGGCTGTATTTCCCTTTTGTTTACCATCCTAGTCCACTCAGCAGACAACACGCGAATGGAATTAATCATTCCAGGAGAGCAGCATTTCTACATGAAGGCGGTGAATGCAGCCGAAAGACAGAGGTGGCTGGTTGCTCTGGGGAGCTCCAAAGCCTGTTTGACTGATACTAGGACTAAAAAAGAGAAAGGTAACTTTCCTTGCAGTGAGAATATTTTCTTACATAAATATAAATTGTCATGTTCACTTATAGTAATCTATCCCAAAGAAATAATCAGAAATGTAGATTTACATACATAGATATTTATCATAGTGAAAAAGAATTGTAAACAATACAAAGGTTTGAATTTCAGGGGAATGGATAGGTAAATCATATAGTGCTTCCATAGGCTGATATGTTATTACATGTGCAGTAAAATGTTCACAAGGAATTCAGTGATGTGAGGAAATGCCCAAGATTAAATGATAATTGAAAAAAACAGGATTCAAAATTATATATGCATTCATTGGACAGCTTGGCAAAGACATGTAAGAATTGGTCAGGTTGTTACCTTTGTAAAGGGAATTTGTGGGAGGGAGATTCACTTTGCACTGTATACATTTTGACTTTATCATGTATATATATTGCCAATTTAAAAGGACTAAATAAAAATAAAAAGCAAAGCAAATAATTTATGGTATTCAATTATATGCATATATAATGTGAAAATAACAATAGTATTTATATCTTGGTAGTGAGATTGTAATTGCTAAATTTTTCTTTTCTACAGTTTCAATTTTCCAAAAAATTTCCCTATATTATTTTATAATTAAAAACAGTAGAAATTATTTTAATTATATTATTTTCATTATTTTTATAATTAAAATTGACCTTATATTACTTTTATAATTAAAAACAATAGATAGAAATCATTTAAATTAGTGAAAGCAACTAAATTATGGACATTAAAAAATGAAGGCTAAGGATTGAACATGTAACAATTTTCAAATGTATGAAATGAGTATCATGGGAATAGCATGGCTAAGGGTAGGGTAAGAAGGAATGAATACTCACAGTAGCCAAAAGGTGGAAACAACCCAAATGTCCATAGACACAGATAAGTGGATAAACATAGTATGATATGTACATACAATGGGATATTATTCTGCCTTAAAAAGGAAGGAAATTCTGACACATCCTACCATATGGATGAATCTTGAAGATACTATGCTAAATGAATAAACCAGTCACAAAAGAACAAGTATTGCATGATTGCACTTTATATGGGATGCCTAGAGGAGTCCGATTTATAGAAACAGGAAGTAGAATGGCTGTTTCCAGGTGCTAGGTAAGGGGAAAATGGGGAGTTACATAGTGTTTAATGTGTATAGGATTTTGTTTGGAGAAGATGAAAAAGTTCAGGAGGTGGATGGGAATAATGGTTGTATGACAACGTGAATGTAGTTAATGCCAGCAAATTGTGTATTTAAAAATGGTTAGCAGTAATATGTTTTACTACAGTTAAAAAGAAGGAATGGGCTTCAATAGGGTAGAAGGTTAGGTTAAAAGGGCACATAGAGCTGTTCTGGTCCACTCTGGCTGGAGTGGCTTTTTGGCCAGTACAACAAAACAGTGCCATTCTCTCAGGGATGGAGAAGCACCAGGACCTGCTGGGTGTCTTTTTTTTTTCTTACCTCTGCTGCTTATACCTGTAGTTTAGAAGGTATTGGTATATGAGTGGCTGAGATTATGGCTAGATATTTAGTCTGTCCAGAGATATTAAACAAAATAAGGTAAACTCTTAATCAAAAATATTGAAAATAATTAATGTAAAAATGAAGCTATAAAAGGAACATAAGGAAATAAATGGATGTTTATGTACAGTGGTTTTCATTACATAAAAATTAAAAACTTTTGTATGCCAAAATATACAATAAAGAAAAGAGAGTGAAAGATCTTGGAATGTATTTGCAGTATATAGGACAGGTGAAAGATTGCTAAATTTCATGTGTAAGACATTTTTAAAATTATGAATTTGTATATTATTAAGAGAACTCAAGCATCAGAACAGGAAGAATGAGTTAAGGACAAGAAAAGCCAACTAACAAAATAAGAAAAGTAAGCACTTTTCTAATGAAAGATGAGTGATGGGATGGAAATATCTTGTATGAGACATTCAGTAGTCATCACCCTGTCTCTAAAAATTAATCTACTTAAACCTCATGATTGACACGTGACTGCCAGTTTTTTTCCATTTATCTGAAGAGAAGGTGGTTTCCTCTGAGCCTTTGTGTCCTGTTTCCAAGGTCTGTCACTATAGATATTATTTGTAGTTTTAATTAAAATTTTTTTATCCTGCCTAAGACAAGGAAGGGGAGAGAGATGTGCCTTGAGGTACAGAAGAGGGCGGGGAGGCTCACAGTGCTTGGAAAAGAGAGAGAGAGAGAGAGCGCACATTGGGACACAGAGGGGCTAGGAAAGGGGCCAGCACGCTCCATAGAGAGAGCCGCTGTCTTTTTTGATGATTGCATTTTGTTGTTTTGCCCCCAAATAGGAAACCTATCTAATTGAATGTTTATGTATGTTCTTTTCAGAAATAAGTGAAACCAGTGAATCTCTGAAAACCAAAATGTCTGAACTTCGCCTCTACTGTGACCTTTTAATGCAGCAAGTTCATACGATTCAAGAATTTGTTCACCATGACGAGAATCATTCATCTCCCAGCATAGAGGTATAACAAAGACGATCCTCTCATGTCTGATTATGCTCTGCAGTACAACTAATGAGTGAGGTTCTTCCCATAAGATGACAGGGAAGCATTTTCAGAATGAGTTATTTTCAGCTATTTTGAGCTCTCCCTACTGTGGACTGTCTAGAAATCTGTAGGATCATCTAGATTGTATCTGTGCAGGCAGAGTAAAGCAGGAAGCAGCACATTTCTTCAGGGAATCAAGGCCTATCTTTGCAGCCAATCAGTAATTGGGTGGTTTGAGTGGGGAAGCAGCATTCCAGGATTTGTTCTTCAGGCTGACTACTTGAAATTATTGGACAATTGCTATTCTCTTTCTTTTGTAATAATGTCATAACATAACTACTAAGAGTTGATAATTTAGGTTTATGATATAACAAAAAAATTCTCACAACAGTGATGTAGGAATCAGAACTCAGGCTATAAATTAGGCTTACTCTTTCTGATAAAGCAGGACCAGTGAGCCCTATTGCTTTCTGGCTCAAAGGACAGCATGGTTTCTAGTGCCCTTTTGCCTAACTTGGGAGAAATGGGATAAGAAATTTTCCTACCCCTCCTGTTATCTTCTGCTGTTGGGGAGGAATCTTGTGTGAGGTAGGTCACATTTGGTTGTAGGCACATCAAACCCTATGGCCATGTATTAAGTTACCATTAGCTTTCTGGAGGTGTGCCCTCACATCTGCTCCAGCAGCTCAGGGACAGTATCAGGGACCCAGGCATGTCCCATCTTTCTGCTTTGCCATTCTTTCTGTCTTGGGTTTTTCTCTTAAGGCCCAAGGTTTCAAGGTAACTGCCAAGGCTACACAGAGGCAGGAGGCAGTTGGGTAGCCTAGGTAGAGGGAAACCCAGGGGACAAGACATTCTAGAAACTTCCCAGCAGATTTCTCATCATCTTCTTTGCCTGGGTCAATGGAAACTAGGAAAAATGAGTCTTTGACAAAGGGTCCTAGAATAGCCATGACTGGCTTCAACCAGTCTGTATTTATCCCCCAAGGTCAGGGCACTTTGCTGTCCTAAAAAATTTAGTGGTTTTTATTCCAAAAAAAAAAGAAATGGGAGAATGGGCCTGCGGTAGATCTGAATCATGCCTGCTGCTAAGTAACTCTCCAGGTGTTCCACTACTGTGATCACCTTCAGAATTCAGACAGCTATGAAATTGCTGTTTAGGTTGGATTTATTTAAGATAAATTCTGTACACAGTTTTTCAGTATGATATTTGGTTTGAATGTAAAACTTATTTTTTCTTAGAATCCAATTTCATACATTGTTTACCTGAGAGACAGATGGTTATTATTCGGAGTGTTGCTTTAATTTTAATGTATTGTATTTTAAATAGGTTTGAATATAACCTACTCAGGTGTCCTACTCATTGCATTTTTGTAAGGTAGCACATGATTCCACATAGTTGTGTATAAGTTTGTTCAACTCTGTCTGTAATTTTTCAGAACATGAATGAGGCCTCTTCTCTACTTAGTGCTACATGTAATACGTTCATCACAACGCTTGAGGAATGTGTGAAGATAGCAAATGCCAAGTTTAAACCTGAGATGTTTCAGCTCTCCCATCCGGATCCCTTAGTTTCTCCTGTGTCACCTTCTCCTGTTCAAATGGTTGGAACTTACTGTTTTTCGTCTAGTAATATTGCATGTTTCTGTTTTTAAGACCGGAATCTGGCAGTGGGAGGGAAATAGTCCACAAGCTGGATTTGTAAAAATTGTATTCATATTCTCTACTGGACCCTCTTATTTGGTGAGTTCAGCATGTGCCAAAGTCACGATCCTCTCCACTTGGAGGAGCTGTGCCATGTGCCCCAGTGTGCCAGGAAAATATTTTAATGTTCTCTGGGTTCTATGATATGATACAAGGTTGGGGAGAACTGTTCTATTTGGTAAAAACATGTCATAGGGATAAAATTAAGCAAATTTTTACAGAAGTTATAAGAAATCTGAAGCTGCATGTTACATGGGAAACAGTATTTTGTAGTTTGCATTTGGATTCGAACCCTCTGAGCAGGCAAGTTTCTTAATCTCTCTGGACCTCAAGTGTCTGTAATATCAGTCTTCTTCATCCAAGTCTCATTGCAAAAGATCTGCCTTGTTTATGTGAGGTGGTAACTGTTGAGAGGGGCAGTAGATTTCTTGTCCTTTTCAAGCTGGTAAACTTGCTCCAGCATGCTGTGGGGAACCCTCAGGTGAGATAGGGTTTGATGAGACTTTACATGTTTTCTCATGAAACTGTTTTCAGGAGCCCTTTTATAGAAGGAAGAATGCCACCTATTCTAGCAATTATTCTACTTGCTACTATTCTAGTAATTACCTGAAGATGTATTTATTAGAAGAAAGAATAGGGTACAATTTACTCCTAGGCTCAGTTATCTACCCCAGCAAACTTAGTTATAATAGATTTAGTAAAGTTGACTATCTAAATTTATTTAGACCACTAGTTTTTAATCAATGTATGATGGACTAATAGTGTCTTCTGAGATAGGTGTACTGTGAAAATGAGCTTTATGACCAGATTAGCTTGGGAAGTGCTAGTTTAACTTAAACAAATTGGGTTTCTCTGTCATCTCTGTCATACCTTTTGTGCTAAAGTGTATGATGAATCTCTGAGAAGGAGAAATAGTACTGAAATTTATTTGACAATTAAACCCTATTTGTTTATTTTTGAATAACATCTCACAGGACAGTAGTGTTGAGTAGAATACAGTATGACAGTGTTGCTTCCAGAACAATTGTGAAATGTTGCTTCCAGAACAATTGTGAAATGTTAAGTAACACATATACCTGAACAAAAAAAACGATCCTTTGAGATGGATATTTGGTGCTATGTTCCTGAGATTGATGTATAAGGGATATGCTTTTTTTTTTTAACTTAAAGGGTACTTTATAGAGTCAGATACAATAAAAATACCTCAAACCTGCTTTGTTCTTGCTTTGAACTTCTGAGGAAAATGCCTTCTGTTATAAACGCTATAGTCCAGAGAAGTCATATATGTATTAATGTATAAGAAACTCTAATAGCTGTCTCTTTTAAACCAAAACCTTTTATCAATAAAACATTACAGGAAATCAAGTTAGAGGCCACTGCTCACTTTTCCTTGCTGTGCGGTTTTCCTTTTCACCTAAAGCACAGATTGTGGCTTATGTAGTTCGTTCTAGAGACGTAGAGCAGGGAAAGTTAGGTCAGACAGTCTTCATGGGAAAATCCTTTAAGAAAACAAGTAGGTGAAAAATAAAGTTGAAACATTGGAGAATCCCAAAATTAACATGATAGTTATAACCATTTTATGTAGTTATTTTCATTGTGTCTCTTGAAATTAACTTGTATTCAATTATATTTCAAATCAACATGGAAGTTCAAACAATGGTCATTTTGATCCACAGATTGAATGATAATTGTATTGGGGATGTCAAGTGAGTAATTCTAAAGGAAGTGATATTTGTTCAAGGAGATACTAATGTCCAGTTGCATCTTAGTGTCATTTATATTAGATGTCCCTGGACTACAAAGTGGATGGGTCATAACTCTTATCATTTCAACTGGGATTTCTTAGATGGCTCATGTTACAAATGTAGAAGGCATTTATTTACATCAGACAAAGGTTAGACTTGAATTGGACCTGGAAGACTCTTGGGCCCTGTATATGAAAGCAACCATTCTTAGCTTTTAGTATAATAAACTTTGTTCTCTTGCTACCTTGTGAAACATTGAAATAATCTGTTTTATTTTGCCTTTTCTTTCCATTTTTTTAGTGGATTAGCTGAATCTTCTAAATTATGCTTAGTATTTGTCATATTTATTAATGCTCTGCTTAATAAATTTTATTTATTGTATTTTAAATATATGGTTTTAGAAACCTTTTTGAACCTTAGGGTTCTTCTTCTGAGTTCTTTAAAGACTTAAATTATTAATGCCATCTTCCATGAAAAACACACTTTAGAACATCTGTATAACAGCTTCCTGAATAATGAATGGTAAAGAGAAGCTTTGCTCCCGGACTCTATTCCTGCTCTCTAAAAGATATAGTGAGAGGGATTTATTAGAATATTTTCTGGCTTACTACATATACCTTTTTGTCAAAAATATTGTGATTTTGGGGGGACTAGTTAAGTATACTTTTTTTATATTTATGTATATACATACAAACACAAATATGATATAAAATATGAAGTCTGGTTTGTAGTAGTGAGAAAAGAATACAGCACATTTTTGGTATGTGTTGAGAAAGATTCCCATTAATGGTTATTAGGGAGAAAGCTTGACATTGTGCTAATAATGTTACTTGAGTATGTAAAAAAATATTTTTTGTTTTGGCCAGCTACCTTTTTCTTTGAATAAATGTAATATATCAGAACTGCTTTATTCTACTTCACTAATGGATTATGCTTCTTTTTTTTAAATTTCTAGATGAAGCGTTCTGTCAGTCACCCTGGTTCTTACAGTTCAGAGAGGTACAGCTACCTTTTCTTTGGACCACGTCTTCTTGTTATACCTACTTAGGGAAATTCTTTGGACCTTTACAATAAAGTGGTATGGAATATAAATTCTGTATGGGCAGAGTCTGATTCTGATTTGCTCAGCATTTTTATCTCTTAGTGCTTAGTATAGGGCTTGGCCCCAGTTGGTATTCAGTAAAGAAAAAAAACGAGAGAATAAATTAACCAGCAAGGTAAGTGCCTTGTACAAGGCAGCTATTGTACCTTTTTTAGATATTTGAAATTATATCAACCCGTAGTTTGTAGAAATCCATTTTTGATATATCAAGGCTCCAGAGCTTAGGCTTGCTCATTTTGCTACAGCTTTTTATAGCATTATATATTTATGCTGAGCTGTTGTTTAGTTAGGAGCTAAAGACAATACTGAGAAGACAGAAAAACCAGTTGATATATTTTTTATTTCATTTTAAATTCATTTTTATTGTTCAGTTACAGTTGTCCTCATTTCCCCCCTGTTGCTCTCTCCTGCCCTGTCCAACACCTGCTCCCAAAGACAGTCCCCTCCCCATTGTCCTTGTCCGTAGGTCCTTTGTATGTTTCCCCCATTATCCCCTTTTCTTCTCTTCTCTGGTCCTTGTTAGTTTGTTCCTTTTTTCCATGTCTCTGGTTCTTTTTTGCTTGTTCGTTTGTTTTGTTGATTAGTTTTCACTTATGGGTGAGATCATGTGCTATTTGTCTTCACTGCTTGGCTTATTTCACTTAGCATAATACTGTACACTTCCATCCGTGCTGTCGTGAAGGGTAGGAGTTCCTTCTTTCTTTCAGCGTAGAATTCCATTGTGTAAATATACCACAGGTTTTTGATCCACACATTTATTGATGGGCACTTAAGCTGTTTCCAGCACTTGGCTATTGTAAATTGTGCTGCTATGAACATTGAGGTGCATAGGTTCTTTTGGATTGGTGTTTCAGGATTCTTAGGGTATAATCCCATCAGTGGAATTTCTGGGTCAAAAGGCAGTTCCTTTTTTAGTTTTTTGAGGAAATTCCACACTGTTTTCTACAGGGGCTACACCAGCCTGCCTTTCCACCAACTAGAAAGTGCACTAGGGTTCCCTTTCTCTATAACCTCGCCAGCACTTGTTTGTTGATTTGGTTATGATAGCCATTCTGACTAGTGTGAAGTGATATCTCATTGTAAAACTAGTTTGTATTTTAAAGTATATCTTCATATCAACACATTAAAAAAATTACCTTCTAAACAGATCTTGCCAATATCCCAGGCTATTAGAGTATTCTTGATCTTGGTAGGTGACATTCTTTTAAATTGCTGCAGTTGTCTTACTTGGTTCATTTGAAAGTGATGAGATTATAGTGACATTGGCATTTCTCTACATTAAGGATAAGTGCTAACAGACGCCTTATCATTGTTCTGTCACTGTTTTTCTCCCTCTGATGGTTATGTAGTCTTTGACTGAACTGTCATGTGTTCAGAGTCGTCCAGTGATGATGTTCTCCATGTATCCAATCTCATCAAGAAATAAAGAGTTCCACCAACTGAATTTTCCAGAAAAATAGAAGCTTGATCCCTTTGACAAAATTTTATATTTATGAGAGAAATTTTTCTTACCTGTATTTATCCTTTTTACCTAAAATAAGATATAATTATTTATATTAAATAATTAAAAAATGTTTATTTTCTTCTTGATGAATAAGGTCGTTAACAACTGAAATGTTGGGCTTTCATACAGTGATAGCCGAGATGCTGTTCAGTGGTGGCGATTTGTTTCTGTGTTGAATTTTTTAGACTGATTTTTCTAGTTTTTTTATTTTTCTAGGCTTTTTAAAATAGTTTTTTATCCTCCATTTGCCATCTTTGTCTTGCTGCTGCCAGTGAGTTGACCTCTAGCGTGCTCCCAGCCACCTGCTTATCCCCCTTCACCGTGCTGTTTTAATCGGTTATGATACTAGATCTGTGCTGTGGATTGTGAAATCCATAACTTTTAGTTTTCAGACATTAGTTAACCCCCCAATGTGTCTACCAGCTAGCTGGATCTTCCTCTATAAAAGAAATCACTTTCATTGTACCCCCTTTCCATTTAGTTCAGCTCACAGGGTCATATTATTCCAGTTATCAGCCATATTCTAAACACCTTGACTTACTTGTGGGCTGACCTCTGAACAAGTAGAATTTACTAAAATAGAACTTTGGACGTAAAACAGTTCCTCTTTCATTTAGAGAAAAGTCATTTAAAACTCCAGATAAGTTGAGGGTATTTTCATTTGTTTAAGGCCTTACAGCTTAGTGCTTTTTATTTAATTGGCAGGAGTAGCCACTCTGTAAAAGAACCAGTGTCTGCACTTCACCGACTTTCCCAGCGTCGCCGAAGAACCTACTCAGATACAGACACTTGTAATGATGTGTCTCTTGAAGACCCAGAGAGTAAGTTAGTTGGGGTTTGTCTTTCTTTGGTCTATTCAGCAAAATTATTTTGGGTCTTTGTAATTGTTGGGATGAAGAATACTACAAGTAAACGCTATATTTGGGCCATTGTACTTGGTACTGAATTCCTTCATTGAGAGTTAAGCAAACAGTACATAATCAACAGATGCTCATATATCCTTTTACAAATGCCTTTGTTATTAACTAAGACATGCTGAGTAACCCTTCGTAAATACCGTATCTTAGACTTACATGTAATACCAAAATCTTTCATTCTCACCACAATTGCATTTAAAAAATATTTTAGAAGAAAGAAGTAAATTGTGGGTAAGATTTAAGGCAAGTTTATATTTCTAAGAAAAAAATGAAAGCAAGTTCTAAGTTCAAAGGTAAACATCAACATTGTTAATGAAATAATCTGAAATGGCCAAAGAAGGTAATATTTTACTAGTGGTAGTGGTCAGTTATAGTAGTGTTTATTCCTGTACCTTTTTTATCCCTTACTACTTTCTACATTTTTGGCAGTATACTTTGATTTAATATTTTAGAAAAGGTTTTGTGATTTATGTTAAGTTTTAACTATTTTTCTCTTTAGGGAAAAAACTTTGAAAGTGTATCAGATTATCTAGTTGGACAGTAATGATCATGATTTCCACTGAACACAATTAGTCTTATTACAATTCCATCAATAGGGTTTTGCTTTTCAAAGTCTTTACTCTTGCCTGTGAAGCATGTATGGTAGAAATTACATACAGTTCCTAATTACATAACAGATTTTGTGCCAAGAGTTTGTCTGTAAGTTAGTTGTGTGGAACACAGATTTTATTTCCCTTGTGGAAATGACATACAAGTGGTGGCTAGGCAATCTAAAGACTGCCTAGAAGAGCACAGCTAGTTCATAGAATGGCTAAGTAGGATAAAACAACCATGTTGGATTTCTAGTATTTGAATACATTGAAAACATTGATTAAGATGGAATTGTGTTACTTACCCAGGTTAAACAGGTTTATCAATAGGAGAATGTAGAGTTCATGCAGGTGATGGAGATCTACAAGGGACTGCTGGCCATTTTCAGATCTTTAGAAGTTGATGGTATCTTTTTTTATGACCATTTTTATTACAAAAAACTAATTACAAAACTAATAATCTACTTATTGATATAAAGCCCTGCTCTGTGCTCATTACCATTTTCAATTTAAGTTGGGGCAATGGATAAAGGAAGGAAGAAAGGAAAGGGGTAAGAGTGATAAGGGGGAGGGAGAAAGAAACCTTCCTGAGCATTTAGCACAAGTTGGAGGAGGTAAGGAAAAGAGGAAGAGGGTTGAGATTAGGTGTGGGGGAAAAAACTATTATCTGATGCGGGTAATACGGAATTCTTATTTACCTTGTTCTTTCCGCCCTCTATCTTTGAGCCTTTAATCCAGAGTTCATGAAAAAGTTCTCAATGCTGCCTTGTTCTTTCCTCTAGATGCCACTTCCCTTTTTCTTTAAGGGGAACATTATCATTTGCGATAGCTGTATTAATTTCTTCAAAGCTAGCCATTTTCCTTAGGTCTCTTCTGTTTTAGCCACAGTTTTCATATAATATCTAAGTGTTAAGCCTTATTCCATTAGCATTCCTTAATTTAGTTGTAAGGAGTGTAACAAAACTAATCACACATACATGCATGTGCACACACACGCATATGTATTCATCAGAAGAGACTGGGTGCGTTCAGGGTGCTATGGCCGTAAACTCATACGTATTCATATACATACAGGTTTATCAGTTCTTTAGAAATTTTAAAAATTGGCCAGTGTAGACTAGGTCAGAGGTTTTATCCTTAGATTTCCTTCTGTTTATCCTAATGTGTAGTGTCACAGTTAGCAGACAAAGCAGAGACTAAAGGAGTGCTCTTTCTTAGAAAATACATGGTTTGCAGTTGGCAGTCTTAGTTGAAAGTCTTTATCCCTAAATATTCTTTTCTTTGAGAGATGCAGCTACTCCTATTTTTATTAACTAGATTTAAAAAATAAAAGTAATAAATATTAATGTTAAATTTAAACGGTATATACCTATAAAAGTACAGCTGCCTTGGAACCGGACCATGCCAGTGTGTTTAGTTGTGTTCACTTGCAGCTAGAATGGTAGTTTCTGAGTTGCTTTCCAGATGGAACTGTGGGAAGTTTCAGTGTGGGTTACCCTCTCCACTTTGCTCAGAAAGTCTATTGATGAGAAGAACAAGACCTGAATCAGCCCTAGTTGTGTTACCAATTTTTGATCTTGTGTTTGGCATGTAACCTTTTTTTGGGTCATGGTTTCTTTGCCTAAAAGCAAAGTTATTGACATTATTAAAACTGTCAGGCTGAAAAAAACTATAGTTAATTAAGAAAGACTAAATTCAATTCAGCTAATATTGACTGCCCATTATGTGCCATCCATAATTCCAGGGATGAACAACATAAATATCTCTACTTCAGGTAGTTTTATAATTTATCTCATGAATTCTGAAGTTTCTCCTTATGACTGCCAATAAAAGGAAAGTTAGATTTTTCTCTTTAAACAAATGATAAAAAAACTAGCAGGAAGCTAAAGGAATTCATGTCTCTGAATAGAAAACTTAAAATGTTCTCCACAGAGGATTGGAGTTAATAATATTGATGGGTTGTTTAACCTTTTAATCAATTTCTTAATAGGGCCTCTTCACTGTTCAAGAAATACACTTAATGGAGATTTGGCATCAGCAACCATTCCTGAAGAAAGCAGACTAATGGCCAAAAAAAAATCCGAATTGGAAGATCCTCTTTCATCCTTCTCTTCCTGAGGAAACAGAAGTGTCCAACTTCCTCTAAGTATTGCTATGCAAAAGCTGCTGTAATTAAACTATGTTATAGGGAGTAGTTTTTCCCTTAGGATTTCTCTGCACTTTATAGTATATTGTAAAACAAACAAAAACCACATACCTTTGAAGTGTATTTTATCTTTATATAGTTTATTTGCAAGAGTATTTTCCTAATAACTTCACAGTATGAATGTGCATCTTTTTTTCTTTTTAAACAAATGATGGTGTAACATTTTGACATCCATAAGGACAAATGTAGATATTTTTCTAAAAAACTGTGAGGGACTGACAACTTAGTCAGTATATTGTAGCTTATAAACATGAGATCTTATAAACATAAGGTTTCAGTTTGACAGAAGTGTGATATATGTAACTTGTGCCATGGACCAAATGGTCACTTTCCCCCAGCTGAAAATGAGTTACGATAGCATCTTGATGGTGACTGCACTGTATTCCTTTAAGCAAAAAGGAAACATTTACTATTCTAAATATTTTTAGCCCAAATCCCATGACACTGAGGATTTTTTACAAACCAGATCGTGCTGTCCTTCATATGTGAAGTCGACACTACTGATTTGTCAATACCAAATGTTGGGTTAAAGTATTTAATTTTTATTTATTTATTTTTCTGTTGCATCAAACAATGACCTACCAAATTTAAGATGTGTATACATTGGTATTTACACTGTTCTAGAAAAGAGGTTAATGTTGTAGTGACCTTGCTCACGTCCACCAGAGAAATAAATGACTTTCAATGGAAGAGGATTTTAGTGCTTTTTTTCTCCTAAAATAGACATTAAGCTGCAGTTTTAAGGTATTAATGTTTGCAGCTCTTTAGAATATCTAGAGACATTTTTTATTTATAAATATTTATACAAAAAGAATTCTCTCAAGGAAACTGTTCTATATCACTTGTTTGAGAATGGCATTATTTAATTAAAGAACAAATAGCATTTTTTTTGTAGTTTCTGTTCATATCTATTGTCAGTGTTTGCCTTGTAAACTGTTTTTTTAGTTCACTCTGGAGTGATGGTTTTGTTCAAGGTCTTGAATGAGGAGCACTTTAAAACAAACTGGTTTGGTGTTTTTAAGTTAATAATGTGTTTAATAAATATGTGGTTTTTGCATTCAAACTTATCATATAATACATTGTATTTTTTTTACATTTGTTGATATTCTGTCTAATTTTTATCAGGTTTTAATAGTATTCATTATTGCTTTGATTTTGTTTGTATATTTAGACCTCATAGTGAAAACACTAATGAGGCATATTTTTTGTTTTGTTGCCTATGAACTTAAAACAGGGTGGCTTATTTCACTTTAAAATTTTCTTGTATGTTTATGTGAGAATTTTTTTTAAAGTCAATATTTGGTATTTACTAAAGTAAATCTGTAATTATAGGCTTTCTCCCTTAAGTTTAAAATGGACTCATGCAATCTATAATCGCTAATATGCATTTAGATAAACTGGATGCTACTTAAAAGTATTTGTGATTTTAAATAGCACAGAGGTCATTGGACTGTATTGAGTGGAACCTTTTTCTGCTCAGAGGTTGTTCTTCATATGTCCTATTTGAGAAAAAAAGTTTGGTAATGTAGTAAGTTTTCATACTGAGTAAATAGATTTTTTAATTTCTTTTTTGCTTGTTTTTTGTTGTTGTTGTTTTTTATTTTTTTTATAGTAAGAACTTGTATAGTGATAAGACCATGAAGTTCAAGGTGCTATTGATAGGGAGTTTTTCTGGTAGTTCTTTTTTGAACCGATAGGTTTATAATGAAAACACTATAACAAGGTTTTGAACTCCTGGAAAATAAATTCATTTTATATTGCTTTATCCAAAAGCTGAGTTCCTGAACAGTTTTCTGTAAATATTTTAAAAAATAAAATGCAGTCATTTCTGGTACATATTTTTTCCTTCTTGAAACAGGTGCTTTGAACAAGTTTATTACATTCCTATGAAAGGCTTTTATTGTGACTTGGAGCCACTTTTTTCTCTTAGGAACCAATATATTTGTGAAATCATGTTTTTTTGAGGGGATTTAAATATATCCAGGTTTTGATCACTGAATGGGTAGCATGAAGCAACCTATAATGCTTCAGGGAACCTTGCATTTTGAGGAGGCCTGTGTATTTTTTTCTTACCTGAGGATATTTTTCATTGATTTTACAGAGAGAAAAAGGGGGAGGGGAGAGGGAGAGAGAGTGAGAAACATCGATGTAAGAGGGAAACATCAATCAGTTGCCTCTGTAAGTGCCCTGACCTGGAATCGAACCTGCAACCTTTTGGTGCACAGGACAACGTTCCAACTAACTGAGCCACCCGGCCAGGGCCCTGTTTATTTTTAGGTGTGCTTGACTTTTCTGAATTTTAAGAAAAAGATGAAGCAAATAAGAACAATTCTGTAAGGATTTTGGCTTGTCAGGATTTTTTTAAAATAGTATATAACTATTGGTTGTCCCTGTTTTGCTTTGTCTAGGCCATGGGATTGCTGACAGATTTGGAGGCTCTTTGTGTATCAGTGATCTAAGCAACACTAGTACTTGCTTTTCTTTTCAAGTATCTGGTTTCTGTTGTGTGAGAATAGTAGGCCTCTATGATTAAAGCAGCTTTCATGAGAATTGCTTTGTAAATGGACCAGATTTGAACTTTGTCATATTACATTGAATTATTGTGTTATCTTCAATCAGGACAAATCCAGAAATGAATGCTATTGCTTCAACTTAAAGTCTAAGGCAAGAAATAAAGTACATCATTCCATAGTTATCATGGAAGCTTTGCCCCTGGATTGTACTATGCATAATTACATTTAGTGTTTAGCAGTCATCACAAGATCTCAGGAAATGCATCCTTGTAATATGTTACTCTTATACTACTGTTTATATTGACTCCATGTACATTATAATATTACTTTGGAGTCTACCAGTTTTTTACTTTTCTTATTAAATGAAGTGCCTCTGGGTCCGTCTTTTGAGCCTTGCTATTGCCACTCAGTGCAGAGGGTGAGTCCTGGCCTGGGAGAAAGCCTGGTTAGGCTGCAGGAGTCCCTTTCAGGAGGCCTCCCTTTCAGTAGCCCTGGTGGGTAAGTTAACTGTAGCTGGTAGATAGAGCTCCTTTTCATGCCTTTCCAGTTCCCTTCTTTGAATTCATACTGAATTTGTAAGTTTAAAATATTTTTTTCCTTTTAAATTTAGCTTTCTTTTTTTCTAAAGGAATTCATGCATATCACTAAAAAATCAAATGGAACTAGAAGGGTTATAAAGAAAAGGACTAGCTTCCTTTCTCCCAGCTCAGTGCCCCAGAGACGAGCACCTTCGACTCTTAGTGGTGTGTTCTCTCTTTGCCTTCCTATTTGGAAATAGTAATATTACTTTTTCTTGATTTATCAGTTTCAGAAATGGTTCTTGAATTCCATTTATGGCATGTAGGATTTACTTTCCTTATATCCCTGTCTTCCCCATCTCTCTCAATATGGATTAATCACAACTTGTTAAATCAGTAGATAATAAATTGTGTTCCCTGATGAACCCAGTGACGAACTATCATTATTTCCTTTCTACTGGAATCTTATTTTCCCTGTAACTAATATTTGCCTGATGTTAGAAGTTGCTAAGTTTTTTTATGCATCTATCTCAATGATTACCCAAAGGAAACATAAGATAATCTGTCAACTTTTTTTGTTTTGTTTTGTCTTTTGGGGACATTTTTTCCACAGTCTCTCCTCTTCCACCATCTGGACCATTGTTCTCCAGGCCTGCGCACAGGTTGGTAGCCATTCTGGGATCCCCTGTGTGTTTTAGTCCCTGTTGAATCTGGTTATTGGATCTGATGACTTCCTCTTTCTTGCTGTATTGCCCTTTCTTTTGTTTTTGCCAAAGTGTACTTGCTACCAAAAACTTTCTAGGGAAAGATGCATGAGAAGTAAAAATTTCGAGACTTTACAGTTGCGAAAATGTCTGTACTCTTGATGGATTGGTAATCTGGAATCTATGTTGAAAGTATTTTTCCCTAAGAATTTTAAAGGCAGCCGTCCACTATCTTATAGCATTCGTTATTCCTGTGAAATTTCTCATACTCAGGCCCTGGCTGGCGTAGCTCAGTGGATTGAGCGCGGACTGTGAACCAAAGTGTCGCAGGTTCAATTCCCAGTCAGGGCACATGCTTGGGTTGCAGGCCACGGCCCCCAGCAACTGCACATTGATGTTTCTCTCTCTCTCTCTTTCTCCCTCCCTTCCCTCACTAAAAATAAATAAATAAAATCTTAAAAAAAAAAAAAGAAATTTCTCATACTCTTCTCTTACATGGGATCTGTTTTTATACTCTGGAAGCTTTTAGGGGCTTCTTTTTACTCCTCACATTTCATGGTGATGTGTGGGTCTTCATTCATTCATTCATGTTTATGGGTACTTGACTTCGTGGAGTCTGTTAATAGGGAGACTTCAATTCTGGGAAATTTTTTGTGTTATCTTTTTGATAATTTTCTGTCCTTCATTTTCTGCATCTGTCATTCTAGAATTCCTGTAATTTGAATGTAGGAACTTCCAGATTGATCCTCTAATTTAAAAAATTTTTCCAGTTGCTCCTGAAGTTGTGTGTGTGTGTGTGTGTATATATATTTTTTTTAATTGTTTTTATTATCTGCTGGCTCTTTTGTGAATATTTTTTAAAACTATGTTTAAATTTCTAATTATCTTTTATCTTTTCTAATTATCATAATAGCACATTATGAAAAAGAACAATAGATTCAATGTCTTTTCATTATCCCTAAGGATAATTATGGTTTCTTTTCCCCTCATGTCTTTCCTGTTTGTTGTATTATTTCTATTTCTTTCACTTCCCTATTTTTTGTTTATTTGCTGAAAGCTTCTGTAGCAGACAGGAGAGACCATCCATTCTATTTAGGATCAGGTACTAAAAGGCTAATTTGATAGGTCTTCATGTGTGGGCTGGGTTTGTCACACATCTGAAGGGCCGTCAGGCAGAGTTGGCCTTGCTGTTGGAGTCCCCTTAAATTTCCAGTAGAAGTCTTTTCTTTCCTTTTCCTTTTTTATACCACTGTAGTAACTTATTTATTTTTAACATAGTTTTTTATTTTTTTCCTCTTTTTTAAAAAATTGTTGTTCAAGTATAGTTGTCTCCATTTCCTTCCCCCTGCCCCCCGATTCCTCCCCTGCCTCACCCATCCCTATCATCCACCCTTGATCCTGCCCCATGTTGGCTTTGCTATGGGTCCTTTATATAAGTTCCTTGATGACCCTTCTCCTTTTTCTTTGGAGACATTTAGTTTCTCCAGAAAGGACTCCTGGGTTGTAGTAGCAGGGCAGGAGCAGGGGGCTGAGGACCCTACAGTGTACGTGGTGACTTTTACTTAATGCCTGTATTTTCAGCTACCTTGTGTTCTGCCCCACCAGCCCGTCTTCCTCTGTGGTTGGTGACCCTGTGGTTGTTTCTACTGGGTGGAAGGTGAGGATGGTGAGAGGACCTGGGGTCCAGTTGCTCTTTCTGCCCATTTCAAGCCCGAATTTGAGCCCTGAACCTCATTGCCTGTTTCTACAATACCTGGCACTTCCTGGTACTGAACTTGCTATGGGTTTGGAAAGGTGAATTTTTGGATATTTAGGCTTTAACTTCCTCCACTTTGCTAGGTTAGTTATTACACCTCCTCCTGGTGTCGACTTGTATAAACTCTTGAAATCTCATGGCTGCGTAGTCAGTTCTCTTTGTTTTTCTGAATACCATTTATATTCCTTTAATATCTTTTGGTGGGATTTTGAAAGTAGAGAAGATAAATACATGTGGTCAATCTATCATGTTTAACTGGAAGCCTAGATTTAAATTCTAATAGTGTGTAGAAAATAAATTTCTTTAGTATTCTATACTTCATTCTTTCCACTCTCTGATGTGGTTTTAAATGAATACGGTTTTGCTGTACTGCCTACCTTGTAGGGTTGATGTGAGGGCTAGAAGAGTCAACACACATAAAGCACTTCGAATAGTACCTGGCACATAGTGTGTATAAAGGAAGTGTTAGCTATTATTAATGCTACCGTTATTTTTATTACTGCCACAACGTTTAATTCCGTAACCCACTTAGACTTAAATGAAGAGGTTTTCACCATAAGAAGAATTGTTGACACATGGGAAAGTCTAGTGTCGGTAATGTGGACACTACATGTAACCAGAGTTCACACGAGACGTTCAGGTGTTACATTTTATCTGAGACACATGAAAGCCTTAAAAAAATCCAATCAGTAATAGTTAGTACAAACGTTTTTAAAAGTGTACAGTAACAATTTTAATGTGCTTTTACGCTTTACTGGCATGTGCTTTGTCTCTATCAACCTGAGTATGAAGCACAGAGGTGTAACTGAGGCGATGTTTACCGTGCCTCCCCCACAGCCAGGAGATGCCACACTCATGAACAGAAGGGAGAAGCTGAGAAGTCATGGATTGCAGTCCCTATATCCGTGACCTTCTGGTGGGTGGCTGTAACTTTTCAGAAAATGTGAATTTATATATAAATGCTTGTGTTTGCTCATTTAAGTATCTTCTTTGTGTCTGGATTGAGTGTGTAACAGAATTCAGCTTCTTTGAGGGGAAGTGGAAGTAGGTGGTCCTACTACTAAACGGATAGTGAACCTGCCTGTGTTGGGGAAGGGAATTTTATTTCTAAGATTTGCCCTCTCTCTCATTAGAGTAGAGTTCCATGACTGTGAAAACTGGCTGTAAATATAAACACCACCAGAGACGAGAAAATTTTCTACAAAAGGAATGGCCAGTTGCCCAGTGTAATTGAACTTATTTGCGAACTCCCAGGGTCCCTTCGACAGTGCAGAAGGAACAGATGAATAGATGAATGTGGTGATGGTAGACCGTGCCTGCTCTTGGCTTGATGCTGGCATTCCCCCTACCAAGTGCCAGTATTGCTGTGTCCCCTCACTGTGTGCCTCAACATTTTATCTCCAGAGCTTTTCCGTCTGCGTGGAGCCCTTACGCTGCCTCCTCTTCAAATGCAGCAATGAATCTACAGATTTTCCCGGGGTTGAATTTGCCCTTTCTGTCCCATAATATGCTCTCCTTCCCTCAAAATGAGTTTTGTTGGTATCTTTGATAATAAAACAGTTTGGAACAGTTATGTGGGCCAGTTGGTTCAGCTCACTTTAGCCTCTTAACAAAGATGTTAAAGTGCAAAAAATACAAGAGCAACAGGATGCCCAGAACCAGGATTAACTCATATGTGACTGATTATAATGATGAATATTTTGTTACTGTATCCTGAAATACTAAGTGTTTAAATGATCTGTTTATTTTATTTTGTATTTTAGTTCTAGACTAGTGTTAATTGCTAATTAAATAACCCAGAATTTAATCACAAAACCCAAAATTAATGGCAGAATGGATTAAGTTTTGATTAATTGTGGATAGGAAAACCAAATGAATTAATACAGTGATATTAACATATTAAGTAATTTCTGACATCAGGGAGGGGTAGTTTCCATGAGCAATGTATTCAGAATATCAAAAGTGAACAAAATATATGACTCTTACGACTTTCCTCCTTAGTTTTTATTCAATCAGGGTGAGGAGGATGCTGTTGATATTCTCTGTGCTTTTAAAAGTTTGTCACAAAGACTGTGTTACCCACTTAAATCTCAGTGTAAAGGGTGTTGCCAGATTTGGTAGCGTGGAGACGGGAACAAAGGAGAGAACTGTGTTCCGAAGGGACCCACCAGCCACCAGGAGCTAGACCCGCACACACACGCTTCCTGCCCAGCCTCTGGGTGTTAGGAGGCAGAGGCTATCTTTCAGGATGCGACACAGCAGTTTAGGAGTAAAGAGTGAGTCATGTGCACTGAAAAGGAGGCGTTCTAGGAATACTTTCAGTGCCATCAGGTTCTTTCTAGCGCTCCACCGTAAATTCTGAAAGAGCTGCATTATTTCTTGCCCTTCCTCTTACTTTTTAAAAGCAGTCCTGGAACACATCCTCTTTATTAAGTAATCACTTAGACAATACAAATAAAGCAAAAGTTCACCTCAACACCCGCACTTCTTTAGGAATAACCACTCTTTTCTGGTGTGTGTCCTTTCAGACCTTCTCCCTGTGCATAAACTGATATGACATAGGTCGTACATTACCGCCATTCAGGGTAGCTCCTTGGTAGCAAGGTGATTTAAGAACACAGTGGCACATCTCTGTGTGCGGCTATATGAAAAGCCAGGTGAGTCTATATATCTTCACAAGCATTCTTTTGTGGGTGGCAGAATCATGCTGACCTCTGCCGTTGTTGACCAGACAGGCATTTCAGTTCTTACTTTCTTTAATCCCTCTCTGCAAAGGAAGGTGGATTGATTGCTTTTCTAGGTAGCTAGAATGAGAAAATCCTAGCATTGCCTGGTGCTTCTCTTTAACCGTGTGTGCGGCAGCGTGTATACGGGTCTGTGTGCATGGTTTCTTGGTTGTAGACCATGCAACTTGGGATCATTTTGTTTTGAGATACAGCTTTATGTTTAGTTTTATAATTGATTTTACAAGTTTAGCTACAAAGGATAAAATAAGTTTGCTGTGGAAGTTACCATGACTTGGTCAAAATAGAGTTGTGATTTTTATTTTTGTTTGGCAGCAATCAAAATACGGCCTAGAAATTAAGGGTGAAGCATCCAGATTTCTGTCAGGGAATGAATACGTGTTCCCTGACAGACAAACAAAAGTAGCCCCTCATCTCTATTCGGGCCAAGTGTGTACGTGTGCCTAAGTAACACACCTGTCCACTTACTAGCAGTGCCTTTGTGAATTCGAAGACCCTTGCAACATTGTTGACATGGTGCTCAGGGAAAAAACACATTGCCATACTTTTAAAAAACTTTAAAAAGTATAAGTTTAGCAAGTGAAATTCAGTAGTAAACCAGTGCTCAACACACCACTATTTGTGTTTAGACCACTCTTAGTTATCACTCAAGAGAAGAGTTTTAGTTCATTTCAGTTTTGCATAAGTAGCAAACCTTCTTAGAAAGACTATTTGCCCTTCTTTCTCCTTGCGGTATTTTAAAAATATAGTTCATGATATTTTAGGGGAGAAATCGACAGATTGTAACTTTTCTTGCTTTTCTGGATCAGGCCACCTTGGCCACACAGTGGCCTTGAATGTGGCATGAAGACTAGCAAATGTGTGGGTGACTCTTGGGCCTCCTAACATTCCCTTGGGACATGTGGCTTCATCTGCTATCACGATTACATATGTCAGTTCCAGATTTAACTCCTGCAGGTGTTTTTCTTTCTTTGGGGGGAATATGAAGGGAGTAGGGAGTGATTATAGTTTTAGATGATGTTTCTAATAGTTCAGGGTCATCAATGGCTTGAACCAGAGAAAAGTAAAAGACTCACTTTGGTTTTTGAATTATGTATGCTATTTCAATATTTTCTTTTACCAGCTCTGAAAAAAAATCATGATTATATGTTATAATAATCAAGGTTGAATGGTAAAAGTAAATTTCTAAGAGCTTTTTAATATTATCCCTAATTAGACAAAAAGAAAGTCATATGAATGTTCCCCATTCTTCCTATTTTTACTTTTTTCTTTTCACTTTATGTTTTCTCCTTCTTTTAAAAGATTTTATTTATTTTTATTTTTTAGAGAGGGAAGGGAAGGAGAAAGAGACAGAGAGAGAGAAACATCAATGTGCAGTTCCTGGGGGCCGTGGCCTGCAACCCAGGCATGTGCCCTGACTGGGAGTCGAACCTGCGATGCTTTGGTTCGCAGCCCGTGCTCAATCCACTGAGCTACACCAGCCAGGTCTCTTTTCTCCTTTTTTTATTGATTACAGAGTGCCTCTCCCCTTAAATAGCCTCTTTAATATCTCTATATTTGGTGGACTGTTTTGGAAAAGAAAAAAATCACTTAAGAATGGTGGTGAGTTCAGGGGGGCATTTCATTAGGTTGCTTATATGTTTATTAACCTTTCTGAACAATTTTTGTTCAGTTAGTATTCATTGATCACTTAACTAAGTGCTATGTTGCTAGTATTCACCTTTGCTCCTAATGCATTTAGGAGCATTTAACACTTGAGTGCATTTAACACGTATTGCTTTATTTTTAATAGTTTAGATACATTGAATATCTTAGCTATAATTGGCTTTTCTAAATTTTCACCATTTAGTTGAATCTTATTTATTATTCACATTTGCATGCCAACTATTATTTTAACTTCAACATGACTGAGCAAGCATTAGAAAATGATTGTTTCAAAATAACTTTATCTTTGTTCATATAAATATTAAAAACATAAACATTTTTTGCCTTTTAAATGTTTTTATTTTTGGTTAGTCATAACTGATATATATGATGGTTCTTGCAGCGAGTTTGTGGGTATCTAAATGAATAATAGTTTGTAACTTTAGAAGTTAAATAAGTTGTAAATACTGAAATTGATGGAAAAGCTAATCTCTAAATAAGCTAAGTAACCTAATAGAAAATATGGTTTTAAATTGATATAACTAAGCACTTTAATTTGGAAACATTTTTAGAATAGGATTTTTATTTCCAGGGGAAAAATAAATTTCATTCAAAAATATATGTATACTTATTTTGTGAGTATTCTTTTTTCTCTTTTAAATGCCAAAAGGTGTAGTTTATATTTTTGATATGAAAACTTTGCTTGTTTCAAGTATTGTAGTAATTTTATAAATCAATAAAACTGAGCCATGTCAACAGTGTGGGGAAAAATGTTAATAAATTTGCCATGTTGATGAGAAAAATTTAAGTAAAATGTGTTTTGAAAGTTTAAGGAAGGGATAACTCTGGACTTAACAAAAACAATATGACAAATGGTTTGCTGCACACTTAAATGCAAACTCTGATGGCTAAATTAAAATTAGTGCTACTATGTGAGAAAAGATAGAAGTAATATTGAACCTTTAAGTGGAAACATTAAGTGGATCATTTTATTTGACTAGGTCAGGGGTTCTCCACAGTGGCTCCATATCAGAAATCCCCTGGGATCATTTCAACTTACTGATGCCTGGGCTGACTCAGATCAATCCTAGCAGAATCTTGGGGCATGGGGTGGGGGGTTGGGACCCAGTCATCAGTCTTTTTTTCTTTTTTTAAAGATTTTATTTATTTTTAGAGAGAGGGGAAGGTAGGCAGAAGGGAGGGAAGGAAACATCAATGTGTGGTTGCCTCTCATGTGCCCCCTAGTGGGGGACCTGGCTTGCAACCCACTCATGTGCCCTGACTGGGAATTGAACCAGCGATACTTTGGTTTGCAGGCCAGCACTCAGTCCACTGAGCCACACCAGCCAGGGCTCAGTCATTAGTATTTTATTTTTAAAGCTTCCAGTAACTTGGATGGGGAGCCAAGGTTGAGTGAGAACCAGTGAATGAGGTGAAAACTGTTATATTTAAGAAGAGGTATGTATATATAGCATTGAAGTTTGGGGCCATCATCTCACAGCCTGAAAGGCTGAACATTTTTCCAGGTCCTTAATGGCATGGTCCAAGGCTTGGCAGCATCGGCTTCAATTTGAAAGCTTGTAGGAAATGCAGAATCTCAGGCCCTTGCCCAAGATCTGCTGAACAGATTCTGTATTTGAATAAGATCTCCAGGTGATTCCTCTGCCCTTTCAGTTCTGAGGAGCACTGTTGGAGGTGATATTAGGGCAAATGTCCATATTCATACACCCTGCCTTTTGCTTCCTCCTGTGGTTTTCTGTCCTAAGTCATGACATTTTCATACAGGGATGGAAAATGAAACTGGTACTGTGTGCGCACATCAGCAGGTTGATAGCTACAGGTGATTGATGTGGAGCACAGGTGAAGGGAGGCTCAGCACTGTCACCATCATCACCAGACTCCACTCTCCCTAATGCAGGGAAAGAAAGGGGCCAAAAGAATGGTCACTGGGCTGAAGGTTGTGCTCTAAATTCTTTCTCACAGCTACCTTGTGTGTTAAGGGCAAATAAAAGGTATAATCCTTGCAAGAACACTTCACATGTGTCCTTACTTTGACAGTTTCTTTTAAAAAGATTTCATTTTAAGTCAGACATTTACTCATCCTAGTCTCAAACAGAAACGCATGAAACCGAATGCTCCCCATTCTCTGGAATGCCTACGGAGTGCCCCCCCCCCACCTCCCTCCTCACGGCGGTGGTCCCCACCTTGAACATCTGGGAGCGTGAGGCTGGCGTCCCTCTGTCTCAGCACCACCCAGGATCAAGTCGATTGTTTTGTCAGGATACCTCCTTCCGGACCATGGGGGAGGTTCTTTCCTGTAATTTCTTTAGAGCCCTGTAATGTTCTTTACAGAAGCTTTTGGCCCTCCCACCCCTGGCCATTGACATGACATGCAGGGTCAGAGAAGCACCCTATTTCCTGGCCAATAAAGGTTCAGCATTTCAGGCCTTGTCTTTCAGAGAGAAGGGACTGGCTAAGCGGGAACTGAGGGGCCTTTTTATGGGGCGTGGCCTGAACGGATGTTGTTGTCTATCCTGCCCCGGAGCTTTGGCGACCCCGAAAGTGGAACAGAACCCTCACCTCCCAGAACAGTGAGCTCTTGCACACGCATTCTCTAGCGGGTTTGGTTTTTGGTGTCGTGAAAGGATGGCAAGACCACACTGACATGGAGACCTGGCTTCTAGTTGCAGCTCTGCTAC
Organism: Phyllostomus hastatus; assembly: GCF_019186645.2. Taxonomy (NCBI): domain Eukaryota; kingdom Metazoa; phylum Chordata; class Mammalia; order Chiroptera; family Phyllostomidae; genus Phyllostomus; species Phyllostomus hastatus. Next base: position 13,388,247 of record NW_025333498.1, on the reverse strand, counting down.
TCACCGTGTGACGCGCCTGTTATGCGAAGACCCTGGAGCTCACTGTTCGCCACTTTCAGCTTTCTTTCCGGTGGATGTCTCCATTAGAGGCCTCATTCTCTTCCCCTTAGTGGTCCATCCGTTTATCAGGACAGGGCTTTTCAGCCTCCCATCCGGTCTCAGGCTGATGGGCCAGGTGGTGTCCCTTCTCATCAGCTTTTTTGAGTTCTAGGCCGAAAAGTGAGAGTGGAGATGGGATGGCAACCCCCCCCCCCCTTATTTCTCTGGGCCGGTTGGGGAATGAGGAGTACCTGTGTGCCTCACCTGACGACAATCTACAAACATTACGGTAGCCTCAGATGGAGCCAGCTGTCAACAGTACCTGGCCTCTTCCATGCACTGCAATTACAGAGAAGAGTTCTGTTCCCCTGTTCTTCTCTAAGGCCGAGATTGGTGGCAAACAGGGTGCCCTCCACATCTCTAGGAACTGCCCCCCCACATCCCTAGGGACTGCCTCTATAACGCAGGGACTTCAGCAAGAAGTATTTGTCTTTGAGTCTCTGCTGGTTTGCAAGGGCCCTTAGACAGGTACACACCCGCACGAGGCTCATTAACAGCAGCCCCTGCTGGATGCAGAAGGAAAAGAATTCGGAGCCTCAGAGCCCTGGCGGGGTTTCCAATGTGGAGCTTCCAACGGCCTCTTTCTATGGAGAGCCGTGAGTAGGTATTGCTCAGATGTCTTAGGCATCTGTCTGTCTGCTCCTCTGAAGCATGGAGGGCAATATTTCTTAAACTTTCGGAATCATCTGCACTTTTCAAAATGAAATGAAAACTAGAAATCATGACCTAAGAAAATAGACATGGACATAACCTCAGGGAGCTCACAGACTTTTAAACACCCTAGGAGAAGCATGCATTTCTGGTTTGGAATCCTGACTTTCAGGGCATGCTATCTTTTTCTGGGAACCCCTGACAGGTTGGATGGACAGCATTGGTGTATCTGCCCCCTCCTCTTACCTGCTTTCTACCTTTTCTTAAAATAGAGCAGGAGTGAATGGGGAGTCGTCTCCAAGAGCCACTTTCCTGACACCACATCCTCAGGGGAACTTGGCTTGCTGGGCCAGACTCTCCCACTTCTCCACTGCCAATTCCGCAGAGAAGGCAGTGCCCCTGAGCAGGCCGTGGGCGGTAGGGGCCCCTCCCAGCCTCCCCCACCCTCTTCCTGTGCCTGGAGAGTCTATCAGCCTGCCTTTATCAAGTTATAATTACAAGGCCACTGTGGGCTAGACGTTTGGTGGTAGGTCAAGTCTTCCTTCCTGAGTGGTGTCCCGCAGGAGGAAATAAGCCCTTTGATGCAGAACGACAAATAAATGTCACATCTTTCTCAGAATAGCTAAAGACTTTGTAAAACTAAAATTTGATCAAGTAACTAGTTTGCTTGGATCTCTCATGGTTCAACTTATCTCCTAGGGAAAAGCCCAGTCTGTAACATGATACATGAAACTTCTGGCGACATTGCCCTGCCTCTCACGCACCAGCCCTTCAGAGGTTCTTGCACCAGCCTTACTAACCTTTCTTTTTTCTAATTCTGTTTGACTGTATTGTTCTCTTTCCCTTGTCACCAGACCCCTGCAGGTGCAAAGGTCCCTCAGCCTGAAAGCCCCGTCCTGCATCTCCTCACCCCACACTGCAGGTCACGGCATTTATGCGCAGCTTCCTTTAACCTGACTGTTCTCCATGTCTCTGACTGAATCGGATGCCCTGGCCATGTGCTCTCACACACCTTAGATTTTTTTTTTTATAGTCATAGCACTTTCATTTCTTAGGTGATAATCCAGTTACTCCTTCTACCGAGAGGTAGCCCTCTTCACACCTTCCATATTTCTGTCCTCTGTCCCCCGTCTCAGCCTGCATCGTGTACGGCACCAACGAGAACTGCTGCATCATCAGATAATATCAGGGAGCACTGTGTTATCTCTTTGGAGAATCAACACGTGCCAGCTCATCAAAGGCTCTGAGTAGTCCTGCATAAAGGAGTATGATTACCCTGCCCAAGTCCTGACTGATGGTTGCCAGAGAGGAGGGGGCCTGGGGAACTGGGGGACAGAGATGAAGGGATTAAGAAGCACAACTTGATAGTGACAAAGTAGTCACTGGGACATATAGTACAGTGCAGGGAGTGTAGTCAGTAATATTGTTATGACTATGTACGGTGCCAGGTGGGTACTGAAAATACAGAGGGAACACCTTTTAAAGTATATGATTTTCTAACCACTATGCCGCACACCTGAAACTAATACAAAATAATACTAAATGTAAACTGTAATTGAACGATGAAATAAAAAGAAAAAAGAAGTACAAGTCTTAAGTTTATTTGGCTGTGGAACACTCCCCCCACCCCAGAGCATTTACCAACATCCCTAGGAAGAGTTTGGGAAATATTGACCCAGACATAACAAAAACATAAAACTAAGTATTCACTTTTTATAACCTTAGGATAAAAATTGATGGGCCGATCTATTTTCAAAAGTCCTTCTGTGTATCTAGCACACACTGTTTTCTCCTATTACAAGGTAACTAGACTTCCTCTGCCTGAATTTCTCAAAATTACATTTGAGGCAGAATAAACATATGAATTACTTTCTCTTCCTGGGACACAATCATAAAACTTTATCCTTTAACTAGTCACAACAGAGACTGCCGATTTAGCCTGTTATTTTACTGTTTCTGATTTACCTACCTCCCTACCTCTGTGTGGTTCATTGGCATAATCAGCCACTATTGAACAGAAATGATAAATTCATCTTTTACAAAAACCCATCAAATTACTTCTAAAAGTGTGTTGTCCCATGACTATCACATCTAGTGTTATGGGTTGAACGGTGTCCTCCCAGAAATGATATATTGAGGTCCCCAGTACCTTAGGATGTACCTTAGGCTTTATTTGGAGATAGAGTCTTTACACAGGTCATAAAGTTAAAATAAGGTAAATCTAGGGTAGATCCTAATATGCAGGTGTCCTTCTAAACAGGGGAAATTGGGACCCACACATGCAGACAGGGAGCATGCTGTGGGCACATGAAGGTGGCCACCTAAAAGCCAAACAGTAGCATGGACCAGCTCCTTCCCTAACAACCCTCAGAAGGAACACACCCTGCTGACCCTTCCATTTTGGACTTCTAGCCTTTCTGTGTATAAGCCCCTACAGTCTGTGGTACTTTGATCCAGCAGCCCTAGCAAGCGAACACATCGAGTGATGGTGAGCCCTGTTCTCTCTCCCCTCTAAAATGCTGCTTCTCTGCTCCCTATCTGTGGTGCTTACTCAGGGTTGTGCCAGGCACTGCTCTAAAAGTTTCACGTGGAGTAACTTTTTGAATCCTCACTCACAACAACCCTGTGAGGTCAATGCTGCTGTTATTTACATTTTGTGGATGAGAACATCAAGGAAGGGAGAAGTTCAGCAACCTGTCCCAGGTCACGCAAGTTAGTAAATCCTAGATTTCAGCTTGTTACTTTGGGTTTTGAGTGAGGATGTGTTATTCCTATATTAGGCTGCCTGTCATGCAGCCAGGCTGCGCGGTTTATAAAACAAGACAGGAAGGATTCAGCAAAAAGACCGGCAGGAGGAGAGCGAAGATTTCTCATGGGTTTTGTCCTTTGATTGGTTGGAACGAGGAAGCCCGGCTTGCGGCTCTCTGTCGCCCCCAGCAGACACCGAGAGAGAAAAGGTGGCTTGAATTGGAAAAGCAGTGATGCAGGTAAACTACAAGAATCGCTGGAGGTGGGGCGGGGTGGAGCAGGAACCGCCCCCCGCCCCCCGCCCACCCCGCCACCCACACTGGCGCGGAGCACTAGTCTCCGAGAAGCTTGGGAAAGGAGGATGCCTGGTGACCCCCGTAGGAGTTCTCGTCCAGTACGGCTGCACTGCCTCTGACGAACTTCCAGGATCCTCCGTAGGTAATCCTTTCACTTGGGCCCACGTGTCCAAATGGAGCCGCGTTTCCAGTCCCTGTGCTTTCCCGCCAGGCTTTGCCCGTAGGGACGACCTCCTTCTCTGGGTGGATCGTTGCCCCGCCCCTTTCTCCCTGGGCGACTCGGGATCTCAGAGCCCGGGAATTGCGACTGACTACGGAAGTGCGGAATCCTTTCAGTTTTAAATTCTCATCAGCAGGGACTGCACCTCAATCAGGGACAGGACTTGTTTAAATATTAGCATGTCAGTGCTGGGAATCATCCTCAGGAATCAGTAAGTCCTGCCTCTCTCACTTTAAAGTAAGAATAGGCATTTCAAGTTGTTAGATGGTGTAGTGTGGTGCTGTTGGCACCTCGAATTCCCCCAGGTTTTGTGTACCTGACCCGGTTTCTGGAGTACTGTCTATTTAGCTGCCCCAATCTGCAGAGATTGCTGTGGCCAAAGCCCCCGCCCCCCACCCCGACCTCACCTGGGAGGTTACTTCCCCAAACCCCACCACCCTCTGTGGGATCAGGCTGAAGCCCCTGCTGAGATCGCGTTCAGGCTTCCCTTTCTTCCTCTGCCTGGTCTCCCTCCCTCCATTTTTTCCTGATAGCAATGCCTCAAATATTCTGCTTTAGGGAATCTGTCTTAAGACAGTACTTGCTGAATAAATTACTGAAGACCCAAGGTTTTCTTTTGGAGAATAAAAATTGACAGTACACTTGCTTAAGCTTTGGTCATTTGTACTTACAATTAGAAGTAATTGTACTGCTATTTACATTTGTAAATTGTACTTACATTTAGGAGATGATTTGGGCTTTATCTTTATAGGTTTATAGGTTAAATCTGTATAGGTTTATAATTGCAAGTGGGTAAATAGATATTTCTGGCACTAGGCATTTTATTATTATAATGTATAGACCAGTATAGACCAGTTGTTTTAAATAGCGTGATGCTGTAGCATTTAAAACAAGATTTTTAGATTTGAGGGCCTTTATTTGTTCTATCTCATTTCGGAGCTGCAGTGGTCAGTAGTCATGCGCACAATTAATCCTGTGCCTTGAGGCTGTCACTTTCTCTTCACCACACTCCTTGAGGGGCAAGGTCTGTAGCATCTTGCCCATCTTTGTGGTCTGTGTGGTGTTCAGCGCAAGATATTATAGATGTTTAGCATCTTTCACAGATTTAGTTGAATCGGCTCCCATAACAATACGTTTTTTTTTATGAGATTAGAAGATTTTATCTATTATTTTGGGGAAGTTTTATTAACTTTTGAAGATAAATTTATTCATGAGAATTATACCTATGTTTAAAAAATGCTTGAATACATTCAGCACAATAATTTAAATATTTAATGAACTTACGAACATAGGCTATTTTGACCTTGAGATGCTTTATCTTATGATCTGTCCTGTGATTTGTGATGGCACTACCTCCCCAACCCCAGAATTTCACAGAAAACAACCAACCACGCATTTTGAGGTGCAGATAGCTTGCTTTATTTTGTTGTTACTATCTCAAGGAGGTCCAACAATTATAACTAACAATTGAATTTATACTTGCATGAAAAGAACTACATCAAATTGATATTTTGGGCAGTTAGTAACGTTGTTGCTTTTAGTTTAACGACAGCTTGATTTTGTTTGTTGTTGTTATTTTTTTTGCTGCGGCTCATTGCTTAGTTGCCCCAGTTTCTCAGGGTAATTTAAATTTAGAACTACCACACGAAGGCATTGGCTGCACCCCACGACCTCCAAGAGTGGGCACCGCTCTGACATAGGAACGCTTGAACAGCTTGGTTAAATGAGGGGATGGCCAGGTGATGTTACTTTTCCAAGCTACCCAGGCACTCTCTATGGTCAGAGGCGGTGTGAAATGAGCGAGCAAAGTGTTGGCCGTTACACTTTGCTCTGGTAACATTTTAAGTCATGATAATTTTTCAGTGTGACATCATCAGAGAAAATGTAAGACGTTAAAGTGTTGCTTACAGGAGGGTAGATGCAAACATCACCAATGCCTTACATTTCTGATTCCACAGGTATTGGTGCACAGGCAGGGCATGTGCACAGCACGATCTCTTAGGTGACTAGGACGTCTTCAACAGGGAATTTCTCAACCCGCTGAGGCAAACTTAGACATCAACGTTATGTTGAGGCACAAAGATTGGTTAAGTGTTGAGCAGGGTATTCGTCCCATGAGAAACTTTCTCCTACCAACAGTTAGTTTCCAAAGTTACACTGTAAAATGTCATAAAATAAAGGTACAAAACTTTATAACCGTGAATCCGGCTATATACAGTATGTACATGTCACTAGAAAATGTATAATATTCTTAGGTCAACAATTAGAAAAGATTGAAATGCATATTTTGAACTTTGACTCATTGAAGTTGATACAAAACTACTTTTTCCTTAATATTTACAGATCAGAAAGATTAGTCCATGTGAATCATTTGTGAAAGGTTAAGGATGAGTGAGTATGAGAGCTCAGGCCCTCTTAAATGGAGCGAATATTTATATTCACAGTAGCAGTGTCAGATCCAAATTCATTCCCTAAGCTCAGGGTGTAAACTCCACCATCCTGTTTCTGTATGTCCGTGATGATCAGAGTCGTCAGGTCCTCTGTGTTTTCAATATGGAATCTCCCCTGTTCTTCACTTTGGATTTTTCTTCCACCACACGACCATGTTATTTCTGGGGTGGGCTCACCAGTAAAAGCACAGGCTACTGTTAGAACTTTGCCCTCATCAATGCTGACGTCAGAGGGAAGAGCCTCAATTTTAGGTGGAATTCCTTTAGGAACAATGACAACAAAAAAGTTTTAGGATTGTGGAAAAAAATAATGATTTGCTTTCTACTGAAATGTATGAATTAAAGAACTAGCCCACGCTACTAGGATTGTCTACTGCTACCAGTAGTTTTATTGCTCACCTCGTACGCCTGCTTTAAGCATTCTACTAGTTGAGCTTTCCAGTTGTGTCATACTAGATTTTCCCATAAAACTGCTGGAACTCATTGCTACAAAAGACTCTTGCATGGAGGACATGCTTTGGGCGGACATGCTTGCAAATTTCATTTCAGTCATGCTGCTAGCGCTGCTGCTGCTGAAACTGCTGAAGGACGCCTCCTGCTTAGAGGCAGACATTTGGACTGACTGAGACGAGAAGCTTCCTTGCAAGCTCGTGTCGCCACTTGTCCTCAATACTACCTCTCTGGGAGGTTCTTCAACTAGAGCTGTGGAGCATAGCAGATACAGTGAACATCAATGACATCTGGTTAATGTGTGACATCCGACAGTGACTTACAGAGATGGCAAACTTAAACACACACAGAAACGTAACCCCATTTGCTGTGGAAGCATAAGCAGATACATCGATACATACATTTGTCAAGAGCTAGCTCAGTGTCTCCAAGAAACGATTCCTTATGTTTCTATCATCACATTACATGCAGGTACTAGAATCACTAGGAGAAAAATGATTAGGCATATGGAAGGTAATTTATATATTGTGCATTCTGAAAATAGATGTAACAGGGCAGTTGATAACTTTGCTTTGAAAGTTAACTAATCCATGCTTCTGTTGAGCTATAAAGAAACTTATGGGAAGAATGAGAAAGTTAAGTTGTCCATGCTTTTCTGTTGAGCTGTGAAGAAACTGATGGGAAGAATGAATTTACACAGGAGGCCTGTGCCTCTTGCCCATGGAATTTAACGAGGCTCCTGAGTTTGCTGGGCTCAGAAAACAAAGGCCAGAACTAAAAACAAAAAACAAAAAAGGAAAAAAAAACCACATAAAGGCCTTAACAAATAACGAAAATGGCAAAGATGTACTTACGAAGGACCGTTAAGGAAGCAGTAGCTGAACACTGGCCACGGAAATTTCTGGCCTTAATCGTGTACTTCCCACTGTCACTTACTGATGCGCTGCGGATCTCCAGAGAATATACATTTCTGGAGCGATTTACGCTGACATTTGAAGAAACCGAAATCTAAAGAGGAGTAAAACAAGTGTTTCTTTGAGCTCTGCAGGAGTAGGTGTAGTGTTTAAAATTTTCTTCGATAATAAATTCATAGTTAAAACTTACCGGTTGGTTGTTTTTAAACCATTCGATGTCAGGGGAGGGCTCGCCACTGATTTCACAAGAAAAGAGGACACTTTGTCCTTCGTTAACATTTTGAGACCTGGGCTGTGAGAGGAAGGCTGGTGCGTTTGAGAGTTCTTCGCTCAAGGTCAAGTCGTACTGACACTTGACGATTCCTTGACTGGTTTTGCCAATGCAGGTGAGGATCCCTTCATCTCTGTGACTCGCCTGCTTGATGGTTAGGGTCTGGTCGCTGCCGGAGACACCGTACCTGTACTCCTCGGAGTTAGTGAGCTCGACTCCATTCAGTACCCACTTCACATCAGTGGCACCAGCGATGTTGGCTTTCAAAGTCACTTTCTGACCATCCGTTATGCTCATCTGCGTGGAAAAGGCTTTAATTTCAGCTTGAGTTCTGATTTCTTCCGATGCCTGTGATGTTTTAGTGACTTCTTCATGGACAATGGATTTTTCCAGGGAGGCTGCTTCTGATTTCTTGACTTTTTCAGAAATCATAACCTTTGAAGCTTCCTCTGTGAGGGCTAACTTTTCTTGAGATTTCACCTCTGACTTCTTGATTTCTTCAGAAATTAAGGCTTTTTGGGCAATTTCCTCTTGGACAACTGCCTTCTTTTGGGATGTAATTTCAGAAGTCTTTTGTGTAGATACTTTCTGTGTCTCAGTGTCTTTTACAGCTAAAAGGGAAATCTCTGTAAGGCAAGCTTAATTGGAAAGAGACCCCACCCTATCCTCTAGATTCTGCACATGAACAATATACAAAGGAAAAAAAATGTTGACTTCTGCATGCAGTGTTGGTAACACCTGATTCTCTCTCAGTCCCAATCTTGGAAAACTGCTGTGTTTGACTTTTGAGATCAGTGTAATGATTCTTTAAACTAAACGAAACTGAAGATGATTCTTATGACTTAGGGGAAAAAAAGTCTTGAAAACAATAGTGAAAGAATTTGGGAGAGGTGTGTGTTTTGATTAATTAAAAATGAATGACAGTTTAGTTAATTGAGATACAGCAAACTAATTTTAATTGGGAAAACTGATAAAGCTCTTCCATTAACTTAGCAAAAGTGAAGGTTTAAGGAAGAAGTATCATTTTGTATATTCCCCTAACTTTAAACATTCCTGGGAGCAGGGGCTGGCCCTAAAGAATTTTATGTAACTCCACATACAGTTAGGTACTTAATAAGTAATTTTTATGTCCCTATAAAAGCATATGCTAATTTGTGTACAGGTGGTATTCTGGAATTTAGAAACGTGTTAATACTTTCTTATGTGTGCATATGGGTGTGTAAGGGAGTGTGTAGAAATGTTTTCTGAAAACGGTTGGTAGGAACCAAAGCCAACCTACCTTTTATGGTTAATTTGCAGCTAGAGGACACAGATCCAGCTGAGTTTGTTATTGTACAAGTATACATCCCGCTGTCAGAAGTATCAGTCTTATGAATTTCTAAGACGAATCCTCCTTTGTCTTCAGAGAGTTTATATTTACCTCCTTGTGTGATAGCCTGTAGAATGCAAGATATTTGAGTTTTAAAAAGTGATTTAATTTTCAACTTTATTTGGGAGATGAGGATGAAGGAAAAGGTTAATTTTGGGGAAGATAAAAATTAAAGGACATTTACGAACTATTTACCTTTCCATCCTTTGTCCAGATGACAGTCGGCCAGGGTTCTCCAGCAGCTTTCACTGCAAACTTAGCAATGCTGTCTGAAGAAACAGTTGTGTCCTGCAGCCCAGTAACAATTACTGGCTTTGAGGATATTGGCTCAGGAGCTTTTGTTTCAGTTTTCTTGGTTTCTGTAGACTCAGTAGTTTTCTCGGCTGATTTCTTGATTTCTGTTGACTCAGCAGTTTTCTGAGCCAATTTCTTGGTTTCTATCAACTCTGTAGTTTTCTCGGCTGATTTCTTGGTTTCTGTAGACTCAGCTGTTTTCTTGGTTTCTGTTGACTCAACAGTTTTCTGAGCTGATTTCTTAGTTGCTGATATGCTTGACACCTGCTCCTGGATGCTCTTAAAGGCCTGTCCCGTAAACTGCAAGTTAGTTTTGGAAGTTCCACCTTCACCAGAAATCTCACAAATGTATTCTCCGCAATCGGAGTCAGTGAGGTTATGGATTTTGAGCTCATAGGTACCATCTGCTGAATAATGAAATTGGAAGTGCCCATTTTCCTTCAGTTTCTTGCCATCTTTGTACCAGGTGACCTCTTTTGCACATAATACACTACTTTCAACTGCACAGGTCAGCTTTGCGATGTCTTTGGCAGCTTCTGCTTTCAGGGCCTGAGTTACCTTGGGTGGGCCAGAGACTGGCAGCTGCCCAACTTTCTCTGTGACTGTGGGTTTTGTCTCTGTGGGTGATACTGCTTTTGGGGGAGAAGTCACCAGTTCTGGGGATTTCACTCGTTTTGGGGACTTAACTGCTTCCGGGGATTTCACCCGGGGCTCTGGGGATTTGACCCTTGGTGGTGATGTCACAGCCTTTTCAGTAACCCTGGACTTTTGAACAGTCAGAGTAAAGTGTGCTTCTTGCCTCCCTTCACTGTTTTCCACCACCACGCTGTAGCTGCCCTCATCGGAAACCTGGACTGAAGAGATCTCAAAGGTCGATTTGTAGGTTGTGGTTGTCACTTGGTGGCGGGTGGAAGCACTGATCACTTGTCCTCCACGCAGCCAGGTCACAGTTGGTACTGGCTCACCATCTGTGTCGCAAGAAAACCTCGCGGACTCTCCTTCAGAGACAGTTATGGACCTTGGCTTGGTTAGAATCCTGGCTGCCAAAGTGGACTTGATCTTTCTGTGCGTGGATTTTTCTTCCAGTGACTTTTCTTCTACGGCAGCCCTTCTCATTTCTGCAGATGCGTGGTGTTCATATGAGGAGAGGCTTTCCCTCGTCTCTGTCATCTGGGATTTTACTTCTCTGACCGAAGAAGAAGCTTCCATCTCAGATGTCTTCTTGAACGATGAAACTGCATATGCCTCTGTTCTTGTCAGCTCAGGGAAAATGGATCGGGGGACTTCCTCGTCTCTGCGGCGGGAAGCGTAGGTGGTGTAATCCCCTCCTGTTACGTCCAAGGTCGCATAGTCAGAAGCTTCCCCTTTGTAGTTGGTGCACACGGCACGGTAGGTTCCGCTGTCATCAATATGACAGTCCAGAATTTCCAGGGTCAGGACCCCACTTGTGTTGGTGTAACGGATCTTACTGCTCTCTTGGAGTTCTACACCATTGTGGTACCATTTAACTTCAGCAGTTGGCTTAGACTGAACGTTTAAGATAAACTGTGTATTATGGCCACAGGGTACCCTGTGGGAGCGCATTCTCAGTGTGATTCGTGGGGCATGGTCCAGGGTAAAAGGCTGCTGGCTCAAAACTTCATACTTCCTTTCTGATGTTGTCTGAGTCTTTAAAGCAGCTTTCATGGACTCATACCTGGAAAAGATATCAAATCTTGCCGATCTCTCAAATCTTGAGAGTGATCTCTCACTGGACACGGGGCTGGGGGAACGTGGGCGAGTTCTCTCTGGAGTAGGAGACCTTCTTTCTGTGTCATCTTCATACTCCTCAGCTGGCGGCGGACGGGATCGGATCAGCTCGGACACCGGCCTCATTAATTCAATGTAAGTTGGAGACAGGGAGCGCCGTCGTCTCAGTAGTCTAGACGCAGAGGAGGATGACTGTCTTTGAGCACGTTTTGTGATTTCGTATTCTTCCTCAATTTCTGTAATTTCTGTCACTTCTTTCTGTCGTCTTGATTTCTTTTTAGACTTTTGTTCCTTCGATATGTGGTCAAGCTCGCTTTTGTATTCTGAGAGACGCTGGGTGGTCGCAACCGGCCGAAGCAACTCTTCGTCCTCTTTCTCAGCCATGATCCTCTGCCGTTGTTTGGGCTGCCTGTACGAGGCCTGGGCGTGCCGTTCCCGCAGCTCTGCATAACTCGTGCTGGTCTCAGCCTTCGTTGGGATGTGATATACTGAATATCTGAAGTCTTTTCTTGTTTCCTCCACCTTGACATGAGCTTGTGGTGAAGAGTAACGCAGACTAGAAAGCTCAAAACGTGGAGGGCTTCGGCTTGGGGGTGAAGCTGAAAAACCTAATTCAAGCTCTTCTTCAAGACGCAGTCTCTCTTCCTCTGTTCTTTTCATGGCTAAGTAGTCATCAATGGGAAGGAGTAATTCTTCATCTGAGATGTCACCAAGAGAACGCCTTCTAGGTCGGTAGTAGAAAGCATAGTCAGGAGAAGGTGTACGCCGGCGGGCTGGTCTCACCATCTCAAGATCATCTTGGGTCAGTTTCGGAATACGCCATCTAGGTCTGTATTGATCCGTGAAGCGTGGAAGAGGCGTCACGTAGAACTGTTCCCATCTTGAAAGGCGGATGCGCTTCTGTCTTTTCTGTGCCACTCGGTCAATTTTCCCAGGCATTTCATATTGATCACGTATCTTTTTGTACCATTTCATGTCAGACATAGGCACAAAGTGCTTAATGCGTTGGTCTTCTTCTATGACGGTCTGTTTGTGCTTGCGTGGCTCTGGTATTTCATAGGGCATACGGAGTTTTCTCTCCTCCTTCTTTTCTTCGGTCTCAAGTCGGAACTCCCCCTTTACAGTCTTGGTGCTCACCGCTGGTTTGTAAAGGATGGCAGCTTCTCTCAGAGCCTCCTGGGCTACCTGTGTCAGTGGTACACTTTCCGTTCCAGAAAGAATTTCAGCCATTCTTAGTGTCTTGTCAATTTGCTTTTGTACGTGTCGTTCACGCTCCTCTTTACTCTTGAATTCTTGTTTGACGTACCTCAGGCGTTCCACTTGGAGGTGAGCCTGGCAGCTGGTGGATCCAGCTGTGTTTGTGGCTGTGACCCTATAGTAACCAGTGTCTCCAGGCAAAGTATCCCGGATGTGCAAAGCATAATAATCCAAGCCTTCATGGATAATTTCAATGTTAGGCCCGAGAGACAGTGGCTGACCGTCTTTCTCCCACTTTAATGTTGGCGGGGGGATGCCAGAAACTCTGATCTCAAAGCAGACACTTTGGCCTTCTTGGCATTCTGCATTTGCCAGGAGCCGTTTGAACATGGGTCTCAAGGTTGTGTCTGTTGGAGGTGGGTGTGGGGTTACCGTCAGCTTGGCTTTGCAGCTGTCTTCACCGTATTTGTTCTTTGCCACCACAGTGTATTCAGCATCATCATCTGTTGTTACACTGTTGATGGTTAATTGGTAAAGGCCCTTGTCAGACTCAAATGTGTACTTCTTGTCATCATCGCCTGGTTTGATTTTCTGACCTGATTTATACCATGTTACACGAGGCTCTGGGTGGACAGTTATAGTCACTCCAAACCGGACATTTTCACCCACATAAGCTGTCCTGTTATAGAGAGGCAGGGTAAATTCTGGCGGCCTTTCCAGGAGTCTCATGGTATCTGTTCTGCGCTTCATTTTCTTCATGGTTCTACGGAAGTAATAGTCATAAACTTCTCTCACGCCTTTAACAAATAGCTCTGCGTAAGAACTGTCTTCACCATAGTCATTGACTACTTTGCATCTGTAGGTACCGTCATCGAATTTGGTAATGTCTTTGACGTACATGGTCGCCACTCCATCATCATAGGTGATTTCATATTTCTCACTGCTCTCCAGCTGTCTGACACCAAAGTACCAAGTCACTTGGGTAGACTGGTCATAATTTTCAATTTTGCAGACATATTTGACATATCCTCCTTCTTCGCCAACTGCATGCATTATCTGCCCAGAGATTGGGCCAATTTCAATGGATGCTACTTTAACTTTAGCAACACTCACTCCCTTCTGAGAACGAATTGCACCGCCACAGGAGATCCGGGCTGCTGACACAACCATGTTGAGGTCTTTCTTGATCAGAGTGTGGTAGTAACGCCGGTGTTTTAATGTTCTGATAACTTTAGTCCTGATTCTTTCTGTCTTCTGCTTCAGCCATGGGTGCTGGAGTGCTTCAGATGCTGTCATGCGAGATTTTCTGTCTTTCACTAACAGCCGGTCAACGAAATCCATGGCTTCGAGGCTGATGTCTTTGAATGCCTCCTCATCAAAAGTATACTCAGCATTCATGATGTTCTCAATGATCTGCTGGTTAGTTTCAGCCAAGAATGGATTGATACCACTCAACAGCACGTACACCAGTGTTCCAAGTGACCACATATCTGTGGCTGTGCTGACGACATCATGCTGGTGGACTTCAGGTGCATAGTATTCAGGGGCAGTGAACAGAAGCCTAAAGTTGTCCCCTGGTGTCAGCTGACGGGCTTGACCAAATTCTATGATTTTAATGATGGAGCTCCTTCTTGTTTGGTAGATGATATTTTCTGGTCTAATGTCAAAATGTCCAATATTATGACTGTGTAAGAACTCAAGAGCTTCGCAGACCTGGCGAACATAACTTACAATTTCTCTTTCATTAAGTTCAAAAGCACTTGTGTTAATGCGTTCAAATATGTCAAGTCCTGATATGAACTCGAAGATCATAACTAATTCCTCCATGCTCTCGAATGATTCATGGAGGTATAAGATGTTTCTGTGCCTTGCGATATTTAGAATGGAAATTTCCTTCTTTACCAACACCTGATCGGTCCCTTTGACTTTAACAAATTTAGCCATGTATGTCTTTTTCGAGGATGTTTCAACACAGCGGTGGACGATTCCAAACTGCCCACGCCCAAGATCTTCAGCAATCATATATTTCTCATACAGTTCTTTGGTTGAAGAGTGAGAAGCTTTAGTCATGGAAACTTCCATGGTTTCATCTACTTCTTCATCATAGTTCATAACTCTGGTCTTATCTTCTTTGGTTATGGTTGGTTCTGAGGGCTCAGAAGGTTTGCTCAGGCCAAATTTATTTTCAGCGATTACACGGAACTGGTAACTTGTTTTTCCAAATAAGTTGATCACAGTGTAACGTGTTTCCCGAGCCTGCCCTACCCGGAGCCATCTTTCGGCAGTAGTGGCACATTTCTCAATGATGTAGTTGGTGATTTTGCTGCCACCGTCGGAAGCTGGCTCAGTCCAGGTTAAGTTGACAGAATCTCGTGAGACGTCACTAACTTTGACTCCTCTGGGTGGGTCAGGAACATCAGCCACATCCAGTTCAACTGTCTTCTGATCAATTCCAAACCTGTTTTTAGCACAGACCACATAGAAACCAGCATCTTTTCTCTCCACTCCATTGGAGAAAACAAGTGATGTGAAAGATCTTGTAACAATAACTTGGTAGTGGCCATTGTTGTCAATGAGATCTTGTCCTTTCTGCCAGGTGATCACGGGATCTGGTTTGCCACTGAAAGGGATCTTGATGCTGACCACCTCACCTCGGAGAGCATGAACAGCTCCCATGCCTTCAAGAGTTTTAGGCAAGTGTATCCTAGCTGGAACTGTATCAGAATAGAAGGAAAAAGAATATAATTTAGCAATACCTAACACTATGTAAGTGCAACAGCCCCCTTCCAATTAAAAATGCATCATCTAGCATCAAACTTATGTTTACTAATTCGTTCTTACCTTCCACTTCCAAGGAGGCAGTGCCAGACACAGATCCCCCTTGGTTGGTGGCTCTGACTTGGTAAACTGTGGCATCGTCATCCGTGACACTTGCAATAATGAGCTGATGGTAGCCACCCTTGAACTCTTGAATCCTGTACTTTAATCCATCTGCAATGATTTCTTTGCCTTGTCTGTACCATTTCACAACAGGTTTTGGATGGCCAGTCACTTTGCAGACCAAAGTAGCATTGCTCTGATATCTGACATTTAGATTTCTTAGTTCCTCTTTGAAGTGTGGTGCCTGAATTGGAACATCAGATTTGGGAGTGACAGGTTCTGATATTTCACTCCATTCGCTTTCCCCACCTAGGTTTTCACACTTCACACGGAACTCGTATTCAAGACCTTCAATAAGGTTTTTCACTGAGAAGACAGTTTCTCGAATTTCTTCTGTTGTCACTGCAATCCATTTATTCTGCTTCTTCTCACGCTTCTCGAGGTAGTAATTTCTAACCTTTGCACCACCGTCACTGGCAGGTGGCTTCCAAGCCACAACACAAGAATCTTTCGTGATAGCAGTAATGGTGGGCTTGCCAGGAGCAGTTGGCTTTTCTATTTAAAACAAACAGATAAAAAGGATTTGAGTCATGAGGCGAAATGGGCAGCTTTATTAAAAGCCTATTTTTGAAAAATAAAGTGTTATGAATGAACAGCTCTATTAAGAATAGCTATTCTAGAAAAATGAATTGATTATTTTGTGCTAAAAAGTTATCAAAATGGAAAGTTCCTTTTTAAAGAAGAAGGAATAGGGCATATCCAGGGGTGGGCAAAAGCAGATTTACAGTTGTAAGTACACAAAACAGAGTTTATTCTTATATTTTCATTTATGAATTATATTTTTTCCAAATACCTGTAAACCTACTTTCACCATCCCATATTTGCCCTTTTAGATATGCGCAAATTCAGTTGAAGCGACACAAACGGTTCTTGGGCTTTACCTGAATCTTTGCTCTTTCCTTCCAAAATTTATTTCTGTTGCAAAGAGTTTGATGTAATGATATTTTTATGTGAGGAGCTTTGCCATGTGAAGATTGTAGAGGTTGTGCAAGAGGCTGTACTCACCAAACGGACTCTTAATGATCACTACTGAGGACACCTCTAGAGGTTCACTGATGCCAAAAGTGTTCTGAGCTGATACCCGGAAGTAGTAGCCAGCATTTTCTGTGAGGTTCACAATCCTACAGGTCGTCACCGAGATGGCTGAAGACACCAATTGCCATTCAGCCCCTTCCTTGGCCTCGCATTTCTCCACCACATAATTGGTGATCCAGGAGCCTCCATCATCTGCCGGTGGCTTCCAGCTGATCACTACCGAGTTCTTTAATAGAGCCTCAATCACAATAGGTCCTGTGGGTTTGTCTGGTTTATCTGTTGGGGGAAAATACAATGGTAGTGGTTTCTCTAGTGTGTCTCCCAAGATCTTTTTTGCTTTGAAAATTAAACAAACAAACAAACAAACAAACAACACTGAAAGTGGAAAGAAAATACCTTGTATTTCAACATCAAGGATGGCATCGACGGTTCCGAAAACATTGCTGAGCTGAACCTTGTATTTCCCAGCATGAGTCTTACGCTGCACGTTCTTCATGACGAGATGGGTGTAGTGCTCAGTGTTTTCAATAGTGGTGTTCTCTGTGTTTTGCATAAGTTTCTGGCCGTGGAACCAAGTGATGGCAGGTATTGGGCGACCGATGTACATGACATGAAGTCGAAGTGTTGAACCCACAGCACCATAGTATTTCTCTTTCAGTGGGTAACCAGGATGGAACTGTGGTGTTGCTTGCAGGAGAAGCTTACTACTGGTTTCTACCTCTCCAACCTCATTAGTAGCTATGCAGGTATAAACACCCTCATCTTCTTGTTCCTCTGTCATTACTGTCAGGGTATGCGTGCGCCCATCTGAAGACATTTTGTACTTCCGGCTTTGTACGAGCTCCTTACCAAACCGGTACCACTTAATGTCAGGAAGAGGCCTTCCAACAATTTGGCAGGAGAGTTGAGCAGCTTCACCCAATTTGGTGGTAACATCCTTCATTTCTATGCGTACTCCTGGGGCCTCTCCAGCTGAACGATGTGAAAGATAGTATTAATGCATTATTCTTACACTGATTTGATAATCCTCTGTCCTTGCATACCAGGACTGAATTTATCCTACTAAGACTTTATTAGAGACCATGATTTACTTGAGTCTAATTCTTAAAAACTCTTTGCAGTGATTTTCCTGGGGTCATATGGAAAACGGGGATTCAGTGAGCACCTCGCTCTGCAGACGCACTTCTCTTTATGGTTGGGATGTATCGAGTTTTGGGCAAATAGGAATTCTCTCTATAAATCTGTAGTATCTTTGTCCTTACTCAGGATCACTGAAATGGGGTACATTTGTTTGACCCTTGAAGTCCTATTAGTAACTGCAAAAAACCCCATTGCAATTGAAGAAGATGCTGCTCTAGGAATGCCTCAGTATACTACAGCTAACATCGACTGAGGTGATGTGCTTGGAATGGCTTCCTGTGGAACCTATCCACTACCCCCTGTGTGTGTGTATGCCAGAGTGAGCGACTCTTTCCAAACACTAGCTCGCCAATAAGACTTTTTGGAGATCTACTTTGTACAGAGGAAGGATCAGCCCTAACATGTTACTTAGTTTATAAATTATGACCAGAGGCCTAACAGCTACTTACATGTTAGTTTTGTCTTTACAGACATAGCAGTTCTTCGAGGTCTGCTAAGCCCAGCCTCGTTCTCAGCGAAAACCCTGAATTCATATTCAGTAGCTTCCAGCAAACCCCCTATTGTGAACTGCCTGTCCTTGATGCGGTCCTTGTTGCTCTTCTTCCAGGCACTGTCTCCAGATTGTCTATATTCAATCCAGTATCCAAGGATGTCTTTGCCACCATCACACTCAGGTTTCTCCCACTGCATAGTGACACTGTCTTTGGATATTGAAAGAATCTCAAGTTCTCCAGGTTGGCTTGGCCTATCTGAAATATTTTAAAAAACAATGGAAAAGGGAAATCAGCTGCACTGCTGAAATAAAAGAAATAGACCAGAGATGGCTTGCCCCTTCACTTACAACCCCTTCAGAAATTCTCTTCTTACCAAATGGATCTTTGCAAATAACTGGTTCCGAAGCTGGGCTGCTCTCACTCAGGCCAACATCATTCTGGGCGATGATGCGGAACTGATACTCAGCATCCGAAACCAGCCCCGTGACAGTGTACATTGTGGTCGTTATCTGAGTCTTGTTGTGCCGGACCCACTTGTCTGTTGATGTCTCCTTGCGTTCAATGTAGTAGCCCGTGACTCGGGAACCACCGTCGTCTTTGGGCCGGGACCAGGACAGGCTGACAGAACTCTTGGTTACATCAAGTACTTCTGGAGGATTGCTCGGAGGCTCTGGAGGATCTAAGGATGTACGTGGAGAACACACATGTGTTAGTGCACAGCCTCAGACCTTGTGAGCTGATGGCTTTCACTTCGAAACCAAAGAGGGCTGGGAGAATTTTTGCAACGCTGTGGTTGGGAGAGCACTTACTCAGTGGTGTTTTGGGTATGACTGGTTCCTCAGATTTCAAGGGTTTGCTTATGCCAAACTGGTTTTCTGCTGAAACACGGAAATGGTATTCCACATTTTCTTTGAGGCCTTTTACCACCAGGGATGTTCCTCGGACTCGGGAGTCAATGGTGTACCAGGCGGCTTTAGGCACTTCTCGTCTCTCAAGGATGTAACCCAAGATGTCGGCACCACCATCGTCGGCTGGGGGTCTCCAGCTGACCCTGACAGAGCGAGCTTGTATGTCGTCATATTCAAGTGGCCCTTCTGGAGTGTTAGGATTTCCTATCACCCTGACCTTGATGTAAACAGCCTTCTTGCCACATTTGTTTTCCAGAACCAGGTCATAAGTGCCAGAATCGTCCCTGACCGCTTCTTTGATTACAAGATCAGTGTGGGTTTCAGAGGTTGCAATCATGGCACGCTTACTGATATCTTGGCCTTCTTTGGTCCATTTACATATTGGGTATGGTTTTCCTTTGATTGGAATGGTAAGTCTGATGACTCCACCTTGTCTTACAAAGATACCCTCCTGGTATCTTTCATCAAGTTCATAATCAGGATATTCTGGGGGGAAAAGATAGGGTTATAATTAAATTAACGTTTTGGTTTTTTTTTTTTGCAGGGAGGAAATAAGTCTTAAGGCAATTACAGCAGAAAGAAAATGGGATGTGTCTTACCAAGCATTTCAGTGACTTTGACTGTTCCTGGTACCTCAGCAGGCTCCCCGGGTCCACCGGCATTACACGCTAGGACACGGAATCTGTACTCAGCACCCTGAGGTAGGTGTGTTAGGGTATATTCCCGAATCTTGGTGGGGGTGGTGTTACATTTGGTCCATTCAACTTGATCTACTTTTTGCATTTCAATCAAGTAGCCCGTGACTTTAGATCCTCCTTCATCTTCTGGAACACTCCAGGCCAGGGAAACGGATGTCCTTGTTGTATCAGTAACTCTTGGGTTTTGTGGCTTTCCTGGAGGAGCTGGGAATAAGAATAAGTCAACAACAAACTTGTTAAAGTTGTTGCAAGATTGAAGAAATCAACTGTGTCACCTAATAAATCCCCTGAGTTGCGGGAACATGGACGGTTAGCATTAGAGTATTTTTTGTTTTGTAAAAATTTCATTCATTTTGTAAGTTAAAAATACTTATGGCTCTTGTTTTTTCCTTTGTCTTAAATGTGCTTTATTTACAGTCACTACTACTCTTACATTTGTCATCAGTTTTTAAAGTGCTTTCAGAAATATTAACTTGTTTTAAAATTTTAGCTGGAGTCCCATTTTACAGAGGGGGGAATAGGCTCAGGAGAAGACTATGAAAGTCATTTGCTACAAGCTCCTCAAGGCTGGAATAGGGAAGGGATCGATGACAAAGGGAGACAAGCAAATTTTTTGGGCTGATGGAAACGTTCGGTATTTTGATGGTGGTGGTGTTTGTACAACACTGCAGCTTTCACAGCTTACAGATGTAGACATTTCAGAAGGATGAAATTTACAACATGAAATTATACCTCAATAAACTTGACTTATACAACATGTATTACCAATTGGATCCATGGCAACGACGGGTTTGGAAGGACGACTTGGTTTTCCGGTGCCTCTTGTGTTAATGGCTGTGACACGGTGTTCATATTCTAAGCCTTCAATAAGGCCAGTGGAACGGTACCGTGTCATCGTCACTGGTACTTTGTTCACACGGACCCATCGGTCTGCTCTCACTTCTTTGCGCTCCACAATATACCCGGTCACTTGGGAGCCACCATCGTCTTCTGGTGGATACCAGGTAAGTGTCATGCCATCACGGGAGACGTCAAATATCTGTAATGTTTCTGGAGGTCCAGGAATATCTGCAGCAAGACAGAGGTGAAATGTAGCAATGGGAATAACTGAAAATAAAGACTCATAATGGTATATAAGACTCCTGTGACTGTTTTTCCATTGTTTTCATTTCTGTACTTTTCTTGCTGTTCCTCATATTCTTTAACTTTATAAGCATTTATTAAGCATGCAAAGCATTCTTTGTTTTTTCTCACTTTAACATAGCCAGTCTTCCTTCCCTCCCTCCTTTTTTTCCCTCTAACTCCTCCTCTCTTTCATAAAAAAAAAAAAAAAGAATTAACCATGTTGAAAACCTCCAAGAAAAGGAGGTTTAAAAACCTTAGAAAGACCCTGGGTTAATTTTGTGACTGATTTTTACTTACATCAGGGTATATTAAAAACACACTTGTTCTTGTTAACATTTGGAATCAGAGGTGGGGAGAATGGAGGAAGGGCCCAAGGACTTACTGATGCTGCTGCGACATTCAATGACCTCAGACTGCAAGTAAGAGCCGATCCCGAAGCGGTTGGTTGCAGCCACACGGAACACATACTCATTCCCTTCAGTGAGTCTGGTAAACTTAAATGTCGTTCTTGTCACTGATTCAGACACTGGCAGCCATCCGGGACGGTGGGCGTCACGCTGTTCTACCACATAACCACTCAGTGGAGCCCCACCGTCCAATTCAGGTGGTTCCCAGGAAATGGCGACTGAAGTAGCGTCGATTTCATCAATCTTGATAGGCCCAGTTGGTGGACCAGGCTTGTCTATAAAAGAAAAAGAAAGCCAGGCAATTAATTTTCATTTCAAATCAAAATTGGGTGACTGAGCATCAACAACTTGCATGTGTCTTTGTTACATGTCCTTACCCAGAATGATAACTTTAATGGTCTCTGAAGTAGTTCCAGTTACATTTTTCAGTTCAAGTGTATATTCTCCGGTATCTCTGATAGTGGTTTCACGGATGGTTAGTTTCACTACTTTCATGTGGGTTTCAACTGTGACGCGCTCTGATTCTTTCAGTTTAGAACCAGCAAAGAACCAGGAAGCAGCAGGAGGTGGACGACCAGCGATAGGTATCACCAGCTCTACTGGTCTGCCGGCTGGGACATGGATGGTCTTTTGAGGCATGGTGGAAAGATCAATTGTTGGCAACACTGTAGGAAAGAAATCAGGCATTTATTCTTAAGCATTATTGCTGATGACACAGTTTCATGAATTCTGAATGTTTTCTTCATTGTACTTTACTATTATTGTTAATTTTTGGCAATTTGGTACATACCTCTGAGGTCTTGTACAGTCACAGCTGTGACGATCTCTCTTGCTTCTGACACGCCTTTCTCGTTTTGTGCCCTGACTCTGAATAAGTACTCTTCACCTTCATTGAGAGAAATAACAGTGTGCTCTAGGACTGTGGGCTTTAAGGTGACAACCTTCATCCATCTCTCGGTGCCAGCTCTGCAGGCCTCAAGGACATAACCAGTGAGTCGGCTCCCACCATCGTAGAGTGGTTTTTCCCAGGCAAGCGTGACAGTTGATTTGGTGACATCGACCACTTCCAGTTTTGTAGGCACCAGAGGCACCTCTGAGACCAGAACGGCATCAGATGTCTCACAGGGCTCTCCGATGCCATAAATATTTTCTGGCAACACTCTGAAATAGTACATGGTTCCTTCCACAAGCCCAGAAATCCGGTAAAGTGTCTTGCTGCACTTGGTAGTTACTGTTTTGAATGCTCTCATGGCGGCTTCACGCTTCTCCACGATGTAGTTGTTCACTGGAGCTCCACCATCGATTGTGGGGATTTCCCAGGTGATGGTCACAGAATCTCTTGATACTTCCTTAACTGTCACTGAAGGGCAGGGACCAGGAGTATCTAAAAGATAGAATGAGAGATCCATACTTCATATTTGCCTGATTCATTGATAGTTTCTTTTTGAGGAAACTATACTCAATGTAGTTCCTCTCTAGAGAGGTCACCAATCATAGGTGAAGGTGTGTCTTTTTAGAGAATCTACTCACAGTGTTATTAATTTTCAAATACTTACCGTACACCTTAACAAGGACTGTTGCTGATTTCTTGCCTGACTGATTTTCGGCTTCAATGGTGTATTTTCCAGCATCGTACCGGTTGACTTTGTCCACAATGAGTAAAGAGTAGCTCTCGGTGGTGTCGATGATTGCCCGGTTGGCAAGGTCAATGCCCTTCTTGCTCCACGTTATGACAGGAGGAGGTCTTCCAGACACAGACACCATCAGGCGCAGCGAGGCCCCAGCTCTGACAGTCACCGTCTTCTTTAAATCATCTGCAAGCTCAAGATCTGGTATTTCTGGAAAGTAAATGTCGCAATTTAATTAGTTCATGAACAGGTGTGATGAGAAAATAATTCATCCGAAAGCTTATATGACAAATACCTAGTCTTTCCACAGGCTCAATTTCGGCAGTTGACTCGCTGTATTCACTCATACCCTTCACATTCACAGCAGCGACTCTGAAGGAGTACTTCTGGCCCATTTTAAGGTCTGTCACAGTGAATTCAGCATTTCTGATTGTGGCATTGGTATGCACTCGGTACCACTGATCAGTGTCCTTCTCTTGCATCTCAAGAACATAGCCTATGATGTCAGTGCCGCCATCGTACATGGGCTTGGTCCAGGCCAAACTAATGCTGTGCTTGGTGGTGTCTACAACTCTCGGAGCAGAAGGTGGTCCAGGGGTATCTGTGGAATTTCAAAAGACGGGTGCATATATTAAACAAAAAAGAAAACTTTAAGATTTGTAGTTTTGGTTTTCAAGAGACATAAAAGTTATTGTTTTTTGTCCACACCCACCATGATAATCTTTGTAACTGGCCTCTTCTGATATTACAAGATAGCACTATCTGCTATATTATCACTGTTGTTATTATTTTAAGAACTAAACTTCTTTGGAAAGGTAGATGTTACTTTCCTGCTACTTCAGCTAGCTATGCTGTGTTCCTCTAGCTAAGCTCGCTGTGTAAAGTGTCCATTCTCAGAGACTTTTCTTTAGTTGCTCAGCTTTCACAGGGTTAATATCACTTGTCACGTCTACAGATGACAGTGAGTACAGGCATCAGTTTCTTCTGCTTCCCCTACTCAGCCCCAATGATTTACTCCTTAGTTCTTGGGCTCTAGGTCTATACAGGGATTTGTCACTGCTTTTTGAAGCTTTCGTGACAGTTATTTTGTTAGATACTTGTTAAAGTGCTACACACTGTGCTCTGCTAAGCTTCTTCTTAAACGAGACTGTATCTTTTTTTCTTTTCAGTAGCTATTATCACGATAGTGCATTTTCTCCATTCTTGAAAGATTTGCAAAATATGTCCGTTTCATATTGGTAGTAGGCTATTGTATTTTTTTCATAGATTGGAAAATACAGCAACCGTTTTCAGCTTTTGCTAACTTATCAACGGAAGTAGTAGTTAACATATTCTCTGACTTAGGCTATATTTAAAATCCTCTTAATAGGCATAGTCTTTTCTAGACAATTCTGTTAAGTTCTAGGAAGTGGCATTTTAGACAATTATTCATCATATGGTTTTGAGGGGCATTAGTTTAGGTATGAGCCTTGGAACTCACATGACGGTTCTCTGCATGAGATGAAGTTGGAAGCTTCGCTGGGTTCACTGTTACCAGCAGCATTCACCGCGGTCACCCGGAACTGGTAATCACAGCCTTCCATCAGGCCAGTCACCTTCAGCCTGGTGTCATACACCACATAGTCTCTGTTGACACGTGTCCAACGCAAGCTCTTCTTCTCACGCTTGTCCACTAGGTAGTTGCTGATCTCATTGCCACCGTCAGATTCAGGCTTTAGCCACTGAATGATGATGTGCTCTTTGCCAGCCCCAACTTCTTCAGGTATGCCAGGTTGTGATGGAATAGCTGTTAAAATTTTATGAAAATTTGGATAATCAGAATTGCCCCAAGTCACTGTTGATATGACTGCCCTCCTCTCCCCCTGATCCCATTACATTTCAACTACTGAGTTGTTTAGAAGTGTTAATACTCACTGAATGAGTTTCTGGCTACGATTGGCTGTGATTCAGCAGGCACACCAGGGCCGTACTTGTTGACTGCCCGCACTCGGAAGATGTATTCATTGTTCTTGATAAGTCTGGTGACTACATAGGATAGGGTCTGGCATTCGCCTTCAACAATCACCCAGTTGAGCCTGCTGGTCTCGCGTCTTTCCACAATGTAGTGACTTATGGCTGCCCCTCCATCTTCCTGAGGAAGGTTCCAGGCTAGTGTGCACTTCTCCTCTGTCACCCTGCTGACGGTGAGATTTCCACATGGGCCAGGGGAATCTGAAACAGTGTAATGACAAGCAACGATGAAGATCTTTCTTTCTGTCCACGCTTGAAAGTGCTATAAAACTGAAAGAACACCTGACGTGCTTACCAAGAACTTTGACCAGGACCGACACGGCCTTAGTCCCACCGGCATTCTTCACTGTTAAGGTGTATTTTCCACTGTCACTTCTGTCACAGAACTTGATCACAGCAGTTGCTCGTTTGCCAGTATATTGCAAAGAAATTTTTTCACAGAGATCTAGTTCCTTGTCCCCTTTGGTCCAGATAATTTTGGGTTCAGGTTTGCCACCGACGGCGGCATCAAGAACAAGATCTGAGCCAGCTCTGATGGTAACCAGTTCACCCTGTAATCTGGCATCCAGTTCAGCCTTGGGTGGAGCTGTAATAGAAAAGACAGGGGCGAATGAATAGGTGACAGTTCATTTTCACATAAATTGTGTTAGTTTGAAAGGAGAACATTGAGTATTTTTTACCGTATTCATCTCGGCAAGTGACGGGGCCCGTAGATTCTGATCCTTTGCTAATTACGCCTGCTGCATTCTTGGCCAACACACGGAATTCATAAGTATCTCCCTCACTGAGAGCGGTCACAGTGAAGAAGTTGTCAGATACGATGGTATAGTTGCACTTCAGCCAGCGACCATCTCCAACTTCACTGACTGGCTTACGCTCTATGATGTAGCCCACGACCTTGCTGCCTCCATCATACATTGGGGCAGACCAAATCAGTGACACTGTTGATCTTGTTACATCTGTCACCTCTGGTCTTCCCGGTGCATCTGGAAGGGTTGCCAAAATAAAGTTAAAAAATGCAACCCTGAATTCTCCTAGTACCAATAATCATAATGATGATAATAATAAACACAAATGTACCCTTAAATTTTGACACGTACCAACTGGGTTTTGAGCCATCACAGGTCTTGAAGCTTCGCTGGCTTTGCTCACACCGGCGGCATTGAGTGCATAGGTTCTGAACTGATATTCCAGTCCTTCTACCAAACTGGTCACTTTGTAGTTGCACTCTAAGCACGGCACCTTGTTTTCCTTCACCCAAAGGATGGTGTTACGTTCTTTCTTCTCAACCCAGTAGCCAATGATCTTACTGCCACCGTCATGATAGGGTTCTTCCCAACGAATAGACATGGCATTGGCTGACACTTGGTAGACTTCAGGTCTGGTAGGAGCGCTTGGTGGAACTAAATATAAACAAAGGTATCCAATATGAATACAGTTTTATAAAATTCAGGGGAAATAGTTAATAATAGAGGTTTTGGAATAAGATTTTTGTTTTTCTTACCAAATGGATGCTCAGCAATTACTGGTGCTGACTCTACAGGCTTGCTGACACCAAATCTGTTCTCCGAACAGACGCGGAAAGAATACTCCATGTATTTTGTGAGATGAGTGATTTTAATCTGAGTGCGCTTGACGCTGGAATTAACAAGCTGCCAAGCTGTTGTGCCTGACTCACGCTTTTCAACGATGTAATTAGTAATGTCGGTGCCTCCATCATCTTTAGGCTCACCCCATGAAAGGACACATGATTCGGCTGAGACAGATGAGACTTCGATGGGCCCAGTTACTGGACCCGGCCTTCCGATGACCACGACTGTGATGGTAAATGTTTTAACACCAGCTGTGTTTTCCAGGGTCAAGAAGTATCTTCCAGAGTCACCTCTCATGCTGTCTTTTACAGACAAGGTGGTTCTGTCTTTTGTTGTTGTGATACTCACTCGATCTGTCTCCTTAAGCCTCATTTCTTCCAGCTTCCATGTTACTTTGGGGGCGGGTCGACCACTGATTGGCACATCAATGGTAAATGTGTTTCCTGCTTTGCAAGTTATGAGCTGATTGGTAATTCCAGTGAGGTCAGCTGTGGGCTCAATCTGAGGCTCCTTGATGATGACAGAGGAGAAGGCTTCCCTGGGTTCGCTGTAGCCAGCATCATTCTTGGCCTTCACACGGAATTCATACTCGGTGTTCTCAACCAGCTGCTCCACTGTGAAAGTCAGCAGTTTGGTGTGACCAGCTTCAACCCAGAAGTCAGATCCTTTTTGTCTCATTTCAAGCAGGTAGCCAGTGATCCGGCTGCCTCCGTCATGGTCAGGTTTAAGCCAAGCTAAGACTGCAGAGGACTTACTTGTGTCAACAATATCAAGTCTTTTAGGTGGAGCAGGCTGTTCTGTGGCTACGATTGGTTCTGGCATTTCATAGGGTTCACCAATACCATACTCATTTTCTGCAGAGACACGGAAATAGTATGGAACGCCTTCTGCCAGGTCATTGACCTTGAGGATCTGACGGGTGCATTTTTCGCTGACAACCTGCCAGCTACGGCGACTTGCTTCTCGTTTCTCTACCACATAGTGAAGGATTCGGGCACCCCCATCGAGGAGAGGGGCATCCCACATCAATGTCACCGATCCCCGGGTCACATCCTTGAAGGTAATGGGGCCAGGTGGCCCTGGAGTGTCTAGCACCTTGACAGTGAATGTGATTGACTTGCTACCACTGCTGTTTTCCACAGTGAGGGTATATTTCCCTGCATCATTTCTGTTGCAGTTTTCCACAGTGAGGGTGCTGAAGGAGTCTGTCGTATGGATATCAGCCCGAATGCTAAGGTTAGAGTCGGGTTTGCTCCACACAGCTGTAGGAGCCGGTCTACCCTGGTAGGCGATGAAGAGGCGGATACTGGCCCCAGCTCTAACAACATGAGTCTGCTTGAAGTTTGCGTCGATGTCTAACTCAGGGGCTGTTAATCGGTCAACCGCTTTAATTGTGCCAGTCACTTCACAGCTGTCTCCTTTGCCAGCACCATTGATGGCACTAACCCGGAATTTGTATTCTTCGCCTGCTTGTAGATCTGTGACTGTATATCTTGTTTTTACACATGCCTCTGCATTCACCTTTTGCCAGTCTCCTAAGTCAGCTTTGCACATTTCAATAATATACCCAATTATTTCCATGCCTCCATCAAACACTGGCTTAGACCACTCTAAGCTCACGGTTGTCTTTGATGTGTCTGTCACTTTGACCACGGTGGGAGCACCTGGTGGGCTGACTGGCTCTCTACATTTGATTAGTCTTGAGATACCACTGGCAGGTCCTATTCCTGCAGCATTTTCAGCCATGACACGGAATTCATACTCATTGCCCTCTATCAGTCCAGTGACTTTGAACCTTGTCTCAGAGATTGGTCGTTTGCTGATCACTTTTACCCATCGTGTGCTTTTCTTTTCCCTCCTTTCGAGGATATAATGTTGAATTTCACTGCCACCATCTGATTCAGGCCTTGCCCATGTCATGGTAATGCTATTGCCTGTTACGTTACTTGGTTCTGGAGTGCCGGGGGCATCAGGAATAGCTGTAAAATGAGAACAGAGAAAGAAAGATACCAATTAGACATATTTACCTGGATGTTAATCTTATCACATAGTACTACTTTGTAAAAATGGACCCTTACTGTATTGTATTTGAGCAACTACTGGGTCAGAATCAAGCGGCCTCCCAACACCAAACTTGTTGACTGCAGAAACACGGAATTGGTATTCATTGCCGTTTATTAGTTTAATGGCAGTATAGCTGAGGGCTTCACAATGATCCTCAATTAGTGCCCAGGCAAGTCTGCTGGTTTCCCGCTTTTCAATGATGTAGTGAGTTACAGGAGCACAGCCATCGTTGAGTGGAGCATCCCACCACAGGGTCATCTTCTCGCCAGTAATATTGGTGAATCTTATTGGCCCAACCACTTTTCCTGGTGTATCTGTAAGAAAAAGGTTCTACAGTTAGTACCTAGTCCATTAAAATGCAATCAGGCCTGCCTCTAATCCAAGTCCCATAAATTGTAAGATTAACAAGTTATTTTAAAGTATAAGAAGTACCTTGTACTTTCACTGTAATTTCTGCTTTTGCGGAGCCAGACACATTTTTGGCTTCCACTCTATATACACCGCGATGGTCCCGAGTAGCATCTCTAACAAAGAGGCTGGTGGATCCAAGGACATCGGTTATTTCCACATTCATCCTCTTTTCAATTTCTACTTCATCTTTGAACCAGGTTACTCGAGGGACTGGTCGTCCTTGCACCAAAGCTTTAATTCTAAGACTCTCTCCAGCTTTAATAACAACACCATCGAAGTACTCAGGGCCAAACTCTACTCTTGGTGGAACTATGAAAGAAACAGAAATGATATGTATTAGTTTGGCTTAATAATGACAGAAATAAACATGTTTTTCACTAGCACCATATCAGAAAGCCTGGAAGGGTAATGCTTATTCTGTATTACCGAAGGCTCTTCTGACAGTAGGATTGATAATTGAGAATGTAGACTGTGGGTTTAAACATTTGCCCATTATTAGGCTATTGCCTCTGTTATGTATGTCATGTTAGAAATCTTGCATTGCCATTTGTAAAAAGAGAAGCAAAACATTTACAGATCATTTACTTCCTAGTGCTCCTGCATATTCAAACAAGTTCCTGTGCGAGGCTATTAGCCTCACTCAAGCAAGGCGGCGGTTGTGCTATTGATGTATGTTGTGTTTTAGTAACTTCAGTTATTCTTGCTTGTCTTTTAAATTTATTGTAAATGACTAAAATCACAAAGCTAAAAACTTGTTTCTGTTTGCACGCTATTTATATGGGAATGGAGTGAAATAATAGACACAGGAAAAAAATTACATTTTTTTCTTCTCTTCATCTGAAAGGTAAACAGTGTAAATCATCACATAACAACCTTGGATAATCTGTATGAAGTGATGTTTCTGTTTTAATTTTATAGACCAAGGACCAAAAAGTATTTTTCAAAAATGTTCTTAGACTTATTGCGAATCAGTTGTAAATGCTTACCATTTTCGTCTCTTGTCATAATAATGCCAGAAGACTGTGAGGGAGGACTTATAGTTCCAACGGCATTTCTTGCAATTATTCTGAACTCATACCGGTCCCCAGGACTAAGTCCTGTCACTGTATACTGACATTCACAGACATCAGTGAAGTTGCATCTAACCCAGCGCTCACTCCCTTGGCGCTTCTCAATGCTGTAGGCCACAATCTTGCTGCCTCCATCACGCACTGGTGGGTTCCACTTAAGTGTGATGGTTTCTCGGGTGACATCAATGTAGTCAGGAGTGCCAGGTGGGTCTAAAAATTATATGGAAGTTAAATGCATCATTATTTGCGTAATCAACCCTTAATCATCAATGGAAGAAAACTAAAATGAATAAGTCCCACAAGCTCATTTTAACCATTAATTTCAATTTTTTTTGTATTATATTCTTTAAAAAGAACTTCAAATTACTTTATCAGATTGATTTAAAATCACTGTTCTTGCTTTACTTGACCAACTCTCTAGTCAAGTAAGATATATGTGTGAGGTGATATGTGGAAGAAAAGCAGTGTTTGATTTGTTACCAGCATATTCAGTTGCTGAATTAAATATTTGAATAATAGTCAATCACTTACCTACTGGGGAAACTGCTAAGGTAAATTTGCTCGGGTCACTGGGTGAGCTTAGGCCGGCAGAGTTTTCAGCATATACACGGAACTGGTAGTCCAGGCCTTCTATTAGTCCAGTAGCTCTGTATTCTCTTCCCGATATTGGTGTTGTGTTCACTCTTTGCCAGAGGATGCTGTTTCTTTCTTTCTTTTCAACATGGAATCCAGTGACTTCTGCACCGCCGTTATAAACCGGAGCATCCCAAGTTAGTGACATTCCATCAGAAGTCACATTGTATACAACTGGCTTTCCTGGGGGGCCAGGAATCCTGAACTGGTGTTTTGCCACAATATTGGTTGAGACAAGTGGCTGGCTGACTCCATATCTGTTTTCTGCCCTCACTCTAAATTGGTATTCAGCATCTTTGACTAAATTAGGAACTTTGAAGGTTGTCCTGGCAACACTTGAGCACACCATCTTCCAATTAGTTTGCGAAGCTTCCCGCTTCTCAATGCTGTAACAAGTAATTTCTCCTCCTCCATCATCTTCAGGCTCATCCCATGACATGATGACGCTGTCAGCTTTGATTTCATCAAATCGAATGGGCCCTTTGGGCTTTGATGGTGGACCAAGTGTGATGACTGTGATGAGAGATGAGTTTCTACAAATTGCATTATCAAGAATAATGTTGTATTTCCCTCCATTCTCCTTCTTGGCATTCTTAATACTCAAAGTAATTTTGTTTTCAGTTTTCCCGAGACGAACATTTTCACTTTCTTTCAATGGCAAACCATCTTTCATCCAACTGATAGATGGCTTGGGTTTCCCTTTATAAGGTAATTCCAGGTGCACATTATGCCCAATTCTCACATAGACTTGTGCCCCAGGGATATCTGACAGGTCAACTTCAGGTGTAATTACAAGTTGTTTCACTGTAACTGGCCCAATAGTGACAGGATCACTCAGTCCTTTCTCATTTTTGGCAGACACTCTGAACTCTAGTTCTGACAGTTCCTTAAGTTGGCCGACCTCAATTTCACATGCCTTACTTATGCCGGCATGAGACCATGTTTGTTCTGCTTTACCTTTCCTCTCCACAACATATTCTGTGATGACACTGCCACCGTCAAAGTCAGGCTTGGTCCAGCTCAGGGTAACAGATGTCTTTGTGGAATCTTTCACTGAGAGGTCACGTATAGGAGCTGGCACTTCGGCGGCCTTCACCGGCTCCATGGTGTCACAGGGTTCCCCGATTCCAATTTCATTTTCTGCAAGAACTCTGAAGAAGAATGGAGTTTTCTCTGACAGATCTGTTACCTTAAGGGATGTGCTAGAACATTTGTTTGTCACTGCAGACCACGTTCTCTTGGTGGCGTCTCTCTTTTGAATGATGTAATTGATTATAGGAGATCCCCCATCGATGAGAGGAGGATCCCAGAACAAAGTGACTGTGCCTTGAGAAACATGTTTAATCTGTAGTTTCTGGCAGGCGGCTGGCGTATCGAGCACTTTAACACTCACAGTTGAAGACTTTGGTTCACCAACTCCATTTTCTATTGTGAGAATATATTTTCCTGTATCATTGCGAGTCACTTGAGGAATGGTGAGTAATGAAGACGATTCAGTGTTTTCAATGCTGTATCTGGCATCACTGCCAAGATTCTTCTCATCTTTTCTCCATGTGACCGTAGGTGGAGGTCTGCCTTTGAAGGGCAAAAATACTTGCACATCTTCACCAGCTTTAGCTATAATAGAGGTTCTGAAAGCCACATCTAAGTCGATCTCTGGTTCCTCTGTAGACATAAAATGGACATATACAGTGAATTTTAAAACAAGAAAATAAGTGATTTCCTGGAGGTAATCTAATAAAAAACAAAAATGCAGTCATACCAGTAGGTACATACCAAGTATATCTTTAGCTTGGACAGGTTCGGTCATTACTATAGGTTCTCCTTGCCCAGCACAGTTGACAGCAGATACCTGGAAGTAGTAATTGACTCCCGGCTTCAGGTTAGATACCACATATTCTGTTGTTCTGACTTCTTCTTTGGTAGAGACAACGGTCCATTCCTCTTCCTCTCCTTGTCTCATCTCGACAACATATCCGGTAACAGCACTGCCCCCATCGTAGACAGGTTTACTCCAGCCAAGAGTGATGGATGATTTAGTTGTATCTGCAATTCTTATCTTAGCTGGCGGGCCTGGAGGATCTGGAATGGCCATTCACAATATAGCAATTACGTAATCATGTACAATTTAGTGATGTGAAAACAGACATGGGGGAAGGTGCTGTATTTATGAGCACTTACCAATAGGGTCAGCAGCTTTGTAGAAGTCAGATGGTTCAGAAAATGGACCCTGTCCAGCAGCATTTACAGCACAAACTCGGTATTGATAGTCGCTGTTTTCCGTGAGTCCTGTCACTTTCTGTCGGGTGTCACGGATGGTCTCCTTCAGGACTTTAAACCATCCTAGACTCTTTTTGTCTCGTTTCTCAAGGAAATAGCCTTTTATTTCATTGCCACCATCTACAACTGGTCTATTCCAGACAACAGTCATTGAATTCTTGGTGATCTTTGTCACCTCTGGTATGCTTGGAGGCCCTGGTGTGACTATTTAGAAAGGAAAAGGAAAATGAGTTCAGAGGATCCACATTACTGATAAATTCTACCTTTCAATATTCAAATCTTATCCAAGAATATTAGCTTCATTTATTATACTTTCTACCTTGTGAAAAGGATGATAACAAGATGTAAAAAGAAAATCGGTCATTCTAAGAAAACATTAACAGGCTAGCAAATTAACTTATATTTAGTTGTAAAATATCTAAGTGTTGGATTTTGGTTTTTCTAATGAAATCACGTCTCACCAAATGCATTCTTTGCTACCACTGGGTCAGATTCCAGTGGATCACCAATTCCATATTTGTTCACAGCTCGAACCCGGAAGATGTATTCATTTCCTTTGATAATTTTGGTGGTTGTAATGATGCACTCTTCCAAGTTTTCAGACACCATCGACCATACAACTCGGCTTGTCTCACGCTTTTCCACAATGTAGTGAGTGATTTTGGCACCGCCGTCATCGGCAGGAGGCTGCCACAGGAGAGTTATCTTTTCAGCAGTGACAGTCTTAAATTCGATTGGTCCTCCTGGGGGCCCTGGTTTGTCTGTCAATGAAAGAATGAAACAATATGTTAGGGATTTGTAAGAGGCTGTTATTTAAAATTACTAAATTTTAAGCCAACAAAATATAATGTTGGCCTTTATTCGGCACCTACCAAGGATCTGCACTCTGATGGTGGCTGAGGCTGAGCCCATGGCATTCCTTAGTTTTAATTCATAGCTTCCACTGTTAAGGCGACTTGCATCTTTGATGAGTATAGATGCAAGGTCAGTGGTATTTTCGACTGACAGCAATGCATTGGTTTGTAATTCTTTATCGTCTTTATACCACTCAATTGTAGGCTCAGGTTTGCCGGAAATGCCAGCTCTGAGCTTCACAGATGTACCTGCTTTGTATTTGACAACTTCTGTGTATTCTAGAGGCAAATCAATTACAGGTCCACCTGCAGGAAAAACAGATGATAAGTATTTAAAAGATCAAGAGGATGAAAAAAATGATTGTGATAACTTCAAAGTAAGGTCATTGGCTTTTATTTGAAAATATATATACCCACACATACACACATATGGTAGCTCTAATCTTATTTACCCATTATTTTAAGCATTTAAATTTGACAAGTCACTCTTGTATCCCAAATGGGTAAGAAAGATTGTGAGCAAGCTCTGTACCCAAGTGACACTGCATTAATTGCACAGGGGCTTAAATGCCTTTGAAATGTATTTTAAAGTTTATGAGGTGTTTGAGTCCAGTGATGGAATGAGATATGCTTGTGAGAACATCATTGGAGAATCAGCATTATACATTCTCTTTCAGGCTAGGTTCTTCTTCCTCCTCCTCAAACTACCTCCTATTCTTTTTCCTTTTCCTTTCTAGGGAAGGGAAGGGGAGGGGAGGGCAGGGGAGGGGAGGGCAGTGGAGGGGAGGGGAAGGGGAGGGGAGGGGAGGGGAGGGAATGGAAGGTTACTGATAGTCAGGTGTGGCTGGGTCATGTCAGACCCTTGAAGTCTGATTTCCCTACTCAAAGAGCTTCATACTTCACTGAGTAGATTTTCCGCCATGCTGCTTAGCAGTTCTGAGAGATAGAACTAAATCTGACTTGCTCCACAGCCTCAAAAATACTGATTCAGGGTCCACAAAGCCTGATTCATAAAGAGCAGCCCTGGGATTCCAAAGCATGGGCATGGGAATAGATAAAATGGGAAACTGAAAAAAAAAGTCCCAGGGAACCTAACTCTGGTGTAATTTTAATTTTTAAACCACTGTTGAGTTGAACATGCTACTTATTTTCCAAAATGGTCAAATATGTATATTTTAGACTAATAGCAATGTACAGAGAGTTCTGGAGTCTGCCTGCTTGAATCTCCACTTTATCACTAATGAGCTGTTTGATATTGGGGAAGTTACAAAAGTACTCTAAACCCAAGTTTCTTTACTGTACAATGGGCTGATCTGGGGGCTGTTGGAACTATGGGAGAGAATGTGTGGAAAGTACCCGGGAAACGTGAGCTGCTGCCAATCCCATCATCAACACCTCGGTTTAGTCTTTCACTTATTTAAGAGGAATGTTCTCCGGGCACTCAGCCATGGTCTTAATTATTGACTCTGATCATTTAAAAAAGAAGAGTGAAAGCACTGACTCATACAATCCGAGAATCATACAAGATTGAAGTTGGAAAGGCCTCTACATATTCTCTAGTCCAAATCTCAGTTTTACAGTTAAGTCGAGGCCTGGGGAGGTGCAGAAATTTTCCTTAGACTCCCAGCCAGTTTTCCCTAAGCCTCCTGGCTAATTTCTTCTAAAAATCTAACTAAGGTGTATGCTAAAAGTTATTCTATAGAATAGGACCAAAAAGCTTAAGAAAAGCTATTGAGTTAACTGCTGTTGGGATTCAAAGTGCTAAAAACGCTTACCATAAGAATCGATGCATGTAATGGGGCCTACCACCTCGGATGGATTGCTGATGGACCCCACAGCATTTCTAGCAAAGACACGGAATTCATACTGCGAATTCTGAGTCAGGCCAGAGACAGTGAATTGCGTCTCGATGACATTGGTGAAGCTGGCCTTGGTCCATCTGCCATCTGGAAGGTCTCGTCTTTCAACGATATAGCCTGTAATCTTGCTTCCTCCATCGAAAGCTGGTGGTTTCCATGCAAGGTTGACAGAATTCTTTGAAATATCAGTGATACGGACATTTCTTGGTGGTTCTGTGGTAATAAGAGAAAGCAGATTAGCAGCCAGCACTATGTCAACATTATTTTGCCTTGGAGAAATGAGATTTGCATTTTTAAGTATCAGAAGCATCTTGCCCATGACAGATACATACCACAGGCATCTATGGCTAGGACTGGCTCAGAAGGATGGCTGGGTTTCCCAACTCCAGCAGCATTTTCTGCATATACCCTGAATTCATAAATAAGTCCAGCACTGATTGTTGTGACTTTGAAGTGAGTTGTGCGGATGACCATTTTGTTAACTTTTTGCCATAAAATACTGTTTCTGTCTTTCATTTCCAGGTGATAGCCTATAACTGCACTGCCTCCATTGGACACCGGCTCATGCCAGGCCACGGTGATGCTCTCTCGGGTAACATTAGTGACCCATGGTGTAGATGGTGGTCCAGGTTTTGCTGCAAAAGAGAGAAATGCCGTAAGTTAACATAGACATTTAAAACATTTATATAAACTAAAACCTGGAGTCTCTGAAAATTTTGACAACTTACTGTACGGTAGTTTGACAGTCACACATGCCGAATCTATGTGGTCACTGATGCCGAAGCGGTTTTCTGCCTTGATGCGGAATTGGTATTCTTCTCCTGTGGTCAGTTTCATGACTTTAATCATGGTTCTGGCAACTGTTGCAGACACTTCGGCCCATACTGCTGTACTTGTCTCTCTCTTGAGTACAATGTAATTGGTAATGTGACTCCCACCATCATACTTAGGTGGCTCCCATTTGAGAGTCACGCTTTCTTCAGTTACATCACTAATAACAACAGGGCCAGTGGGGGGACCGGGCCTGTCCAGTACGACGATGTTAATAAAAGCTTTGGTTGTTCCACTGGAGTTGGCAGCTGTGATTTCATATCTTCCAGCATCAGCAGCAACACTTTCTTTGAGATTGATGGTCAGGTTCTCAGCAGTAACTTCAGTATTAAACCTCATGGTTGCTTTCAGGGGGACACCATCTCTTGATAAGGTCACTTTGGGCAGTGGTTTTCCAGAAATCGGAATGTCAACTTTAAGGTTTGAACCGGCTCTCACATACACCGTATGACTTGGGAAATTCTTCATATCAATTTCAGGTGGTTCTGAAAAAGAAGGGTATGGCAAATGAAGGCGAAAAGAATTTTTAGAAATCAAAGCAAAGCAAGTAATTTCAAATTTTGCTTCTACATAAAATTGGACATACCTAGCTGCTCCTTAATAAGAACGGGAAGAAGCAGCTCTCTTGGGTCACTCAAGCCAGCTTGGTTTTCTGCAAATACCCGGAAGAAGTATTCAGAATTCTCCCTCAGGCCAGAAACAACATGATGGGTTGACTTTACCACGGCACATTTAACCCAGTTTTTCTGTCCTTTTTCTAGTGCTTCAACGACGTAGTGTACAATTCTGCTTCCACCATCGTGTTCTGGCTTCAGCCAGGCCAGGGAAACACTGTCTTTGGATACATTTGTTACTCCAAGTTTTTCAGGTGGGCTTGGTTTTTCTAAGGAAGTAAGACATCGAAAGAAAGGAAAGATGATTACAACATTTTTATTCATGTATGTTCTTCCTGCATTATCAAAAGAAAAAATTTAAATGAAAGCTGAATATTTATGCTGATTAGAGTTTCTTACTTTTTGTGGGAAGATGCCCAGCCAACTGAGCCATACTGGTTAGCACTACTGTGGGGTTTTTTTTTTTTTTTGACTTTCTTATTTTTTATATGACCAGTTTGGCTTCTGAGCTTTTGCCACTCACTACATGCCATTGCTTGTGGTGTCAAACTCAAATTCAAATTGTGTCAAATGACCAGATTAAATGATAGATGAACAGTCTTGTAAGAAACTTCATCATATAATTTCTGCACATACACACTACATACATAGTTAAATGCAATTATACTTAAATTCAACATACATTATCCAATTCCAGCTATGTAAATTTCTACTTATATTTTTATCAACAAAAATGTTCTCTATGAGAGATTTCATTTTGTGCTATATTATAAATTGTTTGAGGTGTGAACCAAAATCATTTAAGATTAAACAGTAATTAGAGTGATTCACACTAATGTAGGATAATTAATATGGATTTGTAGATTTTCTTTGTTCTTTAAACATACCTGTTATTTTTACTCCTTCCTGTGTTTCTGCTGGTGCACCAACACCAAACTCATTTTCTCCAAAGACTCTGAAGTAGTAAATCGCCCCTTCTTGCAAGTTGTTAATTTTGTAGGAGAGGCGGTTACAGTTGTTGGTTACAGAGACCCATGCTTTCTTACTGGCCTCGCGTTTTTCTATGTGGTAATTCCTCACTGGCGCTCCACCATCGTTTTCAGGAACATCCCAGGATAACACGGCAGACTCTTTGGTGACATCATGCACAGAAATATTGGCTGGAGGGCCAGGAGAATCTAAAACTTTGACAACTAAGGTCAGTGAAGCAGCATTCAAATTATTCTGAATTGTTAATGTGTATTTTCCAGAATCATTTCTGTTGGCATTTTCAATAGTCAGTGACGTACGAGAGTCTGTGGAATCAATATAAGCTCGAGAGCGGAGGTCAGTGTCTGGCTTACTCCACGTGACGCTGGGTACTGGTCTCCCTCGGAAAGGCACAGTCATGGTAAATGAGGCACCAGCCTTGACAACCAGGGTCTTCCTCATTTCACTGTCAATATCAAATACAGGCTCTTCTTCTCTTTCCTTTGCTATTTGGGGATCAGAACTTTCACTGGGATCACTGGCACCCACCTTATTGACAGATCTTACTCTGAAAACATATTCGGCTCCTGTTGTTAATCCACTTACTGTATATTCTGTGCCTCTTAAGCTCTGAATGGCAGTCTTCCAGTCGGTTTCATCAGATGTTTTGTATTCTACAGTGTATCCAGTTATTGGGGCCCCGCCATCAAATAAAGGCTTAACCCAGTTAATAGTTATATTGGTCTTGCCTGAGTCTACAATCTTTGGTTTGGATGGAGGAGATGGTAAGAACACTGGATCTTCTGCTCGAATTAGGGGAGAGGTTTCACTTGGAAGGCTTAGGCCAGCAGCATTTTCTGCAAAAACCCGATACTCATATTCACATCCTTCCCGAAGTCCTGTGGATTTCACTCTCAGATCATAAACTGGTTTTTTGTTTACACGCACCCATCGTAGGCCGTTTTTCTCTCGTCTTTCAATTATATATCCAGAGATCTCACTGCCTCCGTCACTCTCAGGTCTTGCCCAGCAAAGTGTCATGAACTCTTTGGTCACAGATGTAATTTCCAAAGATGTGGGTGGACTCGGAACTGTAAATGGGTCTAGTGCCTTGACAGCCACACTTTCCAGCGGCTCACCAACACCATATTTATTAACAGCTGTAACCCTAAAGATGTATTCATTGCCTTTGAGCAACTTGGTTACTTTACAAGATGTTGTCCTTAACTCTCCTTCACATATTGTCCAGGCAAGGCGGCTCGTTTCACGTTTTTCTACAATATAATAGTCAATACTGGCACCTCCGTCTTCTTGGGGAGGTCCCCAGGAAAGAGAGCATTTCTCAGAGGTGAGGCCATTTATTTCAAGTGGTCCTGCTGGTGGGCCAGGCTTATCAAGTACCTTGCAATTAACTGCCATAGACCGAGTTCCTGCAACATTCCTCGCTGTTAGTACGTACTGCCCACTGTCTCGTCTGACACAGTCTTTTACTGTTAACAAAGTACTGTAGTCTGTTGAGACAATTTCTATTCTCGCCCTTTCTTCAATCTCTACACCATCCTTGGCCCAGGAAACCACTGGCAGAGGTCGCCCTGCGATGTCTGCATTGATCTTCAGGACTTCTCCAGCTTTGATAACAATAACATCTCGGAACTTGACATCCATCATAATTCTTGGAGCCTCGATATCGTCCTTAACTGTAATAGGTCCAGTGGATTCAGACGGTTCGCTAACTGAGTCAGCAG
Organism: Phyllostomus hastatus; assembly: GCF_019186645.2. Lineage (NCBI taxonomy): Eukaryota > Metazoa > Chordata > Mammalia > Chiroptera > Phyllostomidae > Phyllostomus > Phyllostomus hastatus. Next base: position 13,348,232 of record NW_025333498.1, on the reverse strand, counting down.
CATTCCTTGCGAAAACCCGGAATTCATAACGCTGATCTTCAGTAAGCTCAGTTACTTCAAAGTATGTTTCTTGTACGTTAGTAAAATTGCACTTCAGCCACCGACCATCTGGGAGTTCTCTACGCTCAATAATGTATCCTGTGATCTTAGCTCCACCATCATATTGTGGTTTAGACCATTTAAGTGACACTGATTTTCTTGTGATATTTATGACTTCAGGTTGTCCAGGAGGGTCACAGGGATCTCGTGCAGGGACTGGTTCACAAGCCTTACTGCATTTACCGATTCCAGCAATATTCTGAGCGTATACACGATACTCATACATCAGTCCTTCATCAAGGCCAGAGACTTTCATCTGAGTATTGGGGATGAGAATTTTATTTGCTTTTGACCAAAGAATGCTGCTTCTTTCTTTATACTCAAGGTGATAGCCAATTACTTGACTTCCTCCATCATTTACTGGTATTTGCCAGCTGACAAGCATGGTTGATTTTGTGGCATGCACAACTTGAGGAGTACCAGGAGGCCCTGGGGGGCTGAATGGATACTCGGCCACAACAGCTGAAGATTCACTGTAGGAGCTCTTTCCATAGCGGTTTTCTGCACAAACACGGAACTGATACTCACTTCCTGTTGTCAGACGCACTATTTTAATGGATGTTCTCGCAACTGCTTGTGAAACTACGTGCCATGTTGTAGAGGTGGTTTCTCTCTTTTCAACGATGTAATTGCTAATTTGGCAGCCACCATCATATTCTGGAGCATTCCAAGAAATGGTTATATTGTCACAACTAACCTCATCAATACGTATAGGTCCTGGAGGTCCTGGTTTGTCAAGGACAATCACTGTAATAGGAACTGTTATGGATCCGGCACTGTTTGAAACACATAATTCATAAGTTCCGACATCTTCCCTTGAAGCTTCCTTAATAGACAGTGATGTTACTGTCTTTGAAGAAGAAACATTGACTCTAGTTGTCTCCTTAAGAGTCTGACCATCTTTCTTCCAGGTTACAGTAGCTTGAGGTCTTCCTCTGAAGGGAACATCAATCTTAAGTTGGTCTTTAGCCTTTACATTGAAAGTATTGAAGGGAAGCTCGACTGAAGGCTTTATTTCAATATCCCTTGCAATCACTGGCACTCCAAGTTGTCTTGGATCACTTCTTCCTTTTTCATTGACTGCAGCTACCCTGAAGACATACTCTTCTCCTGCCGTCAGGCCAGATATAGTTGCTTCTAGAGTCTTAACTTGTGTGCAAGTGCTCCATTTTTCACTCCCTTTAGTCTGCATTTCAACTACATAACCAGTAATTTTGCTGCCACCATCACTTTCTGGTTTTTCCCACTTAATTGTAGCTGTGTTACGGGTCACGTCAACAAGAGTTACTCTTCCAGGTGGGAGGGGTGGTTCAGAAACTTTAATGGGTTCAGTTGTTTCAGCTGGCAAGCCAATCCCGTATTCATTGGCAGCCAAGACTCGGAAATAGTAAGAACATCCTTCTTGTAGATTTTCGATTTTGAAAGTGTTCTTAGTGCAATTGTTTGTCACAGTAGCATATGCTTTTCTTGTAGCTTCTCGTTTTTCAACAATGTAGTTGGTAATCTTTGCTCCTCCATCAATAAGAGGTGGTTCCCAAGACAATGTCACTGAGTCTTTCTTCACTTCTCTGACAGTCAAATTCACAGGGGCACTTGGTGAATCAAGAACTCTGACATTAACAAAAGCTGTTTTGGACCCACTGTTATTTTCTAGTGTCAGGTTGTACCGACCACTGTCAAATCTGGTAACATTATCAATGACCAACATTGTATATGAGCTGGTCACCTCAATCTGAGCCCTCTCAGTGAGAATGGCGTCAGCCTTTTCCCATTTAACTTCAGGTTCTGGTCGACCTTTGATAGTGACGAATAAGCGTAAAGTAGTACTTGCACGCAGAATGACCACCTTTCTGAGATCGGCATCAAGTTCTATTTCTGGTGGCTCAAGCCGATCTTGAGCAACAACTGAACCAGGTATAGTTGCAGGTTCACCTACACCTTCGGAATTGATGGCACAGATACGGAAATTATATTCAGTATTTTCTTTAAGCTCAGTCACTGTGAACTGCCTTCCTTGTAAGCCTGTTGGTGGGGTACAAGTTGTCCATTCATCAGCACTGGCTTCTTTGAATTCAATGGCATAACCCTTGACAGCTGCACCACCATCATAAATTGGCTTATTCCATGCCAGGGAGACAGAAGATCTGGAAGTGTCGGTCACTTTTGGATTACTTGGTGGGCCTGGGGGATACAAAGCATCACACGCACGATAGAAAACAGATGGCTCGCTAGGTTCACCCACGCCAGCTGCATTTTCGGCAGCAACTCTGAATTCATAGGAATGGCCTTCAGTAAGACCAGTTACCCTCATTCGGAGATCTGTTAGTGTTTTCTTGTTGCACTTGATCCATCTAATGCCTTCCTTATCTCGTTTTTCAAGAATGTAACCCTCAATTTCAGCACCTCCATCATCCACTGGGCGTGCCCATGTTACTACCATAGAATCCTTGGTGATTGCGGAAGCTTCAGGTGGTGAAGGAGGACCTGGCGGTTTGTAAGGATTACAGGCTACAACAGGCTCAGATTCCAAAGGCTCTCCAACACCGTATTTATTCACAGCCATGACGCGGAAAATGTACTCATTTCCAGGAAGAAGTTTAGTGACCTTGTAGTTAAGGGCCTGCACCTCAGTTGAAACCTGGGTCCAGGAGAGTCTGCTCGTCTCTCTCTTTTCAATGATGTAATGTGAAATACTAGCACCACCATCTTGTAAAGGTGGGTTCCATGCCAGGTAACATTTTTCTGCAGTAACCCCAGAGACTTTGAGAGGCCCTTCAGGAGGCCCTGGCCTATCAAGTACCTTTACAGTGATCGGTATAGACTTTGTGCCACCAACATTGCTCAGTTTCAGAATGTATTGTCCTCCATCAGTCCGTACACAGTCTTTGACAACGAGAGTTGTTTTCTGAAGAGTGGACTTGATTTCCATCCTAGCAGTTGTTTCTTCAAGCTCTTTTCCATCTTTAGACCAAACAACATCAGGTATAGGTTTGCCGCGGATATCAGCTTCCAGCACAAAAGTCTCTCCTGCGTGAACAACGATGACATCTTTGTATTTTGGATCCAGTGAGGCATTTGGTGCATCAATTTCATCTCTGGCAGTAATGGCACCAGTGCTCTCAGATGGTTCACTAAAGTTGCCAGCTGCATTTCTTGCAATTACTCTAAATTCATATCTTTGGTCTTCTACAAGTCCACTCACTGTGAATTCAGTCTCTAATACATTGGTAAAGCTGGCTTTCATCCAACGGCCATCTGGGAGATCTTTCTTTTCTACGATATAGCCTGTTATTTTGCTACCACCGTCGTAGGCAGGTTTCTTCCACTGCAGTGTGACACTGTTTCTTGTAATCACAATGGCTTCAGGGCGACCTGGTGGGTCACATGGGTCACGAGCAACATAGCATTCTGACACTTTGCTGGGCTTGCCGATGCCAACGATATTTTCAGCAGAAACTTTGAACTCATACTCAAGGCCTTCATCAAGCCCAGTTGTTTTGAATTTGGTATCTTGAATGGGAGTCTTATTTAATTTCATCCATAAGATGCTGTTCTTTTCTTTCTGTTCGAGATGGTAGCCAATAACTCTGCTACCTCCATCATTAACTGGCTCATGCCATTGTACAAGCATTTGATCTTTGGAGATTGAGGTCACAAAAGGAGTTCCAGGTGGTCCAGGTAGTTTAAATGGATATTGTACAATAACTGGTTTAGAATCGAGAGGGCTACTTTTACCATACCTGTTTTCTGCAAAAATTCTAAATTGGTACTCTGTGCCTGTTTTCAGTTTGGTTATTTTAATGGTTGTTCTTGCAACTGTTGCTGATACCATCTGCCAAGTGGTAGTGGTTGTATCTCGCTTCTCTACAATGTAGTTGCTTATTTGACAGCCACCAGTATAAGCTGGAGGTTCCCAAGATATGACCACAAAGTCTGCACTAACTTCATCAAACCGAACTGGTCCAACTGGAGGTCCAGGCTTTTCCAAAACGATAATGCTGAGATTTTCTGTTGCCGCACCTGCACTGTTTGTTGCCGTTACGGTGTATTTTCCAAAATCATCTTTGCTACTTTCTTTAATGTGCAAAATAGTTGAAGTAGCTGTTTCCTCAATATTTACTCTTGTTGTCTGTTTAAGAGGCTCACCATCTTTGACCCATGAAATTGTAGGTCTTGGTCGGCCAATAACTGGAATTTCTATTTTAAGATCTTCTCCAGCTTGGACACTATAGGTGTTAAATGGCAACTTCAGACTAGGCTGTATAGTCAAGTCCTTGGCTATGACAGGAACGCCCAGCACTCTGGGATCACTCTTTCCTTTCTCATTGTAAGCCTTGACACGGAACTGATACTCTTGTCCAGAACTCAAACCGGTAACAACTGCATTGCAGACTTTGGATTCAGCCACAGTGCTCCATTTTTCAGTTCCCTTTGACTGCATTTCAACAACATACCCCAGGACTCTGCTACCGCCATCATATTCAGGTTTCTCCCACATGAGCGAAGCACTGGTCTGGGACACATCGGTGAGTGTGACCTTTCCTGGTGGGGAAGGAGGTTCAGCAGCTTTCACAGCATCAACAGTTTCTACTGGAACACCAACTCCAAATTCATTTTCAGCCATCACTCTGAAGTAATAAATGGCTCCTTCTGTAAGATTTTCAACTTTGAAGCTTGTTTTGTTGCATTTACTGCTGACATTAGCATATGCTTTTCTGGTTGACTCACGTTTGTCAATAACATAGTTCTTGACCTTTGCACCTCCATCAATGATGGGTGGTTCCCATACCAGGATGACAGAATCTTTCTTCACTTCTTTGACTGCCAGATTCTGTGGTGGTCCTGGGGTATCAAGAACTTTCACAGTTACAAAAGCAGATTTAGATCCACTGCTGTTTTCCAGCTTGAGAATATATTTTCCAGCATCATTTCTATCACAGTTATCTATTGATAGTTGGGTATAGTTTAATCCCTTTTCAATTTGAACCTTGTCTGTGAATTCACCTTCTTCTCGAGACCAAGTGATCTCAGGTGTTGGACGGCCTTTGAATGGAATGTGAATTCTGGCAGAGCCACCAGCTCTTACAACAATCCCTTTCCTTAATTCAGAATCAAGGTCAAGTTCAGGTGCTTCGAGTTTATCTTCTGGTTTCACAGTACCAGGAACTGGTGTAGCCTCACCCAAACCAACTTTATTGAGCGCACAGACTCGTATTTTATACTCTTGGTGTTCAGTGAGTTTTGCAATTTCAAATCGAGTGGCTTTCAGGCCAGTTGGTGGAGTAACTATCTGCCATTCTTCTTCATCTGCTTTACAAAGTTCTACTACATACCCCAGGATCTCACTGCCACCATCATAGATGGGTTTACCCCAGGCAACTGTAATTGAATTTTTGGTGGTGTCTATAGCATGTGCATTGGTAGGTGGGCCAGGTTTAAACACAGGATCACAAGCCTTATAATAAACTGTTGCTGGACTTGGTTCTCCAACTCCAGCAGCATTTTCTGCAGAGACCCGGAATTCGTACTCATGATCTTCTGTTAATCCTGTTACTCTTAGACGCAAATCTGTGATACGGCGTTTATTGCATTTTATCCACCTAATGCCGCTTCTGTCTCTTTTCTCTACAATGTAACCAATAATCTCACTTCCACCATCACTATCGGGACGGTTCCAACAGACAGTCATGGAGTCCTTGGCAATGTTGGTGACTTCTAAGCTTTTTGGTGGTCCAGGAAGCACGAATGGATTTTTCATCAGTACTGGTGCAGATTCCAATGGCTCTCCCACACCATATTTGTTGACAGCCATTATCCGGAAAATATATTCATTTCCTTCTAAGAGTTTGGTTACTTTCAGAGAATTGGTCACAACTTCGGAAGCTACAACAGTCCAGGCAAGTCGACTTGTTTCTCTCCTTTCAACAACGTAGTGGGAAATGTCACTGCCACCGTCTTGTAGTGGTGGGGACCATGCTAAAGTGCACTTTTCAGCAGTGACTCCAGTAACCTGGACTGGCCCTTCTGGAGGTCCTGGTCTGTCTAATACTTTCACATTTACTGGGAATGACTTAGAACCTGCCACATTGGAAGCTCTTAAAATATACTGTCCACCATCGATTCTAATGGCATCTTTTACAATAAGTAAAGCCTTGAAGTCTGTGTTTTTAATTTCACATCTAGCAGATTCTTCAATTTCTTTATCTCCTCGTAACCACTCAATGGTTGGCAGGGGCTTTCCGTGGACATCAGCCTCAAGCCTGAATGTTTCTCCGGCATTTACCACAATTGTGTCTCTGAATTTTGGATCCATTGAAATTCTTGGGAGTTCAACCTCATCCTTGGCTGTTATTGGCCCAGTACTGTCAGAGGGTTTACTTATTGTACCGGCTGCATTCTTTGCAATGACTCTGAATTCATATCTTTGATCTTCAGTAAGACCTGACACAGTAAATTGAGTTTCAATGACATTTGTGAAACTGGCTTTCATCCAACGACCATCAGGCAAATCCCGTTTCTCTACGATGTAACCCGTAATCACACTTCCACCATCATACACAGGTTTGGTCCATTGTAAAGTGATCTCATTTCTTTTAACAATTATTGCTTCTGGGGTTCCTGGTGGGTCACAGGGATCTCTGGCTACATAGCATTCAGAATTCTTGCTTGCTTTGCCTACACCGACAATATTTTCAGCATAAACCCTGAATTCATATTCAATGCCTTCCTCAAGATTGACTGCTTTAAATTGGGTGTCATGAATAATAGTTTTGTTGACTTTTGTCCACAAAATACTATTCCTTTCCTTTCTTTCAAGGTGGTAACCTATGACTGGGCTTCCACCATTATTGACGGGCTCGTGCCACTGGACGACCATGGAGTCTTTGGAAATGGCTGTGACAAATGGTGTGCCTGGAGGGCCTGGTTCTTTGTAGGGATACTGAGCGACAATTGCACTAGACTCCAAGGCAAAGCTTTGCCCATATCTGTTTTCAGCAAATATTCTGAATTGATATTCTGTACCAGTTTTCAGTTTGGTCACTTTGAGTGTAGTTCTGGCAACAGTAGCAGAAACAGTATCCCATACAGTGGTGGTTGTATCTCTTTTCTGAACAATGTAGTTGGTGATCTGGCAACCCCCAGTATATAATGGAGGGTTCCAAGATAACGTAATACTTTCAGCACTGACATCATCAAATTTAACAGGTCCTTTCGGAGGATCAGGTTTATCTAGAGTTATAATTTCAATGGATGCTGTTTTCTGACCAACAACATTAGCAACTGTGATTCCATAATGCCCACCATCATCCTTATGAGTTTCTTTAATACTGAGTACTGTGAGGTCAGGTGAATCGGTAACATTGATTCTTGTAGTCTGCTTCAGTGAAACACCATCTTTAGTCCATGTAATGGTTGGCTTAGGACGACCAGAGATTGGCACTTCAATTTTCAGATCTTGTCCAACCTGTACACTGTAGCTGTTAAATGCAGGTTTTACATCAGGCTCAATGACCAGATCTTTGGCAACTATTGGAACTGCAAGAGACCTAGGATCACTTCTTCCCTTTTCATTGACAGCAACAACTCTAAAAAGATATTCTTCCCCCTGAGTTAGGTTGGTAATTACTGCTTCAAGGGACTTGACACGAGCACACTCGGACCATTTCTCACTCTGTTTAGCTTGCATTTCCACAATATACTGAATGATTTTACTGCCACCGTCATGTTCAGGCTTTGTCCAACTCAAGGAGACACTGTTTCTGGTGACATCATCCACAGTTATTTTTCCTGGAGGTTGTGGGACCTCTGCAACCTTAATTGGGTCAGCAGTGCGGGCGGGAAGGCCAATACCATACTCATTCTCAGCTGTGACTCTAAAGTAGTAACTGCAGCCTTCTTGGAGTTGATCGATTTTCCAAGAATTCTTATGGCAATTTGTTACAACTGCAGCGTATGATTTTCTTGTGGCTTCACGTTTCTCAACAATGTAATTTTTGATTTTGGATCCGCCATCCAGCAAAGGAGGCTCCCATGTAATTGATACTGAGTCTTTAGTGATTTCTGTGACCTTCAGGTTAACAGGTGGACTTGGTGTATCCAGGACTCTCACGGTAACAAAGGCAGACTTTGTTCCGCTGCTGTTTTCTAAGGTGAGAGTATATTTTCCACTATCATATCGGTTGACGTTATCAAGAACAAGAGAGGTGAAACTGCTAGTGACGTCAATTATAGCTGCATCTCGGATCTCACCATCCATCTTCCCCCATTTAACTTCTGGTGTAGGACGACCTCTGATCGGAACAAATAACCTCAAGGAGCCGCCTGCCCTTATGTTTATAATTTTCCTCAGTTCTAGGTCAAGATCAATGTCTGGTGCTTCTAGTTTTTCTTCAACTATAACAGGTCCAGGGACATCAGCATGTTCTCCAACTCCAGCTTTATTGATAGCACAGATGCGGAAGTTGTACTCATGCTTTTCCAAGAGCTTCTCTACTTCCAGGTTTGTTTTATGGATTCCAGTGGGTGGAGTGCACATTGTCCATTCACCATCGCTCACATCACACTTTTCAACAATGTACCCTTGGATTTCACAGCCGCCGTCATATATTGGTTTGCTCCAAGAAAGGAAGACTGAAGATCTGGTAATATCTGTGACTTTGGGATTATTTGGAGGTCCTGGTTTATAAATTGGATCACAGGCTTTTTGGTAAGCGGAAGGTGGGCTTGGTTCACTAAGTCCAGCAGCATTCTCGGCTGACACTCTGAATTCGTAGCTGTGATTCTCTATGAGCCCAGTTACCCTCAAGCGTAGTTCCCCAATCAAACGTTTGTGGCATCTTGTCCATCTAATGCCCTCTTTATCGCGTTTTTCAAGAACATATCCCAGAATTTCACTGCCGCCATCAGAAGCTGGCCTTTCCCATACAACGATCATTGAGTCCTTGGTCACTGCGGTGATTTCTGGAGCCTTTGGCGCATCTGGCACTACAAATGGATTCTTAGCAACTACTGGCTCAGATTCAAGAGGTTCGCCAACACCGTATTTGTTTACAGCCATTATGCGGAAAATATATTCATTGCCTTCAAGAAGCTTAGTAACCTTGCAGCTGAGAGTTTGCACATTGGCATCAACCACAGTCCAAACTAAGCGGCTGGTTTCTCTCCTCTCCACAATATAATTTATGATATCACTCCCACCATCCTGCAGTGGGGGCTTCCAAGCCAGTGAGCATTTTTCTGCTGTAACTCCTGTTATAACAACAGGTCCTTCGGGCGGTCCTGGTCTGTCCAGAACTTTGACGTTCACAGTAACTGATCTCTCTCCTGCAACATTTTTGGCCTTCAGTATGTAATTTCCACTGTCAACGCGCACTGCATCCTTTACACTCAGACTGGTGGCAAAGTCAGTGCTCTTTATTTCTAATCGAGCTGTACCTGAAAGCTCCTGATCACCTTTTATCCACTGGATAGTTGGTATTGGCTTGCCGTAAACATCTGCATCGATCTTGAAAAATTCACCAGCATGAACCACGATTGTTTCTTTGTATTTGGGATCCATACTTATTCGTGGTGGATCTACCTCATCTCTTGCTGTTATTGCTCCTGTGCTTTCTGATGGCTCACTCAACACTCCTGCGGCATTTCGAGCTATAACTCGGAACTCATATCGGTGATCTTCAACGAGGCCAGTTACTTCAAATTGAGTGTCAATGACATTAGTAAAACTGGCTTTCATCCAGCGGCCATCAGGCAATTCTTTCTTCTCAACAATATAACCAGTGATCTTGCTTCCACCGTCATAAGTGGGTTTCTTCCACTGAAGAGTTACAGAGTTCCGGGTGACAATGATGGCCTCTGGCCGTCCTGGTGGATCACATGGGTCACGGGCTACGTAGCATTCGGACACTTTACTGGGCTTGCCAATGCCCACGATGTTCTCGGCAGAGACTCTAAATTCATACTCAATGCCTTCCTCAAGGCCAGTTGTTTTAAACTTGGTTTGAGGAATAGGTGTTTTGTTCAATTTCACCCAGAGGATGCTATTTCTTTCCTTGCGTTCTAGATGATAGCCGATGACTTTGCTACCTCCATCACTGACTGGCTCGTTCCAGTGCACTTCCATGCTGTCCTTGGAGGACAGCGTCACGAATGGTGTGCCAGGAGGACCAGGAACTTTGAATGGATACTGGGCTATAATAGGCTCTGAATTGAGGTAGGTACTCTTTCCATATCTGTTTTCAGCTGCAATCCTAAACTGATACTCACATCCAGTCTTTAATCTGCAAGCTTTTATTGTCGTCCTCGCAACTGTAGCTGACACAATTTGCCAGGTGGTTGTGGAAGTGTCCCGTTTTTCTACAATGTAATTGTTGATAGAACTTCCACCATCATACTTAGGTGGGCCCCAGGACAGAGTAATACTGTCAGCTGTCACTTCGTCCATTTTAACTGGTCCAGTTGGAGGCCCTGGTTTGTCAAGAACAATAATGTTAAGAATTTCAGTAGCTTCACCAGCTGAGTTGGTCAGTTTAACAGTGTAATGTCCCACATCTTCTCGGCAGGCTTCCTTTATTGTCAGTAATGAATTACTTTCCGTGCTCTCTGCATTTACTCTGGTCGTCTGCTTCAGCGGTACCTCATCTTTATGCCAGGTTACAGCTGGTGTGGGGCGTCCAATGAATGGAACATCAACTTTCAGGTCTTCTCCTGCCAGTACAGTGAAAGTAGTGAACAGGAGTTTGAAGGCTGGTGGAATGACAAGATCTTTGGCAATTACCGGCACACTTAGTTGTCTAGGATCACTGATGCCCTTTTCATTCTGAGCTGAAACACGGAAGGAATATTCTTCACCCTGAATTAATCCATTTATAGTGGCTTCGGTGACTTTGACTGTGGCACATGTGACCCATTTGTCACTGCCTTTGCTCTGCATCTCTACGATGTAGCCTAGAATCCGGCTGCCTCCATCGTGCTCTGGTTTCTCCCAAGAAAGTGACACGCTACTTCTTGTGACATCCACCAAAGTTATTTTTCCCGGAGGGAGAGGTCGCTCTGATGCTTTCACAGATTCTGCAGTTTCGGCAGGTAACCCAATGCCATATTCGTTTTCAGCAAGGACCCTGAAATAGTAACTACAGCCTTCTTGAAGCTGGTCTACCTTCCAGGAAGTCTTGTGGCAATTTGTTGCAACAGTTGAATATGCTTTTCTTGTTGATTCCCGCTTTTCAACAATATAGTTCTTTATTTTTGAACCTCCATCAAGCAGAGGAGGCTCCCATGTCAGTGTGACAGATGTCTTAGTGACCTCCTTTACCTTCAGATCCTGTGGAGGGCCTGGTGTATCTAGTACTCTGACCATGACAAATGCGGATTTGCTGCCTGAGCTGTTCTCTACAGTTAGTATGTATTTGCCACTGTCGAATCTGTTTACGTTTCCAACAATAAGCAGGGTGTAAGAGCTTGTGGATTCAATGCTAGCTTTATCTAAAGATTCTCCGTGTTCTCGGGCCCACTTCACCTCAGGTGCAGGCCTTCCTTTGATTGGAACAAAAAGTCTCAGGGTACAACAAGCCCTTATAGTGACAACTTTGCGCAGGTCAGCGTCCAGTTCAATCTCCGGAGGCAGCAGCCTGTCTTCAGCCTTCGGAGTTCCTGGGACAAGTGCAGGTTCCCCAATCCCTTGAGAATTCATGGCATAGATGCGGATTTTATATTCCTGGTTCTCTATGAGGTTGGTGATGGTGTAGGAAGTTGCTTTGAGTCCAGCTGGCGGAGTGACAATCTGCCATTCATCTTCCTCTGGAAGGGCAATCTCAACCATATATCCAGTGATTTCTGACCCTCCATCATAGATAGGTTTGTTCCAAGCAATTGAAATGGATGATCTGCTTGAATCTAGAACACGTGGGTTACCTGGTGGGCCGGGTTTAAACACAGCGTCACAAGCCTTGTAAAACGGACTGGTAGAGCTTGGTGCACTAATTCCAGCAGCGTTTTCTGCCATAATCCGGAACTCATATTCATGTCCTTCTGTCAGTCCAGACACTTTATATCTTAAATCAGTAACCGTTTTTTTGTTGCATTTCACCCAGCGTTGCCCAGCTTTATCACGCCGTTCCACAATGTAATTGGTGATTTCACTTCCACCGTCAGAGTCAGGATGTCCCCAGCAGACAACCATGGAATCTTTAGTGATAGTTGTGACCTCAGGGTTTTTAGGCGGATCAGGAGGTCCGTAAGGATCTACGGCAAGCACAGGCTCTGATTCCAGTGGCTCTCCAACTCCGTATTTATTTACTGCCATGACTCGGAATATGTATTCATTGCCTTTCAAAAGCTTAGTGACCTTTAGTTTTGTTACTTGGAGTTCGGAGGCTACATTTGTCCATGCCAATCTGCTGGTTTCGCGTTTCTGGACAATATAATGATCAATTTTGGCACCTCCGTCGTCCAATGGAGGCAACCAGGACAACACACATTTTTCTGATGTCACATCAGATACGGCTAAAGGTCCTTCAGGTGGGCCTGGCCTATCAAGAACTTTGACATTGAAAATATGTTTGGCGAAACCCCCAGGATTAGTTGCTGTAAGGGTATAGGCACCACCATCCCTTCTTGATGAGTCCTTGTTTACCAGATTAGTAGAGAAATCTGCAATTTTTATTTCTAATTTTCCTGTGCCTTCAAGCTCCTTTCCATCTTTGGTCCATTCCATTGTCGGAGGTGGGCGACCTAAGACATCGGCTTCCAGCTTGAATGCTTCACCTGCTTTTAATGTAACCATATCCTTAAACTTAACATCCACTATTATCCTCGGGGCTTCAATGTCATCCCTACATGTGATAGCATCCGATGGCTCAGATGGCGGACTAATAGCACCCGCGGCATTTTTGGCAATCACACGGAACTCATAGGCAGCATCTTCTGTTAGGCCACTGACTGTAAATTCATTCTCCAAGATGTTGCTGAAGTTGGCCTTCAGCCATCGTCCATTAGGAAGGTCTCTCTTTTCAACTATGTAACTAGTAATTTTAAAGCCTCCAGTATATTCAGGCTTAGCCCATTTAAGTGCCACTGTGTGTCTAGTAATATTTAGAGGAACTGGTTTCCCTGGTGGGTCAATGGGATCCAGTGCCAGCACAGGTTCAGAGGGCTTGCTTGGCTTGCCTTTGCCTGCCATGTTTTCTGCAATCACTCGGAATTCATAAGCAATACCATCTGTAAGTCCAGTTGATTTGAAAATGTTGCCTGGTACTAATGCTTTGCTCACAGTCTGCCAGAGAATACCATTTCGTTCTTTTCTTTCAATGTGATATCCTAAAATGGGGCTTCCACCATCAGAGAGAGGTTCATGCCAGCTAATTGTCATGGAGTCCTTGGTAACTGCAGTTACCTGGGGGGTACCAGGAGGCCCAGGCACCTTAAAAGGATAGCTGGCCACTACAGATGCTGATGTGATGCCTGGTCCCACTCCGTATCTGTTTTGAGCTTTTACCCGGAATTGATACTCCACTCCGGTAGTAAGGCGGGTGGCTTTATAGGTAGTGCGTATAACGGTGCTTGCTAACTCAGTCCAAGTAGTACTGTCAGTCTGTCGCATTTCTACTACGTAGTTGCTTATTGGTACACCTCCGTCATTCTCAGGTGGGTCCCAAGAGAAGGTTACAAAATCAGATGAAACTTCATCGAATTTGATTGGTCCAGTAGGTGGTCCTGGGATATCATGGACTTGAATGGTGATGACATCACCAACCTCGCCTACAATGTTCCTTGCCGTTAATGGATAGGGTCCACTATCACTTCTCACACACTCATTGATATTTAAGATGGTTGAAGTCTCTGTATTTTCAAAATTAACTCTCTGTGTCTGTTTAAGAAGTTGCTCTCCTTTTTTCCAAGTAACTGTGGGTTTCGGTCGACCAAGCACTGGGATTTCAACTTTGATGTTGTCACCAGCTCTGGCAATGACTAATTTCTGATAAATGCCACGGAGATCCAATTCTGGAAGCATTGTCTGCTCCTTGACAACAACGGGCCTGCTTTCTCTAGGGGCACTGCGCCCTGCGCTGTTCACTGCCATCACTTGGAAGGTGTATTCTTCCCCTTCGGTTAGATTCTTCACAACGCATTCTAACCCCTTCACAGTTGTGATGTGAGTCCACTGGTCAGAGCCTTTCCTTTGGGCTTCAATCACATAGCCAGTGATCTTACTGCCACCATCGTGTTTTGGTTTAGGCCATGCCAGGCTGACCGTGCTCTTAGTTATATCCATAATGTTCAGACTGTCTGGTGGTAACGGTGCTTCAGAGGCTTTTACGGGTTCTGTTGTTTCTCTTGGCTCACCAATTCCATACTCATTTTCTGCCATCACTCTGAAGAAGTATTCACATCCTTCAGACAAGCCAGTAACCTTATACGTGCATTTATGGCACTTAGTGGTGACTGTGGAGTAAGATTTCCGAGTTGCTTCTCGTTTCTCCACAATATAGTTTGTTATACGTGAGCCCCCGTCTACCAGGGGGAGCTCCCACTGCAGGGTGACACTGTCCATTGTGATTTCAGTAGGCCTGAGGTTAAGGACGGGGCCTGGTGTATCCAGGACTCTGACGTTAACAAAGCCACTCTTCTTCCCAGCAGGGTTTTCGATAGTCATCACAAATTTACCGGTGTCGTATCGGTTACATTCTGGGATAATCAGAAGAGTAAATGATTCCGTGTTTTCAATGTTTGCTCGGTTTTTAAGGTTGATATCATCTTTGGTCCATGTCACTTCAGGAGCAGGACGACCTTTGATTGGCACAAATATTCTAATACTGAGTCCTGCTCTAACGACAAGTGTTCTTCGAAGCTCAGCATCTAGTTCGAAATCAGGCACCATTTCCCTTTCTACAATTTCAACATCTGGAATCACTGCTGGCTCCCCAACACCTGCATCATTGATGGCACTGATTCTGAAATTGTATTTTTCTTTCGTCTGAAGATCAGGGACAACAAACTCAGTGATTCGGAGGGCAGTTCCTGTTGTATCTTTTATCCAGGCCTCCTCTCCTACTTTTTGATGCTCTACAACATAGCCAGTGATTTCAAGTCCACCATCGTAATGAGGCTTGCCCCATGCTAAAGAAGCAGACTTCTTTGTCGTATCAGTGACACGTGCATTAGAAGGTGGTCCTGGAGGATCTGCAAGGAAATGAAGACACAAACATATATATTAAGAGTTTGGCTTTCGGATAAATTATGTGAAATATCACCACCCTCAAATGAGCTTTGTTGAAAAAGGTAAATACTCACATGCCACATCTTTCATTAAAACAGGATTTGAAGCTTCGCTAGGTGGACCAATCCCTGCTTTGTTTTCTGCGCTGACGCGGAATTCATAGGTGTTTCCTTCTTGAAGTCCTGTTACTTTGCATCTGAGATCAGAAACTGGTGTCTTGGTCGCTCTCACCCATCGCAAGCCTTTCTTTTCTCTCCTTTCTACATGATATCCTGTGATCTCACTACCGCCATCGTCAACTGGCCTTTTCCAACTGACAGTGGCAGTGTTTTTAGTGACATTTGATACCTCTGGTTTTTCAGGAGGGCCAGGGGGACCTGAAAAAGGAAGCCAATTTGTGAGAAATCCTGTTTTCTAGACTCTGCCATAAATACTTACACATCAATTCCCTCGCCTGCTGTACGTACCAAATCTGTCCACCATTTTGACAGGTTCAGACTGCACAGGTTCTCCTTTGCCATACTGGTTTACAGCGGAGACCCGGAAGAGGTACTCGTTTCCTTGGATAAGTTTGGTTGCCACGTGCCTGCAAGACTGAATATCTTCAGCCACCACTGTCCACAAGAGTCGGCTGGTTTCCCTCTTTTCAAGAACATAGGACTTAATTGGTGAGCCACCATCTTCCAAGGGAGGTGTCCATGTAAGTGTTGCTTTTTCAGCAGAAACATTACTGATTTCAATGGGGCCTGGGGGACCAGGCACATCGAGAACTGTTACCTTCACATGTTCCTCCTTTGTGCCAAAAGGATTGGTAGCAGTGATGGTATATTCACCAGCATCTTTTCTAGTGGCATACTTGACAGCAAGCATGGAAGAGGTTGGGGTGGAAGATATTTGAACGATATCTGATGGTCTGATGTCTTTTCCTGCCCTGGACCAACTTGACTTTGGAAGGGGTTTGCCAAGAATGCTGATGGCACTCAAAACAATGGTATCTCCTGCTTTAACTGTCAGCCCATCTTTTATTGTGGGATCAAGGACAATGATGGGTGCCTCTGCAAAGAAAAAAAAAACAAAAACGCCTTTTTAATCAGAAAAGGAACGAGGCATAATTTGATGTTTTAATGTGTACTAAAAAGAAAACAAACCTACCATATTCGTCCTTGCAAATAATGGTTCCCGTACTTTCTGATGGAGCACTGATAGCACCTGCTGTATTCTTTGCTCTGATTCTGAATTCATATTTTCCGCCCTCTATAAGATCGGTTACGGTAAAGGCACAATCTGGGACGTTAACATGGTTGGCTTTCATCCAAGATTTGGAGGGTAGATCTCGCTTCTCCACTATGTATCCAGTCAGCTTATGACCACCATTGTATTTGGGTTCAGTCCAAATGAGAGTCACTGAATTCCTTGTTACACTGATAACCTCAGGCTTCCCAGGAGGATCTAAAACATGGGGGAGGGGGAAACAGTCAAACAAATACCAATTTTTTTTTCATATAGAAAATGCACCTGGATTTTTCTTTGTATAATGACTTACCAATTGGATCCAGTGCCACGACTGGTTCTGACGGCAGGCTTGGCTTGCCTACGCCTGCTAAGTTGATTGCCATTACTCGGAATTCATATTCAAGGCCTTCCGTTAATCCTGTCACTCTGAACTCTTTCATCCTGATAGGAATCTTGTTAGCCCTCTTCCACAAAAGGCTGTTTCTTTCCTTGAACTCGATGTGATACCCTACAAGAAACCCAGTGATGTGTCAATTCAAATAGAAAGTACAAATGCAGCCTGATTTTAAAACATGTTTTTTTCAAATAATTTATAATATATATGGATATGTGGAATAAATCATTATTCTTGCTGATACCTACACTTGTATTACCTAGGTATGGTGCCATTTTTTTCTCTTGGAACATGCATATTATACCTTTTGTTGAAAAATTTTAACTTATAAAAATAGATGTTATCACTGAGAAAGCCTTTCTTTACAAATTATTATATTAAGAGATTTTCAGTGAAATTAAGCAGTAGCTTAATTAGCAGTAGCTTAATTAGCTTAATTAATGCTTAATGTACTGGAAGAAAAATACATTATTGCATGTGCAGATAGTGCTCTATAAATAAGGAGCATGCATTCATGCTGTAGGATAAGAGCAAAACAAATACCTGTGATTGGAGAGCCACCAGTTTTCCTGGGATCTGTCCAGGTTAGAGATACTGAATCATGTCTGACATCCACAATATTGGGAGGTGGGGGAGCATCGGGCACATCTGGGAAAATATATGACAATGCAAGGTTTATAATAAGAAACTTCCTCAAAACCATGTTTTGCTTTCTATTTTCTGACATTGAGACACTTACCAAATGGATGTTTTGCAATGATTGGCTCCGATTTCAGGCCCTCTCCTACCCCGTATTTGTTTTCGGCACTGACCCTGAAGGTGTACTCCAGACCCTCATGAA
The DNA here is from genome assembly GCF_019186645.2 of Phyllostomus hastatus. Classification (NCBI taxonomy): domain Eukaryota; kingdom Metazoa; phylum Chordata; class Mammalia; order Chiroptera; family Phyllostomidae; genus Phyllostomus; species Phyllostomus hastatus. The sequence continues at coordinate 13,330,448 of NW_025333498.1, read as the reverse complement.
GTCTGGTTACTCTAAAGGAAGTTTTCTGGACGGCTGAAGCACATGTCACCCACTTGTTGTTTACAGAATCTCTCTTTTCCAGGATATAATTGGTGATTTCCGAACCTCCATCGTCCTTTGGAGGACCCCATTTTAATGTAATGGCTTCTGCTGTGACTTCATCAAATTTGATTGGGCCAGTGGGGATACCAGGCTTGCCAACAACTTTTATAGAGAGAGTTCCTTCTTTTGTGCCAGCGACATTTTTCAGTGTGATTGTGTACTTGCCAGCATCGGATTTTTGGCAATCATATACTACGAGAGTTGTGTTAACTGCAGATGACTCAACACCGACTCTTGTGCTAGTGGCTAGAGGGTCTTCGCCTTTCTTCCAGGATACTGATGGAGCCGGCTTGCCTTTTATGGGGATCTTAAGACGGAAGTTGCTATTTTCTTTAGCCAAGTAGCACAAATCAGGTAGATCCTTTAAGTCAAGGTCAGGAGCCACTGTAAAACAGCAGAGATAAATGATTAGTTTGAAGAACAGGCAATGTACTTTGTCATATTGTTACAGTTTTTAAAGGATTTATCTGTAAGTCAGTGAGTAAGGCTCCAGAGTGCGCTTTTGTTGACAATAAAGGGAAAATGAAGGTGCACGGCCAAAGGCTCACCAACATCATCCTTTGCCACGGCAGCGATTTCGCTTGGGGTTCCTTCTCCATTTTCATTCTCAGCACTCACTCTGAAGGTATATTCCTTCCCTTCAATCAAATCTTTTGCAGAGTACTGTAAGTTTAATGATTTCATAACTCGTTGCCACTTGTTTTCTTCAGTTAAGAAATCGACTACATATCCAGTAATTCGACTTCCACCATCGCTGCGAGGCTTTTTCCAGCCGATGGTACAAGATGACTTATTTACAGACAACACTTTCAGGTCCACAACTGGTCCAGGTGTTTCTAAAGCAAAGGAGAAGTGATAAGTCTAAGCCCCAGAGAACCAAGGTGAGATGTCACTCAACATGAGAGGGTAGTGTCGCATTTGCTCACCGGAAGCTTTGACGGCATCGCGTGTTTCACCAGGATCACCAATGCCGTACTCATTTTCAGCAAACACCCTGAAGAAGTAGGATTTTCCCTCCTCCAAGTTGGACACTCTGAAGCTTGTTTTTGAGCACTCGGTTGACACTGTGGACCAGGACTTCCTCTCTGCGTCACGTTTTTCTACCACATAGTTGATGATGGGGCTTCCGCCATCAATAATGGGAGGGTCCCAAGTAATATAAGCAGAATCTTTGGATATTTCTTTAACAGTCACATTGACGGGTGGCCCGGGAGTATCTGATAAACGGTAAATAAATGACTATGTAAAACATGTATAAAACTACATCTTTAACATATATGATGTTTTTCAAACAGACTTACCCAGCACTTTGACTACAATGGTATATTCCTTTTTACCGCAGCTGTTCTCCAGAGTCAAGATATATTTTCCTGCATCATATTTGTTCACATTTTCACAGCGCAAGAAAGTGTCAAAGTCAGTTGACTTTATGTCCAGTCCAGCCCTTTCCCTTAGGTTGACGTTTGGTTTAGACCAAGTTATCTTCGGAGGTGGGCGTCCTTTTACTGGTACGTAGAGTCTCATTGTGACACCGGCACGCAGTATGAGCGTTTTCCTCAACTCAGCATCAAGTTCTCCCTCCGGTGGAACTGTTTTAGAGTGAAGAAAGTTAAAACAATAATTTAATGGTCAAAAGTATTTCCCAGGATTGGACTTAATCACTCCTAAAATATACTTCTTTCTAGGATTGGTTTCTTGTTCTCGAAAAAATCTTTAATATAATACTCAAAACTTTTGTCAGCTATATCAATACTCTGTAGCAATTGTTGATCCTATCATTTTCCAATATCCTGCTGGCTAAACCAAGTTCTCCCTGGAGGATCTGCACCTTCTCTTCTCATAAGCCTTGCATGCTCTCAGACTCTTACATGTTAAAAGTAAATGATTGGTTCTTGGCTGTCTTCCATACTGGTTTTCCTTTTCTATACTCAGTAAAGGCCCTCTGTTCTGTACTCTGTCTCTCTTTCTTTATCCCATTGTAGGAATAAAGGTACATAGGGGATGAGGTATAACTGATTCAAAATAAAGGCAGAAATGGTTATGGACAATAAGCAAATACAAAGAAATTAAGATGGAGAGCCTACTAATCCATATATTTGGAAAGGGGTGGATTAGAAGAGAAAATAAAAAACTGTAAGAACAATAAATAGCTCACTACTTAAAAAATCTCTTATTCTCAGGATAAAATTCTTGTATTCCATATTCTTTTGAAGGCATGAAATTCTCATGTAAGTGTGAAAAGCTTTTCAATACCACTAATCTCGTTGCATTCCATTTGACCTATTGTACAATAGCATCAATGACCAACCCAGCTCTCCCAAAATGCACTCCTAGAGTTACCACCTCCAAAGCCTGTAAATAAACAAATGTTCGGAAGGGAGTTCTACACACCCTCGATGTATTTCTCCTGGTAACACTTACTTAGGATGTCCTTGGGGCAGTGGGTGTCTGGCACATCACTGGGGTCACTGTATCCGACCTTATTAACAGCATACACACGGAACTGATACTCTGTGTTTTCCATCAGGCCGGTCACCTCAAAGCGGGTTTTCTGTAGCTTATCTGGTAAATTGCACCTCACCCAGTTGTCTGAATCGGCTCGTTTTACTTCGACAAGGTAACCAATGATAGGGCTACCACCGTCGTAGGCTGGCTTGCCCCAAGACAGACTCACAGAACTACGGGTGGTATCATATACTTTAGGAAAAGCTGGTGGGCCGGGAGGATCTGAGGATAAATAATGATAAAAATTTTTCATTACAATCTCACTTCTGGTTGTTCCAAGTTGATTTTAACACAGTATAAAAGACTTTTTCATGAGAACTTACACTGAGGGTCCCGAGCATAAACAGCTTTGGATGCTTCGCTAGGTTTGCCTGGGCCAGCCTTATTTATAGCTGTAACTCGGAACTCGTATTCAGTGCCTTCTTGGAGGCCTGTTGCTTTTATAGTTCTTTCTATAACAGGTTTTCTGTTGACTTTAGTCCAGTTAATTGCCTGGGTTTCCCGCTTTTCAACCAAATAGCCGGTTATGGGTGAGCCGCCGTCATCCTTCGGTGGCTTCCAGCTCACCGTCATGTGGTCTCTGGTTACGTTGCTAATGACGGGCGCATCACAGCGTCCAGGAGGGTCTGCAGAGATTGATTGAAAAGTCAGTATCTCCCCATCTCAAAGGTGACATTTAAAAAGTAAAAGGAAAAGCCACAGGAAAATGTTCCTACCGTATGGGTTTTTAGCAATTGCTGGTTCAGTTAAGATTGGATCGCCCACCCCGTATTTATTTTCAGCACAGATTCGGAACTGGTACTCGTGGCCCTCTATCAGTTTCTCCACGCTGCAGCTGGTGATGGGCACAGTAGCAGAGACCTGTGCCCAGTTGGGTCTGCTCGTTTCACGTTTGTCAACAATATAGTTGGTGATTTCTGAGCCTCCGTCTTCCAGAGGAGGCTCCCAAGAAAGCATTGCACGGTCGGCATACATCTTGTTGATTTTAACAGATGCTGGAGGACCTGGTTTATCTGAAAGAACAAGAGAGAAAAGTGAAGTCTTTCACTAACATGTGGGAAATGGGGAGTGAGTCAAATGGAGGTCTGGAGACCTGGGCTGCCATCCTGATGTTGTCATTAACTTCCTGAATGACCTTGAAAGTCATTGAATTTTTCAAACTATTAATTTCCTCACTTGTAAAATTGCATAACTGGAATATGTAATCTCTAATGCTCTTGTCAGTTCTAAAATGCTATTCTCTGATGAGAATAATCCTGTGATCTCAAAATATACATCAGGATATGCATCTTTTCTCATTTTTATTTTGTAAATTCTATTGCATCACATTAGGCAAAATAAAATATGAGATTCTAATTAAGCACTTTAGTTACCTAACACTTTGAGCTTAATGGTGGCTGATTTGGAACCACTTGAATTTTCTGCAGTAATGGTATAGTCTCCTGAGTCCTTTCGGTTCACACTGAACAGTTCCAGGGTGCACAGGTTCCGACTTTTAGCCATTTTTATGCCTTCTGCTGGTTTTAGCAGTGTGCCGTCCTTCTTCCAGGAGATTGTCGGTGTTGGTTTCCCAAAAACAGTAGCATCCAGGCAAACATTAGTTCCAGCTTTGACAGTCAGCAGAGATTTCATAGCCAAACTCAGGTCTATCCTGGGAGGAACTGGAAAGAAATAAAAGGATTTAATACACACAAGGTTCTATTATAGAACTCATTAATAAAAGTGGGAAATTTCTATGTGCTGTGTTGTTCAAGACAGACTTTTTAGAAGTAACATACTCATTCTAAAAGAAATAGTTTCGTGTAGAAATGTGATAATGCTAAAAGTATAAAGAAAATTAGTGAAGATCCCCCTTAATTCCAAATCCTTAAATTTCCACCACCATCATTTTGGTGCATTTCTTTGTCATCATTCTGTGCAAGTGTAGGGTTGAAATCATACAGGCCTCACAGTTTTCTATCCTGCTCTTTTAGTTTAACATGTTCTTGAGATTCTCCATAATCATAATTTTTCATATCTGTATACCAGACACCTATCATTTTACCTGTCCCTTTCTCCACAGATATAGATTTACTTTTTTGCTAGGAGAAAAACACATTGTGAGTACTGTCCACCTTTGCCTATGATACTCCATAGAATCTTACCATTTTCTTCGAGGATAGTCACTGGATCAGAAGGTTCAGAAGGCTGGCTGATGTTTATTGCTGTCTTGGCGATGGCTCTAAATTGATACTGAGCATTCTCTTCTAAGCCAGTAGCTGTGTACTCTTCCTGGGGAATCTGGTGAGGTGTAGTATTGCACCGTACCCACTTATCACCAGGAAGTTTGCAAGCTTCCACGAAATAGCCAATAATTTTGCTGCCTCCATCATGCTTTGGACGAGCCCATATGAGGGATACAGTACTCTTGGAAACATCGATAACTTCAGGCTTTCCAGGAGGATCTAAAACCAAAAGAGGTATTCTCAGCATTTCTCTTAATAGCAAAAGTTTTAAATTTCTTTATTTCACATTATCACCCAGAATATATTCCTGAATGGAAGTAGTCTTAGGAGACTCCAAGATTTAAATGTATCCCTCTAATGCAAAACAAAACAACCAAAACACAAACTCACCAACTGGCATTCTTGCAGTTACATATTCTGTTGGTTTGCTGGGTGGGCTGGATCCAGCTTTGTTCAGGGCATAGATTCTGAAGGAATATTCAAGACCCTCCACAAGGCCAGCACAGGGATATTCAGTTGATCGGACAGGAGTATCATTAGCTTTCACCCAGAGCAAACCGTTTCTTTCTTTGCGTTCAATCAGGTAACCAGTAATGGGGCTCCCTCCATCACTGTCTGGTCTGTCCCATGCCACAAACATGCAGTCTTTGTTGACTTTAGTGATTCGGGCATTCTTTGGTTCACTGGGAACATCTGGAGATGAAGACAAGGGAAATGTCAGTTTCTCCCTTAAGCAACAGACTAGTAAGAAAACAGTATTTTTCTCTCCAGAAGAAACATACCAAATGGGAACTTGGCTAGCATCTTTGGAGATGTGAGAGGCTCTGAAATGCCAAATCGATTTTCAGCACGGACTCGGAAGATATACTCCTGGCCTGGGATCAGTTTTCCAATTCTGCAGGAAGTCTTTGTCACTGAAGCTAGGGCTGTCACCCAGTCACCTCGGCTTACATCACACTTCTCCACTATGTAATTGGTGATGCTACTGCCCCCGTCCTCCAGAGGGATGTGCCAGGACAAGGAGCAGGCATCAGCGTCTATGTCGGAGATGTCGAACGGAGGCTGGGGGGGCCCAGGCGCGTCTGCATGAACCAAGACAAAGAAATGTAAGCACAAGGATTTGACAGGAAAAAAATGTTCCTGGTCATAGTTAGATGTCTAACACTTCACATACCCATGATGGTAACTTTGATTTTCTGAGTGTCTGTCCCAGAGCTGTTCTCTGCAGTGAGGCTGTAGTAACCACTGTCTTTCCTAGTGACATCTTTTATGATCAGAACCGAAGAGCTGTCTGCTTTATGCACTGCCAGGTGGCTGGATGTGACAACGTCATCGTCTCCTTTTTTCCATTTACAGGTGGGATGAGGCTTTCCATACACGTGGGCTTCAACTCGGAGTTTCTTCCCGGCCTTAAGAGTAATTTGCTCTGGCATAAGGATCTTAGGTGGCACTAAAGGGAAAATAAAATATGTTAACTTTGTGGGGAGGTTAATTTCCTCTGATTGGGAACTATACTGAGTATTTTTCAAATTGTGGACTTCAACTCACTAGTGGGTACAACTTAATGTTGGCATTGTAGCTACTTTTTTTTAAAAAATGGAATTGAATCAAATAGAAAATATGAGTCTGGCATACAGAACAAAAATCGGTGTTGCTTCAGAACAGTTTTTTTCGTTATATATGTGTTTGCACCATGACATACATATGTGTATATTGTGTCACGAGTTCAAGTGGGCTTAAATGGTTCAAAACCACTGTTCTTGACTATTACCGAAGTGTTTCTAGAACTAGATTCCTCATGGGGAAATGCTTGCATGTGTGAAGAAAATTCTAATAAACTTTAGCACATGAAACAATGATACAACGGTGACTTACACAGCTGTTCTTTGGCTTCATACACTCCTTCCGCTTCTCTGGGCAAGCTGACTCCCACGGCATTCCTGGCCGCTACTCTGAACTTGTATTTCTTCCCTTCCTTCAGGCCAGTGACAACAAGGCTGAGGTCCTTAACCACCGAGTACTCTGTCCAGCGATCTGCAGGCTGCTCTTCCTCCCGGTAACTTATGATGTAGCCATCGATTTTAGCGCCGCCGTCACGCAGTGGAGGCAGCCAGGCTAATGTAGCGCTGTTCTTTGTCATTTCAGTAACCTCCAGTTTCTTTGGGGGATCCGGCTCACCTAGAGGAAAAACATGATTTAGCAAACTGTCTGGGTAACTTCATCAAGTCTATTTGTTAATATACTTAAGTATTTATTTAGTATGTCACTTGCTTCAAAGGCTATGGAAGCTGTTGTTGGGTATGTTGAAAGCAAATAGTATGCTCGATGAATTAAGGAGAGAGTTAGATATTTATTTGTACTGTTTGGGTTTCTACAAATTAAAGCTCTTTCAGACGTGGAGCAAAATGTGTCGTTATCTTGACCTTGACCTTGCGAATGTAGGGCACCGGAGTTAATAAGAAGGAAAGGCTATTACTTACTTAGAGGATCTGATGCAAGCACTGGTTTGGGGACATCTGTTGGGACACCGGGGCCATACTCATTGACAGCAGTTACTCTGAAGAAATACTCATTCCCAGGGACAAGATTGGAGACATGGAAGCTTGTTTTCTTAACTTCTGGGGTAACCGTTGACCACGTCTTTCTCTCCGCTTCACGTTTCTCCACAATATAATGTGTCACCTGGCTCCCACCATCGTTCTCAGGAGGGGCCCAGGAGACGTGGCATGTTGTTTTAGTGACATCTGAAACTTTTAACTCAGACACAGGTCCGGGAGTATCTGTAAGGAACCACAAAATCAGACAGATATGCCTCCTCAGCCTCATTGACTAATGCATTTTGGAATGGGAGGAAGAATCTTGTTAGTAACCCACCTAATACTCTGACATTGACGAACACAGCCTTTTCTCCGGCCGGGTTCACAAGTGTCAAGGAATATTTTCCTGAGTCATCACGCGTGGAATTGGGGATGACAAGGAAGGCCATCGTATCAACCAGATCGACTTGGCCTTTTCTGACCACGTTGTCAATTCCCATTTTTCGCCAAGTGACTTTAGGGGCTGGTCGCCCTCTCACTATGGCAAAGAGTCGGATCGGGCATCCTGCCCTCACTATGACCAGTTTTCTCATGCTGGCATCCAAATCAATCTCCGGAGGTTCTGCAGATGATGAGAAAGCCATTAGTTGACTGTACAAAATGTAGGGGAAGTCATAAGAGAAATGAAGTATGAGTGAATGAAGTGATAAAATAGGGCCTCACCTAAGATTTCTTTAGGTTGAATGGCGTCCTTGAGTTCTGCAGGGCGCCCAATGCCAACTTGGTTTTGGGCACACACCCTGAACTCATATTCCTGTTTTTCATCCAGGCTGGTAGCAGTGAACTCCATGCGAACAAGTTGTGCTGCAGCATTGCACCTTTTCCAGCCTTCATCAGGTGATGTGTCTGGTTTTTTGGGTCTCATTTCCACAACATATCCAATTATAGGTGCGCCACCATCATACACTGGTTTTCCCCATGCAAGAGTTATGGAACTTTTGGTTGTATCAACCACTTTGAGATTGGTTGGTGGACCAGGTGGTTCTGAAAATAAATTAGGTAAGAATAAATTTATGCATCGTTAGCTGCTACAAGTGATACTTTAATGAGTAATTTTATATAGTCTATTCTCAAAGATAGGCTTTTCAATATCTCAGTTACTGAGTACTCCTGTGTTCTTTCATAAAATCAGTATCTACCATTGTTTGTACATTTCAGGTGACTTGGTAAAAGATCTACTTATAGAAATACTGGGTAAAAAAAGCTTTGAATACAGATTTAATTTATTTATTTAATAACTCTGTACAGGGGATTAAGAGTTGGATAGTATCAGAAAAAGCAAGAATATCATACCTATGGGGTCTTTTGCCACCACTGGTCTTGACGGCAAAGATGGTTCTCCAATTCCAATTTCATTTTCTGCCTTGACACGGAACTGATATTCATGTCCCGGGAAGAGATTCTGTACCTTCAAACGTCTCTCAGGGATTGCACTCTTGTTAACAGGGACCCATCGTGTTGAATGTTTTTCCTTTTTCTCCAAAAAGTATCCTGTGATGGACTTCCCACCATCATATTCAGGTGGACTCCAAACCACAGTCATTTCTTCTTTGCTTACTTTGGTGACTTCTGGGGGGTCAGGGCGACCAGGTCTATCAAATTTGGTTTTTGCAATGACTGGTTTACTTTCTGTGGGGGGCCCTGTGCCTATTTTATTTTCTGCACGGACTCTGAAGATATACTCATTTCCTTCTATGAGACGTGTTACTGTAGCACTAGGTGTTAAGATGTTAGCAGAATAGGTAGACCAAACCATTCGCTTGCTTTCACATTTTTCTAGGATATAATTTTGGATTTCACAGCCACCATCATCCTCTGGTGGATCCCAGCGAATAGTACACCTATCACTGGATACATCGGAGATTTTCAGGTTTCTTACAGGGCCAGGCTTATCTAAAACGTTGACGGTGGCGTAGGCTACAAAACTGCCCGCTGTGTTAGTTGCTGTAATTACATATTTACCACCATCGCTTCGCTTTGCTTTAGTAAGAGTAAATTTAGAAGAATCAGCACTGGTATCAATCTTGACCCTTGGTGATCTTGTTAAGTCTGTAGCATCTTTGTCCTTGGTCCATGAAACTTCTGGAAATGGTTTGCCTCTGACTCCTGCCTCAAGTCTAATGGTCTCCCCTGCTCTGACAGTCAGCACACCACTTAATTTCAGATCCAGTACTGGTTTCTGGAGGTCTTCCTTCACGACAACTTCCTCTGTCTTCACCCAGTCACTTTCCCCACCTTCGTTCTTTGTTTGTACTCGGAACTCATAAATCTGGTTTTCAACGCATTTGTCAACCATGTAGTGGGTTTCTTTAATGCTTCCTTTGTGTACTCTTTCCCAGTCAGCAGAACCCTTCAGCCTCCTCTCCACATGATACGACAGATTTGGGCTGCCACCATCATAGTCAGGCCGCCGCCACTTTAGGTAGACAAATGTCTTTCCTTTATCTGCAATATGAAGGTTTTCAGGCTCACCTGGTCTATCAATAGGGTTAATAGCCAGAATTGGAGTTTTTGTTTCAATGGTTGGTCCAACACCTACTTTATTCTCTGCACAAACTCGGAAATAGTATTCATTGTTGGCTAAAAGGTTGGCCTTGATTAACCGCTTAGTGACATCTGAAGCAACAATTGACCAGCCTTTCTGGTTTGGTTTGCGAGATTCCACTATGAAATTTGTTATTTCTGAGCCACCATTGTCTAGTGGGTTTTCCCAAGAAATGGTACAGTTCTCTTTGTTTACATTGGTAATCTTTAAATTCTGGCAAGGCCCAGGTCTGTCAAGGACATTAACGATGGCAGAACCTTGGGCGTGTCCACTGCTGTTCTTAGCAGAGATGATATACTTGCCATGATCAGCTCTCACAGCTTCTTTAATTTGTAACTCAACACGAGGTAGATCATGAATTATGTCAACCCGCTTTTCTCGGACCAATACTTTGCCTTCCTTGGACCAAGTTATGTCTGGTTCAGGTCTGCCTTTGACTCGAGCAATAATATGGATAGTTTGGCCCACTCTAACGGTAATAACATCACGACAGGTCACATCAAGCTCTACTTCTGGAGGATGAAGGATGTCTTTTGCAATCACAGATTCTGCTAGTTCTCTTGGTTCTCCCTCTCCCACAATATTAGCTGCCTTTATTCGGAATCTGTACTCGTTTCCTTCAACTAGTCCAGGTACCCTAAAGGCACACTGCCTAATGAGTTCATCTTTATTAATCCTGTTCCACTGGGTTGTCCCAGCTTTCTGACACTCTACGACATAGCCTAGAATGGGGCTGCCACCATCACTGAGAGGCTTTGTCCACACCAAGTCAGCTGTTTCTTTGCTCTTGTCTTTCAGTTTAGGATTAATAGGTGGTCCAGGTGGTTTGATGGGCCGGCAAGCTTTTATTGGGTCAGAACTCGGGGAGGGATTGCTTAGTCCTGCAAGATTTTCAGCAAAAACTCTGAACTCATATGTATTTCCCTCATAGAGTCCTGTCACTCTAAACTTCAGGTCCACTATAGGTGTTTTGTTGACCCTCACCCATTTGCCAGTCATTTCTCGACGTTCCACGTAGTAACCAGTTATTGGACTGCCACCATCCGATTTGGGCAGAGTCCAGGACACTGTGGCAGCATTTTCAGTAATGTCAGTAACCACTGGCTTACCAGGAGGTGATGGAGGATTAAATTTGTGTTTAGCAACCGTAGGTACTGAGTCAAGTGGGGGACCAACACCCATCTTATTCTCTGCGCTCACTCGGAAAACATATTCGCAGCCCTTTTGCAGATGTGGGACTTTCAGCTTTGTCTTACTGCTTCCTGAAGAGACAACACCCCATGTATCTTTTCTTGTATCTTTTTTCTCAACGATATAGTTTATCACAGGGCTTCCCCCATCATCTTTAGGTGGCTGCCATGAGATAGTCATATGTTCAGGGGTAACGTCCAGAATATTAATAGGACCTGTTGGGGGACCAGGAACATCAAGGACAGTGAGATGTACAGCTACTGTTTTGCTGCCAGCTGCATTGGAGACTGTGATTTGGTATTCCCCAGTGTCTCTCCTTAAGCAGTTCTTAATGGTAAGTACTGATGAGAAGTTGTCAGTTTCAACTGTATAATGTTCATCAGTTTTAATCTCACTCCCATCGGTAGTCCACTTGGCAGTGGGAACGGGTACACCTCTTATAATGGCCGGGAATCTGACTGTAGTTCCAGCTTTTACCACAAGGCCTTCTATTAATTTCACATCCAGCTCTACGGATGGAGGCACTGAAAAGCAAACAGCAGGAAATTATGTTTTTTTGTTGTTTGTCTGTTTTACAACTTGAATAATTTTAAGAAGAAACAAAATAAAAATACCAATCCAAAAATTACCTAGTTTTTCTTGACATTCTATTGGAATAGTTGTGTCAGGGAGACCAAGGCCCACAATATTTTCAGCTTTTACACGGAATCTATAGGTCTTTCCTTGCTGTAGGCCAGTAACAGTACACTCTCGGTTTGTCACAGTCTTGAACTTAATCCAGTCTTGGGTTCCTTCTTCCTGATATTCCACCAAATACCCAGTGATAGGAGAACCACCATCACGATCTGGCTTATTCCACACAAGGGAGACTTCAGTCTTGTCAACATCCACATGGTGTAGGTCCTTGGGTGGCCCTGGGGGATCTTTTCAAAAGAAGTTATGATGAATAAGTAACATTCTCAAAGACAGTTAAACAATACTTTTGTATTTAGAGAAAGAAACTTACGTAGAGGGTCCACTGCCTTGATGGGTTTAGGTGTTTCAACAAAAGGACCACGTCCATACTGGTTCTCAGCAGCCACTCGGAAGAGATACTGGTTGCCTTCATTGAGATGTTTAGCCCAGTGACTCTTTTTCTTGGATGTAGTTGAGAGAGGTGACCACTGCGCACTGGCAACATCTCTCCTCTCGACCACATAATTTGTAACGACAGAGCCCCCATCATCCAGTGGTTCCTTCCAAGTAAGGTAGCAAGAATCTTTCCTAATTTCACTGACTTCCAGATCTCGAGGTGGCCCAGGCTTATCTGAAAAGTGTTAAATAATGCAGTTATGTGTGATTCAATCCAGATGGGAACTCAAAATGCATCACAATTTACTTTTAATTTGTTATTATGTCAAAAACATCATAAGTATTAAAATTCTTACCTAATACAAGTACTTTTACTTCAACAGTTTTTGAACCAGCTGGATTCTCCACTGTTAAGGAATAAATTCCACCATCTTCATGGACAGCATTACGAATTTCAAGCTTGCTACCAACTGGAGTAACATCAATTCTTGCTTTTGTTGGAGCTTCTCTGTCTCCTTTTTTCCAGGTTACTTTTGGGAAGGGCACTCCTTTGATGATGGCACTAAGTCTTAGAGTGTCACCAACCTTTATGTGTTGTTCTCTTGCCATGTTGGCATCAAGAATCAACTCAGGGGGTTCTAGAATAAAGAGAACGGTACTTTCAGGTTTGATTTGTTAATGTATTTTACAAACAAGCATATACAATGAGACACCTGTCTTCTCTGCAAATGGAGCTGAGAACATTTTACTCACCAAGTCTGTCTTTTACTAGCACAGGTTCAGGAACATGAGCTGGATCTGATTCACCAGCTTCATTGACTGCTAGTACTCTGAACTTGTAGGTTTGACCATCCCGAAGACCAGTGACTTTATATTTAGTTTCAGGACATGACTCAGGAGTGTGATTGGCTCTTCTCCACTCTTCATCTCCAACTTTCTGGTACTCAACAATGTAACCCAGAATCTTGCTCCCACCATCGTGACGTGGTGGCTGCCAAGTTAGGTCAACTGAATTACATGTTGTATCTATTGCTTCAGGATTAATAGGTGGACTTGGTTTAGCTACATAATAAAAGGAAAAAAAATAAGAATTAGTATACTGAAAACAAAGTGGCATAATATGCAAATTGAGTGAATGCTTTAATACTATACCAATTGGATCTTTAGCAAAGACTGGTTTGGATGGTGGGCTTGGGTCTCCAATACCAATTTCATTTTCTGCAGAAACCCGGAATTCATATTGACACCCTTCTAGAAGATCAGGGACCCTGTATTTAGTGTATGGATGGATCGGCTCTTTGGTAACTCTAGCCCATCGTTTAGACATAGTTTCCCTCTTCTCCAGGATGTAGTTTGTTATGGGCTTTCCTCCGTCATTTGGCTTGTTCCAGGTCACTAATGCAGAGTCTTTGGTAACTTCTGTGACAATTGGCTGGTCAGGTGCATCCGGAACCCCTTTAACAAATATTAGCAAAATGTGTTAGAAATTTAATTTTTCCTATCCACAGTATCAAACATTGAACCACTAGAATGAAATGTAATACATACTGAAACGATCTTTGGCTTTCATTGAGTCAGACACCAGAGGGTCACTTATTCCATACAGATTTTCAGCATATATCCGGAAAATATAATCTTTCCCTTCAAGCAGTTTAGAAACTTTGCATGTTGTTTTAGCACTTGCAGATGTCACAGGCATCCAAAGATCCTTGCCCACCTCTTTCTTCTCGATAATATAATTGGTAATTTCACTGCCTCCATCATCTAAAGGTGGCTTCCAAGAGATAACCATGTACTCTTTGGTCACCTCATCAAAAATAACTGGTCCTACTGGTGGTCCAGGACGGTCTGCAGGAAAAAAAGAAAGTCGCAGCACAAAATGTAATTTTCACTTCTGCTTTGGAAACAACAGAATATCTATTCTTCTTGCCTACTTACCAACTACATTAACTTGGCAGAAGCCTTTCCTAGAGCCTGTACTATTCTCCACAACCACACAGTATTTGCCAGAATCTGAACGTTTGGCCTTGACTTTCTCTAGGGCCAGTGTCGTCGGAGTGGTCTTTATGTGAGTGCGATCATCTTCTAGTACATCAGCTTCGTCTTTGAGCCAAGTAACCTTCGGCTTTGGTTTGCCCGAATAACGGCCAGTGAGGGCAAAAGCTTCACCAACTCGAATCGTGATCTTATCTCTGAAGTCAAGGTCAAGTGTTGGAGGAGCTAAAATTTATAATAATAAAGGCAAGTCAGTTTTAGTGATGTTTTATGATAAATCTATAAATGTACATTTTCAAAGTATAAACTGCATTGGACACATACCCAGTTCATCCTTGCAAGTGATTGGCTTGGTGCAGAATGATGGCTTGCCTTGTCCGACAATGTTGACGGCGCTGACACGGAACTCATAGGTGTCACCTTCTTTTAAGCCTTTAACGGTGTATTTTCTGCTAAGGAGGTTGTCCTGTGTAACTTTGTGGAACTTCTCAGTTCCAATGAGGCGGCTTTCTAGGATGTAGTTAATAATTTCTGATCCACCATCATACTTAGGAGGATTCCAAGTCAAAGTAACTGAATTTTTAGTAATTTCTTTGACTTCCAGGTCTTCAGGACGTTCTGGTACAGCTGAAAGTATAAGTATGGAATTACAGTGAAAAATGTCATGTTAAGAATGTAGTAAATAATACTTCCTGATAATTGCATTTAAACACTAAACTATCTGTTTTGATAAGTAGCAGATGAAATCTCATCATAGAATGTTAGAGCTAAAAAGGACCCAGTATAATTTCCTCTGACAAATGAGAAAATAGAGGTTCATTGAGGCCAAAAAATTTAAGAGAGCTCTCCAGACTTAGTAATAGTAGAGTTAGCAAAACACTTCATATTTATGATGTTAAGTGGGAACTTAAAAAAAAAAACAAACAGTGGAAGGACTTGAAGAATCAGATACATTCCTATAATCTTTTTTCACAACCACATTCAAATACTAACTACCAACAATAGATATTGAGTATTTATCTAATGGATGCTTGTCAAATGAACAAAATGTTTGGCATTAACACTCATATTTTGTCACCACCATTTTTTAAATTAATTGAGTGAAGGGGTGATTAAGAATGTAATTGTTTTAAGTTGCACTTACTTATTGGATCTCTGATGACAAGTTCATTTGTTGTTTCAACAAACGGGCCTATGCCAATACTGTTTTCAGCCGCAATTCGGAAAAAGTAGGCTTTTCCTTGAATGAGACCCTGGACGGTAGCATTTTGCCGGGTAACTGTATACGTCACTGGGGTCCATGCTCTGTGGTCAGCTTCCCGTTTTTGAATGACATAATTGGTGATTGGAGAGCCTCCATCATCTTCTGGAGAAAACCATGTCAGTTTACAGGAGTCATTGGTTAGGTTGTCAGCCAGGAATGGTGTTCCAACAGGACCTGGCACATCTGGAAAGGAGAGGAAAAGATTTCTAGTTGTTTGTTTTCAGTGAACTACAAGGCTCAATATTCATTACCCCCTGTTTTCAAAAATAGGACAAGCCCTGGCCAGTGTGGCTCGGTTGGTTGGGTGGCATCCTGCAAACAGAAAGGGCATGTGTCTAGGGTGTGGGTTCAGTTGGGGTCGTGAAGGAGAAGCAGCTGATCAATGTTTCTTTCCCTCTCTCTCCTTCCCTTCCTCTCTCTCTAAAAGCAATGAAAAAATGTCCTTGGGTAAGATTAAAAGATAATACTAATACATAAATAAAAAGGGGAAAATATTATGAAGGAAATAAGATTTTGTGTTTATTGAGTTGTTTTTTCTCTATTTGGTATTTATTTTCCACCATATTTTTAGATAAAGTAGGTTTGCAGCAGTTGCAGGTTGCCACTATTTTAGTGGAAGCTGAAGAAACAGTAATTTTTTTTCCTTTGTAGTATGTGACTCAGATAGGGCAGGAGGGAGCTGCCCAAGGGGAGACAGGAGGGAGTGAGGAGTGACAACATGGCTACTTTTTTGTATCCAGTTTACTGTTCAAAGGGGAAAGAGTTTTTTCTGTCACCAGTGAGTCAGTGAGGAGCATAAGAGGTCCCAAGTCTCAGAGTGACCTTTGAGAGGGTGGAAATTTGACCTGGAAGTACATCAGTTGTCAAGTTAAAATAATAGCCATTGGGAAGAGGGTGTTTAAAACTAATCTAAATCTTGTGGTAGCTTGAAACTAATCTAAAATCTTGTAGGAGTATTGCCCTGGCTGGTGTGGCTTAGTGGACTGAGCACTGGACTATAAGGCAAAAGGTCGCTGGTTCAATTCCCAGACAGGGCACATGCCTGGATTTCAGGCCACGTCCCCAGTAGGGGTGCTTGAGTGGCAACCACACATTGATGTTTTCCTCCCTCTTTCTCTTTCCCTTTCCCTCTCTTTAAAAATAAATAAATAAAATCTTAAAAAAAAGAAGTAAAATCTTGTAGAATTATTGCTCAGTGAGATAGTTTTCCATATGCTATTTTCACTAATGAAACCATAATGTTTTCATAACATTAATTATGTTCAATAGAGAACTAGTTATCTTCACATAAAAACTGGCTGCTTGGAGTACAGTTGTGCCTAGAGACATGCTGAGAGAGAAATCTGAGTGGGAGGGCTTCATTTTCTGAGCAAATTACTGGAATAAAGCAGCCAGCGAGAAGTATGAAAAAGCTCTGCAGCGTTCCACTCTATATTCAGTGACTAGAAATGCAATATTGATAATAACACATGATGCTTCTCTTCAATTAGAATATGGAAAATCTTCTAAGGGATTTTTTGCAGTACTGTGATAATTAGCAAAGAAAGGCACAATCCATGATGTGCAAATGGTCAACCCTAGCAGACTGAAATATCCATGTACATTTGCAGGAAAGTTGCTTTTGTGAAAGCTATATAATAGCATAGTAAATGCTTATATGGCATGTTATATAAAAAGTCAACATACAAATCTTTATAGTATGAGTACAACCGTATAACAAGGAGGAAATTTTTTTAAAAATGCAAAGAGGGAGTGGTCAATGACATTGTGGGTGATTTTTCTTATTTTCCAAAATATTTGTAACAGTTTTATTTTATCATAGCTTTGTTGTAGATGAAATAAAAACATTATCTTGAAGTTGCGTGGACAGATTGAAAATATTTACCTAATACATCAACGATAATTGTCTTCTTTCTTTCTCCCCCTTCATTTTTGGCGAGAAGAGAATAGACACCTTGGTGGCTCCTCTGGCAATTCTTGATGACCATGGATGAGCTAATGGCTGTGGTCTCAATGTTGGCTTCTGGAGGTAATGCTTTTTCATTCATGTTCCAGGTGACAGTGGGAGGAGGTTTCCCAGACACATAGGCGATGATCCGGATTACCGCTCCAGCGTGGACCACAATTCTGTCCCTGACACTGGCATCTAGCTGAAGATCAGGTAACACTGGAAAACAATGGAACATGATAAATGCGATTTGCAGTTCCAATCCAAAACATAAATTTCTACAAAAAAAAATGGAAGTATGAGTTACCAATCCTGTCCTTCATTTCAATGGCATCTGTGACTTCTCCAGGCTCTCCGATGCCTGCAATGTTGACTGCTCTAACTCTGAATCTGTAGAATGCTCCTTCTTTTAATCCTGCCACAACGAGTTTTGTTCCTCTCACTTCTTTATCTTTAGCCTAGGGAAAAATCACAAGCATTTTTCATTACCACAGTTCTTGGTAGCTACTTGTTTCCATGGCTTTCTAAAGTATAACCAATGACATATCTAACTGTCTTTGGGAAAATTGTTGTCAGTTTAAGTTTTGGGAATCAGGTTTGACAGGCGGGAACTGAACTAATCTAAAACCTTGGACTATCTTGTCAGGAATTACGTCTTAAAATTATTGTCACATGATTGAAAAAAAAGGACTGTACTATTCACTTATTTTACCTTTTCAGGATTTATAACCAAAAGATAAATTAACAATAATGTGGCTTAGCTTTTCATTAGATTTTTGACATTATAGATGTTTGGATTCAGTTACAATCTTGTTATTTTTATGATTTCTTTCTTTCTATTTTTATTCCAGAGAGAAAGAGAAACAATGGTGTGAGAGAAACATCGATTGGTTGTCTCCCATATGTGCCCTAATGGGGAATCAAACCCATGGCCGGATGACATTTGAGCTAGCTGAGCCATACCACCCAGAGGTATTTTTCTGATTTCTTAATCCAAAAAATACAGATAGACGTTAATGGGATTGAGAATAACAACTACATTATTAGTTCATTCATAGTACAATTCCATAATGCAGGTGTTAGTTACCTTTTCCCATTCTTCTTTTCCTTCTTCTTTATATTCAACTATGTATCCAGTTACTTTGGATCCACCATCTTTTAGTGGGGGAGACCACTCCAGATCTGCAGATGACTTGGTCCAGTCTGTGACTTGGGGAAACGGAGGACCAGGAGGGGCTGGAAAGAACCAGTGTATGTTAGTATTCTTGACTTTTCCATGGCACTTTGGAAAAAAATAAATAAAAGAAGTGGTTTCAAGGCTTACCAATCGGATCTCTAGCAGTCACTGGGTCTGATGGCAGGCTTGCTGGGCCCACACCAGCAGCATTGATCGCATATACCCGGAACTGATAATCAGAACCTTCGATAAGACCAGTCACTTTATAAGAAACCCCCAAAGTCATGGCTTTGATAGGATCTCTGTTAACTCTCTTCCATCTCTTTGAAGTGGTGTCTTTCATTTCCAGCCAGTATCCGGTCACAGGCGAGCCTCCGTCATATTCTGGCTCTTCCCAGTTGACAGTCATGGAGTTACGGGTCACACTGCTGACTGTTGGTTTATCAGGTGCTCCGGGGACAGCTGTGGGGAAAAAATCACATTGATTTATAAGAAATTATGAAAAACACAAATAAGAATGACTTTGTATGTGAAACATGTCCTACTTACAGAAAAGGTTTCTTGCTGTTTCAGGTTCACTGTCAAGAGGCTCCCCAATGCCATATTTATTCTGGGCCATGATTCGGAATATGTATTCATGGCCTTCTAGCAGTTTGGGAATGGTGTATGTGCACTCTTTAGGTTCACTGGAGACACGCACCCATGTCTTCCTATTAGCTTCTCTTTTCTCAATTACATAGTTTGTAATCTTAGACCCACCATCATCTTTAGGTGGAAGCCAAGATATTGTCATTTGGTCTGCTGAAACAGATTCGAACTTTATTGGTCCCACTGGAGGGCCAGGACGACCTAAAATGGTTTTAAAAAGCAAACTTTATTAGTGGAATGATTTTAAAGCCAAACATTATATTATGAACAGAAAAACATATAGTTTTCATAAAACCATGCAGTCTTTACCAAGGACATTCAGTCTCATCTCCTTTGATGCTGTTCCCAGATTATTCACAGCTGTGATCGTATATAAGGCAGTGTCACTCCTGCGAGACTGTGGAATGACTAAGGTGCAAGCATCATCTACCACCAGTTTGTTGATATGGGTGTCATAGATAACAGGTTCTTTATTATCAGGCTTCTTTGGAGGAGCTTTAAACCAGGTGAGTGTTGGGAATGGCACCCCTTTAATTTTGGCCACAATGCTAACATCAGTTCCTTCTTCAACCTCCATGAATTCTTTTAGCTCAATTGATGGTGGGCCTAGATTATTAAAAACAAAAAATTATCATTAGGAACATAAAGCACTAAAGGATAGAAAATAGAATTCACATGACTGTAAAGCTACTGGGGTCTATGATAGGCGGGGCCTATATGATAGGCAGGGTCTGTAGCCCAGCCCAATATAAAGAACAGATCTGTCTTCAACTAATTTATACCAACATGGGAACAGGTACAGGTTGGCGACCATCCTTTCTCTTTGTGTGGCTATGTACAGTTGTTGTCTCTCACTGACCTGACATCATTGTGCATGTAGATATTGAAAAAAGGGCAGAGAGAAGTGAAAATTGTAGTAGCTTAGGCATAGGAGTTCTTTTATGATACTCCCTTTAGTATTTACGCAGTTATGAGGGACCTACCATGTTGATTCTGAGATGAATTCCCCTTTGAAGAAATATAACTTTTAGTAGAGTCAAAGCAAATTTCCATTTTCCATAAATTTAGTCTAAGAGTGTGCAAAGAGGTTGTGACTAGAGCCCTGCTAAGTTTAGAAGAGAGAACTAAACAAATACACAGCAGTAGTGATGGAAACAATAATTAGAGGAAGAATTATTCCTATTTTTGTGTGCATATTTCATTTGTTGAAAGTGATGAATCTTTTTCTCAGGTAGAGAAAAATAAACTTGATTGTGAAGATACATGGTTCTTGGCAGTTGCTGAGCAAATGAATGGTTACTTTTTGCCCCTTTTGAGGAGTGTGCAGAGGAAGCGCTTTGATTTCTGATAAGTAAAACAGCATGTAGGAGAAAAATTTTCTTAAGGAAATTCCAGTCACCATCTTACTTAAGTAAGGAAAAGATAATATGTAAGGAAATATGATAATTCTGTGAAAGTTGAGGGAATGTGTGATTGAGTAATATGTCCATGTTCACACTCAACCTATTGCAGCTTCTGGATGTATAGATATACCGTATTTTTCAGACTGTAAGACACACTCCCCCACTGTCCCAATTTGGGAAGAAAATGCAGCAGTGACCCTGATCCTGCCTTCTGTGACCCCGCTCCACTGCTGCCTCGCCCCCACACAGTAAGCCAGGTAAGCTACATTTGGATTATAAGATGCACCCCCATTTCCTTCCAAATTTGGGGCATAAAGTGCATCTTATAGTCCGAAAAACACGGTATCTCTTTTTACTTTCAACTATTACTAAATATCTAGAGAGACGTTCACAAAGAGGATGTTCTGTACCGATATGCTGGTACTCACATGTCTGGTCTTTGACAATCACAGGGCCAACAGTGGCTGAAGGTTTGCTGACTCCTGCAGCGTTGACAGCTTTGACTCTGAATTCATATTCACCACCCTCGATGAGGTCTTCCACGGTAAACTCCAGTTCTTCCACATCACGCCTATTGCACTGTCTCCATGCTTCTTTCTTCTTTCCAGTGGGGTCCCATGCAAGGCACTCAACAAGATAGTGGGTGACAGGGGAGCCTCCATCATTCTTTGGGGGTTTCCATGACAGGTGTACTGTGTTCTTTGTTATGAGGCCAATCTTGAGTTTAATAGGAGGATCAGGAGGATCTTTAAAAATAGTTAAAGGAAGTATTAAGGATTCTTCATAACTATTTTTCAAGTTAGAAATGCTCTTTTAATTGTAGGTTTAAAAACTTACATATTGGATCTCTGGCAGTAGTCCTCTGAATGGTTTCCACAGGTGCGCCAACACCAAAACGGTTTTCTGCACGTACGCGGAAGAAATATTGCTGTTCAGAGATGAGATCAGGAACCACGAATGAGGTGCTTCCACAGTTTGGATTGACTTTAGTCCAGGCTTTCCCATCAATAGTCTTCTTCTCAATTACATAGCCTTTGATCCTATCTCCTCCGTCATCATCTGGCATCTTCCAGGTAAGTCTGCAGCTGCCTCTCGTGACGTCACTGACTTTCAGATCTTTGGGTGGCCCTGGTACATCTGTTGAATGCATATCACAATGTAAGTCTTGTCGCTCTTTAAAAATAATTTGTTCCTATTCCATAGTCATTTTTAAACTTTTCTTACCCATGACTTTAACTCTGCAACTTGCAGTCTTTTGTCCTGCTTTATTCTTGGCTGTGATGCTGTATTTGCCTGTGTGAGATCGTTTACACTCTGGAATAATAATTACTGATGAGTTTTCAGCAGTCTCCAGCTGTACCAAACAAACAAACAAACAAACACACTAGTTATATATTGAATGAAATAATAGCAGTATTGAAGTCAACTAGGTCATGAATCATTTTAAATTTTTTACCTGTGCATCTTCTGGTATATCATGAACGCCATCCTGTTAGAAAAGAAGATGGTCAGTTGCAGTATAAATATTCCTTTGAGTGATTTAGTGGGAGACACAGAGAATTGTAATTGTCTTACCTTCATCGCCTTCTTTGCCTTTCCATCAAATTCCCAAGATGATTTGGGTGTTGGGCGCCCCTTGATGACGGCAGGAATCCTAATCTGCGAGCCAGCTTGACAAATCAGACAGTCCAGTGCACCAATGTCAATGTGAACTTCTGGTGCCTCTGTAACACCATGAAAAATACAACAGGATTTAGCTCACCTTATTCAAAACAGTAATTGACATATCTTCAGTAAATTCATCAATCTCATAGTAAGATCCAAAGATGAGTCCATCAGTGGAATAAGGGCCAGTACCTAGGATATCAGTAGCAGGGATCTCTCCAGTTGTGTCACTGGGTTCAGATTCACCAGCTTCATTGACAGCTTTCACTCTGAATCTGTACTTTTTCAGTTCTTGCAAATTCGGCACCACACATTCACAGGCAGTTAGAAGTTTATCTGGTTCATTTACTCTTTTCCAGTCAGTAGTGCCTTCTTCTTGCATTTCTACGATGTATCCTTTAATTGGACTGCCACCGTCTTTGGCTGGAGGTTTCCATGCTAAGGAGATGCTTGACTTTGTTTTGTCTTTCACCTCTGGGCAAGATGGTGGCCCAGGTGGATCTAGTGAAAATAAATAAATAAATGAAGTTTTACAGTTGATATGGAATGCTAGATTTGTATACCATAGTAATATTTTACTATACATGATCATTATTTTATTTTTAATCTATTAGAATATTAAAATAGGAATGCCAAAAAAAATAAATCACCTTCTAGAAAAGAGAAAAACAAGAAATAGTCTATTTTCTTTTAGGATTACTGCAGAAACAAAGAAAGTAAATGACTAACTGGGATTAGAAAGACTACTTGCTGTCTCTAGATAGATCTGTATTCTATTTACACATGACTGGTGAACAGCTATTTTACTTTTGAGATCCCTTCAACAAGACTCTGCAATATTCTCTACTGAAAAACTTCATTTATTTCACCATAAAATTAAAATTAAAAATGATCTCACCATTAGCTGGTAAACTTTCGAGCACTATTCTTAATGCCCTATACAGTCATTGTCTATGACGATCAAATCACCTCATAATCCTTTACATTTCCGACAGTGACTTACAATTACAGAGATTCTTTTACTCCACCTTTTTAACCATAGCTCTTCCCTCTCCAGGGCCTAACACAATTCCTTGCACACAGTGCATGTTCAGTACTAGCTTGCTGAGTGAACGAATGGCTACTACTTCATTTTATACATAGGATCCATAGAGAACTTAGAGTACGTAAAGTCTTCTTTATAACAAATAACTATTTTTTTTTTGCTGCAGAGAAACTAATCAGATATATTATGCAGTAAATACAATTAAACATTAAGGCCATGGTGTTTTAATTTTTGAACTTACCTGCTCATAGATATTTCAGAAATATTTTTTCTTTTATTTGACCTCACTGTGCTTGAGAATTTTATACTTTTGCTCAATAAGTATTACAGAAAAGTTAACAACATTTTGTTTTTCTTAAAAACCCCCTACTGGAGGCTCTGACTGTTTAGTGAGGGGGATAAATTTCCACAGTATCTAATGAGATAGGGCTTTGCTAAGGTATGGGAGTAAAGAGGAGCTCACAGTTCCAAGTAATTATTATTGGGATTTCTCATAAAAATACTAGGTTTAACCTAAGATGTTTAAAACTATATGATTTTGTTTGTGTGTGTATATATGTATTTGTGTGTAAGTGTACATATACAGTTATGTGTAGTGTTTGTATATACACACATATGCACACATATGTGACTTCTGATAATCTAAGTATGAAACTTTTAACTTTAATAAATGAAATCATTTGGCATAGAAAAATGCAAGAAATCTAAAAGCAGAATTATCCATTTAGTGGCTTTGCCCTTTACAAATTCCAGAAATGGAAGCATACTTACATATGGGATCTCCTGCCACAGCTGGATCTGATGGTTCACTGGGAGGGCCAATTCCCACAGCGTTGATTGCCATTGCTCTGAACTGGTATTTAACGCCTTCGATCAAACGGGGAACATTAAATTCCAGGCCTTTAAATCCCACTTTGGTTATGGGTGCTCGGCTAACACGGGACCAGTAGACACCACCCTCTTCTCTCTTCTCCAGCCAGTAGCCAGTAATTGGAGAGCCGCCATTGTCCAGAGGAGGAGTCCAGCTCACCAGCATCGACCCTTTGGTGCGCTCCAAAACTTTTGGTTTTCCCGGAGGTCCAGGGAGGCGATAAGGATCTTGAATGACCACCTTATCTGTTTTGCACTCATCACTGGTTCCATATTTGTTCACTGCCCTAACTCGGAACTCATACTGACCATTGGGGATAAGTTTCCAGATCTAGAAATCAGGTGAAGAGTAACTTCTTAGAAAGAATATACTTAGAAAGAATATACTGTATGTTGATTTTCATTTATTTTAAAAATAGTTATTTTGGTAGGGAAGATTATAAAATGAAATAAATATATAAACTTAAAAAATGTATACTTTAAAAATATGTAGACTCTAACATGGAGAAAGGTCATTATTATTGGAATTCCTCATAAAAATGCTAGCTTTAATCCAAGAGTTTTAAAACTATATGATTTTATGTTTGTGCATTTAAGTATATATGTGGTTGTATATGATCATATACAGTCATATGCAGTGTGTGTATTTACACACATATGCATATATACTTCTGATAATCTAAGTATGAAACTTTTAACTTTAATAAATGAAATCATTTGACATACAGAAATATAAGAGATTTAAAAGCAGAATTATCCATTCAGTGATACTTCATTTTAAAATGAGAATATGTTAATTTGTTGTAGCTTATAGTGGATATCTCAAGTAAAAGAGACTCTGTATCTCAAATAATTATACTTACTGACTGGCCTATGTGCATGGTGCTAAAAACTACAGTGAAACGTTTTGTGTGTGGTTTTGAGTTTAATCATTAAATTCCAAGGTTATGGTAGAATGGTGTTCATTCAAGGTTTGCCCTTTTAATGTGTATAAGAAAATGTTTAAAAGAATTTACCCCGTATCTCTTCTCCACAGCAGTGTTGGTGACTTCCTCCCATTCAGATTTCTTCCTACTTGCGTCACGCTTGTCGATGACATAATGGGTGATTTCACTGCCACCATTGTCTAGAGGGGCCTCCCATGTCAAGTAGCAAGAGTCAGCTTTAATATCAGTAACAGCAAGATTTCTTGGTGGGGATGGACGATCTGGAAAGGAACAGAGGAGACTGAGAAGGCAGTTCTTAAACAGACACTGGGTTTTGTTTTGATATAGGAAAGCATGTTACTTACCATAAACTTCAACATGAACATTTCGGAAGACTGTGCCAAGGCGATTGGAAGCTGTAATTGTGTAAGTTCCTTTGTCCTCCCGAACAGCTTTGGGAATGCTGAGCTCAGTCTTTGCCTCACTTCGAGATACTTCTTCCTTGGTTATTGTCAGTGCATCAGTGGGTTTTTCAATCACAGTATCATTCTTGGACCACTCAATCTTAGGCATTGGAAGGCCTGTCACATCTGCGGGTATGTTAACAGGTTCTCCTGCCTTAACCTTGATAGTGTCTCCTCGAACAGACAGGTGCAGTTTAATAGTTGGGGGTACTGAGAGAAGATGGGAAAGAGAAAAAAATAAGAAAGTCATAAGGATGTTTGCTCAACCTGTGAGATAAAAGCAACACTGTAAATTGCACTAAAATTATTATGATGTTCAGATTCCACACCTTCGTCATCTTGTATGACCACATTAAGAGGCAGGGATGGTTCACTTTCACCACATGCGTTGACAGCTTTGACACGGAACTCATACATTTGATGTTCATCAAGATTTTCAACCACAAAAGATGTGGTTGGGCAGAGCCGCGTGTTAACTCTTTCAAAGTCAGGTTTGTCGTGACGCCGTTTCTCAATGATGTAGCCCTGGATGGGGCTGCCACCGTCGCTGCGGGGCTCCTTCCAGTCAAGTGTGATAGTGGACTTTGTTCTTTCTGTATATGTGAGCCGCTCAGGAGACGTTGGAGGACCTTTAACCAGAAGCAAGTTAGAATGAAAAACATGAAGTAAATATTCATATAAGAAATATTTTACTTCAAATTAATTATGTGAAAATGGGCTCCTGTTTGGCCTAATCTTGATAACATCTATCTTTAAAATCTTTCTCAAAACATCTGTTACCAGAATTGGAGATATTCATATATAGGCAGATTTTTAAAAATGATTTTATTTATTTTATTTTTAGACAGAGGAGATGGGAGAGAGAGAGAGGGACAGAAACATCAATGTGTGGTTGCCTCTTGCACGACCCCTACCGGGTATCTGACTTGCAATCCAGGCATGTGCCCTGACTGGGAATCAAACTAGCGACCCTGTGGTTCCCAGGCCGGCATTCAATACTGAGCCACACCAGCCAGGGTTATATAGGCAGAATTTTTCTTAGTAAACTTTAGCATCAAGATTATTAATTAAAAATAAATGGAGAGGCATGTCTACTTTTTAAAATACTTAGTATTTTAGATATTTTACCTATGCCATTGGGGAAACTTCCAATTTTAATGAACTAGGAGAACAAACCTGTGTAGTTTTGCCTTGGATGACCAACTGAGAGCAAAGTACTCTTTCACTAACAGACAGTGCATATGTCTACTCAACATCCTGTGGGTCATGTTGCCTCATGTGGGTTTAAAATGTGGTGGAAAGAGAATTTATGTAATGGTGCTATAGCTTGGTGTCCTGAAGCATGAAACCAAAAGAATAAGATTTGAATGGTGAAACTAGACCCAATCCATTCTTATTGGCTATTATTGCATCTAGAAGCAGTTTTGTAGTAGAAGCCAGATCTGTTCAATTCCAGTTGTAGTGAAAATTCTGAGATGAACTGTTACAGTCAGTGTTGCAGGATATAATTTTGTTTCTTTTGTGGGTAGTGGTGGTGGTAGAGAAAGAACTCCCTAGGTCTCTTAGAGAACAGGTTATCCCCAAAGATTTTGTTTCCCTGGATGGTATGTCTGTGTGTATTACCAGTGTGTACAATGTTAGGGTTACATATTTGTTCATATTGGTCAAGGAGGTTTCCTTTGATTGGTTTTATTCTCTGATGACTCTTTCTGGTTTGGGGCCTCCATATCCTTCTGAGTGGGGACTACATGAGGTCAAAAGGAAGACTGAGACATTTATCTTAAGGCAGTATCTGTTCTGTAGCCTTTCAAAAGCAATGAACTCTCTTTAACTACTGGGCTATTGGATTAATTACTCCAGTACATTCTATTGTAAAGATATAATATATTCTAAACTACTTTTAGGTTATTGCTAGCTCCAGTAGATTCAGGTTTTTTAGTACAAGAACCACTGGTTTTATGTAAAAATTACAATGAGTCAAAAATTATATTGAAGTCATAGCAAATACGGTATTCTTTAAGTTGCTAGTAGTTATTTCATTTACCTTTCTTATTATTCTCTAGCTTATATCGTGAGACTGTTGGGAGTTTGAAGCCATAAGTCTCAATGAATAAATGTAACAACCAGAAACAAACAGTATTTACTTTATAAATATAATGAAAACATTCTCTTTTACCTAGTGGATCAACTGCAAGAATTGGTCCTATTTCCACAGGAGGGCCACAGCCAAACTTGTTCTTGGCAATCACTCGGAACTTATACTCTTGTCCTTCAAGGAGACCTGTGATGTCACATTTAGACCTGTCTGTCTCTATTGGTTGTCTCCAGGTGTGCATCTTGGCATCTTTTCTCTCAATAATAAAGCCTGTGATATCACTGCCCCCATCATCTTCTGGGTCAGACCAGTTCAGCAGACACATCTTTCTGTTTGTTACAACGGGCTTTAGGTCAAGAACTGGACCGGGGACATCTGAAAAATAAAACAACCACCAAAATATCAATGTAATAAGATAATATCACTGAGGAAAAAAAACCCTATAAAAATCCATGTGACATTCCTTACCAAAAACCTCTACCCTGATTGCTGCAGATTTGGAACCGCAGCTGTTGGTGGCTGTGATCACGTATCTGCCATGGTCTTTTCTCAGTGCTTCCTTGATGATTAGTTCGGATTTGGTTCCAACATTCTCTATCACAACACGGTCTTTATCCAGCTCGCCCTCCTCTATGGTCCACACTCTTGTAGGCACTGGACGGCCTGTTACCACAGCTGGAATTCTGAGAGTCTTTCCAGCCATTAATTGTATTCCAGCCGTAGCAGAAACTTCCAGTTCCACAGTGGGAGGCTCTGTTGAAAGAGCACAATCATATATCAGCCCAAGAAAGATGAAAAAAAATTATTTTCCCTTATTGGGAAAATAGCTGTAATCTTTATCATATAACTTTGAAGTACCTTGTGGTTCAGCCACAGTGACAGGTCCAGTTTCTCCAGGCGGCCCTTCACCTGCAGCATTGACGGCACTCACTCGAAGTTTGTAATCGGCACCCTCTCGGATCTCTTTGACAGTGTACTGGCGGACCTTGATCATCTTCTCTGTGCAGCGGGACCACTCATTGGTGCCAACCAGCTGCTTATCAACAAAGTAGCCAATGATTTCCCCACCGCCATTGAAGGCGGGGGGTTCCCATTCCAGCTCAATGGTGGTGGAGCTTGTGTCAGCAACCCTGGGCACAGGTGGGCCAGGAGGGGCTAGAATGAATGCAGATATACAAATCAAAACTCATTGGTGGTTTTAAAATACACAGTAGCTTACCTATCCTGTTTTTTTTTTCATGGTACATTGCATGTAATATGGGTAAAGACTGTTTTATGAAACTTTTAAGCTTTATAGACAGATGTTTAAAACTTGACACTGTAACCTCAGCATATGTGTCCACAGTCATTGCTAGTATCTCATTTGACTTTTCCAGCTTTACATAATATCATTGACATGTAACATATATAGACTTAAGGGATACAACCTGATGATTTGATACCTGTATATATTGTGAAATCATTACCATAAAAGGTTAGTCATTTTGCCTCATGAGGATTTAAAATGTGGTGGAAAGAGAATCCCCTCACATAATTACCATTTTTGGAGTGATATGATTTAAGATTTGCCATCTTAACCACTTTCAAGTATATAACAGAGTATTATGAATTACCATCGCCATGCTGTACCCCACTTTCTTTGGAAGAAATCACTTACAGATTGGATCGCGTGCTGTTTTGGGATCTGAAGGGGGGCTGAACTTTCCAGGCCCAGCTGCATTTTCAGCACATACTCGGAAGACATAGGTGAGTCCTTCTAAAAGGCCTTCTACATTGGTCTTCAAAGAATTCAGAAGGCTTTTGTTGACACGAGACCAGTGTGTACTATTAACCTCACGTTTTTCAAGCCAGTAACCCAAGATGGGGCTTCCATTATCCTTCGGTTCATTCCACTTCACTAGCATACTGTTGCTGGTAACATCTTCCACAATGGGCTTATCAGGTGCATCAGGTGGCTCTGATTTTTTTAAAAAAATAGCATATTTGAATTAATTTCCTAGCATGCTATCAAAATGCAAATTTTCAAGCTGTGATAATGTATATACTAATGCATATGGTAAAAAGGCAAAATTTAGATGCTCAAGGAACCTTACCAAATGGATCTTTAGCTGTAAGAGGCTTTGAAACACAAGGGGGTCCAGGCCCAAACCTATTCTCTGCTCTTACACGGAAGAGGTACTCTTTCCCTTCAATCAGTTTTGTCACTGAATATTTGCAGTGTCTGAGTGTTGAAGTGATAGTAATCCATTCTGAGTCAGGTTTTGCCTTATCTTTCTTTTCCAAAGTGTAGTTTATAATTTCACTGCCACCATCATCTAGTGGCGGTTCCCATTTGCAGAGGACTGAAGTCTTTCTGATATCTTCAAACACAAAGTTGATTGGTGGTCCTGGTGTATCTAATATTCCAAAAGAGAGTAGTGATTAACAATTTGTGTAGAAACATTTACAGCAGAGAATACAAACATCACTATGTTCCTTTGACATGATCTTTGGCTTTTCCTACACCTTTCTATCTCTGTGTCACATTAGTTGATGAATACCAAAATTTAATTTCTTTCACCTAGCTAGGAGGAAAAGACAAAACAAAGAACACTTTGCTGAAGCTATTTCCCATTTCTCTTAACTGCCTCCCAAAACTTTTTGTGTTTGTTTTACTAAAACTCTGACATAGACTGTCTTCCATTGGGAAGGGTAGTTTTAACCACTTACCTAGCACAATGACAGTACAAGGAGCTTTTGCAACACCATGATCATTTTCAGCTTTGATCATATACAGGCCATGGTCAGGTCGAAGAGAATCCCGGACACGTAACTGAGATTCCCCTTTTACACTATTGTTGATACTCAAACGCTCTGTGAGAGACAGGACAAAAGGTTCTTCTTCTTGAACTTCACCCCTCTTCTTCCTAACCGTGGGTGCTACTCGCTTCTTAATTTCCTCTGGTGTAATAACATTTTCATCCTTTAGCCATGTGATAGTTGGGTAAGGTGACCCAGAAATTGTTGCATCAAGTACTATTTCATCTCCTCGTTTCACTTCTAGGCTTGTTCTCATAATGACTTTTGGGGCATCTGTAATGATTAAAAAACAACAATTACTTTCTGTTCTGATGCAAATATCTGGCAAAATATGATTCTCCTTTATTTTATAATAAGAAAATACCACCCCCATTAAACAAAACTTACCAATAGGATCTACAGCTTTGGTTGGAGGGGTGGCCCGAGAAGGTTCCCCAATGCCAGCAGCATTTTCTGCTCGCACTCGGAATTGGTATTCCTTTCCCTCTTCAAGTCCTTTTGCTGTATAGGTCAGGACTGGTACCAGGTGTTCATTGCATCGCCTCCACCTTTCTTCACCCTTAGCAATCTTTTCTATGATGTAGCCCATTATCTTGCTCCCTCCATCATACAAAGGTGGCTTCCATGTAATAGTCATTGCCTCAGCTGTTGGGTTATGAACCTCAACATCTATAGGTGGATCAGGGGGTTCTGAAGCACAAGAGAAAAATTGTTAACATAGGGAAATCCATCTTCTTAAAAAATTGCACATTAATTCCTAGCTATATCACATTCAGGCCCAAACTTACGCTTTGGATCTTGAGCAATGACTGGATTTTTCAGTTCAATGTATTCGCCTCCACCAATCTTGTTGACAGCTTTAACTCGGAAGAAGTATTCACCATTTGGTATGAGATCTTTTACAGTCCAAGACAGTTTATTCTCACCAGACATGACTGGTATATATGTCCTCCTCCCAGCCTCTCTGCGTTCCAGGACGTAATGAAGAATTGGGCTTCCACCATCGTATTCTGGAGGTTCCCAGGTTAATTTACAAGAACTCTTGGTCACATCACTTGCTTTAATATCTTTGCATGGCCCAGGTAGGCCTATTAGAAATAAAATTTATAATTACTATTGTAATCTGAAAAGTCAGCATATTACTAGTATACTCTTTCTCTAAGTGGGACTATTCAAACTTCAGGTGGGACAATCTATGATGCGCAGGAGTGCCCCTTACACTACAGGCCATTTAATAACCTTGGCCCACAACTACTAAATGTCAGTAGCTCTCCCTGAATCTTTGTTCCAAGAAAAAGAGCCCCCAAATTTCCAAAGACCAATCATGTGTGCAGGGGGAGCGGGGTCAGAATGTTACTCCCCCTGGTTGAAAACTATAGAAAAAAAATGCAAATAAAATTAATAAAGGAATAGTGGTTATTTTATACTTCTTTGAGTATATCTTTTATTTAAATTAGTACCTCACATGCAGAAGTAATTTAGTCTAATCAGAGTTTAACTACTGATTTCATCTCTTTAGAATTGCTTTGCTTCTCTTATTGTTAGAAATAATCTAAAAGGACATTTAGTTTACAAATGGCCAACTCATGAAACAATTTATACTAACACCATAAAATGAACTACGTTTCCTAACGCGCAGAATGTCTGGTGTTTCATCAAAGAATGCTTACCTATGACTTTGACATTGATTGAGGCAGTTGCTGAGCCGAGCTTGTTCTCCAGTGTAATGGTGTAAACTCCAGCATCTGCATGGACACTCTTGGGAACTTCAAGGTGTGCAGAGATGTGATCACTCTTCATTGTTAATCGATCACTTGCTTTAACTTCTTTGCCATCTTTATGCCAACTAACAGTTGGAACTGGGACGGCTCTGAAGGGAACAGGAATGCTTAATTTTTCACCTTCAATAACAACAATGTCGTGAGTCTCCAGATCAATTGTTGGCTGGCCTGCAAGATATAATCCAAAAGAGGGCAAAAAGTATGTCAAAGTGCAATGCATGAGGAAAGTCTGTTTTATTAATTACAGAAGAAACCATGTTCTTACAGTCTGGGTCTTTGGCAACCACATTTTCGGAGATTTCAGAGGGTTCGCTGACACCGACAGCATTGACAGCCCGCACTCGGAGAACGTACTCCTTGTCAGGAACAACACCTTCTTCGACCTTGAATTTCAGGTCTTTGATGGGGCGAGAATTAACTCGCATCCATTTCTCAGTGCCTACTGGACACATTTCAACATGGTATCCTATAATAGGACTTCCACCATTTTTCTCTGGAGGCTTCCATGCAATGGCAATGTGCTTTCTTCCAGCATCGGTCACGTGCAGGTCAAGGGGAGGTGAAGGAGGACCTGAAAAAAAAAAGTTCAACATTCACATCCACAACATCATCACCAGGTTCTAGACAACATTCTTTGCAGAGTTAGTACTCCTTACTTGTTGGATCTTCAATAGCCAGGATTTCTGTGGGTTCACTTGGGTGACCAACTCCAGCTTCATTTTCTGCCCGGACCTGAAACTGGACTTCTGTGCCTTCAATGACATCAGTTACTCTGAAGTTACAGTCGGGTCCCGAGGTCTTTCCAGCTTTCACCCAACGGGTACCCAACTTCTCTTTCTTCTCAATGATATATCTATTGAAATGACAAAGCATTTTGTCAGCATTAATAGAAAACACAAAGTGAAGAATTTTCAGCCATTTGTAAATTATTCTTTATGCATTAATTAAAATTCTACCTTTGTATTGGTCTTCCACCATCATTTTTAGGTGGTTCCCACTTCAGGTCCACATGTCGTTTTGTCACATCGACGACTGTCAGAGCATAGGGTGGTCCAGGGGTGGCTGAAAACAACATATTCAGTGGTTAGAGAAACCGGAGGGAACAGTGGTGACCCACTACAAATGGTGTCATAAAGATTGAGTTAGAGAGCGTACTAAAGGTGTCTTTGGCCAGGACGGAGTCTTCAATTTCACAGTAGTCACTTTGTCCTATGGCATTTTCTGCAGCAACTCGGAATACATATAAAGCACCCTCTGTCAGTGGGGTTACTGTGCACTTGGTGTCTTTGACAGTTGTGTCTACTGTTTGCCAGCCTTTCCTCCTCACGTCTCTCTTTTCCACGATGTAGTTGGTGATGGGGGATCCTCCATCTTTCTCAGGAACTGTCCACTTTAGGTCTGCTGTATTTTTTGTGATATTAATAACTTCAAGCCAGCGAGGTGGTGATGGAGGATCTGAAGAAGAATAAGAAAAAAAATTATTTTTTTATTGTCCAATATTGTTTTCACTAAATTCTCTAGTCATCATGAGGACATCATATAGCAAGGGTGAAATAATCTAGTAATGAGTTTCTTATATTTTCTCATATTACAGTTCTCAGATATGCTTTAGAAGAATTTGCATACGAAAACATTAAGAATGACTCACATAGTTTCTCCCGACAAAGCACAGGGTCGCTGGGTTCGCTGGGTTCACTTTCCCCAGCCTTGTTCACAGCTCTAACTCGGAAGGAGTATTCCTGCCCTTCCATGAGCCCCGGGAGCAAGTGCTGCGTGGTGGGAACTCCTTCAGCCACTCGGACCCAGTCATCTGTTCCAGTCTTTAGCATTTCAATGACATAAGACTCAATCTTTGCCCCTCCATCGTGTTCTGGCTTTGTCCAATTCAATACTAATGATGTTTTGCCTATATCTTTCACAGTTGGTTTTCCAGGAGGCCATGGAGGATCTGCAAGCCAACGAAATGGAATTATTTGGGTTTGTCAAAAAGGAGATAACATAAGCTTCAAAAGAATCACATAAACTATATAAGTAATACCTATAGGATCCTTTATTAAGATTGGCTCAGTCGATCTACTTGGTTTTCCAGGTCCAGCAAGATTTTCAGCCAACACACGGAATCTGTATTTCTTCTTATTGGTGAGACCTTTCACTCTGAATTAAGAACAAAGTGCCAGTTGAATACCATAATGAGAAGCAGAAACCTGTTTATTTTACATAAGAGAGGCTAATTTATTTAATTTGTGACTAAGTTATTTGGAAATTTAACTGAAAATATTCCAATATAAATTTAAAATTGTTTTTTAACTGTTGCACACTTTAGATTTGGCTAAATACACCAACCTAATTATAATACTGTAATAATGATCATTAGTATAAAATGTTGGCAGACCAAATACTTTGAGACTTCTAGAAAGTTAATATTTTTTAGTAAATTAAGAAATGCGTTTCTAGTTAGAACTCATATCATTTTTGAAATTATGTATTACTAGGAAATATAAGTAAAATAATTAAAGTTTTAGAGTAATATCAAAAGGAATATTAAAGAAAGAAAATTTGCATACACTGTCACAGTTTCAAACATCCTGGTGGAGGTTTGGGGCCTACCTGTACGTTGTGTCTTTTACTGGCATCTTATTGCATCTGACCCATTTATCAGTATCAGGATCCAATTTTTCAACCCAGTAGCCAGTGATTGGGCTGCCACCATCATCGTCTGGCTCACTCCACGTGAGAGTTACAGCATCTTTAGTGATATCAGAAGGTTCTAGGCGAGTTGGAGGTCCCGGTGGATCTATAGACAGGATCATGATTTGTGTTATATGTTCTATATATAAATATGACACCTAAATCCAAGTTAGACACAAGCATCCTTTTCTTTTTCTTTTTCTTTCCAACTGAATAAAGAGAAACTTACCAAATTGAAATTTGGCTATGATTGGAGAGGCCTGAACTGGCTCACCAACACCGTACATGTTTTCTGCAGCAACTCTGAAGAGGTATTCTTTATTGGGTGTTAATTTGGTTGCTTTAAAGTTTGTATCCTTGACAGTTGAGGAGAGCTTGTGCCACACTTCACTGTCTGTCGCTTTTCTCTCCACAACATAGTTTGTGACCTTAGACCCACCATCGTCTCGAGGGGGGTTCCATGTTAGAAGACATGACTCGTTGGTCACTTCTGTGATGTCAAAAGCAGCTGGTGGTCCGGGTTTATCTGCGGATGACATGACACATGGCAAACAAGACATTATTTATTTATTTATTTATTTATTTATTTATTTATTTATTTATTTACAATATTAGACCTGGTTTACTTGATAGATTTTTATACAGCATTCCATTTAAAACAGCAAGGTACACATTTTTCTCTAATTTACATGCAAAAATTCCCAAGATAGCTCTTGTACTAGGAGAAAAAAACAATCCTAATTAAAATTTAACTATTTAAATTTATATTAACCATATTTTTTGACTTTTTAAAAACATTGTTTTATTGTTTGTTCAATTATAGTTATCTGTATTTTCTCCCTACCCCTAAGGCATTTAAAACATGTCTTGTTTTAAAAGGTAGCTGCAACAAGTTGGCCTATTTTTAGAATGAGAGCCTCCCTCACCTAGGACGTTCACTTCTACCACCGCCGTGGCCCGACCACACACGTTCACAGCCTCGATGATGTAGGTGCCTGTATCGCTTCTCTTGCTATCAACGATAGTCACTGTGGATTTCTTAGGAATATTTTCAATGGTGATTCTTTTGTCTGGCTTCAAAAGTGTATCAGCCTTTGTCCAAGTTATTTTGGGTTCAGGTTTTCCAGTTACAGTGGCAGGAAGTTCAATCTTAGTTCCTGCTTTTACGGTAAGACCGGCAAGGAGCTTCACGTCGAGGAAAATTTCTGGGGCCTCTGAATTAGAAAAAAGATTATTTACCATGTTAGCAAGTTCAAGCAGAAGTCAAGTCAGAGGGCTCATTGATACAACAACAACAATAGAAAACAAAAACAAAAATAAATACCCTGCGTGTCCACAGCCTGGATTTCATCTGTGGGTTTGCTTGGCTTGCTGGGACCCATCCTGTTCACGGCCTTAACACGGTAGGCATACCATTTGCCTTCTTCAAGGCCTGTTACTTCCATTCTGTCAGAAAACAAAGTAGGACATTTTGCCATAGTGCATATAATCTGTCTGACTGTGTAGTAGTCACAATATCTCCATAATCCATACCCCTGATATAATGGTATCATTTAAATTAATTCTGGATTGCTTCAGTATTGCAACTAATGGAGATTTGGAGTAGGGGATATGTCCAGCAGTAGCACTTTAGAAAATTACACAGGCATAATGGGGAAGTTGGCAACAAAAAAGAAACCTAACATTTAGATTTTTACCAAAGGAAGCTCACTTTTTAGTAAGAGCAAACTTTTGTTCATGTGCCAAATAATTAAAAACATACTTTGTTTCTGCAACTGGCTCCCCACAGGCAACCCATCGATCAGAACCACGCGGACATTTTTCAACTATATATCCTTTGATACGCGAACCACCATCGTATTTAGGCGGATCCCATGTGAGGAAGATGCTCTTGGCTGTGCGATCTCTCCATTTCACATTCTCAGGTGGGTCAGGTACCGCTATAACATTTTAAAGAGAGAGTCACTCTTAGGCCATCCATGGAATCTTCTTTCTGCCAACTTGTGCCTTTCCCCCATGACTTCAACTCTAGGTCCAGAGGCAAAAACAGGCAACAAGAGGCGAGGCGAGAAATCAAGAAAGTACTCACTTGCAGGAGCTGACATATTTACAGGTTCATCAACGTATGCAGGTTCTCCAGGCCCACACTTGTTACGAGCACAGACTTTGAATAAATATTCTTTTCCTTGAACAAGATCAGGAACTGTAAATTCTAAGTCAGTCACAAAATCCATAACCTGGGACAAAGAAATACAGTTAATTAGTTGTGTCCCCAAAACCCTTTGCCCAAGTTAAAAGACTTTTTACCATGAGCAGGGATATAAATGGAAGTTGTTTTGAATGCTAAGGATTGTTCATTTCACATTAGGGAAGAATTACAAAGTACAATTCCAAATTTTTGACTCTTAATATGCGGTGAATCTGTTTCATACTCTGTAGAAACTATGCCTCATCTCACACTGAGAAGGTAGCATATAAGGTGCTGATTTTTTCTACCAGCTTGGTTATTAGAAATATGATTTTAAATCAAGGTGAAAAATAGTAATGAGTATAAACTGAGGAGAAAAAATTGGCAGGTTAGACCAACTAAGGTAATCTAGCAGACTGAGAAGAAGTATGAACACCAGGGAGTCAAGCACTTAATGTCCTTAGGATGACTTATAGCTTAATAGGGACATGCAGGGCACTTATCAGGCACCAAGTAAGTAGTTATGGTGTGTATGTGTGTTTTTTTTTTAAACAAACCTAGTTGAAAATTTGGCAGGACTCACAGAATGAGGCAATTAAATCTTGGTTGAACTATCTCAGGAAGCATTAGCATCAATGCATTTGAAAAAGCATTTTCAAGCAAGGTAAAAGTAAAAACATATAAAATTTGCACGGCTCCCCAGAATTCTGGGATTTCCTCACTCTCTTTAGGAGATGGTGCATCGCTACTGAAAACTCACTTTAGTCCATGTTTTCCGGCTGACTTCTCGCTTTTCAACAAGATACCCAGTTAATGGACTTCCTCCATCATCATCTGGTGGTTCCCAAGTCAAATGGACTGAGTCCTTGGTTATGTCACCAAATTTCAGTTCTTTGGGTGCACCTGGGCGAGCTGAATGAACGCAATTAAAAGTCATTATTATTAATAGCTTGAACCAATGTTTGTTAATACCATCAAGCCACTTTAGATAATGAAAGTTTAGTTCCTTACCAATTACATTGACATCAATTTCCCCAGAAATTGCCTTCACCCGATTTTCCAGTTTTAGTGTATAAACACCCTTGTCTGGACGTTCACTTGGAGAAATGACAAGTTCAGCATAGGCAGATAAGGTTTTCATTTTCACACGATCCCCTTCTTCTAGTGCTCTATCTCCTACAGACCAGGTTGCAGTTGGCCTTGGGTAGCCTGTACTTGGAACCAGGATCTTGATAGGATTCGGGACAATAATTTCCAGACCATCTTTAAATGCACTTAAATCCATTGTTGGCTCAACTATCAAGAAGAAAAATTAATGAGTTCCCAGTACTATAGTTAAGTCCCTAGTACCCCAAAGTACCCACGTGCTGTTTTCAAATCTAAAAACAAAATATCCATTTACCAAAAGCATCATCAGCAGTTAGAGGGCCAAGAATTTCAGATGGATCTGAGACACCAGCTTCATTTTGTGCAAATACTCGGTATAAATAGTTATTTCCTTTTTGTAATCCAGTAACCTAAAATTATGAATCAATATTTATAAAAAACATGCATTTAAGTCCATGGTCATACACCAAATATTGTTTTTAGGTGCAAATGCCCTACCTTGTAGGTCAGTTCAGGGACAAGTTTCATATTGCAACGAATCCAGTTATCTTTTCCTTCTTCGCGTCGTTCTATGATATAACCCAAGATTGGGCTTCCTCCATCTTCCAGAGGAGGTTCCCATGTGAGCTGAACTGACGACTGAGTCTGATCCGAGGAATTTAGGTTCACAGGAGGACTTGGTCTCTCTGCAGTGGAAGAGTTGGAGTGTACCATTTAATTCAGCGATACTTTATTAAGACAATGCTATAATTTTGATAATCCTGATTAAAATATCAGGTTTACTGAATCCATTAAATTAAAGTACTAGACACTGCATTTTTGCGATTTTCAAATATTTTCTGATGTTCTGCCTTTTCATTAACTTTAATTCAATTTAATTTATCTGTAGGCTTAATTTTTAGATTTCTTGAAGGAGTTACTTCCTTCTTTTTTGATGGGCTTACCAATTGGATTAGCAACTTTCACGAAGGGTGTGGCTGCACTTGGTTTTCCAACTCCAATTCGGTTCTGGGCTCTGACCCGGAAACTGTACTCCTGTCCTTCCAC
The DNA here is from genome assembly GCF_019186645.2 of Phyllostomus hastatus. Lineage (NCBI taxonomy): Eukaryota > Metazoa > Chordata > Mammalia > Chiroptera > Phyllostomidae > Phyllostomus > Phyllostomus hastatus. The sequence continues at coordinate 13,291,102 of NW_025333498.1, read as the reverse complement.
CACATCAGTGACAGTTGCTGATAGGTCTTCAGCTAACACTGTCATGGCAGTGTCCCATCTGATAGAAGTCTTGTCCCTTAGTTCGATGACGTAGTTTGTAATCTCAGCACCTCCATCATACTCTGGTGGTTCCCATTTCAGTGAGACACCAAATCTATTCACATCAGTGATGGTTACATTCAGAGGAGGGCCTGGAACATCTGGATTTCACCACAGAAGAAAACATGGGCTTTGGGTTATATCGGGGATAAAAGCAAAGATAAGCTAGTTTGTAATTTATTAAAAAATTCTTACCATATTTGCTCCTTGCTTCTACAGGATTGTCAGTTTCCACTGGTTCACCAGTGCCAACTCTGTTTCTGGCACTCACACGGAACAGATACTCCACTCCCCCTTTCTGCAGTCCAGTGACAGTAAACTCGCAACTGTCTGCACGGTCAGTGGCCAGAACCCAGGTCTTTCTCTTGACGTCACGCCTTTCCACAACATAACCTATGATTTTGCTTCCACCATCAGTTAATGGTTCTTCCCAGGCGAGGCTCACTTCACCGTCAAATGTGTCTGTCACTTCTAGGTTACGTACTGGCCCGGGAACATCTGAAATTCACATATAAGTTTTTTTAGTGTGTTACCATGCTTTTAGTTGTGTTTTGCCAATGAAGTCCAAGTGACTCAAAGGCTTACCAATAACTTTTAAATTGATGAATGCTTCTGCTTTTCCATGTTTGTTCTGAAGTACAATTTTATATCTTCCTTTGTCTCCTGTCTTGGCTTCTAAAATTCTGAAAGAAGTTTGTTCAGCTGTAGTATCAACAGTTTTTGATGACAGAGCTTCATTTTCTTTAAACCACTCAGCTTCTGCCTTGGGGTAGGCATCATAGGGCACCACCATCGTCAGAGGCTGGCCGACATCCACCACAAGATCTTGATCAGCTGTCTTGATTTTAGGTGCAGCTAGTGAGAAAAATAGCATGTGAATGTGTTTGAGTTATTTATTATAGTCTGGTGAAACCATGGCTTCTTTACTATGTGTATGTTAGCAAATACTGATTATATGACCTAGACGTCTATCATAGGAACTTTACAGCAGAGCACACTAACTTAGTTTGGTTCTCATATTATAAATTACTAGACTACAGAACAGAGAATCAAGGATACTATAAAACCATAAAACCTCCCTTTTTTGCCAAAAATAACAACAGAGGACTAAATATAGTACAAAACATGTTTTCTATTTTTTTTAAAGATAAAGTGGGCACCTCACACTTAGTTCAAAATAAACAAACTTTTTCTTATGTACGCTAATGGCTTTTTCATAATGATGACCAATGAAGGTGACTTGGAAGCTTAGATCAAGATGAGAACAGACCTAAGAGGCCCTGCAGGGGTTTGGAAAGCAGAAGAGAATCAAGCTTTCGCCAGGTCTGGGTTTGCTGGGAAAACGCTCAGGGTGCTAGGTCAATCCCAGGAATTAATGAACAGCCGCCCCGTGCCAGGAACTGCTCAAGGTTCAGGCACATAAAGAGGAGTGCTGTCAGTTCCTCTCACTCAGGACAGTTGGTTGTAAGAGAAATTGGAAAAGTTAGTGCGTGGGTAGGGCTTACCAGAAACAAAGGGCTTTCACAGGTGTTATCTTACTAATCAACCGTGAAATCTGAAATTGACACAGTACCTGTGGTAGTGTGAGGATATTTGAAGATGAAAGAAAGGGACTTACCTGCCAGTTCAAGCTTAGCTCTGGCTTCTTTGTCTTTGGCAATAAATCTGTATTCACCCTGGTCACGAGGCCTAATATCACAAATCTGCAGCCGGTGTATCTTGCCTTCACTCATCATCTGGTGTTTGTCACCCTGGACAACAATCATGTTATTTCTCAGCCACTGAACTTCCACCTTATCTTTGTTGAGCTCAGCTAAAAAGATAACATCAGCACCAGGGGCTTCGAGAATATCTTGGGGAGGCCTGATGATCTCGACAGGGATTTCTGAAAAGAAAGGTGAAATGAATACAAATATGTTCGTACTTGGATTAATGGCTTTTTAAAACTGATACAAATATTCAAATTGTTCTTTCACTTAATACATGCCTTCCACAAAAAGCCTTGCTCGTGACCTCCTGTCTTCTACTCCACAAGCATATTCACATTCATCCTCCAGCCTGCAATCCTTTATAATGAGTCTGTGTATGCTTCCATCTTTTTCAAATTTGTATCTAAAAGGAGGGGTGGAATTATTGGTTAGCTTGCACAATTACCACTAAATTGTCAAAAATGTATGTATAGCTACAGGGATAGAGCTGAAGAAGCTTTCACTTACTTTTTGCCTTCTTTGATTTCTCTCCCATTCCGGTACCATTTCACATTTGCTTTCTCTCTGGACAGCTGGCAGGAGAAGACAGCATCATCGAACTCGGTGACTGTCTGGTCTTCCAAGTGCTCCACGAACTCTGTAGGAGCTTCTATGATGAGAAGCTCAGCCACAGATTTATCTTGTCCAGCGGTGACAATGTATTCACCCTCATCTGGGAAGCCGCAGTCTTTAATGATTAGAGAGTGCTTATATTTATCAATTCTATATAGGACACGGTTGTCAAAAGCCACTTCCTCTCCATTTTTGGTCCACTTTAGTGTTACATTCAGACGATTCACCTTGCACCAGAATGTGACAGATTTCTTTTCCATTGTTTCAATATCTTTAAGAGGCTCAACAATCCTGAGGTCTTCCTCTGTTGTAAGGAAGAATAGTGTTGATTTTAATTGTTTTCATAATAGAAACTGATTTTAGAAATCTCTAATGCCATATAGGTGACTTACCTTCCACTACGAGATTGGCTGCACTCTTAACATTTTCACCTCTATGATTGGTCAGGGACACATTATAGTTGGCTTGATCATCTAATCGTGCATCTCTAATTCGGAGGGTGTAGACCAGATCTTTCTGGAGAATGATGTATTTTGAACTATCGAATATGGCTTCTTCATTCTTGAACCATTTGGCTTTTGCGCCTTCAGTATTGACTTCACAGTTGAAGACGACTTCTTGTTGTTCTTTCACACGAGTGTCCTTAAGAGGAACTATGATCTTGAGTTTTTCTGAAAGCAACCAACAGGACTTTAGAGTATGAAGGAGGACCAAAGATACAAATATGAGTAAACTGTAGAAGCAAAACCAAACTTACCAATCACTGTCAAGTGCGCTGCAGCTCTGGCAGCCCCAACCATGACAACGTAAGTGCCCATATCTTGTAATGTGGCATCTTTCACAACTAGGATCCTCTTCTTGCCATCAGTAATGATGTCATATTTATCTCCGGGTTCAAGCGTCTCATTATCCTTCTTCCACTGGACTTCGAAGCTTTCCTTTGATATTGTACAGACAAATTCAGCCTTTTCTCCTTCAAGTATTTCAAGATTTTGAGGCTTTGAGATAAATTCAGCAGCAAGTTCTGGAAGGAAAAAGTTGCAAGATAGTAAAAACTTAAGCTTTTGTATCCTGAATACAACAAACATGAATTTCTTAAAATATTATTCATAGTAATTTTCATACCATGTACTTTGACTTTGCCATCAGTTCGAGAACTTGGGAGTCGACAGTTGTAGCTGCCAGCATCCTCAAGTTGGGCATTCTGAATGACCAGGATTCTCTTTCGTCCATCAGCAAGTATTTCATATCTTCCTGTTTCAATGATCTCTTCATCCCCTTTGTACCAAATCACTTCTGCTCCAGGCTTGGAGACTTCACAAACCAGTTTAATAGTGTCTGTTTCGCTCACTTCAATGTTGGTGAGATTTTTTGTAAAGACAGCTTCTTCTTCTGCAAAAAGAATAAAGTTTTTAAAAAAACCATTGAGTTAAAATGGAAATTCTTATTTTTTTCCTAACATAAAATTCTCCAAACAAACAAACAAAAAACTTCTGCAGAGAAAGACTGCTCTTACCCAGTACTGTCAGCATGCCAGAAGTTCGCGCCGTCCTCACTTCACAGGAGTATTCTGCTTCGTCGGCCAGCAGACATTTGTTGATGACAAGAATGCGCACTGCTCCCTTCGATATAATGTCATATTTTTTGCCCTTTTTTATTTCAGCACCATCTTTGAACCACTTAACCTATATTTAAGGTAAATTAAAACCTTTATCAGTTTTTTTGTTGTTCTTTCAGATATGTGTCCTTAAGAGGAAATAGGATCCTGAGTTTTTCTAAAAGCAACCAACAAGGCTTTATAGTATGAATAATCAAAGTGACAAATGGAAATAAAACTCAGCCCCCCAAAGTAGGTCAACTGTAATTGTAAAATAATTTTTTTTTAGAAAAGCAGGAGCAAACTTCTGCAATTATTGTTAAGTGAGCTGCTGTGATACTATTATCAGTTACTCAGTACAATGGGATTACATAAGTGTAGAGCCAGAGGCGGCTTCAGACCAAGTGTAGAGCAATTCCTTTGCCTTTCAGATGTGTGATCTAGACTCAATGATAACTAGTGGCAAATAGGAGAACTCAGTCAAGACATATAAAATTGCTGATATTTGACTTTTTTAACCTAAAGAAAACAGCAATTTCATATGGTTCAAAATAATAATGTCTAAATCTCCTGATTGTGAGCCCAGTATTTTTCAAGTAAATAACAGTAAATAAATAATTCTAAAAAGAGAACAATTTAAATCAAGTATATATTTTATATTAAAGTAATAATCTCTAAGCTAAAAGTACAATGATTATCAGAGATAGGTAGGTGAGATTAACTTTCCTCCGCCCTTTTTTCCTAAACCAAAAGCAAACATAAAGTTATCTGACAATAACAGATAGCAACCACAGGATCACAGACCTTCTCATTTTCTCGGGAAATTTCACACTCAAACCGAGCCAGTTCCTTTTCTTTTACTTGGAGATCAGTGAGTGGTCTTAAGAATTCCACATGAGGAGCTGCAAGAGAAGGTAATCAGAATTCAAAATGTTTTCTAAAAATTTACTCTGGCATTACTGTGGTACATATTAAGAAAAAGTTAGTCTTTTGCAGGTCTTTCCATCTTAATAAGCTACAACTGATTTTGAAATCACGTGGAGCTGCCATTCAGGTAGGGTACTTTGCTTTTTACGTATCTCTCTAGTTTTCATAAAATCATATGGCATATTACAGGTCCAACTAATTATGTCGGTCTGTCTGTCTGTCTATCTACCTATCTATCTACCCATCTATCCATCATTTCTCTACCACCAGCTCAGTTCTTCTTAATGAGAGTTGGAAGAAAAATCCCACTGATATTCTGAGAGTTGAAAGTTGATATTGTCAAAGGAAAAAACAATAACAAGAAACATTATCTTATTTAATACAGCAAGCATGATGGTTGAGAAATTAGCAGAATGCAATAGTAATGCAGCTGGAAGCACTGTGACCAGCTTTGTCTATGGAAGACATAAACTTGCAATTGAAATGACATACATTCAGCTTTTTTAAAAAATCAGCTTCAAACATGTCATATATATGTCAGCCATAAAATCTATTAGTGTGATGAAGCAATGTATTTTGTATCAGGAGGTGATTTTTTTTCTTTTAATATCTCTTGTTTCATTTATCTCCAGAATTAAGTCAGCAGATTTACAGGATTGGAGAGCTGACCCCTCACCCGTCTTTCTTTCAGGGCTCTTTGTGAATCCTTTCTTGATCAGTGAGATCCTGGGACATAAATACTGGCTGATAGGCTTAAAGATAGTGTAGGCTCATTGTAGCTGAGCCTTCTTGGAGTGGAGACAAAATAGATGGCACAAAGGAGACCCAAGAAGCTACCTTGTCACAGGCCAAAGTGGAGCAACCACAAAGGAGAGGGAATAAAACAGTACAAGATGCATGGAAGCACAAGCAAAGCCACTATTTCGCAGCTGTTGACAGAAGGGAAGCAACTAAATCAAACCGCAAGTATTGCACGAAAATGCACCCTGAGAAATGTTATCACTGGACAAATGAGTAAGTGAAAAAAATTAGCCAGCATGTGGTGGTTTGTAATAAGATGTTATATTTTTCACTAGAGGAAGAAGTAATGCTAAAAACCATTGGAGCTCTCTTCATTCACAGCACTCAAAGATTCCAGGCTTCTCTCCATCTTCTTAACCATTCTTATTCTCTGACAAAGCATTATGTGAATGGGCTTTATCATATCACAGCAGACATCTAGCATGCTCTTATTCAAACTGAAATTTCATGCTCACTTTCTAGTTGTTCCCCACACCCGAGGATTCATTTTCATTCCAAGTAGAAATTGCTTTCATTTTCATTCTTTTAAAAAGCATAGCTCCCTTCTCGTCTTTTTCTTTCAACTTGTCCTCATCTGCATGAGGATATTCCTACATAGGCTTACCCTGTGTAGGCCAAGAGCACATCTGCTCACTGCTCAGTGAGAAGCATAGTGAAAATTGATCAGTCTGTCCTTTTCAGACCAGGTGTAGCAGAAGGACTTGGTTTTTAAACACATAAAGATCAGGTTATGCCTGTGTCGATATTGTAAATTGCCAAGAAATGCAGTTAGACCAAGAAAGGCATGCAAAATGTTGTGCATCTTGTTTTTTGTTGTTGCTGTTACCAAAGAGTTGCAAATGAAAAGTCCTGTGGAAGAAGAATACTTACGCACGACATTCAGGTTACAGGAAGTCTTAAAATCCTTTGCATCACAAGTGTATGTTTTAATATCCTCTGGGGTACAGCCGTGTATAATAAGCTTTCTGACCCTGCCATCAGCAACAATTTCATACTTCTTGTTTTTGAGAATTTCTGTGCCATTTTTGAACCATTTCACCTTAGCATTTTCTCTGGATACTTCACATTCCAGTATTGCAGTGGCTTCCTCTTCGACCGTCTGGTCCTCAAGAGGCTTAGTGAATTCAACTGGGGGTTCTGAAAGAATCATACTAATTAGCCAAGGCACTCCTCCTTTCCTTCTGAAAGAGTTCCAGGACCTCCTCAACTTTCTCTTGTATCTCCAGAGCTTTTTCTGTTTTTAAGGTTGGTTTGTAAGATTTGATTCCACATGAATGCATTCCTCTAATAATGATGTTTCATCATTATTTGTACATACAGAGGAAATGCATTTTTTTTAAATATGAAACATCAAGGAAATAATAGCCAACTCTTTGTTAATAAAGTGACACCACCTGGTTTGATAATAATTCTTCCTCCAGCTGTTTATTGAATGCAATAAAAACAGTGGGGACAAGAACAGGAAGTAACACCTATGTTAGTCAATTGTGACTAAAAAAAAATAGTCTGTAAATTATTGTGTTAGACCAAAAAGTAAAAATAGACTTTTGAATATTTAGTGAATTTTAATGATCTATGCTATTCAACACACAAAGGTTAAAGATAATTGAGAGTTGGCATTATATATGAACCTTTACATTATACATGTTTTAGAAAGTAAGCCTTGTAATTACCTTTCACAAAGAGGTTGGCTTGAGTTTTGAAATCTTTTGCTGTCAGTTGGACTTCTCCAGCATCTTCTAACTTTACATCCCTCAGTGTAAGTGTATGCACTTTTCCTTCTGAACGTGTGACCACCTAGTTTTTAAAAAAAAAAAACACAAAAAAACAAAAAAACATGCAGTTTAAGAATATTTGAAACAGCAATCCAATATATAAAGGTGCATTTAATTAATTTAGGCAAAAAAGTTTGAAATAGTGCTTTCCAAGTTGTTTTATAATCCTATGTATAGCACATATATATTTGAAAATTATTTTAATTAATAGTTTGGAATCCTAAAGGAAATTTTAGACTTTTGTAAGTACTCTTAATTATTACTGGATGGTTATTTATGTTGAAATGTCTAGGTAAATTTCTGTTTATACTTCTGTGCATGTGTGTGTATCGTATGTGTATTATATTTGCCTCCCACTGGGTTTATATATATATAAAGGAAGAAGATAGAAAAGCTAAATCATGAAAAGAAGGAAAAAAACTGATTGCGTATGGTAAGTGAAAAGTGAACCTTATGTTCTAAATGCAAGGTGTTTGCCATGCAACAAGCTCAAACTTTCTTTCCCATTTATTTTAGCAATTAAAATTATTTTGTAAACCAAATTAAACCTATGTTTAAAATAAGTTATACAACTTCCTAATTTTGTTCAAAAATACAAATAAAGATGTTGACTTCTTCCCTTCCAAGTATTTGCATCTCTGGATTGGGAAAATTCGGTATCAGACAGGGTTGCAATTGTTTACATAGCAGTGAACAAATAGATGAAATAACTTTAGAAATAGTTAAATCAGGAGACCACTGTGACAGTAGAAAGAATAGCAAGACAAAGGCTGTCACTAACATTAATATTTAAACAATAAATTCTAGTTGTAAGTTTATCATTCAAATGTTTTATTTTCAAATTCAGTCTGGATTTGAAGGGGTAGTCTGTAGGAAAATAAATTGTCAGAAAGGATACGCCAGCTTGAAATGGATGCTTACTAGGCTCCATAGATGTGGCTTGCACAGTTAAAAAGAAACCTACAGGACAGGGCCACCCTAATGGTAATGATAAGACAGTCAGAGCTCTTCTTGTTCTTCATCTAAAGTTCCGCATCGATTCTGCACCGCTTAAGAGACCACTTAGAGTTAAGAATAATTTAAAGGTTTTTGCCAATGGAACTATGTATTATGCTGTTGCAAAGGAAAGAGTCATGAATCAAGTTTCATGAGAAGGTTTTTCCTTAAGAGCTGGGCATGGTTATTAATATAACTACTTTAATAATTGAGAAAGGCCTAAAGTATAATAAGGGAAAATAAAGAGATAGGAGGTGGTAATTAAGCTGTGTTTTAGGAACATAGCTATTTATTAAAGGACATGGTGCTTGAATTGGTAAAAATGTTTTTGTAATGATATTTCAATATAACTTTTGGAAATAAATTTTGGATTGTGATTTAGGACTATTTATAAAAATAACTCAAGTTTCAATCCACCCACAGATAAATCTTATCTATTAACATGCCGTTTTATCCAAATTCTTCTGCAGCTACTCTAGAAAATTGTGTTACCAAGAAGTTGGCTCAGAACACAGTGGTTCTCAATTAATCGCTCTATATAATGCACCTTGATCATGTTTTTTAAACAGGAAAAACTAACTGGTACCTTATGAAAATAAACCATTAAAATGAATGCTGAAGATTTGGTGTTGGATTATATAAGGATAATGTTAGATTTTATCCTTTTAAAATATTGTTAATTTGCGATGGAAGCATATGGCTATAATACAGTAGACATTATGACTGTGACTAAGTTATTAAAGTTTAAATATAAAATTATCAAGGCCAATTAAGGATTTAACAGTTCTTTCTTGGATTGATGGCCAAAAAACCCTCAAACAAACAAACAAACAAACAAACAAACAAAAAAAACCCACAACTCATTTCGGAATGTTTTTCTTTTAATTTTCTTATTCCAATAAGTTGTTTTTGTTTGTTTAGTGTAGTTTTTGGAGGCTAATGATTTTGTAGAGTTCAGATGAAAGGCCTAAAGGAAAATGACAGTAGCAAGTATGTTGCTACTCAAAGACTTTTTAAACAAAACTTGGAAAATGTAATAAAGTGACTCTATTACTTAATACTTTATGTTTAATAAACTTAATAGTTAAATGTCTTTTTTTAAAAAGAGACATTTAAGTAATATTAGAGCAAGTTCATGAAAGGCTGAAGTATTTTGGGTGGCTAAGTAAAGGATTAAAATTCCTGTGCTAAAAAAGACACAGAGGCTCTACAGAATTATAGTAAGATGATCCTTTCTAACCCAAGAAAAATGTTTAGTGACAATAAGAGATATATGTTTTTTTGAGTAAAAGGAATGTGAATAAGATTTTTATGAGTCTACATTTTAAATTAAAATAGCATGGTTTTCACATTAAAGCTAATGAGACTGATCCTTTAATAAAAAGCTCTTAATCTGACCAAAAAATATTTAGTAGCAAAAGAATAATATCATTTGTCCTTAAGCAGTGTTATTATTTTCAAATTATGAATTTACAGATGTGGAAAAGATCTTGAAAAGTCAACCAAATCTTTGCCTTTAGATGTGAAAGCAATTACACCACATTTAATAGGACAAATGTATTATTTTAAGAAAGCAAACTCCAAGGGAGAGGTGCCTCCATTACCCAGTTTAATATTTAGGAGACCTCACTATAAGTAATACTTCATTTTATATTACCTAATTCTCATGCTGAAATCTGAAAATATAGTTGCTTTTCCTGTCCTCAGTAAAAAAGGGTACCAATTGGTGATTACTGTCTGTGCAGCAGGCAGACTTTACTTCCCAGAAGACTGTTACTGAATTATTCTCTAATCACTTAGGTAGGATATGAGCTTTTTGTTCATTTTAGAACAGTTGTTCAAAAACATTTGCTTCTAATAATTAACTGACTTCGTGCCTCTTTTTTTTTTTTTACTTTGAAAAAATTTGGACTCTAATTGTGATGAGGATAATACAATGACTAAAAATTTTTAATACATCCTATATGTACGAATTACTCTAAGTGCTTTACATACATTAACTTGTTATTAACATAATAACTCACTAGGAACAGACTTGTTCCCATCTTACAGAGGAGAAAATGTGTCAGAGACACTGTAAAAAATTCCCCTCGGGTCTAAATCTAAGATTTAACCCAGCAAACACCAGAACTCAGGTGGTGGGCTTTAGAACTGAACCTAAAGAATGACACAGCTACATAAGCAAGCCTTAAAAGTACGATGATACCATGTGCGTGCATACACATAGGTTATCATTCTTACTTCTTTTTTTACTTCTTTTAAAAACATTACTTCTTTTAAAAACATTAACATTATAGTGTATAAAAAATATGACCATGGAATATATTTAATTATACATTGTGTCAATGGCTAAAAGTATGAAACTTATTTATGAAATGCTGATGTCTTTCATAAACACCATGGATGTGCCATTTATGCCCTCATGCACTCACATAGAAATAAACAATTAGCTGAAAAGAGAGGAATTGTCTCTTGACATATTTTTTGATGGTTGTGCTCTTTGTTAAACTGAGTTCCTTGTTAATTATGTTCCTATAAGTCTTAAAAGTTTGATTTGTATTGAGGCTTTGATGGCACATTATTCCTAGGATATCCTAGGGTTTGCTGGGTTAAATCTTTGATTTAGACCCGAGGGGAATTTTTTACAGTGTCTCTGACACATTTTCTCCTCTGTAAGATGGGAACAAGTCTGTTCCTAATGAGTTATTATATATAACGAGTTAATGTATGTAAAGCATTTAGAGTAATTCCGTACATTTAGGATATTGTTTCTAAAATGTTGAAAAAAACTGGCATAGAACAATGAGCTGTCCTGCTCTTGATTTTCCTGGACATTTTCCATATATTTTATTTCAAGAATTTAAAATTAATGGTGAATTATTAAGATAATTTAGATACACACTTTGTTTTGGGGATAAAATCTTAGGCTTAAAGAAGTTAACACTGGGAGCTTGTTATGTCCTAAAGTTTCTTAAAGTATATTTGCTCATAGATGTGGATGGCCAAAGAGCCCTTCTCTCTTTTCGGTACCATCAATTGCACTTTAAATAGTCTGCTTGCATTCCAGAATTTGCATAGCTCAAAGCACTTGAGTGTTAAAAATAGCTTTGGAGAAATGCTTAAAGAGCAAATCTGCTCAGAAGTTATCTCAACCACTTGATCAACTGCCTGAAATGGAATTTCAATCCTCCTCTCTTAATCCCCTTCCATGCAGACCACCAGATAGCTGCAAGAGAATTTGTCATAAACTTTAATGTACATTGTTGTCACAGCGCATCCAGTTAGAAAGTTTTTTTAATCTTTTTTCTCCTTCCTATCATTAATAACTGAGGAGTATTTGCCTTTTCTTCAAAAAAAAATGAAAAGCTGATTGTACTTTAATTTTAATTTCCATTGCAATGAAAACATCATCAGGTTAAACCCAACAAAAACGAGAAGAATCTGCTTTGATTTCAGCAGAAGTCAGGCTAGAACTGGAAAATGAAAGAAAAAAGGAAGGGAAGGGACATGAGGAAGAGCAAAGAACAAGGAACATGCAAGTGAAGGTGGAAAGCCAGATTGAAAAAGTAAGAGCAAGACAAGGCAAGCACACTCCTGCCTTTTACCTTGTCGCTGGGCTCTAGTTTCTTCCCTTTAAGATACCATTCCACTGGAATGTCCTCATAAGAGAGCTCGCAGTCAAAGGTGGCTGTTTCCCCTGCAGTCACTGTGACATCCTTCAGAGGCCTCAGAAGACCAATTACTCGTGCTTTGCGAGAGGAAGGAAACAGCTTTGGATTACTCATTTTGTAATTCCAAGGAAGTAAAAAGACTCAGTTATTCATCTCTGTGGTTGCTTTCTTCAGGAAGGAAAGGGCCACAGGACTGGCCACTCCTTTAGCTCCCATGTGAACGTGGCCCTGTGGTGCTGAGAAGGGGAGAGCTGGTGGCTGGAGGGTGGATATTTGTAGGGGCCCGTTCGTGCTGTTGTACAAGGTCAGCGAGAAATCCGTGCTGCATCTGTCTCTCTGCCAGGCATCAAGTTCCTCTGGCTACATAAGGTATGTGGCTTCCAAAATAACTAAGACTCTGATTGGGAGAGGACAAGGGCCCCTCAATCACATAGCCTGTCCATGTCCATCAAACGCTTTGCACTTTCCAAAAATGTTAGCCAAGTGCTGTCCTCTCCTTCTTGAGTCTGAAATGCCTGCACAGCCGAGTTTTTCTTTACAGTGCTACAGTGGTACAGGCACTCAAACAATGTGGTCTTCAAGGGTTAAATTTCTGAGTTAGAGTCTTACTGTAGGTGTGTCTACTTTGAATGAAAGGGTTACAAAATAGGTACATCTGACTTGCTTAATTTTCTTTTGTTCAAATGGCAAGTTCAATGACAGGTGTGTTTTAGGATATCAAAGAAGTAAATACAAGAAAGCCTGTTTCTGTACTTTAATAACTTTTCTAATTAATCAAATAATTCCAATTAATTTCACCCTTATTTTCTGCAGTAGTGCACACTGGATTTTCAGCAGAAACACATCATACTTACGTTTTACTCGGAGGTGTGCACTGGATTTAACATTGGCAGCTTGGAAATCCACCCCACCAGTCTGGTCCAGGCGGCAATTGTGCAAAATAAGGAAGTGCATTTTGCCTTCTTCCTTGATCTCACAATCCTGTGCCAAAAGAGAAAAAAGGCTTCATAGGAAATAATTTTCTTTGGGATTTTTTTTCTGAGGATATAATATCTTAATTAACAGAATGCTACTAATAATGGGTGAAAAGACTTTTAATAAATTTGAGCTCTTTTTTTTTGTGAAATAAAGTGTCCAGGCACATCACAAAGGCCCTGTTTGTTTTGGCTCTATAATTCTGAACCAACCGGCAGCACCACTGTGTATCTACAACCTTATACTGACTAGGCTGGAACAAAAATAATGCAGGTGTGCCTGCCTGAGCCCACTCACAGGCCCTATTGTCTCCCTGTAGCTCAAAGTCTGACAGAGAACACAATGTCATGTTTTAAATGCCCTGTGTGCACTGTGACGTTTTTCCTGTCCTTTTCTGTTTCACACAGCTTCTCTAGGCGTTGACAAGTTCAGAAATAGCCTTACAGGTGTTTGGAGTAGTGCCTCTCCCTTGAGTTTCCAGTTGGCATGGATATCATCTTCAGAGATTTCAGTTTCAAAGCGGGCTGTCTCGGTCTCCATCACCTCCACACTGTGCAGGGGGCGCACCAGTTTTATTTCCCGATCTAGACAAGTGAAGGTCAGCACATGTCATGAGCCTCCAGCAGAAATAACCCGGACAGCTTAGAGAGTGAAATTCATGGAAATTTCCTTACCCTCAATGTCAAGCTTTCCTGAGGTCTTATCTGTTCCACAGTCACAGGTGTACTGTCCGATATCTGATTTCAAGGCTTTCTTTAGGATCAGCATGCGCTTCTTGCCGTCTGCCTTAATAACAGCATTTTTAGATGGCTTTATTTCCTTTCCATCCTTAAACCATTTTACTGGGGCATCTGCTTTGCTAATTTCACACTGTAGAATCACTTCATCTTTCTCTACGGCAGTATAATCTTGAAGTTTTCCTGTAAAGTATGGGTCTCCCTCTGCAAGTAAAATAGAAGACTTTTCATTAAGCTCTAAGGAAAATGACAATCTCTTGAAAAGTTTAAGAGGCAGCTCAGAGTTCTGTGTATATGTTAAAATTATACCAAATGCTCACTCATTTATTATGTTTAAAATTCTCTAATGGTTAGAAAGGGAACACATATGTGAGATTTATCAGGATCTAATTTATCTGTATTTTATTTTGAAGTATTATATGAATAGTAGTTTGAATGACACTGCGAAATTTACCTTCAAATATAATTATGTGTTCCTTTATTATTTGGCTAAATTTCTAATTTCTTAGCAAATCTATTATTATGTCTAGTTTATCTATATGTTTTCATATTCATGAAAATTAATAGTTTGCCTTTGGTAGTTTCTATATAAGTTAGGCTTCATATCTACCTGATAGTAAGGGGCTAAAAAATGAGGTTTACTAATGTAAGTTCTGTGTTTTCTCTCATTAGAAATTTGCAAAAACATTTTTGTGAAATAAATTTGATACAACAAGGAGCGAGGAAGATACATATTTCTCTTTTAAACATGATGGGACTCAATAATTGAGAGCTTTAATTCTGATTTTAACTGGCTATTTTGTAAGCCTGAGTCTTTATTACTTTGAATCCTTGTATTTTCAGCAAAAATATTTTAGAAATACTTCTGATAACATATATGATCATTTCTCAAGGACGAGGGTTCATTTCTTGCAATATAACATTCAGAAGACAATTTTAAGTAACAGGTGCTCCATATATTTCTACTGAATTTAGTGCAATAAAATTAAACTGAAGAGAGCACCTACCAAGCACAGTGAGTTTAGCTTCTGAACTTATTCCCATAGCTTCTACTTTAATTTGAGAGGTATCATCGAGAGAGAGGTTTTTGAATGTGATCGAGTGAGTTTTCCCCTCATCATGCATTGAGACCAGCTTGGTGGTGTGCAGGCGCTGGTCGTTCTTGAACCACTTCACGGGGATGTTATCGTGGGACAGCTCCACAGTAAACACAGCGCTTTCTCTCTCTTTGGCTGTCACATCCTTGAGTGGAGTGAGGAATTTGAGCCGGATTCCTATGAAGAAAAAAACCAGCCTCATTAATTCTAGCCTTTTAAAGTGAAAATATAAAAATAAAAGCAAAAAAAAAAATTGAAAGTGGTCTAACTGATAAAAATATTTACCTTCAATGATCAGTTTGCCACTGGTGTGCTTGTCTTCAGCTTCAAATATGTATTTTGCTTCATCTTCAAAACCAGCTGATTTGATCACCATTGAATGCTTAGTGCCGTCCTTTATAAGCTCAAATCTGTCATCACCTGTGATTTCCTGGGTTCCTTTCAGCCAACGGAAGGTTTTGGGCTCCCTGGATACTTCACACTCAAACTTCGCCTCATCTTTCTCAAAGACTTTAACGTCATTGAGAGGTGTGATGAAGATCAGTGGCAGCTCTGCAAGAGAAGGGTGGTGTGGATGAAGCCAGAAGATGATTCCTTTATGGCCCCTGGTCAATTCCAGATCTCAGAGGAAGTCTTGCAAACAAACATGCAGTTCTGCAAGAGAAGGGGGCCTGACAGGCAGAGCGTACCTTTCACTTTTAGGTTGGCTGCAGATTTAGCATTGGCAGCCTGGAAGGACACCTCTCCTGTCATATCCAGCTGGCAGTTATAGAGGACCAGAGTGTGCTTCTTCCCATCTTCGATGATTTCACAGTCCTGTTTGGGGTGAAGGTTAGAGGGAAAGAAATAGAAAAACATCATTTTTGTAACTGGTTGATACTAGAAGTCATCAAGAGGTTTTATACCAGAAGTGTTATCTTTTTTCAGCCTAAACAACCAAGCAAGCCCCCTCCTGTGTGTGATTGGATCGTCTTGACTTACAGGGGATGCAGTTAAAGGCTCTCCTTTTAACATCCACTGGCCATGGACATCTGGCTCAGAAAGTTCAATTTCAAAGCGAGCTGTTTCACCGACAAACAATTCTACCCCATACAGAGGTTTTTCCACTTTTATCAGTCGAGCTGAAATGATACCAAGTTTTGTTAGACTGACTGAACAGGTAAACTGAAGATTCAGACAAGGTACATTTAAAAGTTTTGAGCAACTCACCCTCGACGTTAACATTTGCTTTTGTCTTGTCTGTGCCACAGTCACACATGTATTCGCCTTTATCGTTAAGTTCCGCCTTTTTGATCTTTAAGATGCGGCGCAGGCCGTCTGACTTGATGGAGTGTTTGGGTGAAGGTACAATCTCTTCGCCATCTTTGAACCATTTCACTGGCACGTCTTTGCTCACTTCACACTTCAGAATAATCTCATCCTTTTCAACTCCAGTTTTGTCATGCAATTTCACAGTGAAGTAGGGATCAGCCTCTGTAAAAGCCATTCAGCAGATAATCAGGAGAATGGGAAAATGAAAGTTTATTGGAGAGTTTATTAACAGGTTGCAGAGGAATTAACTACTACCCACTCTCAATGTCTAATAACTGGCTGTTTAGTGACAGTAACATTTACCTAAGACCTTTAGGTTTGCTGTGGACTTCAGGTCCTTTACTTGAGCTCGTATCTGGGATATGTCATCCAGTGTTACTTCTCTTATCTCCAGTTTGTGAGTCTTGCCCTCAGATGAGATGAGTACAGTTCTGCTTGTGTGGAGTTTGGCATCATTTTTGAACCACACTACATGCATTTTTTCATGAGAAAGTTCACAAACAAAAGTTGCTGTTTGACCTTCTTTCACTGTTTGATCTTCAAGAGGTGATATGAATTTCAATCTTACACCTGCAATGCAAGTGTGGATAATATGCTCAGAAAAACAATTTACCTTCAGAGATATTCCACTCTAATCTGCCTGGGTAATAAGGATTTCACCAGGCACTTACTTACTCATCTTTTCAAATGGTGCTACCTTTTGTTTAAAAAAAAGTCAGGGGGATTGTTCAGTAGCGATGTGAAAGTAAGGCAGGGGTGCTGATTGTCACTTAGAGTTATTAGAACTTGGTGTGCTATCTTTAAAGTCATTTATTTGTGTGCCTAAACATGAGGTATTGTAGTCAGATCTCATCAACTCATACCTGTAACAAATAATTGTGCTGAGGTCTTCTTGCCCTCCACCTCAGCGGTGTAGACCCCTTCGTCATCAAATTGAGAGTCATTGATAACAAGAATGTGTTTCTTTCCATCAACAATGATGTCAAACTTGTCAGAGGACTTGATGATATCAGGTCCTTTAGACCATATGACATTTGCCTCTCGAGTGAGGACACATTCAAACCGAGCCTGTCGCTTTTCCGGAACAGTAACATCCTTCAGGGGCACAGCAAAGTCAAGTTCGATTTCTGAAAACCAAGCAATAAGAATGAGGTTTCTCAGGATGCAGAGCAACATGAAATGAAATTCAGTTCACCCCTCAGGTTCTAAAAGCCTGTACCTTTCACAGTCAGAATGGCAGTTGTAACTGCATTAAGTGCCTGGTAAAGGACTTCTCCAGCTTGGTCCAGCTTCACTTTGTGCAAAGTTAAGAAGCGTTTCCCACCCTCTGCTTTGATTTCACAAGTCTGAAAAACAATAGTTTTAGTTAGCATTTAATTGAGATAAGTTACCTACAGAAGAAATGTTTCAGAGATAGATTTCTACAGAGTTTTAAAAATTACTACTAAGAAAAGTAAAAGTGTCTTGTTATAATTTTTTTTTAAATGTCTGAATGGTCTACAAAGAGTACCCCAAATCTCTTCCCCTGTTTGAAACTTAAGAAGCCTGAAGTAACTCCGTCATTACTGAACCAAATCTGAATGTCATGCCTTATTATAGAAAGTAATTATTTTACACGACTAACAACTTAAAACACGAAATTACTCACAGGTGAGGGTCTTAGAAGTTCTCCCTTCAGTTTCCATTGTCCAGGAATGTCTTCCTCTGAGATTTCTGCATCAAAGCTTGCGCTTTCTTTCTCATAAATGGTAACATCTTCTATTGGTTTAAGCAATTCAACCTCACGTTCTGTTTGGGTCAAGGATGAAATACCATAATGTGTTAAACAGTCTAGCAGTGCTTTCTTTTCATGTTTTTTGGTGGGTGTTATTTGCCTTATGCACACATAAAACTTATATTTTAAAATAAAAGGTATGATTTTTGTACCTCCAAGTGTCAGCTTTGCTGGGTATCTTTTCCCTTCAATCTCCACTGCATATTCATCAATATCTTCTGGCACAGCATTCTTAATTTTGAGGTGCACATAATTTCCCTCTTTCACTATCTCAGTCTTGTCATTTGGTTCCCAAGGGATTTCATCATATCCTTTGAACCACTTAATATTTGGAGTGTCCCTTGCTATATGACAGGTGAAAACAGCTGTCCCCTTGGGTTTCACATGCTGATCTCGTATGGGTTTCACCAGCCAGTCTCTAATGATTTCTGTAGGAAAATGAGGTCAGAAAAATAATGACCTGAACAAATAATGTAAGTAACTTCCTTCGTCAATTTCAGAACTAGAAAAAATTTCTCAAAACTAGACATAATTAATCTGCTATGAGATACTGATATCCCCCATCACTGATAAGGGGCAAGACAGATATTCTGATCCTGGAAAATGAAATTTGCTCTTTTATATTCTTAGTATAATGAGCAGAACAAAATTTTCCAGCGAATTACTAACCTACTACTTTTACGCAGGATGAACATTCCAGGTTGTTGGCATTTTCCACAGTAACGGTGTAGGTTCCAGCATCAAAGTCATCTGCATCATTGATGGTTAGGGCCCGCATCAAGCCAATGACACCCGGCACAATTTTGCCCGGTTTCTCCACCACAATCTTCCCATCCTTCCTCCAGACCACATCACGTTCTTTGTTTAACTCGCAGCTCAAGTACAATGGTTGTCCTTTGACCACTGTGACTTCCTCTTCAAGTGTTTTCACAAAACGCACGGGAAGCTCTGTGAAGAATTTCAGCAAGGACTTTTCACTATATGCAATGTTTTCAATGAAATAAAACTTAGAAATAGGAGGTTTTCTCTAAAATGACAATAAAAGTTGCTGCTGAGGTTTACTATACTAAAATTGAATATGGACCATATTCAAAAGACTCGAAATTACCTTCTACAATCAGCTTAGCTGTGGAGGTCTTTTCTTTATTTCCCAAGCGTAAAACACAGGTGTATTCACCAGCATCAGAAAGTTGAACATCAATGATATGCAGCTTTCTGTCTTTACCATCTGCAATGAATCTATGCTTTGGGCTCTCCCGGATACTGCTACCATCTTTCATCCAGGTTGTAATTGCAGTGGATGGGGAGACTAAACATTCAAAGATTGCAGAAGAGCCAACTGATTCTGCTTCAGTCAAGACGATGTCTTTGATTTCCTTTACAAACTTTAGTGGCACAGCCTTTAGCTGGTAGGTGAATGGGGCTTCATCAGGAGGTTTCTCCCCACCGCTTCCTGGTCTTAACTTTTTCCTTTCAGCTTCTATTGGTGAAGGAGTCTTTTTGGCTACACCTAATTCAAAATAAAATGAAAAGTTGATTTGGTGCATCCGTAAGGGTCAGAAAGTGCATACTTGGCTGCTGCTGGCTAAAACCAGTGACAGAGCAACTAGAAGATAAGAACATAAAATTAAAGACTAGGTCATTGAAAGCTTAATTAAATTTATGCTGCCTTCTTCGAGACAGGAATATGAGATAACATAAGGAATCCATGAATAATAAATGCTCTTCATTTTATCAAGTTTTAAAACCAAATGTCCTGATTAATATCTAATTATTTTATCTGTCATGTAGAAATATCATGTACATGAAGAATTGAAGCTCAGAACATATAAGGTTCATTATCCTAAAATATAGTTGGTGATATATATATGATACCCACTTGAACAATATTAGAGATGTATTGCTTAAAATATCAGAAGACACACTAGCTGAGCAGAATCAATTAGGAATAGGAAAGACTGTGATAAATTCTGAAAAATTTTTCCCCTTTGAATGTGAAGTTACCTTAGAATGTAAAGTTTCAAGAATGAAAGGTTACAATTCAGGGACAGGGAACTGAATCCTACCTTTGATTGGACCTTTCGGCTTGGCAGCCTCCTCTTTAGGTGTTTTGGCTTCTGCATTAAAGAACAGAATGCAGCATTTAAGCAATTTTCAAACTTATTTCGTACTTAGTAAATCACATGAGGTGAATCGTGCTCTTTATTGTAAATACTAATGTATAAAGAGTAATTGGTTTTATTTACACAGCTTCTATGAATAATGGACATTTCTAATAGATATTTTTGATATTTCTAAGAAGGCATATTCTGAAAATAATGTGACTAAGCTAAATCACCAACATATTTAGGATTAAAAAGTTATTTTCATTTGTTGATTATGTTCCAGTTAAAGGTGAGATCATAATCAACAAAAGAAAAAAAGCAAACAAAATATAACCAGAGACACTGAAATTAAGAACAATCTAACAATAGCTGGTGCGGGGTGGGGGGTGGGTAGGACAGTGGGGAGAAGAGTTTTCAGGAGCTACTATAAAGGACACATGGGCAAAACCAAGGGGGAGGGTGGAAGCAAGGGAGGGAGGTGGGCTTGACTGGGGTGTGGGAGAGGGGTGGGGAGAAAATGCAGACAACTGTAATTGAACAACAATAAAATTATTTTAAAAAAGTTATTTTCAGCAAGTGCCTTCATTCTCCTCCCATTTCTGGAAGGCTTACTCTTGCCTTGTGAGGAAGAGTTTTAGCCTTACCTACCTATGCAAAGTATTTTATGTGTTTACTTGTGTATTGAACTGTGAACTGTGGACTATGAACCAATGATATGTTTTTGTCAACAAGGTACGAGTGCAGAAAAAAGGGAAATGGCCCAGAAGTTGCCCAAAACCTTTCTTTTTTACTTTGGCAGACAAGTCCAGGCAAGACCACAGAGAAGGAAAGGCTCCACATGCTATGCCTGCATGGATGCCTTTGAAGATTTCTCTCAGTGAGACAAACAAACTAAGGCAGAAGCAAGGAAGTTCCTACATTTGGAGTTAAATTCAATTATTAGTGCAGGGGCAGTATAAGCTGTGGAACCAGTTTTCTAGCTTCATCCTCTGGGAATGGGAGAAAAGCTTTATTTTTACACATAATTAATTGACTCAATGCGAGTTCTCATCTTTTTCTGAAGTAATAAAAGGTAGCACATTGAAATTATAAAAATGTAAAAGAATAATGCCCAAATCATAAATATCAGTGACAAACTATATTAATGTAAATATTAAAATTATGCTGTAGCCACAGAATACAACATATTGTCTCATGGCATTAAACACAATAAAAATCCAAATATTTCTATAGGGCTTACTATATACCAGGCAGTATGCTAAGTGTTTCACATACATTTATTTAATCTTCTCAGTAATCCAACAGGGCAAATGTAATTATTAGTCTGATTTTACAAACTAGAAAAGTAAAATTTAAGGAGTGTAAGTGGCCAAGGATCAAATTAATGAAATGTGTATTTATCAATGATCAAACCACATCAAATCATTTTTGGTTTTGAAATTATCGCCTAAGCAATGAACTAAAAATGCCCTAAGTATCTATCTGAAAAAACCATACCACTTAGTACATTTAAGAAAATTATGACTGACCTAAAGTCTTATATAAATTTAAAGGCTGAACTATGCAGCCTTTTTTTTTATTGTGGTAAAATATATCTACCATAAAATTTACCATTTTAATAATTTTTAAGTGTGCCATTCAGTTGCATTAATTATATTCACAATGTTATGCAATCATCAACACTATCCATTTCCAGAACTCATTTATTATCACAATATGAAGTCTTTTTTAAAAAATAAGAAATGATTCCTACAGGGCACATGGGAAATCTTAAGCTCCACAGGATTTCTGTGTGCATGTCCTTAGAGAGTATCTATCTCTGTACTTTCCATCAGCCTTGAACATAGTCATTACTGCATCTCAAAAGCATGTAAGGAAATGGTGCGTCACAAGAACATACATTCCAATCAAAATGCAATATGCACCCATCAGGTGAGAGATTAGATGGGTAAAGGATATCAGATGAAGAAAATTTCAAGAACTTATAACCCCCTGCAGTTGAAAGGACACCTAATTTCAACATATTGGGGGCTTAAATTTAATTCAAGTATGAATGCTTTTATTAAGCCATCATAACAAAAAACCAACAAGAAAACTACAGAATAAATACCTGCTTTCTTTCCGACTACTGGTACTGTCACCGGGGCAGTGATAGGAGTGGGAGCAGGCTCCACGGGTGGTGGTTTGATTGTTTTCACTTCTGTGGAGAGATGTCCATTGCATTAATGTATACAGCTGTCACTTCCTAAAACCTATTTTGATGGCATATTTGCCTCTTCTGATGTAACTTTAAAAGTCTTCAAATAACTAGTTTTTCAGAGAATAATATATTCTAACATAATCTATATATAATACAATAATATATTCTATATTTTCTAATATAGTAATGCATTATATATTAAATAAAATGTAATAATATATTGCGACATTAGAAATCATTTGGTGAATGCTGACTTTTCTTATAAACTGCACATCATTTGTGTAAAGCACGAAGGAATATGTGTTGAAGGAATTGAGGATAAGCCTGCTCACCTGGTTCAGGCTTTGGTTTTGGTTCAGGTCCAGGGAGTGGTATTGCTGGCTTTATTTCAGGCACTGAAATAATCCATAATAATAAGCAGGTCATCACAGTATTTCTGAAGTTTTTCACAATGTCAAACCCAAATTAAGCAGACATATCTTGGCATATGTTAAAATTTATACTGTAGGCACCAAATCAAGTGTTTGATCTAAGTTTATTTGCTTTTTAAACAAAACATTTGGAAAATATGTAAGGCAATTATATTGGTTCTAATGTTGTAATTCATCTCACTGACCATAAATATATTTTTCCTGGTATTTAAAGCTTGGTAATTTATTTAACAAATGGGTGATCATTAACCAATTGTATGTGAGAGTGAAATGGTAAAGACAATTAAGCTGACCAGATTAAGGTCACATGTTCAAATCTTAATGCCAGTGTAATGATATTTTAAATGATGCATATTCGATTTTTAGAAACAACTAAGAAAGTGCCAGTAGGTTTGTACCTTTCTCTCGTTCAGGGATTTTCTTTTCCATTTTTGTATCAGTAGCTGGAGGTGCTTCAACCTGTTCAACAGCTTTTGGAGGTGGTTCTGGTATTTCAGATAATAAGATTATTTTCTAGTGTTATTTATTTACAAATCAACTGATATGAAATAATTAAATCAAACTATTTTTCATAAAGTCAATTGATAGGTTTTTTAAAAAACCTGTATTCTATCAATTAATTTCTATGTTTTCTCTTGACTGTCTTAATTTTTCTTCTCCTTATTCCATTCACTTCTCTCCCAACCCCATTTGCTACCCCTTTCCAAATATCTTTCATAGTAAATACCAATAAATAACCCTTTGATAATAGGCTAATAATAATAGTAAACCCACTTAAAAGCCCCTAACTTTTATGAAACATTTGCTGACAGTCTCTTGTGAAGTTATTCTGCAGTCAACCTGATTATTTTACAATCATTTCTACTGAAAGAACTTAAGTGGCAAAGTAATAATAATGAAGTGCAGGAAAATATATGAAGGGATTTGAAAATTACTATATAAGTATTTCAACAGAAAGCAGACATTAGAAAACATAGATGAAATGTGAAGTTATGTTTATAGTTAACTCCACTTATTTTTACTAGGTAAATCTTTTGTTAGATGTCCATTTGTTAAAAGATAATTTCACAAGTTGTTACTGAGATTCCTACCTGTAGGTTTTTTAATTTTTTCTACTTTTTTAGGTTCTACTTTAGGTTCTTCTTCTTCAGGTCTCTTTCTTAGAACTTGAAAGACAAAAATGTTTATATGTAAAGCAAGACAAACAAATGAAGATATTGAATACATTTGACAAACGCAAATAATGTACAAAGCAAGGAAAATGACAAGCATGCAACCTGACCTGCTATACTGGGAAATTAGCATTTACATTGAAAATGTTGTTTTTAAAATGAAAGGTTGTTAATGTTAATTTAGAAGAGCACTCTGAGTTACTCGATGTCTACAGCAATAGTCTTCAGAGACAAGTCTGTGGCGGTAATGACTCAAATACAAAATGAATAATTTGAGTAACAACAAATTCTAACCATAATTTGTGTTGTAATTTAATGAAGAGTATTTAAATAAGTATAACATTTATTGAAATGGAGATATCTAAAGAAATGTAGCCTAGAGATCAGTAATTTGAAGAAAAAATTAGAACTTGATTCTTCACTTGAATTCTTGCTTCCAATTTTTAATATGGTATGAGTATAAAATATTACAAAGATAAAACACAAGAAAGAAATGTTCAATATTTTTTAAATTTTTTTTGTTAGTTGTGGTAATCCTGTGTCATACTTTAAAACTGAACACAGAATTTAGACTTAAATAGTTTGGTGTAAGTTAGAGCATTTAATAGGTTTAGTGTGTTTTACTACATAATTCTATTATGAAAATGACATCTATGGTCATTGCTATTAGTTTAGAATAATATCAATTTAGTTATATCTATTAAGTAAATTTCAAAATACTGTGAACACTCACAAAATTTCTGTCTTCTTATAAAAAAGAGGTGGGAAAATTATAACATTAATTTTTAGTGCCACTACAAACAAATTTTGGTAAATGGAATCTAATTAAGATAAATCAAAGGACAGACACATTTTGTAAGCTTTCATGTGTGTTTTTTTGTGTACTTAAAGCTAAATAATGGTTGAAAAATACTATACCGCTCTTGAGAACAACTTCTTCCTTTGGTTGAGGTTTAGGTTCAGGGAGTAATTTGCGAACTTTCTTTTCAGCTTCAGGCACTTGAAAGAATATGATTTCAAATTTTGAAGTGAATTCATATAAAAACTAAATTGCAACAATAAATGTCTCTTTCAGAACTAGTTAACTATATACAGTGCACAAGCAATAATTTTTTGTCACATGTAAATATCACAGTACTTAAAAGCAAAAAATATACTTCAAGTCATTTCTTCTGAAATATCTATATAACTTAGGGATGAAATTTGATTCCATTAACTATATGCAAATATATTCATCTTAAATGATTGTACAGAATATGTTGTTCTATATTAACTCTATAAGTCTTTCATCAAATACAAGGTTTTTGACAGCATTTTTGCCTCGATCTACAATTATAGATTGCCCAAACCTACAGTGGTCTTTTCCCTAACCACTGATTACCTCAGAATGATACTGGTAAGCGTTAGTGTTACTATTCAGTCTTCTCCAATGATGAGAGAAGGAAGCCAAGGAATCTGGTTTATGACCTTGATGTTGGGAAAGGGCCATTATTTCATTTTATTAACAGAAGTATTTTTTCTTAAGGTTTCCTTTGTGAAATAATACTAACTTAAAATTATGGACCTCTACAATTTGAAAGCTGGTGTTGGAGCTTATTTTTAATGAATAAGAAAATATTCTTGAATTTAGACTAAAAGAAACCCAAGAAATTCTAAATTAATTCCCTCTTGTATCTTTAGTGAAGATCAAGCATGGTGTATGCTGTTATTATACAGAGCAGCCTGCTTATACTACTATAGCCCTCATGGATTGGAACAGAAAAAAAAAAAAGAAAGATATACTTTATAATCATTGAACTGTTTTCCCTCTCTATTGATGTTGATTAAAATTTAATTTAAAACATTACTTGTATCATGTAACATATTTGTTGACTCACATGCAATCTGAATTTCTTAGATATTTCTATAAAATTCCCCATTCAGTGCTTTAAACGAGACATGCACAGTTCATTAAATAGTTTTTGCAATGTGATGAAGATAACCATGCCTAACTCTTACTTCAAAATTTATATATACAAAAAGCAAATGTGTAACTGTTTTATTTTAAATATTTTTTTCAACCATTTTAAGTATAATTTCACAAACATTATTTTTTTATCCATTATAAATTGTGCTGATCTTCAATACTATTATAGAGTTACCAATATTCTTAACATATAACTATTTTCATTGATTGAACTTGAAGAAACCATCATGCATTTGATTACCACAAGTTGGGATGACATATCCTTTGCTTATAAAAGGGACACAGTGGAAATATATCAGTGTATTTCTTTTCTGCATTATTTTATTTTTAAGATCTTACTGACATTTAAGACTCAGGTGTAGAACATACCATTTAGCTATTACTTTTAAAGACTATATGTTATTTCATGTCATTTTAATGTTGATAAGTGGCTTTGTAATAATCCTTTAATAGCTGGTATTCAAAGTAACATTATTTTATAATCTTGCTTTTATAGGTCAGGAAATACATATTCATATTCATATTAGTGATTTTTCCAAAATTTCAGACTAAATCAAGATTCAATTTCTGTGTTTGGATGTGTTTACTTAAATAGAAAATTGCTCCCTACTGTACTTACTAGAAAAATTAAGAACTTTATTTTAAGAAGATATTTTCTAGACTTTTATGATTCATTTCTCTTTCTTTAGAATCTAACTTTAGATAGGAAAACTTATTGTTCAAAGAGAAATTTTGGAAAATGACCTGCACTGGTAATGAAATCTCTCTAAAATGTGAGATCTGTAAACCTGAACAAATGTCTTGGGGTCACCAAGAAGAAAGTGACAGGAAGGCCATAAGAAAATCCCTATGAATCATATTAATAGATAGAAGGAGGACATGAATTATATTTAGTAATTAATACTGGCTCACATACTGCTGTTCTGGTGCAATTCCAAAGCTTTCCATTACTAGCTCCCAACACTTTAACCCAAGATGTGTTCGATACTAATTTCAGCTAACCAGCAAAATTTTATAGGGAATTGCAAGAAGACATAAGTCAATGAGACAAAGATAAACAATATCTATCCATATAATGTATGAAATTAATGAAAGACAAAGGAAGCACCACTCATGAGCCAGAACCATAAAATATATAAAAACACAAGAGATCATTGAGGCAACTGTGATTATTTAAAAAAATAATTTGAAAAGAGAACATTCTAGAAGGCAGAAAGAGCAAAGATTCAGATGAGGGGGTACTGCATATGAATGCATTTTCAAGACTGAAGTACCTTTCAGAGGTTTAAGCTCCACCTTTTCTGGAACTTCGGGTTTTTCAGGAACTTTCTTCCTTGTGACAGCTTTAAAGAATATGATCTTGCTTTTATTATTTGTATATTTAGACTAGACTGAAGCAAACTATTAAACACTTACTTCAAGAATCAAAACCAAGCTTTGGTTACAACCAGAAAGCATCAAAGCAGCCAAGAACAGCCACCACAGAGCATGTAAGAAGCACTCCAACCATGAAAACAGATTTCAGTTTTACCCCAATTAAAGTCTGGCTGAGAAGCAAGATAATTTTTTTTTTTGCAGGATAAAGAAATTATCCGGACAGTGGGGAGAAGGGTTTTCAGGAACTACTATAAAGGACACGTGGACAAAACCAAGGGGGAGGGTGGAAGCAAGGGAAGGAGGTGGGTTTGGAGGGGTTGGGGGGAGGGGTGGGTAGAAAATACAGACAACTGTAACTGAACAACAATAAAGTAATTTAAATTAAAAAAAATCTTTTGAGCATAAATTTTACATTAAGAAAAATGTATTGTGTATGTTCTCATGGAGTATCAATTGACATATGGGTACTCTTTTAAGAAGTATCTGCTTTTTCTATATCTGACTTAATATATTAGAGGTTCCCCCTGCTGGACAGGAGGTTGTGGAAGGGCAAGAATCACTGGAAATAAAGTCTTTTTCTGGAAGCTCTGGCTTTGTATGTGTATATGGAGAAAGTGTTCATCCAAGATTATATCTAGATAATATTAGATTGTGAAATCTAATGACACCACAAATAAGACATTTTATTAAAATAAAAAGAATAACATGCTTTTGCCAGTTTATTTTGCATTTTAAAGATGTTGCTAAAATTTAAGAATATTGCATCAATTCAAAGAAAAGTTTAAATGCAAAAAGAATGAAGGGAAGTTTAACAATGGGAAGAGATGCTGGATATCACATGCATCCATCATCATTCTGGCTCTGTTGAGGACAACCACAGAGCACAAGTGACTGGGCCTTTGTTAGGTGGGAAAGAAAAGTGGGGGAGCAGTGACAGGTCACTTATATGCTCTCCTTTCTTGGTCTATGAGCACATATCAGCCATTGGATGCCACAAATATATTACTTCTAGCATACTTGAAAGCATATGACATTACTTAAGAACGGCTTTGGCTTTTGTATACATTTGTTATTGCAATATTAAAAACATCTTGCAAACTTTTCTTATACATTTCACATGCATAAGATCCCAAAGATATGCAGAGCAATGAGGCTTTCAAATCAGAAAACTCTTTTCTTTCTCCACATTCTGTGTAAAAAAGTTAGTTGGGCAGATGTCTAGGATGAAGCTAACAAAAATGCACTTTCTGACATTTGAGGCAGCAGGCACAGCCTGACAAGGCACCTGGAGCAGCATAAATGCAGGCCTCTATGTAATTCCCATAGCTTGATCATGTCTGAAAGCACACACTTTTAAAAGTTCTTGCAAGCACCATTTCAGATGACTGGATAGCAGGTTAATAAAACTTTGGAAGAGGCACTTTATACCTTTAAGTTGGAATGGTTTCTCCTTCACGTCTTCCTTAGGTGGAGCAGGTGGAGGAGCTGGGGGCTTTGGTTTGAATTTTGGCTTTTCAATAATCTTTTCAGGCTCAGGTTCAGGTTCTTAAAAGAGTATTTCAGGAGCATTAGTATATGTATATATTAATTAGTGTGAATATGCATAGTATATTCAGTAGAAATTAAAAAATACATATGAAGTAAATGTTTGCTTTTTTGGATACATAATATTAGTGTCCAACATAAAACATAAAACAGTATCCAACATAAAACATCAAAATATCAACATGGTACACCAATGATGAGAAATACAGCAAATGCATCAACAAAACAACAAAGGAAGCTTCCATGTAAGCCACATTGACATAAGATGAATGGTACAAATTACATGGATACATAAGAATCAGATGTACATTTAAGACAGTAAATCTTACATACAGATTCAGAGACCTACTATTCAAGAAGTACATAAAACACATATATGTGAAGAGGAAGATATGATGATGAAGATTTAAGTCCAATTAATTGAATACCTTGAACTGGTATTTCTTCTGGCTGTGGTTCAGGTTCAGGTTCTTCAGGCTCAATATACTGTTCAATTTCATGTTCTTTAAAGAATGTTGACAGGGGATGTGAGATTGTAATGTAAAGTTCTTCACAAAGACCCACACAAATTTCACATAGATGTAAAGAATACAGTCCCAAAGATGAAAATACAAAATTACTTATATGGGAAAAGGAGACAAGATTTGTGTTTTCTTATACTTGAACTTTTTATTCACCTGTTTGCAATGTCTGTTGATGGCAAATGAGGTGACTTTTAGAATTTGATATTGGGTTACCATCTGATGAGCCAATGCAATGAATTCTTCCAGTTTTACCTCAGTAAAGTGTATCTTTTGGAATTTACATTTATCACCAAGAATAATCAAATTAACAACTCAAATTCTACTTTGAAAGAAATATTAGTACTTGAAGAATGAAATATGCTGGAGTGCTTTCATATAGAATGTCAAGAAGGAATTTTACCCTATAAATGCTTTTGTACTCCTTACAGTTTTCAAGAGGTTAAAAAATTTTATATTTTAGTATATATA
The DNA here is from genome assembly GCF_019186645.2 of Phyllostomus hastatus. Classification (NCBI taxonomy): domain Eukaryota; kingdom Metazoa; phylum Chordata; class Mammalia; order Chiroptera; family Phyllostomidae; genus Phyllostomus; species Phyllostomus hastatus. The sequence continues at coordinate 13,261,233 of NW_025333498.1, read as the reverse complement.
CCTTCAACAGGGGGAGTCACTTTTCTACCAATTGTTATGGATGCTTTTTCTTCATATATGACTTCCTCAGGAGCCTCTTCAACTTAAAAAACACAGTATTTTATTTTAGATGTCATTCAAAATATAATACTGCAACTGCTAAGTTGTAACATATCAACTTTGTTATACTCTATAATATATTATTCAAATGACCCCAATATGTGAATAACTTCACTACTGAAGACAGGCAACAGATAAGTACATAAGACCCATCTACAACCGAAGCATGATGATGAGGACAATTGCCATCTTTCCAAGATGTACAGAGAAGCCATGTACCTTGGACAGGTGGAGCTTCTGGCTCTTCAGGGAGAGGAACAAACACTTTCTTTTCTGGGATGACTTCCTTGGGCACTTCAGGCACTTTAAAGATATTGATTTTTTTTTTTACTGTTCAGAATTTAGAAGAATTCACAAGATTCTTTGATGACCGGGCAAAGAATACAGGGGAAAGTACTTTATCTTACAAGATTTCATGGGGAAAATAGTTTTGGAGCATGGAACCCTTCTAGACACCCTAATTTTATAAATAAGTTTTCTCAGCCTTCTTTATTTGCTTCTTTTCTTCTGTGTACTCTTATATAGAGCTTTTCTCCACTGGTCTAACTTTGATCTTTTTTAAAAATTGGTTTGACTTTCTTTGAACAATTACTCCTGAACTCTCAACTCATATTTCCATGTGGATGACTTCTAAATCTACATCTCTATACCTCTTTTTCCTAAGCTCCATACTTGAAAAGTGAAAAATATATTCACTATCTTATTTCTAATACCAGTTCAGGGACCCCATGAACCATCTTCATGGTCATCAATCTTCAACCTTTACATTCCCCTCAGGCTCCATTTCCCTAATTGTTTTGAAAATAAATACCAACTCAATTTTCATCTCCCTTAAATTCAAGCTCTTTTTTCCATTTCTGCCACCACTAATTTTAGTGACCTTAAATAACTGCAATTGCTGTTTACTACTTTTACCATCTTCCAATAGCTTGATGTCAGTTATGTTTTTGAAGCCCAACTCTCATTAATTTACACATCTGCTTCAAAACCTTTCAAGCTTCCTATGCTTACAGAAGAAAGTATACACCTTATGCTGGCATTCAAAGAACTCCAAAATATGGTATGACCCTTATCTTTATATCCGCCCTTATCTTTCAACCAATTCATACTCAAATTATGCATGCTTATTTGATAGTCCTTGAACTTCCTGGACTGTATTCTACCTCAGGGCCTTTTGATATAATATTCCATTTGCCGAGAATGTCATTTTCTCAATGGCTATATGTAAAAATCCATCAAAACTTAAAATTATAAATACTTTTTTTCATACAGCTTTTCCTGATGCCCCTGCCCGAAGTTGATCTTCCCTGGCTCTGTGTTCCTGTAGCCATTTACACTCATTTTGCAGGTTCACTCACTTCCTATCTTGTACTGGAGTTGTGCTATACTTTCTTCTCATCAGATTTAAATTGCTTGAAGGCTGGATCAGATCTTATCTTTTCTAATAGTGTCTTGTTAATGGTAAAAATTCAACAAAATGTGCTGAATCAAGCTATTCTACGCATCAAGTGGGAGGAGATTTTTTTTGCCACATATAACCATGTCATGGCACAACTGAATCTAATTCCTCATTCATTTTTCTTCTCCTGCTTGTTTGCCTCATTTTCTCTCTTTGCCTTCATTATTTTCTTTGTTTTACTGTGAAATGTGGTCTTGCATAAACTTATACTATGGTATTCTCCCCTAAGAATCATTATTAAAAAGCTCAGTGTTCAGAGAGATATTTTTCTTCATACTAGGTACCTTTTTCTGGAGAAACTTCTTGTTTTTTGGTAACAGGTACAGGTTCTTTCTTTACTGGAACAAGTTTCTTGGGCACCTCAGGCACTTTGAAGATATTAGTTTTATTTCAAAAAGAGTATTTAAAACATTTAAAAGTGTTAAGAATAAAGAATCTATAATTAATGAAAACAAAGTAACATTAAATTAATGAAAACAAAATAAGGACATTTTTGTCCCTAGTTATGCAATAACGAGGACGAGTTACTGGATTCCTTTTTAAGACATCAGACTACTGCTTTAAGAAACTATGATGTCAATGATGACATGAATACCTTTAGCTTCTGGTGGTTCTGGCTTCTTAATTGTTGGGACTTTCTTCGGTGGAACAACTTTCTTGGCCATCTCTGGTACTTTAAAGATATTAGTAGCATTTAATACTATAAAATTGCAAGATGCAATATACACACATTAATTTGACAAGTCTGTTCAACACTATAACATAGGTAAGAGTTGGACACATAATACAACACAACACAGAATAAGGAAAAGTGTTAAATTTTAGACATCTTACAGAAATAAAGTAAATATTGATTTATTTTATTATAAGTACCTTTAGGAGGTGGAGCTTCTGGTTTTTTGATGATAGGAACTTTCTTCTCTGGAACAATCTTCTTGGGCTCTTCAGGCACTTAAAGGATAGGAATTTCTTTTAGAGTCAGATGATTACAATGAAAAATTTAATACTAATGAATGAAATAAAAATTACATCTATCTGTTATGTACATTGTAAAATTCTGTAGGATCAAAGTTTTATGTGCAAACTTTTGTTCTTGCCAATGAAGTGACATTTGAGTAAGGAGATAGAAGACTGACATTTTACCTTAAGGAAGATATATAATGTCATAAAAATCAAATGATGCATTTTCCCATATAGTGGATTCTGGCTTGTACCTGATGGTGGTGGGGCTTCTGGTTCCTCTTCTTCCACAGCAAGCACTGGTGCTTCCTCTTCAGGAGCGATTTCCTTGGGTTCTTCATATACTTTAAAGACACAGTTAATTTTAATTCAACCTGTGAAATGATGTTCTAAAACACAAAATGCTGAACATGATCAATAGTAATCTTGATTTCTTTCCTTGTTTCTATTAATGTCTTATTTGTTAGGATGAAATCTATCTTATTTTCACTGACTTCCGTTCTTATTGATTTGAATGCTTGGAAAGCGTTTTGGTGTTTGATGTCTTTCATAGTCAGTTCTCTTGTCCTGTGTACTTTAGAGAGCTTTGTTTAATGCAAGTTACAATGCCTTAGATGCCACTGACTGGTCACTCAAAATATAGATTTGAAAGTGGAGCTAATTAAGAATGATGAAGTAAGACAAACAATTAAGGGATAGAAAATGAACAAAGATACTAAATTAGGAAAAACAGAAACAAGATTTAAATTAGAAATAGCACAAATGGCAAACTCATTTGTGGTCTTACATATACCTTCTGGAGGAGGAGACTCCACTTTCTTGGGAACAGGAACTGCTGGTACCTCTTCCAAGAGAAGTTTCTTTGGAACTTCTGGCACTTGAAAGATATTAGTTAGTTTTACTGATAGGTAATTGAAAGGACATGAAATTTATACCACATCTAGTTCACATCTACTTCAAATAACACAAGGACAGATCCAAGAAAAAATCCACAATGTCAGTGATCTGTCCTTGGAACTACACAGAAGGCAGGAAAATGTGGCCTATAAATATTAACAAAACTGCATTAGTAAACTCTTCCAACACCCATAATAAGTGCATTAGTTTAAAAAAAATCAATGATGGTATTTAAAAATCTAAACCCTAAACATTCAGAATAATAGGTGTGTAGTTGTGGACATAAAAGATTTGACAAACAAAAAGGTTTCCTATGATAAGTGATAAGTAACTTTTGAGGCCAAGATTGAGCATTTTCTGCAGAATTTCATTAGTGACATGTACCTTTAGCTGGTGGGACTTCCGGCTTTTTGGGAACAGCTACTTTCTTTTCTGCAACTTCTTTTGGAACTTCTGGCACTTTAAAGATATTAGTATTTTAATACTATGAAGAATAGCTAGTAAACATTTATCATATTTACACAGAACAAAACATTTTTTAAGAGTTGGAGGCTATATCCACCTCCCTCAGATGGTGGACCACTACATGTACCTTTGGCAGGTGGGATTTCCGGTTTCTTGAGAACCACTGGAGGCACTTTCTTTTCAGGAACAACTTCCTTAGGCACTTTGGGCACTTCAAAAGATATTAGTAGTTTTTAGCTCATAGTTTCAATGAAGTATGGAAATCATTGAGTAGAGCAGTAAAGCATAACATATTAAAGACAGTTTTCTGTAGGAAGTTAGTGTAGTGAAATATACCTTTCATGGTTGGTGGTTCAGGTTTTTTGGCAATGACAGCAGGTGGTTTCTTTTCTGGCACAGGTTTCTTAGGTGGCACAGTCACTAAAGATTTTAGAATTGATGTGTTAGAATGAGTGGATATGAGTGAGCAAGAAGGGGGAAGTGTTGGCTAAGGCAGCCTAGCCGCTGGCCCTGTACCTTTTGGAGGAGCCTCGGGCTCTGGCTCTTCCACAACTTCAGTGGGAGGCTCTTCAGAGACGAGTTCTTCGGGCTCCTCAAACACTTTAAAGACACAAGCTCATTTTACCACCAGAATTGACTAAAGTATCTGAAATCTTTTGTAAAAAGATGTTTATAACACTAAGAAGAGTTCTTTTTAAAAACACTGGTTGGGAAAGTTTCATTATTACCTTCAGGGGGAGGACTTTCCGGTTTGGGAGGAATGGCTTCAGGCACCTTCTTTTCTGGGACAGCTGCCTTGGGCACCTCGGGTACTTTAAAGATATTAGTATTTTGAAGATTAGACAGAGAGTACAGACAAATGGACAGTATCAAACAGTGGCATGGGGGTGACTACCTTTGGCTGGTGGAACTTCTGGCTTTTTAGGAGGTGCCAAAGGCACTTTCTTTTCAGAGACAACTTCTTTGGGAGCCTCAGGCACTTAAAAGATATTAGTAAAATTACATTTAGGAGATCTGAAGACCACTGAAACAAAACATTTTTAAGAGCAAAAGAGTCCTAAGGTCCTTGACAAATACCTGTAACAGGTGGGACTTCTGGCTTTTTAGGAGGCATCACAGGTACTTTCTTTTCAGGGACAATCTTTTTAGGAGCCTCGGGAACTTAAAAGATTTTAGTAAAATTATAATCAAGAGTTATGAGACTGCTAGAAGAAAATATTTTCAAGAGTAGCAGAGTTACATATCTTCTTAAGCCTAAGGTGAGTGATAAGTACCTGAAACAGGCGGGACTTCCGGCTTTTTAGGAGGCACCACTGGTGCTTTCTTTTCAGGGACAACTTCTTTGGGAGCCTCAGGCACTTAAAAGATATTAGTAAAATTACAATCAGGAATTATGAAGACCACTGGAACAAAATATTTTCAGGAGCAGATGAGTTACATCTTCTTAAACCTAAGATCCATGATAGATACCTGTAACAGGTGGGACTTCTGGCTTTTTAGGAGGCATCAAAGGCACTTTCTCTTCAGGGACAACTTCTTTGGGAGCCTCGGGCACTTAAAAGATATTAGTAAAATTATAATCAGGAGGTATGAGACCACTGGAAGAAAATATTTTCAAGAGCAGAAGAGTTATATCTTTTAAGCCTATGATCAGTGACAAATACCTGTAACAGGTGGGACTTCTGGCTTTTTAGGAGGCGCCACGGGCACTTTCTTTTCAGGAACAACCTCTTTGGGAGGCTCAGACACTTAAAAGATATTAGTAAAATTACACTTAGTACTTATGAGACTGCTGAAATAAAATATTTTCAAGGTTGGAAGAGTTATATCTTCTTAAGTCTAAAGTGAGCGATAAGAAGGACTTGTAACAGGTGGGGCTTCTGGAAAGTAAGGAGGCATCATCGGTGCTTTCTTTTCAGGGACAATTTTTTGAGGGATACTTAAAAGATATTAGTAGTTTTACACTTAGGTTAATGAGATCAATGGACTAAGAATATTTTGAAGAGCAAAGAGGTTTTTTTGTTTGTTTGTTTTTTTCCTGTTGAACACAGACAAGGTGAAAAATACCTGAAACTGGTGGGGCTTCTGGTTTTTTGGGTGGTGCCTTGGGAACCTTCTTTTCTGGGACAACTTCTTGAGGAACTTCAGGCACTTGAAAGATATTAGTAGTTTTACACATAAGTTAATAAAGAACAAGAACTAAAACTGTTTTCAGTAGCAGGAGAGAGTTCTTTGGCAGAGTAAGGTCAGGGCTAACGCATACCTAGGACAGGTGGAGCTTCTGGCTTTTTGGGTGGTGCCTTAGGAGCTTTCTTTTCTGGGACAACATCTTGGGGAGCTTCAGGCACTTGAAAGATATTAGTAGTTTTACACTTAAGTTAATGAAGAACAATGGCCTAAAATTATCCTCAAGAATAGAAGAGATATTTCTTTTGCAAAATGAAGTCAGGGCTAACATATACCTGTGACAGGTGGGGCTTCTGGTTTTTTGAATGGTGCCTTGGGAATCATCTTTTCTGGGGCAACTTCTTGAGCAGCTTCAGGAACTTGAAAGATATTAGTATTTTTAGGATTTCTGAATAGTGAAGGCATCCACTATAATTGTGAAGAGTATAAGACAGCATCTCTTCCTCTTACCAAAGCAGAGGGAATAAATACCTTTGGCAGGTGGGGCTTCTGATTTTTTGGGCACAGTCACAGACACTTTCTTTTCAGGTACAACTTCTTTAGGAGCTTCAGGAACTTTGAAGATATTAGTATGTTTTAGTTAGGAACTATAAATGGGGGGACATTGGCAACGTATTTACTCAACCAATACAATCTGTGAGACTGGAGGACACTTCTTTCTATACATGCCCTCCGACCCAGCCCCCTGAAGAGGGAGACCCCCAACGCGGAAGGATAAATACCTTTAGCAGGTGGAGCTTCTGGCTCTTTGCGGGGAGCCACAGGCACTCTCTTCTCAGGGATGGCTTCCTTCGGCGGTGGCACCTCAGGCACTTAAAAAACATTGGTAATTTGTGTTTAGAAAAAGTGAAAATAATTGATGACTATAATATGTGAACATACACCAAGATACTTTGAGAAATGTCTGGGTTTTTTTCCTTTGGAATTATATCACCTTTATGTAGTAGGATTTGGATATATAATTCCCTAGCTAAAATAGTAGTTCTTTTTCTCCCTGGGTATCTATAGCTTTGACATTACCTTCAGGGGGAGGACTTTCCGGTTTGGGAGGAATGGCTTCAGGCACCTTCTTTTCTGGGACAGCTGCCTTGGGCACCTCGGGTACTTTAAAGATATTAGTATTTTGAAGATTAGACAGAGTACAGACAAATGGACAGTATCAAACACAGTGACATGGGGGTGGCTACCTTTGGCTGGTGGAACTTCTGGCTTTTTAGGAGGTGCCAAAGGCACTTTCTTTTCAGGGACAACTTCTTTGGGAGCCTCAGGCACTTAAAAGATATTAGTAAAATTACATTTAGGAGTTATGAAGACCACTGGAACAAAATATTTTCAAGAGTAGAAGAGCTATGGCTTTTCAAGTGTAAGATCAGTGACAAATACCTTTAAGAGGAGGGACATCTGGCTTTTTAGGAGGCGCCAAAGGCACTTTCTTTTCAGGAACAACCTCTTTGGGAGCCTCGGGCACTTAAAAGATATTAGTAAAATTACAATCAGGAGTTATAAGACCACTGGAACAAAGTACTTTCAGGAGCAGATAAGTTATATATTCTTAAACCTAAATCCTTGACAGATACCTGTAACAGGTGGGACTTCTGGCTTTTTAGGAGGCACCAAAGTCACTTTCTTTTCAGGGACAATCTCTTTGGGAGCTTCGAGCACTTGGAAGATATTAGTAAATTTACATTTGAGTTACCAGGACCAATGCAGACGCAGACAGAAGTTACATTCACACATCAAAGGAACTTGCCAGGCTAGCAAGGCAGTTCTTTCCATTGTCCTCCCTCTCCCACCTTGGAGTGAGGTCAGGGATGTACCTTTGACAAGTACAACTTCAGGCTTTTGTGGAGGATGCACTTTCTCTTCTGGGACAACCTCTTGGGGAGCCTCAGGCACTTTAAAGATATTGATATTTTTACATTTAGGAGTTATAGGAATTGGTACAAACAGGAAACACATACAGAAAAACGTAATTTTCCAAATCTCTAAGCTTCCAGCAGCATATACCTTCATCATGAGGGCCTTCAGGCTTTTTATGAGGAAACTCATGTGCTTTCTTTTCAGGGAGGATTTCTTGAGGTGCTTCAGGCACTTTAAGAAATTAGTACATTAACATTTAGTGTTATGAAGATCACTAGGAACAGGCAGAGATTTTCAGGACTACGAGAGCTATTTCTTTTGGAGCCTGAGGGCATGGTAACTTGTACCTTGAACTGATGGAGGTGCTCTTTTTTTGGAAGAAACTCTCTTTGCAGAAACAACTTCTTGAGGAGCTTCAGTCACTTGAAAGATATTAGTATTTCACATTTAAAAGTTAAAATGATTAATAAAAAAGAGTAACCACGATAAGCTAGCAAATGCAGTTTTCTAGAAGTCTCCTTTCTCTTTCTCTATTCTCTGCTTGCCCCACCCCCCTCCTAAGTCTAGTGGTTTAGTGGGATTCTGGAGAAGAGAACTCACCCTTCTCCAGCACCCAGCTGAGTCTCTATGACACTGTGGACCCTCCTTACTAAATATTTGTTGAAGGAGTACTTTTATATGGAGGGTTTTCTGTTTGATAAATATAACCACAAATACTTTCTTTTGTGAGGATGCTTCAAAGAGATTAGTATGTTTAGGAGTTATGGAGAATATTAGAAAGACATAATTTTGCGAGCAGAGGACGGATAATTTCTTCTTCAGGATCTGTGCAGAAATGATATATACCTTTCCTAGGCAGAGGTTCTGGCTCTTCAGGAACATCCTCATATACTTGCATGTCAGGAGTCATTTCTTTCACAGCTTCTGGTGCTTTGAAGATATTAGTATTACACTTAGAGATTAAGGAATCAGTGGAGGCATTAATCACATTAACTGAATTCAAGAGATTTTTATGGCTAATTCCTTCAGGAATTAGATGAGGGATAAAGTATTAAGAAAAGGAATCACGTCTTATTTGTCTTTGCTTATTATTCTCCAGCTCACTAGCACCATGCACATAATAGGCACTTATGAAATAAATGGAGGAAAGAGTGATAGAATGAATGATATCTTTAGTGGAAGGTATTTCAATTTCAGGGGGAATGGCCATGGGTGTTTCCTTTACAGGGACAACTTCTTGAGGAGATTCAGGCACTTTAAAGAGATTAATTCATTGTATTCAGAGTGAGGAAGAGCAAGTATGAGTTTTACTCATAACTCCACCTACAGGAATGCCCCAGGCTGGCAGACCTCCCTGCTCCTCCAATCTGATTCTTCGGTGATATTAATAGTTTAAATATTTGATTATCAGGAGCTGTTTTCTTGGTCACCTTGGGCACTATCAATATTAGTAATTTTATTTCTTGGAATGGTAGATGTATAGAAAATTAGATCATGGAAAAGTAGCTGCAAGTGAAAAAAATGAATTTTTAAATTAATTAACAAGGAATCTTTAGCTGTTGGTTTGAGGAGAGCAAAATAGCTTCTTTCTTATCTGGATCAGCTTCATTTTATAGCCTTGCCTCAAGCACTTTCACAAGGTGTTTGTTTCTCAAGTATAGCAGAGAGGAGAATGACCCAGTGATTCTGGACTGAGAAAATAATGTCAATGTGTTTAAACAGTCTTAAAATTACTGCAATTGTTATCCTGGATGTTTAAAAATATTTCATCTTTTGATTTACCTAAACTATACAAAATGGAAAAATAAAGGACTCTTTAAAAGTAAAAGACAATGAGAGGAGCCACTGTGTATTCAGGGCAGAATTCCAGCTTTAACTGGTTTCGGGTTTAACTGCTTTGGTTGTAGAAGACTCTCAGGTGGAGATGATGTAACAGGTAGAATAGTTCCACATTAAGTTCCATATTTTTCTTTAAGTAATAGTTGTCTGAAAATATTTCTCTAATATTTAAGTTTTATGGGAAATAAGTTATTTCAAATTTGTATGCTTTTTGGGGGCAATAAGTTTATCTTACTAGAAAAGCAATTGCAACAGGCAATTATGTGCTGGAGTTTCAGCTCCACAAAGATTTGGGTTACTGACTTACATAGCCAAACACCCCTGTCATTTGATGATGCTGATTTCTGCGTTAAAGCAGGGGTGTTGAGTTAACTCAATCTAATTTTGAGGATATAAATGTTGTAAGTGGTCTCATGTAGATTTTTCCCTAGCTATTCTGATTTTTATTTTTTATGGACACACTAATGGCTGTTTCCTATTGCAGAACCTGTCTGGGTTACATCTGCTCATTATATGTATACATATTTTCCCTGGAGACTGCAAAGACAAATCTGTAGCCCAACCACCTCCCGTTTATGTAAGTTAAAGACATTTCCCCTCTTTTTTCTCTTAAATGACTCATGGGGACATGTATATACCCAATCAAACCTCTGCTCTGGGGGGACCCACTTCTCTGAAATGACTTCCTTGGCAGGGCCTGGGGCTTTCCAGATATTAGTATTTTCACATGTGTTAAGTACAGCTATAATTGCAAGATGAGAAAGTCGACTTTCTTCTGGCTTGTACCTTCTGGTGATGGGGTCTTTCTTCTCCTAGCAGCAGAAGCTGGCCTCTCTGGAACACTTGCCTCGTAGACTTCCATCTCTTTGAAGATATTAGTAGGTTTTAGTTGAGAAAAGACAAAGACAGAAAGACGTGGCACATTAAGAAAGGGATGTTAACAGAGGTTGTAACTTCAAATTCAAATGTTAACTTTTGTTCAAACAGTTTATCTTTGACAAAAGTCCCAATATTGATTGGGACTTTTGGGGGGGAACGTCATAGTTCCTCATCTTGGGTATGTTAGGTGCTCTAAAAATATTATTAGTCTTTTAGCATTAGAGGCTATGAGAATCTACACAAACATTAAAATTATTTTGTAGACTGAAGAAGAATTTGCTTATTTAGATTTTCATAACTAAGAGTTATACCTTCAGTTGGAAGATACTCTGAAATCTCGGGTGTTCCCCTCAGGTAACTCTATCTCTGGGAAAACTTCCCTAGTTGTATCAGGTTCTTTAAATATATTAGTAGAATTACACTTAGAACTTATAAAAACAGTGAATTATACAGCATGCAGTGTTTGAGTCTTGAAGCCAAAGATCTTCATCGAAGTTCAATGTTGCTGAAATATACCTTTAGTTGCTGGTGTTTCTCTCTTTTTAGGAATAGTCACATATATTTTATCCTCTGGAACAACTTTCTTGGGTAGTTCAGGCACTTAAAAGATATGAGTATAGTTACATTTATAAATAATGAAGTAAATATTGAGATTTAAAATAAACCATAAATAAATAGTCTTCAGACTGGGTCTTTAGTATTATATACCTTTTGCTAGTTTGGTTTTTGTCTTTTGAGGATGAGTCACAAGTACTTTTTCTTCTAGGGTTGATTCCTCAGTTTCTTCATAAACTTTAAAGATATTAGTATTTATACAATTAGTTTCATTTCAAGGGGAATGAAGAACAGTATTAAGAAAAACAAAACATACAGCCATCACTCGGATTACCAGTAGTACTTAGACAAAAATTAGAGAAAATAACACATTAGCTGTGAAAAAGCCTCATTTCCATTTTTATGACATAAGACCCTCAGCATTTCTTTATAAACATGATGATAAAATTGAGGAATTCATTAGCAAGGGAATATACAGTCATTTTGCTTTTTTCTGTAGATATTTACTGGTAAAATGTTTCCTATGGCTTTTAGTTTTTATGGATTTGTTCATAAAGAACAGGATCAATGCTGAGTTACACAAAGAGAATTCTTCTATATTTAACCTATTGAAAATTCATGTAAGCCTTTTTCTTTCCCAAGAACCTAGTTATCTATATTTTTAAACATCTAGCTTATGGTTCTATAGTTTAATATTAATGTGAAAATTATTAATATGAAAATCATTTAGGAATTAAAATTAAAAAATTAAATATTTTAAAGATAAGGCAAATAAAGGAAATAAAGATTCCTCCAGTTCTTAGAAAGGAAGAGTGGATGATAAATAACCAAACTCAAGGAGAGAAAGGGTATTCAAAGGGGGGAGTCAGTATATATTTTGATCCCAACCTGGAATTACAGGGTGACCAAAAATTGGGTTTAAACAGAAAATATTTCAGATTAAAATGAATGGAAGAATATCTTAACTACTGGCATTGTACTGCTCAGATTATTGAATAGTATTATATTCAAAATATGTTACAATTGAAATAATAAAAATGTTTATTATTTTAATTTATTATGTTTATTATGTTTATTTATTATAATAAAAATGTTTATTATTTTATTTTACTCCTCAAATTATTTAATTATAATTTTGCATAAAAGCTAATTTGAAAAATGGTGTGAGATTCTTTTGGGGTTTCTAATGGCTGGGTAAATCCATGGTCATTTGAGCAATATTGCCAAAATGTTTCTAGAGATTTTTTGAAGAGTAAAAACAATAATAGTGGAGCATTTTGATTCTATATAATCCAATTAAAATATTAATGTGAAGTTAGTGACTTCACAGTCTGGGAAAATAAATTGTTTCAAAGCAGCAGACATTTGTACACATAACAGATTGATAAGACAGGACAACAGATTCAACAAGACAGATGACTTTTCTAAACTTGGACAATGTTATAAGACTATATTTTTTTAAATTGGTGAGGAAATGCCTTTGAAGCTAATAGCCATTCAAATTATTTAATTTTAGCCAAATATTTTGGCATGTTGGGATTTTACAAGATATTAGTGTATTTACTTTTAAAAGCTATGAAGACAAACACAAATGATACAAAAAAGCACCATGGATTCTTCTACACTCACTGTACATCGCTGTGTCTTCAGAAAGAACTATAGGTGATTTTTCTTCCAGAATACTTCTCTTAGGCACCTCAGGAACTTTAAAGATATTAGTATATTAATTGTTATGTATGACAACATTAGATATTAAGAATACAAAGAAACAAAATACACAGATTTAACCTCACACACATTCACTTTAAACCATGAATAACTAAACAAAGAGTTATTTCATGTTGTGATTAGTGTCAGTATATACCTTTAGCTGGTGGCATTTCAGGCTTTTTAGGAACAGCTTCATGAATTTTTTCTTCTGGAACAATTTTCTTGGGCACTTCAGGTGCTTTAAAGATATTTGATTGTTTTATTTTTAAGAATGCCATAATTGGGTATAAAGTATCAAGGCAAAAATGGAGCATCTAACAAGGAGAAGGTCAAAAATTCCAAAATAAGTCAGCTAAACACTCAGCCAACGCATCTGTCTAGATTGCCTTGTGCTGAGTTCTGCATTTGTCATAACAGAAACACCCTGCCCTGTGGGAAGAGCAGCATTGTCTATTGTAATTTGGGATGGGTTTATTTGTTTCCAGAACTACTTGACAATAGCTTCCAAAACAAATTATTTTTGAGAAAGAAGGTGAGGGGTCAATATTGTTTAATTAATTATTGCTTAAGAAGAAGAGCAAACAAACTTCCAGGCAAGGCCTTTGTTCCCAGAGGGAAGTTCATGTTATAGAACATAAATTGAAGTTCACATCACTTAGTTATATTGTGGCTTTGAGGGGAGAATGAGCTCTCTGTCTTCTCCACACATAGCGGGTGAACAAAAGAGGCTTTAGTATTAGTAGTGAAGTGGCAGAGTCAGGTACCTTTAGCCGGTGGGAATTTGGGCGCTTCGGGAACATGTACTTTTTCTTCTACCACAGCTTTCTTGGGCGCTTCAGGTACTTTAAAGACAGTAGTGAAACCTTCTTTTACTTTTAAACATTCATAAAGATTTTTCACCAGCAGAGCATAAGAGAAATGTGAACACAGAACATAACAATAGACAATACGGACATCACTTTATCAAATACATTACAGTATTTAATGAGAGTTAAATTTTGATAAGAAATACAACAACAAATCCAGGGGTGTTTCCCATGTTAGAACTTAAGAAAAATGAACAAGACACCTTCAGCTGGGGCTGTTTCTGCTTGTTTTGGTGGCATAATCAGTACTTTTTTTTGGTAATAATGTTCTTAAATGCCTCACTGATTTTAAAGATGTAAGTATGTATTAGTCATTAGATCATGAGACATTGTCCTTTATTTCTGTTGTGAAATTCAAGAAGTTTACAAAAATGAACAAAGCAGGGACATTAAAAGCATAGTTACTATGTACTTATTTTACTAGCTTATTAAACTTAATAACAAGAAAACAGGGATTTCTCAATAAGCACATTAGTGACTATATGACCAAGTACTACCAAAGAAGGAAATGTGGGGTCACTATTTGGTTAATAGAGACATTTGCTCTGGGTGTTTTAGGTATAACAACAGCGACTTCTCTTCTGGTACTTCCTTTGGACCCTCACCCACTCTAAAGATATTAGTTTGCTTTAAAAATTATCAAGACCCAAAACACAGAAGAAAAACATCAAGCAGAATGAGAACTAGTAAAACAACCAAGGTGCTACCGAATGTACAAGTAGGTAAGTGGCTTTTTGCCAATGAAATACCTTTAGCTGGTGGCTCCTTTCGAGGGACAACTTTAATGGACGGTTTTTTTGGAGGCATGATTTTCTCAGATATCTCAGGCCCTTCAAAGATATTAGTGTTTTGCTTTAGAAAGAACTCTTGAAGTATTATGGAACATTACTATCAAAGTTAGTACAACGAAGGCTAATAAAATGCTTTACGTTTTTGAATTTATATAACACCTACTTCAAAAAAAGACGTGGTTTTGCTAAATTTCACCTATGTATATTAAGCACACACATACATTCCCTCATATCTCACACACACATTATTAATTTGTGCAGTCTGGAGTGGTGTTGCGAAGAATTATTTGTACTATGATTTATCTTCAGATGATACTAGAATGCAGGTGCTGTTACCAGCATTTCATTTACTTCCTTAATGTTATATTGCTAATGAAAATTGGTGTAAGCTTTTGATAAGTAATTACCAGTTTGGAACCAGTTGGCTGAAATGTTAACAAAGCAACGGTTGTTTTGCCTGAAAATTCCTCAGTGAACTGTGGAGCTTCTTTTTAACTCAACTGATGACATGGTCAGTCATTTTGATATCTGTACTGATCATGTAACATTTTTAGTTGGATTTAAAAATGAATCCAGAAATTTATATAGTGACCTCCTTAGATAAGTAGATATCAACTATTATCTTTTCTGCTAAAATGACACTTTGTGTAGTTAATCTCTATATTGATCTTTGTATTTCATGATTCTAACTTGGAAAATAAGTGGGTTTCTAGTGTTCCAAACTGAACATGAAATGTACTTAAAAGAAAAAGTTAGAACAACATACAACAATTTGCAATATCTGCAGAACTCCCCTATACCTTTAAGTGCAGCTTTGGGCTTTTCATATACTTCCACTTCTTCAGCTTCTAAAAATTTTATTGCCCTATGTGTTTCTTCAACTTTGTGTACTTCTTCAATTCTATATTCTTGTACTTTCATAAATTCTTCTACTTCATGGAACTCTTCTTCTTCAAAATATTCTTCAACTTCATGGAACTCTTCTTCTTCAAAAGCTTCTTCCACTTGGGCTTCCACCAGTTCTACTTCTGTTCTTTCTTTTACTACTTCCTCTTTGTGGAAGGCAACAGATATTTTTTCTTCAAAGACAGTCCTCCCTGAAAGAGCATCTTTTTTAAGAGATTTTTTGAACACAGAAAAAATGAAGATATTAATTCAAGATATAAAATAAAAACAACAGGAAAAAAGGCTTTCATGCAACAATACATGAAAATCAAAGATTTTTCCCAAAATACCTTTAGCTGGGGGAACCACTTCTTTTTTAGGCACAGGGACTTTCTTTTCTGGAATTTTCTTTTCTGGCACTTTCTTTTGTACTTCGGGCACTTTAAAAATATGGTTTTAATATTTAGGACTATTAAGAGCAAGTTTTCATAGACAGAGACATCAAAAACTATCAAGACACAGAGACATAAAACATAAGAGTCTCAATAATGAAAGATTAAAAGGAAGTTCAGGTTTTAAAAGAGAAGATGTACCTTTGGCTGGAGGTGCCTCTTTTTTCTGAACAGGAACAGGTACTTTTTCCTCAGGAACCTTCTTTGGCACTTTAAAGATATTAGGCATCTCAGTCAATTGACAATACCCAATAATAAACACAAGTAACGACATCAGAAACAACACCGACAGCGACCACAGTCTAAGAAGGCACTCTGCACTCTAGACACCTCTGTGACAGGAAATAAAGATATGTTCCCAAATCACTCAGTTGTGTTCATCATACCTTTAGAAGAAACTACGTCTACAAGGAAACTATGCGGGTTCTATTGTTTTTTTAACAGCAAGAATTACCAATATTGGGCATACTGCTGCTATTTTTTATTTGAAGACTATTTTTTTTTTTGCCTTTTTAAGGTTTGACATAGGTGTCACATTCTGTTGGGCACTATTATATCTGCTAGGAATGTCTCCTGTGATGGGGAGAGCATAATGTTATCTATTGAGAGCATTAATGAAGCATAAACTTAGTGACAAAGTGACAAAAAGTAAGACATTTTGTAATAACCTTGAATGCTTAGGTCAAATATTGTCAAAAGGACATGAAGCTAATTAAAATAGTTACTATCCAAGCTTTGAACACATTTCCCCTATAAAATAACATATTAGGCATAATTATTATAATAATTACATGAGAAAACCTTTTTTATGTAATGGAATAGAATCTATGAGTAGAATGTGGGGAAGAGGGATTCATTCTTATGTATCTAAGTGCAACAAAATGTACTATTAACATTAAAATGCTCAGCCACTTAAACTTAGAGTTTCTATAATAGTTTATACATATACTCACATACTCATCCATTAACATCCTGAAAAAGGCTAACGAAATGGAATGAGTTCTATTTTTACTAGTTCTTACTCAATTTCATAAGTTGGCTACTTAAATGACTCAAAGAAACAGCAAATGAAGATACTGTGTTTTAAAAAAGAAAACTAATGGGAATTTAAAGATATTATTAATTGGTATTGGCTATACCTTTAGCTGGTGGTGCCTCCACTTTTTTAGGAACAGGAGTGGGTGCTTCAGGTACTGCTTTCTTAACCACTTTAGGCACTTAAAAGACATTTCATGGACATTTTGAAAATGACATGCAGTGAATGGGACAGCTCCCACATACCACCCTCCCAACAAAACATTGACTTATTTTAAAAAGATATTAGCAACCTAAATGTTAATTTTCTATATGGAGTAGCGACTCTAAAGGTGGGAAGGATATTCTCTGGAAATCCTATAAGGAAACATAACATCAATTATACAAAAGATTTTCATAGTCTTTAGGAATAAGAGGGTGAAAATTATTCTAAAAAGGGAACACCACAGAAATACATTTTCCCTCATCTTAATATTGTAGAAAAAAATTAAGGACTGAGAACTAGAAGAAAGTATCACAATAGGAGCTAGCCAGAAAAAAAATTAAAGCGCCAATAACATAAAAGTGATCTCTCACTCCAATTGTATTGCAGCTACAGTAGAAAAAATTGGGGGAGGGGTGGAAGGGACACAAAGCTTCAAGTGCCAGTAATAATTCATGTTGAATTTGTCACCGATATAAGAAAAGTAGAGTGATGAGTGGTGGGTAAAGACAAACTCCAAGAGAGATTTGGAACATGCTGTCTTCTAACTGTCCAGCCCGTGAACGCAGCTGTACCTTCAGGAGGCACCACCTCCTCAACCTCCTCTACGCTAGGTGGTTCTTCTGCGATCTCTTCTTCTGGAGTAGGCTCTTCAGGCTCCTCATACACTTTAAAAAGATGATTGTTTTATGAATTACTATTTTTTTACCTTTTCAATGTTAGACTAAAGTGATACATCTGAAAACTGAAGTTGCCTCACCAGTGTAAGTAACTCATAGCTTTGCCTCCAGAAGTGTGTGAAAACTCACTAGTCCTTGAAAAAAAGCTACTGGGTCTTTGAAATATGTAAGGCCCTTCCCAGAGCTTTAGAATTAGAAAGGACCTCAGAGAAAATTTAGTTAAAATTATTATCATTTATTGTTAATGGGAGTGGACTTGTTTGAAGCTAAATATTCACTTTAGGGTAGAAGTTAGATTTTCTTCAACTGTTACTCAGGCTTGACTGGAATATCTCTTGGACACATTTATCCCACAATTGCTAACCAAGTAATTTGATGACAAATTTGCCGTGACAAATACAGTTTCCCTTCAAAGATTCTTATTGAAATAAAACAAGCAACAGACAAACAGACAAACAGGCTAAGCATTTAAGAAAAGAGATTCCACTGGTTTTCATTTTCCTGCATAATTTCTATTAGGTAAGTAATAATTACTTGTAGAGTCTGAATATGTTTATTTTCTGGAATGAAATGCACATTCACCTCCTTCAAATATTATACAACCATAAGACAATGATGATGTTGAAAATGTTACTTTCTCAGAAAGTCATCTACCTTCAACTGGTGGAACTTCCTCTTCTTTAGGGGGAATGACTCGTCGTTCTTCCACTTTCTTAGGTACCTCAGGAACTTAAAAGATATTGATTGTTTTAGGCATTTATGATACAAAAACCAAAGAAGAGTACATAAAAATCAAGTTTTCTGTTTTTCAACACAAGAAATATCAGAATGCACATGCACAAGGTGAAACATTGACAAAACAGTCAAAGAGACAAAAATAAAGAGGTTGTGGTTTAAGATGAAGGTTCTAAAGAGATATTCTATCTTTTACCATTGGAGCCTCTACTTTTTTTTTTTAAAGAAGAACAATGGTACTTCAGGGACTGGTTTCTTAGTTACTTCTGGCTTTTTAAAGATATATGACTTTATAATTTTTATTTTTAGAAACAACATACATAGAGAATCAAGACAAAATACATTAAACACAAAGTGGAAAAGTGGACAGAGTACAAACGTGGGTACAACTGAGTCACACATGACAAGTGCAAATGATGGCCCACACGATGCAAACATTTATGTGGAACACCCTACACGGACAGCACCACAGTTCCACACCAGCACAGTGAACGCAGCCCTGTTTTGGGTGATGTACCTCTGGTGGGAGGAGCCACTGCTTTCTTAAGACCAGGAGGAGGCACCTTCTTTTCTGGTTCAGGTTTCTTAAGCACCACAGGCACTTTAAAGATATTATTTTATTTTGTAATTTCAGTTTCACAAACACCGAGGCAATGGACACAACAACAGCAAAGTTATGTTAACAAATACTGAAACAGGACATCTGGATTTTTTCCAGGTAATGGAAAGAAATGGCAGGGTCTAATTTGCTTGGGAACAGCAGTACCTGTGGCTGGGGGAGCTTCCTCTTTCTTAGGAATAACCACCTTCTTCTCTGGCACTTTCTTCTTAACCTCAGGCACTTTAAAGACATCATTTCATGATAAGAATATTGGGAGGAACAAAAAAGAGAGAACACAAGAAGTCCACACACAGAAAGACCAACATGCAACACTTGCTTCAGGTAGTGATGTAATGTAAGGCGGGAGTCCAAATGTGATATAATTAGGTTTTGTAGAGCAAGGGATCAGCAACCTATTTGAGTATCAGACAACATATGAGGCCATGCTATCTGTTTAAATATCACTAGTAATTTATAAAATCAATATTCATAAAGTATTTCTGAACCACTGAGATCCAATAAAAGGCCCTGGCTGGTGTGGCTCAGTAGATTGAGCACTGGTCTGTGAACCAGAGGGTCGCTAGTTCAATTCCCCATCAGGGCACATGCCTGGGTTGGGGGTGTGTGAGAGGCAACCGATTGATAGTTCTCTCCCTCCCTTGCCCTCTCTCTATAAATAGGTAAATAAAATCTTAAAAAAAAAAGAAATCCAGTAAAGGATCAGCTTTACCATTTCATTGATTGTATGACTATTTAGCCTGGTGGAGGACTTATGCTTATTTGAAGTAGTGGTGCCATGATCTTTGGTAGAAAATATAATTAAACTTTAAGGCATAAATATAGTTATTTTGTCCTGTACCATGAGCTGATCAAATTTGTTAAATCTGAATACTATTTATTTGGTGATAGCGTACTTGTACATACCTTACTTTATTTTATCCTCACATTAACATCTGAGCCCATTAGGACTAATAGTAGTGTCCCCACTTCAGACAAGAGGGGCTTGAGGATCAGACTGGTTAAAGGGTTTTCTCAGGGTAGCACAGCAAGGCACAAAGACAAAAGACAAGGCTAAAATAAAAACCTACTTGTCTACCATTTATATGTATATGTCAGAAGATATAAGATACTATTCAGTATTTTGATAAATACATAATCTTTTTCCTTTTCATCCTAATGTTAAAAAGGCACTTAATATAAATAGTTGAAGGATGAAATTTAGTAAGATTTATTTACCATATTATTCATGTATCTTTTTTGTGTAGGTAATTTATCATTACAAAATATCTATACAGCTTTGAATCCAATGAAAAGTGGATATCAGTGTTCCTGAACATTTTTAGAAGCAAAAATATGACTGTCTATTTTACAAATGTAATATTTCTTCTAAAACCCAGTTCCACTGTAATTTTTCGGTGAAGCTATAAATGAAGACCATGTATTTATTCACTTCGGGGAGGTATACCTTTGGGTGGTGGAGCTTCCACTTTTTTAGGAGCGGGAACTGGGACTTTCTTCTCGGGTACAGGTTTCTTTGGCACTTCAGGCACTTAAAAACATTCATTTTAAGACATTAAAAATCACATGTACAGTACTGTATATATAACAAAAAGACAAGTGAGAATAAAACCACAAAAAACTAAATTACAATTCATATCATGAAATTTGAAAAGACATTCAGATAATTTACAAGAGACAAATACATAAGACAGACACACAGAAATAAGAGCACACATGTATGGAATGTTTTCTAAGATTTAGATGGTAGACAACATAGAGAGTAAAGCATTGTAGATAAAATTGGAGATGAACAAAAAGATGGAAAGACAAAATTCAACACAAAAGAGGTCTCGGTGACTCCAAAAGAGCTGCTATACCTCGTCGTGTAGGTACTGGCACCTTGGGTTTAACTTCTGGAAGAACTTCCTCTTCTTCAGGTACAACTTCTTCCTCAGGGACAAATTCTTCCTCCTCGGGAGGAATTTCTTCCTCTTCCTCTTCCTCAGGAGGAACTTCTTCTTCCTCAGGAAGAACTTCCTCTTCTGGAAGAATTTCTTCTTCCTCAGATAAAACTTGCTCTTCAGGAGGAATTTCTTCTTCAAATGGAACTTCGTCTTCCCGAGGGAGAGTTATAGGAACTGGAACTGCCTCACGTTTCTTGGGCACTTTAAAGATATTGATTCAACCGTACAAGAATCACTTTGATGTGCAAGATTCATAACAACGGGACAACATGAAAAGCAAATATTCTGTGATCATAAAACATCAACTAACATCAAAGTAAATGTCATCAAGCATTAATTATAATTAGTGAAGCAATATAATTCCAGTTAGTTTTCCTTTTTGGCCTGGTTCCCTTAGAGGTTAATATACCTTTGGGTGGTGGAGCTTCCACTTTTTTCAGAACAGGTGTAGGTTTCTTTTCTTCTGGAATGAGCTTCTTGGGTACCGCTGGCACTTTAAAGATATTATTTGTCTTTAATAATGTGTTCTTTTACATGTCTTAGTGCAATAGACATGAAAAAGAATCCCAAAACATCTGATTTTTACATTTCAAATAAGTCAGTTTTTAAAAACATGTAATTTATGGGGGCCAAAACATGTGATTTATATAAATATACATAAACATAAAAAGTTTTTTTGCTAGGTACCTTTTGCAGGTGGAGCCTCTACTTTCTCAGGAGCAGGAACAGGCACCTTCTTCTCAGGCACAGGCTTCTTGGGCACTTCTGGCACTTTAAAGAAATGATTTAGAGAAAATTTTTGTATAAACATCAAGTTTTGAGTCCACACATAGTCTCAAGAAGATTAAGATAAGGTAATAAAAATATAACCAAGGTATTTCAAGAAGAATTTTATCCTTAAAATAAAATCTTTTCTTTCCCACAAAGGAATATTACAGTGTTGTATCTGCATGGAATTGAAACAATTAATTTTTACTCACATGCAAATGTGGAATAAAAAAATTTGCAACATTGCGAGTTCATGTACCTTTGGCAGGTGGTGGGGCTTCCACCTTTTTGGGAACCGGTACAGGCACTTTCTCCTCTGGTACAGGTTTCTTGGGTACTTCAGGAACTTTAAAGACATCAAATAGGGTTAGTGTCTAGTTATTTACACGTAGAGAAGAACCCCGCAATTTGAGGACTTAATGGAAACATCATAGATATTCTAATAATTTCATTGTAAGATTGAAAACAATAACAGCCACAAACAAAGGAATTCACAAAAATAAAAATAAAGAACAACACTGAAAAAACAAAGATTGGTGATAAAGACAACACACAACACCTAGCAGATGGTGATTTCTGTCCACTTTGGTGTTATAATAAGAATCTATTTTGCACTAAGAACTTTCCACTAAAGAGGAGGAGCCAAGCATTAAGCATCAGCATGCTTCAATGGCAAAATTCAGAGATGGATGCATGGTAAACTGCTCCTATAACCCATTAGGGGGTCCTTGCATTATCATTAATATTGTTAATATCATCATGGGGAAAGAACTGATACGGCTCATGAAGTTATACTACGTGAGTAAATTACTACATTATCCCTCTGTTGGACAACAAAGAGATGTACCTTTAGCTGGTGGAGCCTTCTCTTTTTTAGGAATGGGCATGGGAACTTTCTCCTCTGGCTTCTTAGGAATCTCAGGAACTTTAAAGATATTGTTTACTGGTAAGTTCAAACTACTAGTAACAACACATTCATACAAAGCACAGTTAACATTTCTAACAACAGATAGCAACACATACAAGGTTTTGAAATCAGAAGATAGCCATCTATTTATATGCAGATTAAGGCTTTTATACGTCCATGATATGAATGAGGGTGTACCTTTTGCTGGTGGGGCTTCCTTCTTTTTGGGAACAGGAACAGGTTTCTTCTCTGGAACAGGTTTCTTGGGTACCTCGGGCACTTTAAGATATTAAGAATTTTGGAAATGTTGCAAAAAGATATAAAATGTAAAGAAAAAAAAACAACAACTGCAGAGACCATACTTCAGCATCTAAAGGCGTCTGTGTGTAAAATAAACAGAATTGGTGGCCTGTGCTACTAAACCCCAGAACCTGACCCAATTGGACACTCAGACTCCAAAGATGAAGCCATTTGCCCCTTCGCAGGAGATGTGATCTACCTTTGACAGGAATTACTGGCACCACTTCTTCTTCAGTTATGAGCTGCTCTTCTTCGTGAAAGTACTCTTCTTCTTCATGGATGTACTCCTCTTCTTCTTGGACGTATTCTTCTTCAAAATATTCCTCTTCTTGGGTTACAACTTCCTCTTCAAAGGCAATCTCTTCTGGTTCTGGTCTTCTAGGTACTTCTGGCACTTTAAAGATATTATCTTTAAGTTGGGTATTTTCCAATTTCTCAATGAAATTAAGACATGTTAGGAACATAACCATTTGTTGCAGAAGAAAGAACAGGCTCTCCCTTTCACACAGAAGAAATTTGCACATAGAACTGAACATGAATTCCAACCAAAGAAGACAAACAACACATTAAAAAGAGTGGTATTAAGTACCTTTAACAGGTGCTGCTACTTCTTTTTTAGTAACGAGCACTTTTTCTTCTGTGACAACCCTCTTGGGCTTCATGGGCACTTGAAATATTAAGTATAAGGAAATTTTAACGTAAGAAACAGGACATGAACAATGGTGTGAGGATTGCCTGAGGGAGTGGGGTGGTGCTGGGTGGGAGCAGACAAAGGGAGGAGAATTGCAACAACTATAATACCATAATTAATAAAATATAATAATTTTTAAAAAGAGCATAGATAATAGTAAAATGTATCAAAATAATTTTAGGGAGAAAAAAAGAAAGAAACAGGCCACCCAGCCAGTTCTTGCTTTGTTGTTCTTTAAGCAGATAGAATAATTCTGCAAGTGCCTTTTATGTGAAAGATATGCAATAGTTCATCTATAAAAACTGTATATGTGCAAAAAAAAAAAAACCCACACAAAAAAACTGTATATGTGCCACAGAAACTATTCTGAACCTTGTTGGGTTAAAAACATACAGAAGTACTCAAGTAAGTCTGAGGTAGCAGAGCCCCAGTGTGAAATCACACTGAGTGTTCAGGTATCTCTGCCTGAGGAACTATCCTTTACTGAAATGCTAAATTCTAGATAAGTATACTTTCTGAAATTATAGAGAAGTTACTTCACACTTAGTAAAAAGCAGGGTAAAAATTACTAGACACTGAGTTAACTTTTATTTTTACTCGTCAGAATGACTTTAAATGAATAAACAGTTATTAAACTGTGGTAAATACTGTCGCATCATTCCATCAATTCAGACAAACCAGGAAAGTGCCGAATGGTCACTGACTTGAGACCCAGACATTCTATTTTCTGTAGACTGCGGCCATATGGCAGGGTGCAGCCTCTGTGTGAAAGGCTGTGGATCTATTCTGAAGTAACTTTTTCTTTTAAAGGTAGCATTGTCTTCTTATCCTGTATTTACAGATTTTTACATCCAATATTCTCCAAATAAGTAATTTAAAAGGCACACAACAATGAAATAAAGTGAAACATAGCTGCCCTAGTTTTGTAAGAGACATTGTAAAAGACCAGTCTAAGAGGGAAATGATATACCTTTAACAGCTGGTTCAGTCACTTGTTCTTTTTCACGTTTGGTAATTGAAATGCGGATTTTTTCCTCAACAACTTTCTTTGATTCTTCAGCCACTTTAAAGATATTAATTATTGAAGAGCATTAAAAACAACCACATGAATATAGTGTAAATAAAAATACACAAAAAACGGAAATGTAAGAACCAAGAATACAACAAAACATTTAGTAAAAACAACAGCAGTCAGGGCAGTAAAGCACGTTTACAGAACATGAGTAACGAGGGAGTTTTGGGGAATTATTACTCCAGAAAGTACCTTTGGGTGGTGGAGGTTTGAGTTTCTTAGGAATGGGCACTGGTACTTTTTCTTCAGGGACAGCTTTCTTCAGAACTTTAAAATATCAATATTAACAGATTTAAAAACCTGAACCAGATTTCTCAAGAGAAGTAAGAATAAAAAGTTAAGAAACACGACGTACAACATAACATCCCCATAAACACACAGAATTTGTACACTTACACCTCACCAGGTATACACAGTATGACAGACACGTAGGAAAGACAGGTCTCTCAGTACTGACGCAGTTTTTCTCACTCTACCTTTCGTGGGTGGAGCCTTTGGTTTGGTGGGAACCGGCTTTTCTTGGACAGGCTTTACAGGGGTAGGCTTCTCAGGTTCTTTAAAAGTACATACAGGGTATTTAATGTTAGATTTGAGAGCATTAGTAAAAAGTTGTTTCTTAATTAGACTTAATACATTAAAATGATATTCTCTTTTATCTATAGTGTAGCCATAGCCTCTAGAGGTGAGGGAGAATCAGAGGTCCAAGAAGAATAAGGTCTGAAAGACCTAAACAAGCTTACACTGCTCTTTCCTCCTTCCTACTTATTTCTGTTCGGTCATCATAACTCT
Source organism: Phyllostomus hastatus (assembly GCF_019186645.2). NCBI lineage: Eukaryota > Metazoa > Chordata > Mammalia > Chiroptera > Phyllostomidae > Phyllostomus > Phyllostomus hastatus. Next base: position 13,235,585 of record NW_025333498.1, on the reverse strand, counting down.
CTCTTACAGGATAAAATTCTCACTTCTCTTCAAGTAGACAAAATGGTGGTTAAAGTGTCTCTATTATATAGTATTGGCTTTTATTGTTAGCCTCAAAACTACACAGAATACCTCAAAGTTAGGCTCAGAAACATCAGAAATTAAGTGACATAATACTGACTCATTTCAAAGTTACAATAGGAACTTATTCTTTGAGTAAAATAAATAAATTCTTTGGAACCAAAATTATGTGCCTATAAATATGATCTCTGTGTTATGAAACTCAGCTGTGTGCGGTAGCCTTCTTCTCTGTCTTTACTTTTGCAGGTGTCTTTGTCAAGTTTGATGATGGGAACCTGAGTCTAGTGTATTTTCCCAGCAGCCTATCATGCTTAATCACAGCAAGCTTCAGAATGAGAAATATTCAGTTTTTGATCATGTATCAGTATGATCATGGGCACATGAACATAAATTCCTAAACTTTCTAAGAAAAAACATAGTGACATTTACTATTTTGTGTACAAACAAAAATGAGGCAGGCAATAGGTTATTCCAAATACCCAATCTAACAGTAACTACAAGATTATCACAGAGATTTTTTCTGGAAGTTATCCAAGGAAAAAAATTGAAGTTGCCAAAGAAAACAAAGTTCTTTCCAAATTGCTTTGGGCATCCAAAATTGTATCCTGTTCTAATGGAATTTACATGTATTTAATGTGTTTTCAAGTTTGCAGTTTTGCTCATACCTGTGATATATTCTTCCTGTTCTTTAGACTCTTCATAATGCTCAAGCTCACGTTCCTCATATTCTTCATATTGGTCATATTCTTCTGTTGGTTCATACTCCTCAAATTCTTTATAATCATATTCTTCATATGCTTCATATTCCTCCTCCCGTTCTACTGAAACAGTTTCTTCTTCCCGGGTGTAAGACCACTGCTTTTCTTCTGTTACAGTTACTTCTAGAATAATATTGACAACAGGCAGCATTTTACTTGAAGCCCATGTAGGTGAGAATGGCAATGTGTTTTATTTTATTCCTGAGTTGTGGTCTCATGCACTGGTTATGGGAGACCCTGATTGTCCTTTGCTGATCAAGGTATTACAGAGCATACATTTGCTATTCATGATTTCAAATGTTAGATTCCCCACTTTCAGTCAATAATAAACCAATAAAGAACAGAGTCAAATTAGGAGCTATTAGACAAAGAGCTGCACAGTTTTAGGCTTCATTTTATTTAGTCAAAGCACAATATACCTTTAGTGGGACGAGGTTCTATTTTTGGAACTTCAATGGATATCTTTTCTTCTTTCACAGCTCGTTTCCTGACTTCAGTCACTTTAAAAAGAGTAATTATTAAAAGTGAGTTGCAAGATTTTGAATACATGTATGCGTTAAGGGAAATTGTGTGTGAACAATCCAAGGGCAAAGATGACCCCAACCAACCACACCTGCTGTTCCACTTGCTTACTTCAGTGGTGAGGACAACCAATAGGGGTGGAAACAAACAGGATCTGATATACATATAAATACCGTTTTCTAAGTTACTTAATGCTTCAACAACATTGAATAACTTATCAAGATCAAGTAGTATTTGCAAGAGAATTAAAAAAGGCAACTAGACAACCTAAATGATGACTGTGAACCAAGCATGGCACAAAAACTTGTGTTGCAGATATGGTTTCTTCACCTTAGTTCTAAGGCATTTTCATGAGCTCTACCAGCACAATTCAAGATTTGAACAAATTGTAATTTTGTCAAAAATTGTCACACAAAACAAACACTTCAGCAGATGAGTTTAGTACAGACAAATAAAGACATAATAGAAGACAAATGCATTTTAAGGGAGAGTATCTACACATGTTTGGGGGAGCTTCACATTTTTTTAAAAAAGAAGAAGAGTGTACTTGCTGGTATTAGAAATGCTTAGTTCTGAAGTGATATGAAATAGCATATGCATATTTACAATGTGTATTCAAAATTATTTTTCTAAGAATCTCAATTCCACTAGATTAGTGTCAATCCCTATATGCTTATTTTGACTTCTGAAAAAGTCAGTGTACCTTTTGCTGGTGGCACCTCCTCTTTTTTAGGTCTGAGTTTGAGAACTTTTTCTTCTGGAGCAGCTCTCTTGGGTTCCTCAGGCACTTTAAAGACAGATTTCACTTTAAAGAATTGTTTCCCTCATCCATGCCACCAAAAGCAACTCAAATGTAAAAGACATGACATTTGCATCATTTCAGACATAACGCATCACCTACAGTCATCACAACAACAACAACCAACCCCATAACCAGTGTGTATGGTAAAGAGAAAAGGGTAAGAGCAATATTCTGTGCAGAAAAGGCTCCATGTACCTCTGGCTCTAGGAGGCTCCTCTTTCTTAGTTACAGCAACATGAACTTTTTCTTCCTGGGTAATTTGCATGTGCCTCTCAGTCACTTAAAAGATAATTTTAGGATTAGGGATGGATGTTACTTAAAGTGGAATTAAAAAATATTAGCCAGAAAGTACTATGGTTTTAGAATATAACAATTTACAAGGCATACACGAATAAACTTCACATCAAGTAAGTAGTACTTCACCCATAGACAAGGCAATAATACACCACTGCCACCAACATATACCAATAACCTCCATGTGAAAGATGTGACCCAAAGACAGCAGCAAGAAGACACAAGACAAGACAAGGTTCTAGCTTTTACGTTTGGAGGTTTCGGTTACCTTTGGTAGGGGGAGGCTCTTCGATCTTAGCCACTTTTGGAGGGGCCCTTTTTTCAGGGATTGGTTTCTTTGGCTCTTCTGGCACTTAAAAGACATCAGGCAACACAGTCAAACATACAATAGGCACACTTATTTTTTTGTTAATGTTATATAAATTTGAAGAATGTATCAATTTAAAGTTACAAAACACAGGCATTACAGGAGAATAAAGTAAACTCCAATATACCTTCAGTGGGTGGCACCTTTTCCTTTTTAGGAACTGCAGCAGGAATTTTCTTTTCCAGCACAATTTTCTTAGGTGCTTCAGGAACTTCAGAAAGATTACATGTAAGAATGTTAGCTTGAATCACAGAAGGAGTGACATTGTTTGTGGGCAAAGAACTCACTTTTTGAAAAGATCACACATTTGCACAAACATGTATGACTATATTCATCAAAAATGTTTATATACACGTGCTCACAATAGTTTAGACAGTTAAAATTGAAGACAATTATTACAGCTATTAAGATAAATGGTATCGCTTCTTTGTGAGAACTATACCTTTAGCTGGTGGAGGTTCCTCTACTTTAGCAGGAATTTTTGGTTTTGGTACAGTTTTCTTCTCATGCTTCTCAGGCACTTGAAAAGATTATAAAATACACTTGTAGAAATGTCTATATTTCTTTTTAATAAAAATGTAAGAAATCTTTTTATTTAGGCATAATATTTATCAACATGTGCAATACAGACAATAAAAAACTACAAGAGGATAAAAACGGGACACATAGAACAAGAACTAATTCAAGAGTCCTAGTACCTTCGGCTGGTTCAGCTTCCACTCTCTTGGAAATAAAGTGCAGCTTTTCTTCTACAACATATTCCTCAGGCTCTTCTAACACTTTAAAGACATCAATTTTAAAGAAGGTAAGTTGTAGTGTTTTTTTTATGTTAAACTTTAGCTGTAATTTATTGCTCAAAGGGTAATTAAAATAGCAAAAGTTTGACACGTGCCAAATCCCTGGTTGTTCTCATTTAAAATATGAATGAAGAACATTTTACTTAAAACATATGCATGTCTTTAAAAAATATGGGAAATAAGTCTCATTAACTTTATTTTCAGGTTTACCATAAAGATAATAGTGCTTGTATTTATAGGAAGAACAGGACAAATACAAGACATAAAGACAATTCTAGTGGCTTTTACATATTTGAAGATAAGTTCCAAAAAACCAGAACACTCTAGGTTCAAAGGCTATGGGACAGACACATATACTTGAGGAACCACAGATAAATTTACATGAAAGAAAAGACCTGTATCACATATGAAAAAACTACTGAAGATGTGGAAACAAGACTTTCCCCCCAGCTTTGTGGGGGCAAGTATGGTAAAAGAGGCAGGCATCTTCACATGATTTTTGAGCCTATCTGTATAAAGTTAATGACAGAATAGAGAACTGCAGTTACAAACATATATCTTTATACTAGAAGTAAATTTAACAGTTACCCAGCTGTTCCCTAAATCTTTTGGGCTTAATAAAAACATAAGAATTTCATAGAATGTTTTTTCCTCTTAACTAGAGTCTATAATACTAAAGGAAATTCATAATGCATATAGTCAAAAACTAAAACCAGATTCATGCAATGAGAATTTCCTTTGCATACATGCTGTGTTTGGTTTCCCAAACAACTCGAGAAGGAATTGGACCCTCTTTGAATCCATCAGAGTCTTGACTCATGCCCCACATCCTGGCCTCTCCCAGAAACAAAAGGACTGGTAGGCTTCCTCTTGGGAATCATGTCCCATCTCGCTGTTCCAAGCCATTCCGTTAAGACTATACATCTGAAATTCACATTGACTTTTCTTCCAAGCAGAGTAGGGGTAGGGCAGTGTTTGTCAGCCAGAGTTGCACTTGAGGGCATCTAAATATACAGTTACTCATCTTTTCATTGGGAAAAGAGTTAATTTGTTAAGTAACTCATTGATTTTTGTTTAAAGCAGAGCAACATTAGAACTTTCTTAGCAAAGTTCTTTCAGATATATAGCGTTAGCCAGAATGCTGGACTTGATCAGTAAACCTAGTGGTGTCTTCATTCACTGAAAAGGTATCCCGACACTAAAATAAAGCTGCTTCTTCAAGCCTTAAGAAACTATAGAGAACTCTCATTCAGGTATGGGAACATGGGGACAAGAAGTTAATTTAACCAATGGTGGCGTACAATTGGTTTCCCCAAACAGGAAAGATAGGAAAGCCCTATGTGTTCAGTGCTCCACTCTCAAACATGGCTTGGACTTCTGGAATGTTAAAAAAAGGTATTTCTTATTAATTTAAATACTGTGAGTCAAGATACATTAGTGAATTGTGCTATCAAAACTGTTTTATGTTACCCTTCGCTTAGAAATTAAAATATTAAAGTGCGGATTGTGCCAATTCATCATGCTGAAACCAAGTCCTGTCTAATGGAAGGGTAAATGTATGTGGAGACACCCGCCCCATTAGTCACCTAGAAGTGTGAAGCCTTTCCCCACTCAAATAGCCAATAAAAGGATAGATAAGAAAGACACTGGGTGTGTATCCTAAGTAATGTTCCTGAATCTTGTGTTCAGATCAGAAGACACATCTAATGAGGCCAGTAGATGTTCAGTAAATTTGTGTGACTTTTTGTTAATTGATTAACAATCTGTGAAAGAAAAAAACTCATCAAGATTCCACATTATGTCTAGCTTATTTGAATTGTTTACCTTCATATTCTGTAACTTCCGCTTCCTCCTCCTCCTCTCTTTCTTCTTCTCTATAAACTGAAATGGACACCCTTTCCTCTTCTTCTGAATAACTCCATTCCTCCTCAGCAGATACTTTAAAAGATAAGATTTAATTTACAATCAGCCTCCTAAAACACTGATAATAGACAGGTGTTCCCTACAGATGGATAATGGTTCTTCTGTCTGCTTAGAGTGTGGCTTCACAGTACTTCCACATTACAAGAAAGAGAGAACTGATTTAAGATAAGGGGACAGTACAGCTCAAGACTGAGAAGAATACTCAGATTATGTCCAAGTGGGGCCACTTTCATAATGGTCACATTTTCAGCACCCCATTCACTTCCTTAGAATGATTTGGGACCAATGTAGACACAAAAGACTCAGTCTCAGAAGGCTACAACAAGTAGATGGTGATAAGAGCAACTTCCACAGTAAGCAATCATATTCGGAAAGAAAAGAAGACTTCAAGGAAACACGCACAAACTCATTTCTCCCCTCACTTCTGATCATATACCTTCATGCCGCATGACTTCCACTCTTTGAGGAACAGCCTGGGATAGTTTTTCTTCGGCAACACGTCTTTTTTCTTCTATGACCATTTTCTTAGAAACTTCAGCTTTAAAAAACCATTGAAGTTGAAGTTTAAAAAATCAAGAATCTCAACAATTCTCTCAAGAGTTTGGGGAAGATTTGCACAGTACAATACTTTCACCAGCAAAATGGGAAAACAGGTTACAAGCCATATCATGAGTACATACACACAGAAATTTTATCAGAGTGAAGACAAAGGGTCAGTACAAGACAACCACGAATAGGAAAAAGCAAGAATTCACAGGCTAGAAGATTTTTGTCAGAGGCTTGAGACAAACCCTACCTTGGGGAGGAGGAGCTTTCTTAGCTACAGGAACTGGAACAGAAACTTTCTCCTCGGGGACAGGTTTCTTAGGCGGAACTGGCACTTTAAAAACAGGCGCTTTTAGAACTTCAGTGTTGCCTCATTGAAGCCCAGCACAAAACACAGATAGAAACCCACAATGCACTCCTATCACAAAACTAACAAAACCACCGCTTGCCTTTAAATGTAATATTCTAAAGATGGTTCTTGGGAAGATGGAGAGACTATACCTTTTGGGGGTGCAACTTCTTCCACTTTCCGAGGAATAGGTCTTTTTTCTTCGGGAACTTTCTTCTTTGGTAATTCTGGCACTTAAAGGATAGTATTTGATTTTAAAATTCTCAGGAAGGCAAAATAAATGAGCAACGTAAAACTGGCAGACCCATTAAAGAAGACATGCAATTAAAGAAGCTTGAAGGAAAGACAGGTTATTTCATGGAGACAGGATTAAGTACCTGCTGGTGGTGGAGATTCCTCTCTTTGGGTAACAATGGTTATTTTCTCTTCTGTGACAACCCTCTTCTGCACTTCAGGAACTTGAAAAGACATTAATTTTGAGAATTGACTTTATATTCTCCAAAGTAGCTAATGTACAGTTATATTTTAAGAAAGTAGGCAGGTGGACAGACTTGTTGAAATCTCACTCACACCATAAAACATTCATTTTTAATTTAACCAACTAAATCAACAGATAATGAAACACAAAAAATGTTTTGTACTCAAGACATTTCAATAGGGCTTTTTTGCGCTTCTTTACTAAGTAAATCACTGTACCTTCAGCTGGTGGAGCTTCCTTTTTCTTTTCCACAGGGACAGGAATCCTTTCTTCAGGGACAGGTTTCTTTGGCACTGCTGGGACTTAAAGTTTTTAAAACAGATTAGTTCAGATATATATCACTTTTATGAATGGACATAGGCACATACACAAATCTTTATGCAGTTCATTAATGTTGTCATAGAATTTCTGTGCTTTGGCAAAAAAAAATAGTATGATATTTAAACTATACTGTTATAAAGGCCACAACATGATAAAAGTCCCAAGGGGTGTTACAGAAGCATTTAGGCAATTCAAAACAAGGTAAATACTCAGAAGGATGTGTACAGAATTCATTCTTTCCTTAGACATTGATATGCTTTTGATAAAAATAATTTGTCAGCAATTACAGAGTATTAATATAGTATATAAGATATATTTATGCTTTGTATTGAGAAATGGAATCCATATAACCATGGGTTTAATTTATCTAAGACTATTTTAGACTAAGACTGAAAACTCTTTAGAATAGGTATATCTATATATTATTTTCCCTTGCTTTTCTCTTTGACTTTTTTGGTGCCCTAGGAGTGTATACAAATCTCAGAAAACACTACGGTTGTAGAGTAGGTCTCTCAATCTCATACCCATGAGTCAATGGCTTTGGAGAGCTCTCTGTACTACATCTGGCGTGTGTGCATTTGTGTTTTTCTCTAAGAGGCTCAATAGCTTCCAACGGAGTCTCAGCCAACCAGGGTTTACGATGGGTTTGGTTTCTCTATCCTAAGTGTTGATGATGTTGAATTTTTTATTGACAGATATATTTTAACAGCCTGCATTATCAGCAATAATTATTCCCATTTAAATAAGATATTGGCAGTTTGTATGAACCTCTGTACCTCTACGTTTGTATTTGTAATAGCTTGTTGCAATTATACAGATATATGTTTATGTGTATATGAATTATATACATGGAATGTTTAAACATATATGTACATATATCACTATGAGTATTTGTTTAATTAGAAACAGATGCCTCTCTGCCTCCTTCAGGAGTGATCAGTGGCTTTTGAATTACTATTGATTCTAGTAATATCACTTTCTAATCATAATTGTTATATTTTATTCTCATATAATCATTGTGTTTTAATGATCAGATCATCAGAAATCATTCATTTAAAAATCACTCGATGAAAAAAAGTCCCAGAGTTCTGAAGAGCCAAGAGTTTGAGAAAGAGAGAAGCAGATTTGATTTAGGAAGAGAATGGAGACACCGGAAATCGAGGCAGGAGACAGTTTCCCATGTGTGACTGCGGTAAGCCTGGTCTCCCCTAAATTAGGTGATGTTGGATTCTTACTGAACCTCTCTATAACCGACCAGACATGTACAGCTCATAGCTTCACTGCCTCCATAAAGTATTGTCTTTTATCACCAAAAGCCAAACCAAAAAACAAAACAAATCAACAAAACAGACACCAAATCCAGAAAACTAAAGCAAGGGATTAGCACATTTGAATCTGAACATACCTGTATGAAAGGTCCCCTGACTAGCTAATTCGATAATTGCAACATTTATGACAAATATTGATATTCAACTAATCTCTCAAGAAACATGGTGAAATTAAATGTCAAAAATCAATATATTTCCAGCTGTTGAAGACTCAGCATTACTGACTTTCTGAAGAGTGCCAGTTACTAGCAGTACCATGTACCTTTTTGTTTAGTCAACATTCAGTTCTGCCAAACACTCTACACTTGTCAGTCTTTGTAGCTCATCCAAGCTTATGAAAGTGTTTTTTTTTTTAAAGAAAAGTCACATATATGAGGAATAAAATTTCTTCCTAGAAATATGTCTGGAGAAAATGAGTTTTACAAACATTTCTTCTTCCTCTAAGAGAGGGACAATATTAAAAATTTAAGACAGCAGTCTGATGTAGTTACTTCTTTAAATAACACTTTTTTGGAGGTACCTTTGGAATGTTCAATGTCTCAAATAATGTATGTGAAGAGCATGACCCCTGAAGCTGGCAAACAAATGAAAAATGCAGGGGGCAGGTAAGAGACATAAGATAGAAAGCACAGTGTGTATGAAGACCGTATCAAGCAAAGGACTCGCGTTTGGAGCAAAGGGTTACCCATGATCAGTCAGGTGTACCTTTTGGGGGAGCAGCAGGCTCTTTCTTGGGTACAGGAACCGGCTTTTTCTCCTCTGGCACAGGTTTTTTGGGAACTTCAGGAACTTTAAAGACACCATTTTTGAAAAAAAAATGTTGAGAATTTCTAGTTTCCTTCTGAGACATTTAAGATTATATTAAAGCATAAATCCTCAGTAAGAGTGTAAGAATTTAGGAAGTAATATTACAGGCTCTAATTGTGATGAAAATATATGCCAAATGCATCAATACCATAGAGACATCACATACATTACACGTAGCTGACAAAGACCAAATTAACATAGTCAGGAGTCTAAAATGATACTGGTGCTTTTATAGCACTTGACCACAAATTAGTGAGATCAACATACACAGAATTAAACATTTTACAGATGTTTCACAGATGCTCTCATGTTAATATACAGATCTCATAGAAAAAGATACAAGAAGACAGACACTAAGACATTTTTTTCAAAAGTATTATTCTACCTTTGGCTGGTGGGGGCTCCACCTTTTTAGGAATGGGAGCAGGAACCACTTCTTCTGGGACTGCTTTCTTAGGTGGCTTAGGGACTTTAAAAATAAATGCACCGATTTTGAGAAATTGTGCATTTTGACAAGGCATATACTATTGCAAGATTCAGAATTAAGAATAGACATTTTCATTTTATACCAACCAAATTCAAGAAAATTGTGTTGAAACAAGGGTAAAGGGAAATGCATGGATGACAAATGAGGAAATGCTGTGGCTGTTATTCACCCCGAACTACAGAAGCCTCACTTTCCTGGGAGCAGGTAGGGGCACACTTTCCTCAGAGGTATCAGAACCTGTTCCTCAGACGCTAGTTTTAGAAACTTAATTTTCATAAAGCAGCTGCATTGGAACAATTGCATTAGATTATCTTAAATAGTTTTAGAACCCTAAATGTTTAATAGTTTGGCGGGGGCAGGTGGGTGGAGTGATGGGGACCTAATTTGTAGCTGCTGCCAAGTTTTGAATTCCAATATCCACGGTGGTGTAAATTTTCCCACCTTGGCTGCCAACTGAGACATTGTTGTGGAGTTGGGATGAGATGCGCAGCAGCACACTATTACCTAGTGTATCCACCACACAGATACAACTGATGTGAACAACCTCAGAAATACATATAATGGTAAAGGGCAGTACAATAGAAAGTACCTACTGTAAAGGATTTATTACCATAGTTTTTAAAAATATGTAAGCTTATATAATTTAACTTTAGATCAAGGAGGTATTAAATACTGGGTAGCAAAATTCCTGATAGTTTAACCATCAGCTCTGGTAAGGTGGTATTCCCAAACAGCTGGGCATGAGACTGTAAACTCCCTGAAGCAGTGAGCAGAGCCTCCAGTACTTCCATTCCTCTCTCCTGCACCCTTTTCCTGGTCTTCCCACCCCCTGTGATGCTTTTTGTACATGGCGGGTAGAGGTCTACTGACTGTGCGACAAAATCAGCATGTTCAGATGTGTTGTATCAACATGTGCAGATAGTTACTATGGAACTTTTCAAAGACTTTAGAAGCTTGGAATGAATCATTAATACCTTTTGGTGGAGGTTCAATCTCTTTGGAAACAGCAACATGAATTTTCTCTTCAGTGACAGTTTTCTTTTGTACCTCAGGGACTTGAAAAAAATGTACACATTAATTACTGGGATGCCGTATTGTAGGTGGTAATTGTAACTTACGAAGAATATTGAAGTACAAATTAAAACAGAGACAAATGTGAAATGAAAAGATGACAGCGAATTACAAGGAGATGGGGATGCCTACATTACCACAAACAAGAAGAGGGTGGAAATCCATCTGAAGCCCTCCTATCAGAGCCCCCCAATCCCAGTTCACCGTATACCTGTTACTGATACCTCCTCCTCTGTGTGGGAAGCAAAGAACATCTTCTCTTCTGAAATGACCATCTTCTTTGTATGCACGGCTGGTACTTTAAAGAGAGTATTTCACATTAGTACTTCTTTTTCTATGATAAGACATCAGATCAAATACATAGATTGTACACTATACTTGATGTTTAGACAGAGAATGAGTGGGTTAATGTGATAGCTTGAGAACAAATTCAGTATTGACAAGAAAACAAATCGCATTTGATCTACAAGGACGAACAATTCATGCAGCCTTCACCAAACATTATAAAATGGGAACCAGATAGACACAACTTCTTCACATGTGATGTGGTGCTTTCTCAATCTGTTAGGGTCTGTTTATATAAATGAAAGGATGGGGAATATTTTATGCATGGAATGCAGTGCATAGTAAAGTTAGAGGACTATTTATTAAACATAAAACCTTCCTTAAAATTATGTAATTTCAAAGCAAAATTAGAAACAAAGATAATGCTATTATTTACTTAACTTATATATATGTGCGACTCAACATAAAATGTATACAAAATTGTCTTCATTTTGGTGGTTTCAGGTTTGTGAATTGTTTAGCAATGTATGTACACATATCCATAAACACTAAGAAATGATTAGAACTTGCAGCCGAAAGATAAAGATATATACCTTTCACTTCAACAACTTCTTCCTGCACTGGAGTCCGAGAAGGTTTTTGTGGAACAATCTTCTTGGAAACTTCGGGTACTTAAAAAATATGTTACAAGTATATTTGTATTGTGAAGAATAATGCTTTGTGCACAAATTTAAAATATCTTAGTTTAGATGACTATGTAAATAACTAATGTGAATATATATCAGTAAACAGGTTATTTGTGTACATGATACTAGAAATGTTTTAAATAATACCTTTGGTGACTTGAACTGTTTCTTCCTCCATTCTTCGAGAAGTCTTTTCAATTTTTTCAACTACGGGCTTCTTTACAACTGTAAGTATTTTAAAGAAATTGTAGTACTTTTAGAACTTCTATTAAAATAGTTTTGTGCTCTCTACATATGTATATATATGTGTGTGTACTTTTTTTTCTAGAAAGAGACAAGTTTGGTTTGCTGCTCTGAACTTTAAGGACAAGTTTCTGTACTTCGAGTATTTTGGTTATATTTTATTTTATATTTACCATAACAATCTTTCCATCATTTAAATTTTTTCATTAAATGAATTAGATATTCTTAGAAACAAATTCATGGGTCCAGTAAAGCTTAGGGAAGAAGTTGTGCCTATCGGATTGAACTGGTGATGTGCACGTGTTTGCCAGGCAAGCCATGGTAGTGATGTGGGCGCTCTGATCTCTCCGCAGAGTTCTCATTACATACCTTTAGGAGGCGGTGCTTTTTTCTTTTCAGGTACTTTTTCTGGGATTTTTCTCTCATGTGATTCTTTAACAAAAACACAGCATAAGAAGGGGTACTTAAATAGGTCAGTTCTAATAGGTCGTTTAAATGACAAATGAAATAAGTTAAAAATAACACATAACGGTGTATTGTATTTTGTGTCTTCATTGTTAATGTGATTTCTCATGCTGTATTTAAAGGCAGGATCAAACAGATGTGGCAAAGCAGTGAAAATAAAACTTGAATTTCTGCTTAAAAAATAGCACTTGGAATTTAATCTTGGTAATATGACTAACTGATACATCTCACAATGTCAAAACATGAAAATAACTGAAGAAAATGATTCTTTAAAAAATTGTTTCTAAAGATTTCTAACCTTAAAAATGGAAAGGATCATTTTATCTGTATCCATTACTAATTAGGTTAATAACACTGAAGCTATACTGAACTGAGCAAAAGTAGAGAGAAAAATCACCTAATTAATACATACCTTCATAAACCTCCTTTTGAACTTGAATTACTTCTGTTTCTCTGTAAGTCTCTTCCCACTCTTCCTCCCCTTCGTCATAACCTTCTTCCCTTTCATAGTATTCTTGCCCTTCTTCAAAATCTTCTTCCCATTCCTCATGAACTTCCCTTTTAGCTTCTACCTCTTCATAGTCTTCATCTGGTTCTTCGTAATAAGGTTCTTCCAGTGGCTCTGTATATGGTTCTACTTCCAGCTCATCATAAGGTTCGTCCCAAGGTTCTATGAGAAGTCTCTTCTTCTCGTAGACTTGCTTTTTCTCGTATACAGCTTCTTTTTCTTTCTGAACCTCTTTCTTTCTGGTTATGGTGGTTATTTTTACTTCTTCAGCCTTGGAGGATACGTCCATAATTTCAGGAGCTAAAATAAATAAATAAATAAATAAATACACGGTAATATTAGTACATCAATTATAGCCATACAATTACTTTACTAACTGAAAGTCAAATATTACATCGGTATCATATTGATAATTCATGTTTTCTTTGTGTGGGTTTCATTTAAACTTTTGTTGACTATGGAATACTATCAGGAGTATCAAGATACACTCTACTCTTAATTTGAAGATTTGCCCAGTGTGAACAAAACACCGTCAGTAAATATCATCAAATGGATGCATCTTCTATTGTTTTATGGGAGCTCTAGTTTATAAAACTCTTAGTTTCTTCCCATTGGATATTTTAATATTTAATCATTTTATGACATTTATATTTAATGTTTCTGTAGTTATCCTCTACTTAAATTTCTAACTTTCAAAAACATTTCTAATTTTAAAGCTACATTTTGACTATTGAATAGGACTCTTTACCCAGTTTGATAAATATTTAAAATTGTGTAGCCATATCAGTCACTTTTATACAACAACTTAAAGCCTAACATCATTTAATATGATCCTAAATGTTTGTGTTAGCTACAATTAAGACAAGAAGAGATGGCCCGCCCCCACCCCTTCTAGCCCTTCCCAGTTCTTTGCCTCTGTCCATGGCACTGGGGCTGCATGAACATCTGCCTAGGTTTCCTTTCCTGGGATTGGAGCAATCTGAAGTAGCTGCTGTTTCTAATGCTAGTTTTAATATAGTGAAGAAAACTCTAGAACTTTACAATAAGCTGGAAGCCTAATGTGTAAACATAAGAATACATTACAGAGATGCCAATCTCAGAAGTAAATAGGATAAAATTATGCAATAATTTTTAAATTTACCTTTTGCTGGAATTAAGACAGTAGGTGGTGGGGGCTTCTCAACAACCTCTGGGACTTTAAAAACATAAAATACATGTTTATTTTTAGATTATGCATTTTTAATGCTTACTAATCTTCACCCTTGTTACTCATATACTACTAATATACCAAATGCTTTCATAATTTTCAAATTTAGCTTAGCAAAAATGTTATACAATATCATATTAATGAGAATGCTGGAAATCTGAAGTTTTATTCTAGTTTAGGTTAATTTAAAATAATTTAAATTAACATGAAATATGAGAATATTCACTATATCTAAAGTTAAGAATTAGTGCATGCTTGTTTTTTCCTATAACTGTGAAGTTCAGGAAATACACATGTTTTTTCAGCCTTTTTTATTCTATAATATTTAACAAATGACCACTCAGAGAAAAGTCTCTGTGAATGGTGCCCCATGCTCCTGGATTCTCCTCCTTTTAGGAGGCTGCTGTAATCTAACCTTAGTCAAATGACTAAATAAATTTACCCAAATAGGTAAATAAATTTGCCTATTTGCTTAAATTTAGTTCTCCTATTTCCTAAAAAACATTCCAGGATATAATAAAAATCCAAGTAATTGAACTGATCCTCTTTCAAAAAGATTTTCCCCCTGCACATGTGGGTATTTACTTAGATGAACCAGGAAGGACGCTGAGCTGGGCTGGAGCAGCCAGCTGAAATGTGCATCAGCCCTTCATCTTTCACTGGTGTGACCTGACCAAGACCAGCTGTTGGACCAGAGGGCAATGCCTGCTTTACATCACCATCCAGAGATAACAAGGATTCTCTGGTGTTGCCATTGGGTGTCACGGCAGACACAGGCACAGGGGTAGAGGGGAGAAAAAAGAAAATTGAGAAAGAGAAAGTGGGGAATGAGTCAAAGAAGAGGGTGAGAGTAAGTGCAAGAAGAGGTACCGTTTTGTGAATTCAAACTCTTACCTTCCTCCACCCTCCCCTATTTGGGGTTTCAAATTTTTTACCAAGAGAAAAGCAGCAAGACTGTATTTTGATTAATTAATTATAATACCTTTAGGTGGTGGTGCCTCTTCTTTGGTCTTGGTGACAACTTTTTTGGTATCTTTCTTTACAGCTTTTTTGGTCACTGAAAAAATAAAATGTTATATGTAAATGACCAAAATGTTTTTGGGAAAATAGGAGGTTTATTAAGATATTTAAAAATATGTTTTGATGTTAACAAGAGCCTCTGTCCATTATTGAAAAATAACTGTTTCAAAGATATTGGACTAGAATGCAGAAACATTTTTTTTTTTTGAAGGGAGATAGAATATGTAGGGTGATCTTACATATTCACTGATTTTTATGCCTGCTTAAAGTTTTTAAAACATAAAGAATTAACCTAAGTGATATCATAAATAGAAACAATGTACATTTTCATCTTTGTTTCATATGGGGAAGAACACCATTTACACTTAGATCAAGTAATGTACAATTTGAAGGGCAATTCAACCTGTTGACCACTAGAGGGCCAATATGTTGCATTAAACATTTCCCAAGTGCAACAGTTAAATTCTGTATTTTTGACATTTAGGTAAGAGAACATACAGTACCTTCAATACGTTTTGCTGGTGGCTTCTTTTCTTCAGGTGATGGTATCAATAGAGGGACAGGAGGAACAGCCATAGGGGGGATTTCTGAAAAAAAAAAAAAAAAATAAATAAATAAATAAATGCCACCATCAGTTATGTGGTTTGGCTTTCTATTTTGTGTGAATTGTAACAGAGTCTCATGAATTGCTTTCTGTACATCAAAAGTGTTACAGCACCAATTCATCAGCCATATAAAGTAAAAACAGCATATATTTATAACTATCACACTCTTTTGCTTTGATTTTTTAACTGCACACCGAAGAACCCAACACGAAAGAATCAGTTCTGGCTCTCTACTCCGGTTTCACACAGGTGATTTTCTGAGGTGGGTGCTGTCGCCCCAAGCCCAGGTGTTCCGGCCCTGGGTCTCACCTTCTGGTGGCACTGCTCGGATGGGCATGGTAGGGATCGGAACTCTGGAGTCAGGGATATCTGAAAAGGGACATGTAATGATGAACACAGGTGGACTGAAAACACAGGTATTTACTAGACAGCAGAAACGTGTTTGATTATTAGGCATTTCCAGCATCAGAACCTAAGGTATAGACACAAACCGTATAGCAGGTTTTATATGCATTCACACAGGCAAATTTATTCCCTGTGAAAATTTTTGTTCTATGGCCATGCTGGTCAGCATGATCCCAGATACTGGTTGAATAAGACCTTATTATCCTGAATTTTCCTCACTCTCAAAGCCTAATATTTGTATTATTTTCCTGAAAAACGTTCTACTGAAAACAAGAGACACTATTTTTAGACATGTGAGTTTGGCTTCTTCATTTACAAAAATTATGCTGAATGTATTGTAAGCAAGGATTGAATTTTTTCTAAAACTTACCAGGAGGCTTCATCTCAAGTTTGATTTCTGCAAAAGAAAAAAATGACACTTTTATATTTAGAACTGCCTCAGCAGGCTATTTTGTTTCAAAGACTGCAATGTGGGTTTACTGTGCTGAGTCCTAACCTTTGGTTGTTAAGTACAGCTCTGCTGTGCTTCTCGCCTCTCCTCTTGGCTCTAGTCGGGCAATCACTGAATAGACACCTAAGGAAAAGAAGTGAACATTTTCTGTTATATTTGTAAATAACACTTCTTTATACAAATATTGTGTATATTATTCATACTTCTCTTTCCTAAAATACTATTCTTTTATACAAGTACAGAGTGTAAGTATAAACTAGCGTAGAAACATATAGAACAGAGAAAGCTTAAATTACACATTCATAGGGACACTGTCAATCAAATTACCTTCATCATCTGGGGTCACATTGTGGATGGTCATATAGTGGCAGCGACCATCATTCCTGAAGTTGTATTTCTGGCTCTCAGTCAGTTCTGTTGGTCCTTTGTACCACGTTACAATGGCATCATCAAAGGACACCTCACACTCGAAGGTGGCAGACTGGTG
Source organism: Phyllostomus hastatus (assembly GCF_019186645.2). Classification (NCBI taxonomy): domain Eukaryota; kingdom Metazoa; phylum Chordata; class Mammalia; order Chiroptera; family Phyllostomidae; genus Phyllostomus; species Phyllostomus hastatus. The sequence goes on along the minus strand of NW_025333498.1, from coordinate 13,218,313 downwards.
TTCGCTCACCACAATGTTCTGTATGCGCTTGGTAAATTGAATTGGTTCAGCTGCGTGAGTACAAAGAGAGTCACAGTTAGACTACACAGGAAGAAATTTCTCTCACCCTGCTCTTCCCTGAGATATCTAAAGTCTCCATCTTTTTACCCAATTGGAAAAGAGCAGAAAAATGCTGAAAATATGTAAGAAGGTACAGTCATCCCTCGCTACATTGCAGTTCACTTATTGCAGCGTCACTGTATCGCGGGTAACGCTGCAATAAGTGAACCACGATGTAGTGAGGGGTGACTGTTACTTCACTGGTGAGTAACCATAGAGAACTTTATATGTTGTTAAAATTATGTAGGTTTAAGACTGTAGAAAGTGTTTAAGAGCATATGAAGTATTTATAAGAGTGTGGGAAAGGTTAATGAGAGAGTGGGAAAGGTTTATAGAAGTGCGGGAAGGGTTTATAAAGCCTTAAAATATATGTAAATAATAAAATAAATATAACACAGCTACTCGCAGATTTTCACCTATCGTGAGGGTCTCTGGAACGTAACTCCCTCAATAGGTGAGAGATCACTGTAATGCACTTCTTTGCATCAGAGACAAAAACAATTATATCAATACTTGCATTCCTATAAGATATGTGTAGAAAAGCATAAAGCAGTCCCTGAAAGTCCTTCACATGTTTACATGAAGGCAATCATCAAGCATGCTTATAATCCAAAAGTAAACTCACACTTTAAAAATATTAGTGAAATGGGAGGTTCAAAATAAAGGAGGCATAACCTAATTTTACTGTAAAATTCACTCTCCTTTAAAATTCTTTCTTCTATAAAATTATTTTGCTATGCAGGATCTAGAATGCTCATTATTTGACATGTATAACTTTCTCTGTGAAATACTTTCAAATTCAATAAGAAATCTGTGCTCCTAAATTTCAGAAGATCCATTCTGAATCTGAAACCTGCTTTGTAAGCAGCCACAGGCACACATGGAGGAGCCCAGCCACTGAGTGTGTCGTGGGTGCTTAGTAGGAGAATGGGCTGGATGGGAGGGTCCTTCTGCCAAATCTCATTTGGAAGCCCGAAATTCAATGTATAACAGCATCTTGAACATCTCAGATGCCATATGTACCCCTGGAGAGCAGGATCATAGTAAAATATGCATTATTTTTAAAATGCTGAGTGGTTCCAACTGGATCCTTTAAAGTGAAAACTGTTTCAGAATTTTTGAACTTTACAATCAGGCATTGGTATTTGTTACAAAGCAGGTCAGAGAAGTTGCAATGCTTATGTGTTTAAGTCATATCGTCATAGGTCAGCAACTATACATGGGCACCGAAAAGTGGACTGGAAGTGGATGCCACCATTATAGTCGAACATTGCCCAGTATGCTCCAAAGGTGACCAGAGAATGCACACAGTTAAAGGGTCAGGACATGGATATTTATGCTCCTAAATCTCGGGATTTATTTACTTTGGAATCTCACTTTATTCGACAGACTCATAAGGTTGAAACATGATCCTCACATGGAATAGTGATTTTTGAAAATAGTTGTTTATCATACATCATATATTCTGTTAACTTTATCTATAAAGTTTCATACAGATAGAGTCTAATTAATTTCCATAAACAAAATAATCCCTAGCCAAGACCTTCTGGATATACAGCCATGAAATCTGGTGCTTTCCAAGATTTCTTTCTGGGAATCAGAATCATAGATGTGAAAATTACGGGATTTAGTAGAATTGCAAAGATTTATTGAATTTAGCAAAATTATGGAATTTAACAGAAATAACTGTTTGAAAGACATGCCTTTGTTTAGATTGAAATCTGCTTCTGGTCAAAAAGAACTGTGCAAAGGCATTGGCACTTATGTGAATATTTCCCATTTGATGTATGAATTCTGAGATGTGAGTGAATGCTGTGAGTAATTGTGTTGGGAATGAGAACACACCCGCACTCTGGGAGAGGCTTGGCGGTGGGGTGGCAGGGGTCCTGCCTGCCACCCGCCATTGACATAAGCTGTGATAACTCCAGCTCCAGTCTTTCACCCACCTTCAATCCTGAGCTCTGCTGAAGTTTCCAGGTCTTCGTATTTGCAGGTGTATTGCCCCTGGTCTTCTGCTCGAACATCTGCAATGGTCAGCTTATGGACTTTGTGTTCCACTTCTGTTTTATGTCTGCCTTGGGGTTTAAGGATCCTGCCATTTCTGAACCATTCAGATTTCACATTTGGCACAGAAAACTGGCACGTCATGGTGCAAGTCTGGCCTTCTTTCAAAGTAACATCCTGCAGGTGCCGTTCCCAAGCAGGCTCTGTCGGTACGACACAGTTCACAGGTTGCTTAACATCATAGGCAGGTATGCCCAACAGTCAACTAATCTCACACGTTTTTCTTTAAATAAAACTCTACTTACCAATTACAGTTAGTTTAGCACTAGCAATGTGTGGGCCACACACCAATCTATAATTTCCCTGGTCCTTAAGTTGGCAGTTTTTGACTCTGAGTGTATGTCGATCACCATCAATGCTTATTTCAAATTTATCACTGGGTTCCAGTTTTACAGTCCCTTTGTACCATGAAAGCTTGATTTCTGGATAATTAATCTTAATGTCAATTTCAAACACAGCATCATTATCTTTCAAAACTGTCTGATTTTCAATATCCTTGATCAGAGTGACAGGCTAGGAGAATAAAGAATTAAAATGCATTAGTCACTCCTTCCCTTATAGTTCCCTGTAATAATAATATATTCCCTTTATTATCAGCATCTTTAATTTTACCTCTGTCTGTGACAGCCTTTGCTGAATAAATGATACAAGTTCTTCAAATTCCTTTTCTTCTTTCTCTGACTTCTCTATTTCCTCAATTTCCTGAGAAGAAAAAAAAGGTGTTACATATGAAATAAAATTTGAATTAGGGGATACATGATTAAATTCAGCTTCCATTCTCAATGCTGCTTAGGTTATATTAAATGATCTTATAAAACTGTAGGGTTCTGGAAATTTAAAAGGCATATATTAGAAGTTTCAAATGTGAATTTTTAAAGATGATCCTATATACAAAAGGTCATACCAATCTATGCGTCTCTTCTTCTTGACTTTGCTTTAGCAGTTCAAATGCTTGAAGAAGACCGCGGAAGTCAGTGATTCCATACATGCGAGCATATTTTTCATATTCTTTAGGATCAACGTTTTTGAGAAGTTCCATGATATCAATTTCTTCTTCTTCCCCAGAACCCCTCTTTAAGGCTGGAGCCCTAAGTAAAGTAAGAAATAAACATAAATCACCTGTCTTCTACTTATTTTGAATTGTCTACCATCATTCCATGATTATAAATGTCATTACAAGATTTTTTTTCTCACAGAGTAATAGTTCTTTGTCCTTTATTGAGGAAATACTAATTTTATCATGTTAACTGAAACAATAAAGAATATGAGTGTGGAGATGGAGTGGATTATGATTGGACCATTGTTATAAAGTACAGAAATTTGATCAAAGAATTTTAAAAAGGAAAGATAGAACATTTTTATAAACTTTACAACTGAAAAACCTTATGAAACAATCATAAGGAAAAATAATAACAGTAATAGAAAGCATTAATAAGGGATAAATATCATATATAGTGGGGAGGATGTATGAAATTAAATGTTGATTAATTTAGTAATCCAATAATTATGTTGAAACATAAATTGTGTTAAAATTATTGGTAATTATAAAAAATGTTTAAAAGAGTTGATCTAGGAAATGATTCAGAGCATGAGAAATCATACATAGAATCAAACTTTCATACCTAGACACACATGCAGATTTTTATAAAAGCCATTTTTTTGTTTAAAATTTTAGTAAAAATTTATCTTAATCTCAAAACTTTCTCATGATTTTTCAGAATTTGATCTTAATGAGCCACTAACTTCCACTCAAATTTTGTGTATTTACTTATCTTTTTCTGTGAAAATGTCTGTGTGCTTATGTTCTTTCACAGTCCGAATCTTGGAGGGGAATGGCCCATGCCTTTTGAGAGATCCCTTTTGTGAGTGGAAAATTAACATGTTGTTTTTTTTTAACTGAACTTACTTTTTCAGCATTGCTCTAAGATCTCCTTCAATTTTCTCTTGTTTCTTCCTTTCATCCACTTGTAGGTTAACATTACTTTCAATTTCACCATGTTTATTAAATGCGACACATCGGTATAATCCAGAATCGGTTTTTGTAGTGTCTCTAATCTCGAGCTTTGCTTCATCGCCTTTCTGTTGGATAGAAATGCGACCTCCTTGGTTCAGCTGTCGCCATTTCCCTTTCGTCCATTTGACATTAGGGAGTGGATCACCGCCGACTTTTGCAATGAACGTTGCAGTGGTTTCTAAAGAACAATGAAAATAAATGAATACAAAATGTATTTTCCAAAATCAGTTCTCCCAAAATTAAATCAGTAGTCAAATGTATAAGTTAGATGAAGCTGTATTTTTCATGCACTACTTACTTTCCACCACTCTGATACTCTGAGGTTCTGACACAAAGAAGAGTTTCCCGTCTACCGCGGCTTTCTTAGCTGCTGGGGCAGCAGCTGGTTTGTCTAAAAAACACATTGATATGTTTTGTTACCACAATTACCTTAAAGCTGTAATAAATCATGGCCTTTGTAAAATAAGTTTTATGAGTTTGGCTGAGTTCAAAATATGCGTTCCAGGACTTACTGTATATGAAAGTGGACTACAGAAGATGAAGCAGTTTGATATACCTTTGTAACTAGTTGTAGCTGTCACATGCAGTGTACTCATAGTATCAAATCTTATATTTCTAGATGTGGCTTTTTCATACAGATTTCTGCCAAGGCTATGATACCAGGCTGCCTTATGTCACATTATTATGGCATCATTTTGTAACTTCACTTAATTTTACCCTCTTGTATATGGTAAAGGAGTTTCAAGAAATATTATGGTGAACTTGGGCAAATTTCAGACAATTTTTATTGAAATTATTTTCATGAAATTATCTAATATTTCAGTTATAACGAGGCTACAAATTGTAAATGAGCAAATCTGATGTTTCTGAAAATCTAATTTCATTCTTATTTAACTTGTAAAAAGCAAATGAATAAAAGTAGTTGTAAGCTTAATCTGAATAATACTTTTGAGGCATCTGTACCTTTAACAGTCACTTTTGATTTGGAGGTGTCACTTCCAGCCACATTTGAAGCTTTACACACATAGTCTCCCGCATCCGCTTTAGTCACATCCTTGAGTTCCAGCACAGCAGTCCCGTTAGCGAAGCTGAAGCTGCACCTGTCTGAGGGCTTTATTTCCTTGCCAGCCTTCAGCCACTGGATCCTGATTGGCTCTGCACCCTGGACGTGGCCACTGAGCTGCACGAATTCTCCTTCACTCACTGTGACTGGACTAAGGTGCTGATCAAACACAGGTGGCTTCTTAGGCTCTGGAATTAAAAAGGCATTTTTAAACATAAAATAAAAAGCAATGTAAAGGCAAAAAAATATTAAATTTCAGAAAAGAAACAAGTTTTGCCTCTGGCAGGTAACACTGGTTACTGCAGAACTGAATCACGTGCCTGGTTGATTTCTCTCTGATGTCAATAGTTACATTTGTTGAATTAAAAAAATAAATGTTTTAAAACAAGCAAAGAACAGATAGCATGCTGCTCATACATAACCCAGGAATCTGTGCCTTGTCTGAGCCTACAAATATGGTACTGGTGGTTATTACAACTTCTGTGCACAAGATTGATTCTCTCAAACCTGATACAGCTGCATTTTTGCTGAACTCTAAAATCTAAGGGCTTATTGGGGAATTCTGGTCATCTAGGTCAGCAATTCTTGCTACCCTCTGTGAAAGAAAGCCAACATTTGAGTAACCATAACCCACATCTTAATATGTGGTTTTCTCTGATGTTCATCTTTAGCTATTAAGTGCAACTATAGTAGTATTTAAAATTCAACCTTTGCTGACAGGAATTAGGAGCTGAAATTCAGTGTGTAAATGAAAACCAATGAGGAAGACACATGTAACATGGTAGGAAGGCCAGGCACAACTCGGTGTCAGCCAATGACTTTATGTAGTGGTTCTGGGACTGACATATAAGAATGAGGCAGTATTCACAATTGTGAAGACTAAAACTTCTGATGTCTTCTCTTTCTTAAACTTTGTAGCTAAATGCCCTCAGAATTCCATACAAAGTTTTATCCACTTGATGGCAAAAGCATCAGGAATATAAATCATGAATACAAGCCACTGCCAAACACATATTGTTCGTTTTACTAATGATGTTTTAAAACTAAATGAACTTAAATCCTATTAAATGAGTGATAAAATTTGAGATTTAAGATAAAAGAAAACAACTCAATAATAATAGACTATTAGTGATATTAACCTATTATCTGTGTGCCCTGATATGGCCAAATATATCACCAGAGTTGGTACTTAATTCCAAGTTATTTTTAGGAGATTAATTTGTAAATTTTTTTAATTGAATGTTTTGGGGTGACATTGGTTAACAAAATATTAGAGGTTTCAGGTGCACAATTCTATAACACATCACCTGTACACTGTACTGTGTGTTCACCACCCCAAGTCAAGTCTCTGTCCACCACCACTTATTCCCCCTAAACCCTCATCCACCTCCTCCTGGTAATCACCACACTGTTATCCATGTCCATGAGTTTTTTCTCTCCGCCCCCCCTGCCCTTAACGCTTCCACCTCTTCTCCCACAGCCTAACATGGTTTTGATGAATCTGCATCATAACCCTCTGGGTGAATCCATTATGGTCAGAGGATCAGATTGAGATGATCCCCTTAAACAATATAGTCTATTTCTTTGCCTCAAGCTATGACTGTGTATTTAAATACATCTTCCATAATTGTATGTAATAGTATCATTCCACTCATCTATTTTTTCTTTTTAAGTAAGTTTACTCTTTTATCTGTGATTAATGTTCATTTTTAGGCTAAAAGATTTGGACAATATATGTCAAACAATAATCCTTTAGAAATATACTTTAAAAAAGACATGTGCTATAACTTATAATAAGCAAAGCTAATGCAACACTCAACTGTAAAAACTGTTAAATATATCAAAATAAATGTGCTTCATAAAAATGCATATGTCATGTATGCATGGATTACAAAGTAGACTTAGAGTTTTCACTGCCTGAGAGAATTTCAGGATGTGATTTACTAGCTAAGATTTTTAGTCTATTATACAACACCTACTTAGCTGAGCCATGTATTTGTAATAAATTACAAATAATATACATTTTAAGGAAATACATGGAATTACAGTAAGCCAATTAAATAATGTGTATTTATATCCACTATGACTTGGTCCATAGAGTTGAGGAAGAAATGCATGTTTCCGAAGCAATGCAGTGACTATCTCACAGGCAGTGAAGGGACACACAGCGGGGGGACGTGGAGAGAACTGACCTTTGATGACAACTGATGACGTACACAGAGCAGAGCCTGCGTCATTTGACACTTTGCATGTGTACAAACCAGCATCGCCAGCACCTGCCTTCTTAACTTGCAGCAGCAGTATGTTGTTCTTGAATGTGATTTCACAGTTAGAAGTTGGATGCATCTCGATATTATTCTTGTACCAAGCAACAGTTATAGGCTGGGAACCAGCAACACGGCCTTCAAGTTTGAAAGTGTTCCCTTCTGTTTCTTCTACTGTCTCTGAGAGCTTTTTTGTGAAACTTGGTGGGGTTAGCCGCTCTGTAGGAAATTGCAAGGATATAAGAAGTGGAATCCAGAAGCAGTTATTAATATGAGGTTTTTCAAGAAAAAAGAAGTCATGTTTTTTATAAAAAGTCAATGCTGACCAACTAAATACTAAATCAGGGTCTGTTCTGAAATATTTTGGCCTCATTCCAAAGCTTACTCTAAATTGTTAGCTGACATAAGGGAGAGATAACAAGGATAACTAATGGCCATTTACAGAGCCAGACAATTGTAAAAAAATAAAAATAAAAAGGAGATTGGTCTTTTAATCATTTTCATGCCATTTGTCTAAAAATGTGTCCTAAACGTTACTTGTTCCTAATAAAAACCGCACCCTTAGTATAGAATACAAAACGATGCCATTTTGTCAGACCACACGCAAAACAAATGGTACCTTTTATGTTAAGTCGAGCTGTGCAGGAGTCCTTCCCCACCTCATTCACAGCATGGCAGGTGTACTGCCCAGAATCTCCCTTGTCTACTTTCAGAATTGTCAGGTGGGCACTGTTTTCCAGATAACTAATCTGGTAGTTGCCGCCGCTTCGTATCTCTCGGTTGTCTTTGGCCCAGCTGACTTTTATCGGTTGTGTCCCCGTAACATGGCACTCAAAGTCTGCACTTTCTCCCACCACGGCATCCACAGGGGTAATGCTGATGTCGAAGAAGGGTGGGTTCTTCCCCTCTAAGAGGACAGAAGAAAGACAGGGGTTCAGACTCCCTTCCTGGACTGTCTCAGTTGACAGAAATCACGATATTTTCTCCCTAGTTTTATATTTGACTATAAAGGTTTTAATTATGGAAACAGAAAGAAGTTTAAGAATCCACAAACCTGTGAGGATGAGTTTGGCACTGGAAGAAGCAGACCCTATAGGATTTGTAGCTGTGCAAGAATACTGGCCTGCAAGTCTCCGATCTGTCTTAAAAATGTTGAGAGTGGCTACATTATCTAAGAATGATGTTTGTACATTTGAGTCATCTTTCAATGGCTTGCCATCTTTATGCCAGGACACTGAGATGGGCTCAGATCCACTTATGGTACATTCAAATACAACGGGCAGCCCAACTGTTTCTTGAACATCTCTCAATTGTCGAGAAAATGACGGTGGAAGTTTTTGCTCTGTAGGAACAGAATCAAATTAATAAAAACACTTCTGGACATTTTAAATTTACTGATTATCCTTCTCACAGTTACTGTTTTCTAGGTAATGGTACTTCTATAAAAGCATCAGGAAGTATTGAAATCTCTTGAATGAACTTGAACACAAAGAAAAACCTGGAAACTTTGAAGCATAAGTGTCACTCTGAGGCCAGCCTAATGCACAGGAGGTGCAAAGATATATAAGCCCATAGACAAGTGATTGGCTTAGATACACCTCCAGGTGGGCAGCATGTTCTCCTTTTCAAGACTGCCTCCCAGCATTTTGAGTGACAGATTCATAGAGTGGGATTTTAAAAATACAGGCACTCATTTTTCTAACAGAATTAATCATAGAGACAAAGGACTACATGATCCTTCTAACTGAAGATTTAGTCATCTCTCTCTGTAAAGGCAATAGAAAGACATAAGCCACTAATCATAGATGGAATGACTTAAGCAGAAAATTTTTCACTGGGAAAGAATTCCTAAAAAGAAGGCCCTCACCAGATATTTTAAATCTTATTCAAAAGAAATACAAATTCATTCACTTCTGAAATATTGCAATCACCTTGGACAGTAAGGAAAGTGGACGAAGAAACTTCTCCCACACTGTTTTCAGCTCTGCAGATATATTCTCCACTGTCATGACCATCAACCTGGTTGAAAACCAGTGTAGCAACGTTGTTCCGAAAATGCATTTTGCAGGTGGTAGTGGGTCTCAACTTTGTATCTCCTTTATACCAGGATACAGCAATTTCAGGGGTCCCAGCAAGCTGGCATTGTAAAGAGGCAGAATCGCCAACAGTCACCTTAACAGGCTCCAGCTGCTTGACAAAATATGGTGGTTCTGCAAGCAAGAAAGAGAATGAGTCATGAAGGAGACAGGCCAGAGTGGTGATTTATAGATAAAGATAGGAAGATGCAGTCAGAACAAACCTAGAATCAGTATTTGTGCAGAACAGGAATCCTTTCCAGAAGCATTTTCAATGTAGCAGTTGTATTGCCCTGCATCCTCTACTGTGGTACTTGGAATTTCCAGGATTGAAGATTTTTCGGTTGTGGTTATATTACACCTCTGAGAAGGAGGTACATTTACACCATTTTTCTTCCATATAACTGAAATGGGAGGAGTTCCAGTGTATGCGCCCTCCAGGATCAGGGATTTTCCTTTCTCTATGCTGTAATCGTTGAGCCTCTTCACAAATTTAGCTGGAGCTATAAGCAAATGGGAAACATGAAACCAAACACATATACACACAGATACAAACACATCCCTTAAGTCATGTATGTTAATTGTGACTGTGTGGAATAGCAGTCAAACACACCTTTCACAGAGAGATGTGTTGTACAAGAAGCTTTGCCTGCTTCATTGCTAACAATGCAGGTGTATTCTCCACTTTGTGATGTATCTACATCAAACAGCTCCAGTTCAGCAACTGAGTCTTCCAAAGACACATTACATCTGTCCCCAGGAACTAGTTCGCTACTGCCCTTGAACCAGCTGACCCTGAAAGGAGGGGTTCCTTTTATGATGCTTGTGAAAGTTACATTGGCTCCTGTTAACACGTCCATGGCATCAGGCTTCTGAACAAAGGATGGTGGTTCTAAACAAAAAAAAAAGCACACAGCAGAAAAATTTAATATGTTTGATTTGCGATGATGAAAGGGCTTAGAAATCATGACATGCAATCTTATTTTACTGTATTTGTAACTGACCTCTCACAGTCAAAGGAGCACTGCATTGGTCAGAACCAGCCACGTTAGTAGCTACACATGTGTATTCACCGGCGTCAGATTCCTCCAGCATGTTCACGGTTAAAGCACAGGTGTTATCTGTCAGGGTGGTCTGGTACTTCCTTCCACTGCTGATCTCATTCCCCTCGTGGAACCAGGAGACGGTGATTGGGGGTGATCCGTAGACTTTGCACTCCATTACAATAGAGGAACCAGAGAGACCATTCGTTTCTTTCAATTTTCTTGTGAATGAAGGAGGAATGGTTCGGTCTATGTGTGATAAGAGTTAAACAAGCAAGAAACAAGAGTTATGAAATGATTTAAAAAGAGAATTACTATTTTTTGATGGAATATACCTAGATTTATTTGGTTCTTTTGTGAGAGCATCAAAAAATTCCCCATAGGTTCATATAATCAAAAGCCTTAAGGATCGATGGGCAAGGAACATTATAATAACAATGAAACAAAAGCCCAACCAACCAACCTGAAACTTGAACTGAGACTGTGCAGCTGTCTTTGCCAACGGGGTTTTGCACCTCAAAACTGTATATTCCACTGTCACTGGGTGCCACGTTGATAATCTTAAGGCCAGATACTTTGTTGAAGAAACTTATTTTGTATTTGCTGTCACTTGTCAGTTCTTTTCTATCCTTAAACCACTTAGTGCTGAGTTCAGGTGTGCCAGTGACTACACACTCCAAGGTACAGGTGTCTCCTGAGGTAACGTTTATGGATGCTGGCTTTTCCACAATTGCTGCAGGTTCTAACATGAGAGAAAATTGCATCCAAATTTTAAAATGAAATTGAAAAATGAAAGAAAATGCACACACTGGCAAGTATATGGCTTGTGTTCATATTCACATCCTACTTGTACTAACCGAGAACGGACAGTGTGGCGAAGCACTCTTGTGTTCCAGCATCATTTTTGATCTGACAGGTGTACTTCCCAGCATTGGCAGTTTCTGCCCTTGAAAACTGTAGGGTTGCAGTGTTTTCTGAATAAGAAATCCATATGTTTTCACTTTCTCTAACAATCTCCCCCTTATCTTTGAACCACGCCACAGAAATTGGCTCAGCGCCTTCAATAGTAGTCTGCAGCTGTACTTCTTCTCCAACGATAGTGGAAATGTCACTGAGCTTCTTCACAAATCTTGGTGGTGCTGATGAAAAAGAAGCATATACTACACTTAAAATGGGTGGGATTAATAGTATTTCCTTTAAATCACGAATCCTAGGAATCAAAGTAGCAATAATGTGTTGTTTCCATTATGTTAAATAAGAGGCATTTTGGTTCACTTCAAATTTGTAGTAAGCAGAAAGAATTGAACATCTTGTCATCTCCAGCCTTTTAAATCCAATCAAAATCCATTGGAAAATATGTTTAAAAGGGTACTTGGTAGGTTTTAAAAATAAGATGCACCCTAAGCAAAAAGATTTGGAAAGGAAGAAAAGGAAAAGCAGAAGAGACAACTAGTGATAAAAAACTGGGAAATAGCTAAGGGGCCAACAGAGCATTAATATTAGAAGGAAAAGGGTGCAGAAGAGAATGAAGTCACTCTAACCTTTCAGAGTGATAGAAGCAACACAAGTGTCACTCCCCACATCATTTGTGGCTTTACACTGATATTCCCCAACATCTGCAGTGTCGACATTCAGTATGTGAATACTTGTAAGGAAGTTCTCAGACATTATCTTGTACTTCTTGCCGCTCCTAAGTTCTCTCTTGTCTTTATACCAAGAAACTTGAAATGGGGGAGTACCCTGAAGTTCACATTCAAGATGGACATCAGTTCCTTTCAGTGTCTCAACGGGATGAGGTTTTTTTCGGAAAATGGGTGGTTCTAAAGTTGGAAGACAATTAAGTTAGGGGGAAAAGAAAGGAAAATTAGGAGGTATTCTGTAAAAATATAGTTATAATTAAGAATCAGTTTTCCATTCCATTGTAAAGAAAACATCAAATTCAATTTTCTATTGTAGCCTTTAAAGATTTTAAGATAACAATGGAGAGAGTCCAGTAGGGTATTACAAGGACAACTAGAGGGGAGGATAATGTTAAAAACACAAAGGAAGAGTGAGATCTGACCTTTAACCTTTAAGGAGGTACTACTGCTTGCGCTGCCTGCTGCATTGTGGGCCTCACATGTGTAGTCACCACTGTCTTCAACACTGAGGTGGTACGCTTCCAACACTGCCACCGAGTCCAGGAATGACATTCGGAATTTACTGCTCTCTTGAATTTCAGTTTCATCTTTGTACCACAAAACTCTGATTTCTGGAGATCCTCCTATTTTACATTCATATCTTGTGTGTTCATCCTGTTTCACAACTCTTGAGGGTTCTAGCTTTTTAATGAACCTGGGTGGTTCTATAGGACCGAGAGGGAAAACACAAGGTAAGGAATGGAACACACACACATAACTCAAGATGAAATAAAAAGATGCTTTTAAATACATTTATTTTTGCAACCACCCATTTCAAACATTATTGCAAAAGGAAGAAGGAAAAGACATGAAGTCCTACTGTGTAACCCTCTTCTCAGCAAAAAGAATCACTTTTCTGTTGCACAATCAGAGGCAGAGTGTATATCTGTTGGTGGAGGTACTCTGAGGCTCACAGGCAATAAGAGAATTTGATTACTTCCTGTATGTGAATCAGTGGAGGACTGTCTACTTCCTGTGGTTGAAAAGATATCTGTTTTGTGCCATGACAAATCAGAATAGCAGAATTGGGTCAGCTATTTTAATATTTTTAAAGTGCCACTTTCTCTTATGGGCTTTAGATATTTCTTCAACCTTTATAATTTTCCTTTGAAGTTAGGAGAGTAATGTTTTCTTCATTAACTGAAGCAAAATATCCAAGCTTAAGGAGATAAAGATGGTTAGCTATATGCCATAAAGCAAGAGGGCTGCTGAATCTAGTTCTATTTTAATTTCAGGGTACTCATAAACCAACACTACAACAAAAATCTTTAATAATGCTCTAATGGGTTGACCAAAAGCCCACTGAGTTAAGTTAACTTCTTGACAATAGCAGCCATGAACATGCTGCAGAAGGGACTGGTTGTCTTCCATAATGTCAGATACTGATGTATTCCCCCCAGCCACCCTGCCAGCTTTCACAATTACTTAAGTGGGGCTAATGGAGGAAGAGATATTGGCATAATTAATCTGGACTCTTCTTGAAGGGCTTGAGAACTTGGGCCTCTGCTGTCCCTTAGAGGGACAAAATCCATTCACTTAATAACTGCTGTGGAAAATAAATCATTTAAGATAACTTTTTTTGTTCTAAGATAACTTCCTTCATACTTGGATTTTCATGTAACTCTGTGAAAAGTTTTTGTTCACTCTCTCTGATCTCTATTTTTAGCTTTCAAAAATGGACTTTCAGTCCAATTGTGGTAAAAAAAAAATTAAAACTTGACCTCATTTGAAAGGTTCTGGATCCATGTGATCACTTGTAATTACTAGGCCATGCTCCTAAACAGAACTTTCAAGCACATCCTTCCTCTTACAGTTTAAGATACTGAAAGTGGGGGGGAGACCTTGCTACTTAGACAAGTACCTTGTACACCCAGATGAGCAGAACAAGAGTCTTTTCCAGCAACATTGCTCGCGTAGCAGGTGTACTGCCCAGCGTCGCCTTTGCCTACTTTGAGAACTGTCAGAGTGGCAGTATTTTCAACCAGAGTCATCTTGTAGTTGCCTCCAGGGCGAATCTCTCGGTTATCTTTAGCCCAAGTGATTTTGATTGGTGCAGTGCCAGTTACGTGGCATTTAAAAGAACCACTTTCTCCAAGAGCAAGATCTACTGATACAGGCTTTAGATCAAAGAAAGGAGGCACTTCATGCTCTGAAAAGAATGAAGACCAACATGGTGACTTCAGTTTTCATGCTCCCAGACATGGAGCAGGAGCAAAGTGGCACCAGAGTTGAATTGCCCAGAGCAGTGAGACTGCTTTAGAATGAAGAGGGTAATGTGATGGGCTACTTACCTGAGAGAATGAGCTTTGCACTGGAAGAGGCAGTCCCAAGAGGATTAGAAGCTGAACAATTGTACTGACCAACATGACTCTGGTCAGTTTGCAAAATCTGAAGTGTTGCTACATTATGAACAAAAGATGTTTGCAAATTAGAATCATCTTTCAAAAGCACCCCATCTTTGTACCAAGACACTTGAAGAGGTTCTGAGCCATTGATGCGACATTCGAATGCAACTGGGAAGCCAAGTGTTTCATGAACATCCTTCAGTTTTCTTGCAAAAGTAGGTGGAAGTTTGCGCTCTGTAAGAAGTTACAGATAAACTTATTTACAAAAGAGAAAATATCTACAACACATTTCAGTCCATTAAAGTTTTGACATTTTTAAGAAAATGGATCTGTCAACACACAGCAAAACTTAAGCAAAACCATCATCACCTTTGATAACAAGCACAGCTGAAGAAGCGACGGCCCCCACGCTGTTTTCTGCCTTGCATGTATACTCGCCCACATCACTATGGTCCACCTTGTTGATTACTAAGGAGGCAACATTATTTTTGAATTGCATTTTATATGCAGGAGCTGATCGTAGCTTTGTGTGTTCTTTATACCAAGAAATTCTAATTTCTGGGGTTCCATCTACTTTACACTGTAAAGTTGTAGGTTCTCCAACGGCTGCTTCCACATGTTCCAGAGGTTCAATAAAATAAGGTGGTTCTAAGGTACAAAGAATGGTAGTCAATCAATCATGCTAACTGAAAGAGGATGTTTTCAAAGAAAGAAAAGAGGTAACTGTCAACACACCTAAGACAGACACCAGAGCTTCACAAATATCTTGACCAGCCTCATTTTCAATCAGGCAACTGTATTGTGCATAATCCTCCACGGTGCTGTCAAGAATTTCCAGTATAGAAGATTTCTCTGTCATAGTGATACTGCAGTTCGGAGACTGTACAAGAGCGAACTCATTCTTCATCCAGCTCACTGAGATGGGAGGCGTGCCAGTATACGTGGCCTCAAGAACTATGGGGCTTCCTGTCTCAACACTGAAATCAGCCAATCTTTTCACAAATGTGGCTGGTTCTATAAGGAGAAAATATGAAGGTAAAGTTGACATCTTCAAATGAAGACTTAGAAAATTTTAAAAGATACACGAACTGGAGAGAAGAGCAAACCTTTCACAAAAAGATGTGCAGTACAGGAAGCACTGCCAGCATCATTAGTAACGAGGCAAGAATAGTCTCCACTCTGCAGTGGCTCCACCTCAAACAACTCCAGCTCTGTGACAGAATCTTCCAGAGAGATGGTGCATGACTCCCCTGACACCAGTTCCCTGCTGCCTTTAAACCATTTGACCTTGAAAGGAGGGGTGCCTCTAATGACACAGGTGAACGTGAGGCTCATTCCAGGTAAAACTTCCACAGAATCAGGGGTTTGTTCAAAAGATGGTGGTTCTAGAATACCCCAGAGGGAGGGGAAGATCAAGAGAAAGAGAGAAATCTGAGTGAGAAGTGCTTCTGCTATTTGAAGAAAAGAGAGTCATGACTAAAAATGAAGACCAAACAAAGAAATCCCACGCCAGGCCAGCACCGAGCCATGTGGAAGAGACTGAGAGAAGCAGCAGCCTGCTCCTCGCAACTGACCTTGCACAGTCAGCACTGCCGAGCATTCCTCAGAACCAGCCGCGTTGGCAGCCACACAAGTGTAGGTGCCTGTGTCGGAAGGCTCCAGGAAGCTCAGCTTCAAAGTGCAGACATTTTCTGAAAAGCTGGACTGGCATTTAGGCCCACTAACAATCTCATTTCCATCCTGAAACCAGCCGACTGAGATGGGGGCCGAGCCAGAGACTCGGCACTCCAAAACCACTGAGGCTCCCAGCACCGCATTTGTGTCTTTCAGCTTGCGGATGAAGGAAGGAGGCACAACTCGATCTAGGTGGAGAAGGATAGTTTTGTGTTTACAGAAGAGCTTTATTATTTTTTTCCAGGGAAAAATACTATATTCATAAAACTTCATACTACTTACCAGAAACGTGAACAGATACAGTGCAGTTACTTTTACCAACACTGTTCTTCACTTCAAAGCTGTATAAGCCCTTGTCACTCATTTCTGCACAGGGGATCTTAAGTGAAGCCACTTTGTTGATGAACGTTATGTGATGTTTGCTGTCTGCAGATAATTCTCTTCCATCTTTGAACCACTTGGCTGAAAGTTCTGGAGTTCCAGCCACTACACACTCCAATGCAAAAGGATTTCCAGTAGTGACCGTCATGGGTTCTGGCTTCTCTATGATTCTGGCTGGTTCTGAAAGAAGAAGTATGTTACATTGAAAACAAAGTCACCTTCCAAACTAAGAGTATAATCAACATGGGGTAAGAGTAATATTTGCAGACAAGGATCATGGGTCAATGAACTTGATTTTTTTCTCTCAGGCTGTACTTTGTTACTAACCTAGGACAGTCAAGACTGCTGAACATTCTCTCATTCCAGCATCATTTTTGATTTGACACACATATTTTCCAGAATTAGATGCTTCTGGTCTATCAAGTTGGAGGGTAGCAACGTTATCAATGAAGGAAATCCTTGTGTTTTCACTCTCTCTGATGACTTCACCTTTATCTTTCAGCCAGACGACAGAAATTGGCTGGAAGCCTTCCACCACAGCCAGTAACTCGACAGCATCCCCCACAAGGGTTGAGGTGTCACTTAGCTTTTTCACAAATCGTGGAGGCTCTGACAAAATAAATTTGTGGTTAGGAAAAAATGAGAATCACATCCACATATGTTATTGGCCAAACAAGAAAAGATGAAAGGAAGTAACATATATGTTTGTGCCCCTATGTACAAACCTTTGAACTTGACAGTGCAAGCACAGGTGTCAGTTCCCACCTCGTTAGTAGCTTTGCAATGATATTCCCCTATATCAGAGTTTTCAAGATTGAGGATATGAAGACTTGTGTCAAAATTTTTTGAAGTAATTTTAAATTTCTTGCTGCTTCGAACTTGTTTTCGATCTTTAACCCATACCACTTCAAATGGGGGAGTTCCCGAAATTTCACATTGTAAGATGACATCAGAACCTTTAAGGGCTCCTACAGGAGAAGGCTTCCGGGTAAAAACAGGAGGTGCTGCCGGAAAAAAATAAGAAGATAAACAATGAGAATACTTGCTTACTAAAAAGGAAAAAAATAGAATCTGCAATCATTAAGGCTGACAGTGTTGGGGGCCTGGGGGATGAAGGGATTGAACAAAAAGAAAAAGACTCATGGACACAGACAACAGTGTGACAATTGTGGTGGGGAGGGAGGTGGGTATAGGTGGAAGAGGGTATAAGGGGGATAAATAGTAATGGGAAAAATGCAATAAAAATAAACTATTAAAAATAAATAAAAGTGGTATCTGCAAAAAAATTAAATTAAATAAAAAATTGACAGATGTGACCGTATTAATAATATGCTAACATAAGAAATAAAAGCTAGTTTCAGAATTACAAGCACATACCCTTAACTAGGCTTTTTACTTTGGAGTTTATAATGTGACCAAGAAGGAATCCAAACTGGAGAAGGAAGAGAGAAAGAAATGTAGTGTGTCTAACCTTTCACGGTCAGGGCCGTGCTGCAGCTGGCATCACCAACACCATTGTGAGCTTCGCAGATGTAGTCTCCACTGTCCTCAGCACTGGCTTCATTGATGGTGAGTGATGCCACAGAATTAGTGAATGACATGTTGTATTTCCAGCTTTCATGAAGTTCACTGTCATTTCGGAACCACAGAACTTTGATTTCTGGGGAACCACTTATTGTGCATTGCAGTTGGATGGATTCTCCCTGCTTTGCAACTTTTGAAGCTTCTAATTTTTTAACAAACTTTGGAGGTTCTAGTAAATCAAAGGAAAAAAATAACATATTTATAGTTGAAAATCCTGTAAGTGCTTATGGAAACTGGTTTATTAAGAGTATACTTTCTGAGAATTTTGTGATAAAATAAGCTGTCTTTTCTAGTAAATGAGCTTTTCATGTTTTTAAAGAGAATTAAGTTGATAAGTTTATTCTGTAGTTTGAAAACAAGCTAAAACATACCCATTAATGTATTACAGAGGCACTTGGTTAAAAATTTAGTAATGATAAATCAGAATGCCATATAACAGGAAAGAACAGAAAAAGAGAATAGAGAGTTGAAACAACATTTAACACATTTCAATTGAACAATACTTTTTGATCAGATTACACTTAGAGATACACTAACTTAAATAACGATAAAAAGAGAAAACAGAACTTTGATTGTTACCTCTGACACAAATATTGACACAAGTCAATATTTGATTGTTACCTCTGACACAAATATACAAATTGTAACATGATCCAGTTAGTTTATTTCCAAAATTTAAAAACGAAAGAAATTTTTAGAAGACAGTTACACAAAGGTGGGAAAGAGTGAATATTGGCAAGTGCCACACAATGATACCTTTCACACTGAGTTGAGCTGAGCACATGTCTTTGCCAACATCGTTGGTTGCTTGGCAAGTGTACTGACCAGAATCTCCCTTGCCTACTTTAAGAATTCGCAAATGGGGAGTGTTTCCCACACATGTGATCGTATAGTTTCCTCCAGGACGAATCTCCTTGTTATCTTTTGACCAAGTGATTCGCATTGGTTGAGCGCCCGTGACATGACACTCAAAGTCAGCACTTTCCCCAGCAATGACATCTATTGATACAGGCTTGATATCAAAGAAGGGAGACTTCTTGGGTTCTGAAAGATGAAAGGAAAAGGCAATTGTGTGTATGTGTGTTTTTTTTGTTGTTGCTTTTGTCATTGGCCATTTTTACTTCGACAATGAGCAGGAAGTCATGGTTTGCAAAGATAAAGTTTAAGATGGGAACAAACCTCTTGCTGTCAGTCTAGCACTAGAAGATGCCGTTCCTAGTGGATTGGAAGCTGAGCAAGAGTACTGGCCGGAGTGACTCAAGTCAGTCTGCAAAATTTTCAGAGTTGCCACATTATCTACAAATGATGTCTGTAGATTTTCATCATCTCGCAAAAGCACCCCATCTCTATACCAGCACACTTGGATGGGTGCAGAGCCATTTAATCGACAAGTGAGTGTAACTGGTAACCCAACAGTTTGTTCAATGTCTTTCAATTGTCGTGCAAAGGAAGGTGGGAGTTGACGCTCTGTAGGAAGACAAGGGATACCTGAAGCATTAGTAGATGAAATAAAAATTTCCCTGATAAAGATAAAAGAGTTAAGATAATGAAAAAAGAAATTTCTTAATTTCTAAATTAATATCATCACCTTGAATTCTGAAGACAGTTTTAGAAGAAGCTGTTCCTATGCTGTTTTCTGCCTTACATGTATATTCTCCACCATCATTGATATTCACTTTATTGAAAACAAGTGTGGCCACATTGTTTGTAAAGTAAGTCCTGTATTCAGGGGTGGACCGTAACTTGGTGTCTCCTTTGTACCAAGACACTGTAATTTCTGGTGTCCCAGCCACTTGGCATTGTAAAGAAACTGAATCACCAACTGAGGCCTCTAGAGGTTCCAGTTCCATAACAAAGTAAGGGGGCTCTAAAGAAGAAAAGCTCACAATTAGCAACTGGAATGAAAGGAAACGAAAGAACCCCCACACTTTCTGTTAGATGAATGCCAATCATTAAGATAGAAGAACTGACAACACACCTAATGTAGATACCACAGCTTTGCAAACATCCCTCCCTGCCTCATTTTCAATCTCACAGGAATACTGTCCTGCATCACTTTTTGTGCTGTTCAGAATTTCCAGGATGCAAGTTTTCTCTGTTGTGACTATGCTGCATTTTTCAGATGGAGTTATGTTAACACCATTCTTTTTCCAGGTAACTGAAATTGGAAGTGT
This sequence comes from Phyllostomus hastatus, assembly GCF_019186645.2. Lineage (NCBI taxonomy): Eukaryota > Metazoa > Chordata > Mammalia > Chiroptera > Phyllostomidae > Phyllostomus > Phyllostomus hastatus. The sequence goes on along the minus strand of NW_025333498.1, from coordinate 13,197,854 downwards.
TCCAGTGTAGGTACTCTCCAGAATTATGGACTTCCCTGGTTCTACGGAGTGGTCACTTAATTTCTTCACAAACGCAGCTGGTTCTGGTGAGTGACAAAGCACAGCAGTTAAGCACAGTAAAATACAAACAAAGAGATCAGTATACAGAAAATAGGAAGAACCAATGCACTTGAGCAAACCTTTCACAAAAAGATGAGTAGTGCAGGATGTTTTGCCAGCACCGTTAGAAACCACACAGGTATATTCCCCACTCTGAGACAGGTCGACATTAAATAATTCCAGTTCTGCTACAGTGTCTTCAAAATAGATGTTGCACCTGTCTCCTTTCACCAGCTCTCTGGCACCTCTGAACCAGCCAACCTTGAATGGAGGGGTTCCTCTGATAACACTTGTGAAAGTGACATTTTTGCCTGGTAGTACTTCCAAAGGTTCAGGTTCCTTCACAAAAGAGGGTGGTTCTACACAGATACAGAGGACAATGAAAAGGTGCTATAAGCTTCAAATTCAGGTGCAATTTTGAATCACAGAAGAAGAGTGCTTTTAAATGTGTGTCAACCTATTTGTGCAGCCAAAGAGGCATTTGTAAGAAAGGGTTTGAGTGTCTGACACTGACCTTGTACAGTCAACACTGCGCGACATTCGTCAGACCCAGCGACATTGGCAGCCACACACGTGTAAGTGCCCATATCTGACGAGTCCAGAGAATTCAGCTGCAGTGTGCAGACATTATCTGAAAATGTGGTTTGGTACTTTGCTCCACTGACAATCTTAGTTTTCTCATGAAACCAGGCAACAGAGATAGGTGAAGATCCAGCTACTTTGCACTCCAAGATGCAAGAAGTACCTAGCACCCCACCAGTATCTTTCAGCCTTCGTGTGAAAGATGGAGGCACCATTCGGTCTGTGTAAAGAAAGGCAAGAAATGCATCATGATTTGAAAGAATAAAGGAGACTCAAGAGAAGAAAACTTTTGAAAGGAATACTGTGTAAGTAATGAGAGGAATATATCGGAACTGACCTGAAACATCAACCACAGCTGTGCAGCTGCTTTTTCCAACATTATTTTGAACCTGGAAAGTGTATGTGCCTGCATCTTGCTTTTCAATGGAGAGAATCTTTAAGGAAGAGATTTTGTTGTGGAAGCTAAATTTGTGTTTTTGGCTGCTAGTGAGCAGCTTTCCATCCTTGTACCATTCAATGGAGAGTTCAGGAGTGCCAGCCACCTTACACTCCAAAGTGCACGTCTCTCCTACAGTCACTGTCATTGGTCCTGCCTTCTCGACAATAACTGCGGGCTCTGAAATAGAATTTGATAGCCACCTGTCAAAGTCTGTTACCTTTACTATACCTCTACTGTGTTTACCCCATCTCTACTAGCAAATTCGCTAAGACGGTTTATTCCAATGAGATGCTTATGTTAGGGTTCTGTCTCTAGACTTAAAATGTGATTTCATAATTACACATTGCCATGAAATTATAGGAGTTATTATTAAGAAATATGTTTTTGTGCTAGTTGATTATCAGAACAATTCAGACAATGTACATTAGACTATGTCTATTGCTGTGCACTTGATCTTGGGAGCAAAGGCTACATGCTATTTTTAATTACATGGTATTTTGCTCTACTTTCAGGTGCACAAGATAATTTTTTGGAAGTTGTTATTCAAACAATTAAAAATTGAAGGTTAATATGCCCAATGATGAAAGTGGCAAGTTTTCCTATCAAATGCTTTGGAAACAGAATGTCACACTTGGCTCTTGCTTTTTTTTTTTCATGTATAACAAAAGTTAGCCATGATTACATCTGCTAATCCATCAAGAAAAGCAGTAAGCAAACAGGAAAATGGATGGATAATATTTGTTAGAATCACAGAGTTTCAGAAGATTTTTAGATTCCCTAAACCTTTCAAATAGCTGAGGACTGATATAGGTCTAGAAGAAATTCTGGGAAGGAGACTTCACCAGTAACTCATAGTAACTCATCTCAGCGTTTGGCACCACTTTGTATCAGGGGGCCATTGCACCATATTGTACCAACCTAAAACAGTCAGTGTGGCCATGTTTTCCCTTATTCCACCATCATTCTTGATTTGGCAGATATATTTCCCAGCACTAGCTGGTTCTGCTTTTGCAAACTGTAGAGTTGCAACATTTTCCACAAATGTAATCCTGATGTTTTCACTTTCTCTGATCACTTCTTCCTTCTCTTTAAGCCACTGGACAGAAATAGGCTGCATGCCCTCTATGGATGCTTGTAACTCAGCAGGCTCCCCAGCAACAACAGTGATGCTGTTCAGTTTGGAAACAAACCTTGGTGGCTCTGAACATGGAAAGATAGATGGAGATTGTTGAAAAGATTGCCCAGATGATAGAACAGAGATAGAAAAAAGTATTTTGCACATTCCTGCCACCTCTGCCACATGCAGGAAATATGCTTACCTTTTAATTTTACAGTACAAGTGCAAGTGTCACTTCCCACTTCGTTCTGTGCTTTGCAGAGGTATTCACCAATGTCTGAAGTGTCGACATTGAGAATGTGAATACTCGCATGGAAGTTTTTGGATGAAATCTTGTATTTCTTGCTACTTCGGAGCTGCCGCTTGTCTTTGTACCACACCACTTCAAATGGTGGTGTTCCCGAAAGTTCACACTCAAGACTAACTTCAGCATTTTTAAGGGTTTCTACTACAGGAGGGAAGCTGCTAAAAACAGGTGGTTCTGTAAAAAAATAAGAGTTTCTCATGAATAGGGCTTTAATTTCCTAGAATATTTTTGTTTCTTTGTTTTTAAATTGGAAGAAAGAGTCCAGATACTACAATGGGGAAGTGGTGTCAAGCACTATCACATTAGTGTTGAGGAAGAACAGCTTCAGAGAGGCCATCAGCCTTTACCAAATCACTCAGCTTCATGGCAGAGAACCCTGGCTTGACTCTACCTGCCCTTGCTGAGCAGCTCAACATTCTGTCTACTCCACCTTACTTACTTATCTTGGACAAGAAAGATTGATGCACAAATTGTAAAATCAAAACAAAAGAGAAAACACGGACCAAACAAAGCCAAACCCTCCAGAATATTAATTAATATGGTTTGCGTGAGGTATGGAACCCTGACTTCAGGAATAAATCTTTTGTGTGTGCTGTACAGCTGGGACACTTGGAAGGTATCACATTTGTGATCCATGCTTTCTACTTCAACAGATGATTATTGCACTAATTGCCTCCCAATATAACAAACTTGGACTCTGTAATAACAATACTGGGAAATGGCAGTGGAAAATAACGAGTATTATTTGTACCAAGGTATAGTGATAGAATTTTAAAAAAATAGAAACTGACTCTTGGGAGAAAAAAATGTAATTGCTTTGTTTTAAATGTAAAGTTAAAACCTGTATTGCTTGCATCTTATTTACATGTAGTAAGTGTTACTTGATACTCATGGTAAATATTATAGTTAGGATGATATATTTATGAAGCAATTGAAAGTAAAATTAATTTATAAATGCCTACTTTGTTTTTATTTTTTGCATGTTTTTGAAACATGAAATTTGAACTGCTTGGCTAATGTGTCCAGATTATAAGAATGTTGGGTATTGGGATAAAAAGAAAAATATTCCAGAACGATTGGCTATGTGTAAGCAAAGCTTAAGAAATAATATCTCAAAAGGGAAATAATGCCATCTTGGGAAAATACTCTATGAGCTCAAATGGAGGCTAAAATGGCAGTAAAGGAATAAAGAGCTATGATGCCAGGGGTGATAAAGGTAAGTTGTATGTAATGAACAGAAGAAATAGATCTCTACCTTTTACTATAACCTTGGTACTGCAGCTAGTGCTGCCAGCAGGATTCTGAGCCTCACAGATGAAATCCCCACCATCGTCTGTACCAAGATTGTTCATCTGTATGACAGCCACTGAGTCAATGAAAGTCATTCTGTATTTGTCACTGGCTGAGAGTTCATGTTCATTTCTGTACCACACAACTCTGATTTCTGGGGATCCAGTTATCTTGCATTCAAGTCGTGCCGAGTCACCTGCTTTCACTATTTTGGATTCTTCTAATTTCTTTACAAACTTTGGTGGTTCTAGAGAGTGAAGGAAAGAGGAGATTATGAGGGAACAGATACAGATAACAAAAGTTCAATCAAGTGATACCAAGAACACACAACCAATGCCTGGCAGATACCGTGAGAAAGTAGGGTACTTCCTTGATTAGGTCAAAGCACCATAACAGATCACAAAGGACCAGAGACACAGGTGAGACAGAAACATGAAACCAATCAAACCTGCACACCTGTCACAAGCAACATTGTAGTACAAGAGTCGCTACCAACATCATTGGTAACTTGGCAAGAGTATTGTCCTGTCTTGGAAGCATCTACTGAGTAGAGATTTAAGAAGCTAGTTGACCCTTCCAAGCCAATGAAACATTTAGGTCCAGAGGCAAGTTCCACATCATCCTTGAACCACTTTATTTTAAATGGTGGTGTTCCTTTTAGTACTGCTTTAAATTCCACTGTAGAATCAGGTATGGCTTGTTGTCGCTCAGGTTTCACTAGGAAGCTTGGTGGTTCTATAGATTTTTAAGAGAAATATATTGAATTAAATTCCCGTAGTTAAATTATTTTGACAGTTTTTTTTGGACATATAAGAATACATTATTAAAAAGAGGTAATGACTGAATATTTCTTGAACTCAGTAAATACATATCTAAAGAAACAAAATTAATGAGACTTTTAGCTCTAAAGGATACAAGGTAAGAGTGATACACTTTCAAAGCAATTACAAAGAAGCATCCAGAAGAGGTAAAGAAATTCTAACCTTTCACAGTTAGGATGCCACTGCATGCATTATCCCCTGCTACATTTGAGACTTTGCATGTGTAATTCGCAGTATCTTCTAATTCCAGATTATTAACTTCCAGTGCCACAGTGTTCTCATGACAGACAAGTCTGTATTTTGCACTTGTAGATATTTCTTTTCCATCCTTAAACCACTGAGCACTAATAGGAAGTGAGCCAGAAACCTTGCACTCCATATGAATGGAAGAGCCGAGAACTTTATCCATTTTGGTTAATTTTTTAGTGAATGAAGGAGGAATATCTTGATCTGTCCAATGCAAACAGCAAAACACATCCATTAATATGTTGCCATTTGTTTACAAAGGACATAATATAAGCAACAGAAGCCAACAGGAGCCAAGGTACGAACCTAGCACTCTCAGGTAGGCATCACAGCTACTGCTTCCAAAGTCATTTTCCACCTTGAAAGTATACTGACCGCTGTCTTGTTTCATTACTGACTGAATCCTAAAACTGGCAACATTATTTTCAAAACTCATAGAAAAATATCTACTGGGCACAATTTGTTTCCCATCTTTAAGCCATTTCACTTTGAGTTCTGGTGTCCCAGCCACAACACACTCCAAGGTCACCGGGTCTTTCTCAGTAACATCAACGGATTTAGCTTTCTCTAGGATTTGAGCTGGTTCTGCAGTAAGAATTAAAATGTGGGTGAGTTGCATTGACAAGTTCACTAGAGATAAGGCATGTTTATGAAAGTGTCTCCACAGACTAATTCCGAAAGAGAATAACTTACAAACCTTGCACTAAAAGGAAAGCGTAACACCTCTCAACTCCTGACTCATTCTTTGCTTGACACGTGTACCTCCCGCTGTGCCCATTGTCCACAGCTCTGATTTGAAGTGTGGCCACATTGTTCACAAATGAAATATGAACATTATCTTCTTCATCCAGAATCTGATCATCCTTTAGCCAGGTTATGGAGATGGGAGGAGAGCCTGCCAAGGTGCTCTGAAAGGTGGCAGCACTTTTCAAAACGGTAGTGACGTTTTCTATCTTCTTAGTAAACGATGGTGGTTCTGTGATTAGATAGTGTGAAAAGAAGAGGTACAATTGAACCCATAATCATGAAGCTAAAGAGCATTACAAAATTTTTCTCCAGCAGCCTGCTTCTTGCGTATGTAACTAACTGACCTTTCAGGGAGACTCGGGCATTGCAAGAGCAGCTGCCGCCTTCATTGGATACAATGCACTGGTATTCACCAGTGTCTGAAGGGTCACACTTGGTTATATGGAGATTAAACACTGACACTCTGCCGGTCAAGGTATATTTTTTGCCGCTTCGTATTTCCTTGTTATTCTTCAGCCAAGTGACTTCAAATGGAGATGTTCCTTTAACTTCACACTCCAGCTCCACATCACTATCTTTCACTACTTCCACGGGCTTCAACTCCCTGATAAAAGTGGGAGGTTCTAAAGATTCAAAAGGAAGACAGAGACTAGCTTACTCAAGGGAAGACCCAAAGCCCAGCCAGTAGCACAGCCAAAACAGAAAGCAGATCCAGTAACGAACCTTTCACTTTTAATTCAATGCTGCAGCTTGCTGTGCCTGCATCATTACGAGCTTCACAGACGTAAGTCCCACTATATTCTACCCTAGCACCAGAAATTTGGAAAGTGGCTAAGCCATCGATGAAGGAAATGCCATATTTCTCAATGGCTGTGATTTCATTCCCGTCCAGATACCAAGAAACTCTGATTTCAGGAGTGCCGGTTATTTGGCATTCAAATGTTGTCGATTGTCCATTCCTCAGCACTAACACGGGACTGGGCTTCTTAATGAATTGAGGAGGCTCTAAAGATGGGGGGAAAAGTGTGATGTTGAACATTTTTAAAAACAGAGGCCAGTAAGCAAAATTGGTTTCTAAAGCTTCTCCCCTCCCCCCACGAGAAAATCCAGACAAGCAAGAAAGTGAGGAGACGTGGAGACCAGACCTTTTACAAAGAGAGTGGCCTTGCTGGTGGCTACTCCAACATCATTGCTTAGTTGACAAATGTACGTCCCAGAATGAGCAGCTTTGGCTGAAAAGAGCTCTAGCACGGTGGAGGTGTCATCCTTCCACACTGAGCGAGCTGCTCCTGAGTGCAACTCTTTGTTGTCTTTAAACCACTTAATTGTCATGGGTACAGTGCCACCCACAAGAGCCTTTATTTGAACCCTTGTGTTGGGATTGACATCTTGAGACTGTGGCTCTTCCACAAAGTAAGGGGGTTCTGAGGCGAAAGAAAAAGAAGCAAGATGAGAAAGGAATGTTCATTTTAGAATTGAGCAGTACAGGTAAGAATTGAGAAATGAGACAGCAATAAGTTCTTGATAGGTGGAGATAAAAATTGCCAACCTTTGACTGTCAGATGGCCACTGCACTGGTTGTGGCCTGCCTTGTTAGTGGCAGAACAAGTGTATGTCCCACTGTCTGTACTTTCCAGATGCTTAATTTCCAAGAAGGCAGTATTGTCATGAAAAGAGAATTTGTATTTTTCACTAGCTGAAATTTCCTGGTCATCTTTGAACCACTGGATGCTTATGGGATGTGACCCAGCCACTATACATTCTAAGTCAATAAAAGACCCTTTAATGCTGTCCATTTTCTTCAGCTTTTTGGTGAATGAGGGAGGTATGATAAGATCTATGCAATGAAAAAAACAAAAAAAAATTGTTAGGTCAATCTGCCAGTTATATTTTCTCTAAAATTGTAAGAGATGAAGGAGCACAGAAACACTCAGCTCCTCTGCAGAGAAAAGCAATACCAACCTAATACATTAATCCTAGCCTTGCAGCTGCTTCTCCCAACATCATTTTGGACCTCAAAAGTATATTCTCCGCTATCTTTCTTTTCTGTAGAAATAATCTTCAGTATGGAGACTGTGTCAGTGACACTGATTTTATATTTTTGGCCCAGGGTCAATTCTTGGCCATCTTTAAACCATTTGGCTGTAATCTCCTTAGTCCCTGAAAATTTGACCTGCAAAGTGGCTGGGTCTCCTTGGGTGACATCTATAGACACAGCCTCCTCAGTGATTGTTGCAGGTGCTGTAGAAAACAAAGGGATAAGTGTGGGTTGTGAATTGCTCTACTGAAAGGCTCACATCTGCACATTTTCCTGAAACCCACGGCAGACTTTCTGAACCAACCTTTTACTGAGAGTACGGCAGAGCATCGTTGTATTCCTGCATCGTTTTTGGCCTGACAGACATATTTCCCATCATGTTTGACTTCAATGCCACTGAGGTACAGACTGGCTACATTGTTTTCAAAGGTCATTCTTATATTATTGTCTTCGATGATTTCATCGTTGTCTTTTAGCCAGGTCACTGTGATGGGCAAGGAGCCTTTCAGAGTGGCCTGGAAGGCAGCTGTGCCTCCTCGAAGGGAGCTGGTGCTCTCAAGCTTCTTGACAAAGGTTGGTGGTTCTAATAGAAGAATGAATTCTCAATCAGTACCAGCTCTAGAGAAAAACTGGCTGAAAAAATGAGTTGACTCTGTGGGAGAGCTAGTCCACCATTTGAATCAACACTAACCTCTTAAAGTCACCCTGGCACTGCAGGTGCTGCTGCCCACGTCATTGGTTGCCCGACACTGGTATTCGCCAGCGTCTGCAGCTACAAACTTGAGGATCTGCAGGCTAACCAGCTGATCCTGAATAAAGGTTTTGTACTTTCTACCACTTCGCAGTGTCGTGTTGTCTTTGAACCAAGTGATCTCAAAGGGAGGCGTGCCTGCCACCTCAGCCAGCAGCATGACATCATACTCCTTCAGCACTTCAACTGACTTAAATTCTTTAGTAAAGTAAGGTGGCTCTATAGTAGAAAAGGAATTATTTTGAGTTAATGGGGAGGAATCTGTGCTATGGACCACAATTTTGGTAACATAAGAGGCAATGTGAACACAAACCTTTGACTATTAAAACGCTACCACAGTGGTCACTACCAGCCTCATTTTGGGCCTCACACATGTATTCACCACTGTCTTCAATGGCAACATCTGTAAGTCTTAGAACCGCAGTGGACTCCACAAAAGACATTTTGTGTTTGATGCTCTCCTTAATTTCTCTATCATTTGCAAACCACGTTATTTTAATGGGAGGGGTACCAGTGACTTTGCAGGCTAGTTGGGTGGCATCTCCTTTCTTTAAGAGTTGTGATGGCTCTAACTTTTCAACAAATGTGGCAGGTTCTATGGAAGGAAAGAAGTTGTTAAGAAACATGAGAAAGAGGAAAGAACTTATAACAATGATAGCACAAAGATGTTCAGAAAACACTGCAGACCTTTTACAAATAAGTTTGCACTGCACTCCACGCCTCCAGCAACATTGCTGACTTTACAGGTATAGGTGCCTGAATCGGAGGTTTTTACTGGATAGAGTTCCAGGGAACTTCCTAAGGCTTCTTTGGTGATATAGCAGCTTCCACCAGAAACCAGCTCTTTGTCACCCTTAAACCATCTGATTGTAAGAGGAATAGACCCTTGGAAGGTGCTCTTCAGGCAGACAGCCGAGCCGGGCAGAACATCCTTTGATGCAGGTTTAGTTACAAAATGGGGTGGTTCTAAAGAAGGGGTATAAGAAAGAATGTCAAAGAGTTAAGAGGTGAGACCTAAGGGAAGAAGTCTTAATGTGAACATGATGTACAGTAGGAATGAAATGCAAAGTCTCCATCCAACCTTGCACAATCAGGGCTCCGCTGCTGTCCTTGCTTCCCACAGAATTTGTGGCTCGACATGTGAAATTCCCTGCATCATTCATGTCTATTCTGCTGATCTCCAAAGAGGCTGTGCCTTCCACAAATGCTATTCTGTATCTGTCAGAAGAAGCTATTTCTTTCCCATCCTTAAACCAGGACACCCTCATTGGGAGGGAGCCAGCGATTTTGCAGTCCAGCCTGCAGGTACCGCTGACAACACTATCCACGTTGCGCAGGGGTTTGGTGAAAAATGGAGCAATGTCTCGATCTGTTCATGGCACAAGAAGAGGAAGAAAGATCAATGTGGAAAAGTGCTCATGATTTTATTTTTGACTTTGTTGCTTTTCAAAGGAACAGGTAGCACAGATTTCCAGAGATACCAACCTAACACCGTGAAAGTTGTCTCACAGGAGCTGCTGCCCACCTCATTGGAAATTTCAAACATGTATTGGCCACTGTCGTGCAGCTCAGCTGAATAAAATTTGAGTTGGGCTACATTGTTTTTAAAACTTATTCGATACTTTTTGCTGGCCACCAAAGGTCTCCCATCTTTGTACCATTTGGGCTTGAGATCCGGGGTGCCTGTGACTGTGTACTCCAGTGTGGCGGGGTCCCCTGCGGTCACCTGGATCAGTTCTGCTCTCTCAACAATTTTGGCAGGTTCTATAATAGTATTAAATAGTTAGCATTCCAAGATGTGTATGGGGGTTTCATTGTGAAGGAAATATTGATTCAAAGTTAAAAATGTTCCTACACGAACCTTTAACTATTAATTCCCCAATGGATGTTTGGCTCCCGGCCTCATTTTCTGCCAGGCACGTGTACTGGCCACCCCAGCCAATCTGAACATCGGGGATTATCAAGACTGCAACACCATTGGAAAAGCTCATTTTGATTTTTCCATCTTCTTTAAGGATCTCTTGTCCTTTCATCCATGTGACAGAAATGGGTTCTGACCCTCTCACAGCAGCTTGTAAGGTAACAGTTTGTCCTGCTAGTGCAGTAAAATCATCTACTTTCTTTACAAAGGTTGGTGGTTCTAGTCAAAGAAAGACAGCATATGAAACTTGTCAATTCCCAAACATTTTCAACACAGTATATATGTAAATTTTTTGTCTAGGTTACATTTATCTTGCCCAGTACTGCTCTCCCACAGTGTTGGTTAGTTAGAAGAAGAAATAAAATTTAAGAGGAATTATAGTTCTGTCTAAGAGAAAGAAGCATAGAAGACACATGGTTATCAGCTGACAAAATGGTCTTTCATATACTTCACTTTTGTTGTCAGAGAGTAAATATTTACACCAATCTTTGGGATTAACGCTGGATGAAGGTCACTGACTTTGCCCCCAAGTCCCAGGTCAAGCCAAAGGCAAAACCTATATATTTCGAAAGTGTAGGAGAAAGAGAAGGGAAAGTACCAATTTTCCTCCCATGGTGAAGAAAGCTATTTGCACATTTCGTTAAAGAGATAACCAGTTTTTCAAAAAACTAACCTTTTAACAAGTGTGTTGCGCTGCAGCCACACTTCCCGACTTCGTTAGCAACAACACATTCATAGTCACCAACATCTGCGCTATTAAAGGAAAAGATCTCCAGACACACAAGAGACTTCTGAGAAAACAACCTGTACTTTTTGCTACTTCGAATTTGCTTCTTATCTTTGAACCAGCTAATTTCAAACGGTCCCGTGCCTGAGATTTCACACTGAAGGAGGGCATTTGTTCCTCTCACTATATCTGCTGGCTCAAGAGTTTTGATGAAAGAAGGAGGTTCTACAAAAGCAGGAAAGCATTATTTAAGTCATGTGTTACGAGCAAAGAAAAAGAAAATCTTTTCTTGGGAAAACAACGGACGGTAGGTGAGTACACAAACCTTTGATAACTACTTCAGCACTGCAGCTGTCACTGCCGATGTCATTCACTGCTTCGCAGGAGTAACTCCCACTGTCTTCCACTTTCACATTGGTAATGTCAAGTACAGCCTCCGAATTGACAAAAGACATTCGGATTGTGTTACTCTCATGGAGCTCTTTGTTATTTTTAAACCAAGTAACCTGGATCACAGGTGAGCCTTTCAGCCTGCAGTGGAGGCATGCTGATTCACCAGGGAGCATTAAATAAGAGGGATCCACCTTCTTCACAAAGGATGGTGGCTCTATGTGAAGTTAATAAGAAAAGAGAATGTAAAACATGTCTGAGGCATAAAATTCACAAAAGATAAGTAGACATATGCAACAGAAAGACACAATACACACAAAATATCTGCATGAAATTTTTGAAAAGGTTATGGTGCTTTCAACAGATTTCCATGTTTTCATGATTCTAAAATACCCAGTCTCTTAACAAACAAACAAACAAACAAACAAATGTATCAACAAACAAAACCAAAAACAAGCACACTACTTACACAAAGAGGATTTCCTAGACACTTGAAGATCTTAGAAGAAATTTTAAGCAGCTTTGTTAATGGCAGATAGTTTTAAAAGAACAAAAGTAAGTGAATTCTGAAGAAGATTGAAAAAATAAAATCAAACAATGCCAGGATTTCCCCAAACCAAAAGGTTTGCTTGGATGACATTATTTTAATAGCCAAATGCACTGACTGCATTGTTTGTTAACGATTTTTATACCAAGGCATCCTTTCACAGAAGGAAGTGGGAAATAAAATTCATACATTTCTTACCTCTGACCGTTACTGTTGTGGAAGAAGAGCTGCTTCCAGCCTCATTTGAAGCTGTGCAAACATAGGTTCCTGAATCTTTTAGTTTGGCAAGAGGGATCTCAAGAGATGCTATTTTATCTTCAAAATCAATCTTAAAATCTTTTCCAGGTGGGAGTTTTTGCCCATCTTTATGCCATGTCACTGTGACTTTTCTGTCTTCGTCTACTTGGCATTCAAGGTGGATCTTCTTATTGATAGCTGATTGCACAGGCTCTAACTCTTTAATGATATGTGGTTTGTCGATTATGATCAACTCAGCTTGGCAGATGTCGGCTCCAAACTTGTTAGAAGCCTTACAAGAGTAAACTCCTCTATCTTGAATGGTAAGATTTGAGAGTTCTAAACTGTGTTTGTTGTCTGCATCTGAAATCTTGCGGTTAGGGGAAGGTGACAGTGCAGCCCCATCTTTCTGCCAAATGGTTTCAATCACGGGAGTCCCTGTCACTGTGCAGAGGAACTTGGCTGTCTTACCCACAAAAGTCGTGACGGACTTAGGTCTGGAGAAAAAGGTTGGTGGATATGCCTCTGCAAAAGAATTTATTCAGCATTACATTTTGTCCCCAGTAAAGTTCTTGCTGTAATTACACACTCCAAGTAAAAAATAAAAGTATCTTTAGATATATATGAGACATTATTTAAAAGAGGGCAATGTATTAATAGCACAAAAATATTTGTCAAAAGAGATGAGAGTATTCTTTATAGAGGAGCATTTTAAATGTCTTTATCAAAGGAAAGAACAAATGTCCCTTTATTTAGCAACATTAACTTACTATTGCTAAAGAGTTGTCCATTGTAATGGCTGATTAATTGTTTGAATTATTTGATAAGCAATTCAGCTGATACTTTAATTCTGGCTAATTGGAAGGCTGTATAAGAAAGATAAAAATGTACTGACTTTTCTGAAGAGTAGAGAAATATTAAGTGGTAAAAAGTTTAAGTAGTTTTGTAAAGACTCCCTACCCTTGTGTCAACTACCAGCAAATCCTTAAATGGCTCAACTTTGAAAGCAACCCCAAAGTTATTTCAAACTTGCAAAACCATTTATAGTGATAATTTCCCATTTCCATTCTGCATTTTGAAGGAAGCCTTTAGGGACCTCTCTTTCCAGTCTTTGAAAAATCATCCTCCTTCCTTTCTTCTTATTGGAAGCTTGGGTATTAGTCCCATTACTCAATTGGCCTGATTTGGATAAAGAAATTTCCCAAAGTGTCACTAAGATTAAAGCCATTCACGTGGTCACACAGAGACTTTAATCACAAAGTGAAAACCACTGGTGGGGTCGCCATAGGCCTGAGTTTCAGAGTTTCTGATCTGTGAAGAAGTTGCATAAGAAAGGAAGCTATAGGGAACTCTGACTTTTTGCAAGTCAAATAGATATGCTGCATTTGCCTCCCCCCTTCACATTCCCATTGGAAAAGAAGACCAGGGGTCAGTCCCTCCCTGACATCGGTGCGTGGCTTCTCTCCACAACACAGGCTGTTGCTCACCTGACCCTAAACCATAGTTCATACTTTCCCTTGGGGAGGGGAGAGGGAGAGAGAAAGAGAGAAGGAAAAAGCTACTAAATTGTTTTCTGATGAGGGAATTCAAACACTTGATGAGTGTTAACTACTCACGTCATCCTGTGTGTCAATTAAGATATTAGGAACAGAATATTTGTGTAGTTGCTCTTACTTTTAAATTAGGAATAAAGCCTAGGCTGGGAATCCTAGTTTACAGTCCTGTGTTAGCTCTGTGTTTCACATTAGGATTTGTTTCACTTTATCTTCTGCTCTGGTACTTCTCAGTTTGTAATTCTGTTCTCAGTTGGTTAACTGGGTTCAAATTATTAAATGCATTGGGATATTTGATATTTTTCAGTGTCATCAAAAATTTTGGTGGTCCCAACATTTTTATATTAAGGGCTAAACCATTTGCAGTTACCCAAGATATATCCACCAACTTAGTAATTTTTTTTTAAAAGAGAGAGGACAAAAAAGCAAACAATATAAAACCCCTCCAAACCAAACTTCCAGGAGCCACTGCTCATTTGATTTCTTAACGTTTTTTCTCAGAATAATAAATTACTTTTATTTTTTTCTTTAGCTATTGTGAGAAGTATGACTAAATAATGGTTTCTTTCCCCACAGAGGTCCTGCAGTTCCTAATCACCATGTTCCCACATTACCATCTCAGCTATTGGTCTCTCCCGTTGGTAGAACAAGCACTTCCTGCACCTGCGTGAAAAGCAAATTAGGCAACAGTGTGAAATGAGATGAAAACATCTGACTCAGCGTTTGGCATTTACCTGTCACAGTTAGTGTGGCTGTACAGCTGACACTGCCATACTCATTGGATGCTTTGCAGGTGTACTCGCCGCAGTCAACAACCTGGGTTCTTAGGATTTCCAGGCTGGAGACGTAATTTGAAGATCGAATAGAGCACTTGTCACTCTCGTAAATTTCTCGGCCCGCTTTAAACCACTGGAATTGGACATTGGGGGCACTTTGGATCTCACAGGTGAACTTGGCTAGATGGCCCAGAGCTACTTCAAGGGGCTCTATTCTCCTCTTGATCACAGGGGCAGCTGTGAAGGGAAGCAGAGTCCGTTAGCATGTCTCCTTATCAGGCATACCACATTTTCCTTTTCCTTCTAATTTGTGTTTCTGTTAATGAAGTAAAAACAGTTGAAATTGGTGAGACAGATTGTGGCACTAAGACAAGTGACTGGAAAATGAGAAAGATCAATGAAGGCAAAAGAAACAATATGCAGCTTTCAACATAGTCAATCATTACTTTGCAGTGAATTGTGAACAAAATTATTAAAATGTGATGGTACTAGATTACATGCATAACAACATGGTATATTGTTTCAATATACCATGCTGACTGGAAACACTGAGAATAATGTGAGAAAACAAGATCTACTGTATAAAGTGATACGTGATACAACAGCAAGAAAGGGAAAAGAAACAAGGAAGATAACTGGGCAATTAATCATGGTTATTTTGAATTTAGGGATGAGACTGGCAATTTTAGAGTAGCTCAGTGTTCACTGACAGGTTTTTATTACATGCTATTAAAGTATTTTCATATAAAAATAAACTGAGAAACCTATATTGGTATTGTGAAACATAAAAACATGTCTTATTTTAAAAATAAATAATAATATAGATATACCATATCAACCAATAAGGCAGGAAGGGAAAAGGAAAAGCGTTAATAACCATGATTATGTCCGTGACTTCATTCTTACGACAACTGCATTAGGGCAGGTAAGTGAAAATTCGGTGATAAAACCTAAATCATTACAATCCAGTGAATGTTAGCGCTTGATCTACTTAATCTTTAAACTCCAACCTCTTTTGACTACAGTGAGGTTTGCTGAAGTTGCTGTTTTTCCATGGTCATTCAAGGCCTCACAGGTATACTCTCCTTGATGTTCTTCTGTATTTACTTTGTTGATTACTAGTATATATGTATTTTGATCTTGGAAACACTTGAACTTTTCATCTGAAGGCACCAGTTTACCTTCAAAATACCAATTTACCTCTTTGGCATTTGTTATGGATGATGTGAGGTTTACGATGTCACCTTCCTCAGCAGCAGTGTCCACCAAGGGTGCTTGAATAACAGGAGTGCCCTCTTTGACTATGCTACCCTCAGCTTCCTGTATCTCCACTAGCCCAACCTTCTCAGAGCCACTTTCAGAGGGCCTGTCTTTTTCCTCAGATAGTTTCCGTACCTCATCCTGCTTTTCATCAGATGTAGTAGCTGTAGAAACCCCATCAGTGAGAGTTGTATCTGCAACTTTGACCTGACTTTCCACATTAAAATAACTGACCTCCTCTGCTGAGACAAAATATTTAGATTCAATGCCTGGTTCAGTGATTGCTTCAACATTCTGTGAGTCTGAAAAAGAAGCCATTTCTTCCTGCAAGCCTGTTTTGGCTCCTTTCTGAATTCTAGGATCCTCAGCTGTTAAGATGTTTATTTCCTCACATATAATAGAGCATAGAGCATCCTTAAATTCAGTTTTCAAGTCCGCCACTTGAGGATCAATGCCTTCAATAGCGATGGTTAATTCTTCTGTTACAGACTTCACTGAGGTAATAAGGTAGGTGCACAAAATGCATTTGGGCTCTTGGGTGAAATTTATGGCCTTGACCTCCACCTTTTCAATATTTCTTAACCACTCAGAGAAAAGACTTGTTTGCTCACAGGCCACTGCTGCTTGCAAAGCCCTGCGGATTTGAGTTTTCAGGTTTAACCTTTGCTCCTCTGGCATACCAGAAAGCAAATTTTCCTTAGAAAGAAGGTCACATCCCTGCACTTCCTGTACACCCTTTATGGCCACAGGCTCTTTCTTATACTCAGTGGTTTGGTTAGGAGGCATTGCCAAGTTCTCTGAATGCTCTTCCTTGAGCAGTACCTGTTTTTCCTCACACACTAATGGAAAACTTAAGGACTTGCTCTCCTCAGTCCTGGCCCCAAAATCTTCAGCTGTACTTTCCAGTTGCGCTGCACTTTCCATCAGAATCCCTCCCTCCTCTGTGCAGGTGTGTTCTGAAGGGAACTGGGGCTCACAGTTTACCTCAGAGACCACAATGTCAGGACCCTCAAAACTTTCCACATGTCCCTCAGCTAAGCTCTGACTCACGATGACAGCACTTTGTGCCTCTTGCTTTTGAAGAGGCCCTATTTGCTCTTTGTCCACTGAAAATACTGTCTTTTCTTTCGGTAAAAGTACTTCTTCTGCCACAGAGTTTGGATATGAATAAGTTGGAGGTTCTTCTGTTGAAGACAATGAATAATCCCCTTCAGGTTCAGCTAATAAGGTTTTCAGAGGCTTGTCTGTCAATGAACTAACTTCTTCCACTTCTAAGGTAACTGGACTGCTCAGTTCATTGGTTTTAATAGGCTCAATAGAAAGCTGTTGCTTTTCTTCTGCAATTAGAGCAGCTTTCAAAATGGTATCCTTCACAAAAGCTGCAATTTGCGGCTCTGAGTCAAATGGTTCAGCTGCAGGGCCCTTTGATGACATCTGTGGAAAATCTTGAGGAGCCTCTGGGGTGGACTTTGCTTTGCCGGCTGCATCCGTTGTGTCTGTGGCTTCCAGAAGCACGAGCAGCTCTGCAGCACAGGTGGACTCGCCCCACATGTTCTCTGCTTTACAGATGTAGAGGCCACTATCTTCCCTCTGAGGGTCATTGACAAGGAATGTCCCAGAACCATCAGGATTATGAATGATAGTGTAATAAACATTGGTGTGAAGCTGCTTGTTTTCTTTGAACCACAACACAGTGGGTGCAGGCTCTCCAAGCACCACGTACTCAAAGATGGCAGGGAGCCCCTGGGCACATTGAATTGGTGTTAACTCCTTAAGGAAGTAAGGAGGACAAGGGCCTTCAAACTTTTCCAGAGGTTTCTCCAGTGCTGATCCTGGTTCACTCTCGTTGTGCCCCTCTTTTTTGGAATTTATTTTTAGATAGGCACTACATATTGTCTGCCCATATTCATTACTAGCGACACATGTATACTCTCCCTCATCTTCAAATTTTGTGAACAGAATGATCAAGCTGTGATCATTACCATCAAAAACAAATTTGTACTCAGCAGAAGGCGTTAACAGTACTCCATTAAAGAACCACTGAATTTTAGGTTTGGGAATGCCAGTGACAGTAACAGACAGTTTAGCCAAATCCCCTATGCTTATTTCAGCATCTGACACTTCTTTGATAAAAATTGGGACACTGCCTTGCTTTTGGGAATCAAATTTAGTTGAATGAACTGGAGGTTTAGACAAAAGTTCAAGTGTTTCACTTCTTTTAGATAACTGAAGGTCAGAGCTATAGGTTTGGAGTCCTTCTTCATCAGCAGACAGAAGATAACTAGAAAACTCTGTATGGGGAAAAATGATTATTTTTAGCATCAGTTTTATTTAACAAAAAATAAAAGTAAAATGTTGTATCCCAATTGATGGCCTTATTCTGCTTTATTCCTGCAATCATTAGATTATCCTGCGATTAACTTATCAAAAAGCACATTTCTAGGTGTTTAACTTTAGTTTATTATGTTACATTATACAATTATAAATAGTATACTAATGCAGCTTTCAATCCACTTCATTTGTGTTACAGCTTATAAATTTTAAAGTTGTTTATATGATTTTTTTTGTGATACAATCCCAACTCTAGAGTTTGAAAAACTGCTGGCTAATATTTGTAATAAAAGAATGTAGGGTTATTTAAATCAATTTCTTAAAAGATCCAGAATTATTATTTACATATAAATTTTTTTTTAGTTTAAAAATATCCCCATTATCAAATTGAAGACTGATTATTTTTGAAACAGATGATCTACATTCTAGTTACTTCTTATAAGCTGAAGCCATTAGTCAAAAAGAGGGGCCACATGGAATGTTTAATCAGAATTTGTAGAAGAACTGCTCACAGTTACTAGAATGCAAGCCCTCTTTTTGGCCTATGTGAACTGCCACAGTACTCTAGCAAAACGTTGGTAATAAGATGTATGTTAACTCAGTTAGTGAAGAAAATGGGAGAATCAGAAATGAGAGAAAACAACTCCAACATTAAAACATTGATTGTGGCTCCTGACTCCCCTTATGAACCCGAAGCCTGCAGGCCCCCTTAGCTCTGCCCTCAGTGCATGGCCCTACCTCCCAAGCAAATGGTCCTTTGGGAAGGTAAGAATGGGTATGTGGCCTGTGGGAGGACTGAGTATCATGTGTAAGAGGGGCAGAGTGGTGCTACAAGTTGCTGCTTTCTGTGCATGGTTTGCAGAAAATCTTTAGATAGCACAACAGTGACAAGTCATGAAGAAGTTTACTGCAAATCTTGGTATGGAAAGACGTATGTGTTGTTATAAGCAGAGGAAGACACTAGAGCTTTCTCTCCATCACTTAAGGACACAGCAAGAAGGCAACTATCTACAAGCCAGAACCTGACCATGTTGCATACTGCTACTCTGATCATCTCAGACTTCCCAGATTCCATAACTATGAGAAATACATGTCTGTTGTTTAAGGAAAAAAAAAAACCAGTATGGGCCCAAAGGCCAGGGCCCTGGCATGCTCAACATGGATGGGGCAGGAGACTCGGTATCAAGCCCGAGAGTGTTCAGCCTCACAGGCTTGCAACAAATCCAACCAGTTGTAAATTAGCTCAGAAATGCAGGGATGCTGAGAAGACTGTCAGACGTGCAAATTCTGTTAATGCTGCCGAGAAGATTGGAGCTGGAAAGCCCTGGCACAAAAACTGTTCCAATGTGCCAAGTGTGGGAAGAAATCAACAACTCTGAATGAGAAAGAAGGAGGCATCTATTGTAAAGGATGCTATGCAAAGAACTTTTGGCCCAATGGATTTGGCTGTGGTCAAGGAGCAGGAGCCTTTGTTCATGTTCATTAGAGGTGTAAACACAGAACGAAGATTGCACACTGAGAATTTCTAGACAACCTAGGCACAGGCACTATGGCATGGAACCACTGTGAAACTCTGCCAGCACTGCAGTACGGTACAGCAGCCTGTCCCTGGACTGGCTGGCAGACTTCTAGGGAGAGAGCCCTGTATCCCTTTGCTTTGTTCGTAAGCATTTTCAAGGACCATTTCTTTTACATTTTAAATAAAACCTCAGTTGACAAAAAACCTTGATTGTATTTTAATGTGCAAGAAATGCCTGTACAACATTACTGAAGAGAAAAACAAAGCAGTGAATAACAGAAACTCTTTAAAAAGTATCATGCATGACAGAATGAAAGTTGGGTAATTTGATACCAGGAATTAGGTTTTTCATTAAATCTGTTATGTATGTAGAACATAAATAGTGGTTGTATTGCCTTACTCAAAAGCAGTTTTATTATCTTAGTAGTTCACACCACTTACATCACAGGGAATAGTCTCATAACATAATTCCTTTTGGTTCTAGTGTACTAGCATTTATAAGAAGGACTCTAGTGTCTGCTATCTATGCATGTACTGTATATAGGTAGTTATCGATAGTATGTAGAATACCCACTCAGTTATTTATTATTTCACTTAGTAGCCATAAAGTCATTGATTAACTTCGCATACTAATGGTGACCACTTACTTCACATTTAACCTGTAATGTATTCCTCATGTCAGCTTTCCCTGTCCTAGCACTGCCAAAATATCTGAGAAGGGGACGGCTGTCAGGGTAGTGCATGTACCCCTACTCACTGATATGTTGAAACATGTTCCCTTATTTCTAAATATCATGTATTGACCATAAAAAAGAGAGTGAATAAAATTCAAATGTGCTGAAACACGGAAGATGTGGTTAAAAACACATGTAGTTGTAGCAGCTAATAATTACGTCTATTCGACTATGTAATAAATGAATTCTTTATCCAGCAGCAGAGAAATTAATATTTCAGGCTTTTAAGTTATATGCCATTGAGTCAGAAAATTTGAAAATTTCATAAATTAATAAATAAGCCAAGTGTGGGCCAAGCTTAATTTTCTTTATTGAGTCATTGTTATGCTGCATATCCTCCAGTTTAATGCATTTGAGACTAACAGAATTCTAATTAGGAAATTCCCATGTGGGAACAAAAAGGTAATACAATAAAAAAACGTAGTACACATGCTTGGTTATATAAATTCTTTAGAAAATTAGATTTAAATTAAATGTTTAATTTTTTTAGAGTTAAAATTAACTATTTAATTCCAGTCATGGCACTTAAAAATTGCTCAGTGCAGGGGATGAACACAGCTGTTAGGCAACAGGGAGTAATTTAAGAGTTGAAGGGAGGAAAGAGTCATCATTTCATTACTACACTCTATCTTTTTTCTCATCATCTGTTGTGCAATTAAAAATTTATTCTAAATCATGTTAAGAAAAGTTACCACAGGGATGACACATAGCACTGATTGATCCCCTCTTAGGACTTCTGGTCCAATCCCTCATTTTCAGATAAAAATGAAATTTCTCTATATTTATTATAATTTATATGAGAAGATTTAGGTTCACATTGGTACATAGGTACAATGCTAAGGATTTTGAGAATTTATTATAATTTCAATTTTGAACAAAAAATGTCACTTTAGAAACATACAAATCTTGAATTTGAATGCTTATTAATTTTTAGTTTTAAAAATGAAATTCAGTGAAAATGACAGGAAAGCTTATCTTGTTACATACAAATACAAATTACCATATTGCCTGAATTCTAAAAATGTTCTACCTTCTTTTTTCCTAACTTTAAAGATTCTGACATTGTACTAGAGTTTAAAATCTATATATAAATGTTATATGGTAGCTTCTTTTTCCCCCAGGCAAATATTAAATTAACATTTAATTTTACACTTGATGTCATCTTGAAAATTGAGAAAATGAGGTATTTCCCAAAGTGGAAAGATCTGCATTCGCAGATCTGCAAGTGTCCAGATGAACTCTATCCAGTGAGCACCACTGGCCCCTTCAAAACCAGCAAGAGTTGAAACATTTAAGAAGAGGGTTATTAATATTAAAATATTTTTAAAAGCCAAAAATATACTAAGAATGCAATGTCAAACAGATAATATAGTCAGTTATCAAATGGACAAAGCTGGTTTCAATTTCTGTTTTTTATTTTATCTACTCTAAGCCTGAGTAAATAAATAAGCATGAATTTGGCTGCAAAGAATTATAATTTCAAAAACTACTTATACTCAGAGCAGAGAGGAGATTTTCCCTTACCAACTTGTCTGTGTGTGGTCATCTTCCACTTGACACTTTACTTTACCTGTATAGTTGAGTTCTGCTAAAACACTTTGAGGATGAGAAATGAAGATACAGTAGAAATACAATTAGGTAGCCAAATAAATATTTAATTGTGCTTGACTTTTCACAGCATAATTGACACAGTGATGATTCCACAGTTTAGATAACAGAATATTTACATGTATTACAAATATGAGACATCCACATGGAGAAACTGTTTTCTCAGGGGTCTTCAATGTAATGCATTTAAAAAGACTTGCCATATCTGGAAATTTATTAGATCTGTAATAATTTGGGAAATATAAAAGCACTCAAAATAATTGTAAAATTACTGAGGCATTAAAACAGTGTACAGAAACTTTACATTAGGGTGAGTGCTGCACAGGTCTCGGCCATTCCTGTATGGTTGGTAGCTACACACCTGTACTCACCTTCGTCACCTTTCACTAAGCTTGTTATGAACAGGTTGTGGAACCCTATGCCACTTTCCTCAGCACTGAACCGTGCTCCTTGCAGCAATTTCCCGTCTTTGTACCAGTAAACTGTGGGTCTCGGAGAGCCACGAACTAAACACTGGAAATACGCCGCCATGCCCACAGGGGCGTAACAGTCAGAAATGCCTTTGATAAATCTGGGAGGCCCTTCCACCACTTGAAATTCAAAAAAGCTGCCTGAATATTTACTCCTTAAGACTAACTCTTCCTTCAAACTGCTTAAAGTCACTTTACTTTTCCTCGTTATCATAGCATATACTTCGGAATCTCCCATGGTGAGAAACCCCCGACAGATAGCCTCTCCTACACAGTTCACAGCTCTGCACCTGTAGGTGGCACTATCGGAAAGGCCGACGTTTCGAATTCTAAGGGTGTGGCTCCCGTTCTCCTCACTAATCATATATTTAACGTTATCTGGCTCAATACACATATATTCTTTATACCATTTAACTTCGGGACTAGGAATGCCTATGACTGAACATTTGAACACAGCGTCCGAACTTTCTGGAACTTTAAAATCACAAATAGGCATTATAAAACGAGGAGGCATTTCAAATACTTCTAAGTCAATCTTTAAATCTTTGTCTTCTTCCCCGCTTGAGGCCATATTCGGATCTGCTAAATTTGATGGAAGAACATCTAGACTCACAATCATGCTTTTATGATCAGGAGTAAATTCAGGAACTGTGACTATTTTCACTTGCTTCTCAAATTCTTTAACATCCTTTTCACTTAATTCAACTTCTAACACAATTTCTTGAGGAGAAGGAGTTCTTGATGATGAACTGTTTTCCAAATCAAACTCCATGACATGCTGATGTGTTACTGGGGGTGGGAGTGCCACTGCTCTTTCGTTTTGGGGTGCTATGTCAACATTTGCAAAGCTCTTGGCTTCCCCTATGATGTTTACAGCGTGGCACATGTACTCTCCCCCCTCTCCCTTCTGAATGTTAGAAATTTGCAAAGAACATACATTACCCACCCTTTCTATCTTGATTCTTTCATCTGGCTCTAGCAAAGATTTGTTTCTATACCATTTCACACCAGGAACTGGAATGCCCTCAACTTCAACAATGAAGCCTAATGTTGTATTTTCATATATCTTCCTTTTGGTCAGAGGTTCAATAAAAGATGGAGGCATTTCATTGTCTTTTGGTTCTATGGCTTCATTGGGCGTGCCAAATGAATCAGAACGCCATATTTCATAGCTTGAACTTCGCTCTCCTGTAGGTGTATGGAAATGCTCATTTGGCGTACTGTCCTCCCTTTCTATTTTTGATGGGCACCTTTTAACGTTTCCAGTGGGGTTTGGTCCTCCAATAGGAATATAATATCTTTCAATGGTTTCTCCTCCTGATGGTGTAGAATATCTCTCCAGAGTCTCCCCTGGGGGTGTGGAATACCTCTCCAGAGTCTCCCCTGGGGGTGTGGAGTATCTCTCCAGAGTCTCCCCTGGGGGTGTGGAATACCTCTCCAGAGTCTCCCCTGGAGGTGTGGAATATCTCTCCAGAGTCTCCCCTGGGGGTGTGGAATATCTCTCCAGAGTCTCCCCTGGGGGTGTGGAATATCTCTCCAGAGTCTCCCCTGGGGGTGTGGAATATCTCTCCAGAGTCATCTCACCTTCTGAAGGTGTTGAGTACCTTTCGGCAGCTTCCTCTAAAGATGCGGTTCTTTGAACAGTCTCACCTCCTGAACTTGTTGAAGGTTGTTTAGTTGTATCTAATGGAGTAAAATATAAATCAGGAGACTTTGGAGTTTCAAAATGTTCAACAGAGGATGGAGGGGTATAAAACTGATCTAATTCAGAGATTTCTTCACTGCTTATACTTCCCACATCAATGGAAATATCAGATTCAGGAGAAAATGGGCGACCTAGTGATTCTTGTTGTTGGTTGTAATATTCATACACAGTGTTGAAAGTTACTTCTTCAACCTGCATAGATGTGATTGATTCACCCTGGACAAGCTTTGCCTTGTGTTTGGTGTCTTTAGTTTTGGGAACTTCATGTTTTCCAGCAGCAAGTAAATATTGTGTTAGGGAGGACTCAGAGTCCATTCCTTCCTTTGTACGTGCCTCGTCCAGTTTAGGGAGATTTTCAGAAAAACAAGTTTCCATCTTTTCTTCTTCAGTAGTGAAGAGAGAAATTTCATTCTGAACTGGAATTTCTTTGTACAGTTTTTCTTCTTCAGAGATATCACTTGGATTCTGTTGTCCCTCAGCCATCAAGAATGGAAAGCACTGGCTCAGGGAGAGCTTTCTGTGGACTGCGTCTGCTTCCTGAGCATCGCCTTTGCGGTCTCCCAGAATTCCACTGGCATATTCCTGGGTCCCTCCCTCCTGCTTTTGAAGTGTTGCCAACTCTGGTTTCAAAGTGTCTTCTTCCTTCATTTCACAAACTTCTAAAAGCTTTTCTGCACTTGCTGCCTTTTTCAAAAGTGAGATGAAACTTTGATCTCCATTTTCTAAAGAATGTTGTTTCTCAGAAATATCAGGTTCTCCTCCATCTGCTGATGAGATCTGAAGTAGAGCACCTGATTTGCTGTCGATTTCCTCAGGAAAGAATTTAAGAGAACTATTGGTGTTTAAAATATCTAAACTTAGTTCCTGTATCTGTTGGATTTCTTTTTCCAAATAAAAGTCCTTATCATCAGTACAGCTTCTCTCCATCCAGTCCTGACTGGAAGAAATTTCCTGATTAGTAAATATGTTATTTTGCACTCTTTTAGATGTATTCTGTGTATCAAATTGTAGTATGTCAGGGCTGGGGATTTCTTCTTTATGAGGTATTTCCCACTGTTGCCTAGTTTCTTGGAACTCCTCAGCTGGATGTCCTATATGAGAATACATTTGTTTTAGATCAAATACAATGCTCTCAGCATCAGTTGTTTCAGAAGCAGGATGTGGGATTTTAAAATAAGCTTCTTCTGGTTGACTACTATCTAATTCTTGGAATTTTAAATCTGGATTTTCTATTTGAGAATGCAGCTGCTTTAAGTCCAATATAGTAGGTGTTTCATATGCAGCCCTTTCAGAAACTGCAGACTGCTCTAGAAGACCTATTTCTGTCCATTGTTCCCTCTCTTGGGCTTTAAATTCCTCATGAGCTTCAGAAGAAAGCAGCTTTAAATTCATTATGATGTTAGATGAATCTGGTTCAGTGTTTGGAGACATTTTCTCTGCTTGATGCATATTTGCCTTTGGGTTACTTGATTGCGATTCTCTTTGATTTAATGGAAAGTCAATGTCATCAGGCTTCTTCGGAGGAGGATTAACAAATGATTTCCTGGTAGGTCTTTTCTCTAGAACTCCTTTTTCTACATGTTGTAACTTTTCAAATGCAATGATTCTATGCTTCACCTTTTTTCTTGGGTACCACCTCTCTTCAGCAAGGGGTTCTTCATATACAATGGTAGATGGGTCCTTTGTAGCATAACTCTCAGAAGTTTTCTCAGAGTGGATATTCAAGAAACTGTCACTTTGGCCATATTCTTGCACACGGACCCTTTCTGGTTCACCAAGTTTTCCAAAACCATTTCTTACCTCTTTCCTAATTTTGACTTCACTGAAATCATCAACAAATGGGTAAACAGCACCCTCTGCTTGGGGCAGCTTTGACTTTTTATCTACATGTTCTTCTTTCCATTCATCCTGACATTGTATGAGTTCAGCCCTGAAAAGTCTGTTGGTTTTTATGGACCTAGAGGCAACCTGCATAAATCTGGGTAGTCTTTCTCTAGAGGATGTGCAGTGAACATGGGCTTTCTGGGCTATCTGCTCAGTTGTCTCAAGGTCTTGAAAACACTCCCTTATAGAATATTCTTGTACATAAGATTGGGAAGTAAAAGGACCAGCTGGATAATCATACAAATGTGTCCTTACAGATTCTCCCTGCATTTGTTGATCTTTGGAATATTTTTCATAAATTCCACCAATATTTTCTGATAGACTGTATTCCCTGTGAGTGACAGGTTCCACTGTGAGATACGAAACACTCTCAGCTATTCCTGAATTGTTTTCAGCAACACATTTATATTTTCCAGAATCTTGAACGTCAACATCATCAATATATAATCTGTGGCTACAATTCACCTCTTCAAACTGAAACTTTTGGTTCTGTGTTAAAAGGACTCCATTTTGAAACCATGTTACCACAGGCTTTGGCTCACCAGAGAGTAAACATTCGAGTACTATGAAATCCCCTTCTCTACACCAGGCATGGCTTGGCATTTCTTGTAACACTTTTGGCGGCTCATTAGTAATATCAGATGAAAATATAAATTTGTGTTTGGGTGACCGTGTAGCCTCATGTCTAGGTGTTGCTTTAGGTTCCAACTCTTCAAATGGAAACAATTCTCTTGACTCTTTATCCTGTTCTGGGGTAGGAGTTGCTGCTGTTACCTGAATTTCTACAGGAAAGGAAAGCAGTTCTGCATCTTCAGACAGAGGAACTGCTGGGTTAGTTTGTAACACATGGGGATTGGCTTGGCCCTCTTGTCTAAAAGATGGAAGAAAGTCTTCTGCTTGGTCAAACACCAATGCCAGCTCTTCGATCTCGTCAGTGTAGTCGTGCAGCACTGGGACTCTCTGGGCTTTGACACCATGCCTTTGTTTTGCTGTCACTTTCAGTGTACCAGTGGTCTTTACTGTTCCATATTGGTTAAACAGCACACAGGCGATAGAACCTTCGTGTTGAGGATTAACAGAAGAAAAAGTTAATGTTGAATAATTTCCCAAGGTGTGAATGACAAAGCCTTGGTTTCGTGGGATTGGTGCATCATTGTGATACCACATCACTATGGGCTGAGGGTGTCCTTGAAAGTGACACACAAATTTACAACTGTCACCTTCACAAATCTCTTGAGATTCAATTTCTTGAAGAAATGAAGGTGGGCAATGTGGCAGATACTTTTGAAAAGAATTTTCAAAAAACCTTTTGGTTTTTTCTTCCTGTTCAGTTTCGAATTCATCAACTCTTGTGGAAGTAGAGTGTTGTAATTCTTTCAAATCACTCTTTCTTATTCTTTCAGTATTGAGTTCTTCATTTTCTCTAATATTAGTAGGTGTACCAAAAGATTCACTGGCATATAGTTCCTTGTTCTTATATACATTAGTGATAGATTTAGATGACTCTCCAATTTCAGTTTTGGTCATAATTTCTTCAACTTGTCTTTTTGCTTGGGTATTCTCATTTACTAGAACTCTATCATATACATAGTCTTTTGGTAGACTTTCTCTTAGAAATGCCTCTTGGCTCATTCTTATTTCTGTCTGGAGAATTTCTTCATCAACAGTATTTGGAAAACTTGTGGGAGATTCTCCAGATTCTATGTTTTGATCCATTTGATTAGGAAGGGCATGTGGATTTTGGACAATACCCTCAGTTGAATATTCTATGTTATCTCTATTTTGAGCTAGATCAGGACATGATCTGCTTTTTATTTCTTCTCTAGAGAACAGAATATCTTTATCACTAGCTTCACTTCTCAAAGTTCTAGAGCTTAGTTCAGAAGGTATGTCTAAAAGAGATGATTTCCTTTTCTCCAGTAACATTTTTCTAGCCTCTCGTAAACGTTGCAACTTCATTTTGGTCTCCTCATCCAGGAAATTTTCACCTACATTAAGCCATCCTCTTATGTCAGATTTACTTTCTAAATATTCTTCATCATACATAAAATCTGTTTTCTTGCCAGGACTTGCTGCCTTGAAGTGAATAGTTCGCATCATTCCCCTTTGCTCCCCATCTTGTTTTTTGTTAAAGGGAGAACCAGTAAACCTCAGGTCAACCTTCATCCTGTCCTCTCTCCTTTCAACTACAGTTTCTACATCTTCCTGTGCCTGTTCTGCCCTTTTCAGAAATTCTAAATATTTCTCATCTTGCCCTTTTTGGATAACGAGCAGTGATGCTGTTGATTCAGCATAGCCTTCACTATTAACTGCTAACAATCTATAGCTTCCAGAATCTCTGTCTTGGACCCTTTGGATCTCTAAGCTGGAAGAGTGATCATGTAAATCACTCTCAGTTTTTATAACCCGTCGGAGACCTGTTGGGATAGGCCGATTGTTGTGAAACCAAGTCATTTCTGGAGTTGGACAGGCAATTAATCTACATGTAAAAACAGCACGTTCACCCTCTGTGACATACTTAAATGTAAGTTTTTGGGTAAAAGAAGGCTTGAAATATTCAGGCCAGGAGCTTGTAGATAATATTCTACTTGCATATCTTCTAGCAGCCATGGAGCTGTGCTCTATGTCTTCAGAATCTGAAAAGGCATCACGTGTATCTCTTTCAGAATGTTCAGATTCCTCCTCGGAGAATAATTCTGAAAACAAATTAAATTATAAAGCATTTTACTATTTTCCATAGTATTCAAAAAAGTTGAAAATAAGTGAAATTGCAAAATAGGAAATGAAATGCATGCTACAGATTCTCACAAATCCAGAAAAAAATTCACTCACCATATTTGTTCGAATAAACGCAACACCATGCTCTGTTTAAAAGATTCTGACACGAAAATCGTTCGTTGTCTGGTCTTTTCTTCAAACTGTTGAAATTTCTTCTTGAACAAGCAAAAATGCATTTCAAAATAACATGTTCCTGTGCATATTTGTTTTGAGAGCAGGAAAACTTTGTTCCTTTGATGGCTAAGAGGGAAATCTTACCTGACTTGCAGAGAGTGGAATAAACGCCCTTTCTGATCCTTTTGATTGTAGATGAAATTATTTTATTTTTGAGAATCAACTATTTTCAAAATATATACAAGAACTATAACCATAAATAGCTAAATAAAATGAGAAGGCGTTTATTCGAACTAATACAGCCATAAAGTCACAAAGTTATACAAAGAAAAGCAGGCAATAAGGATCACGGACGGCAGCTGTCTGCAAGCCAGTGTAAGAGACATATCAATGTTAAAATGATATATGTGCATGAAGTGTAAACCAGAATGGGAATGTAACATTTTTCACACACCCCGAATAAAGTAGTATTTCAATCATAATTCATTCATGACATTGCATTCTGAGTATGGCAGCTAGGTTATGGTCTACTGTTTGATTTAATTCACTGTGATTTTGAAAACAAACTTCTATTTCATGATTTCATGCATTCAGATTCCAACTTTTCCTGATACACACTTTTGAAAATGGCTGCAAACATGAAATTGAATATGGCTGATAAATTTTAAATTCAAGATTTTAAATTACTATAAAACAAATTACTATGAAATGCATGTAACCATCAGCATACTAAACCAGGCATGCGACATAGTAATAATATATACTCTAGGAGATATATTTGTACATCTATGTCATTTTTCTCAATAATACTAAAAAAGAAAGAAGGCAGCTCAAGGATTCCATTAATCCTTCAAAATTTCTACTTAAATCTCACATTCAATACCTTTCATCTCCACCTCAATCTGCTGTTCAATCCTCTCATGTAAAATGGATTCATGGGCTAAAATAGAAAAAAAATATAAAGAAGTTTTAATGATTAATTCTGTATACTTTCTTCCTCAATTTACAATTCATACATTACAATTTTCTCTTTATTATAATAGAAAACTACATCCCCCAAGTGCAGCAAAAAAATTCATGCCAAACAAATCAATGAGCTGATAAAGTAGATGACAGTGTTGACAGAAAGATTTCAAAACATTTTTATTTTTCTATTCTTTATGAAATTTCCACATTTAGTTCTATAATTCTCCATGCCTTTACATGCACTCAGAAAAGCAATTCACAAGTTAAAGGAAAATTTGTTTTTTTTAAATGTCTTATTGACTGAACACTCTCTAAGAGAGGAAGTCATATTTAGAAGGAACATGCATTTTCTGACATGCCACCTTTAGTTGATGGCTATTCTCAATTTCTCCTGCAGAATTAAGCATTTTCAGCTAGTAATACTCTTTTGATTGGAACCATCTTTAAAAGATTAAACTACCCAAAGTCCAATTACATATTAAGAAGCAAAACGAAGAGCCATCCACTCAAAATTGCTTTTATTACACAAGGAAAAGGTATAGTCTTTAGACACAGTCATCTCTGGGGCCGCTTCTTCGGAACGGCGAGTGCCCAGTGCCGCTCTCATCCCCTGGTCCATGTGGACTTGGGCCAGTGTGCCGGACTCCCTGGCCTCTCAGTTCCTTGTGGTCTCTGGCATGAAGTTAATGACAAACTTGACGTTTTCTTGGATGATTCTCTCTTTACTTCACGGGTTGTTTTAATCTGTGATTCTTTGAGTGTTTTAATACTTTTAGTGTCTGAACCCAGGGTAAGTTTTGTAACTGCTCTGGTTTGCGATTCTTTTGCTAGGTAAGAATAAAGTCAGGGAAAGGAATAAATTAGCTGTGTCTGTAAGAGTAAAACTCATGCTGAATTGAGAGAAGATGGAATATCATTAGGATGAGAAGAAAAGCAGCACGTTAGTTCTGAAACTAATAGAGGAAATGTCTATGCTTGCTGTGCATATAAGAGCTCAGTTTACACTGACTTACGGGCTTTACATTCTTATTGGATCTTCATGGATAACTCTGTGGCCTGTGTAAAGTTATGAGGCCAAAATAAAAGAGGAACATGTAAAAACTGGCCTTCTGTTAGGTAACTGGATAACTGAGTCTGATCCCTCACTCTTCACTTAAAAGTGGCTTATGTTTTAACTCTCTTAAGATCAAATAAGGCAGTCTGGACTTCCCAAGAAAAAACTATTCATGCTCCAAGAGCACTCTAATAATATTTCATTGGAACTAGAATTCTGGGGGCAAAAAATGTTCAATTAAATCCCCTCTGGGAAGTTGACTTCCAAGCACTGTGCTGTAGCACTGGGTTCTTTAGGAAATAAGTCAAAAGATCCAAATTTCTCCCACCTCCACAGCATAGCTAAGTCCCAATTGCATTGCTACAGAAACTGTCACAGTTGTCACCTACATGGCTTGTATATATCAACTCCAGATAAGCAGTAACCCTGTGATTACTATGCTAGCCAGCAGCTGAGGTCAACTCTCTGGATGGTGGAATTTTCCATCTTATTTGCACAACTAGATCTCAGTTCTTGAGAGGCCTTGTAGGCTTTGGGACTATAACTAGCAATAGCTATAGTACAAAATGTCAGTTTAAGAAAGAGCCTCCTTTTAGGGAGTGAATATTGTAGTTATATTAAGTGAATTAATGAGCCAGTTTCCAAGTGTAGGGTAGAGATGGCTGTGCACAGTCACTGTATTTATTGTCCCCGGCTCCTGTATAATGACTCAAACATGGTATGGTAAGATCAGGTGAGAACCTGAGGCCACAGCTCTCAATAGACCCTGGGGACGTCCGAGCTTCTTCTATTGGCGTCCTTCCAATGAAGCTGCTCTGTCTGCAGACGTGCAGCATGGACTTCCAGCAAATGGAGAATAATATTCTTGTTTCATTAATATCCCAAAGGAAAATCCATGGATAAGAGGAGGAAACTATCCTTTGTCCAGACAAATTTTTCCGTGCCTTTCCAGACACAGGAGAGAATCGAGTACAATAACAACAAAAATAATGATCCGAAGCTATAAAAGCATCTGACTTACTGAGAATATCTATAGACAACTAATCTGGTCCAGACAGAGCCCTATTACTTTAAGTGCCCAATTTTTAATTTTCATGGCTTCCTTATAAACAGCTAGAACCTCCAGATAAAAATGAAGGGCAAATGAGAATTTTTGAACTTCTAAGACTAAAACAATTACATTTAAATTTAGCACAGCATCAGGCACAATGATAAATACTCAATATACACTTAAGCTATAACACTTTAACCTTCCTAGGTGGCATATTTGATAAATATTAGGAAAGGCAGTACATGTGAAATGAACATTAACTTCCTGAACCTGGATTTGCAAGTTATACTTCCTAAGTCTAAACTGGAAAGTTAAATGTTCTTAAAAAGTTTGGCCAATGACTTGGCCAACTTTCATAAGCCATTGAGATTAAATCACTAATTTTGAAATACTCCAATTAATACTCATTCATTGATCCAATTTGCATGGCAGAAAAGCTGCAGAAAGCGATGAAGATGAAATGAGTATAAGTCATAGGTAAAAATCAAATAACCACCTTCTATGCTTAGTACTGCTGATGTTGTCTTCTTTCCATACTCATTGTGTACAGTACAGCTGTACAATCCTTGGTCTCCCAGCTGAACATTATGTATGATGAGAAACCAGGTATTTCCATTTTGTGACTGCTTCACTCTCTCAGAGTCCTCTATCTTTACACCTTCATGAGTCCAGGTTACATCAACAGAAGACTCATCTTCTAAAACACAGAGGAACTGAGCAGTGTCACCACACTTGACAGAGAGGTCCCGCAGATGCAGAAGAATCTTTGGCACCTTGTCTGCCATCTCTTCAGCATATTTCTCAGATAATCCTGTGGTTTCTGCAAGCTGTGAAAGGGATGCAGGATGGCGCGACCCTACACCTCCAACGAATGCAGCTGTGTGGGTGGAACTTTGAGATATACTTTCAAAAACCTGCACTTCACATTCATATGATGATCCTTGAAACGACTTAATTTCTTTTTGGGATACTTTGCTCTCCTGCTTTGTGAAAGAGGAATCTGCCACTGCCTGGGGCTTGGTGGACTCTCTTACATCTTTCCCAGAATTTTGCCTAGCTAGGGCTTGCACTGTATAATCAAGTGACAAGAAAAAAAAGAATATTAAGATCTAAGCTTTGTCACTTGGCTAGGTTAGTAACACAAAATGGCATGGAAGATGAAGATGAAAGACATCATTGTCACTTGGGAACAGCATGCCAGACTCAGTATGCCCTAAGATGTCAGGAGCACACAAAAGAAAATTCATTCCCAGCAACTCAGTGATAAATGTGTGATGAGACTCATGCAGATGCCATGGAGTGCCTGGCTTCTTTCTTCTGCTGTCATTGCAATTACATAGAGCCAGCCTCTCTCTCTGTAACATTCATCCTCCCTCCACATTATACATTATAAAGAATATACAGCAAATAGATCATTAATGATGCATGAGATGTTGTTTAGAAAAGTAAAAATATTAATCAGAGTCGATGCCTAACAAAATAATTACTAATGTAATGCACAGAACACAGAGTGAGATTTAAAGTATATGCATAGATTATCCCATAACAGAGACCTGGAGGGGGGCACTTGTTGGGAGTTATTTTATTAGTATATTATGGACTGACCACATACGCAATGAGACAGGCAGCCAAGACTCTCATTAGTAATGGGGAGTAGGAGGTAAGCAGCAAATCAAAGTCTTTGAAGCAAGATGGGCTTTACCTTTTGGAGTCACTGTGAGTGTAGCTGCACAAGTGGCTTCCCCAGCGCTATTGGCTGCTTTGCAAGAGTACTGCCCAGCATGCTCTGAGTAAGCATCAACTATAAGCATTAAAGCCATGCCTGTGGACTCCTCAAAATGGAAAACTATATCTTTTGTTGGTAGAATTGGCTGCTGGTTATGAAACCACTGGATTTCTGGCTTGGGAATGCCAGAAACCCTTGCATGAAATCTGACTGTCTCCCCGCAGTACACCCTGAGGCTTGATAGAGGCTGGATGAAGATGGGCTTTTGGCCAAGGGATTCCTTCTTAAATGAAAATGATGAAGAGACATGCCATTGGGAGTTTGATGTAACTTCTTCAAGTTTGCTACATCCTGAAAAGAAGCATGCCAACCTTTAATGTTGTACCCTGCACTGAAACTGGAATTCATCTGGGGCGAGATCTGTCACACATTTCAGCAGTGGACTAGCACCCAGTCCAACCCTAATGCCTTGTCAATGTATGCCACTATTGATTCAACGTCATACAGGTTCACTTCCATTTTCCAGACAAACAAACTGAGACATCAATAGTCTAAAGAACTTCACTATATTGTTCATGAAGACAGTAGTGGAGTATGCAGTTTGGCATAGGTATTCTCGTTTTCTGTTTCTATTTTTCCCCCTCTGGTTATAAAAGCAGCTTTCTATTTAAAGAACCACCTTAAATTATTAAGAAAACATCTGGTTTTATAATTTGTTTACAACTAAAGGAAAAAAAATCAAAAGTTGCCCCAATCCTTATGTATTTGTATATACTTTGTACAATACAGATTAAATTAGCTCAGGAAAAATACTCTGTAAAAAAAAAAGATTGTTCTCTGGTTTTGAATCAAGGTGCCCTCCCCGCATCACTGAAGAAGTGTCTGACCATAATTTAAGAGACCCAAGCAACAGAAAAGCCGAACCATCTCAGGACTGGGCCCCCCAACCCGCAGGCATTCTTTGAACGATGGAGCACAGCTGGCTGGAGCACAAACCTGAAGTCGTCCACTGTCACTGCTGCAGAGTCAGAATTATGACCACAAAATGGGGGCACAGTAACACTCTCAGATTTAAAAACATTTAAATTTTTATCCTAACTGAATGAGAAAACAAATATGCCT
Source organism: Phyllostomus hastatus (assembly GCF_019186645.2). Taxonomy (NCBI): domain Eukaryota; kingdom Metazoa; phylum Chordata; class Mammalia; order Chiroptera; family Phyllostomidae; genus Phyllostomus; species Phyllostomus hastatus. The sequence goes on along the minus strand of NW_025333498.1, from coordinate 13,162,944 downwards.
ATTTATTTAAGTACATATCTCCCCATTCTGATACATGCTAATCAGGAAGCAGGAAAGCTGGTGATGATAGCAATGCATTACAAAATGTTATGGAAACAAAGCCGGGCCAAAAAATAACAAAACAAAAAAAATGATGGCATATGATTCATGATGAGAAGGAGTAAATGAAAAGTGAGAACATGACATGTAACATGAAAACAATTAGTTGCATTAAAAGACAATAAGACCAAGAATGATTTACGTGAAATCTTTAGTGATTGTTACTGACGTGAGATTAGATCTAAATTGAAATGTGGTTCTTAAAGTTGTTTTACTCTACCTTCCAGTCTCAAGTTGGCTGTGCTTGATACTTGACCTACAGCATTATTTGCAACAAAAGTGTAAATTCCTTCATCTTCTGGATAAGCTTCAGCAATTTCCAGTTGGTAAGTGTCTTCAAATTGAGTCATTCTAAAGAACCGAGATGGCTTGATTTTCTTGTCTTTGCTGTACCAAGACACTTTTAGATCTGTACCACAAAAGAATAATGATATTTAAATCACAGAAACAGGTGGCTCTTTTAAATTTACCTACAAGCATAGTATTGATTATACTGGTGACTACATTTCACATTTATCTTTATAACATTATGTTTTTCTTTTAGGCATGCCTCATGTGCTCTTAAATGATTTCTTTTCATCTTTAAGAAGGAAAAACAATTCTAGAAAAAATCAGCTTATAGACTGGTTGTAATTTTTTTTAAAATTACAATTTTATATTCTTTTTTAAAAAGATTTATTTATTTACTTTTAGAGAGAGGGGAAGTGAGGGAGAAAGAGTGGGAGAAAAACATCAATGTGTGGTTGCTTCTGGTGCCCCCCAAACTGGGGACCTGGCCTGCAACCCAGGTGTGTGCCCTGACTGGGAATCTAACTAGCAACCCTTTGGTTCTCAGGCCAGCACTCAGTCCACGTCACCATACCAGCCAGGGCTTCAGTTATATTCTTGTAATAACCTTTGCATGTCATGCTGTAGAAGCAGGGGAAAGACGCTGATCTAGTCAGTGCCCTAGAGAATGAGACAGTCCTGGGAAACAGTCAACATGAAGAGTTTGATCTGGGGTTGTGGCTGCCTCCCCAGACCGGAAGTGAAGAAAAGCTGCACTTCTGGTGCACAGAATGACCGACCAAAGAGAGAGCTGAAAAGATTAATATCCCACAAAGTCTAAAATGGGCTGGAGAAAACAAACCCAACTGCACTGTTTTTTATTTCCAATGAGCAAGGATTGAAAGCTCTCAGCACCACAGAGAAATACTTTTCAAATTGAAAACAATTTTTAAATGGAAAGAAAGGGTCATGGAATTTGGGCATCTTAGATGTATTTGGCTTTTGCCAAGGTAGCAGCAGTAATAAATAATACTGAAACTAGCTGTGTCTGCACAAGGAATTAAACCATCCTAAAATGATAAAAAATAAAAACCCCAAAGCAGAGACAAAACAACACTATTATGTTGCTAATGCAATGGGCACTTTAAAAAATATTATACTTCCATTAAAACTATAACTCTGTAAGCCAAGAGTAGATTTAAATTTAGTAGCTTGTTTTAGAAGCCAAAATCAAAGCCATTTTGTTTCTGGAGGACCATCACTATATAACTTCCTTATCTCAATAGCAACCTATCTGGGGTGTTCGAATAGTCCAGTCATCTCACATTTGTTTGCATAGAGCGCAAATACTGATTTATGAAGGTTCCCCTCCTTCCCATGATGGTAGTGACTTGTTTATAAACTATGAGTTCTCCTTTTAAAGAAACACATCTTTTCACTTCCTCAGACAACAAGAAAGGGTAGGAAGTGGAGTCCTGACACTACAATTTACTGACTGTGTGATCTTAGACATATCAGTTAACCTCTCTGGACCAGCCACTCATTTGTAAAATGAGAGGCATAATAGCTCATGGGCTATTCATTGCACAACATTGGTGCATGGATTAAATGCATACATCTCTGAAAGGGCTTTACAAACCACCAGCACAAGCCAGTCACCATAGCAAGGATGTCTAACATCATGTCATGGAAGGGATCGGCAGGGCCTTAAATAACATGCTAAAGACAGGGCCCCGTGACATCATCACACAACTATTCAGTTGTCAATGGAAATGGAAAGATGAAGAGTCTGGCTTGCACCTTTTGAGGTTCTCTGCTTATTCTTCCAACTCCTTACTTTGGTGAACTGAATGAAGCAGTAGAACCGGCATGAATTGCCAACAGTAAAAGAGTTAAAAGGTGAGACCTCCCTTGGCAATGGACTAGGTGCTTCTGGCTGGGCTGCCACTCTCTGTGTTGGTCCCTGGCCTCTTGTGGCTCCTCGGAGGCCATCCCACTGCCCCCGCTCCTCCCCCACCAGTCCGTTGCATTTGGTTCCTAATCTTGTACATTTTACCTCCTGAATTCTACACTTTACCCCCTTTTTCTCCTGAGTCCTCTGGTGGGGCCTTGTCAACACTCTCCAAACCTACTGTGCTAGCCTCTGCCCCAGTCCCTCACCTCCAGTCTCTCCCCACACTCTCTCCATTCCTCCTCAAACTATCCCAGTATTGTTTTTAAAAAGCAAACCTGATCAAGTGCCCCGTGGCTTAGAAATCCTTCAGTGACTCCTCAATGTAAACAAGATAAAATCGAAAATCCTAAGCAGGGACTACCAAACACTTTCATATCTTGCCCTAGGGTTCTTGCCCACTCGTTACATCACTTTCCCACCATACTGAAACCACGTGTCATTCTCAGCACATGAAGTGACTTTGTGAATGTGGTTCTCTGCCTGGAACACCATTGTATTCAATGACCCTATGGATTCTTCGATGCTCAGTCCATGCATCTTTTTTCACTGTCTCCCAGACACAAAGTACTGAGTAGATGGGATGATGCAGCACTTACAGCCTTCACATTGAGCTCTGTGAAGGCAAGAGCCAGGTCTCAGCATCCCTAGCACCTAGGGGAATGTCTTAAAAGCAAGAACACAACTGTTGGTAGAATAAAACTGAATAGATGCTTAAATGAAAATGGGCATCCATCATTGCTACAAAAATTATTGATTGTTTCACTTAGCTAGCTGTCACTCTGTAAGCCTCCCAGTGGTTCTGACTCATCTGTAGAATAAGCACTAGCAAACACAAATTTTAAAATTCTACTTTTCCAAATTGCTCTTCCACCAGGAGGTGGCACCAGAGACCTTTGATAGACAACATTTTTACTCATGAAAACATCACCAGATTGCTAGGGACAGTGTTTCATGCTTCAGCAAGTTTTGAGCTCCCAGAAACATGGGACTGAGGCTTCTGAAGCCCCATATTTTTTTTCTAATATATAGAAGGAAGGGCTTCACTAAATATCTTAAGGCAATACCTGGTCAGAGTTGCATAAATGTTTTCAGTCCTGGGGACATGACACTATAGTAAGCTTTTAAAAGGGCATTTTAGCCCTGGCTGGCGTAGCTCAGTGGATTGAGCGTGGGCTGTGAACCAAAGCATCGCAGGTTTGATTCCCAGTCAGGGCACATGCCTGGGTTGCAGGCCATGGCCCTCAGGCCCCCAGCAACCACACACTGATGTTTCTCTCTCTCTCTTTCTCTCTCCCTTCCCTCTCTAAAAATAAGTAAATAAAATCTTTAAAAGGACATTTTATTTAATGAATTAAATTTTTCTCATATAGAAAATGTTTTCAAAAAATAAATAAATAAAATCCAAATTTTGATCAAAAAAGAAAACGTATTTTCAAGAAGGTGCTAAAACCTGTATATGTGTGTAAATATTACCACATGTAGGGAGTTAACAATCTCATGAATTGATAAACTCTATTCAAACATTTAAAGATATCAATCATACAGAAAAGATATTTTTCTCTTACTTTTTCTATTCCAATTGGAGTCTCATAGAGGACTTCAAATACATTTTTGCAACACCTTAAAGGCAAAACTATAATATGATTTATAAAGTAAAAAGCACCATACAAATATTGTTAAGATGGTTTACTACTTTGAACAACCCATACATAAGTATATTTATTTGAAAATTTTCTTCTAAAAATTCAATGAATGGATAAATTATTTAGTGTGGCTTTAGCAAATTTTATATTAAAATGTATTCTTCTCTATTGTGTTAACAGAATATTATCAAATTAGTCCTCATTTCTGATTGGCAGTATTTCCCTCACACTATGCTTTGAAGTGACAAGGGCTATGGTATTTGTCCACATAGGTCACACAATACCAGAATTTTATGTTTATATAATTCATGTTTATGGCTATAATAAAATTAATGTAGTGGGCACCAGTCACTTGCCAGCCATGCCTATAGGTGCTTTGCATACATTATATTCTTTAATTATGCTCATAAAAATCAAACAAGTCCATTTGGTTTCTAGATTAGCATTTTCACCCTAGAGAAGGAAGTCATTAGGACATAGCTGCCCAGCTGAAATGTTAACTTGCTTAGGAAAATAGCTTTCGGCAATGTAATACTGGGTCATAAACTAATGGGAGGAGCATAATAAATAAAACCATGTGACTTATTAGGAGTGCCAGGAGATGCCCAAGCTTAGAGAATTTTCCTCTTGTGGTGGTATACAAAAGCCAAGTAAATAAGGGAGTAATTTTCATTTTGGATGAAGTTGATTTATTTTGCCCCTCTCTGAGGTCAGCCTACAATCATAATTGTCTTGAAATGGCTCCATTTTGTCTTATTCTACGAAGGTCAAACTTCTGGGTTGGGAGAGCTGTTGGCAATATCTGGGTAGATGCCCCAGTGAAAGAGCCTAACTGACTGAGGGATTAAGGGGGGGTGCATACTGTGCTAAGTGCTGCCTTGGGTTATCTAATGTAATTTTGGTAACAGTCTTCAGTGACTGGTATTATTCATTCAACAATTGCTCATTTGCCCAATCAATAATTACTTATTGAGTATCTATTATGTACGGAGCTATTGTAGGACAAAGATCCACCTATTCTTATGGAGTTTCCCTTATTAGCTACTGTTTTCAGCCACCAGGTTCTAGATACTAAGACAGAATCCCTGTCCCCATGAACTGTTCATTCTATGATTGAATGCAATATTATTTTCATTTGATTCAGAAGGGAAAGAGAACCAGAAAAATCATATATTTGCCTAAGGTCACACAGGGGAACCAAGATTCAAATCCAGCCTCTCTGACCATAAAACCTCTACTTTTGACCACTACAAGGTAATACACCCTTTCACACAAACATTGTCCAGAGACTTAATCATGTCTTACAAATAAACAGGCCTTTCTTTTGAATCTTTCCTAAGTGTTATTATAATTAATCTAGTAATAATTGTAGTTTCTATTATATTTTAAGAGATAACAAAAGTTCAATGATGATCAGAAAGAAAACATAGAATTGTTTTGAAATTTAAAACATTGAAAAACAATATCTAATTCTCTTTTTTTATTGTGGTAAGAATATAACACATATGCAAAATTTACCACCTTAATCATATTTAGGTGTACAGTATTGAAACTAGTCCAGTATTGGAAAGCACTGATCTAATTTTTAATTGAATAATTCAAGTAAGTCTTCTGTAAGAGTCTCACTAAACCTTAAATTATGCATGAGAGATGTTTGTGATGACAGAAAAGGCTTAAAAGCCTGTCCCCTACATCTTTCTTTGTAAATATTAGCAATGATACTGTTGCTTATGAACCTACCTGTTCCAGAAACTCTGCACTGGAAACGAGCTGGCCGTCCCTCAGAAGTGACAGTGTCTTGAAGCGGGGTGATGATGGCAGGAGGATAAACTGGCATTTCCTGATCAGGAGACACAACCTCTGGAACTAAAGAAAGGGACCACAGGATTTATCGCGACTGAGTCACCATCCAGCCCTCACAGAATGGGGCATGCCAATTAATCTTAATTTATCTCACAGTGGAGTGCTGTCTTAATTTCCAAGTTGTATAGCAGTCTACTTTTATGATCTCCAAATTGTATTTTTAAACACACTGGGAGAATGCAAAAATCTGGTTTCTTAGGTTTTATTAGAAGCTGAGAAGTAGCAAGATATTCCTACCTTCCACTGAGAGTGAAGCTGAGGTTGTGGCAATGCCATAGTCATTCTTGGCTTCACAGGTATAGACAGCTGCATCCTCTGGGAAGGCTTCAATTAGCAGAAGCGTATACTCTTGGCCATCATGAAGAAATTTGCACTTGAAGCCAGTGGAAAGCAGCTGCTCTTCCTTGTACCAGGAAATTTTGGGCTGTGGTCGGCCAGATATCACAGCACAGAAGCGGGCAGGCTTGCCAGATTGCACAGTTATAGGCTGGAGCTCCTGCAGAACTTGGGGCGGTTCTGGAGCTGAGAGTAAATGAAAACAAATAGCTTGTGAAAAAATGCAAGAACCCAGGACAGCCCATGAAACTCTACATTAATTTGTTGGCCTGTGGTTACCGGCTCAAAATAAAGCTTTGAAATTGTGGTATCTTGACTTGCCTCAGAATATTAGGACATTCTTTGTGCTAAGAGGGGGGAAAAAAGCCTTTGGAATTTTGTACTTAAGTAGAGGGAGTAGCTTTAGAAAGATATTTTGGATGTTTCACATGGGGGCAGAAGGTGCTGTATGTGTTTCTCAACAGAACATGACGACCCCTGTTTCTTGTCAGGTTCTGCGTGGGGGTGCAGTGATGACCAGTACTCTAAAGGACTCTAGAACAGCTTCTACATGCTATTTGTTTTTAAAAGTCACTTGGGGAAATCACGTGGTGAGGTGGCTCATCTCAGTCAGGTTTGCTTGTTTTGCAAATATTTGTGTATATGTCATAGTCATTTCTTTATATACGGGGGCCAGGGAAGGGTATCTGTAAGTATGAAAGACTGAATGGATGTTATTTCAGATCTACTTAAATGTAATTAGGTAGATTTTTTTAAAAATCAGCTTTCCTGTTATGCTAATGAAAACATATTCTTAGTTTTGGGATGAGTAAGGGGAACTGAGTAATTCATGGAACCTGGAAACAGAAAAAAATGACTTCTGTGAGGCTGGTTCCCGAGACTGCCATAGAAAAGGACTTTCCTTCTCTGTGCCTCAATCTCCCCACGACTACAGAAATAATAATAAGTGGATACCGTGGCCATTTGGTCTCTTAGAGACTAAGGGAATCTCGGCAATATGGTTCAGTTTGTGAATCTTGAGATCACTCCTTGTGTCCCTTCATTTGCCTCTTGGGTATTTGTTCAGGCAGATGTGGCCCAAGATAAGGAAGGAGAGGGATGGAGGTTCCATTTTCTCTAGGTGTATAGGTTAGTCTCAGATCTAGGCAGCCTCCAATTCAGCTTTAAGGCTTCTAATGAGCAAAGTGCGTGGTTTAATGGCATTCATCTTAGGACTTGGTAACATGTGGAATTCCCCCTTAAAATTAAGAGCCTCTGGTCCTAGAGTTTGGGGCAGAGACAACTTCTTTCCACATTGCCTGCTGCTCTCTAGGCCCTCCGTGGTCTCAAAGGGGACATCTGGGTTCTCTGAGGAACTACAGACTGGAGGCTGTAAATGCTCCTACCGCTGAGCAGTGCTGTTGGTATGTAAGCAGTTAGTGGCAAGGGCAGACATCTATAAGAGTTGAATGCTATATCTAGAAAGCCAACTGGGCTATATTATAATTGACATGCAGTGTATGTTCAACAGTGTTGACCAATAAATAAAAATCTAGCCATCAGGTGCTTTTTGGAAATGACATCTTAACAGTCACTTTAATAGCTGCCATCCCTTTTTCACAGATATAATGTGAAAATAAATATAGATGTAACCACATAAGTACCACAAGTTCTTTAGAAATTACCCAGAGACTACCCAGAACTTTAGTAACTTAAAGGGGAAGAGTTGTTCCAGAAGGAGCCACAAAATATGTTAAAATCTCCACCTACCATTGACATAGAGAGTAACAGAACTCCTGTTCCTTCCTGCCACAAAGGTGTATTCACCAGCATCACTGAGCCTGGTCTCAGAGATAAACATTCGGTGGATTCTTCTCTCTACGACGTATTGGTGTCGTTCTTGAATTTGGAAATTGATTTCAATGCCATCTTTATACCAGTGGGCATCCACATCGTCTTCATTGACCTCAAACTCAACGACGGCGCGTTGTTTCTCGATAACCTTTTGATGAAGCAACATAAAGAGAAAATTGAAGCCTTGGTTTCCTTTCAGTTAACCGGTTCTTAAAAGCGCTCATTTGAAGAGCATGCAAAACCTATACATTATGATATAATTACCTGATTGGTGATAGCACATTTTATTTTTCCCACCCATCCTTGGGCAAATGGTACCAAAACTTCGTTTGGAGAGACCATGCTTGTACCTGCACTGAGGATGTTGCTCAAAGAGGCAATGATTTTACCCCTAAATGTTTGCTTGTTAATTAATAATAACAGAAGTAATGACATTGTACACCTCTAGCCTTTTTGTTACTTATAAAGCTCTTTTAAGTTACTGTTCAATTTAATTTCACGTGATATAAACAGTAACCTTGGGAATGAGGTAGGAACCATTTTAACAGTGAGGAACTCAAGGTTCAGAATCAGACAATAAAGGGTGGAGGGCATATTTAGGGGGTCTGTGCCCCCACTGAAGGCTTTTCCACGATGGCCTGAGGCTTGCTGCCTGGTTTTTCTTGGATGAGCAATCTGATGGAATAAATGCAGGTGATACTTCTCTTTACCCGTTACCTCTATTATATCATGTGGGAAGACTGGAACCCATGAGGACAAACTCTCCACATAGCAGGTGGCAAAGGTGTTTGATCACCATCCTTGCTGGGAATCCAGACTTGGTCATATTGGCTTCCTCTTGGACCCTAGCCTCAGTGTTCTCACACAAGTCCCTACACACCTGCCTCTCCCTCATAGGTGGCTTCCAAGAAAATGCTACCTTGTTCAGAATTCCTGTAAATTCTAGTTGATGTGTAAACATCACAATATAAATTTTAGTTTATTTTTTTCTGGTTGCTGTTGCTTGGCAAGTAGCCATTCATTGCATTAGATGATGCAGTTTCTACAGCTGTGTCAATTAAAGAATTTTGACAGCTGCTAAGGACACACTTATTCCCTAAGCGAGGGGAGACTGTGACAAAATTCATGTCAGCCTGAGAATCTAAGCCAGTGAGGGTCAGTTGACTTAATTCTTTAGAAGACTGTGGTTAAACAATTTAAAAGTTAATAATTAAAATATAAAATTATAAATTATGGACTATTGATGATTTCTCCAAAACTTTGGCATATATACAATACCTGGACCTCCTTTTTAATACTCCGGATGCGAACATCTCTGCCCTCTACAAAGAGGTTAGCAGTGGACAAGTTGCCTCCGGCCACCACTGTGTACTGCCCGGCATCAGACATCCGAGTGGATGGAATCAGAAGGCGGTGGACGTATTTCTCCTTCTGTATCTTTATTCTATGGGTGAAGTGGAAATTGAAGTTACTGTGTGATAGCTCCAAGAAAACTGGGGGTTCCTGGAATGTGGCAAACAGAACAACTGACCTGTCCTCGATCTGCAACTCTTGGCCATCCTTCATCCACTGCACAGTGATGTCGGGCTCAGAAACTTCACATTCAAACATGGCTCGCTTCTTCTCCAGAACCTTGATGTCCTTAATGTGTTTCCTGAATTCAATATGGCGAGCTGGAAAAGAGAATGTAAAAAATTAGTCTTTTTCATAGCTTTAAGATATACTTCACATACTATAAAATCCACCCATTTAAGTATACAACTCAGTGGCTTTTAGTATATCCAGAGTTGTGCAACCATCACCACAATTGATTTTAGGACATTCTTGTTACCCTAGAAAGAATCTGTGAACCCCTTATTTATCATCCCCACATCCCTCTCATTTTTCTCCTCAGTCTTATGCCAACTTATGTCTGTATAGATGTGTGTATTATGAGGATTTCATATAAATGGAATCAGACAAAATGTAATCCTTTGTGATTGGCTTTTCCTTTTTTAAAAGATTTGATTTATGTATTTTTAGAGAGAGAAGAAGGGAGGGAGAGTGAGAGAAACATCAATGTCTCTCGCATGTGTCCCAGCTGGGGACTGAATCTGTGAATCCACAACCCAGGCATGTGCACTGACCAGGAATCAATCCAGCAACCATTAGCTTTGAGGGACATCACCCAACCAACGGAGCCACACTGGTCAGGACAAGTGACTGAGTTTTCTACCCGGCATAAAGTTTTCAGGGTTCCCCCATGCTATATATAGCATGGATCAGCACTTCCTTTTTATTTTCCAGTAATATTCCACAGCAGGGATATAGCACATTTTATTTATCCATCCATCAATTTATGTTCAAAATAACATTTTATGTGGTGTGTTTGACATTATTTTTATGGACATGACATTCATGAAGCGTACCTTCTACATAAAGGGTGGCTGTCGATGTAGCTTTTCCAGCCACAAAGGTGTACTCGGCAGCATCTCCAAAGTGAACATTCCTGATGTTCAGTGAGTGTGTGAGCTTTTTGGTTCTCATCTGGCACCTATCAGTTGATTTGATTTCCACACCATTCTTCAACCATTTGTAAGAGATGCCTTCATGGTTCACTGTCACCTCAAAGGTAATGGTGTCTTTTTCTTCAGCATTGATGTCTTTCAGCATGGACGTAATCATGATTGCTGCAAAAGGAGAAGGAAAGACACCCAAGGACACTTGTGTCAATATGACGTGGGTCATAACAGGTGCAGAATGAAAACCTGGAAGGTATTTAGTATTTCTGTTAAGGTGATTACAGTTAAGAGATATGAGGAATGATACCTTCCAGGTACCCTTCTCTTTCCAGGACAATGCCAAGTAACAGAGATACAGAACTCGTAAGCAACAGACACTGGAGCATCTTTATAGGCAGCCTTCAAATGGCACTTTTATTGGAAAATCTTACTTAAGTGGAGATACTTGTGCCTAACTCAGTGTGAAGTCTCAGTAGACCTTTCAATTAAGGAATTTTCAGTGGACTAAATGGTCAAGAAAGGAACATGTAGCATATGGAATAACAACGAATCTACTGGATATGATTTTTTTAACTTACGGGTCACTTTCAGGGTGGCGCTGACTTGGTCATTGCCACAGACAAATGTGTATTCTGCCGCGTCCTCTGTGCTGGTGTTCATGATGATCAGCTGGTGGAGTTTTCCCTGCACGACGATCTTGAACTTTTCGCTCATCTCAATCTCCACACCGTTCTTCAGCCACATGGAAGGGACATTGAAGTGGGACACCTCGCACTCAAAGGAGGCTGTTTTGGTCTCAGGCACCTCGATGCTTTTCATGGTTTTTGTAATATGTAGTGCTTGGGAAAAAGTACCTCAGTTAATAAATGTTTTTTTAAAAGTGAGCAAACAAGTGAACACATGGTAATCAACCAGGGAACTCCAGGGTGGTGCTGCCTAATACTTACTCTCCACAAAGAGTTTGGCCTTGCATTCCAGTTGTCCCACCATAGCTGTGTACTCGCCAGCATCCGAGGGGGCAATGTGCTGCAGCATCAGTTTGTGCACCTTCCTTTCTGAGACCAGTCTGTGTTTGTCACTCGGCTTGATCTCCACATTCTTGTGGAACCATTTTACAGGAACCGTGTCATGGGAAACACTGACTTCAAAGGCAACAGTGGCGTTTTCCAAGGCGGTCACGTCTTTTGGCTTTTTAATGATCTTGACAGCTTAACAAGGAAAGTTGAAGTGAGTCAGTGAAATGGTTAGCTTGCTAGGAACCATGAATTGGCAACTTGTAAAGTGGTTCTAAGTCAACTTACTCTCAACGTGCAGCCTGGCACTGGCTCCTAGCCTTCCGAGCTTGAAGCCATAAACAGACTCATCCGCAAGGGCGCAGTTTTTAATTCTCAGGGAGTAAACGGTTCCTTTGACTGAGATGTCATACTTGTCATTGGATTTCAGCACAACCCCGTTTTTGATCCACTCGACACCTTTCACATCAGGGTGTGTTAGCTCCACAGTGAAGACAGCGTCCTGCGTCTCTGTCACTGTGAGGTTCTTCAGAGTCTTCTTAATTTTGACAGCTGAAGACAAATTTATGATTGGTTTAGAAAATAAGGATGATATAATCAACTAAAAGAAGTCCTAAACAAGATCATTACCTGGTCATCTTGTACATGAATGCTTATTAAAAATATTGTAGTTACATGGCATGGCAGCTTTAAAAGACATCTTAAGGTTATATAGGAAAACCTGGGATCCAGTTTGAAATGTGCATTGTGCAATGGTTTTTCTATACTTGAATGGGAGAAAATTATCTGAGCCATGTACTAATAGCTTAATAGATTGATTGGAGAAGAGTGAAAGAGGAACGGAGAATGAGAACATCTAATTTAGCTGTTCCCCAGAGCTGGAGCCTAAGAAATGCTTCTTCATATAAACATCCTATAAACAATTTTGTACCTTGTGGTATATGGCTCAGAAAGAAAGCTTAGAGAGTTTATAATGATTTTATGGAATAAAGACTTATGGCATTCAAATGGTTATACTATTTGACTTTGAAAATGGTAACTGTCGAGAATGTACCGTGATTTGAAGTGGATAAATCTGCTATATATCACTGACCTTCAACTTTGAGTTTAGCAGATGTTGTAGAGGTGGCCACTTTGTAGGTGTATTCTCCTATGTCATCTAATCTGCTGGCAGCAATGATAAGTCTCCTTTTGTGTCCATCAGATTCAATTTTGATGTTGTTACTTCGCGGTAAGTGTTTGCCATCCTTCAACCATTCGCCTTCAGCATCGGGGTTGGCGACTTCACATTCAAACACTGCTGCCTGAGATTCAGCTACAGTCTGGTCCGTGAGTGGCCTGGAGATGGCTCCACCTTTGGAACATGAGAAGTACAAATGTGAGTCCTTTAAAAATATTTGTACAATAAAAAGTTATTTGGATTTATCAAATTTAAAACTTCAAATTTTGAAACATGAATTTGAATATCATGAAGTGCCTAATAAAATTGTTTTAACCCATATTAAAAAGGTATCACAGAAACCCCTGTTGTAAGGATATGTGACTGATAACCAGGGAAAATACTGGAATCAGGGAAGTTTTGCAAAGGAAAAGCAACTGCCAGGTTAGTATGGAATTCCGAGAACCATATGGGCAGCACACCACATGGAGGGCCTCTGTGGCAATTCCTGCCTCCTCAGAAGCATTCTGCTTAGTCTTCTCAAGGATTATTTCCTGGGAATAAATCTGATATTTGACTGGAAAAAAATTGCTAAACAAAATGTCCAAGTTATCGATGTTTCCAGAAGATTCGGGGTTCCTCTATACTAAAAAGCACTGTTTTGACAAATGCCATCTCCCTTATGACATTTCCCCCCATTGCCCCAGTGCCATCACCCACTGGCAGACATAATTACTCCTTCAGCAAGTTAGTTGCTGATGTATCTGTCCCTCTCTAAGTTGTAAACTCCTCGAGAAAAATGTCACACCTTATTCATTTCTGTGTTCCCAGTTCCTAGCAATGTCTGGCTATGGTAAGTAGTTTTAAAATATTGAGTGAAATCCTATAAGGGCTCAGAGTTTTTTGTGTCCACACATTTAAAAATAAATACAAAATGTATTTATTTTTAAAATATTAATTTATTATAATTATTTAAATTATATTAATATTGTACTAAAACCTTAATACTCAAAATTAATTATTTTTTTCTTATTCTTGTTTTCAGCTTTACTGAGGCAAAATTGAGAAAATTGTAATATATTTAAAGTATACAACATGATGATTTGATATATATGTATACATTTTAAAAGGACTCTCACAATTGAGTTAATTAACACACCTATTGCCTCATATATTTACTTTTTCTTTTTTTTGTAAGAACACAACTTTTACTCTAAGCAAATTTCAATTATACAATATAGTCATGCATCACTTAATGATGGGGATTAGATCTGAGAACTACATCCTTAGGTGATTCTGTTGTGCAAACATCACAGAGTGCACATACACAAACCCAGCTGGTACAGCCTCCCACACACCTAGGCTATATATAAGGTATAGCCCACTGCCCCTAGGCCATAAACCTGCACTGCATGTTACTGTACTGAATACTGGAGGCAATTATAAAAATTTAGAAACATATAGTTTGTATTAAATATATCAAAGTTCAGGATCTGAAATTTTATTTCTGAAGTTTTTTTCATAGTTAAATATCTGGGGAAATTATATATCAGATACTATGGACAGCACAAATTAATCTCAATGTAATATCCCAACTCCTCAACACTTAAATTGTGATGAACCAAACAAATTAACAATGACTTCTAGCTTCTTCCTGAGCATTAGTTTATCCTTTTAATTCTTCATTTTAAAGCTAAGGATTTCTGCTGAATGACAATAGTCTGCTTCATGCCATAAGAAAGAGATACACAGATACACTGAGTTATGTTTTTAAGATATTCACGGGATTCATAAAAAAGTATGAAGGGAACAAAAAACACAAAAGTTATAGAAATAAAAGTGACTTAAAAATACATCTTTAGAGTAGGAAAGTTTCAGTAAAGCTCAATTCAGCAAACATCTACTGATCATCTTTCATGTGCAATACACTGCAGTACACACAGAAGAGAAAGAAGCCATTCCAGGTCTGGGGAGCTTATACTCTGGTGCAAGAAGAGTAATGGGGAATAAAACAAGTACATGGTAAGGAGCATGAGAGCAGCACACATAAAGTGATCTTGAGGTTGGAGTTGTGAGGCCTTATACAGATGGGGAGGTTAAGGAAGCCTTCACAGAAGGGAAAGCACTTGAGGTAGGCCTGCCTGGAAGAACATTTTGGGTGGATGTGACAGTGCTGAGTGCACTGCTGGCTTTGAGAACAGCATAAAGAGAGGCATGGGAGTGAGGAACTGATGGGAATCTGGCAACGACTTGTCATGTTAGAATATCTGTCCCACATAAGAAATCAGGGTAGGTGATAAAGACACGCACCTGCCACAGTAAGTTTCCCAGATGTCATATTTTCTCCAGCATAAAATGTATATTCTCCTTCATCATCTTTCATCATATTTAGAACTGTCAACTTATATATTTTTCCATGAGCTTCAATTTTATATTTAGAACTGGGCTTGAGTTCCTTGTCCTTAAAATTCCACAAGACATCAATTCCTGAGTGGGAGAGCTCCACCTCAAGGACCACATTTTGGGTTTCTGTACAGGTAAGGTCCTGAAGACCCCTTATAATTTTTATTTCTGGGGAAAACAGAAAATCATTTGGTTATTATTACACTGGGAACATAGAATGCTTAAAATAATGCTCAGTTAAACT
The DNA here is from genome assembly GCF_019186645.2 of Phyllostomus hastatus. Taxonomy (NCBI): domain Eukaryota; kingdom Metazoa; phylum Chordata; class Mammalia; order Chiroptera; family Phyllostomidae; genus Phyllostomus; species Phyllostomus hastatus. The sequence continues at coordinate 13,147,629 of NW_025333498.1, read as the reverse complement.
GAAGAATCCTTACTTTCTACAGAGAGATTACAGCTGGTCTCGACTCTGCCAACCATCAGCGTGTATGGCCCTTCGTCAGAAGCATGGGTCCGGTTAATCACTAGTCGCTGCTTAGTGCCTTTGACAATGGCTTGTATGCGATCATCAGTCTTGATTTGTTCATCATTTAAATACCATTTAACAGAAGTCACATCAGGGACGGAGACCTTACATTCGAGAATAGCCTTGGTACCCTCAAGCACATTAACATCCTTTAGAGGTGTTATCACTTCAACACCTGCAAAACCACACAGAGACACACACAAATAAAATAGCTATGAACATGAATTCTGTTTCAAATGTTTGTTCATTCAAGTTCCGTACCTCCCTGGACAATGTACACATAAAACTATGGAAGCTGCACTCACTGTAGACAGAGACGCGCCCAGTGGTCGACAGTCCGAGGGCTGGAATGGTGAAGGAGTAATTTCCAGCATCCTCTTTAGTCATATCTTCAATGAGCAGCATGTGTGACTGTTTGTCTATCACAATGTGAACCCTGTCGCTGGGCTGCACTTCTTGGCCATCTTTCATCCAGACGCCTTCCACATTTTCTAAGGAGACTTTAACTTCAAGCTGCACAATGTCACCTTCGCAGACTTTTTGATCACTAAGTCCTTGTAGGATAGCAATGGGGCGGGCTGTGAAATATGGGGAGAAAAAAGAATTTTATGATCATTGTTTATCAATAAACCATAATGGTGCTCACTGTAGGCCAACAGGAATGGGAAAACTTACGTTTCATCTTTAGTTTACAGGTTGTCTTCTTCCCATCAACAACAAAGCTGTATTCTCCCTGGTCCTCTTTGGTTACATCCTTGACTGTAAGGTTCTGACGTCCACGGCGAGATGTAATTGAGTATTTGCCATTGGATTTAAGCTCCACATCATTGTGATACCATTTGCCTTCTATATTTTCTGGGGATATAATGCACTCTAACTCTCCTGAAAATGATTCTGGAACTTCTATGTCTTGAAGTTCTTTTACAAACTCAATAACAGCACCTGAGGCATAAGATTTTTTTTAAAAAGTTAATTTTGCTGGAGAGTTACACACCTAGACTTAGGATAGAGAAATTCCTTATACATCTCTTATCTTTTCCATACTATTAGGAATATTCTTAATATCTACTTTCTGATGGACTGAGTAATAAATATTCGATAAAAAGGAATCACTTTAATTTTTAATTATTTTTTAAACCATAGACTTATGTTTCAATAAAAAATGTAAAAACAAGACATAAAAACCTTGCTTTTTAAAAATTCAAATTGTCAACCTTCTTGATTAATAGTATAAATTCATGATTCTTTCTAAGGAGCTTATATCCAGTTTCCTACTAATTTTTTTATGACAGGAAAATTGCATAGCTTATTTTATTAGGTTTTAAGGGTGACTTTATAACTTAAGCACACATTGAAAGAGTTATTTACTACCTTCAACAACAAGTTTGGCCGTTGTTTTTACATTTTCATCTTCCACAAGTACACAGCTATAGTCTTCAGCATCAGCTGTGTCAATTGTCAGTATGGAGAGGAAGTGAACCTTTCTGTCTGAGTGCATTCTATATTTATCTCCTGTATGAATCTCCACACCATCTTTAAACCATTTCACTTTGACAAATGGCTCTGAAGTTTCACATTCAAAGGTTGCCATGGTGTCTTTTTCCTTAGCAACAACATCTTGTAATTCTTGTGTAAAAGTGATCAATTGCTTGGCTACAAGAAAAAAGAGAGAAAAGCACATTATATTCAACTAAATTTGCAGTTTGAATAATGGGGAAAGAAAATTAAAAATAATGGGAGTAAAAGGGAGAAAACTGTACTTGAACAATGATTAAAATAAAACTTAAAAAAACATTCTAGCTTAAAAAAAAGAAAATAAAAAATACACTATAGGATATTCATGGATAAATGGAGACAGATCCATCAAATGAAAGACATTCAAATTACCTTGGACAAGTAAGAATGCATGACTTGAGGTTTCCCCAGCTATATTGATGGCTTTCACCATAATGCTGGCAGAGTCCTCAGGAGTCACATCTCTTATGACCAGTTCACAAACATTGTCTTCAGGCCAGTACCAGTAAATCCGGTCGGAGCGTTCAATCTTGACACCATTTTTGTACCATTCACATTCAGGATCTGGTCTTCCCACGACCCTGACTCGGAAGTGTGCATCAGATCCTTGGCCCACTGTTTGGCTTTGGATTCTTTCAAAGATTTTAGGGGCCTCCATACTAGGACTTAGTTCGATTTTATCAGGTTTAAACGTTGGAATCGTGATTTTGCCTTCTTCAGCAAGGGCTTTCTTCTCCTCTTCGGTTAGCTCTTTGGTCCAGTGGAGAAGTTCATCTTTTGTCTTCTTTAGGAGTTCTTCATAGGATTCATCCTTTTTACGAGACTTGAGCTCCACAGCAGTAATGGCTTCATAATATCCTTCCTCTGTTCTGCGCTTGAATTTACTGCGCAGCTCTTCTGATTCTTCAGACACCTTTTCATGAGTGATTCTCTCAGCCCTTTTCAACTTCACTATTTCCTTGGCTTCAGTGGTGTCAACAGGTCTATCTACTTTTTGTACCTCAAACTGAAGTTTTCCAGGTTCGTGTACACGAAACTCGGGCTTTGGTTCGGGGGCTCGCCTAAGGACAGACCTAAAGTCCTCCCTCTGTTGGATCTCCAGTTTCACTTTATGCTCTGTCACACCTTCTGGATTTTCTGCAGTGACTTTGACTTCACCTGTATCATAGGATTTACAGTCCACGATGTCCAGATAATGAATGCCATCATATCGAACTCTGAACCTTTTGCTTTTGCGGATGAGCTGTCCATTGAGGTACCAGTTGACTTTGGGCTGAGGGTACCCTGTTACTCGGCAACGGAACCTAGCAGTCTCCCCTTCAAGTACTCTTACTGGCTCTGGGAACAAGACAATGTCAGGCTTTTGCTTCTCTTTCTGATCTGTTGTTACACCTGTAAGTGCACCTTCATGAGCCATCCTTTCTAACTCTTCAATTCTCTGCAAGCCTTTCCTGCCCTCAGGCAGTTGGGATTCTTCCACAAGGCTTTTCTCATCTTTAACAATAAGGGTAGCAGATGTGTGATCTGTCCCATATTTGTTAGTGGCTCTGCAAGTAATGATGCCGCTGTCTCTAGAATATGCAACCCCATAGTCAAGACTGCAATACCCAAATTCATTGATCATACGAAGCCTGTTGGCTGCTTCGAGTGGCTTTCCATCATGGAGCCATTCCACCACCATCGTTGGGTCACCGATTGGTGTTAGTCTGCATTCAAAGTGGGCAGGTCCAAAGCGCTTGAGTCTTAAGGAAGTGAGTTTTTTCTTAAAAAATGGTTTCTGTTGTTTCTCTTTGTCATAAAGGTCACCCTCCTCCCACTGCTCTTGACCATATCGTAAATGGAGGGGCTCCAGTTCTGGGGCTGCAATTTCCTTTGCTTTGTATGTCCCCCGCGGGATGATCAGTTTTCTCTCTGGCTCAGGCTCTGCAAACTCAACTTCAACATTTACTTTGCATCTGGTAGTGTCCCGGCCAGCCTTATTAATAGCAGTTGCAGTATACCAGGCAGAATCTTGACTGACAGTGGAATCGATTTTAAGGGCAGCTTCTCCCTTGGTTCCTTCAATTCTAAAAAAAAAAGGAAAAAATCATCAGTATATGAAGTAGTTGTTGCTTCCTTGGTTATTGAGTTTGCAGAATGACTTAGTTTTTTATTATTCCAAAGCAAATGTACCTGATTTTTGGATATTTATGAGGTACAATGATCTCACTGTTTTTCAACCACACAATATCAGGGTTAGGGTTCCCTGTAGCTCTGACTTTCATTTCAAGTCGGGAACCCTCCTTTATATTGACATTTTTCAGTTTTTCCACAAACACTGGTTTAACCTGATGTTCCACAGCTGAAAGAGAGGGGTCATGATTTAGAGTGAACAAGGCTGAAATATCTGTTTATAACCCAAGTGATAAGGTAAGTTCTTTTTCATTTTAAGAGCAAATACCTTCTACGGTTAAAGTCACTGAAATTGAAGATTTGCCTGCCCTGTTTTGGGCAACCACAGTCCATTCCCCAGAATCACTGGGGGTTGCAGGGACAATGATCAGAGATTGGGTACCATCTTCTTTAATGACTACTTTATGGGTATAGTCATTGATGACTTGCTGGCCTGTCAAAAAAAAAAGAAGTAAAAAAGAAAACAGATTGTTAAAATAGTTTCTTAAAATTGTTTGACATACATATAAGCTAATTTTGGAGTTTAATAATTTGTGAGCAAAAATTTATCTTACTCACCATTATGAAACCAGAAGGTCTCAGGCATAGGTCTACCCACAACCTTTAAGTCAAACCTGGCAGTTTGCCCTTCTAAACATTTGAAAGAAGCAGGTTTTAACACGAAGACTGGCTTATACAGTCTCTCCAGTTGTGACTCATCTGTTTCCTCCAGCCTACGTCCAGGGGACATGCGTGCAGGGGACATGCGTGCAGGGGACATCCTTGCAGGAGACATCCTTGCAGGAGACATGCGTATAGGAGACCTGCTCACTGAACGTGGGGAAATAGATCTGAAAAACCAAAGAAAATGAGATTTTCATGAGGCATAAAGAAAACTCATAAATAAAATAAATAAATAAGCAGAATAAACAAACCTATTTATTTCTTGATCATCAATGTTATTTTATAATTTACTTCCTGTATGTTGCAGAAGGCACCTCAAACTCACTGAGATCCAAAATGGAATAGATTATTATAGCCCCCCAAAACTATGTTTTTCATATATTCTCAATCCAGTCAGTAGTCCCTTAACATAGCCAGGTATCTGGGGACTCAGAATCTCGGAATGATCCCAATACTGTCTTTCTCCCACCACCTTGATTTTGTCACCAAACCTTTTTGATCCCACTACCAAAACATCTCAGTAAATGTACTTTGATGAAATAAATCAATGCATAAATTTATGAAAAAAAGAAAAACATACTTCTTTACCCCAAAGGAGGAAAAACATAGAAATCATTCTTGGAAACAAAATCCTATCTATACTTTGCAGCCAGAATAGCTTGGATTAGATTTTGAGTTCTGGCACTTCCACTTGGGTAAATTAAGGCAGTTTTCATGGGCTTTCAGAGACTCAGTGTTCTCACTTTCAAACTAGAAATAACAACCCCTACATTGCAATGTTATTGTATAATTAGGGCTAACACATGTAAAATCAAGTGCAAGATAAACCTTACAGCTTTCATTATATTAGTTATAATACTGGCAAAATGAACAGTATGTCACATTAATTAAAATGCTTTGCTCAGCATAGACATGGGCAAGAAATAAAACTCATCAATTATTGGAATCGCTAATGGCAAATTTCTGTGCTGCCTCAGCCTTCATACCTCCTCCTCTACCCACCCACCCTGCCCCACCAACACAATAGCAGTTTGGTACTGGAATTATTTGGTGTTTTAAATAAATAGTTTAAACACTAATCAACTCAAATTGTTTATGAGTCTTACCTGATTCTGCTCATTGGCTCTGGTGTGGGCATATACATTGGAGCACTAAGCGGAGCAGCAGGCTCTACATACAGTTTCCCAGAGCAGATCGCATTTCCTTTAATATTGCTGGCAAATGCAGTATAGATTCCTTCATCTTCTGGAAGGACCACAGGTATGCGCAGACTAGCTCTGCCGTCTTGTAGGAAGTCCATTTGGTATCTCTCCCCATGTCTGATGCGCTTGCCATCTTTGTACCACGCAATCTGCAAATACCATGGATACATGAATTAAATGTAGATAAAATAGTTACAGTGTAACCTATTTGTATCTTTTTTGTGCCATGGAGGTATGATAAGTGTTTATATTTTACCTTGGGTAATGGATATCCAGACATCTTGCAATGAAAAGTAACACCCATCCCCTCAAGAATTCTATAATTTTTGACTCTTAAATCAAATCCTGCTTCAACAGCTTCAGATTCAGAAATGTCAACTGCCATTTTTTCTTCTCCATCTTCTTCGAGAAGTTCTTCTAATGTCGTCTTTATTATTCTGTATTCAATTTCTTTAATAAGTCTCTCCTCAAAGGAAGAAATGTGGAATTCCTATGTAGTAAAAAAAAGTGACAGTTTGTTAAAAAAATATATCCTCACTGATAGAAATTCTTAAGTATATTAGGTTCAGAGATAAGGTTCAAATTTTTAACTGGGAGAAAAACTTAGAAAGCTTTTTGTTTTTCAGTCTGCATTATGATGATCTTTGCTGGTTCATGCTGCAGCATCTTAAGTAAACGGTATTCTAAAAGCATGGGTTACAGCTGGGATGTTCATCATACAGTTAAAGGGACCTTGGCAGTAATGAACATAGTCATGCTACTATTTGTCTTTTTCGGCATATATGTGATCCTTACAATAATGTCATATTTTGTTGCATATATATAATCTGTTTCTAAAGCCATACGTGCAAAATGTTGTGAAGATTGAGGAAACTTTCCAGCAGTGAACCTGAATCTACTCATAGTAGTCTAACATGACTCCATCACTTGAAAAGGAAAATATCAAACAAAAAGGGGAATTGTGGGAGGATAGTATAATTTATAAAATGGTTTACATGCTCATTATTGCTTGAATGGGCTTGAATGGGCTTCAGGGCTTGAATGCTTTATCTGCTAAGTGGGGATAATATTCTACTCACTTGGTCTTCTACAAAAGTTCTGACCATTACAGTATCTTTGGCCATTTTCTTCCTAATTAAGGCCTGTTCTTTTTCATACTCTTTTTCATAATCAGAGTATACAAATCCAGGTGCTATTTCTCCAACTTTAGGTTCTTGCACAAATGCAGTCATTTGTGTCTGGTAAAGCATTTCTTGGGACTTCATCAGTGACTCATAATCAGCTAGGAGTTAAGAACATAAGTTAATTTATAATTTTCTTATGTAAAAGCTTTTATCTTGTTCATTCTGACAAGCCACATGCTAGGGAAAGTTGATAACCAAAAGACTGATTTTCTAAATTTTACTATCCAAGTGCTCAATAAATACTAACTAGATTGAATTTCAACACCAAACTTAGACTAATAAGTCAAACCAGCCATTACTATTGTAGAAAGAATTTTATACTAGCAGTCACTCCTTTGGGTGTATCCTAGAGGTTTTTCCAATTTTCTGTGTGACTTTTTGCAATTCATTTATCTTACTAGGTCTTGAATGCTTTATCTGCTAAGTGGGGATAATATTCTAATTTTCTCTAATGGGTATTGAGCAGGTCAAATGAGACAGAACGTGGGGGGGGGCCACTGTAAATGTGAGCAGCTAAGCAAAGATAATGGCGACTCATAAATATATTTTGTTTGGTCTGAATGCAATTACATTTCTTTTCAAATTACTTACAAATTTTGAAAATCGTGATTTCTAGTTTTTCTATAAAATATCAGAAACTCTAGCAACATGGCGCCTGATACAAGTATGCCTGATAACCACACAGTAGAGATAGGGCACTACTGCCCCCTTGTGGCAGGGCATATACTCTTCAGTTGGCCATTATCATCCTTGTACTCACTGATATTATCTGCCTGGGTTTGGAAGGCAAGTACATTTAGAATTCTGCATCTTCAAAGGCATGGTATGCACCAAAGGAATGGCACCAAATAGAAACTATTACTAGAAACTTAGAAGTTTAGCACCAGTATGGCTTTCGAGGCCATGTAGTCTAAAACACTTCCTGTTATGGTTGTGGCCAAGAAGGAAAGAGATTGAGAAGAACCAGTGTCAGAACCAGGGCACTACAACAGACCTTTTGATAAACACACAGAGCTGCTATCTCCATGCGTTTGTGTTCTTACCATGCACATAGGTACTAGTTAGACTTGCACCCACCTTCTCCAAGCAAGGAGGCAGATGCTGAAGTTTCCCCATGCTTATTACGAATAACAATAGTGTATTCTCCAGCATCATCGGCAAAAGTCATTGAAATCACCAGTTTGCACTCGCCAGTTTGTCTGTTGTAAATCACTTTGTATCTTTATGAAAATAAACGCGCAAAAATTCAGTCATATAATAATGCTTAGGTGAGGAAAATAACCCTTACGTGGATCTGTAATATAAAATTCAATGATCCTAAACATGTGATGAAGCCCTACTGTAGAATATAACTATAAGATTGCTGACTATTGAGGAAAGTACATGGCCATGAGTGATAAGGAATGAACAAGTTAAAAGGTATGAATATTCTTTAAAATAAATAAATGTAGTACTACTGGATTCAGATATATGGAAATAAGTACTACTGGATTCAGATATATTCCAAATATATTTAATTGCAGCAAATTTGTTAGCATTAATTTTCATGTATAACTGACTTTCTTCATTATATGACCCTTACTCTTTTATCTTTTAGTGACTTATGTGTTTTTGTTAAAAGTTGCCTCAGATTCTTTTGGAAAAAATGTGTGTGTATAAAAATACCTGTAAAAATACACATTTTCTCTATTTTACTGGCACTACAAATGAATCAAGCTAGTATATAAAGAGATATATCTTCTATCCACTTTGTCACATGGCTTTGTTTCTCAGAAAGACTTTGTACCAACATGTGAAAACACACTAGGAAGGCTCTATAATAAAAGAGCCTGCCTTTTGGGAATGGTGTCATATGTATATTCTGCTTCTCTCTAGGCTTCATATACATGTCATGCAAATCACAGAGAACTGCATCATCCAGCCATCAAAATACCTGTATCCACTGGTTAGAGGAACACCAGACTTTTTCCAGTAGACATGGGGCTTTGGGTTGCCGCCCACCTGGCACTCAAACACAACGCTCCCACCTTCTACCAGTCTCTGGACCACTGGTTTTGAAATGAAGAAAGGAGCCGCAGGTTCTCCGGGCTCTGCTCGCTCCTCCATGATGCTGGTGTCAGTCATCACCACATCTCTTGACTCCACAAAGCTGGAAAGAGAATTTCCTCCACATTAGCTTCTGGGTTGCAAATTGCTAATACTAAAGGAACTGAAAAATCAAAACTGTGCAGCTGACTCTTGAACAAAGAGGAGGTGAGGAGCCCTGACACGGCACAATCAAAAATCCACATACACCTTTCGACTCTAAGGTCAGCCGTCCCATCCATTGGTTTCACATTCACAGATGCACACAACCACAGATCAAAAACAGTATTTTCAGTTCCCTGTGGGGAATCTGCAGTTGGGAATGTGAACATATTGTTTCCAATCCCTGGTTGGTTGAATCTGCAGATGTGAAGCCACACAGACAAGAGGGTTGACAGTGCTTATTGAAAAAACACATGTGTAAGTGAACCCACGCAGTTCAAACACATATTGTTTAAAGGTCGACTGGACCAAAAGCTCATTAGCAGCAAAATGTCTTACCGTTTCTCTTCTGTGGTAAATTTCTCTGTCACGGCTGTGGTTTCTTTTTCAAACTCTTCTGACACTGGAAAAAGACAGAAGTTTTTCTTTTAAGTCAAGCATTTAGTCCATTTTGTTAGTGACCCCCTGCTTAGCATGACAATTAAGTTGACTCTGTAATCGATCCCCAGTTCCAAAGGGAGACGTGGTCATGAGACATGCAGACACAGTATTGTGGAGAGAAGTGTCAGCCAAGAGTGATGAATGACAGTGAAGGCATGTGCGGAAGGACGGAGGGGGTGTGGTCACTAACCCTGCACAGCCAGATAGCAGGACGTGCTGACGGTCCCAGCCTCGTTCACAGCACTGCAGGTAAACCGCCCGCTATCTTCAGCAAAGGCTTCACGGATCATGAGACGAGCAATTCCACTCTGGAAAGTTATCTGGAAGTCGATGGAACTTTCTATTTGGTAGTCTTCCCTGTACCATGTCACTTTTGGGGATGGGTATCCAGAGATGTGGCACTCCAAGGTGACAGATTCACCTTCTATGACAGTCACATTTTTTAAGCCCTGAAGAGAAAAGAAAAAGGATGTATTGGTACATGTGCACCTTCACTCATCATCTCTACATCTTATGGTAAATGTGGGGATTTGAACATATACATTCTCATTGCCATAAAATGTGTGGGTTTTTTTTTAAGATGAGGATTCTAGAAATATTAGTAAAGAGACTTCTTTGGAAATTGGAATATCCTGAAGCTGAAACAAATGCAAGGTATTTCCAAATTGGTAAGGTGAACTGTATTAAATCCACATAGTATGGGGCAATGCTGTACCCTCTCTGATTTTTGCATAGCCAAATCTTAACAAAGCTGAAGGATCAGTTGTGAATGCTACCTCTGCAACAAAGCTTTCCATGGAGCCCCGAATTCCAAGTAACTTATCCTTCTGCTTTATCCTTTCTCTGCTGTGGTGCTTAGCACCTCCTATATTTTATCTTGCTTGTTTGTGGACATTTTCTCTGATAGTGAGCCAAAGATTTCAGAAGGCTGCATCTCCATATGTTCTCAATACTGCCTTACACATAACAGAAACCCATGCAATCTATTGGCTACATGACTGATGGTTGCCACACAGAATTCCCCTTTATTTGCCAAATAGTGTATGGTCCTAAAATTAGTATTTGTAACCTCACTAACGCCATTTTCCAATTTGAGAAACTGATGTTTGCATGTTTCAAAATTATCTGCCTGGGCAAGCACACGGTCCAATACAATCAACCTCTTTACTCACCGAGACCAAAGTCGGCGGAGTGACAGGGATTTCAGCAGGCGCGGGCACTCTTGCTTTTTCTGTCACCTACGAGGACAAAATGTGTTTACACAACACCCATGATATTATGGGAAATCTCAGATGTTCAGCTCATGCAAAATCATAAAATTATAAAGTTGAGACCAAGAGTTGTGACCCAATAACATTAAGTTTGAGCATAGTAAAGGAGAAAGGCAAGGTGTCTGGCGGATGACTTCTATAGTACAAACCGCTGAATGTCTGGCCCTGATTCATAGGTACGGATCAAGAAACATCGTGCAGTCCAGGGACCCACCTTGACTTCACGTCCGTGACGTACTTCAAAGTGCTCTTCACGGACTGTGCTATCAGTGATGCTCACCCCCACTTCCTTTTTTACTTCAATGCCAGCTTGACTCTTGTAAGTCTCAGGTGTGTCAGTGAAGGGGAACTGGGGTGAGGGAGTGGGCTCCGCTCTCACTCTAGTCTCGGCGGGCCTCACTGTGGGCGCCTTCACCGATCTGGTGATCTTCTGAGCAGAAGATGTGGCTGACAACTCTTTTTGTAATGTGGCAATAGCGCTACCGGCTATTGATGCCTAAAGTGGAAACGGAGTCAGGAAATAAAGTCACTTATCTGTTATCCATGTTGTCACTGAGAAGAGCCTTGCCACTAGCACTCCTGCTGCGAGTCCAAGTCTACTTTCTTCTACGTGGCTCATGGTTTTTAATGTTCTCATTATGACTTTTAGCGTTAGTGGAAAGTCAGTTAGAGATAAGCCAGTTATAAGCTCATTGCCATTTCTGCCACTTTGCAAAATATATTGAACATATCTTTCTCAAAGAGTGGTATTTAAAACTCCTTATTTTACACTCTTATCATAAAGGGACTGAGGGTCTTCTAAAGCTCAGTCTTGAATTTTCACTTAATCATCCCAATGCTGCATTTGAAAATCCTGAGATATTCAAAATCAGGAAATGGCTAAAATACTTGGTAAATTCCTAAGAACTATTTTAAAATAGCACATTTAGGTTTCAACCACAAATCTCTTTGAAAGGTTAAAATGAAGACATTCAGAAAAATAATTTAAAGGCTTCCTTACTGCTTTTATTCTGCTACTGTCTATGATTCGGTTTCAATAGTAATTTGTGACTGTCCCAAATATAGGTATCAAATGTACCTTACCAGTCTTTGCAAGTATATAAGATTTGGGTTCTACATCTTGGATGTATATAATAAGGACAAGAGTGACAAATATTGAGGGTTATTATGTGCCATCAACTTGCTAAGGTTTTACATGTATTAACTTGCCCCAAGGACAGAGCTAATAAGGGGCAGAGCGAGAACGCTAATTCAGGGCCGTTTGGCTCCGCAATCTAACCCAACCACCACAAAATACCACCTCTCCATCTTGCTATATTGAGCATATCACTATATGATTTCTTAATATCTGTCTTTAGTATTTATAAACATTCTCAGTTGTTACTCTGAAAAGTCTCATAACAGAAGGAAAAATAAATAACATAATTACAAAATGTGAGACAGAGGAGCCTGTATGAATTTGTGTCCCTTCAGATAACCACCTGCTATTCCAGGCTCATCCTGCAGGGCGAGTGTCAGAAACCACACTTCAGGGGCTCCAAGTCCACCGTGCATGCAAATGGACATTCCCTAATAGCAGCTACATTGGCCTATGCCAAAGATAACTGCATCATCATGCTCTCCAACTTCTTACCTCATATCCATGTTCTGTCTTAGGAACAGAAATTTTTGAAACGGCAAAGTGAGGGCTTGCTGTGCGGGGGCGTTTATCCACATGGACTAATCTTTCAGTTGTTACATCTGTAGTTTTCTTGATCTGCATTGAAATAAAACTCAGTGATATCACTGTTCACCAGATGACCACAGCAGTTAAGCTTGCTTTCCCAGTGTATGAAAAAGAAAGGCAGCAAGTACAGACTCACCTGTGATGATATATGCATTCCCATTTGATCAGTAGTTGTGATATGAGTCTCAGAAGGAGCTTGAATCACTCTAGGCTTGACTGCTTTAGGGACAACTTGGGGTTCCGAGGCAGGACGCTGGGGAGGCTCAGCTACTTTTGTGGTAGAAACATGCTCCTTATATCCATACTCTAAAGTGGTCTGCTGAGCATATGATTGTTCAGGATGCCCGGGCTCTCTGGGCTCTCTGACACGGGCTTGGTCTACCGCAGCAACAACTGTTGCTACAGCTTCTGCCTTTTTCTCAACCCCCACCTGGAAATAAATTTTCCAAAATTAATACAGAGTAATGTCAAAGTCAGGTGGGGCCATCTCCTCCTAGGATAGCCATCGAGAACAGACAAATGCCTAAAGGCATGTAGTCACGTGGCACCCATGCCATATACCTATGTACATGTCTCCAGAAATACAAATGCATTGAAGAACTTAATGTTTCACTGATTATTAAAACGTATGGAAATCTAGTTAGATAAACTCTGTAATCACCTGCTTATTTAAATTAGACATTAAATCACATACAACACAGGACAACACAATATGTATGTAAAATAGTAAGAAGTTTGGGTTTTTCAAGCATTATGGCTAAGGCAGTCAATTGGAACTTGAGAAATCGGAACTTTGGGACTGGTTATCTTCATTGATTCTTTTTATTATCTTCTCAGTCACTTGCTCTTGTGTTGACACAATGACAGTGATGATAAAAATGTATTTAATCATAGACCCACCCACAAAAATCTGTTGCTACAAAGTTGTACAGTCGCATGCAAATCTATCATAATAGGAAAGCTCATGAACACACAGTGAAGCATATTAATATGAACGCACAGTGAAGCATATTATGATTCTGCAGTGATAAGAATTTCTTAATCTATAAGAAAACATCCCTCTTAAAACACATGAATGAAGATATTGTGATTAACATGAAAAAATGTTGTCATATTTGTATTCAAGAGAACAAACTTTCCTAGTGAAGGGCAATTTGCTTTTATTATTATTGGAAATTAAAGGAAAGACGGAAACCCAAATGATACTTTCTCATTTCTATGAATTCAATGAACATAAATGGGAACACAGTTTGCAAAGAATATTCTCTTTTAGATTGAGTCTACGCAATACTTGAAAGGAACATATTGTAAAAATCCCATCGCCGTGTCCCCCAGTGCTCTTTCCACTGGGGGATATTACTGCGGGGATATTTTATTCATGTCAGTTTTCTTTTCTACTGTTGTGATTAGAATATAGATTGCATCTAAAATAGTTTCCAAGTATGCTACCTGTACATCTGTTAAAGCTGTTATCTGACCTATTTAAGGTAAAAATGAGGGTTTTTTTTTAAAAAGAATTGGGACTTTAGGTGATCATGAGCTTTATCTAGCACTTCTTTCTAGGAAGCCACATTCTAATTAACCTGCTCTGAAGAATTACAAATACCATCTTCAATTTAGATTGCGTTTTAGGGGAAACTGTAAAATATATGTGAAGCTTAGGTGAATTAAGTTTTGTTTATCTGTTGGTTTCTTTTTTATTTTTTAACTTTGTAGGCCATTAGTTGATTTTAATTTTATAGATGTTTTAACATGTTAACATTTTCAACAGATTATATACTATATACTTTTATATTATCTTATATATTATATACTATGTAGTACATTATATAGTATATATTATCTTATTTATATATAACTTCACTTGTAGAGTGATTGCATTTACATTACATTTCATTTGAACTTTTCAACCAATCTACATGGTAGTCAGCTTGACTTTTAGTTTTATTTTAACAATGAGAAACTAGGCTCAAAGAAATGGTCTTTTTCAAAAGAAATATACAGATCTTGTTCTAAAACTTTCACACAAAAAGGAATCTTAAATATAGTAGGGCATTTTAAATTGGAGAAGCACCTATATATTTTTCCTTGAGTTTAATTTACATCAAAATTTATATACATACTTGTATGCCATTTGGTGGGCTTTTATTTCTTAGTGGCCTCTAACATCCCTCATTGAACAAAGAGACTCCAAATTATTCTAAATAGTGGGAATTAATTTAGAAGACACAAACAAAAGTGTTACTTAATCTGGCTTTTCACAAACAGAAATGCTAACTGTTCCACTGGAGGACCTGGACTGAATCTAATTACCACTGACGTTTTGTTGATCAGTTAAATGATTAAATGGAACGTGAGGGGCACAACGACTCATGATGAATGAAAGGTTATGAGAGCTGATGATGAAATGGGATGAAACAACGCTTTTCACCTCCACAGCATCAGTTTTCATCTCTTCATGAAACAGATGTATCTGTTCTTGCTTAATAGCAAATCCTTCTCTAGTCCTTGGTAATGTGGCTGGTTCAGTAGGTTTTGTAGTGATAACTCTTACTTTGGGTATAGACAATTTTTCAGCTTCCATTTTTAGCTAATTTTTAACAACAAAAGTAAGACAGTCAAATTTAAGTGATTTAGAAATAACACAATTCAAATATAATCACTCATGAAGTATGTTACATATTGGAATTTCTGTCCTCAAGGAGATTTCTAAAAGGCTGACATGGCACTCACAGTCAGACTTGGGTGAATGCTTCAGAAGGTGATCTGAAGTCACATCTTAGAAAAACTCGCAAAGATACAGGGATAGGAAACAATTGAGGGAAATACAGACAGGACTCAGTCATGAAGCTAAAGAAATGGGAAGTACTTTAGTTGCTGATCTTTAGACACTGTGTTAGCAATGAAGAATAAAATTAGGTAAATAGCTCATTTGGGGTAAAAGACAGTCATGGTAAATAAATTAATTCATAGAAATTTCATGGCTACAAATAACATTTTCATGGCTTATGGATATTTATTCTGGTTGGATAATTCCTTCTCTAGATTTTAATTTTGTATCTTGTGTAGGTTTAGTGAGAACTACTACAGCAGGCATTATAATTTTCTCAGTTTCTTTTCTCATCTGATATTTACAAGAGGAAAAAGACAACACTCTACATGAAGAAAATTGTGAGTAATCTCCTAAAATAAGTCCATACTTTACAAATTAATATACTGGATTGATGACCCCCTCAAAACATACATCTTCTTGGCAATCAATAAGATTCATCATTTACATGTACATTTTTTAATGTTCATTGAGTATATTAAAATTAGCCTGCATGCAATTTCAATCATCAACTCCTAAAAAATTTCTAGATAGTAATAATAAAAAGTGGAAAATAATAGTGAAGAGATCAGTGGGGAAAGGATTATGTAGTAATATTAACAATAATAAATAATTGGGCTTTTTAGTTTCTAATTTTTAATCATCAAAAAAATAAATTAGGTTAATAGTGTCTCATACATAAGAAATTCTGAGATTTGGTATTAATGTATTATAGTAGGGGATTTCACATGAAATTTGGTATTAATGTATTATAATAGGGGACTTCACACTTGGAATAGTCACCTTTCCATGAGTAACTTGGATTTGTTCTTGTCTAGTAGCCATTCTTTCTCTACTTCTCAGTATTGTTTCTTGTTCTTTGGCTTTAGCAGTAGCAACTGCTATTGTAGACAAGGCAGTTTTCTCAGCTTCCCTTCTCATCTGATTATTATAGTAAAATCAAGGTTTAAATTGTACAGGGCTTCAGACACACATGGTACAACCCATCCCCCCTCCTAGTTATTCGGGGTTAAGAGACATTAACTATCACTTGGCAATGTTCGCACACACTAAGTGGGTATCACAAAACTTAGAGATGTTAACCTTAACAAAAACTCCAGGTGATTCCATATATTGTCTCTTAAAAATCAGGCTAAAAATACTAATCTTCATGCAAAAATAATGGTGAATAAAATGAATTACAAATGTTATAGATGGAAGAAAACCAAATGTACTGATAAAATTAATGGTAAACCATCACACATTTACAATTTTGTTTTTAGTTTAGAATTCAAAAGAGGAAAATAAAAATTAATAATTCATAGCACATCATAGTTAATGATTTACTAGAAATCAGTTTAAAGATAAACTCTTCCCATCTCATATAGCTATATTCACCTTTTCCTGAGTTACTTGAACTTGCTCTCTTTTGGTAGTGATGCCTTCTCTACTTCTTGACACTATATCTTGTTCTTTGACTTTGGGTGTGGCAACTATAACTTTAGGTACCACTGTTTTTCTAGTTTCTTTTTTTATCTGGTTATATAATAAAAAACAAGAAAATGGTCATTAAATTTCATACATCCTCCAATAAAAGAAACTAAAGTCAAAATTGAGAAAGGAAGCAAAATATCTCCCCAGTTGAAGACATTTTAATCACACTTAATTACATCATCTGAGTTGCTTTGATCATCCATACTGCTCCATTGGTATATATAATGTGATTAGCAACAAAAGAATAAAGGATGCATTTCTCTTTCTTACATTATTCTTATCATAATCAATGTGAAATTCTAGTAGAGCCATAAATAACACACACTTCTGCATGTTATTAACAAATGTGTAGTCTGTAATCTACTTCAACAGGAAGATATTACAGTGAATTATAATATCATGTTAGTACCAATCCAGAGAAAGACTGAAGGTTAGGAATGAAAAGTGGCAGTGAATCCTAGATAGGTGGCAAAAAGCTTGTGAAAGATTATGAAGTTTTTCTATATGAGTTATAGAAGAAGAGGAGGTGAAAAAGTGACGATGAAGACCCATGGTGACAATGAGGGTGGCTTGCAAAAGAAATGATATGAGAGTGAATTTCACACTGGCAGGAAGTCATCACCTTTTCATGAGTTATTTGCATTTGATCTTGTTGTATGGCAATTTCTTCTTGAGCTCCCAGAATTGTTTCTAGTTTTGTGGGCTTTGAAGTGGCAACTACCACCATGGATGCAGCGGTTGTCTCAGTTTCCTGTCTTATCTGATTTTCAGAGTAAAATAAAGATTTGAGTGTCAAAAGGCACGGAAGATATGTCGCAACATTCAAGAGAGAAAATATCACATTTCCATATCAAGGGTCTTCACTTGTATTTAAAATATAGACTTATGATTTTCTGAGGAATGGGCTTCTTTATTTCTTACCTGTCCCTCAGTGAACTGTCCTATCATTGAAAAGGTCTCATCTTTGAGACAAGTTGATACTTTATGGAGCCCAGTGAGTGGCCTACAGCAAATGGCTGCCTTACCCTAAGCAGGCTGAACCTGCCTGTCACCAGCAAAGGCAAAAGGGATTTCTATGCCTTGATTATGCATTCAAAGCCTCTCACTCACTGTAGGAGAGGGAAATAAACCCAATGGCTGCTGACCAGCCTTTTCAGTATTAAAACACAATGTTCTCAGCTGGACCCTTTTAAAAAAGTAGTTCTGGGATCAGCAAAGAGCTTGAGATCAAGAGAGGTGAGCACAGGCAATCCCTGGAACATGAAAGAATTCAAAATAGACACCTCTTTTCTGGCATTTAAAATTTGATTTAACACACAGGAGAGAAGTGCATTCTGGCGACATTGAGGTTGTTGCCACATGGGATATGGTACAAAAGCAGAAAACACTTCTAGGTGCTTGTTGATCAATAATTAGGGCCCTTCCGTGAAGAAGTACTGATCTTGATGTGCACCATCTCCTCACTTTCTTTTGATATTTGGTTGCAGTGTTCATGACTGGTGTGTGTGTGTGCATGCAAGTGTCTTACAACTGTGTAATTTGTGTGTTACAATCGGAGTGACAGAGGGCTCAGGCCACGCATGAAAAAGCTGACTGTACAGTTGGGTTGCTGGTCTGGGTGATAGCTATCTTCTGTTTACGCATGCTCTAGAAATGCCAGAGATGTGCCCTATACTGTTCTAATAGATAGGCGGGCTCCCCAAAAATGATCGACAGTTGGAAATGGCACAGTGAGAAGATAATTTCCATTGTGAAAGAGTTTCAACACTCGACACAGGAGAACAACAACAAAAAAACCACACATAGAAGACTCCGTCACTTAGAACACATGCAGCCAACTGAAGTGTGTTTGTCAATGAACCACCAGCTATTTACAAAATCAAACTTACCATTTCTTGAGTTATTTGTTTTTGTTCTTGCTTTGCAGTAATTTCTCCAGAAATTCTAGTTTCTTGTTCTTTGGCTTTAGTTGCAGAAATTACTACTTTGGGTACAAGTGTTTTTTCAGTTTCTTTTCTTATCTGAAATCAATGATAAAAACAAAACCTTGTTGTCTCCTGATCTCTCATGGAAGTGACATAATGTTTATTCAATATAACAAAACAGGGACTTGAAAAAAGAAATAAAATCCTCTTTCTGGGGATATCACTAAATGAAATAAATCATCTTATTTTCATCAATATGACCATACTCTTCTTCTGTCTAAACCATAAGTTATACTGCTTGGTGGGGGGGGGGGGAGTTGGATTCAACAAGGTTTGCTTTCTTTGGAAAAGACTTCCAATTTCTGTAAGTGGATATATGGCAATATTATTCCATGCTACTAAGACCATTATTCCATACTTCTAAGATCATCTAAAGGTGATCTTAGAGCACAGGATTATTGAGTGGAAGGCCTTAGAAGTAATATTGTCAAAGCCTTTTATTTTATACATGAAAAATCAAGTATGGACAATTTATAATCTGTATTTATACAATATTTTTGCTTTGAAAATTTTCCTAAATATTACAATGGTTTTAAATACCAAGACTTATTTTTCTAAAACTGAGACCTTATGGGGAAAAAAGTTTTGTACATATCCTAGGCAAAACATTTTCCAAATTCTTAGTGCCCTGAAGGATGCCGTGTTGGATCTGGCCCCGAAGGTGTATGTGTTGGGTGGGAGGAGGCGGCAGTTGTCCCCATTTGCCTCTTTGCCATTCTCAGACATCGTCACTGAAATTCAAGCTGGAAAGAAAGTTGGAAGTTCATTTCTCAGACCACCTGACTGACAACTGGCTCCTTAGGCCCATAGCCCTACCAGTCAGCTTTATCTAGTCTGTCCCTGAATGCTGTCCTTTTCACTTTTTCTGGTCATTTGACCTACACAGGCCATGCTATCCACACCACTTCAAATCCACATTCAGATATTCTCCTGAAGAGTAAGGAAGCAGAGTAAGCCGTTTTCAGAGCAATGGGTCCTCAGTGTCCTTCTCCACTCTTCTCTGTTCCTGACTATGTCTTCTTCCTGGTACTACCTCCCGCACAGCCACACAGCTCATTAGTGCATTCCCAGATCAGTGTAGACGAGACCCCTGTTTCTCCCCAGTACCTGTTCACGGAGGTCCTTCTGTCTGCATGCGGAAAGCATTTGGTGACTCTAAGGGACTTTGGTATATAATACCCAGGAATACACAGATACAAGGGACTTTTATTAGCGTGATAAAAACCAAGTTGCCCAAGATACAACACCCTTCACGGTAAACACTATTATATGTGTCGACACAGGTAATAACAACAATAATTTCACATCAAAAAACATTTTCACCTGTTCATGAGTTACGTGCACCTGCTCTTGTTTTGTTGTAATTACTTCTCTGGTTCTTGATTTTATTTCTTGTTGCTTGACTTTATCGGCAGCCACTGCTACCTTAGTTACAGCAGTCTTCTCTGCTTCCTTTCTCATCTGGTTTCACAGAGGAGAAAGGGAGGAAATACTTTAATGCATCTTGTATAAAAAGTTGCAATAATAAATCAGGATAAAGACATAAACGTCACACAAGAGAGGATAAAGCAGAAAGCAAGAGTGATTTTAAACTATAGCAGAAAATCTATTCAAATATGAGGTGGGGAATTATCCCAGATTTATAACACTTTCCAGCCATGAATCAAGTGTCATGTTTATTTTGAGGAAAGTAAAAGCAAAGGTCTTTGGAGGAAGCTTAGAGAAAAGTAATGTCTGCCTAAAATAATGGTTTCCACACCTGGCTCCTGGAGGGCCTGAACTCTTGGCTCACTGGTCTGGAACCACAGCCTCGAGTGCACACGTACCTACCTGCCTTGTTGGGCTGACTTTCCAGGCCACCCTTTGCCTGTCTTGACCCAGGACCACACTGATACTCAGAATACCTTGTCGGACCCCCTGTGTTGCCTTTCTGACAGTTAACTCTTGCCTGCCTCCTTGCCCGTCATAGACCAGGTACTTACAGCACTTATATTTTGCACACCTTTGGTATTTCTGACTACGTTTGGCTAAGAAAATTCAAAAAGTCTGGGCTTGGTGCTCTCCTCAGAACGATTTGAGCATTGACTCCTAGTGGGATCTCTGTCTGCAAAGCTCAGCCTGGACAGCCTCCTGCGTACCTGTTCTGGAGCAGGTGAGATGTGTGTGGCAGTCGTGGTTGTCCTCTGAGCAGTCTGCTCTACAGCGCTGATAACTGGTTCTCTCACTCTGGCCATATCAACAGCAGCAACGACAGTCGCAACAGCTGCACTTTTGTCAGTTTCTTGTTTCACCTGGATTGGAAATGACCAAGTGCATTACTTTTTCGAATGCCATGCTGGTAGAAAACACAAAAACACCGTGGAAACTGAGCTACATAGAGCCAAATACACATGTGCAGAAGCACTTATCACCACAAGAAATAGAATACAGGTTGTTAAAACCTGTGTTTTATGCCGACCTCACACATTAGAGCCTCTGTCCTGATTAACAATGCTTTCACAAAGCAAGAGCCCAGTTTGCTCTTCACTGTCTGTGTATCCTCACGTTCTTCTGCACAACCTATCTAGACCGAGTTCCAGGTGGGAGAGGTCAGAAGGCAGAGGGGAGAAAAGGACAGAAGACAGCTCTGAGAGTACCTCTGTGGCGCCCGAGGCGACAGCCTCTGCCGCGAAGGTGGCGCCGGTGGACACACTGGCGGCAGCACCCGCAGCGCTGCTGATGGTCATTTGCTCATGGACCCCGTATCTCCCTTCCCATCTCTCTTCCGTCCTGATCTGCGTAGCACTTGTCATCACAGTTTCTCTCATCTCAGACTCAGAGGAGGCCACGTAGCCCTCTTGCTTCCATGGGGGAGGCACTTCGGGGCCCAGCGTGGGTGTCTGGGTCTTCCGCGTGAGTAATGGAGACTTAACAGATCTGATGGGGGACGTGGAGATCCTCCCGGCCGGAGACACAGGCCTGAAAACCGAAGGGCAGCGGTCAAAAACCCAAGACAAGGAGCTCCCCTCTGGGTCATTTTATTTGTATAATAACAGAACAATCTGGAAGTGTTTAATTCAATGCATAGCTTTAAACTGTGTGCCTCAGTAACCTGTTCAGAGGCAAATAACGTACTTAAACACAATCTTTTTTTCTTTCAAAAAAATATCTATCAATCATTTTCCATCTGTCAGGTTTTATTTGAGGCAATTGAGATTTATCAATGAGTAAACTAGACACATATCCCTGACCTGTGATGTCGCATTGGAGCAGAAAGTCTAAGTGGGTAAGTGTCTTAGGCTGATGTAACAGAGGACCGTGGACTGGGGGTCTTCTATACAACGGAGATTTTCTATTTCACAGCTCTAGAGGCTGGAGGTGCAAGATGAAGGCCCGGGCAGATTTGACAGCTGGTGAAGGGCTGCTCCCTGGTTTATAGACAGCTGTCAGTTCACTGCAGCGTTTTCACGCGGCAGAAAAGGGGAGGGGCTTCCTGGGGTGAGCTCTCTGGGTCTCTCTCTCTTTTTAAAATTTAATCTTTATTGTATTTTTCCCCATCACCATTTAGTTTTCTTATACCCTCATTTAGTTCCTCTCCCCAGCAGTCACCACACTGTTGTCCATGTCCATGAGTCCTTTTTCCTTTTTGCTCAGTCCTCCACCCCTGAACCTCCCTTCCCACTAGCTGTCACCCACAATCTGTTCTAAATCCCAGTAAGCCTTGCTCTTACTTGCTGTAACTCGAGAATCAGACTTAATTCCAAGATAAAGAATTTTATGCCCTGCTTCACTGTATCACATTTTAAAAAGTGAAAGCAGCAAAAGGTGGTTTCTTGAAATACAGCCACAGAAAGGCCCTGGTAATTATTGCGATCATAACTCTAAATTTCTCCATGCTCCCACTTCTGGGGCATGCGCGGGTACCAAATATGTGTTGAACACAGTAAGGTTTCTGTAATCAAAATGCATTAATACACCTTGTATAAAAAGTTACACTAATAAATCAAGATAAAGACATAAATGTCACACAAGAGAAGACAAGGGGGAAGGCTAGAGTGAGTTTAATCTATAGCAGAAAATCTATTTTAATACAAGGTGGGAAATTATGTTGGATTTATAGCTCTTTTCAGCCATGAATCAAGTGTCAAGTTTATTTTGAGGAAAGTAAAAGCAAAGGTCTTTGCGGGGAGCTAAGCTAAAGAAGTTAAACCTTTTTAGTTTTCCTGTGGGACTTGACATAGCCTTCACTATGTCCATGTGCCTTGTGAATCTCCAGGCTAGGAAAAGCTTTCTCAGAACTTTCTGTGGAGTAGGCTGTGTAGTACACTTTGGAAACTGCTGTTCTAGTCAAATTGTTGTGGATTGCTCTTTTAAATTGTCTCTGAGTTTGTTTATCTTCAGCCTCATTGTAATGTACCCTGGACTTCTTTTAAATATCCTTGTACTTCCTGTGGTAACTGGCTAATTTGAAACCTAAGGATTCTATGATTTTTTAAAATTAAATTGATAATGTGGCTTCCTCAAAAATAGCTTTTATTGCCTTTTGTGTTTGTCCAAAGTGCAATAGCATTGGTTGAAAAACATGTGTGCTAAATTCTTTCATTTATAGACAAAAAAGACAGTTCCTAATCTATAGCAACAATTCTAGGGGTTGGTCAACTATTTTAAGACAGAGTTTTTCATAATTTAATTGTTAATCAATGAGTTATATACATATTACCCTGTAGGTGGCAGTATTGCCTTATTATTGCATTTAACTGCTTCATACAGGAAAATGTTTATGAAAGTATTCTGACACTACATAGGGTATTTAATTTATACTGATCATAAGTGAAACAAATATTCTAATTAAGGCTCAAGTTACAGTTGATACCTGCTCTAAATTACAGAGTAACATAACAGAACATTACAATATTAACGAGTTTAATGAAGAAATATTTCGTGTTTTTTTTTCGACAAAGGGTTTTTTGGTGAAAATCAATTGACATTTTATACACAAAGTCATAATCAACTAAAGGGAAATCTAGGAAACATGGCTTTATTTTGAAAGTGACTGCCTTAAAAATATAACAAAGACCAGTTTAGAATAATTTCGGTCTATACCAATTGAAGAAAAGTGACATATGCTTCCAAGTTTCAACCTGTGCCTTGTTCTTGCTGTACCTGGTACACAGGGGGGTTCATTCAAAAAGAGTTAAAGACGGGATTAGCATGATGTGTGTGATTAGCAGCAGATGGCAGGTAAACCCATAACTGGGAAAATCAGTGTAATTTGAGTCATTATAGGCAAGTGCTTATTTCTGCTCTTACAATAAAAGATAATCACCTGGTCACAGCTAGATACAATGCACCTTATTGAATGAAATACATTTACCTTGCTTTACAACAAAAAATCAAGACTAAACCAGAAGGCATTTTAGAAAGTAGTCTTAGATAATCATTATTTTATCTACAAATCAATATTTTAATTCTTAAGTATTTTAAAGGAAATTTGGGGGGCTAAGTGATTGGGATTTTTATTAATGAACTTCCAGAACTGTTAAGACACTCAAAATTGGCCATGGAGTCAGGGAAGCCCTGTGATTCTAAATGACCCTTAGGCTGAGATTTAAAATATGGTCAGGTTGTTATGTCCCCCAAATCACATCTGGCCTGCCTTGTGGCTTCATGTTGTGAAAACTTGGGATGAGCCTGAGACAGAACACTTTATATTTGTTAGCTAGGTATGTTTCTTAAACTGAGTTTCTTGTTCAAGACTTCATATTAGTGTCTGCCAATACTTTAACTTTTAAAGTAGCCAATATCAAGCAAAAAGGAAAAAGGACTCATGGACATGGACAACAGTATGGTGATTGTGGGGGTAGGGGAGATGGGGATAAAACAGTGATAAATAGTAATAAAAATACAATAAAATACTAAAAAATAAAGTGTCAATAGAATAAAAACTGGAATATATGTATAATTTTTCAGATATCTATTGGACATTTAAATTGCATCTTGTATGAAATGTTTGTCTTCTGTCAACATTTTTAAAATTTTTTAAAATTTGTGTTGTTTGCTTTTTCCTTCAAAATTACTTTGTGCAAGCTTTTTAATACATCTGGTATATTAGTTCTCTGTCATAAGTGTTGCAAACACTTCCCCATACCTACTGTGTGCATTCTGCTTCTCTCTGGGGTCTTAGTACCTCTGTGCATGGTTGTGCAGACTATGCACTATTCCCAGGCTTGTACTGTTCGCATTGTAGCCATTGTAAATTTGTTATCACACTTTTATGACAGAGGCAATGAAATATCTTGAGGAAGAGGCACCTTTAAAATGTTTTCACAAATGCCTGTTTGGTTTAGCCATGACCTTGTTTTTGCCATATGTTTTTATTTTTATGTAGTTGAATTTGTAGATCTATTTTTCAAGGCTCCCCTCGACAAATGTTTCCCCCAATTTTCTTCTCAGTCTTTTGGTTTTATTTTATTTTTTAAAAGATTTTGTTTATTTATTTTTAGAGGGGAAGGGAGGGAGAGAGGGAAAGAAATATCAATGTGTGGTTGCCTCTCGTGAGCCCCCTACTGGGGACCTGGCCCCCAACCCAGGCATGTGCCCTTGCTGGGAATCGAACCAGCGACCCTTTGCTTTGCAGGGCCAGCACTCAATCCACTAGGACACACCAACCAGGGTTGGTTTTTATTTTTTAATTTATCTCTTTAGTCATGCTGTGATTTATTTCGTAAATCGTGTGAGGTAGATGTTAACATTTTTTTCTTCCAAGTGGATAGCTAATTGGACCAGCATTCCTTATCAAGTAAAATATTTTTCCCCACTGAATTGAAAGGTCATTTTGATTAAAAATAGAATTTCCTGAATATTTGAATCTATTTCTGGACTCTGTTTTGCTCTCCTGGTGTATTTTTTAATTACCTACCAACAGCATACTGTTTTGATTATAGTAACTCCACATATTTTAGGTCAACTATCCACTTATTATTCTTCTTTAACAAATATCTTGGCACAGGAACTTTCACTACTTTTAAAACACTCATTCAAATTGGTCAAGAAAGACTTTTTTGTTTCCTCAAAACTTTGCACATTTTTTAGTTCATCATATAAAAAATCTCAGCATGTTAAACCAAATTCCAAAGTTTCGAATTTGTGGTCTATGATTTATACTTGATTATATAATTTCTGAGTCCTGATGATACATGCCCACTTTCTAAAATACCTTTATATTAACTAAAAATAGAAACCCATTTTATTTTTTTAGATAAAATAACTTAAGCATATGCAAAATATTAGAAGTTTTTTATTCTTAAAGCATAAGAACACTTGTATAATTACTTTCTATTTACAAGATACTTTTTCCTGATTATATCAAATCTCCACAACATACTTTGAGATCATCCTTATCATGATTCTCTTTAATTTACAAATGACACAACTAAGCTCTGCCTGGTGTGGCTCAGTGGATTGGGTGCCAGCTTGCGAACCAAAGGGTCTCCGGTTTGATTCCCAGTCAGGGCAAATGCTTGGGTTGCAGGCCAGGTTGCAGTAGGGGGCATGAGAGGCAACCACACACTGATGTTTTTTCCCTCTCTTTCTCCCTCCCTTTCCCTTTCTCTAAAAATAAATAAATAAAATCTTTAAAAAAAACAAACACATGACACAACTACAATCTTAAGCTAATTATTTAACTTCTTTAGCTTCAGCCATCTACCTATAAAATTACGGGTGATAATTCTTACAGGTCACTTTGAATATTTAATGAGGTTATATACATAGAGTGCCGATCAAATGTCTAACATAGTGGTCCAAACATAGTAATGATTATTTAATTATTATAATTATTTTCCTAAATCACGTTGGTAGCAAGTGATCAGGCTGATTGAATGTAGAGCATCCAACCAATTCTGTGCTCTTCTCATTTCATTGTGGTTTTTTTGTTTTGTTTTGTTTTTGGGCCCATAAAGCAGATGTTTATTAAATAATGTACAAATAAGAATTTAGGCCCTGGCTGGTGTAGCTCAGTGGATTGAGCATAAGCCTGCAAACCAAAGGGTCGCCAGTTCAATTCTAAGTCAGGGCACATGCCTGGGTTGAAGGCCAGGTCCCCAGTTGGGTGTGTGTGAGAGGCCACACATTGATATTTCTCTCTCTCTCTTTCTCGTTCCCTTCCCTTCTCTCTAAAAATAAATAAATAAAATCTTTTTTTAAAGTTTAAAGAAAAGAATTTAGGATTACAGCTTATAAATTTCTCCATTTACCTATGGACAGTGAGAATCTGTGAAAACCAGATTTAGTAGCCTTTTTGTTCACCTCCATTATCACATGCTACACTTTTTATTGCCTCCTTCTATTTCCCTTCTTATTGGATAAACCTAATTCAAAAATACAGAATGACCTGATCTCTTTGAAATGCCTTTACCTGACGGGAGATGGGGTTGGTGCCCGCACGTGTCTGACCGGGGAAGGGGAGTGTCTGATCGGCGATGGGGACTGCTGTCGGGCCAACTGTGCTTTGGCAGACGGTGGGGTGGGAGACCTCGACTTTGGCTTAGGAGGTATCCTGGGAGGTGTTTTATGGGGCAGCTGTTGCCCGGTGGCACCATCTATGACCATCTCAACTGTTGCCATTGATCTGGCATCAAAGTGGGCTTCAATCTTCTGCAAAAGACAAAAACAAAGCCCATGAGGAGGAGGAAGTTGGTGAAACCACGGTCTGAGGGGCTGGAACGCTGACAATACAGAAAAAAATACCTTTTCAATTCGGGTTTCTCTTGTTTCTGAAATCTGAGCAGTCGAAATAATTGTCTTTGTCTTTTTAGCGGGTACTACTTCTTCACCTGCAGGAAGGGAAAGGTAAATATTTAGGAGGGGGCACCATGCCTCATTTTAAAAGGGGTTAATTCTGATTACAAATTCAATAAGATTTTCTAGGTGTCCCAATGGAAGAAAATGCAGAAAGTTTTGGATTTTGTATGAACATTAATTAGGTTTAAAATAGAAAATGTTCATTATTAGAAAAGAATTTACATAGAACCACTTTTTAAAAATTTCATTGTTTGCCAGTAAATTGAAAGTGTACATGACAGTTGAAATACTCTCTAGTTTGTAAAGGGTTAATAACTATAGCTTGTTTCATTCATTCTGAGCTCTTGCTGAGAATCTCAGAGACTTTTCAAGACCTCTGAGGAGAGGCAGGTGGACCCCCACTCCCCAAGTGAGCCCTCTCCCCTTCCCCCTCTTCCTCAGCCTCTAGCACGTACCTTGAACCAGTAATTCAGCAGTCGAAGTAGCTCTTCCAACGCTATTGGTGGCATTTACTGAGTAGGTCCCAGAGTCTTCGGGGTATGCTTCCGTAATCAGTAAGCTGTAGAGGTCGCCTTCTTGTGAAATTTGAAAATCAAGGGAGCTCTGGATTTCGGCTCCATCCCGGTAGAACTTCACCACAGGTGTAGGGATTCCAGTCACTCTCACTTGGAGTCGCACTTGGCTTCCTTGTCTCACGGTCATGCTCTGCAGTCGTTGAACAAAGTTGGGTGGCGCTGTTTCCGCTGCGGGGAAAGAGAAGAACGTCAGGACTGCCGGCTGAGGCGCTTCCAAAAGGCTATTTTTAAACAGTCACAGCTCCGAGATTCCAAAACCAGTCGATGAGTCGCTGAAGCAGACATCCTGGACTGTCCTTGAGCCCAGCTCATCCAGCAGAGGACAACGAGAATGAAGCCAGGGGACGACGGCAGAAGGCAGTTCTGCCGCCATGTTTTATTGTATTTGCTTTGTTTTGTTTAGCACGTCTAGGCCACCACATTTAATTTTGTTAACGCCTAGATCTTATAACATTTCTAGAGAATTTGATGCTTCCTCCCAACCTTACATCTAGCACTACATTAACATGTTAAGGTAACTTTGCATAGTTCAATAAGTCACATTAAAAGGAATTCCAATAGTTGGTTTGACAGGTGCACTTATGACTTACCAAATCATTACATTTTCACTTAATTTAAAAAACACAAAGTTGTCTCCAACTTGATCGCTATTCAAATAACCCAAATGTTTACTTGCATTTAAAATATTAGTCCAAATAATGACATGATTTAATGTCAGTTCTGCTACAGAAAGGGGATATTTTTGTTAATCATGTTGAAAGAAATTTTTATGAAATAAATGGGAAGGGCCAATGGGATTAATTTTGATATGTTTTTGAGTAACAAAATATAGTAGATGCTGCCAACCCTGTGCATATTTCATTTCTAAATTTTCTGGATGTGTGTTAAAGTTCATACCTGATGTGCCTTCTGTTTAAGTCAATTATAGCCCTATACTCGAAGGTGCTAAGGGTATAGTTTACTGAATAAACATATATGACACTATGCAGCTCATGAAGGACATCATTACGTAACAGGTACAGTCATACAATTTTCTGCACATGGATGTCTTATCAGGAAGTAAAGGATGGAGAAAATGATAGTGGCCCCGAAGATTGGTCACAACTTTTCTGGGGAAACTGTGTCATCACACATTTGAATAATAAACAAGCATTTGCCTTTTTCTGTGTGTGTTTACTGTGTAATATTTTCAGGAATTGAAAATGAAGACTGTTAAACTTTATAGCCCCAAGCAGTGTTTCCTAAGTGGGTGGTTTGTGGACAATTTGCATCTGAATCATCCAGGAGCTTGTTAAAAAGTGAGAGTTCCTAGAGGTACGCAGATTTCATTAGTAGGTTTACAAACAAGGCTCCAAGCCTTTCTACTTTCTGAGAAATGGAATTTTTAAATATTTCCTTAATGTACTTTTGAGTGCTTAACACAGTATGTATATAAAGGAACTGATTTGCAGCCATGTTTGTGCTGCATTTTGAGAGGGATGAAATTCCACACGGCAAACAACTTTGCTGTTAGTTCATCCTCCCCGTGAGTCCTGCTCCAGCTGGACTCCAGCTGCAGGTACTTGTGCTCAGTTGCTCTTGTGCATCCCCTCGCACCCAAGTCCTGGAGATGCCCTGTGAGGGGTAGGGGTAGAGGACAGGCAGGTCCCCTCTAGCCTACCTGTCACAAGAAGCTCAGCAGTACTAGTCGCTTGTCCAGATCCATTGGTGGCTCTCAGGGAGTATCGTCCACTGTTGGCTTTAGTCACGGCGGGGATCGTCAGTTTAGCGCGGCCATCGCTAAAGGAGATCTGCACGCCGGGCAGAGTGGAAGTGGAAATTGCCTGGCCATCCCGAAACCAGCTCACCTCAGGAACTGGGAAACCTGGAGCGCAAAGATAATTCTCCTTTATGTCTGAGTGGGGCACAAGGCCTCTGCGCTGCCCCACTGTGTCACTGCCTCGTCCTAACCGTAAAAGCTCTCTGGAGGGCAATGCTATGTAATGACAGTGAAAACTTGACAGACACATGATGAAAGTGTAAACTTGTAACCATTAGGAACGTCTGTGGGTTCATGTGGAGGCCAGTGTCTCCGTTTTACAGGGAGGAGACTGAGGCCAAAGAGACTCAATGATTTGTCCAAGGTCCCTTGGCTCTCAGGGGCACACAGAGGATGACAATTTCCATCTCCTGTCCTCCTGCCAGGGCAATTTAATGGACATCATTAAAATCAGAAAAGGGATTTATAAAAAAGAAGAGCCAAGGAAACTTTGAAATAAAAAGTTACTGTCGTCCTTGTTGAAACCAAGTGAAGGGGGAAAGCAGCAAAGGAATCTAAAAGTTCTGCTTAATCGGGGCAAGAGGACCGGCTCATCTTTCTCCCTCTTCTGAGGTTACAGGAACACCGTCTTCTTGAGCTCCCCTGCCTTCCAAGTGTGCCATCAGCAAAAATGCCATACCACATGTGGGCAGGTCCTCATATAATGAGAGAAGAAGCCAACCTAGTCTTTCAGAACAACACATACAGCTGGAGTTGCAGGTACAATAGCCAAATTCTCTCCACACACTATAAACTGTGGAGCTAAGAACCAACTACATGTAGATGGTTTGAGGTTTTAATTATATTAAAACTATACAGTCCAAAGGCATGAGGTAAATTCTGAGCACAAGTTACTTTGCATGGGCATGAAGGCTAGTAATGCCTCCTTCAAGATAACCAAGAGAAAGTTTATTTTGTTGTTCTTACATTAGCCAGTCTCTCACTGTGGACAGGGAATAGTTTATTTGACTAACTCATCGGTAGCAAGTATATTCAGTGGTGTTTTTCTAAGCATTTACGAGCACATAGTGTGAAGGAACAAGGAGTTATGAAGAAGTCAGATTCCACGACTTCACAATCAGGCAAAATTCCCACTGAAGCCATATGTGTTCTGCTTAATTCAGAAGTTACTGAGCCTTAAAAGATAAATAAGTGAATTATTTGGAAGTCTGTCAGAGTTTATCATGCATAAGAATTA
This sequence comes from Phyllostomus hastatus, assembly GCF_019186645.2. Lineage (NCBI taxonomy): Eukaryota > Metazoa > Chordata > Mammalia > Chiroptera > Phyllostomidae > Phyllostomus > Phyllostomus hastatus. The sequence continues at coordinate 13,116,466 of NW_025333498.1, read as the reverse complement.
AATTGATGTCTATATACATATAAAATAGAAAATAATGATTATATATTTCTGCCATGTAAAACAAAGTATTACCCGACTATGAATAAGATTGGTGCCTAAGTAGAAAACAAAAGGAAAAGGAAAAAAATATTTTATATCTTTATTATAAGCCATAAAATAAAGAGACAATGTGTGTAGAGAGGTATATCAAGCATGATTTTCAATTAATCTGTATAATTTTAAAAGACTGGTTATAATTCTGCAGTAGACAATACTGATTAAATAATTTTGAGATTATATACAATACAGTTTGTAGATTGTCCCCATTTTTTCACAACATGTTATCATAAGTCATGTATTTTATGGAATTATTCCTAAACTGAGCTATGATGAAGAAAAAAGGACAAAAAAAGAAACAGAACTTAAAAAAAAATTCCAGGGTTATTTTTTTATTTTCATCTATAGATAAGAGTGACATATATCATTTATGTCATTTTTGTTGTCATTTCAATGATCAAAAATATTTTAATTCACTAGAATCACTTACTAAAGATTGAAAATAAAAGAAAATAATTAGGAGTTAGCTAATCACTGAAAGTTCAGCTTCTGAGAAAAGTCAGCTGTATTTGTCTGTAATTTTCCATATAAGACAACTGAGCCTCAGGCACACAGGCTGGGGAGCCCCGTGCTGCCTGCCCAGCGGCTCTGTGGCCAGTCCCTGTTGGGCTGGAGTTCTTGGCTTCTAGTCTGGCTCTGCAGCTCAGTCAAAAATAGAATGACCAAATCTGGTCTTACTTAACAGCTAGATTTGACATCAGTTTTTATCCAATGCTAATGATTTTGCTTCGTAGAGTTATAAATATGAACAAAACATTTTCAAGCCATTATACTGTCAGATTTTTGTCAGTGCTCTATGAGTGGTCTATCCTTTCTTATAATGACCGTTCCATAGAGTTGGGTCAGTTTTACAGTGTGAAAGCAGGCCTTAAACTTGACTTCAAGTCCTAGAGTGAAATTAATTTATTTGGGAGGAGGCGAGGCAAAGAAAGTGGTCGTGTGTGAGCTTACCACTAACGTGAGCCTCAAAGGTTGCGGTACTACCCTCCAGTACCACAACGCTTTGTAACGGCTGCTTAAACGTCGGTGCTTGAGTCGTCATCTTTTTAGGCACTCTGAAAATGAAGAGAAAACAAATTAGATGTCATGGCTAAGGGTTGCTCGGTAGCTACTTGGTAGATGACAGAGACACACATTTTCCAAACAGATTGCTCCACAGGTCATCTGTGGGCCTGCGTGGTGATCCTCACAGTGTGATGGGCAGACCTACTCCTTTGTGGCTAGAATGTGAACAGTCGGCCTCTGAGTTTACTGGAAGCCTAACATAATAGCAAGTGTAAGAGGATGTGGAAAAAAATTAGGCAGGTAGAGCAAGGAATGTACCCTAGTGGTCAAGGAGGGAAATTCAGGTTTGCAAAGGTGGGAAAGCTGGGTTCGAGTCCTCACAGTCAGATGAAAGCAAAGTTGGAGTAACAGGGTGAAGGGTGGGTGGGTTGGGGGTGGTGAAGAATAATAAATGTGTGGAAGTGTAAAACAAATCTTTGCATCAGTTCAATGTTTAAGAAACAATAGTTAAAAATATTTCTTTCCTTCCACTATTTTTCACTCACGATTTATATTGATAAAATTGACATAGATTCAGGCATTTTTACTTCAAGTAATTCAAGTGATAGCTTAAATCATCAACAAAACTAGCAATGTAAACCTTGCAATGTCTTTCCTTACTTGAAAAGTTTTGGCAAGCCTTATCAAATTTGCAAACCTTTTGTACAAAGCGTATAGTTCTTCCTATCTCTTGGTATTTCTTCATGCGTAACTGCTCAGTAAGTGTTGCTGCTGTTGAAGGAAATATTGAGGGAAATCTAAATATAAGTGAGGAGGGTACATTTTTATTATAGATCTGAAAGAAAAATACTGTTTCTTATTGTTAATAAGGAACAATGTACAAACTGAAAAAAATGGAAGGCTGGTGTGACATGTAGATTAAGTGAAAAGCCCTGTGTTTTTATAATGTAAATATTCAAAATCAAAGAAATGAATATGAAATTTGCAGTTAGTCCTTTTGGTAAGTGGAAGAAAGTATTTTGTCTATCGGTTTCAGAGAGAGTATGTGAAGAATTTTCTGATGCATAAATACCTTATTATCTAATGGGACTACTCCATTATTCTGATGTAAAAGCAGATTCTCAGTATCAGTTGTTTCATTACTATTTGTCATAAGATTCTCTGTTCACTAAAATGTACCTTATTGTAACTTTTTATTTAGTTAACAAGAAAACAGAACCAGAGTTCTCTGAGACAATAAAATTTGTATTTGGAAAATTCAGATAATATCCAAAAGGTTTTTTTTGAGACACTTTTGTCAAGAAGTTCTTATTGTAGCATATTATCTTTAGGATAAATAAGTTTTTGCATCTAACTTTTTCATATTTGGTTTACAAACTAGTGCATCTTAAAATAGCTGTATTATCTTATATGCCATTTATGCATTTATAGTCATTTTCAATTACTAATTTAATTTCAGGAAGATGGGAAATGAAAGTGTACTTAGAACTAAAAAGTCCCTAAAACATTATTTCTTACCCTTCTTTGCACCATTTATCTCATATCTTATAATTTGTGATTTGAATTAAAATATGCAATAAGACTCTGAGTAGTTCAGAAAACAATTATATACCTTTACCCCTTAACTTTCTAAATATATTGCAATTACCTAGCCTGAATTGGTCTTTTACTCCTTTTGTCTAAGTAACGTTTGTTGCTTTAGCGCTTGCTCTTCAGAGGCCTTTGTCTAATTAGGACAGGAGGTATGCGTCTAAAATGTCAGGCTCCCAAAATAAACTCCCCAGTGTTGACTGACAGCAGGCAAGTGTTCTGTCACTGTCCTGCGACTGATAGGTCAGCAGTTGATTCCCTTAAAAAGTCATCAGGGTGTAGTTGATACCACACGCATTTTATCAGAGCTATTCTTGGTGTGTCTCACTTTATCACTGAGTAATATAACCTTGAACATTTCTAACAGACAAAGCGAGTCTATAAAAGAAGCAAACATTTCCATTACCATTTCAGACCTCAGCTTGAACACTTTAAGAATGTTAGGTGCATTTAAGCAATGTTAATCGCTGACTGTGCTGATATGCTAAGCATTCAACTTCGTAAAGAAAAATGTTCACATATTTTAAAACAGAATTTAACAAGCCCATTCAAACAATGGAGTGGCACCCACAGTGAGTAATTAGACAAACATCTCTAGCTAGGCATAAGCATACATAGAGAAGTGGGAACTGGAGATCAGTTAGAAGGGGGTTCTCCCATTAACAGAAGAAAAGATGCTGCTCACCTGATTTCTCAAGAGTGCCCAAAAGACTGGGACTAAGCCCAAGGTTGCTTCTGAAACGACGTCCTATCTAGAGTTGGTTTGTTGGACCATCTCTGACATGAATCAGTGAGCCTCTAAACTGCTTCTCTATGCAATCCCTACACCCGAGGCGAGGCTGGGAATGCACGACTGCTCCAGAGTCAGGGTCTGGCCCTGCCTTTTATTTGCCTGATCTGCTGACAGCCCCACATGCTTAGGGCAGGGCCCTGGGTGATTGGCTGTCCCAGGGCAGCATGACAGGAGAGGAACCTACTTGGTTGTATCATTTAGCACCTGTTCTTCTGATTGGCAGTGCTAAATTTAGCACCTCAGCAGAAGCTTTACCAAGGAAATAAGAATCGTGTTTAAAGAATAACTGTGTTAGGGTTTAGAGAAGAGCATTTATTGCCCATGCTAAAATCTGAAAACACTGGTGTGAGGAGAATTTGGGGCAACAGAAGACTTGTGGGCAGTCATAAAATAGCCCCTAACCTGAGGGCTCTGCCCTGTGAGTCAGGCCCCATTTCTGTCTCCTCCCCTCATAGACCAAGCAAATGTACCTGTCAATCATGAGAACAGATGAAGGAATTTATCTCATGCATAAGACTTCACTTTCTTTGAAGAGTCATTGACTGTAAACCTTAGAATTGAAGAGAGCTCATTTGTACTACCTATATTCTCTGGAATTCACTTGTACTTTGGGAAGAGTTGGCTGATATTAATGAGCTAAGAGTTTACACGGCCCTGCAAGAGTTAATGTTGAAAGGCCAAATCTGAACTCTGCTAAGATTTAGTCTATACAGTATAATGATTTCACTTGTGTCAGATTTCATTTTTCATGTCATTAATATTCACAAATATGCACGTACTGTTTCTTAATGAGTAGCCAAGTCTTACATTTAGATTATCCATACGGTTTTTTAAAAATGTTTGTTTATTTATTTTTTATGGGAACGTGAACGCTGCTTTACTAATCTCTGGAGTTTACTGTTACTAATGGAAAGTGGTTAGGAAATGATATAGTTGCTATTTTAAGACTGAGTTTAATTTCAAGCAAGAGATAGTTCAAATACAAAAGAACATACTAAAAGATCTTCATAATAGTTTAACTGGAAGATTTGAAACTTCACTAAAAGGGAAGAAATTTGCCTTGACAATGGAAAGAGAATTTTCTTAATAAAATAGACTAAAATATTGAAATCTAAGTTAAATTTATTTATGTCTTTAATAAAAATGTTTCCTGTTGCAGAACTTGGTAATGCATTAGATGTTTCAACTTCCTGAGTACTTCATAGTTTACAGTTATTTATATAATAATGGATTTATTAATATTTAACAGCTGAAATATACTGGACAATTGATGTAGGATTGTACAATTATACAGACAAGAGAGCACTGTGTGTTTATTTAAACATCTGTACCCTTTACTTAAGTGTTTGTTTTTGTACTGGTGGCAACATTCCTCTCCTGCATCTTGCCCCGGAGTCTCTGTCTGCCATAATTCCATTTGATTGCTTTATTTCAAAACAATTATTTTTGCCATGGCCAGTGTGGCTCAGTTGGTTGGAGTGTCATCCTGTAGACCGAAAGGTCACAGGTTTGATTCATGGTCAGGGCGCACCCAGGCTGTGGGTTTGTTCTTCAGTCAGGGTGCGTACAAGGAGGCCATGAACAAATGTCCTCAAGTGAGGATTAAAAAAAATTAATTTCATGTTATATATCTTAAAAATTATTCCCAATTAGACACATGTTACAGGCAATCTGCCAGTCATAAGGCAAAATATTTTGTGTAATCTTTCTTTTTTTTCCAAAGATTTTATTTATTTATTTTTAGAGAGGGAATGGAGGGAGAAAGAGAGAGAGAGAGAGAGAGGGAGAGAGAGAGAGAGAGAGAGAGAGAGAGAGAGACATCAATGTGTGGTTGCTGGGGGTCATGGCCTGCAACCCAGGCATGTACCCTGACTGGGAATCAAACCTGCGACACTTTGGTTTGCAGCCCGTGCTCAATCCACTGAGCTACGCCAGCCAGGGCTGTGTAATTTTTCTGATTTGAGGTGCCCATCTTTGGTTGTTTAACTTTGGGTGTGCACGTGTGTGTGTGTGTGTGTGTGTGTGTGTGTGTGTGTGTTTAGATTCATTTGACCTAATGTGAAGCATATTAATGTCTTGTTACATTTCTTGGAACCAAAGTCAACCACTTTAATTCTTATGGGAACTAAAGGGAACAAGTAAACAGAATCCTGAAGCTTGTGTCTTTGCGACCCAGTGTGCCACAGAGAGCTTGAGACCCAGGACAGAATGATAGACCATTGTCACAGACATAAGGGCAAGTGTCTGTCTGCCCATGCTGCTTGTCTGTACCTTTCTTGGACATTTCTAGACCTTGCAGTGCAGTCAAGATCCTTGCCTTTTGGCATTTACATCCTTATAGGACATTCAGAGTTAAGACAGAAAGGAAGGAAAAGAAGGAAGGGAAAACTGTACTTGAACAACAATTAAAATAAAAATTAAAAAAAAAAGAAGGAAGTAAGCAAGGGCCGGGGAAAGGAGGGAGGGTGGGAGGAAAGGAGGGCGAGAGGGAGGAAGCAACTAGCAAATAACTAATATACCACTCTAGAAAACCATATTATTGGGTTAGTAGTCAATAGTGAACAGTAAGTGATAACATGGTAAGCGTAAGTTTAAAATGAAATATGCCATTGTTGGAATATAGTAAGCTAGCCCAGTAGAAACCAAATACTACTCAGATTTGGGGCATTTGCTGATGCAGTAAGATCTTAATTTACCACCCTAACAGTGGGGAGGAGTCCCGTGGATAATCCAAAACAGCTGATAATTCAAATAGAATGCCTATTTGGTTTTGGAATGCTTGGTGTGATTCTCGTTTTGAGCATTACAGTCAAGGCAATTCAATAGTTATTAAGCATATGCTTAGAATTGAACACTGTGCAAAATTATGGTTCTGGATTCTATCATCACTTGTGGACTCAACAAATACCAGAGTGGTGACTTTTTACCAGGCAATGTGCTGGATGGTGGCCAGACAGTGGTGACCAAGAAGACAGTGACGGTTCCCTCCATTTTAGAAATTGTGGTCTACGTACAATTTGTTTGAATTCTCAGTAACCTATGCTGAGACCTAGACTAGTACTTGTGTAAAACTCAGGCAGTGACTCCACCTGCACAGCTGTGGTTGGTGTCAGACTTTGTCTGTATGACACAGAACCATCTCCCAAAGGAGTGACTTTCCAGAGGCTACTTGAGAAATGGGCACAGTTTTTAAGGACAACCTAAGAGTCTTTTCTGAGAGAAAATTATGTATTAAGATTCAATAAAAATTGCTTGTGCTCATTCTTATTGTGTTAAACACAGTTGGGACACTGGGATGACAGCAATGCAAATGGGAGACAGAAACCTTGGTGCTCAGGGAGTTTGCGTTTAAGTGAGCACAGTAATACCTAGTAACATAAGACCTGCAAAGTCCTGTCCACTTATAAAGTTGTTTAAGGCTGAAACATGGGCTCATCAATGAGCTATTTTTATGCAAAGAAGTAGAAGAAATTTCAGGAAACACACAGGGAAAACATGCTGACCCAAACGATCCACTCTACCGCATTGCCTTCTGTGTTCCTTGAACTATAAAGACAAGCAGAGCTACACTGGAGACAGGGAGGCAAGAGAGTGCTGCTTACAATTCAGGAGGAGATGTCCTTTTGTTCCTTTAGTTTTATCCAGACAGTAAGATCAAATTACTTGATTTGTACAATAGTTTACAGGTGTACTGATAGTCACTAGCACATTTAGTGCCTTATTAAATGGGAAATCCTGTTTCAGACATGTATGATACCACAATAAGAAACATCCAAAGGTTAAAGTCTTGAATATCTTGGTAGCACTGACTTCAAGGGCACATGAAACTTTGCCTCTACCCTACATGGGCTCAGGCAACCCATGCTGAGTCTCGGTTGTCAGTTGTAAGTTGGGGATTATAATATCCATGTCATAGCATTATTGGCACGATTAAATGACAGGATGAGCATGACAGTGTCCAGGACAGTGCGAATCTGGCACATGTGGGCATCTGGTTTGTTCACTGCTGCGAAGCATGACACAAGAGAAAGTAATTTCTGTGCTTAGTAATATTGGTGCGATTAGTTATCTAACTACTCTGCTGAATATGTGGAGAGTGTTTGCTAAGAAATCTTTGAAAAGTTTAAAAGTGAGCTCATAGAAACACATTTTATCTCTCCTTGAAGGACCCCAGCAGGTGACATGATTTTAATATGTGGAATTGAAGCAAAGTCCAAGAATTACTGCAGTCTTAGAGAAGCAATAAGGTGGTCTTGTGGAAGTCTGGGACAGGAAACCAGAAATCGAATCAGATCCCACCACTTGCAGATGCTCGGAGGAGGCGGAGGCGGAGGCGGAGGCGGCAACACTGTTGTCAAACGATGCTTCACGCCCACTGCAGGGGGGCTCACTCTGCCCCGTAACTACCACGGGCGCCAGGTGAGGGATTAAGAGCTCTTCCAGGGCCAAATGTGTGTTTGGGAGCTGAAAAGACAACTTCTGTTCTGAAATATAAAATGAAATCTACAAAAAAGAGAAAATAATAGACGTTAATCAAATGCCTACAAAGGCAGACATGTCAACTAGCCACCTGCACTTTTGATGGGCATATTTTAATCTGTTTGCTGTGTTAAGGAGTGGATCCTCCCAAAGGAAGACAGCCTGTGTGAGATAAAATTCTAAAAATGACCCTGAAGGCAGCTCTACTGTCTCAGGAAACAAAGGTAAGTTCTGAAATATTTAAAAGACCCCTTGAGACTTGAATGATGATTTATGTTCATGTGGAATTTTGAATATTTCGTGTGTCTGTTGAAGAGACTTGGCCTTTGTACCTCTGTGTTTCACCCCATCTATTTAAAATTCCTAGCCAAATACTGGCCCTGTTCCCCACATCTCCTCACCTGATGATAAATACAAGATTCTTTTGAAGAAAGCTCTTACTGAGAAGCAAGTATGGGTGGTGCTGGATGGTCTCTGGCCGCCCTCCACTCACTCTTCACTCCTTCCCCCTGTTCCATGCCCTTGGGAGCCTCATCCCTGGGGGGCCTCCCTCGCCCTCTGGCTTCTGCTAAGGCTCAGCTAGGGTGAGGTGTTGGCAGGAAAAATTGGGGGGCATTTATCCCTCGGGCTCCCTCCTTGCCTGGCACTCATTTGGCATCGTCCTTCCTCTACTTGTGGCCATGCTCCTGTCAGGGTCCCCTTTCCCACAGGTGCTATCTTTGGATTTGGGGAACTGTGTTCAGCTAGAAACTTGCACTGCTCCACTCAGGGCTACCCGCCATCGCCTGTTGAGCTTCCTGAACCTGTCCACTGCTTGTAGTAGTGGTTCATCCCTCCACTAAACATTTCAATTAAGCTTTTAAGTTGCATGTGCTTCCTGCACCAACCATGAATGACTTATTTGTATGGATACCCTGATAAAACTCTGAAGCTAAACCAAGTCGAGCATTTGCCTACATTGCTAGGTCATTGTTTCTATTTCCAGTAGATTTCTTCCATCTAGACGGCATGTATTTTTCACCTGAAGTTCAGACTTCTGTTTCTTTCCAACTCCCCCCACCCCCTTTTTTTTCTCCTTCCTTTACTTTTTTCTCAACTGATTCTGAGTGTCTTCCAGGTACCAAGAACTATAGGGACACAGAAAGTGTAACATCCTTAGATGTAGCAATGCAAGGAGCGACAAGGAAAAGAACGAGTCAAAATGACTGATACAGACACTAACTGCTCAGGAACCCAAACTTGGTTCGGGGCAGTGGACGGTGAAGCAGAGGCAGAACTCCTCCTAGAGAGGGTAGGCTGGGCCGTGAGTTTTCATTTCGCTCCAGAATGGACTGGCAGCAATGGGATCTGTGTCTTCTAAGCAGAGACCAGTCCTGAGATGGGTGTTTTAGATACTGTGGAAATATTTTGGTGGAAATCATTATGGGGAATAATTTCTTGGCCTTGTACATTTTAATTAATAAATATTATTATAAATTTTTAAATTTATTTTGAATGTTAATAAAATTCCTCCCAGTACTGAAAAAAAAGAACTGAGGTAATTCAGCAAAAGCACCTAAAATATGATAAAAGAGAAATGAAAATAAAGACTGTTTCAGAAAAAAATAGAGACCAAGTAGTACACTAAAACCATGTCAAAGAGCAACACAAGCTCGCACACCAAGATGGGCACTACATTTGTTATAGTTGATTTTTAGTTTCGCGATGAGCTTCCTGGAAGTTAAAGAAAAGAATGAGGCATAATTCTCAATATACACAGGAAAGTATACCAACTCCTTGGGAAAGTGCAATTTTTCTAACACTGAATTTTAATAATATATCATGTACTACTTTATTGAAAGGGCACTTACTGATACACAGAAAATGAAGTGTTTTAAAATGTACCTACAGCAGTGGTCTAATTTATATGTTGACATTTTGATAGAAGCTTTTAGAAAGTCAAGGGCATAACACTAAAGGGTAACTCACTAAATGCACCTGAATGAGGGGCTAAGGAAATACAGTCTCAGTTTAAATGGACAGAATGGGAGTGAGACTCCAGCCCCTGACCCATGGGTAGAATTTATAATATCCAAAAGATCTCAGTAACTATTGCCTCTCTGAGGTGTTCCTTTGGTAAGAATTGAAACTGAAAGCCCAGAGTACGCTGCCCAGGCGCTGGCTAGGCTCCTGGGTTTTATGTGATTGATTGAGAAGTGATTAACGTTATCTTTAAGGGTCTTAAACAAAGTTCACATTCCCTGTTGTAATGCAAATGTTTCCACATTTTCTCACTGGTATTAACAACAGCAATCGCTACCTTACAAGTGATTTATATTTTTGTAAGTAAATCTACTTCCATCTTGGTAATTATGCTCTTGGATTGTAGAATATTGGTGCAGAATAGTCCTTAGAGACAATAAATGGATCTTCTCTTTGTAAATAGTGTAACAGGCAAGCAAACACCCTGGGCAGGAGCCGTGTGGACTGCAAATATCTTTCTCAGTGTCAGAAACTGCTGCTACCCAAGAAGGCTGAAGGCAGGAGCTACACATTGTTTTTCTTGAGTCCATGACACGAAAGGGCTTTGGAAGATGAATCTGTGTTGTGTGTCACCGTTAGAGCCAGTCAAGCCAAGTTGACTGCCTCACACCTCTGTTTCCACGACTATTGTTTCAAGACTTTGGGGATAGTATTTGGCAGTGGATATGAGCAGGAATTACCACTAGAAAAATAAATTTGAGGGATTAGTCCGTTTAAGCATTTGATCTGTACAGTTCTGAGAGTCAGAAGGTCATGGGTATCTGTAAAATAAAAGCAGTAGGGTGCACATTGTTTATGGAGTAGTTCCCTGGCGTTGACAGATGTAGCGTTTGTGGGTTTGGCAGTGCAGAGCCATGGCGGTTGATTTTGGGGAAATGTGCACTTGAATCATGTGCATACAGCAGCTGTGCACCAAAACTTTGCCTGCTGATCAGCGAGCCTACAGCAGACCAGAGACACGTTGATGTGTGGCGTTTGTCCTCCATGCGTGCCACACAAATTACATTAAATGACAAAAGAAGCAATTGTTCCAGGAATTTGTAATAGGAAATATTAACTAGAAACAACTTATATGTCTACCAATAGGGAGTAATTATTCTGATATAATGGACTATTAGCCCTTTCTTAAAAAATAATAATAGTAAAAGAGAATTTACCTTATAACAAATTAAACTACAGCAATCAAGTTGTAAGCTATTGGCCCAGCAATATAAAAATAAATTATTAAATAGAATAAAGTGTCCAGAAATAGACTGAAGCAAATCTGAGGAATTACTCTATGATGATTTAATTTAATCTATATTGGTGCTGGTATAATAGAGTATTTATGCAGATGAAAGCACCTCATATCATAAAAAAATAAACCTCAAATGGATTAAATACTTTTAGATAAGTAAAAAAAACACAATATAATATTTTAACAATATATAGGAAATTGTTTGTGGAGTCTCGCAAGTGGGAGAAATTCCCTTAAACAACATTAGATACTCAGATGCTGAATGGAAAAGGCTGAACAATTTACCAAGTAAATAACTTGGGATGGCACCATCTGACCTAGTCACATTCAAGAGACAGAGAAATCTCTGCATACATATTTCAGCAGAGGATCAAATGCCTGAAAACAGAGGGATGAGCATAAAGTTGCTTATTTTAGCATTGGTTAAAGTGGGAAAATTCTCGAAACAACTTGAATGTCGATCAACTGAGAAATGATTGAATAATTTATAGTATAACCATGATACTAACATATGCGGCCGTTACAGATGATGAGTTGGACCCATGTATTGCCCCACTAAGATGCCATGACAGTAAGTGAAAGGCAAGCTGGAGAATTATATATAATGCATATTATTCTCTATCACAGCAATCTGTTTATTTCCATCACTGTTCTTATTTTCTTATTGTTTGTAAGTTTTCTTGATTATTGCTTGATTCTCCCACTAGGCCATAAATTTTGTAAATTTCTTAAGAAACAAAATCTGGTTGGATTTTATATCCCCAACTCCTGGTATAATACTGTGCTAGACAGAAGATACTCATTAAATATTTATTTTATAAAAATTCATAGTAAACTTTTGGAATAGTATAGAAAAAAAGCTGTTAAGAATGATTTTCTGTTAAGGAAATGAAAGCTGTTAAGAAGATAGTTGGGGCTAGCTGTCTCAATGCAAGGGTGAAAAACTTTTAATTTTTACCTTATACTTGTGTGGAGAGTTTGAATTTCACCATGAGCACACATCACTTCCAGTAAAAAAGAGACAAATTATTATAGTACTATCTCCAAAACCCATTGTGAAGTCAAAAAAATTTAAAACTTACCAAATCTAGTTGATAAAATACAAAACAAATAATAAACAAAAACCTTTCTCCATAAAAGACACCCCCTTAAAACTGCTGTGCTGTGGAAGAAAGTGACCGAAGGTCAGAAAGGTCTAAACAAGAGAAACCCTGCACATGCTGAGGAAACAGGACCAGAAAGAGGCCCAGGACCCTGAAGTACTTAGTTATGCTATTTGTGTGCAACAAGCAGGAATTATTTTTATAAAATCCAAAAAAATACAAGCTCTAATAAAAACCAGTTACAGCCATCACCCACATAAATAAGACAGTCAGTACAAACAAAGAGCCTTCTGGGAGAACCTTTCTTTGCTCATTGGTGCTGTATCTGCTTCCCTTGAACTTGACTTTCTACAAGCCCTCTGGAACTTCCATTCTGCATAATGAATCTTTTCACAGTGCTTTTGCCACCTTCTTGCCTTAGCTGAAATGTGGTCTCTCTAGAACATGGTGTTTGCCATGTACCCTCACCTGGTGGAAATTGCTTCCACCAGGAAGCATGCAGCCAATGGGTGGCGGCTTTCTCTATCTTCCTACTTCCACTTATGGCCATTGACTTTTTTACTCATGTACAATGTCTGCTCTTCCTTTGAAGCTAAGGTTCTTGGCTGCCACTTTCTGCTCTTCTCCGGTAGACTTTCAGGTCCTTCTTCAACATTCACTGAGACATCAGCTTCAGCACCACTTCTGTAAGCCCTGCTGTCACCCTGACAGACTGCAACACCCAGGTGTAACAACAGTAGAGGAAACTGATAGACAGCACAGCTTCTGAACCAGACAGACTTTGGATCAAATCTCAGACATGCTGGTTATTGGTACAAGGACCTTGGACTAATCACTAAAGCTTAATTTGTTTTTTGTAAAATAGGAATACTCAGTTATTCATAGTAAGTATTCTCCTTTTTTTATTTTGTTTTTATTAACTAGATTTTGTAGGTATTCATTTTATTTTTTAATTTTACAAATCATTTCAGACACATTATCATAATATTTAGCCTTTTTGTTTCATAGCACAGTATGTAGTACACACTCAGTATGAAAGCTATTGCTGGTTATTGTTGGTATTTTGAATGGCCTTCCCATTGCCTCCCCCCCTCCCCCCCACTTAGCCACACAGTTCCTGCCTTTCAGGTCTTGAATGACATTCATTTCTTCTTTTGCACTTCAACACTCTTCCTCTCTAACTATGCTTTGGGTCTTGTCCTCTCCAGGTCTCTTCTCTATGGAGTTGCTTCTCTCCTAACATCAACACAAGGGAAGCTCTATCTTCTATCACCACCATTAAAACGGGCAAAGCCTAACTATTTATTCTATAACCATACATATGCTTATCTGGCCTGACACGTCTTTTGTGAAAGGGAGGGAAAAAATAGAGTGGTAATTGGAAGATTCTTTTACCCGCAGTAGAAATATCTACCAGTTCTTCCCAGAGAAGTAGGAAACATCAGCATTTACATCTATGATGAGTACATTCATATTTACTTCAGGCATTTAGTTCACATTGGATATAGGATGGCAGGAATGTGAAGGGCACACCTCACTGGACAAGACACATGAAACCTGAATAAATAAGCATATGCTTGCAAAGATGTGTCGCATCATACTTGCTACTGATTCTAGAAAATTACCATTGTAATTGGATTTTCAAAGCTGAATGAGAAATGGCTGAACAGGTACTGGCTCAATAAAGACCGCCATTCATGCTGAGTGTGTGGGTGTGAGGGGAGCAATCTGCTTATGGGGTAACATCGAGGCCAGCCCCAGCACTGCAGGGAAGTGGGGTTGTTCTCTGAGGATTATACTGCTCCTGGATGGTAGATAGATTTTCAAAGTGACTTTAATGAGACAGAATGGCTTTCAGGCCAGAGAAGAATTCAACAAAAAGAAATATAGTTCAAATAAGTCATGAACATGCTATTTAGATAGGAGTGCAGAAAAAGGAGTTATCAAGGCAAGTGTGGGCTCTCATGATCCCTTCCAGCAGCCCCCGAGAGGACCACATTCACTGGACCTTCGTCATATTGTGAAGATGGAGCACAGCAGGCCATCTGAGCCAAATGGTCATGAATTCAAGCCTACCCCTCTAACTCCATGCTCACTGAGACACCTTTTGAATAATAACTTGGCTTCACTTGTAGCTTGCTATAAAACCATGTTCACATTTTAAGCAGTGATTAGTTTTAGCAACAAATCTGTCATATCAGTGAATGATGATAAATATAATTTGGTTTTGTTTTAGTTTTGGTTTGCATTTTTTTGTCTCCTAGTATAATAAACATAAAAAATTTATATTTTGTTTAATACTTGCATGGATTTAAGTAATAAAGTATTAAACATAATATAATCAAAATTCTTGGGACCTGAACCAATATTTTTATTTTAAGATAGGTTTGTTTACTTATTATTGAAGCTTTAAGAAACAGTGTCACTGAGGCTTCTGGCCAAGATGGAGGCATAGGTAGACACACTGGGCTTCCTCGCACAACCAAAAGAAAGACAACTATAAATTTAAAAACAAAAAATGATTAGAACTGCCAGAAAATGGGCCTGTATGGAAGTTCAACTACCAAAAAGCATCTATTAAACAACAAAACAAATTACCAAGCAAAATATAACCAGAGACATTGAAATTAAGAACAAACTGACAGTAACCAGAAGGGAGGTTGGAGGAGACAATGGGGAGGAAAGGGGGAAGGGTTTTCAGGAACATGTATAAAGGACACATGGAGAAAACCAAGGGTGGGTGGGATCAGGGATGGGAGGTGGGGATGGCTGGGGTGAAGGGTAGTGGGGGGAGAAATGGAGACAACTGTACTTGAACAACAATAAAAAACCCAACCAAATAAAAAAATGCACCAAAAAAAAAAAAAGAGAAAAAAAACCACTCATATAGACCAGTAGAAGGGGCAGAGAGGACTTGCAGCAAGGCAGAAGCTGGAGGACTGGGGCAGGTGATCCAGCACTGGTGGACCAGGCAAGTCGCTGCCTGGTGGAGTGGGTCGTCCTAAATTTTCATGCAGATAAACCAGGAGGAACAACTGGGGAGCAAGATGGACTGTTGGGAACTGCCCTGCCTGGTATCAGAAGCTGTAACCCCCGGCCAAGGCTAAGGCTGAGGGAGTGGCCTTGGACCATAAGCCACCAAGGAGATAAAAGCTTATCTCCCTGGCAGGAGCGCTGCTTCTGCTGCTTCATTCATAACTGAACCCCAATGCTTGGTCGGTTAGCCAATGACGGGTAAGATTCCCCAAGGAGGGAACAATCTAAGACAGGCACGATCACGGCCTCTCTTGGGAGGCCCCCAAGAAAGGACTTTGGGCGCTACAGCAAAAGGGGGTGATGGACCCTCGCTCCTCGGCTGTGATATAGCCTGAGTCCTCATTGTCTGGGAGAAAATCTCCTTATCTCTTGGCGGCCTTACTTCCCTTGCCATTGCTCCACCTAAGCCTGAAACAATGACAGGGTGGTGCAGCTCTGTGTTGGAAAGGGCAGGTTCCCCAGGTGATCAGGCCTAAGAAAGAATATGTAGACTCCTGTGAAACCTGCTTTGTTTAGAATGTTCTCAGTTGAATGATAAGGGTCCAAGGAAGAAGTAAGTTTGTTCTTTAAAGTTTTACAGCTCTTTGACCCCGACTCAAAATAGGCCCTCAGACTTCCTTGTTATCTATTGTCTGATCCTTACTTCCCGGCAATGTTTAATGAGCTTTACCTGAACTCTTATGCAAACAAAACCAATAAAAAGCCTCTCTGGAGGGGGAATGGGGTGCTTTCCCCACCAGAGAGAGTGGCCATTCTGTTCCTACTTCCCCACAGGACTTTGTTGTCTCTGTGTATGTTTTTCTCGAGTGTTGACAAGCCATCCACAGCATCCCGCAGTCACTACCGGCAGGTGATTGCTTCAGTGGACCACGCAACTCAGGGTTCCAGTGCAGGGAAATAAAGCCTCAAAGCCTCTGACTGAAAAAACCTGTGTGGGTGGAGGAAGTGGAAGAAATTCCCAGCCTCACAGGAGAGTTCCTTGGAGAGACCCACAGGGTCCTAGACCATACACAAAACCACCCACCTGAGAATCAGCAACAGAAGGAACCAATTTGCTTGTGGGGGGTGGAGGAAGTGACTAAAAGCTGACTGAGAGCTAAGCAAGCACATTGTTCCCTCTCATATCCCTCTCCCATGTACAGTGCCATGATGCAGCGACATAGGTTGCCCTGCCCTGGCAAATACCTAAGGCTCCACCAGTTACTATGTAACATAATAGGCACACAGAGACAAAAAAAAATATGGCCCAAATTAAAGAACAGATCAAAATTCCAGAAAAAATACAACTAAGTGATGAAGAGATAGCTAACCTATCAGATGCACAGTTCAAAACACTGGTAATCAGGATGCTCACAGAAATGGTTGAGTATGGTCACAATATAGAGGAAAAAGTGAAGGCTGTGAAAAGTGAAATAAAGGAAAACATACAGGGAACCAACAGTGACAGGAAAGAAACCAAGACTCAAACCAACAGTTTGGACCGGAAGGAAGAAATAAACATTCTCCTGGAACAGAATGAAGAAACAAGAATTCAAAAAAAATGAGGAAAGGCTTAGGAACCTCTGGGACTACTTTAAACATTCTAACATCTGAATCCTAAGGGTGCCAGAGGGAGAAGAGGAAGAACAAGAAATTGAACACTTATTTGAAAACATAATGAAGGAGAACTTCCCTAATCTGGCAAAAGAAATAGACTTCCAGGAAGTCCGGGAAGCTCAGAGAGTCCCAAAAGAGTGAAACCCATGGAAGCACACACCAAGGCATGTCATAATTACATTACCCAAGCTTAAAGGCAAGACTCTTAAAAGCAGCAAGAGTAAAGGAGACAGTTAACCGCAAAGGAGTTCCCATTAGACTATTGGCTCATTTCTCAAAAGAAATCTTGCAGGGGCTGTAAAGATGTATTCAAAGTCATGAAAGGCAAGGATGTACATCCAAGATTACTCCATCCAAAGCTGGCATTTAGAATGGAAGGGAAGATAAAGGGCTTCCCAGATAAAGTCAAGTTAAAGGAATTCCTTATCACCAAGCCCTTATGACATAAAATGTTAAAGGGACTTATCTAAAAAAAGATTTAAAAAATGAAGAGTAAAATGACAACAAACTCATAAATATCAACAACCAAACCCAAAACAATAAAAACAAAAATGAACTAAGCAAACAACTAGAACAGGAACAGATTCACAGAAATAGAGATCACATGGGAGATTATCAGCAGGGAGGGGAGAGGGGAGAATGGAGGAAAGGTTAGGGAATAAGAAGCATAAACAGTAGGTACAAAATGGACAGGGGGAGGCTAAGAATAGTATGGGAAATGGAGAAGCCACAGAACTTGTGTATGACCCATGGTCATAAACTAAGCTGTGGGAATGATGGTGGTGGGGGTGGGGTGGGTGGTACAAGGTGGAGAGGAATAAAGGGGAGAAAAAAATGGGACAAGTGTAATAGCATAATCAATAAAATATATTTTTTAAAAAGATAAGAAACAGTGTCACTGAAAATGTAAGTGATGCCTAAAACATAATCACTCCATTTTATGCCAAAGGACTATAATTTCATTAGATTTCACTCTTTTATCACTTAAGAAATTAGTGATTTCCTCTTAGAGGAATTTAAAAAAATCAATAGACTTTATTTTTTAGAATGGTTTTAGGCTTATGGAAATATTGAACACAAAGTACGAAGAGTTCTCATATATTGCCTTCCCCTACACACAGCGTTTCCCCTATTATTAACATCTTGCATTAGTGTAATAAATTTGGGCATAATTGTTAAGCCAATATTGACACATTGCTATTAACTGAAGTCCATACTTTACACTGGAGTTCACTCTTTGTGTTGTACAGTCTACAGGTTTTGAGAAATGTGTGATGACATGTATCCACCATTACAGAGTCCACAACAGTTTCACTGCCCTAAAAACCCCATGTTCCACCCAGTCACCCCTTCCTCCCTTCCCCCAAACTACTGGCAACCACTATTTTTTTAAAATTTCCATACTTTTGCCTTTTCCAGAATGTCATATAGTTGGAGTCCTACAAAGATTGGCTTTGTCGACTTAGTAACATGCATTTATTTTCTGTGTGCCTTTGTGTGTCTCAAATCTGTTTTTTTTTTTTACTGAAAATATATCATTGTCTGGATGTTCCTCGGTTTGTTTATCCATTCACCAACTGACGGACAGCTTGGGTTTAACCACTATAAATACTTGCTAGAAGATTTCTATGTAGATATGCTTTCATCTTCTTTGGGCATTTTGGGTAAGGAGTGTTTATGATTGGACTGTATGTTTAGTTTTGTAAGGAACCAACAAACTGGTTTCCAAAGTAGTTGTATTACTTTGCATTCCCACAGCAGTGAGTGAGTGTTCCTGTTGTTCCACATCTTCGTCAGCATTTGGTATTGTCAGTGTTTTCAGTTTAGCCTTTTACATAGGTGTGTATTCCCAGCCATTTTTGACCAGAATAAAGTGAGTACATTGGTATAGAGTGTATGCCACAACAAGGAGAGAATGAGGTGAAAAAGAAACCAACAACCTTGGATGTGAGTCCTGGTTGGTGGGTCAGGCTCTCTAGATAAATGGATGGTTTTCCTATAGTAGCTACCTGACATGAGATTAAAAGCTGGCCTAAGAAATATCCAAAATGAGAACTTTGGGTTCCTCATGAGTGCTCTGCCTGTGGACTACAAATGTCTAATATAGTTATTATTTTGATGTGATAGCTTTGAAAGTTAAAAGAATCACAAAGTATACAATATCCCTATGGGCTATGGACAGTTCCACATTTGAAGATCTTTACTTAAAAATATGATTACCTCCAGAAGACACTTAGGAAATACAAGAGAGTTAAGAAAAACAATACATTCTTCTGAAAATAAAAAACATATGATGTGCTTTAACATCTCCAAGTGCCACTTGGAATTTCTCTTTGAACCAGCAACAAGTGGTCCCAGCCTTCTGCACCCCAGACAATTTGGAGTCAAATCCCCTTCCTGGAGGTGGGCAGGTCCAACACTTTCTGAGAATGTTGATATTTTGCCTGGTATGAAAAAAGAAAAAGATACTTGAAATTGCTGATATAAGCCACACATATAGGATATTTAAATGTGTTCATTTTCAGAAATATTTTTTAAAAATTATCCACTTTTATTGCAATATCACTATCCTTTAACATCTAGCAACCACCAATAGTTTTCTTGACTAAAAAAAAAGGAAAAGCAAAAGTAAAAATAAACCTAAAAAGGTGACTTTATCTCAAGACTTCTGAATATAGGCACCTTGTTAAATTCTACTTTCCTCACATATAAGGGGGAAAGAAGGATCAGGCTGGAGAAGGAACTTGTTCTTTTTTTTTAATATATTTTATTGATCCATTACAGTTGTCCCATTTCCCCCCTTCACTCCCCTCCACCCTGCACACCCTCTCCCACCCACATTCCCCCCCTTTAGTTCATGTCTATGTGTCATAAGTTCTTTAGCTTCTACATTTCCTATACTATTCTTGCCCTCCCCCTGTCTATTTTCCACCTACCATCTATGCTACTTATTCCCCGTACCTTTTCCCACTCTCTCCTCCTCCCACTCCCCTGTTGCTAACCCTCCATGTGATCTCCATTTCTGTGGTTCTGTTCCTGTTCTAGTTGTTCTTAAACTATCAAATTACACCATGCTCTGAGGAGAGGACTGGACAGCATGAGGATTTCCAGCATAAAAAGCCACATTCTTGGAGGCTGCACTATAGTGATGGATTTAAACAGAATCGGTAAGGATGGCATTTAGAACTATGCATGTAGCCTTTGATTACAAATATAGCTAGTCTCTTTACCAAAAAATGATATCCTCCACAATTTTTTCCAAAATTCGGGAGAATGTATACTCTAATTTGATGAATTTTGTGGGCTTCTATTTGATATATTTCATTGCACATCATCATTATTGTTATGCTATTCAACTAAAACTGTTTGGTAATCTATCCAGGATAGAAGCGATTCACTTAAGAATAAAACCAACTGGTAAAAGAGAGGTTAAATAATGAAAAACCAGTAAAATTGCTTTGTAAAGGCCACATTAATTGCTGGATTTTATTTTCTAAATTTTGTCCAACAAAACACCAGCATTTGTGAACAAGCCTGTGCTAACTTGACCTTTAGAGCAGTGATTCTCAACCAGGGATGATTTTTTGCCAAGGGATGTTTGGCAACGTCTGGAGACATTTTTGGTCATCACAGCTGAGGGTAGGGTGCTAATAATGTCTAGTGGGTGAAGGCCAGGCATGTGGCTAAACATCCTACATCGCACAGGACAGCACCCCACAATAAAGATTTATCTGGCCCCAGTACTAATAGTGCTAAGATTGAAAACTGCTTTAGAGGAACACACCATAAAAACTATACTTTTCTCATCTTTAAATAACTTTAGTAAGTACTATATGCAGGTAATCTAGGAATGTTCTTCTCAAAACCTGAGCAAAACTCAGTTTCCATATAGATTATTTTCAATATATATATACAAACGGCATATTTAAAAAAAACATGCCATTACATTAGAGAACAAAACTGGAATGTATGGCGAGTATTTATTGCACATGTAAACATGTGCAAAGGTACATTCACCAAGCAAACCACATCCACAATACTTCCCCTTGTTTATCTGATACGTAATAGAACATTGGGGCATGATTTAGTGCAATTTATGTTCTATCTCAGGATAGCTGATTAGAAAGATGCAGTTATTTTTGTTTGAAGATAGAGCTGCTGCTCTGCCCTCTGGCTCACTTTGAAAACTGATGGTTCTGAAAGCTTAAGATACTATTTTTACTCTTCTTACTTGGCCCTGACTTGTATAACTATGTTCTTGCTTCTCATTTTCCTTGGTTTGGTCACACTATAGAGAATGGATGTGCGTGTGTGCACGTGTGTGTGTGTGTTTAGGATGGGGGCAGGGTGGTGGCCACTCAGACAGGCTCAGATAATTTCTCTTTCAGGAATATCTTCACTACGAAAAGCAGAATTTACAGTTTCACAAAATCAGATTTTCCTTTTAGAATGCATTCTTAATTAAACATACAATCTCTTCCTATGAGCATGTTTAAAACAAGGAAAGTGATCTCTCAATATGTGGGGCAATAAAATATTTTTATTCAGGTTTAAGTTTAATTCAGAAGAAAATTACAAACTGTGTTCTATTTGTAATTACACTGGAAGCAATAAATATCACTTTAAAAAGTTACTTAAACATGGTTATTTCTCCCTTAGCATGAGTGTTAAGGTAGATCAAAGTGAAATCAAAGAATATATTTTTTAAAAGACATTAATTTGTATGAATCATCTAGAAGAAAGCTTTAGAAATGTATAAAAATTTATCTCAAAAAAAGGATCATCATAGAGAAATAATTTGACTTTATTTCAATATAATAAAGGCAAAAATTTTTAAATTGCCTGAAGCTTGTACTGAGCTGTTCTTTAAGGCAGGTGTTGTGTGGGTGGATGAGTTAATGTCCCTGGTTAGACTGCTACAGTCCCTTATGGTTCCCTGACCATGAAGTCTTCAAGATTCCACCTGCTGAACCTGTCGAAATGACTTATGTTCTATCATACCACTATGCATTTTTACACTTACTCTATGCAAAGGGAATGTTCAGCCAGGGATGCATTTCTCTAGAGAACGACAAGATCTATAGATGCCAGCTTTCTTCTAACAGGGTTAATTTTTCATCAGTTACAAGGTGCTGTAATCTTAGGTATTTTATCACTCAACTGAGTCAGACATAGACTGCCAAAAGCATTTCTGCATTAAAGAACTATAAGCTTTGAGCATTGGGGGGTTAAATAAGAGCCTGACTGTGTTTGGGTATACCAGGCTTTTAGATGACTCTATTTGGAGACCTACAGTTATATTTTTCTTTTCTTCTCTGTTGAATAAAGAGAATAAGGAGTGTACTATTACCAGCAAAGAAAGTTTTTATCTGTCTTCTGATTCCCAGGAAATTTTCTTTAAATTTTACTCTAAAACTTGGCAGTCCCCTTGATCATCTGGTCCCCAAATATTAAGTTCTTGGTAATATCATCTGCCTACTGCAATGCGAAAACCAAGAAGGCTCTTGGGTAGTTAATATCCCTCAGCGATCAGTGAGAGCTGGAAGTACTTTTATAGGTGTTTTAATTTATACCTTCATTCATAGGCAAGGAACATGAGGGTCAGAGATTTTAATTGCCTAAATCCTTAGAGCTCTTCTGTATCAGAGCCAGAATTAGAATCTAGGTTTTTAGCTTTTCAAGATAGTAACACTCAAGAGAAGCAATACAGTTTAGTTCAGAGGAAAATTATGAACTGTGTTCTAGTGCTGTTGCAAAGGGTAGGAGCTCCTTCTTTCTGCTACTGTAACAACAATATAAAAAAAAGAGGAGTGATACAGAACAGCCAATATATTTAAAACAAATGCTCATTTCCATATGAATGCAAGATTAAAACAGGTTCAAATGCATGATGTATTTTATAAAATCAGCATCCCACTGTGTTTACCCAATTTTACAAGGATTCAGAATCCTCTAGTTTCTCAGAACAATATCAGTAGAGGGGCTGAGTTTTATTTCACCTATTTTATCTCCAAGTGGTAATTCTAAATTAGACATGTAAAGTCATAACATCATTAAAAAAATTACAAGGAGGTCTTGACCAGGTAGCTCAGGTGGTTAGAGCATCATCCCAATATGTCAACGTTGTGGGTTCGATCCCTGGTCAGGGCACATACAAAAATCAACCAATGAATATATAAAATAAGTGGAACGACAGATTGATCTCACACACACACAAACACACACACACATACACATTAACCCCTTTATCTCAAGGCAATAAATAAAAATTTTAAAAAATTAAAATGAAAGTGAACCTTGGTTATAATTTATTCCTAATAATATATAGGGTCAATGTTATATAATTTAAATATCAATGATAGCCATTTTAAATATGTCGATGCATGAAAATAGCCAAATAAACTTGGTAGTATATATGGAGTAAAAAATATATTCTTTAATGATAATAGCATGACCTGCAAAGTTTCCTTGGCAATCTCTACCTACAGAAATGGCAGCAGTAGACATTAATAATCTTCTAAAACTTAGTTTCTTTTACTAAAAATGTTTAAGTAAGCACATATAGTTCAAATTTTTAGATCACTTGAAATAGTTTGTTCTGGGAACTCATATACCTGGGAACAATATACCATTGTTAAATGCCAAAGGGCATTTAACATTGACATTGACTTGTTGGCTATCTATACTCATTGGAGGAGCAAATAACTATGAGTGTAACTGCAAGTGGTTTGTGATATTGCCCCCAAAGGAGTTGTAAATGCACAGAATACCTTTCCCATTCTGAGTAAATCTTTGGCATCTTTTCAAACAGACTAGCCTTCTAGCCATTATAATCTGCCTGATCTGCTATAACCCTAAGAAGATGCTTCTTAGTTGGGCAGCACTGTGAGTTTGGAACATAGAAGTTTATCATTTTCCCTGGTACCTATTTTGGAAAATTCTTGGTGGCATTGCCTAATCACCACACACTGTTAAAACTATCTGATTAAACATATGATGTCTGAAGCTGAATTCATGTCCAAACTGGACTCTACAGAATTTCAGAGTGGTCTATACTATGCTAACTTCTTTTACTGTTTCTACTATAGAAATTTTTCAATCTATCTCAATGTTACTATGTTGAATTATTGCATTTTTAAAATGATTTATGCATTTTTAAAATGATTTATTTATTTTTAGAGAGAGGGGAAGGGAAGGAGAAAGAGAGAGAACATCAGTGCATGGATGCCTCTCAAGCGCCCCCTACTGGGAACCTGGCCTGAAACCCAGGCATGTTCCCTGACTGGGAACGGAACCAGTGACCTTTTGATTTGCAGGCTGGCACTCAATCTACTGAGCCACACCAGCCAAGGTGAATTCTTGCATTTTGAGTCATACAAATTGGAGCACAGATGTCACCAATATGAAATTACTGCACAAAAGCCTGGAACACTTTAAAAACCAAGGTATTCTCTAAAACAATGTTTCTCAAACTTTAATTTGCATAAACATGACCTGAGAATATTGCTAAAATGCAGACTTTGAGTCAGTAGGTCTGGAGTGGAATCTGAGAATCTTCATTTTCAACAAGCTAGTAGGTGATGCAGATGCTTCCTATCCTCTGTGGGAAGGCTGTAAAAGACACACCAGACAAAAAAACCAAGCAGCTGACTTTAGCAACTTATTTTTTAGGATGCATAGTTCTATAGCAGGTGTGAAAAATATTTTCATCCTCCTTTATAGTAACTTTTCATCTAGAGAAAATCAGGTAGGAAAGCCAGGGGCTGCCAAGCATGGACATGCAATGAAGAGATGTTCCTTTTTCTATCAACTTAAAACTTTGCAGGTTGGCTCAAACAGGCTAACCCTGGGAGTGTTCTGTGACAGTGTCTGCATTCTAAACTGGGGGAAACTTCCCTGCAGCTAGCCTAAGGAGTCTCAAGTGCAAATGGTCATATGGAGACAGATAAGGATGTCTGGGATGACTTTCCAAAGCAAGTCTTCATAAGATTGTCCAGAGGACACCCATTATGGATATAGACACAGTTGGGTGCATTCATATGCAAGTTTGTCAATATATATGGATATGTATGCATTTGTATGTGTATGCATGTTTTTATTCCGAAGCAGGAAAAAGAAAGGAGGACACTATTGTTTTTAAATGAACACCACAGAGAAGAACACACCATCATAACTGGGTTTGCATTTTCTCTTCGGCACTGATAATGGTTCCCATCCCCCAACCCATTTGTCGTTTCTTCATGTCGGTACAGCCATTGTTTGCCTTCTTGCCTTCATCAGCTCTTACCTACTCACTGCCTTAGATAATATTTCCTGTTTATGTCTGACACAGAATTCCATTTCGGTAAACTTCTCCAGCGCAGTTCCATGAACCTGAAAATGTTCAATACGACCATTGGGTTAAATTATCTGTGCAGTGTACAGTTAGATATGTAGTGCCAGACAGAAGAAAGTGTTCATTATTTTATTGCTCCTAAACATGTTCCCATTAAAATGAATGAAATGATGAGAAAGTAAAGGAGAAATAAATTCAGTAGTTAGTACCCCAGTGAGACATCAGCACATTTAACTTAGAAAACTATCTTTGTTTGCTTTGATTACAGTCCTGTTATAAAACAGATCTCCATTACACAATGCAATGTGAAATAGATGTTCTCTATCAAATACTAACTACCATGATGATTTTTCCCCTTGAACTGGAGTAATTTATTTAGAGAATTTATTAAGAGTATTTTTGTCAGTCAGTATTCATACAAGAATAAATATCTTCTATCTGCAAAAGGTTGAATAAGGTAGTCAGATTAAATTTATTACCTTTACAGGAGTTTAATCTTAAATTACATTTTAAAGAACTTCCAGTAGAACTAAAAAAATAAAAAGCAAGTAAATTCTACCGTTTACAGGTACTTATTAGACATAATACACATTTCATTATCAGCATATACAAATCATTAAAAATAAAAAAAATGAAAACACACTCATTTATTCCTGTAGTAACCATACATACTTTAATAACCTTGAGAAGTGAACTAGAAAAGCCAGTCTTTAAGAACCTACATTCAGTACTTTATATGAAACATTCAAATACAATAGACAATGAATTACAAACCAACAGCTTCTTCTCGAGCATGATTTACAATATTATTACATTTACATAAAAGTGACCTCAAAGTTCTATTTATAAATAACTCCTCTTGGATTGCTCCTTATGAGGGATATAAGTAGATTTATATTTGGAGATGATATATGTGTGTGCTGATGCATGTTTATCTGATAGTATTTTCCCCTTTTTATCAGCTGTTTGAAAACCCTGTTTGAAATATACTGGTTTTCAAATATACATTTTAAAAACTGGATTCTTGCTGTTTTCTCTTATATCAGGCACATAAAAACATCTGTATTATATGACTGTGAAAATGAGAAAAACCTGTTTCTTCATGAACTCTTGGCCACAAGCTGCTCATGGCATTGGTACCATTAAAATGAAGTATTTTTCTAACCTGATTACATCACAGTATCACACATCCTCTGGGCATTCTATGCATTACCTACTCGTATAGGTGAGAACTCATTCTTAGTAGGTACGTACAACTGACACACACACTCTTACACACACACACTTGTATCACCAAGATCAAAACCTCTTGAATTGTTATTAATTGATAATGATATTGATGACATGTAACTTGCTTGCTACAGAACTGTCATTAAGCCAACCAACAACGACGTCTCAAATTTAAAGAAACTATACAGATCTTTCAAATTCTGAGGTTCTCTGTGAGATGCCATCATCGCTCTGATTGAATTTGCGCCCACGGGGGCTGGAGGCAGAGCACAGAGAGTGGGAGTCATGCCAGGAAAATCAGCCCCAGCACATTAGACTGGTCATGGCTCACACACTGATACCCTGTGAAGCTTGAGTCATTCTTCATGGCGTGTGTGGTCTATTTTTAATTGTAATAGAAAATGAATACTTGTGCAATTACACAATACATGTACATAGGTTTGAACATATCTACAATGAGTACCTTGCTGGCATATCCATTAAGGAGGCATTGGTGGGTCTTAACAGTGCTCCATTGTTTATAAGCTTATATTACAAAGCCTTTGATGAAACACAAGTTTAATACTCGGCTTTTGTGATGCATCAGTTAGTTTTCTTTTCAGTGATAAAGTCCATTTAAAGTACAGAGTAAATTTAATCTGACTACCTCAGAGACTTTCCTTTTCTTGTCTTACTCACCAGTGAAGACTCCCAGCACAATGCTGAATGAGAATCTCTGAAGTCCCTAGGGGTGAATTCCCACCACCTCTTGTTGCTGTGCTTGTAGTCTCTCCTGCCCTGTGGCTCACGGCAGCAGTGTGACACCAGTCTCTGCTTCCACCACCATACGGCCTTTTCCTGTGTGTCTCCTCTCTGTCTCCATCTCTATCACACCTTCTTGTAAGAACACCAGTCACTGGGTATAGGTGTCATCCAGATACCCTCTGCCACCCAGTACCATCCTCGAATTGGGGGATGAAAATATGCAGACACCTGTTATTACAGCCTCTACCTTCCTCTCAGGAGCTCCCCTCAAACATTTGCATTTACTCCCCACACAGGTGCGTTTCCTGAATCCATAGGAAGTTCACACTGAGAGTGAAGGTGAAGTCCATAGCTGACACTTGGTTTCCCCACCTTGATGTCTGGCTATTTTTCTCTTCCTGCCTACATTTCCCAACACTTAGGGAAACATAGCATACAGTCCAAACCTTCCAGGTTCCCACAGATCCCATTTATTCATAAGAATCAGACAAGACTTTGATAAGTAATACTATTACTCCCTTAAAAGTAATAGATATGAAGTGTTGCAGGTTCAATTCCCAGCCAGGGTACATGCCTGGGTTGCAGGCCATAACCCCCAGCAACCGCACATTGATGTTTCTCTCTCTCTCTCTCTCTATCTCCCTCCCTTCCCTCTCTAAAAATAAATAAAATAAAAATCTTTTTAAAAGTTATATAAAAAAGTAATAGATATGAATAAACATGCATTTGAAAAGGCATCCCCTGGAGCTGTGTTAGCTTCAATCACAAGCAGCCCAGTGACGTGGTGAAGGTTGCTGGAGAAGACTCTGGAGAGGATGGGCAGTTTAGTCCTTCCAATTCTTCCAGGTAAGTGGATTCCCGCTTTGTCCATGTTTCCAACTGTTCTGTTGGTCAACAGTGTGTCTGTGTTGGCAAAACACTTACTATATACAAAGGGGGCTCTTGGCATCGCTAGACTATCATGGGATAGAGACCATTTGCCATGAGTAAAGTATTTCTCTGCAGTTCATTTTTTGAATTCTTACCTTGAAAAGATTTTATTAAATGATTTTTAATGACAATGTAAGATAAAAGGTGCCATGTTGTACTTGTTCGAATCAATAAGGTTCTTGGAAGAGAACAGTTGTTGAGTGACGAAGGGAAAAGTTTATTTCATTAGTTAGCCAAGCTGTATTTCACAAATATTGATTTAAGTGGGTTCTAAACAGAAAAAAAGTCATAGCAGGAATCCACACGAATGCAGAATGAAAACTTCAAATCATGTAACTATCATCGTTCTGGTTTAAAGAAAAAGGTTGGATCGATGTTTTCCAGCTATTCCTCTGGTTAAAATATGTTTCATTTTCACCCATTTTTTATTGTGCTACGTGGAAACAAATGCACTCAGATATTCTTGTCTGTGTAATTCTTTCTGTTCCCTTGTGTTTTGAAGAGGATGGGGTGTTAATTTTATGGTATATAAAAAAAGGATTTTCTTAATCCTCCATTATAAAAGGAGGAAAAATAAGTCCTCCTACTTTAAGGAAGAAATAAAATAAAAATCCTCCTATTTTATAAAAAGGCAGGCCTACCCATTGAACGAAAGGAACAGCTACCCGGCTGAAGAATCAAAGACTGTCCGTCTGGAGGTGTGTGATCCACTGTCCACTGCCGAAGCTTGGGTGGTTCACGAGGTGCACACACTCTCAGCCCACCAGGAACGGTGGTAAAGGCCAGATTAGTAGCTTTATGCGACTCATTTCCCATTTGAAGTTGAACTTATACACAGCTGATAGCAGTTGAATCTCATCTTTTGATGAGAGCAGAGAAAATGAATTGTCGCTTTAAGCAGGACACTTTCATCTTGTGAATGCAAATCTTTTGGCTCTCTGATGCAGCTCAGGATTCTGCTTATTATAAATGGAAACCAGTCTGTCAGGCTTTGGCATTTATATTGACAGGCACAACAGCAGAGCATGCTAGGAAGAAATATTTTATTTTGTTTCAACTAATTTATTTCATGGATACACTTAAAACACTGTAGGTACAACAGAAATGTTGAAAAGCTTCAGATGGCAATTTCTGGTAAGGAATGGTCACGAATAAAAACAAAGTGGAACAAATGCCCTATTATTTTCTTCCTTCAGTTGGAATTCAAATAATCTAAGCTCTTAGATTTGGCCTTTTAAAAAAATATTTACACATCTGAGTGAAATGTTGGTTTCAAATAAGATCTGTTCACAACCAGAGTACTGAGCCCAGCTACAATAAAATATCGATAATCTGTGTGGTGTTCGAAAGAGGTATGCAAGTTCTGGTTTGGGCAGTTGGGATGTAGCCACAGAGTGGAGACACCACTTCTGCACTGACCCCTGAAGAGATTCACACCTGATGTCACCTGCTTTACACTTTGGGACGGTGGCCTTGGATTTTGCCTGTTCTCTCCTCAGTTTTATTGTATCAGTATCTTTAAGTTTAAGTCTACCAGGATCTTTAAGTTTAAATTTTCAATTGAGGGCTGGTCCAGAGGATCTGGAGGGTTCTCACTTAAGTTTTATAGGTTAGGTAAGTGTTTTATACATATTTCGTGGCTGGAAGCTGATAATGACAGGGTAATGTTGATAATAAGGAAGAACAATCAGGTAACAAATACATCATTCTCTTTTTACATTCCCCCAACTCCTCTCTCCAAAAACAAAAAACCAAGAGACAAAAAGAAAATACAAGCTAAGAGTATCTTTGTTTACTTCTAACAATTCAAGAAATACAATATTAAGCGGGATTATGTCTGGGATTATGGTGATGAACAGGGCTATGAAGATGCTGCCAGAGGACACAGATGCTCCAATAAGCTGTTCCCACACTGGGCATTATGGGACAGAGACAGGCAGCTCTGGCACAGACTGTGCACATGGCAGGGACACCTACACTCCCCTTGATGGGCCAGAGGGCTTCCGGTGGGGAGTAGTGTCTCAAATGGGACTGGAAAGCTAAGCAGGCATTAAGCTACATGTAGATAGGGTAAGAATACAATAAGGGAGTTCTGGGGAGGAAGCATTAAAGGGAAAAAAGAGCACGATAGGGTAAAAACCTGAAGTTCATTCGGCTTTGGAGGGGAGGAGAGGGCAGAAAGGATGGAACAGAGCCTGGGAAGGGGAAGCCAAGTATGAGAGGATCTTGTTTACTACTTGAAGGAATTTAAACTTAAATGAAGCAGCTAGAAGGCTCTTGCAGTAATCTATTTTAAGTCTGTGCCTTGACTATATGTGATGGCAGACATTGTTGAATGAAATAACCAAATTTTTCCTGCTTCTTTCCCCAAGTATTTTAGATATTATAAAACATGCAGAGATTCAAATAAAAAGGATTTATATGGTAAATTTCTCCAGAATTCAGTGTGAGGAAAACTTCACCACCAAATGTTTCTACTTCCTTTTATTAGAAAATCAGAACTGGAAAACTCAGTGAATTTGCCTTGTAGGAAGCTAACACGCATTTTGTGCTGCACCCCTTGAAGGTGTCAAGTACATATTCTCTTTAATCCTTCTTTTCATTTTCTTGTTGAAAAGTGTTTTGATATTAATGTCCAAAATTTTTTCTAGAAATGGGCAAAAATCATAATTATATCTTAAGAGCAAATCATTTGAAGTTACTAGGTTTTTCCTTTTTTGACCA
Source organism: Phyllostomus hastatus (assembly GCF_019186645.2). Lineage (NCBI taxonomy): Eukaryota > Metazoa > Chordata > Mammalia > Chiroptera > Phyllostomidae > Phyllostomus > Phyllostomus hastatus. The sequence goes on along the minus strand of NW_025333498.1, from coordinate 13,085,546 downwards.
ATAATTTCAGTTCATACTTTCATAAGGACAATTCTTTGATCAAGGCAGAAATCCTAGCAAAAAGGAAAATCACACTTAAGTCTTTGAAATTCAAATATAACCAAGAGCTAATTATTCTTTACTGCAGTGGGAATTACTAGATAGTCAACTGATAGTCCAGAAAAATAGGTAGGTAGGTAGGTAGGTAGGTAGTTACATAAATAGACACTGGAAGATACACAGAAAACGATCTGAAATATATCTTGAATATCTGTGTAATGCTTTTTCCCAATATCTGAACTCTATGTATGTATGTATGTACATGTATGGTATATATATATATATATAATCATATATATAATCTTATATTTGATAAATACATTAAATATAGCAGGGGCTTTATATGCCTTATTTGTTCATGTGTTATGAACATATGAGGTCTGTCCAGAAAGTATCCAGCTGCATAATATGGAAAATAAAGACATTTATTGAAAAAGATACCAGAAACATTGTACATAGGATAATGACACCTCAGTCCCTATCAAAGTAGGCACCTTGGGATCTCACACAGTTCTCCCAAATGCCATCAACTGCCCCATCATATTTTCCTGAATCTTATCGATGGTTTGAAATCGCTCCCCTTTCAAAGGTGATTTCAGTTTTGGGAAAAGCCCGAAATCACAGGGCACCAAATCTGGGCTGGATGGGGCTGAGTCACCTGGGTAATTCAATGTTTTGCCAAAAAATACTCTGCAGGAGACATGATGCATGACCAGGTAGGTGTGTTGGCAATCACCAGTTGCCCATAGCTGCAGCCTTCTGAATCATCCAAATAGTGTCCAAGGAGGAATGTTCAAGCTTAACACAAAATTTGATTCAGATTCATCGCTCTACTCACTCAATCATTTTGAATGCAATAGCCACATAGTACACATGTTCACTCAGTGGTATCTACTGCCCCCACTGACTAGTACAGTGAAGTTGTCATTGTTCATGTATGTGTATTCCAGTCCACTGTCCCTGACTGCCAGGTTACATCGGCATCACACAAACTGTTCTTGTTATATTAACAATGGCTGGACTTTTTCTGGACAGACCTCATGTATGTATATCCCACCCTGCTCCTCAAAGGATTAATTAGCATGTGACAAGTGAAGCAAATGGGCAAGTCCTTGTGACCTAACTACCCCAAAGCACAAATTCAACCAAGCTGACAAAACATTGGTAAGGAGACCCCATGATATCAACAAGAAAAGAGACAGAGGGTGGGATAAGAATTTGTTACCTGGCTCTGCCTGTCCTCTTAGGGCATGAATAGGTTTTACTTTTTAGCTTCAACATGGGAATAGCAGTTAGGCAAGATATGCAAAATACTTGAAACCTGACCAAAAGGATAGGAAAGTTAAGAGACTATGTATTCCCTGGGATGCTGTATCTATAAGCTTATAATAGGCTTATGTCAAAAATTGGAGGAAAATTAAGAGATTTAATATTTTAATTAAACTAAATATACAGCACAAAAAGTGTAACTTTTTACTCAACCATACATTTCACATCTTCATATAACATTCAGTAACTTTTAATATCAACCTGAATATATTATATTTAAATATTTTATTATTTGTAGACGGTCTTACAGCAACATCATTAATTCCTGCCCTTCATCAAAAAACTATAATGAATTATTCTTTCAACTCAAGATTTTATGCTAGTATGACAAGACTATGTTTAAAATCTAAAAACAAATGCATCTCTTATTCACACTTATTTTTTAAAGGAGCCAAAAAGATAATCCCCTTTTTTGAATAATATATTTCAGAAAGGTATAGAACATTCTTCAAAACTGCAGTGATAATTACAATAAAGGATAGAATTCATCTGATGTCACTCCCCCCACCACTCAGATCATACTAAATGCACCCTCTTGGGTTTAATTTCAAATCTCCAAGAAGGATGTAGTCTTAAGAAATTAGAGAGGAATTTAAGCTCCAATTCATAAAACATAATTTTCTCACATGGGACTAATTAGAGATCACATACTACAGAAATCTTTTTAATTAAATATTCTAAAGAAACAACATCTGAAAGAAAAATAGTGGGCAGGAGGCAGCGTGATGACAAACTAGACTCAACAATACAATTATCTGTAGCCTCACTGCACACTTTTCATTTTCCAGATCTTTGTAAGACACGAAATAAAAACTCTCAATTGTCCAAGAGGTAGATGATGAACCCATTTTTCCAAATGGGAAACTGAGGCACTACTAATATGCCTTACAATCGGCTGCAAAAATAGTCAGCAGCAGAGCCAAGATTAGAAGCAGGAGGAACTGGCTGCAATCGTATACATGGCTGCCCACAACATGCCGAGGGAACGACAGGAGTAATGTTGGTCTGTGCTCACTGCCTGTGTCCCATCCTGCTCTGTGACCTGCATAGCTGACAGAGGTTTGAAACTACCCTTAAAGTTGTCGGCACTTTTATTCTCCAGTGTCAAACCCTTGAGATCAACAACAGGAGTGGTTATTTACAGCATTAACCTCAGACTCAGGAATGGAGGCTCCATTAAAGCCACATCGAACATATTTCAATAAATGAGATCAAGACATGAAAAGCAAAATTAAAGGACACCTAATGTGCAAAAGAAAATTAGAACGTCAGTTCAATAGTTTTACTGTTATTCTACAAAGAGATATTTATGAGTACAATTAAAATTAAATTTTCAAATGTTTGGATTTGAAATTTGACTCACATCCTTATGCTGTGAGCCTTCATCTGCATGCATGCTCCTAAATTAGGAGGGAATAAACATAGTGTGCTTTTACTGGGTTTTATATTGAACACGTCTCTTTGTAGAATACAAAAAATGTATCCTTATCCACAGCAAATAATTTACCAAGCTCCTCAAATAGGTTAAAGCACTGAAGAAAACTTTCACCAAACAGTGGTACTAGCCAAACAAGCAGTATGGTCAGAATGGAGGGATACTTGGTCGGATGTGCTGCCTTGTTGGAGACCTAAGAAAATGAACAACTGTATTGTCCTTTGGGCTCGTGAAAGTGATGTTCATGGGTGCCAAGCACAGTTACTGCAGGAGCAGCCAGTACATTAGCGATACACTCACATAGATGACACACAGCGTTATCCAGTTTATTCTTGTGATTGGAGGCCTGCGGTTACCTGTCACATGGAGGATGACACTGGAAGAGAGTCTGCCACTGGAGTTTTGGGCCCAAGCCACATAGAGGCCTGCGTCTGCCCCACATACCTTCGGAATGAACACCGAATGTCGCGTCTCCTTGTGGAAAACCTGTAAGTGTCCATCTGCAGATAATTTCTGGCCCTTCTTGTACCTGAGGTAGAGAGTCAGTTTTTAAAGTCAGAATCATTGTTTATTCACATCATATCCAATTTCTAAAAACCATTGCACATCAGCCCATCACCACAGCAGTATTCTCTAGTGAGAGCAGGAACTTTGCTGCTACCACAAATGCCAACGGGGCTGTTTATCCTCCGGGCAGAGGTTGGCAGCTGGTGTGCAGAGAAATGCCTGATTGGCTCAGACCATGTTTTTTAAAAATCAATTTTTTGATACCATTTAACAATTGGAATGCTGCATATAAAAATTCAGATATCAGCTACTCTCAAAAAACCAGACCATCTGGTCACACTGGGGCCCCATTTGCTCCTGGCAATTATCTACAATGGGAACTGGCCCCCTCCTATTTGGTCTCCCTCGTTCTTCCAGCTGCTATGGACCAGCAGTCTGGAAGCTGCATTGGGTGACACTCATCTGCCCCACTATGTTCATCCCGTAAGACCCACATGCGAGTGCCAACATGCTGTCTTAGAAGGAGGTACTTATAATACAGCATTTCCTACAGAAATGAATTCATTTCATTAATGAATTAATTTCATTAGAAGGAAACGATTTCTAATTATAAAAGGCATTTATGCATTTGGATTATTATTGTTAATGATATTTCTAAAAGCTTCCTGAAAACATGAGTGCTTGGCTGCACCTTTTTAGAAAGCAAATAATTTATTTTGTTTATTCTAGATTCTTATTTATCTATATCCATGTTCTTTATACAAGAAGCGTGACAAACCTGAATTATTTTCTGTTCCCATTGCTTAAGCAATCATTTGTCATTTTTCTGAAGTCCTAACAATGTATGACATCTTGTCAGTTGTTAATGGAGCAAAATTGCAAATCTGAGGGCAAGATACTTTTCTTCACTATAGTTCTTCAGTATTATAGTTGCCATAGTTCCTTAGTAATATATTCTAACCAAGTTATTTATTATGTGGACAAAAACAAGAAACACTTCAGACACCATTTTTCTTTAGGGTAAACTGATATTTAATGATGAATTAAATATCCTTTAAATTCATAAATATGAAATTCTGATCTGTAAAAAACATGCAATTGTAAAAACAACAAAATAAATCAACAGGCATATCAATGGCTGCACTGTAGCAGAAGTGCAGTTTCTTTTCATCAGAGAAACCAGTGCTTTCTCATAAATTCTTCAGGTGACTGATTCACACTTCAAGTACCTTCCGTGTGCACACACAATAACTGGAACCGATAATTTATTATCTACAAAAACATTACTATAAAGAAATGCTATTTTACTTAGTGCAGAAATATAAACTCATTCCCACAAATTTGTAATTTTGCCCTCCAGTAAATCTACTTTAGGATGAAAAATTTTTTAAATTAATCCATGAATTGGGAAACTTAAAACTGCCTTTACAACAACAGAATGTGAATCAAAACTTGTATTCTGCAGTTTACTTTTATAAAACAAATAGTCTAAGAAGAATGTCTCCATAGTGAAATCATATTGTTCACAGGTCAGTTATAACACCTTTCAAAAATGGGTTTGTTATTTGTCACTGGGAGTAACTGTGAAAGAAATATTTTTATTCCATCTCTCACATTGAAGAAAGGTATAAAAAAAATCTTAGTGAAACAAATTTTGCAAAAGTGACATGAGTGACTATTGGGAAGAGAAAAAAAGCAGAGATAGGTACATGAAAGAAAAGGGAAAACCCCAAATCCTTATGTTTTTTAAATGAATAAGAGATGTTAAACCAAGAAAATTTCATGCTTATGTAAAAATAAACAATTAGGGGAAAATTTCAACCTATCATCTTTAGAAATGTGGAATGTTAAACTAATAAAAAACAGCACAAGTAAGTTGCATTGCCTTTGGAGTTTGTTAAATTATTATTTCATATGGTTATTTTTTTTTCCTTCAGGGTATTAGCCATGCTGCTATTGAAATGAGAGCCGGGGGGTTGAAGCAAGGTTGAGCCATGCAGAGTTGCAGTGTCGCGGGAAATCAGTCGGCTATCCCTAGACCCTTCCATTAGTGCACATGAATGACTTGCCCAGTGATTCAACTTGGTTCTGATTATGGCTTGTCATTATAGGCTACCCACCATGTCAGTGTAGGCTCTGGAAATCCTGTTACTTCGACTTCCAAAGTCACTGGAGAACCTTCCATGACAGTTACGTTAGACAGGAGCCTGGAGAAATTAGGTGCCTGGCCAGCTAGGCTGACCACACTGTTCTTTGCTGACGTACTTTTAATCTCTTCTCGGGGAACCATTTGCCTCTGATAGGCCCTGCTGGGGCCTAATTGAAACCCCAGGCCCGAGAATGCATCCTGGGAAGCATGCAGCCTATCTTGGGTTTTAGTGACATTATTATCAGCATGCATTTTCTCCTGTGTTTCTAGCAAACTTTCCTGAGCCTGCAGGTGCTGCTGTAAAGCTCTCTCATGCAGTTCACTCGGCATGCTCTCGGGATGTTTAGCACTGATTTTGCTGATGGCAGTACTCTTTTCCAGCAGTCCTCCAGAGGTTAATGGGGGCTCAGCTTTGAACTGGGGGCGAGGCTTCTCAAAATGACTTGAAAATGTTTCTCTCTTATCATCCCAAGTATCAGCAAAAGCAGCAGGTGGTGGAAGGCCAGTTTCCTGGGCTTCCTCTGGACAGCTGGCCGCAGTCTGCATCCTGTAGCTGCTTATGTGAAGCCTGAGGGAGGGGCTGGCATGTTCCTCGACTTCCATGTCGAATGGGCCCAGGGGGGAATCAGGACTCCCGGGGAGTGGAGGCAAGGAGATGTCATCAGGTGAGACACACTCATGTTCTTCTCCTGAAAGCATGTCCGCAGGCAGGAGCAGGCCTTGGGCTCCACCCTCCCTGCCAGAGGAGAGCTGCTTAGGATCTTGAGGAGGCTGGCCCTCTCCTGTTCCGTTGGTGGCCAAAATAGCTGCTGCCTGCGCCTGTTCCTTCAAAACAGAAAAGCCAAAGCTTTGCATTAGTCACTGAGTCTTCTTTCTCCAGGTCTTGGGCTCAGCGTCAGAGACACAATGTGAGAAAAGCTACAGTGATTTAGAGCTTAGGGCCCTGGCTCAGGCATTACAGAACTGGGAACCATTTGTCTGTCTCCCCCAGGCACAGTTCTATCCCATGCCAGAGGAACTGGTAAACTGACCTCCTGTAACTGACTGAAATGTGATAGACCTTGCAAAACAGGAGAGAGAAAGGCCTAGTTATCATCTCTAATGGAGGGTTGGACTGGATAAATGTCTTTTCACATCATAATCTGAGGAGTCTCCTTTCACCAGCCAATTCTGCTTTGGGTTATCTGTCTGCACTTCAGCTGAACACAGTTCCTAAACATCAGAGGTTCTCTTGTTGGGTCGTCTCTTGGATTCTACTAGAGCAATCCCTCTCCCTTCTCAGGAAAGCCGTTCTTTTTATTTTATTTTTTTATTGTGGTAAAATAGACATAACATTTAGATGTACCCATTTTTAAGAGTAGAGTTAAATGGCAGTAAGTACGTTCACAATATTGTGCCAGCAGCAGCACCCATCATCTCCAGGCCTTTTTCATCCTTCAAGGTGAAACTCTGTACCCTTTAAACACTACTTCTCCATTCTCTGTCCCCAAGCCCCTTCCACTTCCTGTCTCTATTTGACTACTCCAGGTATTTCATATAGAGAAAGTTATTTTTAATGACTGGCTTTATTTTCTTAAAGCCCCTTAGCTTTATTCTCACATTGAAAAACATCTACTGAGAGCCTATGATATGCTCAGCACTGTTCTGTGCATCAGAGAGAGAAAATGGTGAGTGAAGGAGGTACAGTCTCTGCCTCCATGGAGACGATGGTCCAGTGGGGGGTGTGGATACTAATAGAACCATCGCACATTGCGACCTGTCACAACAAAACACAGCAAGATACAATAGAGGAACACCCACCAGTTACCTCTCTATCCCACGTGGGGTAGAAGGCACGCTGGGAGACCACACATAGCATCACATCACCTACCGCTCCCACTGTTCTGTTACCTCTCCTCACTAATCCACATCCATCTCTGGTTTGAGAAGAGGCTCAAACACACCCTCTGACACAGACTCAAAAGAATGTTGAGGCTGAAGGGAGCTCATCGGTCCCAACCTGCTTATTTTACGCATACTTCTTTCTTTGCTTTTCCTCAGCATTCTGGTTGCATTTTTACTCAGCTAACAATTACTACTTTTTCTCCCATTGCTATGCTTGCACATAAGAAAGTTACATTTTGGCTTGACTTTGAGTTTTTTGTTTTAGCATGTAGTCCTGCCCCTGACATACTTTTAAGTGATTTTTGAGAAATAAGTGTGTTTTTAGGTTGCAGATTAGAAGTAGAAATAAAACAGTGCTCCTTCTATGAGCCTACAGACGTGACTTGTTCTCAGAGAAATCATAAGCCCAGCTTAGAGAAAGTGGGTTTTTTTTTCAGCCATTTAATAGAAGTTTAAATTCTGGGTCTAAAAGCCAAAAGTTAACAGTCCTTCTTACTAAAATCAAATTACTAACTAACTAACTAACTAACTAACTAACTAACTAATTAACTAACTAACTAACATGTATCCAGCAGGGAATGTCTCTCCTTCATTCAGCTTTTCTATTACAGCTCCACCCTGCCTCTCTTTTTCTATCTTTCTGAAAGTCGAATGTTTATGTCCCTTTTCACAGGATGTTGACCCAACTTCCTATCCAATCTACAAATCTCCTCTATGACATCTGGCAGCCTTTGCTTGAACACTTTTCCTGAAGGGTGTTTTCTTCAAAAATAATTTTATGCTTTACTTGTGTTAAGAATATCTTTCCATATTTAGCAAAGACCTGCCTTCCCTCATTATCCACCAATGGATCTGCATTGGCCTCCTTGGAGTGACAGAGATGGCCACCTGCTCTCCTCTTAAAACAGCTCTTCGACTGTTTGGGGAATTGGTCCCACAACCCCTGAGTCTCTTTCTGTGGACTGAAAATCTCCAAGTCTTCTGCCCTGACTCCTGGACCTTCCATCACTCCGATCACCCTCGGGGGTGGGCTGTCCTACTCCTACTGGTCTACAAGCTGCTTCACAGGAAAGCAGGGACATTTGATAAGCTGAGGATCATCCAGGGGCAGGCAACTCCTTGATAACTTCTTTGGGTAACCTATGGTTCTCCAGAGAAGAATAACGTTTTTAAAATGTTTGAAAATTTTCAAAAGGAGAGAGAAACTTGAATAAAAGTTCCAGCTAGTCTCCCCACTCTTCACTCCCTCCTGGAGAGGAGTGGGCTGACTCACTTGAGGGTTTAGAAGAAGGGACTGAACAATCTCAGATCTGTCTCTTTGATGTCTTCTCTTCTGGACCTGCCTTCCACCAAATGGGTACATTTACATTGGCCACGAGGCATGAAAAACCCCTGTACAGAAAGTCTGTGGTTGTCTAGCTATGCATCCAAGTGGCTTCATAGACAAATCTGCCTAAATCAGAAATGAGGTTTGGGGAGACCCTCTAGATAAGTCCGAGTCAAGTCCTCCAGTCCAGCTTTTACAGGTTACTGATTCCTGACCGAGGTGACTCACTTTCCGATGGTGCCAAACTCAAGAAGGCAATTCAAGAACATTATTTTTCTCTCCCTACAATTTCTAAAGTATAAAAATATTTCCTGCAGAAAATAACACTACCAGTTTACTTCTACTGACAATAATAAGAAGAGAATTTCCAAAATCTTTTAGAAACTTTCCAACTTATTACTATTCCACATGAACATGTTTATTTCCATTATTTGTTTACTTTCCAGAATACAAAGCAATCAGTAGAAACATCATCTCCTTGATCTATACATGTTTTTATTAAAGTGCCAGTATTAGTTCTTTTTTTGTTATTTTTTATAAGAACTACATGGGACTGTTGATTCATACTGAGTTTTTAATCAACTAAAAAGCTCCTACTTTCTCTGTCCATGAATATCATTGATAAAAATGCTCAACATGGCACAGGTTAGGACAAGGCCAGATGTCCCCCGAGGCAAGGCACACTGCCTTCTAGGGTGACACTGAAGAACTACTTGACGCTCTTGGACACAATTATAACCCTACCAAACTCTCACTCACTCACCTGCTTTCACTTACCATAAGAAAGACACCATAAGTGTTTTTATCCAATGACTTCCTGAAACCATAATAAATTTTGCCAGTGGCACTAACCTAGAACTGCCCAGGAAATAATCATCTCAGGAAGTAAAATAAGGTGAGTTCAATACAAGTTTTTCTGAGTTAATCACGTTGGCTTTTGGCATTTCTGCCTTTAACTTTAAGTGAAAATAAGCTTTAAGTTTTTAAATCATTATGGAATTTTATAAAAATTCCTTTTAATTCTCATTGAGTTATACTTTCCTGGGTCTACTAATTTTTCCTTTATGGAAATGGTTTCCAAATCTTCACAAATTCCAGCTATTTTTTTCACATTTTCCCATCATGAAACCATTTTGCTGTCAGTAAAAAAAAAAAAAGCATGTATGTATGTGTGCGTGTTTCTAGAAAAAGGTTGTTTAATCTGTGTGTCTCAGCACAAATAGGTCATATTTGCATCAATCTGATAAATTCCAGCAAAAAGGGTGGGAAACTCTGATATAATTCACCACAACACAGTGCACTCTCCACGTGTGTCTCGGACAGCCATGGCTGCTCTTTGTCTTTTTTGCTGATTCCTTTTTCTTTTCCCCCTCTAACTGTATAGAGAAGATTAAATTATCAAATCTCTACATAGTTTCCCCTCAAAGATCTTACCCACTTTCATATCTAATGACCAGTTAATGTTTTTTAATGTTATTATTTTTTATGTTCACCTAAGGACATGCTTATTAATTTTAGAGAGAGATGAAGGGAGGGGGAGAGAGAGAGAGAGAGACATTGGTGGGTTGTCTCATGTACACGCCCGATGGGGACCAAACCTGCAACCTAGGCATGTGTCCTGACTGGGAATCGAACCCACCACCTTTCTGCTTATGGCATGATGCCCCAACCAACTGAGCCACACCAGCCAGAGCGTGACCAGTTAACTTTTAATTAATCCTAAATCTATAGCCTCAGATCTTATCTCTGCCAGGATTTCTGAACTTCCAGTTCCATTAATAAACATAATCACTTGGATTTACAACCATTGCCATGTAGGCAAACAAAATGAGTCTCTGGGAGACAGAATGTAATGATGTTCTTCATCTATCGAACTGAGTGTGAAACAACAATCCGCTAAGTACATAGTGCAGGAAGCCATCCATCTATATGGCAAATTTAAGAAAATACCACAAGACTTTACCTTCCAAAATATCTCAATAGATAGTCTTAAATAAAATTAAATGAAGCTAAGTAGGAAGTAGCAAAAGAAAGATATTGAACACAGGGCTGGGTCTATGAAAGGCATTTCTGGGATTTGTACAGGGCTTTGGACAACCAAGGAGTAACTTGGCACCTTTAGGGCACTTAGGTGGACAAGAAAAAAGAGCAAAAGGTGGTAAACAACGCTTTTTCTTCCTAACTTCTTTCAAAGTAAGTGTTTCAGGAACACCTCCCCCTGCCTACCAAGTGATCGGAATTAGAGGAGAAGGATCCAGGGATTGTGCTCGCCCCATCTGGTAAGAGCCCTCCCCTGAACTATTTGGTATAAAAGTAATTCTATGCTATTGCTTTATTAATCTTATGTAGGCACATGAATGCAAAGAGGAGGAAGGTCTGGCGTGGGAATCTATGCGGCAGTTCCTTGGAGCTCCCTTTGCTCCTGTGGAAAGAGTCACATGGCTGAAATTCAGAGCAACTGGGCTACCTGCCCAGTTCTACCACTACTTTTCTGTGATTTTCGAAGGGAAAAATATTTAATCTCTTTTGGCCTCAGTTTCCTCAACTGTAAAGTTAGATTTGATCAGATGATTGTTAAATCCCTTCCAGTACTAGAAGCCTATAACTCTAATTGCTGGCATCACCAGCCTTCATCTTCCGCTGAACAGTTCTGTGCCTTTAGGCGAGTCCCTTAATACTCTGTGCCTCCATTTAACCTGAGGAGTTTTCACGTATTACTGTGGATTAAGCATCAGTCCTCACCTTGGGCATAAAATACCATTACTAATCTGTTAGCAGTGCAATGACCATTGCATTGACTGAATTGCCTAATTCTGCCTGCTGCATTTTTGGGTCAGAAAAACGAGAAGCACTTTACTATTTCCAGGAGAAAATATTGTGATTAACACATTCTTGTAAGAGTTTGGTGGTATTGTTCTTTCTGAGTTATGTCATTTTCCTGAGGAAGATCAACACGATGTAAGGGTGTCAGAACTGAACTCAGAGATACCTTAACAACCATTTTACCTGCCTGCATAGTATTTTAAGGAGTCGTTACATCTGACCTATAATGTAAATGATAGAAATAGTCAGAGATTGAGATGTTTAAAAGTGGAGAGTCCTGCTGCCCTTTAAATTTGCTTTCTGTACCAGCTGTGCCAGAATGTATATGTGAAATTTTGTCAGTGGGTCCTTGACAGCTACAATTGTGGACCCTCACCTTCATCCTAAATAACTGGTGATCGATCATATCTCTTAATTTATATTAAAATAAAAATGAATTTTCAGTGAAAGTAAATCTTGTTTTTTTTTATATTGAAAGGAATTTGTTCCTTTAACTTTTCTTCTAAGAAAAAGAATTAAAAGCAAGAAAAACTATTTTGATTAAATGTAAATGAGGGTGTTTGCTTTGGTAGCAACAATTTTTGTTTTAATCTTAGCAAATGTGTGGTTAATTATGTAGGGAAATAGGCAGAAATTTAAAAAATATGATGTTGGATTTAGTATCTTTTAGAAACTTAATTAAGAAAATGTGATACATTTAAAGTTATTATTTATTATTTTCTAGTAAGTTTTATTTTAATTTTTATTCTTGGTACTTTTAATACATCTATTTGTTCTAAATGATATTTTTTTTATTATTGTTTAACTACAGTTGCCCCCGTTTCCCTCTCACCACTCTCCCCTGCCCACCCACCCCCACCTCCCACTATTTTCTCATAGGTTTTCATCGAAGGTGATTTTTGCTCCCCAGGAGATGTCTGAAAATGTCTAGAGATGTTTTTGGTTGTCACGAGTGGGTAGGGTGGGGGTGGTTACTGCTGGAATCTAGTGACTAGAGGCCAGGAATGCTGCTAAACATCCTACAATGCACAGCATAGCCCAAACAACAAAGAATTCTCTGGGCCAAAATAGAAATAATACCAAGATTTAAAAACCCTGATTTAGACCAATCAGAGCAACCAAAGACTGAGATGTAAGACTAGGGTCCCACAAGATGACCAAGGGTTGGCAGCTTTGCTGTGCCTCAGGAGAACCAGGGTTTAAGTACTTCAAGGTCACCCCATAAAACAAGGCAGCTTGCTCAATGGTTCTTGCTGCCTGGTGGTATATAATTGAGCTAGATCTTTACATACATTTAACCTGTGGAACAGGACCTATAAAAAGGTCTAGGAACTGTATTGACCTCAGGGAAAGATAACTGTTTCCCCATGAGATAACTACGCAAGTGGAGAAAGTTTTCTAAGTCTCAGGTTACAAAAATATATTTTATTAATTTGGGGCAATTGAGAATAGTGTTGATTCTGCTTGTCCCTTCAGTTCCCTGGGGGAGGGGAGAAAACAGAGGGAGCAGGCAGCTTGGCAAAGCAAAAAGTCCAGAGGTAATTATAGTCCAGCAGCTATGAATAGAGCGTGAGCAACTTAGGCTGAAAACTCAAAATGATGTCATTTAAATAATATGTTTGATATCATGATACATTTGCATTTTGTGGGTATTTGCAGTTTTTGCTACATGCTTAATTTATCTGTAATGCATAGGTTTTAAAGTAATTTCAACATTTCTCCAAATAGTTTAGTATTTCTATTTCAGTTGGGTACTTAATTTTTGTGCCTGGAAATATCTCAGATTCTATGGGAACAAGATACTATCTCATTTCATGTATTAAGGTTTTCTAATGGGTACTGCAAACAACAAAACCATAGCTTGGTGGTGTAATAAAGAGGAAGAAGTGAAATCTGAAGTTGGGATTGACTAGAAAAGGACAATGGGAAAGGCAGCTGAAGACAGGACAAACAGAGGTGGTTTGGGGTGACAGCATGGTGTTTGAATGGCTGTCCCACTGTCACTGTACAATGCTGTGGCTCCAGGAGTCATTAGGAGGGGCTCAAAAGGAAACAGCAGAACAAAAGGACTAAGCAAGGGGTAGAGCGGCAGTAAGGGATGCGGACACTCCCATTGCATTCACATCGGGAGATTTGATTCAGATACACAAGAGGACTTCAATTCACTTTTTTTTGCAATGCACAGTGACTTGAACCCCCAAGCAGAAGTAATCAGAGCTGAGAAGTAACTATGTAGCTGAGGCTACATAGTTTTCTTTACCTTATTCAATTCTTCTTTGGATATTGGATGCTTATTCCTTACTGGTTCTTTCAGTAGGTCAATGCAACTGTCATGGAAATCTTCTGAATTCAGATTCCTCTTTAAAACGTCTCCCTGCTGTACAAAGAGATAGTTAGTGAGGGCCAGGGCCAGAGAAGTTGAAGGAACAGCGCCGCATAATCATCACCTGGAAGAAAACAGGCCACTGGCAACTGTTTAGTGAATGCATTCCATATGAAACTGATGTACTCCCACCATGTGATTTACAGAATGATCCCTCCAAGCTCACAGTTCCCCTCTGAGAGACCTGAAGATGTACAACATACATGGGAGGCTTGTTGTGGACAATGGAGAGCAAAGCATCAGAGGAAGCTTCCATTTTCAGGTTGTGTATCAGGAGTTGGGAAAGGAAACAGATCTTCAGGAGGTGAGGTGGAGGTGGGGGAGGAAGTGATAAAGGTGGAAAAAGTGAAGATGTATGGCAAATTCATACGTTACTGGTGGCATTATAAAGGTACATTTATGGAATGCAATATACATATATATTAGAAACACTAACAATTGATATCATTTCATACATATATGAAACATTAATAATTGTATACCCATTTACCCAAATCTGGAGAGTTTATGCATAGGTAGTAAAACAAGAGAAAGAAAAAGCTATGCGCATGAAAAAGCTTATTATAGTGTCATTTAAAATGAGAAAGAAGTTAAAAAATCTAGATTCTTAGCCAAAGAAAAAAGATAATTTGGCTGAACTAACAGGTTAGCAAACTATTTTGAATGAAACTGGTATTCAAATGTATGAAACAGAAATTCATACAGAAAAACAATGGCTGCTCGAAATTCTGCTCTGAACTGGAAGCGTGTCACCTCACCTCAGTAAGAGCAACAATCTCAGCAATCAGCACAGGGTTTTCACATGCAACCCTATGACCTGGGGTTAGGCTCCCCCATGTCCTCCATCTGACAGATCAGGAAACTGAGACTGGGGACGATTAGACAATTTACTCAATATCAAAAATCCAATAATGTGAAAAATTGGTGTTTCTAGGCAGCTGTGTCTTACCTTAGAGCCTGTGCCCTTAATCACCTCACCATACTCTCCACCTTAAATAATCGGTTCTTTCATCCAGTTGTAAAAACAGCACTGTTCAAACCAGTTTTTGACATGACATGGAAAAAACATGTGTGTGTGTGTGTGTATAGTCTTTCTTTTAAGTGGATTTTGCTTAGACATAAACAAATATTTTCTCTATAGCTTTCAGCATTGATTTTGTTTTAAAATTTTTTTTATTGAATGTATCAGAGTGAAATTGGTTAATAAAATTATATAGGTTTCAGGTGTACATTCTGTAATACACTGTCTGTACTCTATGTGGTGTGTCCACCACCCCAAGGATGGTCTCCTTCTATCACCGTTTATCCCCCTTGGCCCTCTTCTACCTCCTCCCACCAACCTTTTCCTCTGATAATAGCCATACTGCTGTCTGTGTCTATGAGTTTTTTTCTGTGCTTAGTCCCTTCACCCAGCTTTCCAGCCCCACTCCCTTTTAACCTGTCAGTCTGCTCTCTATAGCTATGAGTCTGTTTCTATTTTGTTAGTTTATTTTGCTCATTAGATTCCACATATGAGTGAAATCATATGGTATTTGTCTTTCACTGACTGGTTTACTTCACATAGCAAACTTGTCTCCAGGTCTATCCATGCTGTAGCAAAAAGTAAGATTTCCTTCTTTTTCTTGCCCAAGTATTATTTCATTGTGTAAATGTACCACAGCTTTTTTATCCACTCATCTACTAATGGGCACTTAGGCTCTTCCAAATCTTGACTATTTTATCAATAAATGATGCTGCAATGAACATAAGGGTGCTTATGTTCTTTTGAATTAGTGTTTTGGATATATTCCCAGAAGTGGAATTTCTGGGTCACAAGGCAGTTCCACAGGGGATGCACCAATTTGCATGATCAGTTGTATTTTTATTCACCAATAATGAACTATCAGAAAGGGAAACTAAGAAAACAATCCCATTTACAATTGCATAAAAAAAATACCTAGGAGTAAATTTAACCAAGGATGTAAAAGACCTATACTCAGGGAACTATAAGATACTGAAGAAAGAAATTAAAGAAGACACAAATAAGTGGAAGTATATGATGTGTTCATGGGCAGAAAGAATTAACATCATTAAAATGTCTATACTACCCAAAGCAATCTATAGATTCAATGCAATTCCTATTAAGATACCAAGAGCATATTTCACAGAACTAGCACAAATATTCCAAAAACTTATATGCAGCCACAAAAGACCCCAAATAGCCATAAGAATCTTGAGAAGGAAATTTGGAGGAATCACTGCCTGCTATCACTGCCTGCTATCAAACTATATTACAAAGCCATAGTAATCAAAATAGCATTGATTTTTTATTCCATGAATGATGACAATGATCAGTTTAACATTTCCATGAAGTTAAGTGTTCAAGGAATATAATATCTGGAGATTAGTTCTACTTTCTCTGGGGCCACAATTTGGAGGGGGGAAAACTTACATTCATTATTTATGAACAAAAACATAAGGCTACTTAATACAGACTTTAGTTTGACTTGAATGGCACACATTTATCCGTTAGGATATGATCCATTAAAATGTAAACAAGACAACTTACTTGTGTTCAACCCTCATTCTCAGCAAAGTTTTTTCTCGGCAGTGGTGGGAAAGAAACAGAGTTAATGATCAGAAACACCCAGATAATTATGTTATAAAGCTGTGAAACAAATGTGCACACTATGTCCCTTGAGAACATCCTTTAGAACATCTTTGCACCAGAAGACATTTGATCAACACATTTTTTATTTGTGCCACTTTATAGTACATATTCTGAGAAGACATTACCTTCAGCTTTTCTTCAAGCTCTGTGAGAGAAGCACATAATTCAGTAATAGATTCAAGAACTTCTTTGTGTTTGGCCACTATTTTTTCAGCATATTTCTGCCCTTCTTCAAAACCTGGGAAGAAGAATGAATAAAATTATTTTTAAAGGTCAACTGCTTGGCAGAAAAAAATAATTAATTCATGTCCCCAGTGTCTAGTGTAAGGGCTGGTAGATAGTAACTGCTTGATAAATACAAGTTGAACAGATCAATAAATGAAGGCATTTTTTTGAGAACAAGATATTCTAGAAAAATGCTTACATTTGCTGTATCATGTCTCTTTTGTGAAACCTAAATAATGTTGCTGTATTAATATTCTTAAAGCTCAATTCTAATCATTTTTCTCTTGTTCAGAACATTCAAAGGTTCTTGGCTATGTAGAAAAGTATGTGTTCAAGGCCTTCCATAATTAGTTTTAACTTGCCTCTATCAAATGTGAATTACCCTAATTCTTTCACATATTTAATCTCTGGCCAAACTGAACAAGCCACTCTTCCCTCGAAATCTTCACAGCCACTGGGCGGTCTTTCCTTTACTGGGTTACCCTCCCCCAGTTCCCTGATTTCACTGTCAAAATCCTGCTTACTTTTCAAGCTTTACCTTAAATGACAAAATCTTTATGAAAATGTTTATAATCTTTCCAAACTGGATTTTATTTCCCCCTATTGAAATAATAATAAAAATCTCTACCATGTAGTGAGTGCATAGGCATTTAATATGCATTGTCCAATGTAATCCACTTCAAGTAGGTTCTTTTGCATTTTACAAATGAGGAATCGGAAGCTCAAAAGAGCTACTTGAGGTAACCCAGACAATAACTGGAGGACCAGGGATTTGAATCTGGACTATTGGAATCCAAAGTTTAGGTTAAACTGTATTGCACATTGTTATGGACTGAATTGTGTACTTCCCAAAATTCATATGCTGAAGTCCCAATCCTCAATATCTTAGAATGTAACCATTTTTGTACATAAGGTTTTATTTTTAAAAAATATATTTTATTGATCCATTACAGTTGTCCCATTTCCCCCCTTCACTCCCCTCCACCCTGCACACCTTCTCCCACACACATTCCCCCCTTTTAGTTCATGTCCATGTGTCATAAGTTCTTTAGCTTCTACATTTCCTATACTATTCTTGCCCTCCCTCTGTCTGTTTTCTACCTACCATCTATGCTACTTATTCTCTGTACCTTTTCCCCCTCTATTCTCCTCCCACTCCCCTGCTGCTAACCCTCCATGTGATCTCCATTTCTGTGGTTCTGCTCCTGTTCTAGTTGTTTGCTTAGTTCGCTTTTTTCTTAAAATACATATTCATTTTTTTTTAAGATTTTATTTATTTTTAGAGAGAGGAAGGGAGGGAGAAACAGAGAGAGAGAAACATCAATGTGTGGTTGCCTCTCATGTGGCCCCCACTGGGGATGTGGCCTGCAACCCAGGCATGTGTCCTGACTGGGAATCGAACCTGTGATGCCTTGATTTGCAGCCCACGCTCAATCCACTGAGCTACACCAGCCAGGGCATGCTTTTGTTTTTGTTTTAGGTGTGGTTGTTAATAATTGTGAGTTTGCTGTCTGTACATAAGGTTTTCAAAGTGGTAATTAAGTTAAAAAGAGGGCATCAAGGTGGGGCTCTCTTCCAAAATGACTGGTGTCCTTGTAAGAACTGGGAGAGACAACAGGGTTATGAGTGCCCAGAGAGGGGTCCATGTGAAGGGGCAACAAGGGGGTGGCCATCTGTAGGCCCAGGAGAAGCCAACGCTGACAGTACCCTGATCTTGGACTTTCAGCCTCCTGAACTGGAGGAAATGAATTCCTGTTGTTTAAGCTACCTGTCTGCAGCATTTTGCTGTGGCAGCCCGAGCAAACTAATATACACATTTTATACCTTTCTCGCTGCATTTGTCATATTGTGATTTCTCAGCTTAGACTGTGGATTCCTCAATGAAGTTACTAGGTTTTATTTGTCTATATCAGTTACAGCTCCTAGTACATACTAGTTACTCAAAAAAATCTTTGAGATAAATTCACTTGCATTAAAATCTGGGCTCAGCAATGCTTGGTGGCGGGCAAGGTTGATATAATATTCCTAAAGTATCTTACTCAATGCAAATTTTTAAGAATGAATAACTTCCATACTAAACAGAAAAAGACTCATGCTGTTTATATATACACTCAATGGTTCATATTTTCATCAAATATTTGTTAAGCACTTAGTATGTACCATGAAGCAGTAAACTAATGGGCAAAATCCCTTTTCTAATCGAATTTACATTTGGTGAGGAAAAGCAGAAAACAGACAAATAACTATAATTTGTTGGTTGATGATAAGGATCAGGAACACAAACCCAAGCAGGACACAGAGTCATGCATGCTGGGAGGGGGAGGAGTCTTCGTGAGTACGCACCATGTCGAAAATTGAGTAGACACTGAATACAGTGATAAAATATACTTCCCATGCCCTCAATGAGCTCATGGTCAGTAGGGAAGATACAAATAAACAGGCAATTATGCAGAAGTGTGAAAAATATAATAATAGAAGAAACTATACATAAGGCTATGAGAATAAGGCTATGAAAATTTGCACTCCCAAATTTTGTGGTGCAACTTATATAATAACAACAGCAAGAGTGCATCCTCAGATTAGCTTTCATTAATTTTTCTATCTATATTTTGTTATTGTATGTTTATACTCTTTATTGGAGGAAATTATTAATAATTCATACTCAATAATTTGATATTAGTACAGTATATACTGTCCTACAAATTTCTAGAGAAAATGTCCATCTGGCAGCAGCTGTGGCAGCCAAAGGAAGCATTCGGTACCACCATTGCTATCTTCTTTTTGGGCTGAATCTGTCTGGTCACTGGGAGTAAGTCTTTGTCTCCTAAGTAATAATATCAGGGAATTGATGAAACTTATTCCTTAGCACCCTCAAGGACAGCCATTACCCAGGGGGCTTCTTAAATGAGGGCCTCCTTTACATAGAAGGACTTCTCAGGTAATACAGCTAACAACTCACCTTTCCTAGTCATGGAGCAGAGGAAAGTAGAACCCATGAGATGTTCCTTTTAGCTTTCCCATTAATTCCACAAGTGGCAGAAAGGCAAGAGAAAGTTTTCCAGCTCTTTCTTATATCCATGAACCATAACTCTCATAGACACGAGAAAGCTACAGATGTCTGTCTTAGCTTGATACTTAAAGTATTATGGGAATTTTGTATGTTTTTCAAGGAATCACACTAGCGGAAATTAGATTTTTTTTTGTCTACATAAGCTGAGTATTATCCTAGTTTATTACCCTGGAAATGGTCAGCAAGAATGGAGGAGACAAGGAGATGGAGAAGGAGGGTTTACATAAAGTAGTTAAAAATGTGTAGGCTTCATCTGCAGACAGAAGTTCCTTCCTCTGTTTCCTAGTGTTTACTTTTGCTGGTTGTGGGCTCTTATCTTGAGCCTTTTCCCCAAATAGGTTGGCGTAGAGAGGACTCAGAGGGCTTGCCATGCTCTGCCTTCTGCTGGGTTAGGTTCAGTTAGCTTTATTTCATGGGGAATCACTGCATATTTTAGAAAAGACCTCACCATATAATCGCTGAGCGAGGTCACTGATCTCCTGAATCCTTTCTTCTTGCTGAGGCACAGAAGGTGTGATAAACTTATTGAACTGCTGGTGGAGAATTTCCACAGCTTCTTTTGTCTGGCATTCTGTGGAATATTTTCCAACTCTTACAACTGTGGCACTTGCATCTTCACACCAAAAGTGACACTAAATTAAAATGGAACAAGATATAGATTAAAGAGACACCGTCACTTTAATGTTTTTCATTTTGGCCACTGAAGTATCAAATTATAATGTCCTCAAACTTTATATTCACATTAGTTTGAACTCTCGAAGTTTTAATAAAAAAATATCAAAACATGAGCATATACTTTGCACTTGGATATTAGAGTCAGATAAGTGAGAAAGTAGCATATGGAAATTTGTTCGATTTTCCTGCCTGCTTAGATTTGCCTGAAGCATAATTAAAGGAAGGATATTGCATATGTGTGAGAACAGGCAGTACAAAAAAGAATATGGCACTAAAAAGAATTCAAATATAATCTAAGAGGAAATAAAAAAGTCCAAACACACACAATCCAGCCTAATTAGTTTAAATCATTAACAATGAATGGATACAGTATTGCCTGATTAACACTCAAATGACTTCTCTTTTAAGAATGAGATTTAGTCTGGAGTCAGGAAATATCACCTAAAGAGTAGCATTTGACTTTTTTTTAATAGAAGACAGTCACATTTTCAAAGTACAGTGGAGAACTGAGAGAGTTTCCTCACTAAAAATAAATGACCGTGTTGGAAGGAACATGTCTCGCCAAGGCTGAGCCCTTGTACTGAGCGAGGAACAGAAACACAGGACTCTGTCAGGAGCTAGCTTTAAGTAAGTGCCGCGGAGCTGCAGCAAACCTACATATTAGACATAGAAGAGTGACCTTGATCTTTCTTAATATGGTGTTAAATCTAAAAACTCGACGGGTACAGGGAGATTTTTCTTATATCTCAGAATAATGCACTAAAAAGAACACTCAAGAACTGCAAGTGTAGATTTTCTTCAATATGAAGTGTGCAAACACAATAATAACTTTAATTTGTCAAATTTCATATATTTTACGTATACTCTTCCATTTATCCTCTTGACAAAAAACAGAAATAACACCAATAACAATTTTCGTACCTGAAAAATCCCACTATCACCTTTTCTTTCTAAACACTTTCATATTCTGTGAAGCAACTATGTCATTTTGAGTATTTTAAACAGATATCCAGCAGAGACCATAATTCCGTGATGAGTTAAACATCTGGAGTTGACGAGGTTATGGAGAAGTGAGAAACTCGCATACTTTGCTATCAAGAGAAAGCCAGTAAAGGCTTTCTGAAGGGCATTTAGACAACACATTCCAAACCTTGTAACATTCATCCCTTTTGGCTCAGCAGTTCTATAGGAAACTGTCTTAAGGAAATAATCATGAAAAGGAGCATGATACATGGACTTAATGACAATAATAGCTAGCGCAGCACTGCTTTCGAGTATCAGGGTAATTGTCTGGGACTACGTTACAATATGGACGGCACTGCAAGAAGAGGGTACCTCTGCGGTCATCTCCTGGAGGTGCTCTGTCAGGTCCAAATTCTTCTTGTAATCTGTTACGACTTTGTCAAACTCCTCCACGTGCTTTTGCAAATCCTTCATGGCCTCCAAAAGGACAGTGACTTTATTATTTGGATAATTTAAGAAAGAATCAGAAGTCTTATTCTCAACTTTTTCCATTTTCCTCTTTAAAGCCTGCACCAAAAAAATTTTTTTAATGGAATTCAATTTTTATTTAAGAGGTTTGCTAGTAACTATTGGAAAAAAAACTTGGAAAAGTTATTGTAGCTTCCTATATTATAATATGCCCAAATCATAATTTTTACAAATGTATTTTGGAAAGAATAAGTTAACCAAAAAAGTGGAAACAGACTCACGGACACAGAGAACACTGACAGCTGTCAGAGGGGCATCTAGAGTTGAAATGCAAAATGGTTCTGCAGTGGCTGGAGTAGCGCATGAGAACACACACACACACACACACACGTTTTCATCACCTGTATTTTTTCAGTGTGCATATCAACTTGTTGAATTTGATATTTCAGAGCCTTCAGATTCTTGGCTTTTTCATTTTTCTTAGAGTAGTTAAACTTCAAATTGTTAAATTTCTTTTTGATGTCTTTGAATGACTCCCTGAGCTGCAGGTCAATAAAGAGAAAGAGCTGATTTCCTTAAAATGAGAACAGTAATATTCACTTGTAATAAATGAAAATATCTAAACACTAAAATATTCATAATCTTCAAATATATTCAGAGTGATTTTCAACAGAAAACAGGTCTGCTAAGTGAACAGTGTGAATTTAGACATGTCCCCAAAACATAAGTAATCATGAATTCATCTTAGTGCTTTAGAGTTGTAATTTGTAATGAGCATTACAGGTATAGAACATCATTTGGCCTCCAACCAATAAAGTTTTTTAACACATGACAAACTTTCAACAACTTTAATTTTCTTATTTGTACTTATTTGATATCATTTTTTCCCACTTATTCTGTTCCCTATGTGCTAATATTTGGCCCAGATCTTTCCATCCCTTAAGGTCCTCTTATGAAGGAGCTGTTCACATTGCACAGGTCAATGGTGTTTTGATATTGGGACTATCCAGAATTTAGTGGGGCTAAAGAGGAGACTCCCTATGAGATATAGCAGGAAAAGGACTTCTTTGCCAAATTCAGCAAAAAGCGTTTTTCATGAACAGTTTCCAGTAGAGACTTAATTCTTAGATACAGATCATTAACTTGAGAGGTCCTTCAAAAATGTACAAGTAAAGTGACAGTCGTCACTAATTATAACAACGTGAACTTGTGTATAAACAAAGTATATGGCTAAACGTTGAGAACAGGGCTAGATTATGACAGACTGAGAAACAAACATTTCAACTTGCCCAGTGAACCAAAACTTTAAGCAGTCACTTCCATTGAACACACTACTTTCTGTGCCTCTCTATATTCAAGAAGAATAAACATACTGACAGACCATTCTCTCTTTATGTTATCAGCAAAGGAAAGTACAGAGAAAACATAAACCCTCTCAGATGCTATGGAAGCATTTTAACATCAAAAATGAACAGTCATGTTTGATAAATTTGACTATGATAAGGAAGTCAGAAAAACATTAATGTTCTCTTTAATGACAGCAAACAAATTATTTGGGAGGGAATAAAGGCTGTATACTTGCTATATTTCAAACTTCTAAAATAGAAAAACATATCTGCATTAGAAGATGCTTGATTTCTCAAAATGCTTATTTCAAAGTGTACATGTTATAAAACAAAACCTTGACCTCACCTTTAACCCTTCCTGGAGACAATTATCTATAAAGCCCTAGCAGACCTTCATACACGGAAATCAGTACACTGATGTAAGTTTTGCATCCGACACAGCTGTGCTTAATCAGCATTGTTTATTTTATTTGGTAAATTAAAGTGTTGAACAGTAGTTTTAAGCTACAAACTAAACCAAGCACGGATATCACATTAAACATTTAAGTTGATCAATCAGTAATATTCTAAAGGAGCAGAAAGAATTATAGCTTCAGAAAACTTGAAGACTACTTCTGCATTAGAACTCAAGAAAATATTTAAAAGATCATATTCAGTTGTTATATTTATAAAATAACCAATCAATATTTGAATTCTTTGACATTTGATGTTTTTAAATGCATGTGTTTAGGCCCTGGCTGGCGTAGCTCAGTGGATTGAGCGCGGGCTGCGAACCAAAGTGTCGCAGGTTCGATTCCCAGTCAGGGTACATGCCTGGGTTGCAGGCCATGACTCCCAGCAACCGCACATTGATGTTTCTCTCTCTCTCTCCCCCCCCCCCTCGCCCTCCCTTCCTTCCCTCTCTAAAAATAAAATAAAATAAAATGCATGTGTTTAATTTCAGTGGGAACAGACAAACAAGGTCCATTTGATGGGACAGAGACCTAAAGAGACTGTATCCTGAAGTATCCACATAAAACTTTTGGAAGAAATTTTCTTCTGTGAAGTCAAAATCTGCAACTATCATTATAACATCTAAGGAAATCAGAGACCCTTGTATCTTTAGGAAAATGTTCCCAATGGGGAGTTAATGTTTAATGAGCACAGAGTGTCCTGTTTAAGATGATGAGAAAATTCTGGAGGTGGTTAGAGGTGACGGTTATGCGACAATGTGAGTATGCTTACTATCACAGATCTGTCCCCTTACAATGGTTAAGATGGTAAACACATACTATGAAACCATTTTGTGTTATGTGTATTTTACCACAATCAAAAGTAAAATTTTTGTTTTCAATAAAAATAAATAAAATTAAATTTAAATTAAAAATAAAGCAAAGGGTAAAACTAACATTTCCTATTACTATTTTCCATTTAAAAATGAAATGCTCTATTCTTTTTTACCACTTACTAGAACATGACATATACTGGGTAAGACAAAAGTAAGTTTAAGTGATGAGTTAGAAAGACAGTTTATTTTTGTATTATTATTTATTAACTGTTGTATTATTTTTCCATATGGACAACTGCAAACCTCCCTTTGCCCCTCCCTGCATCAGCCGCTGCAGCACAGGAAAGGACGAGGGCCCTGTCACCGGCCTGATGGTCGCTGGGTTACATCTGCTCGTCTAAACAGGAAAGGCCGTCTGTTTGAAAACTACGTGATGAATGGAGAAAGGCTGAACCTTAACCCTTTAATTCTAAACCCTGAAATTTTAAGTCTACCTTGGATGGAGAAATTTAAGACGGTTAATGATGAGTGCAACTTGAGTGCTGTTTGTTTCTGGACGCATGCACTTCCACCGCACACCATTTATGAGGCCAGAGAATGCTCATGGCAGCGTGGGGTGTGTCAGCTTCTTTCTGACATGTGAGCTCCTTTGATGCAGTTGCTGGCACTTTTCCCTTTTGGTCCCAATGGAAATCCCTCATAAAGCTTGGGCCTTTCCCAGCTCAATTGAGGACCAATGTAGCAGGTACAAGTGGAAGGCAGCACACATGAGCTACCTTCACAAACAAATTTTTTTTCATGCTTAGCTATGCTTAATTTTCTTACCTGCACATTTCAATACAAAAACTTAACTTCCCATATAATCCCCACATAACTTGTGAGCATATTTTTAAAGGAACTGAGTGCCATGGTTGCTTGACTGCAGTAGCATTGTTCTCGCAGCTGTTTCTAACTTTAGTCAGCTTGTCAACAATGGGGAACAGTGGCGATGGCTAAGACAACTGGTCAGCTGCAGCACGCGAGCCAGGAAAAAACGCCCAGAGCTTGGGGCAAGATAAAGTTTACCCAATCAGGAATATTTAAATGTTGTTGTAATTCATATTCATAACATTTAGGAAAGTCTTAAAGAAATCAGGAGGGAGATTTTTTCCCCTAGTGAATAGTGTGATTTTCCTATCTTTCCACTGGTTCAGCTCCTCCATGTTTGCTACGGAATGAATAGATTAAGTTAATGTAGCCATAAGTAGGAGAAATAGATTAAGACTTTAAAGCTGTAGTTCTTTTGCCACTAGCAGAATGAGCATCTTCACCAGGGAGCAGGAAGCCTCTCTCAGGGTTAGGAAACAACAAAGCTTCTTTGAGAAGAAGCAGAAGAAAAAGAGGCTGATGACTATGAGGGTGGCTTGCTATTCTTAGCACTGGTTGAGGCAGCTTTGGCACAAGAATGTGTTATTAGTAAGTCTGTTGCTGACAAGGCCAATTTATGTGAGAGACATGGGACATTTTAAAACAGGAAATGCATTTCAAACAAAAGCCTTTCATTAGAACCATGGCACAAGCTTGGCCAGAAGCAAAAACACAAAACAAGTAGTCCATTTCTCTTCATACCCATTTCATGAGCTTCATTTCTTGCCCACTGTTGTGCCCATTCTAGAAGAAAGCTTCCTGAATGACACTCATAGTTAGTAAGAGAAAGCTGCAATGTTATCTTCCAGGGATGTTTGCATTTGAAATGAAGGGATTCAAAAACTCATAAATGTATCCAGAATGATTTGTTATACAATCGTTAACGGCAGACTATTAATCCTTAGCGCTGGAGATACTGGAGACAATACCCCCTGGCCCTTCCTCCCATGCAGGAGCTGCACCGCTTCCTGCTGTGGGTAAGGCCAGGCTGGTAGCCGCAGAAAGCATGGCAGCTTGGAAAGAGAAGACATAGCTCTGTTTTAAAGTGTAGGTGGCAGCAAGTCTCAGTAGTACCTATTTTATTCATTCTGCAAGTTTTGTGAGTTAATAATGTACTTAAGTTTTATTTTCTGGACTTGATAGCTATGATTTTACACTTCAGCTCTCTATTCTTTGGGAAGAGTCATTTTGCAGATGTAAAACACCCAACTTATAACAGATTTTAACCCTATGAGACAGACATTTTCAGAACAAATCATAATAGTTCCTATTCTCTTACAAGCACCCTCGAATGAGCCCACTATGGGACCTGACAACGAGTGGCTGGGCCTAGGTCCCTTGGGCTTTAATTCACCCTGGTCTCTGTTTCCGTGAGCTTTTACATTCTGATGACCCAGCTGGCACACAGTAGCCAGATGGATATTTGCTGAATGACAATAATTTAGGTTCTTTTCTTAAAATGATGAACTAGGGTTATCACTCTGGAAAAAGTAATTATCTGTGCTGACCCCATGAGGTGTTTTGCCCATCTATACACATATTTTCTGCTCCTTTCTTGCTAGTGAGTGCCTGTCTGTGGTCAATTTGCTGATGGCAGATCACCATACTGTGTTGGAAGGTTTCATTTAATAGTTGTATATGTGTGTATAGCTGCACCATTCCCTTATGCTAATTTATTGTTTCTATTTTGCCTTGTATGGCTTGAACTCAGAAGAATTGCTTATCCAAATTGACAAAAGAGTTTGTGTGATTAGAACACAGACTTTGACATATGGTAGAAAGATGATAGATAGATAGATAGATAGATAGATAGATAGATAGATAGATCATCCTTTTGTGATTCCTTCCTGATGGGTTAGATGTTGCTACAGTACAAAAAAGTTCAAACTAAAGTCATATAATTATATGAAAGTTTCTGAATGCAAAATTTATTTGAGAAAATGGGTACCAACCCATTTCTGCTATTACTATTCTTTTCAGCAAATTAATTGTTTGTGGTCCATAATGAGACTCTAGCTACAAATTTCCATTAGCATCATGTCAACGTAAAGGTAATATTTTTGGCCAGATTGCAAGAAGAAAACATGTTCAATACTAACTTACTACATTTCTAAATGAAGATGTGTAAAGAATGAGTAATGTTCTGTCATGTAATATCACAGAGAATGTCTATAACACTTGTGTATTAACAACTTATTGATATTGCCAGGCAAGAAAATACATAATGAAATTCAACGTTCATGCATACAAATGTGTCTTTGTGTGAAATGGGTAAGGAAAAAAAATCACAAAATATGTCAGTCTGAAGGCTGTGTTTTCTAGTAGGTAGACAGGGAGAAAATGAAGTTTTATAATTTCTCATGTCATATAGTGCATGAAATTAGAAAATAATATTTTACCCAAGGCACAAATCCATGTTTCTTTGTCTTTAAGGAATTATCATAATGTATTTTAAGAAATCACATTTAGAACACTTCCCTTGATTTTGCTTTGAGGTAACATGTCCTTTTCTAAGGGCCATTCATATAGTTAAAACCATGTAAGTTAGTTATGTATGGCAACAAAAAAAAAGTAATTTTGGTTGAAATAACCAAATTAATTGTGTTATATCAGGTCATATAAATAGCTTATGACACATATATTATGTGATATGTATAGATATTCTGTGATATATCTGTATATCACAGAGTAAAGATAGAACAGGAAAGCACAGGAAAAAGATACATTAAACACCAGATCGTGCAGTGACTGAACGGACTAATACATTAAGGGGATGGTGAACTCCAAGCTGAGTGGATGACCAGTGTGTTGGTGGCCCATAAACGAGCCGCTGGCCCGAAGCAGACTCCCTGGGACTCTGCGAGCTGAAGCTCTGCAGTCCTGCCACACAGTGCCAAATGAAAATGATACACGCTCCAGTTTCCTCATCTGAAAAAGGAAGATACTACACTAGACATCCTCCAAAATTCACTTCAACTCTGGGTCTTTGAACTTTCATGAAGCCTTTGAAGCACATTAGAAGACACACAATGTGTTTCCAAATTGACTTTAAAAATCAAATGCTATGCAGGGTCTAGGTCCCTGGTAAGGTATCTGACTTTTTTTTATACAGGTAAAAAAAAGTAGCGGAACATAATACTTTTAATTTTACATAATGTTTTAAATACCTATACCAAAATGAATGATGATGATAATAATAATAAAAATGTCTAGGTATCAAATACTATTACCACTTTGGAATCTGGCCATCTGTTTGCACTATATTCATAATACAAACTAGAACACATGTATCTTTATTTTACTAAAGGGCACTAAAAATATCCTTTCTAATTACTTTCCTACTTAGACTCATGGTTAGAACGCCCAGAGTATAGCTACTACACTGTGACATGCCTACTACAGCTATACAAGAAAGGAATGGAGGCAAAGGACCAGATTTTCAAAGATCCTTTAAATGTGAAACTATAATCTACTTCAAAGATTAGTTGGATCCAAAGTAGAAGCAAATAGGAAGAATAGCTGTGTTAATATTTAAGACCAAGTTAGAGTGATATCTGATTCCTAAATCAAACCTGCACATACGTATCTGGTTGCTCATTCTTGTTAGGGTACAGACAATCCCAGGCATCCCTACTACGACTGGGAGAGTGGTCTGTTGTCCCTGCCAGCTGGCTCCCAGCACAGGCTCATCACGAGGCAGCCCCTGTAAACAGAACCAACTGTGGGAAGGGCCTGAACAGGGATACCCAGCCCCATAAACGCCACAGCATTTCAGGGAGATGGAAACTGAGCCATAGGGGACTGGGAATAAACCTCAGCCAGCTTCACTTGTGATTTCAGTAAATAGAGAGCTGAACATCATGGCAGGGAGGGTGATTTTCAGCAAGACATGAAGTTTGCCATGGAGAAGAAAACAAAGAAGAACAGGAGGAGGAGAAGAAGGGCAGAAAAGAAAGAAGGGGAGAAGGAAGAAGAAGAAAGAAGATAACATTGGGGAACGATAATAAACAAATTGTTTTCATGGCAGCAAGTCTAGAATGTATAGCCTCAGGGAGAATAAAGTTCTCCTTGAGATGGCTTTCCTTACCAAGGCCTGACTGAAGTGTTATTAGCTGCAGTACAGGAACTGGAAGAGGCCACTCTACTACCTAGAGGGCAAGATACCCTCCAGGTTTAATCCCAAATGAATCTCTAGCTCAAAATGACTTCCTCAAACACTGACTCCAAGCAGAAACTCTATAGTCCTGCAGCACATTGCTAAAATGAACATTATTTTTGATGCTAGTTTCTGCTTCCCTCCTGCTGAATGGGATCCAAGAGGCCTCTCCTGCTCTCTCCTCCTCCTACCTTCTGCCTTTCCTTGCAGCCCAGCTTGCCTCCTGCCCTTGCCTGTGGTCTGTAAAAGGGCAGCCTGCAGGAGAGGGCACATCGGAGCTCGACCAGTTTCAGCTTAGTTACAAATTCTTTAGTCCGTACTCTAATGTTGTCAGATAATGTTCGATATGTGTTGGGCCTAGGTTGTATAAACTGGTCATAAACAATGTTCAAGAAGGTGTACTGCTTCTGACTTCCCCCACCCTCTTTCTGAATGGATTCGTGACTAATGGACCTGAAATTATGCTGTCTTATGTCTGTCAATTTCCCATCAAGAACTGGGACCCTTGCTCTCCTGAACACATAAGGCTTTAAATGGAAATTTAACTAAGGGAGGGTGGTGCTTGTGGTTCAGTATGTATCGGGGGGTTGGAGGTCAAGGAGAATTGAGGGAGAGGAGGTGGAATTATGTGATAGGGATGCACTGATGCAGAGGAGAGTTTTCATTTGATATTTCTTTTTATCTAGGAGCTGTTTTGCCAGAAAACCCACTCTTAACAAATATGAAACCAGCCACTTGACTTTGGTGATAATACTTTGTAGCCTCTGAGGTGAAGAGCTCACCTCAGAGCTCTTCTGGCCCTTAGCACCCATTTTACTATGAGTCAGTGGCACTTAAATAGAATCTCAGCAGGCTGGAGCTGGCTACAAGGGGCCGGTGTCACCCTTTCTGCCCTGGGAGGCTGCATTCCTTCAATCAAATGAGTGCTATAAGAGTTTGGGGAAGAAAAAAAGTGTACTGTACACTGTCACACTAAATTCTAGGTTTTCCTACACGTTGACAATGTACTGATTTCAATAAATTTGGGAGATTGAAGTTTACTTAGGCTTTGTGTTCTGAGGCCATTCCTCCATGGATTAAGGGTCAAGGGTGAAGGGAAAGCCTGATTCTGTGTGTGTGTGTGCATGTGCAGGCACAGACATCAAGTTACATGCTTTAGGTTCAGACACACATTTCAGGCGATGTGTCGGATCGGACCCCTGCCACCCACCTCACTTATCTCGTCCCTCATGGTGTAGAACTGCAAGCTGTGGGCCAGCGCCCGCTCGCCCGCCTCAGCTTTGGCACGCCAGGTCACTTTCTCCCCTTCGAGGACATCCAGCTGCTGCTGTAGGTTCTTTGCAGATGCATTTGAGCAGTTCTAAAAGGGAAAGAGAAGTGGCAGTAACAAAGGGAACAGGCAAAACAGCAGCGAGACGATTGTGCTATTTACATGCCTTATGAAACTCATAAATGACATTTAAAAAAAGGCTCCTGATTTCTTTTGCCTTAAGCATATCTGAATACACTGACTTGAGAAAGAAGCCAGACACCCAACATGACAAGAAAGGCAAACCATTAGACTTTAAGTCTTGACACTTCCGTTTTGAAGTTTGCTCATCCCACCCAACTCCTCAGAGACACCATTCATTATAAGGTCTAATTTTTACTTCAAGAGGCATAAAATATGCATTAGGAACACTTGGCTTCTGCACTGAAATTTTCCTGTCAACTTGAGCTCAACCTCAGGTTCATTACGCAAGTGCCCCATCTCCACTCAGCAGAGGCCTGCCCAGGCCAAGGCCAGACTCGGGCTGCAGAACAATTTACATTATTTGTGCAAAGTGAGACATTTTACGTTTTTTCTTTTAAAAAATAAATTTACTAATAAAATAAAGCTCTTTAAAAAGAAAGCTCCTTCCTGGTGAAAATAGATTCTATCAACAGTGACAGATACTACATATTCCTATATCTTTCAGTCAAAAAAATATTTTAGGTTCAGTGCATTCCATGTAGTTTACTGTATGTTTTAAATAAACTTCAAAATAAAGTTGGCCATTATTATTTTATTAACATTATACATATTGGATAGGACAGATATAATATTTTCTCCCTTAAATTAGGAATTTAGGGAAGGATATACACACACATATATGCACATATATGTGTATGTATATACATATATTTATATTCCATCTGGTGAAAGTCCAGCCATTGTTAATATAATGAGAATGGTTTGCACAACATCAGTGTAACCTGGCAGCCCAGGAGAGTGGGCTAGAATGCACATGCATGAACAATGATGACTTCACTGTACTAGTCAGTGGGGGAGGTTGATGCTATTGAATGTGGATGAGTACTGTGTGGCTGTCACATTCAAAATGACTGAGTGAGTAGAGTAATGAATCTGAATCAAATTTTGCATTAAGCTTGAACATTCCTAAGCTGAAACTATTTGGATGCTTGAGAAGGTCACAGCTACGGGCAGCTGGTGACTGGCAGTTTCATCACAAAAATGTGCCCACTCATGAATCACATATTGTGCAGAGTTTTTTGGCAAAATATCAAATCACCCAGGTGAGTCAGCCCCCTACAGCCCAGATTTGACACTCTGTGATTTCTAGCTTTTACCAAAACTAAAATCATCTTGGAAAGGGAAGAGATTTCAGACCATCAGTGAGACTCAGGAAAATATGATAGGGCAGCTGATGGCAACTGGGAGAACTGTGTGAAGTCCCAAGGTGTACTTTGAAGGAGACTGAGGCATCAGTGTTTTATGGACAATGTCTGTTGTGTCTTGTATCTTCTTCAATAAACGTCTCTATTTTTCATGTCACATGGCTGGATACCTTCTGGACAGATCTTGCATATATTAAATCAGAGCTTAATGTGTTACTTATGAAAATCTGGTCTGGAATTATTTCATTGCCTTTTAGACAGCTCTGTAATGTCCATCCAGTGGAATAATGAAGATTCGATGTCTAGTGCCCAGAGCTTTTAATCTCCACTAGGAAGCTCTTTCATTCTGGGGTTTTTGGGATAAAGTAACTTCTTTGGGCCTCCGATTCTTCATCTGTAAAATGAGGCTAAATGATCTCTAACACCTTGCAGATATGAAATGCTAAATCAGCATTGTCCAAGAAATATAACATGAGCCACATAAATAATTTTAAATTTTCTAGTAGTCATATTAGAAAGTAAAAACAGGTACAATTAATTTTCACAATACAGTTTAACAAAATATCAACACTTTACCACATGACCAAACATAAAAATATTAATTTTTAATACTAAGTTTTTGAAATCTTTTATGCATTTCATGCTCATAGCACATATCAATTTTTGTTAAATTACTATCAGAAATACTTGCTCTGCATTTAAATTTCATAGAGTATATACTTTAAAATGTAGATTCCCATGTCCAAGTTGTTCTGAACATATTTAAAAGTTTTCCAATAACTGCATTGTGTACGTTTTTAAATTAAAATCAATAAAAGTTCAGTTTCTTAGTTGCATTAGGCACATTTCAAATGCAAAAAAAATTGACTACTGTATTAGATAACACATCTGTACGATTTTTTAAATTGGCATGAGAATAGATGTATTAAACAAGACTTTTATTATTGGATTTTTCCTCCTTGCAATGTTTTTCTGTTGCTATAGGTGGTAGGAACTCATCACAAATCACTACCCGATGTTGTAATGCACTTTTAAATGTGACATCTACTAGGCAGTCTGCCTGGTGTGGCCTGACGGCAGCCCTCTCCCCGCTAGCTGGGTTTAGGTCAGAGTGATGGCATTCTACGTGGCTTACAGGCCGCTGCACTGATGAGATGACGTCCACTCCCAGGCAAAGGGCCAGTTTGTGGAGATGGTCTGCGCGAGCCTGCTTTTCCTGAGAGCGACTGAGCTGAACCTGGGCATCCTTAGCGTTGTCCAGGCCCGTCAGCTCCTCTGGAAACGCCAACTCTCTTGATCTGATGAGACGTTCCAGCTGGAATATAGAACATTAACAATGAACATGAATTTCATTTTAATGAAGATAGGTTTTTAAAGTCTGTTTCCTATCACATATTTTACTAGCTGGTCAAATGCCACCAGTTGTTAGTGTTGTTAGCACATAAGAGTTACAATGCTGCAGATTGATGGGGTAAAGCTGAGGGGTTGCTGTTGTCATGTCTATTAAAGAAGAAAACACTGTTTTTGGTCATGGCCTAAAATCTTAGGAAGACCTAGGTCTCTACTCTGAGTAAATTTGGAGGCTATTTTAAATAATCTCCATTTTCTATTAAGAGAGGCTATTTCTATTAACTACAAATTTTTACTGAGTGTTCTATGATGTCTGGTACTTGAGATACCAAAAAATTGTATTTGTTTTCTTCCCTCAAAGAGCTTACACTTGAGTTGGGGGTAAAAAGTAATTAAAAATCAAGATGCTAAAATGACGAAAGTGTGGAATAATCACTGAGAGCTCTAGAAATTTACAAGAGAAGAAAGTCATCCTGAGTGAGGTAGGATCGCTGGCAGCAGGGTTTAGACAGCCGAGAAGAGAGAAAGGGGCTTGTCAATAAGGGCAGGCTGGGGGTCTGCGAGTCAGAACGTCTCTGTGGCCTTTGAGGGACAGAGCGGTGCTGGTTGGCTGGAATGTAAGGGAGCATGGAGGTGCAATGAGAGAAAAGTTAGAAGCCAGGTTGTGAGAAGCTTCTAATATCAGAATAAGCAATTCTGCTTCTATTTATTACACAGTAATTTATATTTAATTTCACAGTTTAAAACCGTGGGCCTCTCAGGTGTCTATGACAAGTCTCACCTCTTCCTTAACTTGGTGGAACCCGACTGTCTTGTACAGGACATCCTCGTAGTCGCGGATCCTCTCCTGCTGTTTTTGATGAAGGTGAATGAGATCCCTCAGCTGCTGAGACTTCTCTTTCACAGGGGCTCCTCTGCCATGCAACGCTTCTGATTCTTTGACAATGTATTGAACCTCATCATTCAGTTGCTGAAATGTCAACAGTGACAGAGGGAAATCCAGCTTTTAGAGAACTTTTTACTTTACAATTGACTACATTAAAATCTAAACAGCTAACTATTCTTTCATTTGTTAACAAATATATTATGGCCCTCACCCCAACACCTGCAAATCCAGGTATTATGTTTGATGCTAGGGGTGTATTATTCCATCTCTGTCTTCTCAGGAAAAGTTTTTTGGTTATGAGCAATGAAAAAAAGTCTTAACTTTAAAGTTAGGTGGTGAAATGGAAAGTCATATATTTCTATAGCTCACCCAATATTCTAGTTACCTGCTAAGTAATGTATTTCATTTGTTTTATGAAGCTATGATCACCTTTGATGTTTAACACAGATTCAGGTGGTAGGGTAAGAACATCAAAAGAAGACAAGTATATAAAGATATTAGGGGAATTACTTGTCCTCTGTGATAAAAGAATGATCAGAATGAA
Source organism: Phyllostomus hastatus (assembly GCF_019186645.2). Classification (NCBI taxonomy): domain Eukaryota; kingdom Metazoa; phylum Chordata; class Mammalia; order Chiroptera; family Phyllostomidae; genus Phyllostomus; species Phyllostomus hastatus. The sequence goes on along the minus strand of NW_025333498.1, from coordinate 13,050,506 downwards.
CCACAGCTGAGTAGCACAGTAGATATGCTACTTTAAAAGTGGTCATCCCAGAATCCATAAATAGCCACTGCATGTGGGGAAGGATAAACTGCCTTTCCTTTTACCCAGCCCCACTCAGATATCCCTCATGGAAGTCCAGATCTTGGGGCAGAATGTGCAAAGTGTGGACAACTCAAGAGGAAGCCCCAGTAATTTGAGGACTGAATCTTACAGCAAAGACAAAAGTAATAGAAATGACTTAGGATAAGGAGGTAATTTGCAGGGGAATGACCTAATACGAATCTTCAAGTTCAAATAAATCAAGCATGTGGATATCAAATATATCACACACAGAGTGATATATTTGATGTGTCCCTGCACATCACAGAGACAGTGGTAAAGAAGCTATCCAGTCCCTAATTCAGAGGAACTTATGTGCACACACACACTCCTGCATGTGCAGGGCACAAGTGCACCTCAGCACACACAAAATGCCAATAAGCATGCAACACAGGAAGCATCAACAAACCTGACATGAAGGCTAACTGGATATTCTGAGTTCACTGTGGGCTACAATGTTGTGTGTTTTGTGTGTGTGCTGGTGCGGGAGGGGTGATTCTCCATTATATCAATTTGTTTGAAAGGAACGTAAATTAGATATTCCTTACAGGAATCCTCAGCCTTCTAATTCCAGGATTCTTTAAAGCCAACACTTCAAACTAGTGACGAACAGAAACACAGGTATCTTAACTTTGCAGCAAAGGACAAGAATCCAGGCAGGAGGATTACATGACTGACCACCGTGTTTGGCAGTGGTGTGGAGTTTAGCGAAGGTGGGGGTCTGGAATGCATTAGTAGTCAGGGCCTGGGAACGTGACTCATGGTTTTATCTCTCACATCCTGAGGGCTCTCTGAGAGGGAAAATAGGAGAGCACAGCCAAATTCCTGGGAGGGTGCCAGGAGCCTGGGGGAGCAGTAGGTGAGGACAGTGACATCATGGGGCCATTCCAGGGGCAGAAGGCAGTGCAGCCTCTGTGTCAGAGCTTGCTCATCCTTGTCCTGAGATGCTTGATCTAAAACATGTCTATGCTCCTTAGAAAATAACTACAGTAAGTATATATGATGAAAACATTAATAAGAAAATAATTTAATGTAAATTAAAATAATCTAAGATAAGACTACTTTTAGGACGTTTTTGTAGCCCAAATATTTGTATATCATCAAATCCATAATAGTTCAGAAAAACAGTAAGAAAATTGTGTTTTTAACTGGATTTTTTGGGTCAAGTAATGACTTTGTTTTTAAAAAAAAATAGCAATTCACCAGTCTGTTAAAATTAATTAGGTAAACTGCAACCGAACAGTGAAAAAAAAAATTCCATTCACCCAAGCCCATTGGTTTGCTTTTTTACCTGGAACTGAGTCTTCATTGCATTCCATTTCTTCCTTAGACCTAGAGTGGTCTGGAGGCTCCCTCCAAGGTCAAGTGCAGACACAGGTGTAAGTGCTTCCTGAAGGAGCTTTAAACTGTGAGTAGTCTGAAATAAACGTTGAATGGTTACACATGTTTCCTTTGCCACTGCCAGGAAATGCATTAGGGTCATTCCAGTGATGACACTGTGTGTCATTCAACTTTCCCATCTCCATCAGAACATTCGCCACCTGGCGTGAGCTCATGGTTCTAAAGCACATCAGTGAAGAAAAGCATAGGCCCTCGTTTTCTTTTCCTCTTTCAGTTTTATTGTGGTAAAATATACATAACCAATTTAGCATTTTCACTATTTTTAAGTGTGCAGTTCAGGGGCATTAGTACATTCACATTGGTGTGCAACCACCAACACCATCCATGTCTGAAGCTTTTTCATCCTCCCTATATGCAAACTCTGTGCCCATTAAACACTAACTCCCATTCCCACCCTCATTTCAGCCCCTCATAACGTTTATTTTGCATTCTTTCTCTTGAATTGACTACCCAGGGACTTCACGTAAGTGGAATCATATAATATCTCTCATCTTGTGTCTGACTTTTCCACTTAACATAATGTTTTCAAGGTTCCTCCATATTGTCCCGTATGCCAGAATTTCCTTCTTTTGTGAGGCTGAATAGCACCCATTGCGTATCCCCTCACCTTTCTAAGTTGCTCTTTGAAGGCTCCCCACTGTTGTTTCGTGGGCCTGCGTGCAGAGGCTGTAAGCTGCCACGCCATCCGAAGGCGGCTGAGTTCTTCCCTTTCTGCCTTCTGGCTTTCCATAGTGTTCTCCACAAAGTGCACTTTTTTTTCCACATTTAATAGTTCATTCTCTTGTGCCTGTTAAATTAATAATTCCTATGATGGCTCCCTTTTCCCAAGAAATGTAACATTTTTGCATATAACTACTCTCGGAGGCAAACGCTTGATCACAACCAAAGCGGAGCCTGGGCAGTTCTGATATCAAGACCAGGCAGAGGTGCCTGCACGCTGGGCCCTCGGAAGCCACGTTCCGTGCTGGGACAGAAGGCCCTGAGTTCTCCGAGACCTCAGCGGTGTTGGAGTCACCTTCTGGGGCTTGAGGGGGTGACTGAATGAACTCCAGGATGCAGAAGTATTATATTAAAATCAAGATTATTTTAATGCGTAAGTTTTAAAGTGCATTCTACCTTTCATTTTAACACACTCAATAACAGATGTCAAAATCTCAGGGAATATGAAGGGCATATTTTTCTGTTTTTTTCTTTAAACTATCTCCTTGTATGTATTATAACTATTTTAAGTTTCCCTCGTGAGCAGTTCCTCAAGTTGCTCCCTTTTGTGAGAACAGAAATGTGCATCTACCGCTCTCTGTACTTGGACCCCCACTGGGCACCGGAAGCACAGTATCTAAATTTCAAGACTTCTCTTCCCCATTTTTGGTTCTGGCTGACTGGTTTGAAATCCTTTAAACTACAGTTTTAAACAAGAGGAAATTCAGTTGGAGGCAGAAGAATGAGAGGTAAGAACACAATGTGCTACTTCATGTGCGAACATCAAAAACTGAAGAAAAATATTTGTTTGGCAAAATAATGACTTTTACTTTGATGTCATCAAAGTAAATTCTTGAATTTCTAAGAAACAAATGTATGTGGATTAAATTCTTGAATTTCTAAGAAGCAAATGTATGTGGATTTCTATAATGACAATGACAACTAAATATCTACAAAGTCAAGGGGCCTTTCATTGTACTTAGAAAACTGTCATAAAAATATAACAGAATGTTTTAAATAATAGGGTACTTCATTTTAAAATAATTTTAAACATTAATCTTGAATATTTATATTATTAATTTAGACATTATAAAGTGCCAATTAATTGAAAAAGCATATAATTGCAAGTCCTAAATGAGATTTTGCCCATGAATTTGGGGATCTAGGAATGAAATGATATATTCTATGATTCTAACAAGATGCTAAATGTTATGAAAGCTATTAAACAACTTCAGAATGCAGCCCAAATCATAATTTTTATCTATGCTATAAATAAAATCAGGGTGTCTTTCATACATCATTAAGAAACTAATAATCAAAATGTAATACAATACATAAATTAGTGTACACTGGGAAACCACAGCGTGGCCACAACAACTGCAGTCAGCGGGGCATGCTGGTCCGAGCAAGGTCCAGAGAAGGACACCGGTAGCAGGGTTTATTCATGCCCAGATGGCAGGATCCAAAAAGTGATTATCTATTTGGCAGACTTAAGTATTTTGACCCCTTGGGAAGATTAAATAATCTACCTGAGGTCTAGTTAGTAAACGTACCACTCATTCTACCTCTGTGTAAGGACACTAAATGGTCTGCTTGCCATTTAGACTCAGGCACAGTAAATGGTCTTCTGACGTCATGCTTTCTAGATACCTCCCTCCATAACAGGCCGGCATCCCATCTAGCATTCTTGGTGTTCACTGTAGTAAATGTTGAAACAGGCACTTTCATCAGGATGTCTGCCAGATTTCTCACTTAAATAGGTTCTCCAATCTTGATGAATTTTAGATGAACTGAAAAAGTTTCAATTTCCAGCTTGAAAATACGAGCCACGGCACCCTAATCAAGAGCAGAAGACTCAGCAGACAGTGCCGGCTAGCATTCTCCCCTCTTAACGGGCAAACTGGTTACCAAATTTCAACAATAATGTTTGTTCAAAGCCTAACAGTCCAAAAGATATGAAGTGAAGTAAAATGTGTTTCACTTGCTTTACAAACCATTTCTTATCTCGGAATGTTACTGAACGGATAAACTATTATGTGAACCCTAAGCCTTATCAATAAGGAGGGATTTATCATGTGACTGTAGTAAAATATGCACTTTTAAAACATAATGCCTGACATCTGATAAATTTTTACTAGTTCTGCCAAGACAGGACCACAGAACTGGAAAGCAAGAGAAATAGCAGACAACAGAAACAACTCCGGACCCAGGTGTAGGAATTAGCCAACATACACTTCAAAACGCCCGTGATTAATATGGTTAAAAAAAGTATAGCAAAGGTGAAGAAAGAGAGAACAAGAAAGAGAATTTCATCAGCAATTAATATCTAATAAGAAAGAGCCAAATGGAAACTTCAGACCTGGAAAATAAAATTCCTGAAACGAAGTTAGTAATAGGCAAAAAAAAAATGCAGTTTGCAAATATTTAAATTCTCTTATGATTGCAAATTAGAGAAGTACACAATCAAGAGATGGAAGAATATAAACCGAGCAAAGTAAAAATGTGAAAGAGAGATGGTTGGTAGGTAGATAGATAATACATATTCTAAATATTCTAAATTAAAAATAACTTAATTGTTTTTTATAACAAACACCATAAGAACATGGGCAAACTGCTTGGCAAGTTTCCTATGATTCTTAAAGATAGTATAAGATGTATTGGAACTATTTAATATATATTTTGTTTCCCATATTTTGTTTAACAAATTGAAGAAGAATGGCCTTTTAAACAACAAAGGTTGAATCAAAGAAGATGATGTCATTCCTACTATATTTATTATATTAAGGAACTCAAGCCCTACGTCTTGAGCTAAAAAACAAAGAAGATAAAGAGAAAATTGCAGCTGAAAGTAGATGAGGATAGTTAGACAGAACCTAACTCTTCCAACTGAATTCAGGCTCCAGACTGAGGTTAACCACATCTCAGAGTACTAAGAAAATTGCAGATGTCAGTTATCTTTGCATGGCTACAAAAAGTAGGTGAAGGGCCAGAAAATCAGAGAAAGAAAAGTGCTTTGACTTTCAAAGTGGGGAAAGGCTTGGTTACACAGTTTATAGATGCTTTACAATGAAAACCAGGGTAATAAGTTCATCGTTGATCAAGAAGTTTGTGAGCACTTTGGAAAGAATTCTTTGATCACTCCGAATCAACCTGATTTCTGTCAAATTACGATTATACAAATCATAGGTTGTTAGATGGATGGGGGTAGAATTAAACCCAGGAGAGATGGCTAACGTATTGGACAGCAGGTCCAAAATTAGTTTGACGAGATGGAATCGTGTGTGAAGATGAACAAAATAACATTAAATAGGGTTAAATGGAAACACCCACATTTATATGTAAAAGATGAATAGCTGACACTTATAAAATGGGACAGACCTAGCTTGGTGGGAACTGTAATAAAAGTGCATGGGAGTTTTAGTCAATGACAAGTTTAGTATGAGCCAGCAATATAAAATCATGGCTAAAAATGAATGATAATCTTAGGTCTCATTAGTAAAGAATGATGTCCCTTTGTTGTTCTCTGCATTGCAGTTGTAGTTAGTTTTTTGGTTCCATTTTGTGAATGATTTTGACAAACCATAGGAATTTCTGGGAGGAAGAATCAGGATGGAGAGAGAAATAAAGCTACTCATAAATTATAGGAAGGGTTTTCATGTGGTTTGCTGCAGAAAAAGACTAGATATAGCAACTATTTTTAATGTTTGAAGGACTTTCATGTATAAAAGAAATCTAGTATGAATACTTTCCTTCCCCCTCTGTGGAGCTACAGAGGGACAGAACCAGATATAGAGTAAGATTTGACTTAGCATTTTAAACAATGTTTTCTAGCAGCTGGTGTTTTCTAACAATGGACCGAACAGTTTCATTCAGAAGATACTTGAGGTATTGAAGGAGAAGGGGATTGGCTGTCCTTTAAGAATTCTGTAGAGAACTTTAGATGGGTCAGCAGTTGATATAAGGATTCTAGACTATTTTAAAGATATAAGCTGTCAATTAAAGCTTAGGGCACATTTCTAAATATAATGGACCTTCATTATAAAAAGATTCGTTATAGTAAGAAATTCGTCAAGATGAAAATTCATCCTAGTCATTGACTTGAGCCACTAGAACCTTTGTAAGGGCCTTGTTACACTCTCTCAACATGACAACATTTGGGTGAACTTCTGTGTAATAATAAAAATGATGCATTTGGATTATAGCCACTCTTTTTCCTAGACAGCTAAAAAGCCTTCACGTTATAAACTTATGAGAAGTCTAGGACTCAATAAACATGGAAATGTTGGGCTTCAGCACTGTTGGAGGTTGAATGAAGCTAAAAAAGAACTTTCTAAACCTACGCTGCTGATTAAGTGATAGCTGAACATTTGAATTTATGATTTTGACTTTGACAAGTAATCCTTGCAGAGGGCATGACACACATAATGTCATTCTCACCATATTCATTAAATTAAGGAACTCAAGCCCTAGGTCTTGAACTAAAAAACTTCTCTTCAAAAAGAGCAGCCACTGCCTCTCAGCTGAGTCAGACCGACGCTTGGCTTCTGCAGTCTCCCCTTCCAGCCGCGGGTCCTCAGCTCGGTAAAACTCCTTCAGGCGCTGACGCTGCGCCTCTGCCTGGGGAGGGGGGGTGGAGGGAAGAGAGAGGAGGGAGAGAGAGAGTATAAATGCAAGATAAGAACACTTAAAAACACTTTCAAAGAAAAAATGACACTAGATTCCAATAGAAACCCATATAAAAATGAAATGGGAACTACATTTCAGAATGCTTTAAATAATTATTAAATATTGTCAGTTTACTGAAAAGGTATGAAAATCTGTCTAGGTTGTTTACAGACAGGACCATAGACAGGGGAGGAAGCTGAGCAAATGAGCTTATTACCTATAAGACCTATTTAACTCAAATTATGTTTATGTATTTTATATATGTGTATGTTTTGCAACTGGGGGCAATTTATGTCAAATACTTGGTATGGTTCTATTTAAGGTTGACTTTTATAATTCAGAAGAAAACCATATACACACATATGTACACATATATGTATGTGATCAAGGAAATAAGAAATGTGAATCAGTGAAAAAACTTTAGTAAATCACAATTTGCTTTGAATCAGTGATAAACCAGGATGAGAGTAAAAATAATTATTAATCTTCTATACAAATATTAATATTACACGGCTTTCATGAGCTAATCTTATTGATGTAGATTACTTCACCTCTTTAAAATTGTATTTTTTTCATTTGCTAACTGATGTAAGCAGTACTAGATTATTTTCAATCACTCTCTTTGGAAAGAGCTTAAATAAAATCAAATGTGTCTGGAAAACTAAAGATGAACACGTCATTGACTGATACAGAAATAATAGAAAACTTTGACATAAGTGTTTATGCATTTTAAATAATACTTAATGGCCAATAAGATAAGACTCAAAGAGCTCATAACTACCAAAATCAGTCTAAACACAGTGACCAACTTCAGGCAATGGTTAGTCACTGCATTTAAAGACTTTAACAAGATTCTTAATTAAATGAATTTAATAGGAGAGCCTGCAGACGGCACTCAGAAACAGAAGTGCTCTCCTCATTTCCATATTCCATTTATTCCTGGCCCTGTTTTGCTGGTGTTGGTTCCCTCAACCCAGAATGATCTTTTCTCAGTTTTGTGCTGCTACTCATCCTTCATGAGCTAGTTAAAATGCTACCTCCTCCATGGAGTCTTCTAAGATTTCCTAGTAAGAATTATGCATTTATTTCCTTGGGTTCCCAAAGATAGTTCTGCAACAAAGATAATCAAAAGCAAGTTATTGCAACATGAGGATGATATACACACTGGGCGCACTGTGGAGGGACCGCCCACTCTACACTGAGTAAATAGAGAAAGACTTCCCAAAATAGGTGACGTCTGATTTGTGTCTTTCAGAATTGTCCAGAGTAAAGGGAAGAGCGGAAGGGGATCCCAGGTGGAAGGAATAACATATATGAGACACAAGTGTGGAATATTGGCCTGTTCAGAGCTTGATAAATGATCTTAGTGTGGGCGAAGTTCAGTTGCACAAGCTGAGTGGTAAGAAGGAGGATAGAGGGATAATTGTGTTGGGAAAAACCCTGCCTACAGGTTTCAGTACATTGTCTGCTGTGACCAACATGATGTGACACATTCTCATTAGCTATCACAGTGACTCAGAAGCAGCCTGAGACCCATCAGTGCTTCGGCAGGACTGTGTGCCACAGGCTGGGTGTCAATTTGATCAGCTGCCAGTTAGGTGCAATTCTCCAAACACAGACTTTAATTCATCTGCCTTTTCCAACTGTTCCAAAGCTTCCTTGGAGGCAAGGGAGAATGCTGTCATTATAGGAATTCCCTTGAATCTGTACTAGTTTGTTTTTGAGTGAATTAATGATAAACTTTAAAACTTTAGCCAGTTTTGATAAATGTTATTTACAGCTTACTTCACAAATTACATCTGTCAAAGTGCCTGAATTTCAGGAGGTAACATGATTAAATTTGCTTTAGAATGACCATTTCTGAAAGAAGGAGTGGAAGGGGAGAATTATAGGAGGCAGAGTGATCGGGCAGAGGCAACTTCTTTAAGCTTGGCAAGAGACGGTGAGGGCCTGAACCCAGGAAGGGATGGTGCAAATGGACAGGAGGGGGCCTCAGAAATCTTTTAGGCCGTGTCTATAGACAGGCACCAGACTGCATGGCCTCTCAAGGAGGAAAAAACAAGAGAGGAGATTGAGGATTAAGTTTCAGTTTTAATGTTCACTAGCTGTTTAATCTCATATACCTAGCTTCTCAGAGCCTCAGTTTCCCTCATTTGTCAAATAGAATATTAGTAAGTAAACACAGAGGTGTTGTAAAGATTAAACACACTCAGAAATGAAAAACATAGGGCCTGGTACACACTGAGAGACTTAGAAGCTTCTAGGTAAGATTTCTGAAGGATGATGCGGTCGTTTACCCAACACCAAAGTACAGAAGAAAACACGTTTGAGGAACAGATAACCTGTTGTGTTTTGTTGAGCTTCGGGAGCCCACAGGATACACAGGTAATGGGTATGACTGGAAATTGAAAGCCTTGGTCTGGAGCTGAGAAGTGTTGGGGCTGAGGAACCATTTTTCAGTTATTGGTGAACTAAAACCATGGGTGGTGGTGTGTGTAAGTTTTATGGAAAAGCGTGTAGAATGCGTAAGAGAGAGCACAGGCAAGGTCTCTGGGACCCACCTCACTTCAGGAACAGAGAATGAATTAGGAAAAGGGAAAAGGAACAGATAAAGAAGTAGACGGAGTGACTCCGCTTAACGATGTGAGATATCCACATAAGGCAAATCTAGAGATAGCAAGCAGGTCTGTGCTTGCATGAGGCTGGGAGCGGAAACCAAGATGGACTGAAAAAGTGCACCGGGGCTCTTTGGAGTGCTTGAACTTCTAAATCTGGGGTGCAGCTATGGTGGTACAACTCAATAACTGTACTAAAAATCACTGTACTCCAAAATAGATGAATTCTATGCTATGTAAATTATACCTCAAAAAAATCTTTTTTTTTAAACTGAAGGAGGTAAGAATAATAGGATTAAATAAATGTGACAGAGAGATTAAGCAGGATAAAGACTGAAAATAGATCATTTGATTTGTCAGTCAGTATGTGGTTTATAAGGACATTTTCAGTGGAATGAAGAGATGGCAGATGGCAGGATTAAAAAAGAAGTTAAACTGCTCTCAGGTGAGGATTGGAGAGGATGAGCTAGTAGAGACAAGAAATGTCATCATCCAGTGCCAAAGTCCAGCTGTGAAGAAAGAGTAAATTAGAGAGCGGTTGCCTTCATGAGGGCAAGACCATTTGGGCCTAACTGTAGACCAAAGGGAAGGAGGTAAGGGAAAAAGCAAATTGGAAACACTAGAGGAGGCTGGTAGAGCTAGATTCTGAAGGATATGGAAACACACAGGGGAGGGCTCTGGCTGGCGAGACTCAGTGGATTGAGTGCAGGCTTGAGAACCAAAGCCCCATACTTTCTTCTAGTCAGATGTGACGTAAGAGCACTAGCTGAGATTTAAGTATGGAAACTGGTGTAAGATGTTTGCAAGCTGCTACTGAATGGGCTCCAGCAGCATATGGAGGACCCAGCAGAGGCAGGGACCCATAAATCCGTAACAGCGCCAGTCAGCACAACTGTGTGACTTTCTGCAGCAGCATCTGGAAGCTTGGAAAAGAAAAGTTGAGTGAACAGAGTGTTGGACTGATGCAGTATCAGGAATTGGCAGGATGAGTCAGGGTGGAAGGCAGAAGGGGGAGAGCATGGAGAACGGAATGCAAATGAGAAACCGGGAGCTGCTGAGGGAAGAAGGAAGACCTGGGGGGACAGAGAGCAATAGAGGGAGAACACTGCCGAGATTAGCAGGAGGGAGGCTCTGCCACACAGGATAATAGATTAAGTGAAAGCTGGGAAGATGAAAGCACAGGAGGGCCTTCTGAGAAAGTGTTGTTTGCAAAGCTAAACCTTCAGCCCTAAACCCAAAGCTTCAGCAGCCAGCATGGGTCATGGAAGTACATACTGAACCAGAAGCCAAGAAGGCACATTTTTGGCAATAACAATGCAGAAAATGAACACCTCTCTATACCTTTTCCACCATTTCAAATTCTGAATAAAAATGTTCATCAGCAGGATAATCTTGTCCATTGTTATAGCTCTGCTGAACCATGAAAATTTGGGGCTAAATGACAGAAATGACAGGAAAGGAGGTAGCAGTTACTTGAGATCTCTAGGGACTGGGCATGCCCTTCCTCCAGAGGGACAAAAATTCAGAATATTACAGACCAAGAGCAGACAGAGGAAACATGGGAAGGTTGGATGGCGGGGGTGGGAGTGCTGGGAGGGTGGGAGTGAGGAGATGGAACTCTAGGTGCTACCTAACTTTGGTTGGCTTTACTCCTGAGGGACCTTGCTGGCTCTACCTCCCACTAAACCATTGCCCGCCACCTTGAAAGGAGGGTGAACTGCATGCACCTGGATGCACTAGGACCCTAGCACGTTTCTAATAATAACATGATCTTCAGGAAACTGGGACCTCTGAGAGATATAATCCTGGTCCACTATAGGAGATTTACAGATTGTCTGGTACAATCCTGTCAAAACAGTGCCTCAGAGGTAGCTCTGGGAAGCAACTTGCTAAAAGGCAGATCTGTCCTGGCTGGGCGGCTCAGTTAGTTGAGCATCATCTTCTACGCCAAAAGGTTTCAGGTATGTGCCCTGGTCAGGGCATATACCTAGGCTGCAGGTTTGATCCCCAGTAAGGGTGCATGCAGGAGGCAACTGATTAATGTTTCTCTCTCATATCAATGTCTTTCTCTCTCTTTCTCTCTCTCCCCCCACCCCCATTCCTCTCTCTCTAAAATCAATAAAAACAGATCCTCAGGTGAGGATTAAACAAAAAAATCTAAGAATGGACCCAAGAGTGCAATTTCTGACTCCGTGTATTTTAAATGAGCCATGTGAATTGCTTAGGGCCTCAAAGAGATCCGTGGTTTAGAAGATGACTTGTTTTTAAATCATTTTTTCTATGTTTAGGATAGTGTAAATATTTATGGGTGATAGTAAAAGTGTTCCAACACAATCACTTTGCTTATTTGTGTGGATAGCTACACATACATACTTTTATTATGTTTTAGTGAAACCACTTACTGTTTTAGTATCTGTGTGGTGGCCTTGGTGAATAAAGGGCCTGTCAGTGAGTGCATGCTCTGGGGCGGAGGATACAGAACAACCCACCGGGGCTTCCATCCCCATAGAATGCAGGACTATGGGCGGAGGCCACACTGCTGATAAAGGCCAGCACGTTGTTGATAAAGGCCAGTACCTCCTCTGATGACTTTAGAAATGCCACATAGGTTTGCAGAACTTGTGACCTGGAGCTGATGTTTTGGCCGAGTATATTTAATTCTTCCTCTAGCCATTTAGCTTTAGAAGAAAGTGATGCCACTTCATCGAGTTCAAATTCATTTTTCTCTGTCATAAGTTTTGCCGCTGCTTCTAATTCATGCGATGTTTCCTATGAAAGCAAAGCACAGAGGGCCGGAAGCTGACAAGGGAATCATGAACGTTCACATTTCATTACCTTCTGCACATCCATCTATTACGATTATTAATTGAACTTGTACCAAGACTCTCCTCAATAAAAGGAAGGCACAACTTTAAAAATATATTTTAAAATTTGTGTCTTAAAATGAAAACCATCTCAAATTATTCTTCCACTCCATCAGCTATACTTCTTATTTAGAGTATTCTAAATTTTGTGTTACAAATAGAAGAAAAGTTGTTTGGTCTGAAAGGTGGTAAAACAAAATGGTAGAAACATTTTAAATAATTTAAATGAAATAATTATATACCAGAAGTATTTCTGAAATTAACAAAAGCCCTAGCAAATTCTTAAATTAAATTGTATATAAAATATGGCAAGTTTATATAGATTGTTTGCTCATTTTTTAATTTATAAAAGATGAGATTGATTGCACAGGTTTATTTGAGTTGCTATCTAGAATTTTTAAACACATGTAGGACAAGTGTTACATGTGAGGTCTAAACAGCCTAAAGGGTCAGTGAATTTGACTTGCTTAAGATTGCTCTCCTGTTTTGAGTGCTATTTCTGGCATGTGAAATCTTAGCACTGATTAAGTGAATACGTTTTATAAGCAATTCATATATAATTGCCACAGAAAGAGCCACATGAAATTTCATGGTACCAAGCTAGGAATCAAGCATAGAACAAAGAAAAAAGCTCCATTCTCATTTGCTTCTCTACTTGTATTTAATATTCTCCCCCTGTACTCTGTTGAAGGATGGTAATTTTAATTTACAAGTGCTGCTCCCAGACAGCTCTTGGGGGAAGAGGATGAGTGGAGTTTCTCCTATGCAATTTCTTTCATAATTCTAAAAATTTTGGAATAGCCCTGGCTGGCATAGCTCAGTGAATTGAGCACAGGCTGCGAATCAAAATATCGCAGGTTCGATTCCCAATTAGGGTACATGCCTGGGTTGCAGGCCATGACCCCCAGCAACTGCACATTGACATTTCTCTCTCTCTTTCTCCCTCCCTTCCCTCTCTAAAAATCAATAAATAAAATCTTTTTAAAAAATTTTGGAATAAAAAAGTGAATTCAGACAAACATTTTATTGTAAACATTTTATGTTTTTTTCATCTAGGTCTAACTTTATTTGATAACATTATAGTCTGTAAGTTTTAGGCCTTTGGTTTTATTATTTTTTAACTAAATTTATTGGGGTGGCATTGGTTAATAGGATCATATAGGTTTCAGGTGTACATTTCTGTGTTACATAATTTGTATATACAGTGTGTGCCCACCACCCAAAGCCAAACCATCTTCCACAACTGTGTATATGAGCATAATATATAATACATGTAAACATTTTAGATAATGAACTAAAAACACCTCATTTAAAAATGGGTTTTCTGTGAGTTTTGGCTGGGGGCGCTTCTGAAAGGAGGTTTTTCTGCTGAGAACTGGTGGGGAGGCACAGCCATTTCCTGCCGACCTTGGTGAGCCTGGGAAGACTCTTAACTTTCCTAGACACCTGCTGGGTCAGACTGGGACTCAGTGCAGGTACGGAGCTGCTGGCAGGAATATCTGAAGCCCAGTCTCATGCGAAGGGGGTGAAAGGGAGTTAGACAAGGTGCTAGGTAGAGCAGGGCAATTTCTGTCCCTGGAGGTTTAGTTTGCAAACAACATTTGCCTCCTGGGACCTTATGTTAATGCATGTTGCTTCTGGTAATTTCTTTTGTAACTTACTCTGGCAGAAAATCACAGATAGTCTTATAAAAGCACTCTCTCTGCCTGCTCTGGCACCCCAAAAGGACTGCTAGCATCTCTCAGGCCAGGAAAAGGGGCCAAATGAGTGTCTGATACCAAGCTAGAATGCTGAGTTACAGTGAGCTCAAACCCCCTACTGAGGGCACATATAAATATAAATTATTCAGACACACAGAAGAGTAGGCGATTTTAAGTGATTATTTGCCATAATATTAATTTAGAATTTCAACCCTCAAGTACACTAGGATTAAGTTTTATAGCTACTGAGTATAAAGAGATCATCTTTACAAAATTGTAACCATAATAATAATCCATACTATATTTACCTTAGCTTGACTATCTAGTTCCAGATATCTAATCAAAATCTTCTCTGACTCAGAAAGGCTGGAACCAACATCCATTGCAATGGAAAGTACTGGACTGATTTCCTGAATTGACATTTCCACCTTTAGGAAAAAAGGATATATGATAGCCTTAGTAATATGTATTTGCATATGCATAGAAAAGATTATACTACTCTCTACATTCCCACTACACTCTAATATAATATATAAATATTCATCTAAAAGCAGTTTTAAATATTTTAAAATTTCATATTTAAATTAATAATGCTGCTCTCCATATGAGGTAATACTACTGACCCACCAACAGAGGGTATATGTTAAAAGATGTTTCTTCTATTAACAGCAATGAGATGAAAGCAATCATCCATGTCTTCTAAGAATTTACTACCTGTGTTATCTAGACAGGATAATGCACTTGCCAGCACATCAGCAGAGGTTAATTTATCTAGCTAATTAATTCACAATCATCCACTGTAAGTCCAGTGGAGCCCAATTTTCAGGGACATTTTGAAGTAGAGGTCTAGAGCCTGAGTATTACATCACCTTATGGGTTGCTATTTTAAGGCTGCGGGACCCTGGGGTAGCACCAAACCCATACATGGGATAATAAAGCACAGGAACACACTTAGGTGACTTAACTGATGAATGTAAAAGGTTATATTTGATTCTCAGTACACACAAATCAATGAATTAAGCGACCTTTAAAGGTTCTATTTCATTCAACATACTGCCTTCATTCTGGTCTCCAACTAGAGCCCATACTTCCCAGTCACACTGGTTCTAAGCTGGCAGTGAGCCAAGAGCAACAGCTGTCTGAGTTCCTGCTGTGTTTCCACCACCACCAAATTAGCCTGCCTCCCAAGCTCCAGGGAATGTGGCCCCACAGCTGCCACCATCTCCCTGGACCCAGGCATCAGAACAAGGCTCAGATTCCTGAGTTTCTGGACCAATAACAGGTGGGGAAGCAATTTAAATAGAGACATGATTATCTAATAACCTCTCCTGTGAAGTCTACCAATGCTGCTTGTTTCAAATCAGGCGTATAAATCCATTTTATCAAATGAAAATATCATTGAAAATTTGATACCCAACCTATGCAATGAAATTCATCAGCATTAATGTCATTAAGATATTACTATATTTTTTTGGACTATAAGATGCACTATTTCCCCCCCAAATTTGAGAGGAATCGTGGTTGTTAATGCTGCTATTGAGTTCTGCTTACATTTACGTTGGAGAAATATTATGTTATTTGTGTTATTAAATATTTTACCACATTTTTTGCTTCAAAAGTTTTTTTCCTATTTTTCTCCTCTAAAACCTAGGTGGGTTTTATGGCCCGAAAAATGCGGTACTAGTTTTTGCAATGCGTCCTGCCTACAGATAAATAATTTTTTATTTAGTCAAATAGTGTCCGCTTGGCTTTGAAACAGAAAATAAAATTCTCCCACACTACGCCATTCTATTCCCTCTGCGGAGAGGACTTCCACGTGTGTGCTTGTATTCAGAATGACTGTGTCCCCAGCACTGGCCTGGTTCAATAACATATGATAATGGCAACTCACTCCGGGAACCCCTGAACACATCGTTTGTGGTGTTGATCTAAGGTCCTCTTGTTGTGTGATACAATGTTAACTAAAACCTGTGCACATTGGAGCTATGCAGAGAATCACGTAAACCAAGGACACCATCGAAATATGCACATGGTTTAGTTAACACAGGTCTGCACAAAGTGAGGACTGCATTTGTGCATGTGTGTTCAGGGCTGGGTGGTGAGTGGGATTACATACACAGTTTGGTGACCTGGGGCAGAAGTGTAAGGAGACACACAAACACACCCCCTCTCCCCTTAGGCCCATATGCTGCAATTGCCACACCATCTATTATCACCAAATAAGGAGTTCATCTAAATAGTAGCTTAAGGAGGAGACATTTTATGAAACTACCTTTTTTAGGTAGCCCTCCACTGAGGCTGCAAATTGTTGTTTCTTAAGAGCAAATTCCTTGTGCGCCGAACACTGTTCAGTCAGATCATCCACTCGTCTCTGAATACATCCCATCATCTCCTGGACGCCAGTCACCCGAGAGCTGAATGGAACAAGCCAGCTGTTAGTTCACTCCACCTCCATAGAGAAGCCCTGGCAACAGGGAACACTGGAGAGCAGATTTGCTCTTTCATGAAAGGTATGAGTTGACAAAAGTTACCGAGCTTCAGGTTGTAGGATAACAGAAGTTAAATAACTATCATTTTGGTACCGCAAAGAGCCAAACCAAATTATATTCCTTTGCTTAAGTCAGTCAGTCCTGAGGGAAAGGATGAGTTATGGGTTTTACAACCAGGTCTAATCTCCTTCTCTAAAGGTTTGCTTTTTAATATTTCTCTAAGCTATTTTAAGAACCTTATGGCAAAAAGCAGTTTGTTTGCCAAGAGTTTTCCTAAGGGTGTTATTTAAAAGCTTCATTTATCTAAGAAGCTCTTTGAATAGAAATGTGGATTAGCCAATTAACAAAACATTTACTAATCCAACAGGGTAAAATATTGATGTAACACTAAGGACTTTGTTCATGATGATTATGAATGCTCAAGGCTGCATTCATTAGAAGGAAATCAAGTTATCACCAAACAATTAGGAATCTAATGTACTTGTTCATAAAAAAGAAACCTGTGCTGGCCTCTTGAGAAATTGGAAAGTGACATGAGAGCTCATAAAATTAAAATGCCTTTAAAACAACAAATGAACTTAGAGCTGGACCCCATTTGCTCTAGTTTAGAGACAGATTTGCAAGTTTCCCAGTCATTTCCAACTTAGGCCTGAGGGACAACAAAAGAACATCACTGATGGAATGAATCCTCTCTGACTTTTCAGCCTGTTCCTAAGACACAGCCTGTCCTACTATATAAGAAGTTGAAGTCTTTTATTTCCCCTCAGTCATTTCCTTCAAATACTTATAAAGAGTGACATGATAACTCTTAAATTTAATTACCCAGAGTTTAAAAAAATCTTGAAATGAGGTACACATTTCAATAGTTTTACCTCAAATAATTAATTTATGACACTATAAAAATGAATTTAATTAGTAATGAAATGAGGGCAAGATCCTCGAGGACTGAGAGGTGAAGTAACATCACGGAAATGACACCGAGGCTGCTGAGGAGGTGAGAGGTCATCAGGCAGCTTGAGAATCTAGTTGAATGAGCACGGATTCAAGTGTATACTGCAGAGACCATTCGAGTCCCAGAGAAGTTTCATTGGGGGGATCTTATTACCAACACATGTTGCTCCACAGACATTACACTTAAAACACTTAGTTTTGTATATTAATAACTCAAAGACAGTGAAGAGTATAATTAAGAAATCAGGAGAATTTTAGAAATAATTCTTATAAGTCCACTAGTTCTTTAAAAGCAGTGTATTAATGTTAATCATATTTTAACTAGGTTTTAAACTCTAAAACATTATATGCTAAAAAAGCACTTAAAAGCCCAATTGTCCTGTATCTTGTAGGTTCCAAGTTCTCTATAGTATATGATGTCTGGAATGAGAAAAATAAATATAAAAGAAAAAGTGAATAAGCACTGTAGAAAGATGGTACAGAGAACAAAGTTTGTGAAATAAATGGGTACACATTTTCTAAACACAATTATCAGGTACAGTGGAACCTCGGTTCCGGGACTTAATACATTCCAGAGAACTGTTTGAGAAGCAATTTGAAAACTGAACCTCCTTTGTTGCCTGAGAGATGCGTGACTGGTTACACAGGTATCAGCACGAAAAGGTTGTTGGGTAGAGAATCGGGACCTGAAGTTTTGTTAGACAACCAAGACTTTTTTCTGTGGACAACTTGGTTGAGAACCAAACTGTTCAAGAACCAAGATAGTTGAGAAGCAAGGTTCGACTGTACTTACTGGGACAAGTCACCATTTTTAATGTTTTAGGCAATGTCCTCATAAGTACTCTATGATCTGGGTATAACTGTCATCTCATTTTGCAGATGAGCAAAGTGAGGAACAGAAAAGCTCAGTAACTTGCCCAGGTCACAGTTACGTGTCTGATCTGGGATTGGAACCTGTCCATCTGATCTCAAAGTCCTCACTCTTTACCACCTCACATGATAGAGGGTCTATAACACATGATAGAGGGGTGGACATGTCCTCTGTTTAAAATTACACTGTCCCCGGAGTTGCGTGTTGACTGGAAACAGAGTTAACCTACCTGGCATGCTCTTTGGAAACTGGCTAGCTTCTCTAGGTAATGCAATGTCTGTCTGCAGTTTTTGAAGTGGCCACTAGAGGGGCATCATACCAGCACAGAGAAAGGAAACAAGGAAACAAAACAAAATCGAGCACATTCCTTCTGTAAAAATAATGCTCTTTAGATGAATCACCACCAACCAAATAGGATCTCTCTTTTTCTTTGGAAGGACCATTCATTTTCCACTTTCCAATGACCTAGGAGATTTGGTCTCATTATGTGGTGATTTGTGCTTCATCATGTATATCAATTACATTGTAAATTCTTTAAGGGAAAGGACATTTGTTTTATTAATATATCTCTGCAGCCCTGAGCACATAGCCTGTAAGTAGCAGATTAATGAATGTTTTTAAGTTAAATAAAATATACACTGACAAATATTTAAGGGAAGAGAAGACAAATTTAAGGAACAAGAACACATGCATGGATAATTACTGTATAAAAATATCACTAGTAACAGTTTCCAAACAATGATGACTTTACCCTTTGGCCACTTTCAGAAGTTTAAGGCTATCAGAAGACTGCCTGGTTTCTTTCCTGATGGCCTAGCATTTATAGTTAGGTGGGCAGGAATTTCCCTCCTCTATTTAAAGCCTTGGAGGGACAGTCTGAATTGCCGTGTTTCCCTGTGTATTATTGCCTGTGTGCTGCGTGCCCTACTCTTACTTGGGGCTTACACCCCTTCCTCAGTATGAGAAATGTTCCACTACCTTGCTTACCTTAGCGAGCTCCTACTTCCCCTCTCTGAGTCCTCAGCGAGATCACCTCTGTCTGTTCTGGCATTAATCTCTTCCCTGATTCCCAGCTGGAATATGTCTGTCACACTCCTAACCCCAGTGCCACTCCCTCTCTATCCTTCTTAGTGACAATCCAATCTGCAGGTTAGCACCCACCCTGAGCTCATCATTTTTAGTTAGAAATTTTATACGCCGATTCCACACTTTTCTTTTGATTGTCCCGAACATTTTAAACATGTATAGCATGCACGCTGGCAATTTTCTCAGAACATGTAAAGCAGATGGTTTGATCAAAGGAAAAATATTAGCTCACTCTCTGCCAGCAATTCCTACATGAACTGAAAATAAATGAATACATTTCCATAAGTCACTCAGGAATGAGTCCTATTACTTCACAATCATATTAAATAAATGATGGGATAAGAACGAAGAATGAATAACAGAAACTTGTTGAAACAAGTGTCATCATTTTGTTCAAATTCTGAAGCCGCATTCCTCATGTGCTGTCTGATTGGTTGGGAGAGGGGCTAGACATCTGGGTCTAAGGATCTGGGGCTCTTTAATTTCAGTGGAAATACTGGTTGACCTCTGAGCTTTCGCTATAAGTCAGGGAACCTGACTACAGTGTGAGTGTGAAGGTCATCAGATTATTCCTGATATTGACTTTGACTTTTCTGAGCGCATCACAGATATTCAGAAATAACAGATGATGGTTTCCTCAGACATTTGTTAGAAACTCCATTATGAGAGCATTTTCTTCCTTGTTCAGTGAGCCAGTAGAGGAGAGGGAAGGGGGAAGAAAAACGATGGATTTTTTTTTTCCCAAAGAGCAGAGACATATTGACTTCTGGCTCAAAAATAGACTGCTCTATTTGCTGTATGGAAACAGTTGTCTATCTTTGCATCTGTCACAAATTGGGGCTGGGTGAGGGGAGAAAATCCCAATGTTAATGTGTCTTAATGATTCTTTCCTGAGAATAGCAAGTTGCTTTTGAACCTTTCATAAATTACTATTGGCAGCCCATCTGGATTAGGAGCTGAACCAGATGGTAAGCACTTGACAGCTTACTCTCTCATTGGAAGGAATCAGCTGATCGTGTTTTTCTTTGTGTCCGTGGAAAAATTATACTTTGAAAATGGAAAAGTATATATCTTCCTTATCTTTAGCTTGCTGCTTCTTTTGACAGGGACCCAAACAATGTCTCTTCATGTTTATAATCTTTATTTTGGAGGAAACAGGAGCTGTTCTCTTGTTTTTAGATCTACTTCGAAAATGTGCCATTTGTACTGTAGAAGTGAAATGTATGTTTTTAATTTTTTTTCTGACTTAAGTTATACACATCAAGAACCTCTCCCTACTAAATAAATCTCTCCTATACACACACCCCTTTAATATACACATAACAATGCAGAAACAGAAAATAGTAAGTGGAGCTGAAGCCACCGAGCTCCCGGGTTCTGGTACAGATGCAGGCAGAGATGGCCACAAGTTCCATTCCTATGAGGCCACGGAGACCTATGTGACTGGTACTGTAGCTAGGATTCTACCTAAAATAAGTAACAGGGATGGGATTCTCCCTCCTTGTAAAAGGAGGTTGAAAAATGCTGTAGCTGAGTGCTACTGGGGCAAAGCAATCTCACACAGTTGGGCAGTCAGAAACCACTGCTCAGTCCACACTTGATCTTCGGAATGCTTCTCTGAGAGCCACTATGTCTCACGGGGGCCTAATGAGACCCTGATCAAACAACAGGAGACTGTTTTCAGAGTGGAGACCCTGTGAGTTCAGGTGGAAGTCACTGCAAAGATGATAAAAATGAAAATGAAAGAACAAAGAAACCAAAATAAAGCCAAAAAACAAACAACTTCCCACTCCAGATGAGAGTAAAATCTAAAAAAATTTCAAAACACATGAGGAAATACATCCTAAGAAAAGACACTAAACAATCAAGAGATAAATGTACTCTATCTGAAATGAAAATATATAGAACCACCTGAAAATGACTTTGCTGCAAGTATACCCGAGATCATTGGAGATAAAGGAAAATTTAACACCCAGAGCAAAGGACAAGAAACTCTGAAACAAAAACAGTCAGAAATAAAAACAAAATGGGATGTGAAACAAAGGAGTTAGCAATGTAAAAATATAGTTATGAAAACTAAAAAAAATCAGTGAATGAAAAAGAGAAAATGAACAAAAGAGAATATTAGTCCGAAGGGGTCACTGAGAATTCTACATGAAGAGCTAAAAGAATAAGACATATGAGAGTTCAGGGACCTGAGAGACAGATGGATGGGCTCCAACGTGCTCCTCGGGGTCCTAGCAGAAGGGGAGAGGCCGCAGCAGAAAATCAATATTTAAAGAGATCAGTGCTAAAACTTTTCCATGCTTAATGACATAAATCTTCAAGTAAAAAGGGCACAGCAAGAATAGGCAAATATTCTGATTTGAGGTAATTTGGAAAATATAAAAATAGATTTTAATGTATTCCCTTCCCCAAAGTCTTTCCTCCTCCTCACCAAAGTTAGTGTGATGCCATATATACAACTTGATCCTGACTTTTCCTCACTTAATATTATGTTGTGAGGATTCTCTCTGTCTTGAAATATTCTTCAAAAGCCACTGTTCTGATTTGGGCTGAGAATATTTCATGATGTGCTTGCCCTTAAAATCTTAAAACATTTCCTTATTTTCTGGGAATATGGAGCTGGTTTTCAGATTCACACCACTAGAAATAGAACTGTGATGAGCATTATATTCATAAATATGTCCCCTCACATCTGTCTCTCTCTTCTCTGCATTCCTCCCTGAGCCCTCTCATCTGAGACAACTCCCCCTGAGTCACCCACGGCAGAGACGGCCATTCTGCCCATCACCCGGGCTTCCTCAGCGACGCTGCAGTTCCAGACCTTCTTACTCTGGGATTCCTGTGCTTCACCTCACACCACAAACAAGTTCATGTTGTAATGAGGGGCTCCTAGATGTTTTACGAAAGCCTAACTAATCACTCCTAGGTGTAATGGAAAGTGTGAACTTTGAGTGCCTTTCATACTAAGAGATTCAGAATTATAAAAGCCTTGACAAAGTTTCCAGGCCCAGGGTGCAGTTATGACATTTGCTCAACCTCTGAGAAGAACAACGTAACACAGACATGAAAATATTTGGAAAGTGGTTGAGTTAACACTGTCATAAGAATTCAACTTTGTAATTCCCTAAATTTCAGCATCTGACATTTACCATCTAAATGCATCATCAATTTTTTTAAAGCAGCTATTTTAAGTTCTTAAATGCTCTGCAAAATTCCTATAAAATGCAACCATAAATGACTCCATTAGGCAAAGGAAATTTCTGTTTTTGTTTCTTTGCTTTGTCAGAGGATTGTTTTTGTTTGTTTTTCACTCAAGATCTTTAGAAACATTTTTCCTATAATAGAGTTTCCTTTGACGCCACACCAAGTCCCCTGACATTTGAAATCACGTCACCTAACATGTAGGTACTCAGGTGAGGGACCTAAAACAGGTTTCCCATATGGTTTCAGCCCTACAAAGTGATTTCATATCAAAGGAAATGATATCGTCACAAGTCAAACAACTAAGGAATGATTCAGAACATCACAGAATGAAAAGCGAAGCCCGGAGTCAGAGCTGGCCAATCCAAAGGGATTAGAAAGGTATTGTGTTCTATGGACTGATTCTGCTCCTCCTGGCCAGAGGGCGCAGACCCTCCACTCACCTTAGATTATGAAAGTCAACAACAGCCCTCTCAAATCTCATTCCTTCACTTGTCCTCTCCTGATCAGGAGCATGCCTCCCTTCGCTGAAAAAGGTGGCCCCAACCCCCACTGTCCCCACGACTTCCTTGTGCCTACAGTACACTCTCCTGATGTATCATTCCCTGACTGGCCGTTTGTAAGGTTCTAGAGATTTGATACCAGGTTTATACATATAATTGCCCTTGAAGCCTGGTACAGATATGTCATATTAGATGCTTACATGCACATTCAATAAGTTTTTTTTTTAAATGAAAGAAAAAAAAACTTTCAGGGAAGGTGAGACTTGACTCAAAACTAGAGTCATAGTTTTGTACTCCAATAGATGGAGTACATTTTAAGCACGCTGGAATAAGAAAAGAATCCGTGTTCACTAGTGGCCAGGCCCCTTGTCATTGATTAAAGTTGAATGAAAGGAGTAAACAGACAGAGAACCAGCAGCCTAACATAGCAGTTCGGACCTGCATTCAAGTGCCCTACCTCTTCCCACCATGCGAAAGGTAGTAGGGCCAGTGACTGAACCTCTCTGTGCCCTAGTGTCCTCATTGGCAAAATGGGGACTCTAATAACAGTAGTGCTGATATCACAGAGTGGTTTTGAGAGTTAAACTCGTCAATGTCTAGAAAGTACACAAGAGTTTGCTATCCTTGCTAATGACAATTCAAACAGTCCAAGTCCATTGAAGACTTACTTCAATCTTGCCTCACACCCTACCCCCCTTGCCACCCACTCCTCTGACCACACTGTCCTTTCTGTCACACCTTTGCTGGTGGTCTGCCTGGCCCACTCGCCTCCCAGCTGGCTGCACGGCAGGTACTTCTCCTAAAGAATCCTTCCCTGACTCCAGTGTCTCAAGTGGTCGCCTCCTCACAGTCACTCTCTATCCCCTTTCACTGTCACATTTTTCCTTAGTGCCCAGTGCTGTGTAGGAGCGACTTATTTGTTGATTTATTTCTTAGGTGATTACTTCTTCCTCCCAGAATATAAGCAGCATGAAGGTAGACACTTTGCCTGTCATAATGTAATGCTTGGGAGTACCCGATTTACAAAAAATGCTCAATAATATTTTTGGAATAAGCAGATAAAAATAGACCATGTTGTGTCTAAGTTTATAATCATCCACAATGCAACCAAGGGAAGTAGTGGTAGCCAACATAAGTGAAAATCCCAATGAACTCCTGTTTTTATTTCTCCATAAAATATGAAAGTATGAAGAATTAACATTAAGAAAGTAATAAAGTGTTAGGTCAAAACAGACAACACTAAAAGTTATACCAAAGCAAAATATTCAAACAGGATGAGGTATTTTAAATGCTTTGTGGACAAAAAAGGGGTCCTATGGAAAGTAACCTCACAGGTGTTCAAGCATTCCTAACTGGGCAGGTCATGGTGGATAGTCAAGCCTAGGCATATAACTTTTTAGTAGAAGGTTTATCTTTGCCTTAAGCAAGCCCTGTCCATTGCTTCTGTGCATCTAGGTTAACACGCCTTTGAGATGCTCCTGTCAGACTCCGCTTCTAATATGTGGATCACCCTCTCAGAGCTGTTGTTCTAAGACATAACCACCCTCAAGAGAGCACATAATCTTAACTGTCATGTAATCCAATCCCCACCTTGCTTTCTCCACATTCATGTAATCTTCTTTATGTTCCTTCCTTAATTCTAAAAGCACAGAAGAAACTTCAAACTGTTATTCTTCAGGACATTAGAGATCTTGCTCCCCGGCATACTCTGTCATCAGTTGGTTCAAATAAACTCTTATAAAAATTCTCTACAGTTTTGGACACTTCTTACATTTCTTGAATTCACCTCAACAGGTAGAATTAAAATGATACAGTGTGCTTTGGCAAGTATGGCTTAGTTGGTTGGGTGTTGTCCCATAGACCAAAAGATCATGGATTCGATTCCCAGTCAGAGCACATGCCTGAGTTGTGGGTTCAGTCCCCAGATGTGGCACATGCAAGAGGCAACTGATAGACGTGTTTCTCTCACACTGGTGATTCTCTCTTTCTCACTGCCTTCCCCTATCTCTACAATCAATTTTTAAAAAAGAAAAGAAAAAACATGGTAAGTCTTTTCCACAGGGATAGAAATTGAGTTGATATTGAAGCAAATTTACTTGTAAATCTTAAATTAATTTTAGTAAACAGATAAAGGCAAATGAATGCTTCATAAGCATTCATTTTTGCTGGGTGTTTGCATGTCTTTGAGCTCTGAAGTGGTAGCTACACTGACCAGCAAGAAGGTCCCTCATTTTTGTCCAATTATGGAAAACTTCACTCTCACACAAGGTATCTGAATCAGCACTTCCAACCACTCCAGCTTCCTGTGGCTTAATAATGTAGGATTCTGCTTGGTAGCAGGCCACCTGTGGTCTGTCTTTAGATTTAGTGCTCAAAGGTGATGCCAAGTGAGGCCTACGAAGAGGTGAGGAAGGCCAGAAGCCAGGAGATTTCCACTTCACTGTACATCTAAGTCTGACCATTATCAAGTACTATATAGGTAACTGACATCTAACTAAGTGCAAATGAATGCATGAAGATGCCTTTCAAATTAAAGTGTATTTAGATTGTGTATTTAGAAAGTGTATTTAGATGTGACTCTGCAAAGAAAATAAACTGTTTAACACATTGCGTACCGCATAGAAATCTCTAAGGCATACACCAGGGACCACACGTTTTTGGGCAAACTGCACATTATTTAAATCATCATAACTACAGATTATAATGCACTTTAGGTGTTGTTTTTCAATAATTATAACTTTTTTTACAAAAACAATTAAACAACTAATTAAACAATTAAAGCTCCTAGTACTTTTTTAACATATGGTACTGTGTAAAACATTTTCCTCTATGAAGAGGGACCAAACAAAATTTACATAAGTATCTAGATTTGCTCCTTTTTCCATGGGTGGCACAAACTCCACAGGCTCTTGTAGGAAATTTTTTCTTTCCACTTGCTGGAATACACATAGGTTCATGCTGCTTCATATCACCTGACAACCTTTTGGGTGGATCTTTATGAGGTGCTCTCCTTGCACCCCCAGGGGAAGGGCTGGACAGATTTGTCTCTGGTTCTGGAGAGCCTTCATTATTGTCATCCGTTATCCAGTCTCTCGCCACTGATAGAAACTGTTCTTCATTTCCTCTTGGCCCTTGTTGATAGTTTCTATTTCCTTTTTCATGTTGATATCGTTTGCAGTGAGCTCATTGTAGCTTCCCTGTAGTTTCTGGTAGCTCATTGTGAGCTCACTGAGCTCCCTGACAATCATTGCTTTAAACTCAGTATCTGATAGTTGAGTTGCCTCTATTTCATTTAGCATTCTTTCTGAGGCTTCCTTCTTTCCTTTCATTTGGGGATTGTTTCTTTGTCTTCCCATTGTTTGTGAGACTCTTCTGATAGCAGAAACTGTTTATACTTCATTTTTGCTTGTTGATTGAGGTGCTCGAAACACTAGAAAATTTGTGAGCGGTCCTTAACAGATGGTGCGCGAAACATGAGAAAACTTGTGAGCGGTACGAAATGTGTTAATATGGACTCGGCCTTGACTGGTATAGTTCAATGGATTGAGCACTGGACTATGAACCAAAAGGACTCAGAATTATCACCAGATTATAGGGAGGAAATAGAAAATGCAAGGAAACATTTAAATAACCATTATTAATTTTGTGAGGCTGCTCCAACTTCAAAGGTGTTCAATTCTGGGATAGGAAAATGGGGTGGACCTGTTCCTAGTAAGGCAGTGGTTACAGAAGGACGATGACAAAGGTCTCAGATTTCCTGGGAAGCCTAATCTCAGATAAATGTGAACTTCAGAAGTCCTATTCCTCTTAACAGAAAAAAAAAATCAGATCTCAGGGTCTCTGAAATTCCTACCTGCCCCAATACTTAATTCTGCCTTTTATTACCTTAAGAAAAATGTTTATCTGTTTTATCTCAAATATAACCTCCCCAGTTAGTGAAAATAAATATGACTTTGTGTAGCTGACTCTATTGCGATCATTTGAAACAATCATATGCCTCAGTATTTACTAGCTTTTAAAACTCTTTATATAGACAGCAGAAAAATATAAGTGAACCAACTGTTTATTGGATACTCTATATGTGCTGTTCTCTCATCTAATTTAAAACAAAAAGCAAAAAACCTCTATGAAATATATATTGCCATTTTACAGATGAGGAAACTTTAGCTCACAGAGTTAAGTTTAAAAGTCATGGTATTGTTCTGGCCCTCAAAGTGCATGAAATAAAACTCCTTTGACACTAAGTCCTAGGTTTCTTATCCACAGCAGCTCTCAAACGCCTGGTACTAAGAGCCTCAGAGTGTTCTGTCCGAGCAGTGTGCTGCCATTCAGAAGTCTAGGAAGCCATTGTGATGTTCAGGAACCTGGACTTAGCGCTGCTGAAACTTCATTTACTTCCACTGCTACCAATCTAAACCCCATGCCAGCGCCAGCAGTGGCTGCCACCTGAAAACTCTTCCTCGAGCTCTGCTTCTTTCCTGTGATGGTGACTCGTGTCACTGAACAGATGAACCTTCAGATGAGGAAGAAGAGGGAGTCCCAACCAGAATGCATGGGACTGAGATCAGTAGCTATGTGTGGCTCTAGGTCTCGTCTGAGATTTTGATGCATTTCAATTCAGTTTTTAATGAATTTCTATTTTACATCTGTCTTCTGAATCAAAAATGTCCTTTGTCAAGTAACAGTTATATTTTACCTTTAGTTCCTCCTACAAAAATGGAAATAGTATTTATTTGTAAAATACTGTGAAATTTCAGGTCAACCAAACACCTTGGGACTACTATAGAAGCTCATATATCTATGGCATTGACAGAAACTGTAGTGCAATTTTTTTTAAGTCTAGTTACCTAACCATTAATTAAAGTTTTTTGAAATGGACCTTACCTATTACTTTTTCTATTAAGGTTCAGTCTACAGCCTGAAAAATAGAATTATAGATGCCTCTTTGACAAGCAATATAAATTTATAAATTAAGACTAGAAAGAACAAAGAAGGAGAAAGGACCAAAACTAGTTAAGTAAATAAACATGGCCAAACACAGTCACTAACACCCTGAAGATAGAATGTAATATAAAACATAAATACTTTCTTTAAGTTTAAGAACTGAAAATAAAGCACTACTGATCAAACAGGATAAAAGTTAGCAGGAATGAATCATGGCCAGGTTTCCAGCTTCAGGAGTTAAGCATCAAACTGAATAGGGAACTTTGATTTCTGGCCAAGAAGCAGGAACTGGATTTACCCTCACACCTTAAATGACTAGAAAATAAACAGAATATGTGAAACAATGGTTCTCAGACACTGGACAACAGGTAGCATAGGACAGTGATCCCTGCGAGAAGGGAAACAAATGAGGTGAGCTTGCACATGCATCGGTTTATTGCCTGGAAGGTAATTTCCAGATCAAAGCTCAGGGAGGTGGAATCCAAACACAGCCCAGAGGTCTTGCTGAGTTGAGAGAGTATCCTCCCAGAGACGGATCTCCAGAGATCTGGGAGAAGGTGTTGCCTACCTCCCAATCTACCCGTGTGTGAAAGGACACCGTCCGAGGCCAGGGAAAGCACTATAAGCAAAGAGTAGCCTTAGTTGGTTGTAGCCTGAACAGAGAAATAACATTTGTCTGTGCTTGGAGACCCACTGGCTAGGCTGACATGGGACCATTCCCCAGTTACAGCTGGAGACCTCACTACATAATTCAGTCATCGCCTGACTCACGACTCAGCTCAGGGCTGACAGGCACCCCGAGTCCAGGCGCAAGCATGCACTTTACTGGATGCGTGCGGTGTGGAGAGACTTTCCTGTAGTAAAACTACTGTAGCAGCTGTGACTGTTACTGTTAGCTTTTCAAAGGGGAGAATCATTTTCCCTTCTCATAGCCTCCGCTTTCTGGCTACTGCTGGAAGACCTTGGATCATTTCTGATCTTGGCTTTGTATGGACTGGCACAAACCCTGGTTCAGTATCTCTCTCCAGATTCACACTGTCTTATGGAAATAAATTTCCCTTCACCAAGTCTTACCAAATCAACACTTTTAAAACACATCTAACAGAGCAGAACAAAAACAAAAAGACTAATTCTGCTGCATTCCACCAATTTCACTGTTTCTCAAATAGAATGTTTCTCAGTTTCAGGGATATTGTGGATATAGGAGATAAAAAACTAGATTTAACCCACTTACACACATTGTTTTGTCTCTCTGTCAAAATGTGAGCCCTGCCTGCATTTCTTCCTAGCAAACACCTATACCACCATTGGCTCTGCCATCACTTCGTCGTCTTCCAATCCCTGTTCTTTCTTACCATCCCATTTCATTCTCTTTGTTCCTCAAGTTCCTCCTCTTTCCTCATTCCACTCAACTCTAGACTCACATAGATACACTCACCAAATGAGCTCATAAAAACAACTAGCCATAGGACTTGTGAACAGCATGGTGTCTAGTGCCCATTAGCTTGGATTCAAATTCTGCACCTGCCACTAACTGGCTGTGTGACTTCTTGCAAGTTGCTTAACTTGTCTGTGTCTCAGTTGCTTATAAAAGTGGAACATTAATAGTATGTGCCTGGTAGAGTTGCTGTGAGGATGAATGAGATCATGTTCCTAAAGCTCTTGGCACAGTGCCTGGCAGATGGGGGCTCTCAGTAAATGTGAGTCATTATTATTATTAATGTTACCTTTTGTTTGGGGTTTTTGCTGGTGAGCCACCAAATCATCAATGAAAGGGAATTCTCATACTTTTTTTTTTCCAGAAAGGAAAAGAGAAACAGCATAGATGTCAGGCTCATGAATTAAAAGGGAAGAATCCCCATGGAGGATATGAAAAGAACTAAAGCTCTGTTTCTTCGTTTGTCCTTTTCCTCTTTCCTCCTCAGAAACTCACAGAAGGAAAGCTTTAGCATCAGCAGGCCCTCAGGCTCAGAATATAGCCTCACTTTTGGCTGAGCAATGCTGTGTTCAGATTCGCTGTTGACCAAAATTCAATCCTTTTAAGCCATGCCATAATGTAGCAAAGCATTAGAAGCAGAAAGAGTCATGAGACTTATTTTTTAACAAGTTGTGGAAACCATGAAAACACTATTACGCTGAGGAAGAAATAGACTTCACTCACCTGCAGGAGTCTACTTGGCTGATTAAGGCTTGTCCCTTTTGCAAAGCTTCAGCTGCGCAGTCTTTAATTTCTCTGTGTAATTCCTCATGCCTTGCTGCCAAGACAGGCAGACTTAAACCCTCTGATTTAAGGAGCTTAAGGTAAGCTTCAACTCTTCCAAGTACATCAAATGCCTGCCAAAGAAAACATGCTTTCATTTTCTGCTTTTCTAGTTTAAAATCTACAGCGATGTGTACATGTAATACTGGAGATTAAGCTAGCCTGTTTAATTTATTAGTTTAATCAAAACCAGAGACAACAAGTTTAGTCTTGGAAAAGAGCTGTATAGTTTTAAGGCTCTATTTAAAGAAACTGATCACAGTTTAGTTCAGCATACACAAATGTCATCACCTTAAAATTATCAAAATAGTTTACATTGAGAACACATCTACACAACAGTCATTCCTGTACAGAATTTGGAGGGCCAGGTTTATTTTCTGTGTATTCTGAAATGCATACAAATAATGCATGAGCTATTTAAAAAATATTATCCAGACTTTCATAACCTGAATGTCTCAGTGGTATTCTTAAAAGGAAATTTCCCAATCAATTGTGCTTTCAGCCTAAAACACTATAAGGAAATAGTCAAAAAATGACTAATGTGCTTTTGCCCTTCCTTCCCAAGTAGAAGACCTTCTGCCTACTCCATCCAAGACATCTGTCTCTCTACAGAGAGGACTAGAATTTGGATCTGAAGCAGTGCAAAGATTAAGACCAAGGTAATATTTAGCTCCTAACATACAAATAGATTATGCAGGAAAAAAACAACTTTTGCAAACAAAGACATTGTCTTGAGAGAAGACTTTTTAATTCTTTTAACTTTCTTCCTTTAGTAGCAGATCAACACCCATACATGCGGGGTTAAGTCTATAGAATTAACATAGATGAATGCTTTTGGCCATCAAGGATTAATTGGCAGTAAGAAGGAGGAGTATATGATAAAAAGCCAGTAAAAGAGGACTGTAGAAATGTGAGGGGAAAACGAGAGCAGAGTGCAATCGTCTGCATAGGTCTCCTGCTATCCCGTCTCTGAACTTGAGCCTGGAGAGAAGATGAGTTAGGTAAGTTGAAGAAAAGCTGAATAGCAAGGGAGCTCTTGCCATGTTGCCCTTTGGCACATTAGAAGAAGCCACCGTACAGGATGCTCCCCACCCATCTGGAGACCAGTCCTTTCCCAGTAAGCTTGACAGTGCCACTGTCAGTGGGGGCCCTGATGTCCACCCTTCTCGGACTGCCGAGCCGGAAGCCAGCAAGTGGCAGGGGCCTACCAGGTGGAGCAACGAGGGCAGATGGTCTTGTGAGCCTAGCACCACTGAGACCTGAGACCAGAAGAGTGAGGCGGAGTTGGTGTGGAGGGGGCACAGGTTAAGCCATAGTAGAAGACATGGCTGTGGAGCTGTGTAAAAGCACCTGTGTCCCTGCCCTGGCCTCTACCTTAGGGAATGGCTTTTAATGGCAGAATTGGAACCATGGGAAAAAATTGAATTTACAAATGCAATTTCTCAGATACTGTCATAGTACATATAGGTCCATGTTCTGTTCTCCCACCAATGGCCTCATGTCTCCTGAATCTACTCTTTCTATTATTTAGAATATTAAAACAAAATCATTTCCATGTACTTAGTAGTGGACAGGAAGTAATAATAATAATAACTACAGTTTAAAGAGAATTATGTGCTCCTTCTACACTATTTGTTTCATGGTTAGTTTTCATCACTCAACAAACATTTTTGAATGTCTGCTGAGTTTCAAGAACTTTGTCCTTAAGCACCCTGGGAGGGAGTGGGAAATCATCCCTATTATATGACTGAGGGGAGACTCAGCTCTGAGAGGTTAAATAAATGGCACAAAAGGGCTACTTCTATTAAGTGGCAGATCAGTATTTGCACTCAATTTGTCTGACCCTGAGGCTCTGCTCTTAAACCAGGGGCTATGGCACCACCTGGCAAAGAATTACTATTGGAGGCTGAGAAAGAAGGGGCATTTCCACGAAGCCTGTTAATCTTAGGGGGAAAAGGTGGGATTTTAAAACTAATTTCTTGTAAATAATTGTCTACCTTCTTTCCTTCTTACAGGTGAGAAAAGATACAGAGGAAGGTCGAGCGATTTCTCTTATGCTATGTAGGACTCTGAAAGAAAGGCGGCTTTATTAAAGAAAGTCTGAGCCTGAAGGACTTTGTCTAACACATTTCTGGCCCTACGGCTGGCAAGGGAGCGAAGATGCTGCTATTACAAAAGATAATTTGAATTACTCTCTTGATTTTTCTACAACAAATCTAAACACCACTTGGCAATAACCACTGTTTCTGGAATTTTGTTCTGTATTTTAAATTTTTATTGCTTAGTTTGAATAAAATGGAGTCTCTTCTTAATCAAGGGTTAGTTTTAAAGTTAGTGCCTAAAGCAAAAATCTGTTGTAATTCAAAAGTTATCATGAACTTCCTTAAATCACACTTAAGGTTTAATATGTGTGAATCGGTGCTTATAGAAGTACACACTCACATTCACAAGTGGGAGCTGCTGAGCTAGCCCAAAGGGAGACATGAAGGGAAAATCTCCATGCAGATGTCAGAGCATTTACTTCTTTCCTCCTTTAAGAAGATTCTCAAGTTCCTAGGGTGAAGGGGAAAGAATGGAGAACTCCAAAGTGCTTTTTCTTGCCTGCAAGTGTGGCTCCACTCTGTTTCAATATTAAGCCATGAAAACCTTAATATGTATCATGTTTGTTGCTGTTTTGAGAATTAAAAGAAGAAAAAAATGAAAGCAACTAGGGCACGATGGTGCAAATGTTGTAAGTACTTAGAAAATATTTGCTGGCTATGGCTCTCATCTTTGAAAAATTATGGAGAAGAGCTGGGCCGCCCCGTGCCTGTCACTCACCCCACGTGGGTTTTTTCTCCGTGGCCCCGTGAACAGCTGCTACTCTCTCATGTCATTGGGTTGAACACTGGTCTCGCCTTCACAGGAGTTAGATTCTAAAGCCACATGTATATTAAATGCATGTGTGAAGTGACTCCACACCATTCCTGAATGTGACCAAAAAAGTGTTATTTCCCAGTAGCATGGAAATAATTTGAAGGGCCATACATTCACTGGAAGGAGAAGGTACTATTTCAAGGGTCAAGATAACCCATAACTTAGAAACAAAACAGCCAAATTTTCTTCCAGGGTTTTTTTCTCAAAAAAGATCAAAGTGTGAGGAAAGCATTTACTTATGACCTACCTGTTCTATGCATCAGTGGAACGATGGCAGCTGAAAGGAGGTGAGTGATTTTGTTCCTTCTTTAGCTCAACAAATACATTTGCAAAATACTTACTATAGGTAAAATGGGCTAGATACTCTAAGAAAGCTTACTCCCTATACTTCATCCTAATCTAACCCTAATGGGAATAACCTATAAACCCAGTAGTTAAACTTCTCAATTTTAAGAGGAGGCTTATTTTAAGAAGGTTATACTGTCTGTGATCGTCATATGCAAAGCTCATTTCTCTTATTCCCACATACAATTTGACGATTGTGCCAATTGCAGAAATGATTTAAGTATCATTGATCTCACTTAATCTGCCCCAAAATAGGACTAGTGTTCTATCAAGTGTATGGTTTTCTGTTTACCAGATCCATAAGGAACCCGATACACTGGATGCAGCCTGGAAAGAATCTCTGTTGCACACATGGTCTAGAACAGCTCATTTGTAGTGAGGACACTGTGACGCCCACATAAACTCCTTTGAAATTAACATTTCCCTTCGGTTTTCCTCTCCACACCCCTCCTCTTTCTTCAAACCTTATATGTGCTGGTTAAATAAAGATTTTATGACTAATTTAGGAAAAAAGGATACAAGCACAAATATAATATTTTCTCCCTCTAGGGACTTGCCCTTCTTGACTATTTTATATGGTACCACTCAGTTCCTAGGTAGAAAAAGAGGAGATGAACAAGCTCCTTTTGGCCCTGGTTTGAAAAAGACTAGGATTTGCTTGGTTACTGTTCTATAAGATGCTAATAAAGACCTTCCCTTTTTTTCCCTTGTTAAGTATTAGTTCCAAAGCTGGCTGCACCAAATTAAATAGAGATGGTATCAGGACATGGCATATTTTATTCTTTTTAAAATATTATGAGATTAATAAATTAAACCGGAACCACAAGTCATTCAGCATAATTCTTATACCATACTGTTTCACAAAGATGTTTAATAAGTAATATTGTTTGCTTTTGGCTAATTTGAAGAGAAACAATACACACACACACACACACACACACACACACACACACACCAAACCCACTGCAGAATCTTGAAAATTTCTTTTCATGAGTCCAAAGGCCAGAGAATGAGTTTGGCTAGAACCTTTACAATTACCAAGGATACAAACTCAACTCAGCTTTTAATTAGAGCACTGGATTCCACTGTCTGAAGAGGTTCAGATTTCCTGAGTTGTTTTTATGAAAAAAAGGTTCAGGGTTTTTCTTAAACATCACCTGGGACAATTTCTGATGGCTCCCACTATGGCAAGTGGATTCCTAATTCAGGCCCCATCCAAATCTACCCAGGTTTGCAGATGCCATGAAGATCAAGGGCAAAAGAGGGATATAATTTCCAGTTCTTCATTTTTCCTGTCCCTACAGGAACTCCAGCTAATGCCTTGCCTCTCCAAGGCTGCTGCTCTGGGCCCAAGAATTATCAGTGTCATCAGTGCAAGGAGGTTATCAGTGCAAGAAGGTGGATTAGCAGTTGTCAGTGTTGTCAGTGCGAGAAGGTGGATTAGAGGTATTAGTGAGAGATGTTTAAAGCCATGAGTACTGAAAGAAGCTTTTGGCCTCACAATTTGAAAAGCTAAAAAAACATTGGAAGAGGGAGTCTGAAGCACTTTATCAACAAGGAATGCAGGAAGTTTATGTATTGACCACCTCTTACTTTCTCTAAGTGTATCTTAGAAATGGATAAATTATACACATAAGTAGAACTTTAGATACCAGTCATTATTTATAAATTCTGAATTAAATAAATTGACCTGAATGATTTTAGGATGATCTTGGGAATATTAACCTGGAAAAAAATGTTCATTTACAATGTGCTGGGCATTTATTTTTCTCATTTATTCAACATATTTACTGAAACCTATGGGGTATATACTCTATGTGCTGGGGGTATGAAAATGAACAAGAGTACTTAAGTCATGTCCGATATCAGTAGCTAGTGCAGTACTAAATGCATACCTAATGACAAAATAATGGCTAGCACTAAGTGCTTAGCTGTTCGATGCACTAGTCCTGTATTAACTCATGTAGATAGTGCAATGACTCTGTGAGGTACATATAATTATTATTTCTATTTTACAGGGAAGTTAAGTAACTGCCCAAGGTCGCAGAGCTAATAAACGTCTGAGACCAGCTTCACACCTATACAGCCTGGCTTCAAAATCCACTATATTATTTCAGAAAAGTGTCATACTAGCAGTTTCTAAGTTTTCACTGAAAACTCCACAATTTCATTTATTTTTACTCCAACTCTACCGTGAAAAGATTCTGTACATTTATCAGCAATTATAAGAACTTCTATTACCGAATGACGTTCCCTGACATAGATAAGGATTGCTAGACCTATTTTAGGAAAAAGAAAACTCAAGCTCAAAATGTGCATTGATTTGTCACGTGGTCGTGCATTCAATGAAAGTTTGAACACTAGGTGGCATACAAAGATGATCAAGACATAATCTCTCTGTGAAGAGCACAGAGCAATGCTAAGGAGATAGGAAGAAATGAGCAATTAATGCCGCAAGGAGACTCCTCAGAGGAAGTGATCTGTGGGATGACAGGTCCCTTTACACAGCACTGCTCCCCACTCAGACGTGACGTGGAGACTGAGCTGGAAATCTGCGTCCCTCGTGTAGTAAGGTAATTAAGCTCTCCTTTTTCAAAGTGATCTCATCCCAATTACCTCGGATCAATGTAATCTCTTATGATCGATGTAATGTATTTGGCCTTGAAACTCCATGTTTCTAATATTTCATTGTCCTCAATCATTCCAATAATTACTGAGCATCTAAAGACACTCATGAGCAAGTCACAATAAAATTGAGTGTCTTGATTATAAGACTATTAAATATGGACTGAGTTGTGGGCTGTCATACAAATCTAAGATGTTAAAGTAGTCCTTGATTTTGATAGTTGTTTCTATTACATATATTTTAATAATTTTTATGCTAATAGTTTAGCCCTATTTGTCAAATATTTGCTGTGGTTTAAAAACCTTGTCTCTGAACCCTGGCTGGCATGGCTCAGTGGACTGAGTGCTGGCCTGCGAACCAAAGGGTTGATGGTTCAATTCCCAGTCAGGTCACATGCCTGGGTAGTGGGCCAGATCCCCAGCTGGGGGAGCGTGAGAGGCAACAGATCAATGTATCTCTCGAACATTGATGTTTCTCTCACCCTCTTTCTCTCCCCTTCCTTCTCTTTAAAAGTAAATAAGTAAAATATTTTTTAATTAAAAAAAATAGAAAATTTGTCCCTGAACTCTAAAACCAAAGGTTTCTAAACCATTCTCTTAGAGGGAGTAGAGGAGGGAGAGTAAATTAAGACATCACCCGCTTCTACATGAGGTGGTTTGCCTCATCACAACTTTCTCAAATTCTTACAGTCTCTGCCTACTTAAGGACATGCTCAGCATGAGACAGAAACCCCTTAGCATGCTACCCAAGACCCTTCCCAACAGACTCCTGCCTGCTTCTACCACTTTGGTCTCCCATCACTCTGGGCTTACCCACTATGCTCTTGGCAAATGAACTACCTGAGGTTCCTCAAACATGGCATGACTTTACACCATCCAGCCCTCCCCCAATCCCTTCTTGCCCAAGCCTTCCAAATCTAACTCACTGGTCACCTCCTGTAGAGAAGCTTTCCTGACCTTCTTTCCCTGGGCCAGGTAAAGGCTGTCACCCCTGTGGTCCCTAATGCTGTGGGCTTACTCCATCATGGCTCTTCCCACGGCACACAACTCTTCTGTTTCCTTGCCTCTCCTCTGAACTAGACCAAGAGCGTCTTGAAGGCAAAGGTTGTACTTTTGTTACTTTAGCTCAAGCACCCATATGATGGATGACAACAGCACATATACAACGTATTAGCGGGATGCAAATGTGAAAGGGAGGGAGTGAAAGCAAGTTGCTTTAATTTTTTCTAAGAGAGAGGGAGGTTGTTCTGGAGATGAGAAGTCTGAGACGGGCTGCTTAGGGTTATGAAACTAGACGTAATTATGCCTTCCTTGATGTCTAATGACAACTAGCTTAATTTCTTGAATTCATTTATATCACCTCAAATTCCTTCTGGATAATATTTTTAGGTCCTCTATCTAGACAGGTTTCCTCTTTTAATCCATACAACTACTGGATCATTTTAATTACTATTTTCCCACATGTAGGCTAAAATGTATCTCTTTTGAAAGAGGAAAATAATGTATATAAAAAATTAAAAAATGTACCAAACCCCATGCTTAATCATTTTGTGTTTGACTGTAATGGCAATGTTGCTATAGGCATTACTGTTTTGCATCACTGTAAATATGGTGAAAAAGTAACATCATCTTTTTAAAAAGACAGTAGCTTTTCAGCAGTGAGTGCAGCAGCAGTAGAAGCCATGACAGCCATTCCATTTCAAACTGCTGTTGGTGTGTTCTCCTGGCCGCCACAACTTCCGCTTCACCTCTGCTTTTAGGCTGACCACCCAAGACCAGTCTGTGTTTAGGCCCACCACACAAGATCCAGACCATGGAGATTTGATTTCTCTCCTCCGCTTGATTTCTCAATGAAATCATGTGCCTGGGAATGCAAATCATGGGATATAAAACTTTATGACTAATCAACCATGTTTTATAGCTTTAGGTTCAATCATCCTTGTTATATAAATATAGACTCATACTGTTCTGCTCTTAAAACATATTATGCTTATTTATCTTTTTGATTCAAACCACACACATTTCCTAAACAGTGATAAATATATTTTAGGTAATCAACACATATTAACTAGAGCCTCCTTTTTGTGCTCATGCTAGAAATATAATAAATAATATATAATCTAATGATGATATATGGGGGGATCAAGATGAGTTACTACCATAGGTGTTATGTTCATACTTCATGCCATGTCCTCACCACTCTTAGCTATACCTAGAAATCAGAGAAACTCCTCTCCAATCAGCTATCATCCAATGTTGATAATCAAGCCCTACTTTTATTTGTTGCTAAGTGATTTAGCAAATAGGTTCAGCAAACACAGTAGATAACTAAAATGGTAAGGAAGTATCTCAGGCTCTTGAGTTACATGGCCCTGCTTGAGTTCTCTGCTTGAGTCCAGTGACTGGAGTAGGAAAAGCATGAGTAGCAACACTCCCAGGATCCTACATGCCAACATCGCCACCTACTGCTCCTTTCGGGTACACCTCAAGCCAAAGGCTGTAGATACTGGGTAAGAAATAGACCTAATTTTGAGCCTTGGGTAGTTATCAATCCCTAGCAGGATTAAGAAGTAGTCAAAGGCAGTAAGCGGGCACTGTTATCAATGCAGACAAGTAGTGATAATGTTATTGAATTTCACAAATTGGAACTATATTGGCTTATAGATTTTTAAAATATGAGCATTATACCAAAAATTAGATAAAATAGCGAGAATTTTGTAAAATTTGGAGATTCTACAATATAAATAAAAAGTAAAACATACCATTTACAAGTTTTGAGAAGAATTTCCTTCTTTAAATTAAATGGATTTACCCACTACCTTATTTCATCATTTATTGCTTCTTAATAATAAAGTAAATAATTTCAAGAATCATAATTAAGCATTTCCTTTCCAAACTTCAGCTTCTATTTTTGCTGAGGTAAAAGTATCCATCATCTTTCACATTGAATTCTTATATTTGGAGCTGGAAATTATTTCCTTACAGTATGAGTAAGCTCCAACTGAACTTAGTATAATTTGAATGTCATGGCATTCAAATGATAAAACAAGGGATCTAGAAATCAAGTCTTTAGGGTTAAAAAACACGAGTTTTCAGGATCTGACCTGAATTACTGTATGAGTTTAAGTAACCACTTTGTTCTTCATTTAAAAAAATTACTATTGCAGCCCTGGCTAGTGTAGCTCAGTGTATTGAGTGCCAACCTGTGAATCAAAGGTCACCAGTTCAGTTCCCAGTCAGAGCACATGCCTGGGTTGCTGGCCAGGTTCCCAGTGAGGGGTGCGCGAGAGGCAACCACACACTGAAGTTTCTCTCCCTCTCTTTCTCCCTCCCTTCCCCTTTCTGAAAATAAATAAATAAAGACTTAAAATACAAAAAGAAAGGCAAAGGCCCTGGCTGGCATAGCTCAGTGGATTGAGTGCGGGCTGGGAACCAAAGTGTCCCAGGTTCGATTCCCAGCCAGGGTACAATCCTGGGTTGTAGGCCAGAACCCCCAGCAACCGCACATTGATGTTTCTCTCTCTCTCTCTCTCCCTCCCTCCCTTCCCTCTCTAAAAATAAATAAATAAAATCTTTAAAAAAAATCAGTATTTAAAAAAGAAAAAAAAGAAAAGAAAGGCAAGACGTAGGCAGGGAAGTCAGTTCAAGATTCTGTTTCTAGCCTTATGGTTTCCATGCAGAAGGCTTGCAATATTCATATATATTTTTTTACCTGATAAATAAAAGAGGATTTTTTTTTTAAAGAAAGACCTCTTGGTGAAAATTTCAAGTTTTTTTTTAACCTTGGTATATTTTATAATAATTCTCTTCCTCCATGAGAAACACAATGGTGACGGGCACAACTTCCTCCCTACCCCCACACAGACCAAGGACCACTCTAAGTAAAGCCCTCATGGGGGATTTTATAAAAGTGACTCTTAACCTGTCAAAGCATTGAGTCTCTTAGTGTGGAGAACTAAATAATGGCCACGATAGTAATATATTTTAAAAGCTCTTCTCTGCTGCCGCCAATTTTGAAACTCTTCATGAAATTGCAGTTTCTGTTATGTGCTCCAGCCTGTTGAAGTAATGGGTCTCTTACTGGCCTGCCTCATTTACCTGAAATCACCAACTTGATCTCACACTGACCTTGTTGGCGCTGTTAAAAAAATCATTTGCCTTCTTCAACCAGCTTTCCCTTTCCACGATGAGCTGGCCAAATTCTTCCTGAAGCCGCTTCAGTTTCTGGTGAGAGAGCTGGAGATGCTCCTTCTCCACGTGGCCCGTGGACAGCAGGATCTCAAGCGCCTCGGTCTTCAGCTTCTCAACACTGGACGTCCATTCCTGCAAGAGATCACTCGCTTCAGTTCCTTTTACACATCCTCCCCTTGCTACAGGGTCACAGAACATTTACATCTGCTGTTGTATTTTCAAATCATGAAGCAGGAAATGCTACATTCCAGGTATGAGTACCAAACTGTAGATTAAAAAAAATAGATAACACAGAAAAGGGGCAAAAAAGGGACAGGAGATGATAGTAGAAAAGGGCAGGTAGGTTGGGATGCACGGTTGCCCTTAACACAGGTTGCTTCCACTCCTGTTAATACTGCCTGAAAACATACCCAAATAAAATCAATAGCGTTTTTCAGTTTCTAACTCATTTTGACCTACTTTTACTCATTTATGCATAAAAAAAGTCTCTCTCCCACATTCAGTTTTATTGCCAATGTGGGCAAATGTGTATAAGAAAGAAAGGGAAACCTCATATTTTATGGTTGCTGCTTTTGCATTTGTCTACACTTAGAACTGAAATTAACAGCTGCTATTCTCCACAAAATTAATAGTTGCAATTGTGCAGTATTTCCTCCTTCCTGACCCATTTCACCTGTCAATGCTTTACTCTTAATGGTATATAAACATTTCAGAAAAAGAAAAGAGGTAGCTTTTCACTTTTTTCCTTTTTAAAAAAAGATTTTATTTATTTATTTTTAGAGAGACGGGAAGGGAAGGATAAGGAGAGGGAGAGAAACATCAATGTGTGGTTGCCTCTCTCATGCCCCCTACTGGGGATCTGGCCTGTAACCCAGGCATGTGCCCGGACTGGGCATTGAACCAGCAACCCTTTGGTTCACAGGCTGGCGCTCAATCCACTGAGCCACACCAGCCAGGACAATAGCTTTTTACTTTCTATTGCATGGGGATGAAAAACAGTAGGGAGAGAAAAAAGAAAATAAGAGTTGTACACCAAATATATTAATATTCAATTTATTTGAAAGGAAATTTGTATTTCTTGTAAAAAAAAAAACAAAACTGAATCCAGATCCAGTCTCATCAGTGAAATTTCTGCCTTCCAACTTAGCTGAGAGTGTGCTAAACATAGGTTGTTCATAAAGCATTGGAAATTTAGGACCAAATTGCAAAAATCACAATCTGACTCCATCATGGCTTATTCTGTAGTGCAAAATGTCCTGCTATTAAGTTACATTTGTTATATTATATTGGATAAAATAAGTATAATTTTACTACAATTTACCACTGCTATTTCCATTCATTTATTTCACAAGACATACAAAATACCATGTACCTAGTACCAGGCCAGATGTCTTAGGAAATACAAATAAAGAATAAAATGTAGCTCTTTCTTTTAATGATAAATACATAAACTGATATTTTATATACTTTTCTTATATATTTAAATTATTAAATATATTAAATCAATGCTAGTTCTACAAACATACACACAGATAATCTGGTAATATTTAAATAACAATTAATGGGTGTCGAAGGTAAAAAAAGTGTACATATTATTGCATGGACTCCATAGAACCTGTTCTAGTATTTGTGCAGGAGAACAATATTCTGATCAGTGGATATAGGGTAAGGACGGCAGATCAGGGGATTGGCATTCTTAGCACCTATTATAAACCTGTGGTTTGTAAGTTTCAACCTCACAATCTTAGGTTAGATATTATTAGTTTTCCAGTATTTACATAGGCTCAAAGGAGCACATTGCTCATGGTTACATATACAACCTGTAGCAGAATCAGGACTAGTTCACTGGTGTGTATATAAAGGTACATTCCAGCGAATGGAAGATAAAGAGACTCCAAAATCTCCTAACTTCTCAGTGAGGGAAAAACAATACTCTCAGGCATGAGCAGGGCTGAGTTCTCAAGATCCTTCTGTATTTACAGAGTTGTTTTGTTCCCACTTAAGGACAGCTAGTATGTGCCATGACGTTCTTTCATAAAGCACTGCAAATATCCCTCCCACTTAAAAGCCATTACCTTAACTCTAATGGGAAAGAGCAAATATTTTCCAGGCAGTTAGCGCACATAACAGGCACTCGCTAAATGTTAGTCCCACTTTTCTTCCCATCAGTTTTATTGCAGTTCATTAGTACCCTAACATTGGCTCTTTATTTGTGGCTATTGTTGTTACCCAGTTGTAAAATAACAACTGTGGGAAGATTCTCCAAGTAGTATTGATCAGTGTTGTGTATTGATCAGTATTAAAGTATGAACACAATAAAGCAGGTTCCTTTACTGCAGTACTTCCCAGGATCTTTAATACGTTCATGAGCATTGAAACTCCTGGCGGGAAATGTGGTGTGAAATATTTTGAATACACCTTTCTGACCAAGAAACCATTTATTTGCTAACATCTCAGGGGACCAATGCCCCAGCTGAAACAATGTCCAGAAACACTTCTTGTGGTGAAGACCAGCAGAATCACCTAGGTGTTCACCGCTTTCACAAGTCTTTCTGTTTCTTTCCTCTTTTGTCCCCATTCCTCCAGCTCCTCAATCAGTCCATTTCCTCTCTCTTGTGTCCTTTCTCTCCTTTTCTGTCCACTTTTGTGCAGCATTAATCCTCTGAGACCTCAGGTGAAGAAGTGCTTAATATGCAATGACAGAATAAAGCAGCTCATCCTTTCAAAAAGTCAACACTGACCAGAACCTTCTGTGCTCATCAGAGGAATACCCCATAAGAAATGCAGAGGGCCAAGGGAAGGCCTGGGAAGCTGGGGAGGGCGGGGCAACGGAGAAGAATTTGGGAGGTGGAAAAACAGGTTACCACCATCATGTGCTCAGCCGGACAACACCAAGCTCTAGAGCAGTCATTTTCAACCTTTTTCATCTTGCGGCACACATAAACTGCTAAAATTCTGGGGCACACCAAAAACTGCATCGTAGTTTTTGCCGATCTGACCAAAAACACATAGGTGTAATTTTGATTCATTCACACCGGACAGCTATTGTTGTGTTGACGGTTGTCATTTATTTACCTGACAATCTAAGGGAAAAGAGGTCAGTGCCCCTGACTAAATAGTCAGGTGTAACATGTTTTAAAAATTCTTCCAGCATGCTAGTTGAACATCACTGGTCTAGGGTGTTGTCTTAACTGCAAAACAGGAAGAGCTGATTTTTCTTTCTACATGCCAGAGCTGTGCTAAATGATTTACACACATCATCTCATTTTATCTTCACCACACCACTACAGGGGATGTCCACACCTACTACTGTCCTCATTTTTCAGATGGCACGTCTGAGGCTCAGGGGGTACCCTGCCCAAGGTCTCAGTAACAGTAAGTGAAAGAGTCACAGTTCAGAGTCAGGTAGTCTTACCCTAGAATCTGCTCTGTCAACCAGTATCCTAGCCTCAGCTTTTTATACAGGTCACACACACTGTTCTTTAAACCACACACAGATTATGGTAACCATATCAGTTTAGGATTATAAAGGTGAAACTTCTATAAGGCTTGGATAAGGCCAGGAAAAATGATAAAAGTTCTGTGTGACCCTTGGATTTTGTGATTTGAAATCAGAAACCTCATTGTCTCTAAATAAACACACTGCTATTATAGACATAATTGAGAATTTACAGCCCAAATTCAAGCTTAATTTTGCTTAGCAACCATACCAAAATATAAAAGCACTTTTCTATGAATAAGAGAAATATCTGCTCTCATAGAGTGTTCATAAATCTGCCTTTAGCAGAAGTTCTGCAGGCGGCATTAAAGGGAAACTCTGGAGGAGGGCCAAGGCTGTGAAAACCACTCTGACCTCGTGCTTTCATGCTGTGCTGTCAAAGGTGGGCTGTGACCTCCCCGGGAAACGGTAAGGGACCACTCTGCTTCTTATCTTTCCTAATTCTCCATCCCCACCTTCTTAATTACATTTTCACATGAACTCTGTGGGTACTGAATGAGGCTGGGTCTATTCAATATTTCTATTCAATCTTCTAAGAAAAATTGGTTCTGTTTTCTTTGGGCAAACTATAGGCAGTTTCTGATG
This sequence comes from Phyllostomus hastatus, assembly GCF_019186645.2. NCBI lineage: Eukaryota > Metazoa > Chordata > Mammalia > Chiroptera > Phyllostomidae > Phyllostomus > Phyllostomus hastatus. The sequence continues at coordinate 13,005,991 of NW_025333498.1, read as the reverse complement.
CATTTCTATACCATTTTGATGATGTATTTCTCCAGTCGTTTTTCTTAGGGGATGCTTTCATTATTTCATGTTTAAGATAAAACTTTCCAGAGTCATCTGAATCCATCAAACTACTTAAACATTTCATTGTCACTGTTGTCAAGGCTGGAGGAACCCAGCGGTGATAATCTCGGTCCGTTTTCTCTCAGCCACTGCTGCCTGCCTGCTAAGTGTGAAACCTCTGACTGAGTTTCAGTCACTTTGCAATAAAATATTTCTGGTACTTGTCCCCACCAGCTGAAAGCCAGAGCCTGCCATTTCCTTGGCTTTTCAGTGTGATGGGGAGACATGTGTATTTCTGACCCAGTAAAGACATGAGGCGCTATGTGCCCCTGACCTGGGGGTGCCTCCATGGGCCACTCCATTCTCCTCCCTCCCTCACGGCAGTAACACCTTTAAACTGCAGTATTCTATTTGCTGAGGAAATTGAGCTTTCTCGTGGATCCTTTGATTGAAAGGGCACTTTTAAGAGGATTAGGGCTGATAGACAAAGTGAAAATAATTTCTTCTTTCCTTTTTTTTTAACAGTCCTAGGCTTGTTCTTCACATGAAGTTATGGATTTATGGATTGGTGTAAAAATACTCAGCAAGTCGATCCAAAAAATAAAAATTTTAGCTACACCATTAGAAAAAAAACAACAGAATCACAGTATGTTTAGTAAGCTATTTTTCACATGAGAACTTCTCTGCACATAAGGAGATTTAATGATTCAATACCATGTGGTAAATTATTTCCATTATGAACTTGACTTCAGAATGTAATTTTTAAGTGGGGGAAGATGGGCAAAAAGAATGATGAAGAACATATTTGTAAACTACTAAGAGAATATCAGTTGTGAAGAACACTGCCTAAAATCACGTCTGGCAAAGCGTGTGTCGCACTCATGTGCAGTTCCTGTGACTCGGCTATTTCTTAGGACACCTCATTGGACACAGCCTGTTTCTTGTTCATTCATCCTCTGAGTCTACCGGCCCACCTGGTGCAGCATCCAGGAGAATGAACTCAGTGACACAAAATCCTAGAATTTTATATGACTGCCATAACAGGTGGTACTAACAAAATAAACCTGGCAATTTTCATCCAAGAACATTTAAAAGTGAGTTTTGAGCAGGCATTTTTAAAAAGAAACGCTTATGCTTTTGAAGAATGGCAGTGAGCCCTTGAAGAGCTGAAACTGATTATGTTGAGTTGTATTGCAAACTGAGCCTCCGCTTCCTCTCCTGCTCCCTTTCCCAGCATTTCTACCTTGACTTAACATAAAACAAGGGCCATATGGGAGAGGTGGGTCTCATTCCACTGTTACAGGAGGGCAGAGTTCAGATGGAACTCTGCTGCTCTCACTGTGATGCATCTCAGCAAAGGCACAGACTGTAAACAGGAAGAACTGATGCCGTGTGTCGCTGAGAGATGAAAGAAGTGTGGTATTTCACCTCCTGGCCAAAAAACAGAGAATCACAGCTCTTGAATCAAGGAGAGCTTGTAGGTAAGAGCAGAGACGGGAACTCGAAGTACACTTTTTATTGCAAACTTCCTAAGTGTTCTCAAACAAGGCATTTTGCTTTTCTGAGCCTCACTCCCCTTGGTGCATGGCGGCCACCAGCACTTTACAGGGGCTTCTGCTCCTCTGGTCAATCATCTGTGAATTCAGCGATGAATTGGCCCTGCTTCAAATTCCTGGATTTTAGGCCCTACCAACATTTGGAGTTTTAGCTGCACTTTCCATAAATTAACCTATCAGGGTTGGGACTGACAGTCTGTAATACAAATGACTGTTATCACCAAAGAAATTTTTGAGTAATAGTGTAACAGTTGCTGTTTCTTTTTTCTCAGTCCATACAACTATTCCTAAAGTTGCAGGGGGTGGGGAAAGAACCCATCTGGGAAGTGTCTTGTTTCTCTCATCCTGCTCCGTGCTTGGCCCCTTCAGCTGCACAGAGCAGGGTGCTTGCTGCTGATACTGAAGCAAACCGATGTGTGAGGCAGACTAAAGTTTTCATATAAAATGAAAGCATAACAAATTGCACTCATGAGCAAGTCTTCAAAATGACTGAAGCATCAATGCATTTACTTTTTCCTTCTGTGTGTAGTTCAATATAGGTTTTAGGTAAAAATTTACTTACATGGAAGAAATTTTCCCAAGATTTGTTTTCCAAGAATTGTTATTTTCTCTTTAGTGTCTTATCCTTGTTATTTTTCTTAGATTTCTTATTTCTCTTAATTATATTTCCTTTAAGTTGAGTAAGTAAGAAGCAGAGCCATATTCGGGGGTTCTGTGTTTCTATTTTTAATTGAAATGAATAAAAGTCTAGCTCACCAAATTATTTTCATCTAACACAATGTGTCTACAATCAGATTGTGCCACTGGCTGACTACATGGTCCCAGTTTATGTTGATGCTCCCAAAGGACTTACTTTTTCGATGTCTAGGTAATCTACTGAAGTTATTTTCAAGAGCTCAACATATCATAATATGATTTTGGAGGGAGATTATTGTTTTATTGTTCGCTTCTTTTGAAGATTTCCCTAAGTGAAGTAGATTAAGTTAAAAAGGTGGGTAGAATCCATATATAAGAGGTCTCTCGGGAAAAAATCAAGCCATTGTTAACATAATGAGAATGGTCTGCATGACATCAATGTAACCTGGCAGCCAAGGAGAGTGGACTGGAATGCGCATGTGTGAACAATGATGACCTTGCTGTACTAGTCAGTGGGGGCAGTTGTGTGAGCATGTGTACTGCATGGCCATCACATTAAAAATGACTGAGGGTCACAGGGGAGAGAAGAGGGAATTTCAGGGGAGAATGGGAAGGGTTCACGGGAACAAATTTAAAGGACACATGGACAAAAACTAGGGGGAGGGTGGTAATGGGAGGGAAGTGGGGAGGGTTGGGAGGGTGGGCTGGATTGGGAGTAAAAGGGAGAAAACTGTACTTGAACAATGATTAAAATAAAATAAAAAAATTAAAAAAATGACTGAGGGAGTAGAACAACAAATCTGCATCAAATTTTGTGTTAACCTTGAACGTTCCTCCATGGAAACTATTCCAGTGATTCAGAAGGCTACAGCTATGGGCAACTGGTGATTGGCAGCTTCATCATGACAATGTGCCCATGCCTCACATCACCTGCAGAGTTTTTTGGCAAAAAAACACACCCAGGTGACTAAGACCCTACAGCCCAGATTTGGCATCCTGCAACTTCTGGCTTTTCCCAAAACTAAAATCACCTTTGAAAGAGAAGAGATTTCAGACCATTGATAAGATTCAGGAAAATACAATGGGGCAGCTGATGGGAACTGGGAGAACTGTGTGAGGTTCCAAGGTGCCTACTTTGAAGGGGACCAAGGCATCATTGTCCTATGTACAGTGTTTCCTGGATCTTGTATCTTCTTGAATAAATGTCTCTTTTTTTTCATAGTACGTGGCTAGATACCTCCAGTACAGATCACATATTTTACCCACAATGAACATCAGATACAGACTAGAACAATTGTTCTTAAATCTGGCTATCAGTATCTCTTGGGAAATTTTTAAAAACATATTTTCATACCTACCCCAATAACCCACTGAGTCACAATTATTATTGCTAGGGTAGAGAATATGTATTTTTAAAAATCTGAAGCATTTTATTTGAAATTAGGAAAAAATAAATTTTATAATCAAATTGTGTAACCATTGGACTAAAATATTCAATGAATAAGTAACAATAGGCCTAGAATAGTTTCTGTGTGATCATGTCAATAAATGGAGGGGAGTGGATTATAGAAGGGGAGACCCCCCAATGTCAGAATTATCTTTCGGAGGGCAGACCCATTGCAGTGCAGGCAACAGATAGTGGGATGAGTATGTTATAACCCTCCTACACTGAGTGTAATGCAATTTAAAAGGCACTATTTAGCATCTCTTCAGAACACATAAGTAATACAAAAGAGACAATTATAAGTTTAAGTAGAAAACAAAATGAGTGTTGGCTGGAAAGAGAAATCTGATATGGGGAATCTGGGAAGTCTTCTTACAGGATTTTAAATATGGGTGGGAGTTTCAATTGGTGAGTCTAGAGTGGGACTGGGGAGAAGGCAAGGTAGAAACAGAGGTGAAAGAGGAACTTTTTACTATAGGCCTTATGCACTTTTAATTTTCTTAAACCATGGAAATATATGGTAAAGGGGTAAATTAAATATATTTAAAAACAAAGAAATGCCAAATCATCAGATAAAATAAAAGAGAATAACTATATGATAATCCTAATAGATATAGAAAAAAAGCATTAATAAAAGTCAGTGTCCATTCAGGTATTGCACGTTTTAAAAATTCTTGCAGCACACTGGTTGAAAACCTCTGCTATATAGCAACAATAGCTAATTATATTTCCTAATAAAGATCTCATTTATAAGAACAACAAAAACTATGACATAGTAATTTGTTCATTTAATCAAGAAGTATTTATGGGCCAACCTATGCTATGCCAAGCATTCTTCTAAACAGGTCATCCAGGCCAGCGGATATAGTAGTGGAGTGAGGAGGAACTCTAAAGTTAGTGATGGTGGTGGTGCATCATGTATTTTATTGTGTTTGTAACTAATAGACGATAAATCATTATGTAACCTGCTTTGCTAGAAGGTGATAAAGCTGTAGCATGAGACAAGTAGAGCAGGCTAGGGGACTTACAGGTCCAAAGCAGGGCAGGAGCCCATGTGCAGTACTGAGCATGGTGATCTGGAAGTCAGGGGATGAGCCACGTGGGTCCCTGGAGAAATAGCTCTCCATGCAGAGAACACAGCTAGAATGAAAGCCCTCAGGTGGGAATTTGCTGGCCTGGTTGGAGGAAGGGCCAGGAGACCGGCACCATGGAGCTGAGCAAGGCAGGAGGAAGCAGGAGGAGCAGCAGTGAGAGAAGCTCTGTGGGGGCAGAGCAGGAGGGCCATGACAGCAGGGGCTTGTAAACCTGAAGATTTTTATTCTGGGAGGAGTGGGAAGCTGATGCAGTAACATGATTGGATTGAATTCTAAAAGTATACATAAAATAAAACCACTGTCTGTCATTTGAGAACATGGTGCAGGGGGTAGGGTTCAGGGATGCAAGCACCATGACTCATGAAGATCCTGTAGTAATTAGCCAGGCAAAGATAGAGGCAGCTCATTCCCCAGGATAGCAGTGTGATCATGAGGAACGATACGATTCTAGATTTATGTAGAAGACACAGCCCAGGTGATTTCCTGTAGGAGTAAGAGGAGCCAAGACTCTTTGACCTGCGTAATTGGAAAGGCTGAGTTGCCCTTAACTGAGATGATAAAAACTAGGTGGAAGAGATTTGGGGAATATGTGGGATTCAGTTCATGACATCCTGTTGACCTTGTGTGTCTAGAAAACCTGTGCTTAAGCTCCTGAAGTCAATACTCACCGACTGCCTCCAAACACACAATCACACACAAACACACACACATTCCATTAGTAAATGCTGCCCCCATGATTCCTCCCAAACACTCCCCAAGCTTCTGAGAACAGCCTATTCAAAAGGACTATGAAGAATAGAGGCTTCAAGTTGTATAGAAGGAAAATAAGATCACAAATCTAAAATACCCAGCAGTTTTCAGATACATTTTAAAACATGTAGACATGTGTGTAATAAAAACAGCTAGTGGTTTTCCTTGTTCCTGGGATGGAAGGCAGAAACCAAATGACTGCAAAAGCCAGCTACCAGGTAAGGGGAGGTGATTCTGCCCATGAATCTCAGTTGGCGGGAATGCCTTGAGTCCTTAACATGTTTAACCCACTCAGTTTTCTAAAGTGCTGCACAGTCATAGGTAAGAAGTGACAGTACTCTTCAAGATGGGAGGGTTTGGGTAGAGCATACATGTATACCTGTGATGTCAGACATGGTGATCATGTTAACATCATTTTCCCTTGTTTCTGGTGACAATGAATTCAAGGGGACAAGTGCCTAACACTTTTTGATTACTCCCCAAAAGCCTCCAGTGAGTAAGTAGTTCCTTTCAATTTTCCACAGTTTGGGTTCCCGGGTTCCCAGGGGCTCACTGACGTGTAAATGAAAAACTTTGTGTCTTAATTACTCATATGTGCAGCCTAAAAAACCCTCAAATTCCTAGAACAGAGTGTAAAAGTGGAGGACAGGGGCTGAAGGTGGGGGAAATATGGGGCAGCAAAAGGGTTGGCCAACTGTCAGCTGTAAGATGAATAAGGCCTGAGGATCTGATGGCCCACATGTTGATGACAGTTGATAATACTGTGTTGTCTAATTGAAATTTGCTAATAAAGTAGAATTTAAATATTTTCACATAAACACAAAAAGATAAACATGAGTGGTGATGGACATGTTAATTCACTGATGGGGGAATCCTTTCCCAAGGTATACATAATATATATCCAGTCATCAGGATGTACACTTAAATCACCTTACAAGTTTCCCTCAATAAAGCCAATAAAGAACAGGGGAAACGTGAATCTCCAGGTTGACAATGCAGTGAATCCCGTATCACAAACGGCCTGAACCACCCTTCCAGTGACTCAGACTGCTTTCCTCCTAGCCCGGGAGCACTGTAGCCATCTCTCATCAAGTGTCATCCATCGTTTCTCTGTTCCCGCAGAACAAAGAATCTTCCCACAGAATTTTATTTACTCTGTAGTCCTGAGAGTGACTCATGACTTCCCAGTCAAACTGAAAGTCACTTATAAACAACAGCAATTTACAAGTCCAGCAAGGGCCAAACAGGGTAACATTTTGCTGCTAGCTTCCTTTCCATGGAATCATCCACTGACCCAACAAACGCTGATATGGCTGGAAAGTCTGTCCAGACTGCTGGAAGCAGGCTGAGGGCAGGGGACAAGAGGGGCTGCTGGGGGAGACTGAACCACCTGGGGCCACGGAGAGACAGCACCAGGTCCTGCAGGTGGGGCTGCATTGCCCCGTAACCAAGCACATACTTTTCCACCCCCAGGCAAGATGGCAACAGGAGGAAGTTCTTACACTGAGCATGTGCAAGACTAGCAAAATAATTGGATAAGAGGGGAAAAGCCTTTCTATTCCCCTCCTATCTGCTTCTGGTACCAGGTTGGGGGTGGGACCAGGGAAGACAGGCACAATAGAAGTTAAAATGGTAGCAGAAGAGGTGCTGGACCAAAGAGTCCTGTCGGTCTAACCTGGGGAAAGAAGGGATTGATTGGAATGTGGGCCCATCCAACTGCATGAAACTTTAGGAAGTTAATTGGTCATTCTGAGAAAAAGCATTAGTTCATACCACACCTGAAACTGATATATACTCAGGGAACAAAGAAATACCTCTCTTGCTCATCATGGGCTGCTTGGGACTTGCACTCAGACAGTGTGCTGGCCTGTCCTTTCCATGGGCTACGTGACCTTAGCAGGCATGTGGCCCACAGCCTCCAGCAAGGGGTCTCAGTGTCTCTGACTCTGTCTCTCTGTTTCCCCTCTCTCTTTCTAATGCGGACCTGGTGGAACATTCACTGGTACATTCACATGCTTTCTGACCTTGGAGTATGAGACTTTGTGGCCCTAGAAGCCACAGCCTCTAAGGTGGAGGCAAACCTGAAGCTGGACAGCTGCTGGGAACAAGCTATGCTACCTGGATGACAGCTTAGCAGCTGCCACAGGTCCCTAAGAGGATGGTACTTTAAAATGGAGCAAGAATTCTGGGTACTGCCTTCAGCTTTGGTTTTACTGAAGATAGCTAGGTTTTGTCCAGGTTTTACAGAGGAGATGAACTTTGAGACAGGGTGTCCCTCATTCTCCCAGATCATTCAGCATTCAAATAAAACCCTTTTTCTTTTCTCACCAGTCTCTGCCTCTAGAGTTTGCCTTTTGGTGACAGTGGGCGACTGAACCCCACTTCTGTTTGGTAACAACACTAGCTGTGTTTAATTCCATTATCTTAAACCCCTTTTTGGGTACTACAGGGAACCCCCCAAAATATGCCCTTACTTTTGAGAAATTCACAGCTGTGGGGAAATCAGACATGTGAATAGCTGAAATTCCAGGAAGGATGGGAAGATTCCTTAACTGAGCAATAAGCAATGCTGCATGAGAAGAGAAGGATAAGTGTTAAAGGGATCAAAAAGCTTCCCAGAGAAGTAATCTGCACCAACTCTGAGACTCAACGTTGTCCACAAAGATCTGGATAGGTTCACTCTTTAGGCTAGAATGGAGACTGAGAGCTTCAGATAGATACTCCCTGCTGAATGCACTGACCTCTTTTGAAAACAAGACAACAAGCCCAAAGGAGAGTTACCTATGCTAAGCCCCTTGTCACCAAACCAAGACTAACTACAGTTTCAACCTCTCCTAGAAATGAAATCTTAAGTCAGTCAGTCAGAAGCCCTCGGTCAGCACTAGTGAGGTGGTCTGCCTGATAGGCCCCTGCCATCGCCTGAAAGGCAGTGACGTACCATGACCAATCTGTTGTGCTGGTGTCCCTTCCTTGTCCCCACCCTCTTCTGCCTCTATAAGTATTTAATTTTGCACAGATCATGTGAGCTTCTTTCTATCTGCTAGATGGGAGACTGCCTGATTCATGAATTGTTGAATAAAGCCAGTAAGATCTTTAAAATTTACTCAGTTGAATTTTGTTTTTTAACACTAAAATATTACCCAAACGTCCTGTGAATGTGGGTGCCTTGTCTTGCTTTTTAGCTGATTTCTATTGGGTCCAATCTTGAATTATACACCAAACTCTGTTTGCAATGTCTGTTTCTGCTTAGCTTTTCTGACTCCGTTGTTAATACTTCGCCACCGATTTCACTTTGATAGCACACTCTATCTTCATTCAACTCCTTGTCCTTTTTGGTAACCAAATTGTGACTTCAAGCTATACCTATCTTTGGCTTTACTCTTCCTATGTCAACTTTAACACTAGAATTTGTGATTAACTTTGAACAAGAAGGAAACAAGAATAAGGAACAAGAAAATAAGGAAAAAGAAATTCTGTGCTGAGGGTTCAGATTAAACAAAGACTCAGTGGTAAGAAGTATGTGGTAAGCACAGGAACGATAAACAGTTCAAGCTCAGAACTAGGGAGACTTACAGACTGGGGAGCAGGCAAAGGGCAGGAGGTATTTAAATTCCATGAGAGTTTGTACCTGGAGATGCTTGAGAGAAAAAAGGCTTGGTCTCAGCTTGCCCAGAGGTAACTTTGATGATATCATAAAGAATTATTGCCAAGCGGAAAGATTGACAGCTCAGTTGCCAGTTAGGCATGTGGGTGGATAATTTATTGTGTTCTTCCTATATTGTGTTATCTGACAGTGTTTCAAGAAGACAATGAATATTTTCTTTTGTCTTAATGAAGTTTATATTAAGACCCAAAGCAGAAGTTATCTACATGCCATTTCCCTTCTTGTCTTTTGTAAAAAGACTGAATCGATTGAAGACATTATGATAGATGGTGATAAAGGAGCAGATAAGGGTGAGGGGCCCCGAGAGACTGGGAGGTCTGGCTAGCACAGTGAGAAGGCAAGGTGTAAGATGAGGTATGTGGGGATGCATGGTCTTCTCCAAGCAGTGCCATGAGGCTTCCCTGGAGATGGCTGTGCGTTTCCTTCAGGGACTGGCACATGGGCCAGCCTGGGACCCCAAACAGGCACAGAGGCAGCAGAGCCGCTGAAACTGCAGTCTCCATCCAGGCTGACACAGTGATTGTTTCTGAGGGAACCAGAGTGGACTGGTGACTGCAGTGCTGTGGCACTGTGTGGGCCCAGGAACACTTGCACAGCCCTGGGGAGAGGGTGCTCCAATAACGACAGAGACTAGATGTCCTGCCAGAGAATGGGAGGTCAGAATCAAGCTAATATGGAATAAAAAGAAAATTTTTAAACAAACAAGCAATATTTCATGCAAATATTGTAGTTTGTAGGCTCAGATTCCTATTACTACACAACATAATTGTAATAGTCTCAGTTACAGGTTCTCAAAGCCCAACTAAAGTGTGGTCCTGGGTGAGATGAGAAGAAGCTAAGGAGGTGAGAACTGACTAAAGTTGAGAGATAAACAAAGTGAGGGGGGAGAGGAAGAATGAGGATTCTAATGTGACCTCGAAGTCTCTCTACCTCGGTGGCCAAAGGACTGCAATGAATTTAGCCAAGAAAGAAAACAGGAAAAGGAATGATTTTAGTTGAGTTAGAAGTGCTAGTAAGAATTTAATATGCATATCTTTAATGGGAATTTCTGAAAAGAAGAGTGGATTTGAGAGAAGATATAGAAGTTGGAGATTTTTTGAAATGTCTAGAAATCAGCAAGCTAAAAGTAACATTGTCATCATGAGATTAAACAACTCCAAAGGGGAGAGGGGAGGGAGATAATGGGGGAAAGAAGGGGAAGGGTCAAGTCAAGGAACATGTGAAAAGGACCCATGGACAAGGACAGTGAGATGGGGATTCTCTTTGGGAGGGGGGTTGGATGGGGCAGGGGAGAGCAATGGGTGAAAAATGGGGACAACTGTAATTGAACCACAATTGAAACAAAAGCAACTCCAAGTGAAGAACATGTGAAATGAGAAAAGCACCAAATATTAGGCACTATTTGCAAAGCGAGAATGGAGAAAGAGGTGGCATTGAAAGATTTTGAAGGCATCATCCCAAAGATGGAAGAAATGGAGAAAGTAGCACCTCAGAGGACAAATGCCTAGAGAGCTCTGAGCCACCAGTCACTTGAGAAAGAGCAGCTTCCCCCAAAGCAGGCAAGGATGTGGGGGTGGGGGTAGCCAGAGGGAGGCCAAGGAGGCAGACAATGAAATAGCTGTAGTTTCCTAGGGTTGTGGTAACAAAATCCCACACTCAGTGGCGTGAACAACAGAAAGTCTTCCTCTCATTGCTCTGGAGGCTAGAAGTTCGAAATCAAGGGCTGAGCAGGGTTGGTTCCGTCCGAGGGCTGTGGGAGCAGGACCGCTCCGGGCCACTCTCGGGCCTTGCAGACGGCTGGCTTCTCCCTGTGTCTCTTCACGGCATCTCCCTTTCTGTGTGTCTTCCTCTGTGTTCAAACTGCCCCTTTTTTAAAGTCATATTTAATGAGGGTCCACCCTAACGTCCCCATGTTAACTAATTACCACTGTAATAACCTTATTTCCAAGTAAGATCACATTCTGAGATACTGGGGGGCTAGGACTTCAACATATGGATGTTGGGGGGCATGATTCAACCTATTACTGTAATAGTCAAGAAAAATGTGGGTTAGCTTCTTAAGGGGTGAACTGCAATACTTTTGTTTTCAATTTTGTGAGATATTAAGATATAATGAAAGGAAGAAGACAGAGTAACTGAAAAGTGAGATGTTAAGAATGAAAAGAGGCAAAATACAGAGATGGGAAAATAGGACTTTATTGAGGTCCTTTATGACTTTATGAAGGTTTACATTTGGACAAAGGGAATTAAAAGTAAACAGAACACGAGTGGGGAAAAAAAGGGCAGAGAGGAAAAAAAGTCAAGCAGTTTTATTTGTATGACTAAGTGACTCGGAGGTTAAGTAAAGCTTGAGAATTTTTTAAAAGCCTGAGAATTTTTTAAAAGCATGGAAGTTTTGAACTGGTTGTTATGGAGAATGGAGCAAAGAATTAACATATGATAAAGAAAGGAATTTTTAAGGCTAACTGGTAATAAATCATTTACTTTCTACATAGAGCTAATCAGATACATTATTCTAATTGTTTCATCTTCTTTCAGATGAGGGAAGAAACCGCAGATGGGGACTGCATTTACTCACCAATAGCCTTGGCCCATGCCATATAGGACAAGGAGGGAAGCCAGAAGATTGAAGAAAAGGGGGTGTGATGAGGGCGGTTTGGGGAGATGTGTGGAACCAAGTGTAGCCACATGCATGGAGGCTGAATTGAAGGCCTTTGGAGTAAAGAACATCGAGGAACTCTGAGGCCACAGCACTGGCTGTCACCAACCAGGTAGACACTGGAGTAGTGCAGGAAATTTGAAGGGATTTCATCGTAGGACTATGTTAAGCCATAAGAAAATGCCTTCTTCAAGTAGATTCAACTTCACTAGCACTATTATGATGATAGCAGTATCATCTTGAGTTGTAACAACAGTAATGTAAAAGCCAGGCTCTGAGGGAATTTTTACCTAAGAGTTGGCAAATAATAGAAGGAGGAGGAGAAAGAGAAGAAGAAAGAATCTATATGAAGAATTTTTATGTAAGTCAAAACTACAAAAACTAGCCCTAGCTGGCGTAGCTCAGTGGATTGAGCGCAGGCTGCAAACCAAAGCATCACAGGTTCAATTCCCAGCCAGGGCACATGCCAGGGTTGTAGGCCACAGCCCCCAGCAACTGCAAATTCATGTTTCTCTCTCTCTCTCCCCCCCTTCCCTCTGTAAAAATAAATAAATAAATTAAAAAAAAACTACAAAAACTAGCAAAGAAAAAAATTCTCTAAGCATTTAAACTTAGCAAGCTGGTGAAGATTCCAAAGTAGGTAGTTTTGAATTTAGTGATCATAAAGTACAGTATTCTTTATTTGCTTTCTTAACTCATCCCCTTCTTAAATGGGCATAAGTATTTCCAAAGGACTTTCCAAATCAAATTTTCCTGGGAATGAAAGCATATGGTTCACTAAGCTTTAAGTTAACTCACAAGTTAAGCCTATAGTAGGATTACCAATGCAAAAATTCCACTATTTTGCAGATTTTCCCAATGCTTACAGGCAAATCCAATCTATATATACCTATTTGTCTGTTCCTAATGAAATTGTTTCTAATTTATGTTCTGTGAGAAAAAGTGACATCTGCTTTTAATTGGGAAGTTCATTAAAAGATCAGACAAGTAAAACAATTTATTCACCAAAATAAAGACAGAGGAATTGAAATGCACTAATGCAGGTGTCTTTACTGTTTGGAGATTCATTTAGTTTCTACTTGAGACATTTCAGATTTAGACCCCACTTTATTTTTTAAATTACATAAAACATTGTAAAAGAAACTGTGCTTCATTTTATAGGTGTTCCTTATAATCTTCAGAGATGTGAACTGATTTACTGAAGCAATATGTTTTAAAGTGGTTTTACCATTTTTTCATATTTTTTCAGTGAAGAAATTTGGAAATGTAATAGAAATTCAAATAGCAGAATGGTCAGCTTCTTTACACATGGTTCTATGTGCTGCAATGAGAAATAAATAGCTCAGCAATGTTTGTGAAGCGCTTGGAAAATATTTGGACAACCCAGAAACTATTATAAGAACTCTAGATTTTGCTATGCACTCCCTGAACCACTCAAGAAACTTATAAGCAGCTCCTTTTGTACTAAACAGGTCATGTAAGTGCTATTTCTGAGGAAATATTTCTATTCTTAAAAAGGAGCAATTGGAAAATTTAAATACTTGCTTTTTGATCTTCCATGACCTGAGTAATGGGTCTAGGCATGAATGCAAACATAGGCAGAAATCAAATACGAAGTTCAGACAATCATGTCTATACCTTAAGAGACTCAAAATTTTCTTTAGCCTTAAACGTTCCTAGTTCTTACAATGACCCAATATTACTTTCGACTCCATCACTTAACATGTTTTCATTCATCGCAGTTCTTTCCTTCATAGCCTGTGATACACAAGTGGGGCCCATGGAGCAGCAGCATCCACGTTGCACGGTAGTTTGTGAGAAGTGCGGACACGCAGGCCCCACCCCAGATCTGCATTTTAAGATCACCAAGGAATTTATGAGTGCACTAAAGTTTGAAAAGCCCTGGTTTGGATACATTCAAAAAATGGTTTTTTACAAGTAGACAGATGAGCCAGAGACAAATGAACAGGGATGGGGAAATGTGCAGATGATATGGTATTATACAGAGAATAAGCTAAGGAATGCCATGTTTGTTTAACCACCACTTAACGGAAAAAGCCCGAATGATCTTGTGGTTGTGTTGTGCACCTCACAGTACTGAGTGCTGTTGTCTAAGAACATAATTAATCCTTACAAGAATTGTATGAACAGATACCATTGTTACCCTCTTTTATAGGTGTGAAAGCCCAGGTTCAGGTACACAAGAAATCTCTGCACAGAGCATCAGAAATAAGCAGAGAGGCAGAGATTTAACTCCAGGCCCTAGGAGTGTACCATTCACTCCACTGCCATATTCTGAGATACTTTGTATACAGTGACCCAATAATGTATAATATAGCTATATGGTTTAATAATGTGCAATCATTAAAAACATAAAATATGCATTTGAATGGAGAAATGCTTGTGATATAATGATAACTGTAAAAGTCACACAACAAAACAACACATATACAATTTTGTATATAAACACACATATATGTCGTATATATACACAAACACACAATTTTGGAATACTCCATATTTTGTATGTCTTACATTTTTTTTTCATTGTCATATATACCCACACACTATGAGTGACTTTAATTTTCTTCAGTTTTATGTATTTTATTTTTTTAATTTTAAAAAATTTATTTGAGAGGGAGGGAAGACAGACAGACAGACACGTTGATTTTGCTGTTCCATCCATCCATACACTCATTAGTTGCCTCCTGCATGTGTCCTGACTGGGGATCGAATCAACCCTGGCATACGGGATAACATTCCAACCAACGGAGCTACCTGGCCAGAGCATGTCTTTTCTAGTTTTTTCTAAAAGTAGGATATATTATGTAATCATAAAAATAAAACAATAAACATATTTTTAAACAGCAACTTTCTTGTAGTGGTTCTATGAGGATAATTGTGCATTTAAATTATTCAAACAAACTTACAAGAGATTCTGCTTTACTTCCTTATCTCATCGTTATAAATACTTTGTAACTTTAAACTTGACTTTTTCCTCTGGATAAAGATTTTGTGACTCCTAAGTATTGGCATTTTTTAAGACCTCTAAATAATGTTATTTGAAGAAACTTGAGGCCAAGATCACAAATCCAATTTATGAAATCACTCAGCAACAACTGGAAAATATTTTCAATGACTTGGAAAATCGGATTACATAATGAATCGTGGATGATGGTTTTAATCTTGAATCTGAGGAATGTGAACTTCACTATATTAAAACATTGAAGATGATGTTTCTATATACTGTTTTTAGTTGGCTTCTCTTCCAGAACTTCAAAGATTATTTTTAATCAAGGACTTTATGAACAATATATATTCATCTATGAAAATTAAGGAGAATGTACACACACATAAAATATATGGGGAAAACCTCAGAGTCGGTGCCTCTTAAACTGTAGAGTCAATTTACTTTCTCTGTCCTAAAATGCACTTTCGGATCCAAAAGGTTTGGTGAGTGGAGTCTGAGATTCTGCATCTCTAAGTCTTCCAGATGTTGGTAATGTTGCTCCTGGGAGCCACACTTCGAATAACAAGGCTCTGCCCACTTTGTCAAATATTAATTGACCGTAGAGGCTTGGGCTTATTTCTGGGCTCTCTGTTCTGTTCCATTGGTCCATGTGCCTGTTTTTATGGCAATACCAGGCTGTTTTGATTACAGTGGCCTTGTAATACAGTTTGGTATCAGGTATCCCTCCTACTTTGCTTTTCTTTCTCAAAATTGCAGCAGCTATTCAGGGGTGTTTATGGTTCCATAGAAATTTTTGAAATGTCTGTTCTATGTCTGTGAAATATGCCATTGGTACTTTAGTAGGTATTGCATTGAATGTGTAAATTGCTTTGGGTACCATGGACATTTTGATGATGTTAATTCTTCCAATCCATGTTAATATTTGACAAAGGGGGCAGCAGCACAAAGTTGAGTAAAAACAGTCTCTTCAACAAATGGTGTTGGGAGAACTGGACAGCTATGTGCAAAAACATGAAACTTGAGCACCAACTTATACCATACACAAAAATAAAGTCAAGGTGGAAAAAGACTTAAATATAAGCCATGTCACCATTAAAGTCCTAGAGGAGAACATAGGCAGGAAAATTTCAGATATTTCACACAGCAACATTTTTACTGATACGTCCCCCTGAGCAAGGGACATAAAGGAAAGAATAAACAAATGGGATCTCATCAAAATAAAAAGCTTCTACACAGCTAAAGAAAACAGTATTAAAATAAAAAGAGAACCAATTGTATGGGAAAACATATTTGCCAATGATACCTCAGACAAGGGTTTAATCTCCAAAATATATAAAGAACTTACACGACTCCACTCTAAGAAGACAAGCAGCCCAATTAAAAAATGGGCAAAGGACTTGAACAGACACTTCTCCAAGAAGGACATACAGAGGATCCAGAGACACATGAAAAGGTGCTCAATATCATTAGCTATCAGAGAGATGCAAATTAAAACCACAATAACATATCACTTTACACCGGTCAGAATGGCCATCATAAACAAAGCAACAAACAACAAGTGTTGGAGAGGGTGTGGAGAAAAGGGACCCCTAGTGCACTGTTGGTGGGATTGCAGACTGGTACAACCACTATGGAAAACAGTATGGAATTTTCTCAGAAAACTAAAAATGGATCTGCCTTTTGACCCAGCAATTCCACTGCTAGGATTATATCCTAAAAACCCTGAAACACCAATCCAAAAGAACCTATGCACCTCAATGTTCATAGCAGCACAATTTACAACAGCCAAGTGTTGAAAGCAACCTAGATGCCCATCAGTAAATGAATGGATCAAAAAACTATGGTACATTTACACAATGGAATTCTATGCAGCAGAAAGAAAGAAGGAGCTCCTACCCTTTGCAACAGCATGGATACAACTGGAAAGCATTATGCTAAGTGAAATAAGCCAGGCAGTGAAAGGCAAATACCATATGATCTCACCTTTAACAGGAACCTAAACAACAAAACAAAGAAACTAGCAAAATATGACCAAAGACACTGAAATAGAGAACAGACTGACAGTGTTCAGAGGGGAGGGGAGAAGAGAGGGAATTTCAGGGAAATTTCAGGGGAAAAGGGGAAGGGTTTATAGGAACAAGTATAAAGGACACATGGATAAAAACTAGGGGAGGGTGGAAATGGGAGGGAGGAGGGGAGAGCTGGGTGGGTGGGCTGCAATGGGAGTAAAAGAGAAAATTGCACTACAACAACAATTAAAATAAAAACAGCTTGATTTAAAAAAAACACAAGGCTCTGAGTCTCCTTAAAGTCTTTAAGATGGGGATTAATCACCTGCATTTAAAAAAGACACCATGCCCCACTTAACACACTCTCCTTCAAACTACAATAGTTCTCTAAGTGACTTTCCTCACTTCAGTGTCACTCTCTTCCATTCTTATCACTCACATTATTTCCAAAGTAATCTTCTAAAATGCAAACCAGTTGAAGTTACTACTCCTTTAGGATGGTACCTTATTGTCCAACATGTCTCAAACCCAAATGCTCCCAGGGGTCAGCCACATAATGTGAATAAGTAAAGCAAGTTAGGCAAAGAGAAATGGTGAGGCCTGTGGCAAGGTGGAGTACACATGCCTTTTTCTAAAGGAAACAGCTATCCCAGGCTCCAGCCAAGAGCTGCGGTATCTGTATAGAATGGAACATCTGATATTGCCAGATAGTCCACATTTTTTTAGCAATGGGAAATCTGAATTTCTTTTTTGACCAAAACTTCAACAGTTTAAGATGGGCAATGAATTTGAAAAAGAGCCCTTATTATATGAAATGTTAAAATAAAGGGATTTACCTAAGCAAAAAGGATGATCAAAACTGTGAACAGTGAAAAGACAACAAACTCAACAACTGAACCTAAAAACTAAGAGTGAAACAAACTAAGCAAACAACTAGAACAGGAACAGAATCACAGAAACGGACATCACATGGAGGGTTATCAGCGGGGAAGGGGAGAATGGGGGAAAAGGTACAGGGAATAAGAGGCATAAATGGTAGGTACAGAATAGACAGGGGGAAGTTAAGAATAGTATAGGAAATGGAGAAGCCAAAGAACTTACGCGTACGACCCATGGACATGAACTTAGGTGAGGGAATGCTGGTGGGAGAGGGGTACTGAGTGGAGGGAAATAAAGAGGGGGTGGGGAATGGAACAACTGTAATAACATAATCAATAAAATATATTTTAAAAAAATTCTAGCCCTGGCTGGCATAGCCTAGTGGATTGAGCACGGGCTGCGAACCAAAGTGTTGCAGGTTCGATTCCCAGTCAGGGTACATGCCTGGATTACAGGCCATAACCCCCAGCAACCACACATTGATGTTTCTCTCGCTCTATCTCCCTCCCTTCCCTCTCTAAAAATAAATAAATAAAATCTTTTTAAAAACTTTCTAATGCCCCAAACTACACAGAACCTCTGACCATGAGATCTAGACTCTGGTATTTTTTCAAAGCCCCCAGGTGATTCTATGTGCATTAGCTACAAAGGGTCTGGCCTGAACCAAGGGATTCAGCACTCACCACTGTGGTCTGAAAATTACTTTAAACTGAAAATGTCTGAACAATCAGCAGCTTCAGAAAAAACATTACTGAAACATAAGCAGTGTCCTGAAAATACAGCCACCATGGACCCCTTCCCAGGGAGTTTCCTGGTTGAAAGAAGACTGACCCTTAGTACCAAGAAGTGCAGATTCAGCTGCCACATACCTTCTCACTGGGAAACTTTCAGCAGGAAGAAGGCAGGCTGCCGTGCCATTAGCATCCAAAGGCCCACAACAACCCTCCATACTCACCCACCAAGGCACTAAAAATCCCCTTTCTTTCTTTATATATATATGTATGTATGTATATGTATGTGTATATATATGTATATATGTATATATATAAAATATATAAGTAAAGGCATATATATATACACCTTTACTTTGGGCTATTATACAAGTTTTCCATTACTAGGAGCTTCCAGGTGCATGTGTGAAAATAAACCTGTCTTTATTTCTGATAATCTATCTATTGTAAATTAATCGGCAGCCCCCAGTCACTGGACCCAAACTGGCAGAGGGAAAGTTTCTCTCCCAACTGATGTACAGGTTGGTTCCAGAAGGCTGTTTTATGTGGACATTGTTTTTGATGTGTGGAAAGAGGAATGACTATGCTCCCTCAAAGGAGACAATGAGAAAGTGTTTGTTTATGTATTATTTTAATACACCCCACAACTAACTTTGAGCTCCAAAGGTTGAACTCAAGCCTTGGGGCATCAAACTGACACATGATACAGTCTAAGAGTATTGAAGGTTCTTAAGCAAACGGCAATTTATAATCATCCATGTCTTCTGTTTCTTTATTTGTTAAAGATATGTAAAATGAAAATATTTTTTCATAATTAGTAAAGGAAGTATAATTTAATGCAATCACTCATAGTGAAAGGTTGTATTAAAAATCCTTTAGTTCACATGTTTCAGCATATTCTGAGTAAGGTATCATGTGTGTTAAGAGAGATGAAAGTTGCCATATTTCTTATTTGAATGCATTCCAAAGAAATGTATTCTAGCAAGAAATTATAGAGGCACTTTCAAAGTTTTTTTTTCTTTAGAAAGAATGTAGTAAGCAAACTAATAAGCAATGCAGAGCTGTCCCGGCTCCTGGGTTTAGCTGTGGGACCAGGAGCACCTACTTTCCTCGCATCACCAGATTGTTTACTTCAGTTTTACAAGTGAATCCCCAGCTCCTTTGAAGGAAGTAGTCTCCCTTCTCCTCATACACCCAAATAAAAGTCCCACACATCATATGCTGCTTCCTGTCTGACACAGAAAATTGGAACCCTTCTCCAAAAACAAGGAATGAGATTGTTGCAAAACCACACATGAAAACTATTGGAACATTTACATCATGGCTGGGAAAGAAAATATTTTTGGTGCCACTACTAAAATGTTGATATTTTCACAAATATTTTTTGAGTTTTCATAGCTATGCTCCTCCTTACTCAGAGAGGTCAAGTGCACCCAAGATTGCATAGTGGGTGACACAGCGGAAACTTCAGTCTTTCTCCTATGGAGACACAACCCAGTAGAGCAATATAATCTCTATTTTTAGAAAAATTGCTAGTACAGGTGGGAAGAGGTTAGTAAAGCAGTTAAGAAAAGTGTTTAAACATCAAAGGTGGCTAGTTTCTTTGAGAACTCTTAACACTATGAACCGGACAGCTTCATTGTCCTGTGACCTGTGCAGCCCCATGGGGCCCTGTGTTCAGAAGGGCCCCATGCTTGGGTTAATGTGCTGTTGTTGCCACATTGAAATCCCAACAATTTTTTAAAAGATTTTATTTATTTATTTTTAGACAGTGGAAGGGAGGGAGAAGATATGGAGAGAAACATCAATGTGTGGTTGCCTCTCATGCACCCCCGAGACCTGGCTTGCAACTCAGGCATGTGCCCTGACTGGGAATCGAACCAGTGACCCTTTGGTTCTTAGGCCGGTGCTTAATCCACTGAGCCACACCAGCCAGGGCAAAATCCCTAGTTTTTAAAAGAAAACGTCTATATTTTCATTTTGTACTGAGCCCTATAAATCATGCAGCTCATCCTTCCCACAAAGGACATGTGAGAGTAAACTTTATAGGAAAGAGAACTTTCCTCGAGGAGCCCAAAGCTGGTTGCATCTCCATGTCAGTGTCACAGCCATCTGGACTAGAATAAGGCCGGATGCCACAGGCAGGAGATAAAGTCAGGGGAGCACTTTCTGACATGATGCTTCCCCTTGCCACCTGCCTCATCACTGTTGGTGAATGACCTTTTCAGGATAAAATGTAGTAGTCTAGCAGTGGGAAATCTGGGAAATCTAGGCCAGTAGTAGCCAGGGGAGAGGAACAACATCAGGATAGCACTGGAACCTGACCAGTCGAGAGCTAAATCTGAGAAATAAGCACCCTGACATGTTTCTTAGTGTGCGCTCCCCAACACTCTACCACATGAGCTGGACAGAACATAAGCCAGGAAAATGGTCTTGGAACAAAGCAGGGTCCAGAGTCTAATCAGTGGCAGGTCCTCCAAGGGGTCCCCTCCTTTCTATGTGTCTGGGGTAGGAGGACAAACTGGGGATGGTGAACCCTCGCTGTAGTAACAGAAACCTCTGTGCTCAGGGGCACCATGGCCCCAGCAACTCATCGAGAAAAGGACACGTTCAAGTGCCAGTGCCCACCTGTCCCAGGCTTCAGCTGTCGAAGCTGCTGACATACCAAGGGAATACTAACTCACAGGGGGAAATGAAAGTGATGAGCACAAGTAACGCACTAGAAAACCTCAATCAGGAGAAACGGAACTCATGCACTGGAAGGACCCAAAATTTAATATAAAAATAAAGTATACTTTAAAGCATAAGGAAGGACCTCAGACAAATGAAGCAGGAAAATGACAGTTATGAAAAAGAATCACCGTGAGGGATTGGGCATGCAAAATACAATCACCGAAGTGAAGAAATTGGCAAGAGGGCTGAGGAGCAGGAGTTCAGTAGCACAATCAGGGAAGTAAAAGAGCAGGTATTAGGAAGGGATTAAGAAATGGGAGGCAGTAAAAATCATGAAGGGTAGAACACCGATATCTATGTAACAGAACTTTCCAGAATAACTCGCGCATCTAGGGGGACTGCAGTGAACTAGACGCGAGCAGTATCGTGGGAGAAACACAGCGAGGTCTTCGCCCTAGCACCGCTGATGCACACAGAAACATATACCTATGACTTATTTTAGGGATGGTAGGGAATATGTCTGAAAACACGTATTGAAACCATTATTAGAGTGGGTGCCTGTGAAAACAGGAATGTGAGGGGCGTGGAGAATGAAGGGAAAACAATGAAATAAAGCAAGATAATGACCAAGCCAGAGATTTATGATGAATTAAGAGTTTGTGTAATTCCACTCTGGGGGCCAAATTGTTGCCCCCCCATTATTTATCTTTAATTTATTTATTAAAGATAAATAAATAAAGATAATGAGTGGGTAGATAGGTAAAAGGAGGCTAAGTGATTATCTAAAGTCACCAGAGACTCTAGAAAGATACTAAAAAGAATGTTTCTTCTTCACAGTTAAAGGGGCTTAGTAGACGTGAATCAAACATGCTTTTTATACAGTCTACACTTTTCACAAATGTTATTATTTCCCCAATCTAGTTCCACTCTTTTTGGCCAGCTCTGAAAAACTGTTTTTTTTAATAATGGTGCTTTAAATATAACAGGAATTGATATTGTCATCTGAACCTTGTCTTCTTTGTGGAATCAGAAACAAAGGGAGTTTGGAGGCCACCTAGGCCCACCTTCCACAGCCTCAGGAAGTTCCCTTCCCCGTATTGATCATGCATGGTTAGCATTTCTTTCCAACAGAATCGCTGTGGATAAGTATTACCTGTGACACGACTCCCCTTAGTCTCTCTTCTCTGGGTAAAACATTGCTAGGACTTTTAACTTTTGTCATAGACAAACTGATCTGATCATATTTTGCCTTATTCTGAATCAACCACCCCCTCCTACCCAACTGCTCGTCCATCCACTCAAACCCCCCTCTTCTGGAAAGCTATCCTCAATCACCCCAGAGTACCTTCATGGGGACCCTCTCAACCCGTATGATTCAGGTATGATACCCTGCTGCCTTGAATAACCAGTTATCTTGCCTTGGGATTACTGAGTGCCCCAAATGATGGCAAGTCTTAAACCTTTTTAGCAACTAGTTGTGTTTGAGTATTCATCTTTATTGGATTGACCTAATCTAAATAACTATTCAGTACTTTGGTAATCTTTAAAGATGGTATTGAGTTTGGGGACTCCACTAGCTAGAACCACAGTTTGTACAGAAAATCTCACCCCATAAAGAATGCTTCAAGCCTTGGCCAGTGTGGCTCAGTGGATTGAGTGCCAGCCTGTTAACCAAAGAGTTGATTCCCAGTTGGGGAACACACCTGGGTTTCGAGCCAGGTCCCCAGTAGGGGGGTATGCAAGAGGCAACCATGCATTGATGTTTCTCTCCTTCTCTTAATCCCCCTTTCCCTCTCTATAAAAATAAATAAATAAAATATTTTTTTCAAAAAGTTAGAAAAAAAGAATGCTTCAAGGTAAGTAATAAAACAGGAACTCCCAGCAAAGCAAACTAATACCATTTTTTAAAGAAAATAAATTCATTCTCAAGGATGACATAGAGAAATAGTTTTTCTCTTCCTCAGTTGCCAAAACCAGTTCAGCTCAAAAACTACTCTTTCGAGTGACCCTTGATAGTCAGCTTCCCTATGGGATTTGTGACTGGCTTCTGAGTGGCTCGGGGCCTTGAAAGGAAGCAGCTGATTTGTCTGGAACATGATGGTGTTTATCAGGAATTTGTACCCTTTAAAAAAATATTGCTTGATATTCATATGGTTTAGCTTCTACACACAATCAAAATGCATAGTCCTGCAATATGAATTCATCCATGTAATGAAGCACTTTGCAGCTAAAGATTACACAGATAAATACTATAATAAAGGTAAAAGTAAAAAAGCATAATTCTGATACAATATGTTTATAGATTTGTGTATGAAAAGACTGAAAGGAAATGTACAATATTGAGAATGGTTATTTTAATAATAATTATCTTTGAATGATTCACTTTTTATTTTCCTTGTAGTTTAGAAATTTTCTGTGAGGCTTTTTCTGTAATAAAATATTTATGATTCAAAACTGACTTCTTAAACCCCTTATGTCTGCAACATTGGGATAATGGTGGAAAGAGCATCTATGCTTTTCTATCTATGGCTATCAGTGTTGCAAATATGAACTATAAACTACAATAAAAACTGTGTCCTACTAGAACTGAGGTTATATGTTAACAAATATTCTACTCCGACTATCCTCTGGGCTGTGAGAAACCATAAGTCACAAAATGTATAAATTATGTAAATATTCCATTTTGCTTTGTTTGTTTTAAAGGAAACAATTACCCTAAGCAGTTCAGGTTGTTTCTTGTTCTTAATATTTAGGGATTTGATAGAATTTTCACCGATAAAACTTGTTTAACACACAGGGAATAAATTGTTCTATATTTTTTAAAAAATAAGTAGATAAACAAAATGCTAAAAATTTTTAAAGAGCGTAAAAAATCATCAGTCGTAATGGTCTTTGTAACTGCACGTTTCATCAGTCTGGCAAATACTCAAAGCCAGTGCTTTGAATACTCATGCATACTGCAGTGTGCAAAGAGAGGCAAAAGCAGACAAAGGCATCATGACCCTCATGAGAAGAGTTCAGTCTAGATAAATGCAACCTGCTGCCTTTCCTGCCCTCACCCAAACCCCTCTTCCCAAACACATAATTCTTATTTGGTTTGTCTTCCTTATTTCACCCATTGTTTAGTAGAGTTGGCCCACTGTTTTCCAGAGCTTCTTGACGTAACTGTACCTACAACTATCAGTCACCCAAGATATTAATAATAGAAAGTTCCCCAAGCCTTGATATTGATTCAAGTATTCACTGTTCCCACTCAATCTACTCCAAATACAGTTTTGCTTTCTTGCAGACCAAAATGGAGCACCTATAAAGGACTTTGGAAAGTACTTATAAACCCCACACGTACAAATGAGTCCACTTCCAAACAACCAGACGTAATGCAGAAGGGAACACTATCACGTGGCTGCTCTGCCCCTCTGGATTTCAGCACCTCATGGTTCCATTTTGTGTTGCGCGTGGGTCACCGGCCAGCAGTGACCACGGAACGCTGTGGATGGCTCGATGATAAACACGCGAGAAAAAACACCACATGCACAGAGACAAACTAGTTTCTGTGGGGAAGTAGGGACGAAATGGCCACCCCCCCTAGTGGGGAGCGCCCTGATTTACCGTCCATACCTGCTTTTATTGGGCTCACTTTGCATAATAATTCAGGTAAAGTACAGTACTCATTAGGGGGAAGTAAGGAACTATAGAAAACAAAGAACTCTGCCCGTCTATTGAGTTGGGGGTCAAAGAGCTGTAAGACTGAGGAACAAAATAACTTCCTCCTAAGACCCTTCTCATTCAACTGAGAGCGTTCTAAACAAAGAAGGTTTCACAGTAATTTACATGTTCTTTCTTAGGCCTGATCACCCCGGGAAATCCGCACTTCCCAGTACCGAGCTGTACTACCCTGTCATTGTTTCAGGCTTAGGTGGAGCGCGGGAACTAAGGCCACCGAGAGATAAGGAGATTTTCTTCCGGACGCTGAGAACTCAGACTTTGTCAAAGCCGAGGAGTGAGGGTCCATCACCCCCTTTTGCTGCAGCCCCCCAAGTCCTTCTTTTGGGGGGCCTCCCAAAAGTGATCGTGCCTGGCTTGGGTTGTTCCCCCGTGGGGAATCTTACTCGTCTTTGGCTAACCGACCAAGCTTTATGGGGTTCAGCAGCAGAAGCAGCATTCCTGCCAGGGAGATAAGCTTTTGTCTCCTTGCCGGCTCATGGTTCCAAGGGCGTTCCCTTAGCCTTAGCCTAGGCGGGGGTTTCAGCCTCTGATACCAGTCAGGGCGGTTCCCAACAATTTTGCAGATTCAAACACCTACAAGTAGTTGCCCAGCTGGCACCATTAATTTGTGCAAAACTAAAAAATGTGAAGAAAATTAAGGAACTAGGGAAGTATAAATGAGAACAGCAAGTAAACGATACTGTGGAAATCATAAAAGTGATAGTATAACGAGACCTCAGTGTAGAAAAACATTTTTTTTTAGAAAGCTGGAGGAGTATAATGTTTGAGAGCTTGGGTCTTGGAGTGAGGTAAGATTTAGAATCAGATTCCAACTCTGCCACTGACAAGATATATTACATGGTAAGGTTACCTTGCTTCTCCAAGCTCTGTTTTTACTTTACTTGCTTTGACCTGTAAAATGAGGAAAACAATACCTACTCCTCAGGGGTTTTGCAATAATTTAGGTAATGCATCTCTTATACTAAATGCAATGTCTGACACATAGTAACTATTTACAACATATAATTATTGTTGTAGAAGCTGTTGTTTTGTTCATTATTATTCCAGAAGAACAGTTAGTGGGCGGTGGTATTAGTTACTATCAGAATCTTTTCAATGTAAATGGTGGATTATTCAAAGAGAGTTTTTGATAACCCTCTAATTTAGAGGCGTATTAAATTAGAGAGAGAGTGTGAGAAGAAGGGAGAAAAAAGAGAGAGAAACATTGATTCATTGTTCCACTTATTTATGCATTCATTGGTTGCTTCTTCTATGTGCCCTGACCAGGGATTGAACCTGCAACCTTGGTATATTGGGATGATGCTCTAACCAACTGAGCTACCCCCCGCCAGGGCTCAATTATTTTTTTAATGTGTCTCTTACCTTTGATTTTATTTTCAGTTCCTCATGTTTACGGATTAGCTCCTCATTGTCTGAAAGTGATGAACCTAGACTTTGTTCCTGTAAATCTCTTATGGTTTTCTGAAACCAACAAGTAACCTAAGAAGCAACAGAGATCAAATTTCAAATGATTAGAATACTGAGTAAAAATTCAAAACTATTTCCTTAACCTTTCAAAATTTAAGCTACTTCAGTCTCTCTTTATATAAACTCATGTTATGTATTGACTAATTATGCTGGGGTTTTTATTTTTTTCTTCAACCTCTACAGGCTTAAGAGAAAAAAAATAATCTCCATAAAGCATGAAAACAATATATCAGTTCAGATTACATGGCATAAATGAAATTATTCCAAATTCTCCTAACAAAGAAGAACCAAAACAGATTCCCACACAGTCTATAAATCATGCATGCTTTAATAAGTAAATCCCTTTTCCTGGATAAAAATATGAATCTGAAAACAGTTACATAGACCCCCATGAAGATATTAAACAACATATGTAGAATTGTACTTCTACTATAAAAAAACAATGCAAAAATATAATTTGCTGCAATTGCTGGAAATCTGTATTCAGAAAATAAATGACAAAGTTATTGAAATTCTGTTGACATTGTAAATGGTGCATGACTCACATTCATTGAGACTTGATTTACAATACGCGTCTTACACGGTATTAAAACAATAGCAAAGGGCTTGAAAGAAGTAGAACATTTTTAAAAGATGACTTAAGTTGACATTGCAATAGTGACATAAGGTTTCTGGCTACAGATTCCTTACCCAAATTAGAGGAGATGGATTTTTACTCTCAAACCCTATACTGCATTAATGCTTGATCGCACCACCGCTACTGTCCCCTAAGAGTCCACTACATGCTAAACCATTTGCTAGTTGCTTTTTGGGCATCATCTCTATTTTCCTCAACAACTCTATAACATGTATAATGAGATGAGTTTAAGCAGCTTATCCAGGACCACGTAGTAAGTGACAGAACCAGGATTTGTCCCCAAACCTACATTATTAAAGTCCATGCTCTTTCCACTGAGCCCTGCTGCCATCCTTGGGTAACCTAAAGTCTTATAGCCCTGGGCGTGAGGGGGAATTTCTTTGAACCCAAAAACTTAATCCTGATAGTCCATTCCTATGTTTTTCTCAAGCCTAGATCATCTTGCCTACAACAGCCTCAGGTTTTCTCTGAACTTCTATAATGGAGAAACGTTTGAAGTTGGTGGCTAAGGAGGGAACTCAGTTATGAAGCTCCACGTGATAAATGTACACACACACACACACACACACACACAGAAGTTGAGTAAAGGGTTCCCAGAATAGGCGGTCCTCTATCATTACAGGACTGATATCCCAAAGCTGGTTATGACACCAAGTCATCTATACTGATGTTTAGCATTATCCAGCATGGATTAGGCAGTAAAATATGGGGTAAGAGGGCTTCTCTGGCTTGCTACTAATTGGATATCTGTTAGTCATTATTTTAGGCCACCATCATTGCAAAGAAAAAAATAATGGTGACCCTGTAGCTTTTTTCACGTGAAGTACACCTCATTTTCTTCATAATGCTTGCTAATCTGTAGTATAATACAAACATTAGCCAGTCACCGTATCTAAAGTATAATGTTGATTCATTTACTATTATTTGAAGAAAGTCTGTCTGGTATCCCAATTTGAACTAGATGATATGAACAATACACATATTAGAACACACAGAATTTTACTGTTATAAAATATATTCATTTATTTAATTTTTCACAAATAATTTTTCACCAAAATGGTGCAATGAGCCCACATAAATACACAACTAGAGGAATGATTTAAGGGTTTCATCAAAGAAAAAGGAATCATGAACATAACTAACTTTCAGAGATCATTTAGTTCATTAAGTATTGGGAGTAACTTTTATTTATTCTTAGCTAAAGTGGGAGGAACTCAGAAATCTCAAGAATGCTTTAATAGGGAAAGTTAATATAGAATCTGAGTGAATAAAAAATGGGTCCAAACAGGTGTTTGTTAATCTCTAAAAACAGGTGAGCAGCCTGACCCTCAGATAATCCTATTTAATTTTGTGAGTCAAAGACTTGCCATCTAGCACATGCGAGTGGTGATGAAAGCAGGAAAGGAATGAGTTGTTTGATTTTTAAAAGGTATCTACTGACCTCATCCCTACATTTGGCAAATACTATTTCAACCCCCAAAGAATACTATTCCTGTATGGCAATACTATTCCCTGTAAGAGAATGAACTGAAAGATCTACAGTGATAGTCCACGTTTCCTGATCTCATACCTGCCTGAGGAAGTAAGCAGACTCTCTCTAGAGCTAGACATTTTTACTACCGGATTCACTCTGGGGAAAAAACATAAAAAAAAACTGGCACAAACTGAGAAGTAAGTAGTTCACTGTGTGGGTGTTAAACTTCATCATGAGGGAGTCATGCACATGAGCAGCCTCTTAGGTCAGATGTACTGAGTGTGCTGTGGGATGCATGCAGAATAGGCTCTCAGAGGCCTTCTGATGTAAAAACACAGCCTAACTAACCGAGAGCATGTTGACCACAATGTTCTGCCAGCCAGTAAATCAGTCATTGTGTCCTGCGTGTACCTACTGCAGACAGCTGCACATATATTCCAAGAGCACTTTTTTAAGCTTTGAAATTATATCAGCTGCTGTCCGAAAGCCTGAGTGACAAGTACAGTAAATGATGCATCAGGACATTCTGCAGAACACGGTCCCTGCAAAGGATGAAAACAGGAGCCGAGGGTTTTGGGTGGGGTGGGCAGCAGTGTGGAATGAGGAAAACAAAAAGCATTCAGGGTATGCACTGCAAATCAGGTCTAGGGGATGCTGGTTTAAGGGGGACATGAGAACATTTTCCTCTCCTTCCAGTTCCCACCTTTTAGCCTGATGTAAGTGTTGTGTTCATGGTCATCCTGCAGGTTTGACATGACATGCTAGGAACTCAGTGCCCAGATGAGGCAAAACAACGATGCAGGACTGGGGCAGATCTTTTTTTGTAGGGGAAGGGGAAGACCTATCCAAGGGTGAAGGAAGACAGAGAGGAAGGAAAGGAAAATCAGCCAAGATGCAAGGAAGAAGCAATCAGGGATGTTCAGTGAAGACCAAGAGGTGCCTTGGATGTTAGAGAGGGGTGCCAGGAAAACTCAGTCGGATGGCACAGACCTGCCCTGTCCTCCATGGTAGCCACTGACCACAGGTAGCTGTTGAGCGCTTGGAATGTCACAAGTCCAAAATAAGATGGACTCTAAGCACAAAACACACAGCAGATTTCATAGTGTTAGTATTTTTAAAAAAGATTTTATTTATTTTTAGAAAGAGGGAAAGGGAGGGAGAAAGAGAGGGAGAGAAACATTGATCAGTTGCCTCTCACATGCTCCCAACTGGGGACTGAACCCACAACACAAGCATGTGCCCTGCCGGGGAATCAAAAGTGCAACTTTTTGGTTTGTGGGATGACGCCCAACCAACTGAGCCACACTGGTCAGGGCATAATCTTAGTATTAAAAAATAGTAAAAATGTCTCAATAAGACTGTTCATATTGATTAGAAGTTGAAATACTATTTTGGATATATTGGATTATGCACAATATACTATTGCTTTTTACTTTTTTATGAGGCTTTTTACTTTTTTTAACGTGGCTACTAGAACTTTTAAAGTCACATATGTGGCTTGCATTGTATATTTACAGTTCTGCAATTCAATGACATACAGAATATCCTTATTTGTAGATATAAAGACTGAGTTTTAAGAAAGGGCCATTTAAAATAGTGAAGTCAAGAGAATAGTGGGATGAAGTATTGGTTGGTAAGCATCTATGGACCGCTGGGTAGAGGTACTGAAGTAGAACTAGTGACTCTCTCAAAGGAGTTTATTTGGCTAAGAAAAGGAGGGGTCAGATGATAGCTTTAAGGAAAGCAGGGATAACAAAGAGGCTTCTCCCACTTTTTAAAAAATTTGATCAGATGAGCATTACTCATTTTTTGCAGGAATTGAAGATACATGAGGGAGAACAAATGTAGGAATGGACCAGAGGGGGAAGGCTGGAAGAGAGCACTACTGAAAGTAGCTTTGAGCAAGGAAGGGCTAATCTTTGCTTGTCGACTAACCCATCCCCACATTGACCCCCTGCTGGGGGATAAGAATAAAGAACGTAAAATAAATGAACCCTACCTTTACAGAGAGCTCTGTGTCAGGCACTACTATAAGCAGGTTACAAGTGATGTCATCTATTTGCACCCGTCCTGTGACAAAAATACTTACTCTTTCAATAGATGAGAAAAGTGACACACAGACAGGCTACACAATAAACAAGAGGAAAGTCCCACAGCCAGAGGCAGAAATGCTGTAGTCAGAACCCACATAGAACCAAAGGATTCCAGAGAAGAGAAGTGGTTCCTATTAGGCTAGTTTATGAATGTTCCTAAGATGAAAACCAAAATGCAATACTTTATTTATTAAAATTTAATTCTAACACGGAAGTAGACCCTGCGTGCAACCACGGGGACTTAATGGACATGATGCATTAGAGAAAGAGGCCAGCTGCAGGCAGAGGCGAAAACAAGCACAAACTGAGAATTCCAGTTCTCTAATGACGTGTGTCAAAGACAGAACTAAAGCATGGGCAACACACGAAACACACAGGAAGTCCTCTCTGATGATCATGGATAAACTGCTGCTGCCACCCCAAGCGATGCATTGGGCTGCATAAACCTCCAGAGTCCCTTTTTCTGCAACGTGTTCCACAGTCTGAGATCAGATCTTATTTGTGATCCTTAAAATTATGCATCAGGAGGCGAGCTCGCAATAAACAATTCAAACCACCTTAACAGAAATGATTAAGGAAAGATGAAAATCTCTTCAAATTAGTTTCATTTTCTTTTCCATGTATAAAACAGTTCTTGCTGAATAACAAGTTACTATTGAGATAAAAAATATGATAACAGCAGAAATAGGAATCAGTTATTTATCTTCTTTAACATAAGACTTTTTGATAGTTCCTCTCCCAATCACCAAGCATGCACACATAGACAGACATGTATGTCATCAACTGCAATTGAACACCACAGGTGACAGTTCTAATGTCTACTTTGATTTTGAAGGCATGTTAGTATTAAAACAACCATGTTAGCTCCCATAAAGATTTTCAGTTTTTTTTTCTGTAGGGAAACGAGTTGCCATTATTTTGCAATAGGCAATCCAGTCAAATGTGCTCTGTATTTAACTAGGCAATAACCAGACTTGAAATATTCATTTGCTTCATTAGGTGATAATGTACATCAGGAGAAGGGGATTAAAGCATGTCACCGAGTTTGTACCTGAGGACTTGGGAGCAGGGGAGGAAAGCAGAATTACTGCCAAAATGTGGTCTGGGTTTTTTAAGATGCATTCGGAGACTGATGTAATTATTAGCTTGTTATTATTTGCATCCTATCTCAGAGATGCCAGGAGGACAATGTTCACAATTTCCCTTTGGGGAAATTTGGAAGCCTTTCATGGATGACTGACATCAACTGGAAGATATTAGTAATCCTCAACAAATTACTGAGTCCCAGTATTCTCTGTTGATGGGTATCAGGAAAGCTAATATACAGGGTGGGGCAAAAGTATGTTTACAGTTGTGAGTACACGAAACACAGTTTATTCTTGTATTATTATTTGTCAATTATTGTATTATTTTACATAAGAACAACTGTAAACCTACACTTTGTCATATGGCACAATTTGTTACTTTATAAAGAGCTTTACAGATAATCTATCTCCCTGTCTGGAATCATAATTTTATGTTATCTAATTATTCTGACTTGCATTAACATATCATTTCTCTTCCAACATTTCTATTACAAGAAAAATGGCACTAAGGACTTCTTCTCTTCCCAAGATTGCTTTCAACTCTTCTCTGTGTTTAGGGAGGCTTCCAAATACTTAATGGTGAAAAGCTATTAAGTCCAATGAATAAAAGCTCTATAGTGCACGTCTCTGGACCTAAATTTTATGTTTAGCATTACCTTTGACTCATTGGAGGGAATCTTTCTAGCAGTGGAAGTTTTTCCCCGACACTGAAGAAAAGAAACAGACACTAGCAGAGTGGCAATGTGCATTTCTGCCAAAGGTATCTAAGGCATGGCTCTCCCAGTAGAACTTGAGAGGTCTATCCTAAGTGATTTGGAGCCAATTATATTCACTGAGTGTGTGTTTAAGCAAGAGGCAGAGAGAGAGACAGAAACAGAGAGACAGACGCACACTTACAGGCTACTTAGGAGTAGGGCCAAAGCCTCCATTTTCACATTACCATCGAATTTCTAGGTTATGCAGACTAGTAGATTTCATGCTGAAACTTTGGCCTAAATCCTGCTCGTTGGAAATAACGAGAGCCTGAAACTATCATATTGACAGGATAAATGACTGCTAAGTTATAAAGGATGTTTTAATTCTTTCAGAGCATGCCATTTATCTTCTTTGCCTGTGAGTCTCCCTACAAAAAGCATTAAAATTAGTAGGGCCCCTTTTATTGTCTTTGGGGACTGAAGGATGGGGTCAGAGGAAGGAATGAGTCACTATCCCTGGCCAGTTTGAGGTGGCAACAGTATTGGGGGAAAAAAAAAGAAAAGAAAAGAAAAGAAAAGCCAATAATCAGCAGGAGCAGGGAAGGAAAAAAAACTCAGGGTGTGGAAGAAGATCTGCAGCAGCCCCAGGGCTGAGCAGACACCTCAAGTAGCCATAGCGGACTTCATCATGCAATGGAAGCATGTGAGGGTCAGAGTAACGCAGAGCCTTTCCCAGAGAGCACACATGCCAAACAGCCTTCATCACTGCTGTCCCATCACTGCTGTCCCATCACTGCTGACGATGCAATTTAGTTAAGGTGTGTGTCCCCCCACCCTCTCACCACCTGATGTGGGGGCTTCAAGAGTTGCGTCTGATTAAAGCTCTGTTAAACCATCAGTCCAATTGAACAGTACTGCATATGGAAGTGACAAAATAAGCTTAAGGAAAATGTAGTCAACTATAATAAGTATAAACAGGATAAAGACATAGCTAAAGAACAGAGAAAGTTAGAAAGAGGACAACTGGTTTTAACCCTGTCTTACAGATAAAGTTGGACTTTTTGGAACAAACTCAGCTAGACATCAAACCATGCAATGGCATTTATTTACCCTCCACATCATAACATTTCAGAAAGCTAAGATAATGTAGTGATTTAGAGAACTGGTGTGAGATCTGGTGAATATGTAGGCTTTTATTTATGTGCTGGTGATTATCTGGTAAAGTTCAGAGAGTGACCACCAGCGTATGGAGTGAAATGATGAACGTTTGAAGATTTACGGAGCATTTACTATATGCCACACTGTGCTCTAAGCAGCTTTACATATATAATGTTTGTATTCACAAATCATGTACAGATATCTATTATTATTCCCAGTTTACAGAAAAGGAAACTGAAGCACAGCGGCCAACTCAAAACTTGCTCCAAGTCACGTAACTGGTAAATGTAAAAGCTGGAATAGACATCCATGCCATCTGCCTCAGACTACCTCTTTTATGGTCTTTGACATGTAGTGTCATTGACAGACATGGTGGTTGGCACACATTTGAATTAGGAGGGGTTTCCATTGTTTTCAAAATCACATGCTTCTCCCACAAATACCTTAAGATACTTTGCATTTACTTTGACATGCCTTGGAGTGAATTCTAGAGATAGCCTATGTGCTAAATTAACATTTTGTGATAAATTTTATTCTATGAGTGGTTGGAAAGTCATGTATGTCTATTACTGGGCTGAACTACTGAATACCAGTAGTATAACCAGGAGTATTCAACCTTTATTTTGGTCTTAGACCAGCCTTTGTTAGAAAGCTACACTCAAAGAAAGGGCTTTGTTTTAACTCTTACTATGTATTAGTCACTAAACTAGGCACTTTTATATTATTTCATATTAATTTAAGCTGGTCAACCATTCAAGCTCTACTCTTAGTTAGAAGGTAGTGTTATATAAGTGTGTGTGGGCCTGCACATATGTACTTGTATGAGGTTTGTCCAGAAAAAGTCCAGACATTGGTAATACAATGGGAGCAGTTTGTGTGACATAGATATAAACTGGTAGCCAAGGACAATGGACTGGAATGCACATGCGTGAACAATGATGACTTCACTGTACTAGTCAGTGGGGGCAGTAGGCACTGTTGAGTGAGCATGTGTACTGTGTGGATGTTGCATTAAAAATGACTGAGCAAGTAGAGCAATAAACATGCATCAAATTTTGTGTTAAGCTTGAATATTCCTCCACAGAAACTATTCAGATGATTCAGAAGACCCCAGCTATGGGCAATTGGTGATTGGCATTTAGCTTCATCACAACAATGCACCAGCTCATGCATTATGTCTTGTGTAGGGTTTTTTGGCAAAACATCAAATTACCCAGGTGACTCAGTCCCCCTATAGCCCAGATTTGGCGACCTGTGACTTCTGGCTTTTCCCAAAACTAAAATCACCTTTGAAAATGAAGACATTTCAGACTGTCAATGAGATTCAGGAAAATACAATGAAGCAGCTGATGGCTATTGGGAAAACTGTGCGAGGTCCCAAGGTGCCTACTTGGGGGACTGAGGTGTCATTGTCCTATGCACAATGTCTCCTGCATCTTGTATCTTCTTCAATAAATGTCTCTATTTTTCATAGTATATGGCTGGATGCCTTCAGGACAGCCCTGACACATGCACGTGTGTGTGCATGCAAAGTTTTATAGCTGCCCACCAGGTGCAAGACTGGTGCCCTGAGCCTGTGCTTTTATGTATCATCTCTGATATCATTTTAATTGCCTATTAACAAGGAATATGATTACATATGGTTACATAATTATTATATACAGGGTATAAAACCTTCCAAATGTGAATTCTATTACTCCTCTTTCCCACACAAAAAATGTATATCTTATGTGTGATCTGGATGGTAAAAAGATTATCTGCCTTATGTCTTACTTAATAGTCCACAACGTCCTTGACATTGTTTTGTACTAAGACACCATTGAATAACTTAGTTTTAATTTATCTGTTGGTCTCACTTATGCCTGATTGGAGCAATTGAGAAAAATCACATTCATAAATCTTCTTGCCAAGATAATTAATTATGCACAAAATACTCCAAGCTGCTTCTGATTTTCATTAATGAAGCAGCAGACTATCCGAAAAATAAAATGCTGCTGGAACTGGAAAAAATGGTCAGCTGCTCCACTTTAAATGTAAAACAAGCACACATTTCACATCTGAAAAACAATAATAGAGAAAGAACATTCTATGGTCATGTTTATCAGAATATCACATCTCAATTAAGATTTTAAAAAGTATTGGTTTTCATTTATTTGTTTTTCTGTGATTGATGCAAATTTGAAGTTGTCATTATTCTGGTTATTCGATTGTTTTGAAAGTGGAATTAGCTAAACTATTATAGTTCAAAAGCATTAGGCCATAAAAACTTAGACACACAGAAGCTCTAAATGCCTCTTTTAAATGGCCCTTCAGAGAGAAGATGCATCAGCTATTCAGACAACCACATTATTATTCATCAGTAATCTTTACTCTAATTTTCCACTTAGTTTTCCTTTTTCTTAAGTGTTTAAAATGATTGACAAAACTAGTACTTTGTTGTTAATGGCAAGTTTGACAGCTCCTATGTTCCCTCAAAATAAGTACAGACTGACAAAAAATACTTGCTCTCCAATGAAGTATGTGCCTTTGTGTCAGCTCACGGTCCCACCACGTTCTAGGGTCATCAGGGGGGCCATGCTGCCACATGATAGCCACAGAACCCAAATTAGGAAGTGTCACACCTGGTCTGGTGTCCCTGCTGTTATTCTTCACCACTGCATCGTCAGTAAAACCTCAGATCATTCAGCAAAACTAAAAACTTAGGTAAGATAATAATGCCTGTATTTACGTGGATTTTTAAATACTTCTTTGTTCACATAATTATAGAGAGAGGTACCAGTAGAGGAGTATGTAATGTGTTGGGCCTGCACTGCCTTTTCTGACCCGATGACAAAAATTGCTAATGATAACAGAGCAGTTACTATGTGCCAAGTAACATCCTAAGCACTTGATATAGAATAACTCACCCGATAATCTTAACAATGCTTTGAGGTAAATACTATTACATCCACATTTTACAGGGAACTAAGCCTCAGGGAGCTCAAATAATTCCTCAGTTACTGCGCTAGTAAGTGGTGGAACCAGGGTTTGAACCCAGTCAGCAGTCTGGCCCTGGATCTGTGCTCAGTACAGAAACAACAGTTGCCATTATTACTGACTCCAGCTGCTGGCACTGGTGTCTTAAGATTAAGAGCTTAAATTTTATATTTAAAGAAATGTTTCACTTATTTATTGACCAATTTTACTAAAACTAGTATTTATTCTTACCATTATTGTTCCACTGATTTTGGTTCAAGATTGTTAGAAATGGAGTCTAAATGAAAATCTAGTTCTTTTAACCCCAAATGCAGCCTCTGACAACTAGACAGTAAGAAGAGGCCTTGGCATGTATGGCAGTGGTGCTGGACCCAGGGTAAAGAACGTGGGCTGGAAGAGAAAAAAATGTGAGTTGTAAGGCAGAACCAAGGAGAGGGAGGACAAGGAAACTATTTATTAAGGCATTGTGCTACATGCTTTACATGTTATTTTATTTAATCTTTATGACAACTCTGTGAGTTAAGTGTTATTATTCCCAACTTAAAATGAGATTCACTAAAACAACGAGATACCACG
The DNA here is from genome assembly GCF_019186645.2 of Phyllostomus hastatus. Classification (NCBI taxonomy): domain Eukaryota; kingdom Metazoa; phylum Chordata; class Mammalia; order Chiroptera; family Phyllostomidae; genus Phyllostomus; species Phyllostomus hastatus. The sequence continues at coordinate 12,968,996 of NW_025333498.1, read as the reverse complement.
ACACACCTATCAGAATGACCACAGTCCAACACATACAGTAACAAATGCTGGCGAGGAGGTGAAGCAACAGGAACCCTCACTCACTGCTGGTGGGAATGCACAATGGTGCAGACACTTTGGAAGATGATTTGACAGTTTCATATAAACATACTGTTACCACATAAGATTCAGTAATTGTGTTCCCTGGTATTTACCCAAATGAATTAAAAGCTAATATCCAGACAAAAACCTGCACATGGATGCCTATAGCAGTTTTATCCATAATTGCCAAAATTTGGAAGCAACCAAGATGTCCTTCAGTAAGTGAAGGGATAAATCAACTGTGGTATACCCAGACAGTGGAGTGGTATTCAGTGCTAACAAGAAATTAGCAATCAAGCCATGGAAAAGCATGGAAAAATCTCAAATGCATATTTCTAAGCAAAATACCCAATCTGAAAATGCTACATATTAGATTATTTCAATTACAAGGCATTTTGGAAAACACAAAGCTATGGAGACCAGTGGCTGCCAAGGCTTAGGGAGAGAGAGGGATGACGAAACAGAGCATGGAGGATTCTTAGGGCAGCGAAATTTTTCTGTAAAACAGCAATGGTGGATATGTGTCATTGCACACTTTTTCAAGCCCATAGAATGCAGCACAACACCGGGAGCAAACCCTAACGAAAACTAGAGGCTTAGTGTGATAAAGACGTGTCAGTGTAGGTTCCTCGATTATAACAAAGGCACCACTCTCGTGCAGCATGTTGATGGTGGGGGAGAGTGTGCACATGTGAAACAGGAGACATTTTACACTTTCTGTTCAATTTTGCTGTGAATCTGAAACTACTTTGAAAAATGAAGTCTATGTAAAAAAAAAAGCACCTCCCCCCAAAAAGCACACACGCCTCCCAAAAAAGATGAGGCCTCATATGTTAAAGAACTCACCATGTCAGAAACCTCACTTTAGTTTATCAAGACATCTTTCTGTTTCCAGGGTTCCCAAGGTATCTAGATTCCCCTTAAGCATGTGACTGGGTTACAATGTTCATTTTGAATGAAGCTCCTTCCCTCCCTCCCTTCCTTTCTTCCTTCGCTACAGAGCATTCAAGTGGATGATTATTGCCATAGTCAAGGAACAAGAAAGCAAAATTGCTATCTTAAAAATAAATAAATAAGCCCTGGCTGGCGTAGCTCAGTGGATTGAGTGCAGGCTGCAAACCAAAGTGTCGCAGGTTCGATTCCTAGTCAGGGTACATGCCTGGGTTGCAGGCCATGATCCTCAGCAACCACACATTGATGTTTCTCTCTCTCTCTATCTCCCTCCCTTCCCTCTCTAAAAAGAAATAAATAAAATATTTTAAAAAATAAATAAATAAAACTTAACTGCGGCTACTCTTTCACTCTTGGGGAAATCGTTACGTGTTTGGGAAGGCTCTTAGATGAGTGTTTACCCTTCAGAGAGAGGGTGTTTGTATTAATCTGGATAAAAGAGGCTGTGATTTTAAAGGGATACAGTTGCCCCTCCTTATCTCCGGGGGATATGTTTCAAGACCTCTAGCAGATGCCTCAAAAATACATATAGTGTGTTTTTCCTATATATACATACCTATGAAAAAGTTTAATTCATAAATTAGGCACAGTAAGAGATTAACAACAATACAGAATAGAACAATTATAACAATATCTTGTAATAAAACTTATAGATATGATCTCTCTCTTTCTCTAAATACCTTATTGTATTGTACTCAACCTTCTCCTCGTGATGATATGAAATGACAAAGGTCTTACAAAGGCCTTACAAATGACAAAGGTGCAGAGCTTTCACCTTTTCACTTGAAGGAAGCATTGTATGGCATATTTGCATCACCAGCATTACTGCTCTTGAGCTCAGGGGCCATTAGTAAGTAAAATGAGGGTTATCCGAACACGAGCTCTCAGATATTGTGACAGATGATCTGACAACCGAGGAGACAACTGACTGGCTAACCTTCGAGTGGTGTGCAGAGCGCAATGTGCTGGACAAGAGGATTCGCATCCAGGGATGGATGGAGTAAGATTTCATCATGCTGTACAGAATGGCACATGGCCTGACGCTGTGAATTGTTTAGCTTTGGAATTTTTTATTTCATATTTTCAGACTGCAGGTAACTGAAAGTGAAATACAGAAAGTGAAACTGCAGGGAAGAGGGGCCTACTGTAAAGTACGTGTACAATAAATTAGAGGGAGGAGTTTTTGGTGTGGTTTTGGAATCACTAGAGGCAGGTGTTCGGGGTTATGAACTCAATGAAAAGAGGTAAGATAGAGGTTTCTTTCAAGGGTATCATATCAAAATTAGGAAAGAGAGAGAAAGACAGACAGAAAAGGACAAAAAGAGACAGACCCACATGATAGGGAGGACAGGTATCTTTGGAAACAGCTCATTGAGAAACAATTCTAGAATGACTTTTGTCCTGAGTATTGATTCCCTTTAGTTATGCCAGAATCATCAATAAATGACTATTGCATTAGATGATGACAGTACTCTGAGTAATAAGTATGTAAAGGCGGGGTGAGGAAGAGTTAAATTAGGGAGGGGAGTTGGCAGCACAGGACAACAGAAATGGGACAGGAGCTGGCAGTGGTCAAGGTGAAAGGGCTGAAAGCAGAGACAGCTTCAAAAGTGTACAGTGACTTGGAGGGGGAGGCGGCAACTGGAGGTGTCTGCCTTTAAGTCTCTGCTCTAGGCTCCCCCCTCAGAGAGGCCCTCCCTGATTCCTCCTCTAATTAAAGGAGACCAACACAGGTCAGAATTCATTGCCCCATTTGATTTTCATTATAGCTCTTAATATTGTTCATTTGTTTACCATATATCTTTCTTATCACACTAAAACAGTGGTCCCCTTCTGGGGTAATTTTGCTCACCCAATGGATATCTGCCAATGTCTGGAGATATTTTTGGTTGTCACAAATGAAGTACATTCTATTGGCATCTAGTGGGTAGAAATGAGTGATTGTGCTCAACACCTGAGAATGAGCAGGACATCCTCCCAAAATGAATTACCTAGCACCAAGTGGCAATAGTGCTGAGGCTGGGAAATTGCATTAGAAGGAAATTCCCAGAGGAAAGAAAACAACTTTGCCTTGTGTGTTGTGAATCCCTGCTACTTATAATAGGATCTGTACGTAGTAGACACTTGGCATTAGTTGAAAGCTTGATCACCATTTAAGTCCTCATCTTTTCCAGTTTAACATAAGAACCAGTTTCTCCTGGACTCATATTTGCTCCCAGCTGTACATATGTCTCTCCTATTTGCACCAGAGCAATAATATAAAACATGTGAAGGGACCCTTTTCCTGTGCATCCAGGCCAGGAGACCTCCTTCCACATCATTTCTCTCTGCAAATTTCCTCTAGTTAATCTATATATATAGATTTAAGCATGGCATTGAGGCAGTTAGATATACTTCAATAAATATCCTATCTATTTGAGTAGGGGGTTTGCAAAGAGAGTTTCACCCATTATTTACCTTCAAGTGACAGGGACAAGAAATGAATGCAAACATAGTGACAACTGATCATTTCTGTGCCTGCAGTCTGGGTCATCAGCTCTAATAAGCTTGCAGACTCATCATCCCTCCACCCCGAAGCCTTCTAACCACTGAGTATCCAGCCATAGGCCAAAGTCAAATGTCTTCATTGGCACCAGACCATTCTTCTAAGAGCATTATCTCCATTTAGCACTGATAAACTTTTTCACTGATATTAGCAGCAGTCGAGTACAACTCAGCCCCATCATGCCCCTCCAACTTCCAAGAACATTGCAGTTAACATTTCCTAATTTCAAAGGAATATACCTAAAAGCAGTGACCTAGAAGGAAGCGAGAAAGAGAATCTAACAATAGTCATTTCAAAACTGCTCAATGGTGTGCTCCCATTTTATGAAAACCACATTTTAATGAGAGGAGACAAAAGTATTTGTGGTTAAATTACTTGCTTGGGAAAACGACATGGTTGTTTGAACCAAAGACCAAGGAATTTGACCATGACAACTGAGAAACTGGCCCAGGAAATAGCTAGTCCACATAATAACAAAACTTCATCAGCTGAGGTCAGGACATCAGCAGTGCCCCTTGGGATTACCTGATTTTCTTGTTGGTCCCACTGACATATCTGCAGAACCTGACTCAATTCCTGCCGCTGTTGCTTCAGGTACTTGTCTAGTTGCCGTCTCCTGTCTTGTAGAAGTTCAAGAAGACTGTCGATCTTCAGGCAGCTATTACGAGCTCCCTGCATCAACTTGGGATTTACATTAGGTCCATCACACTTGAATGTTTCTATGAAATCAGTGAGTTGTTGACTTTTGTTTAAAAGGGCTAGAGAGCATTCTAAGAGTTCTAGAAAAAAATGAGAAAGAAAACAGAATAATGATACCTGTAAGCTTTTATATAGTAACATTTGGACTCTTCATATAATTTAAAAGATATATAACCTTCATACTGAAATAAGAAAGGAGAACATGTAACTATAAAGTGCCTACAATACAATGGCCAAATACCCTAGTCTAACAATCACTACACCACTAACTGCCAAATGACAGCATGATTCAGTACAGGGAGTAAAAAGACTATGGGATTTGAACACTGGTTCAGGTGGTTTTTAGTGGTCTGATGGTGGTTAAGGGGCTTAGTCTCCTTGGAGTGTTCTGTATTCTGGGGTGATTGACTAAAGCTGATTAACCTTTAAACAGGTTAATACCTGTAGTGGACAAATAAAACAACCAATAAATGGTGGCCAGGGGCCCAGATGCCAGGGCCTATGGCAAAGTGGGAAATGTGTGGGCAGTCTAACAGGGTCGCCGTCACCAGTTCTGACCAACTGTTGACATAAGAGAATATGTTACTGTCAACAGTGCTTCAATTTTTAAGAGAATTATAAATATAGATTTTTATGTGAAAGCTTCTGATTTTAAATGTTTGTAGTTTGTATTTTGAATTACAAAATACTGAAGGATAAACAAAATATGCTTCTCTGCCAAATGGGCCACCAGTTTGTGCCCTCAGGAGTGAATAGGATTGTGGTTTGGGTAACATCTTACAAAAATGGGAGGTTAGGCAAAAATCAAAGGATCACCAAGGGAGAGAGTGTGAAAGGGGGAGTTGAGAACAATACTTTGAGAAGCAACCACACTTGGGGATTAACTGTAGGAGCAGCTGGACAACTGTGCACTCTCCATGCCAGAACCCAAGGAGTCGTCCATGGCACATCCTCTCCCCTAATCTCACCGTTCTCGAGACCTATCAGTTTCACCCTCTATCTCCTGGTTCTGCCTACTTTTCTCCGCCCCCGATACAAAAATTATCATCTGTTGCCTGAACTTGTAGAGTCATCTCTTAATTACATCCCCTCTCCAACACACTCATCCATTCTCAATGTATTAGCCAGAGAGATCTTTTCTAAACACACTATGTCACGCACGTGTGCACACATACAAAATAACAGTTTCCCATTGCCTTAGACATTACAGGCTGGCATGGTCTGGTCTCTCGCTTACCTTTTTGATTGTTTCAGTCTCTCTCCCCTTCATCCCTATCTTCTTTAACCACCTCACACATGCTATTCTCCCTCCTGCCCCAGAACATTTCACTGTGCCCTGTGCCAGGGACACCATTCTCCTCAACCCCTGCCTTCTCCACCTTCATTCTACTCATACTTCAGGTCTTGGTCAATTGTCAGTTCTTCAAAGGACAAATAAGATTGAATTAAATGCTCCTATTCCATGTTCTCACAGCACAATGTTCCTGTCATTCACAGTTCTTATCATGGCTATAGCTCTACATTTATGTGTTGAGTTAGTTGATTAATCTCTGTCTTTGCTGTTAGCCTCCAATGCACTACGATGACCATGACTGTAACCCCAGCACTTAGCATTGTGACCAGCACAGGAAAGATGTTTAACTTTTGTAAAATGTTTGAATGAGATCAAATGTATTAAAAGAGGGGGAAGAATTAGGAGAGCTATAATGCTAGAGATCAGCAGTCCTCCAGAGACATAAACAAAAGACAATGAGAAGATTTGGTGTTTTATGACAGTAAGCAATAGAAACAGAAGCTAAGCTACCAGGTGATGAAGTCAACAAGACAGGAAATCTTTGAAATTTTTTTTCTTAGAAGAAAAAACAGATAGAAAATCAGCCTTTACTTTTTAGGATGAAAACTGTGAAGAACAAGAGAGGGTCAGTACGTCACCAAATATCACACTACAAGAAATGCACTAAACCACGTCCACTGTGCTGGGACATTCTGTGTTAGCATTCTAGCATTTGGCAGCAAACTACACAGCAATGATTAGGCTGTGGTGGTTGGACCAATTGTCTTTCTTGACTGACAGCTGGACAGCTGGAAGACAGAATGAATAAGTGAAGGTATGGTAAAGAGAGATGAAAAGGAAAGAATTTGAAGTGTGCATGGCACATGACCCAAATCTGTCTAATAAGGTAATAAATGGTGTTATCTGCTCAGAGTGAGAAAAGAGTGATCATGTGCATGGGGCAATTTGACTGAGAGTCGACAATGCAAGAAACAAACAACCAAAACAACCACAGACTTGAAGGAGGGCAGAGGAAGGGATAATTCAAACAGAAGAGGGAAAGTTAAAGAGAACGTTAAAATTAGAGTAAATCACTCAAACAAGGGAATGGAATTGGAGGTAAACAACACAAGAGGGACAGGAGCAGACAAAAGCCTGTCAGTCTAGAACAATTTCTTATGTGGAAGCACAAGAAACAACTGCAGGAACAAGGCAAAGACAGGTTGTAGAGGCCTTGCCTATCAAGCCCAAGAGTTTGGATTTGTAAAATGCTAATGTATAGATAAATCAATACCACACACACACACACACACACACACACACACACACACAGTATGGGCAGGTTGCAGGGTTTCCACATAGTATTTCTTTTCTTTCTTTCCATAACTAGCTCTTACACACTAGACTTTTCAAACGAGAAAGGGAAACACAACTTTAGGTGCTTGGATACAGATGGTGCAATAGGTCAACCTATTCTGGTCCCTACAAAATACATATAATTAGCCAAAATTTCCCTTTGTGATCTTTTTCTGGTTTCTGTTTCAGCTTCTGCCAAAACGGTTTAACCACTACCCCAGTATCGCCAGGAATACAGCTCCTGAGCCAAAGTTCACTTGTAAAACGTGCCTGGGCTAAAGTCGGTCTGTCACGGCTACCAAGTCAGTCATTAAAGAGGCTCAACTGTTCCCTCGGTTCCCTCTGTCAGTTCCTTACATTTTACTTTCGTACTGTTTATGTTTTTCTGGTTATTTATTCCTTCAGTTGATCATACAAAGTGTATATTTTTTCTCAAGGCTAAACTATCTACATGTATCCTGACTTTCAAGAAATATAAAATCTCTACAGTGCATTTCTTTTAAAGATTGTACTCGTATTCTTTGTTTTTTAATACAAATAAATTTTATTTTGCAAGCATTAATAGAAATATGATGCTGAAGAAATACATATGTCTGATTATTTATGCAGTACATTTAATCCAGGGTCAGATTCATAAGAGCCATAAACTGAAGTAAGTAGGCAATGAATGATGAGCATCGATATCAGAGTTCCAATCAGATCCCTGGGTAACATTGCATGATCTAAAATTACTTGAAGAATGCATCATTAAAACACAATTTCAGACCATTTTTTAAAAGTAGAATAGGGAAAGTTTTGTTGTGTTTTTTTTTGCTCAGTTAATTTAAGCCAGCACTTCATCAAATCCAGTTCCTTTTTATAAAACTGTTTTTGAAGAGTTGGGCTGGCCCTCATGGAAAAAAATCATTTTTAAAGACCTTATGAAAAGCTATTCTAAAATTTCTTCTTTATTGTATTTTTTCCATGACCATTTATCCCCCTGATATCCTCCTCCCTCCCCACACCCAGCAATCACCACACTATTGTCCAGGTCCATGAGTTCTTTTTCCTTTTGCTAGATCCTTCCAACCCGTGACCACCCCCCTCACATAGCTATCAACCTGCTCTCTGTCTATGAGTCTTATTAGTTCACTTTGTTTATTAGATTCCACATATGAGTGAAATCACATGGTATTTGTCTTTCTCTGACTGGCTTATTTCACTTAGCATAATGTTCTCCAAGTCCATCCATGCTGTTGCAAAGGGTAATATCTTCTCCTTCTCCTTCTTTAAACTACTCAGCTATAAAGATTATACATTTTTTGCATTTACAAACCCTACTTAATGACATAATACCTTGTCATGTGAAGCTACTAGATATTTAATAAATTTTAATTGTTTAATTGTTTTGATTGTCATTATATCTCAAAAAGTATTTTAAACTAATACCTATACAGTTTGCCATAATTAAGCATAAATAGAAAATTCAAGATGGATAATTCAAATGGATTCAAATGGATGGATTCAAATTCATGAGGAATGTACACAAGGTAAGTGGATTTATAGCTTGCTAAACAATCCTTCCAAGCACATATTTTCTAAAAAGTATCCAGGTCACAGACTTGGCATTGAGATCATGGATAACGTTTCTTCCTAACACATTTTAAAGCATTCCAATGTTCCTCCATGGCAATCCATGTTTCTTAAGCTCATTCAATTAGCATCTTCAAATATACACAAAAGCAGAGAGGGCCCCAATGCACCTATATCTCAGCTACATTTAAGCCATATATAACATGTAAGGATAAGGAAGTAATAATATAATTGTTCCTGCAAGGAAGCTCCTCATGTGTAACGTTTACTGCATAAGGCAGTCGGCAGTGTGGAGGCTGCAGCTGTGATCTGTCAGCACTCAGAACCGACTTTCTCTCCTCGAGGTCTCCACAGTACCGTGTGTATTACTCGAGTTCCCAGCATTCTATCTTGTCTTACATTGTCATTGAATACAAATAACACTCCATAAACATACTTTGGAATGGATGCTCTTCTAAGTCCTGGAGATTCAGAGATGCACTAGTCCCTGCCCTCTGGAGTCTCACAATTTGGTGACAGCAACAAATAAGGGAATAACTGATCGCAGCACATATGTTGGGTGGCACAGCCCAGAGGGCGCTCAGTGGTAAATGTGCATGGGCCCCACTGAACTCTGGAGGGCAAGGGTCATGGGCTCCCCTGACACATGACTCTGGGTCTCTCCTCTGGCATGGGTTCAAAAGATATTGTTTAATTATGTGTTTTGGAATTGAGGGTCACCAGGCTGGTAATTGGTCTTGAAACTATGCTTTCTGAAAAACACTTTAACTAACTAGACATGTTTCATCCATAGAAGAGAAGGCTGGAGAGGACATAGTAATCTTAAACTATCGGAGGGATTGTCATGTGAAGGAAAAAACAAACTTAGTCTAGAACATTCCAAAGGGCAGGAACTTCAATCCATTCATCCTGGTTCTGGCTTCCACAAGGTTACAGAATAGGTTTCTAACATACAAAACACCTCAGCATTGGTGCATAAGGAAAAAGTATAAGGGAAGCTAATTGAAATACAGTGAATATTGGGGTAAGTTTGATTGTGGTTTCTACAGTTACTACATCAACCTTTGTCATCCTAACATTCCCATTTTGTGGTACTCACTGATCAACATTGCAGAACCTTAATAGGATGTCTAGCTTCACTAATAGATATATTTTTATTGAAATATAATTGGTTATAATAAGTTCCAGGTACACATTATAGTGATTCAATATTTCTATATATTACAAAATAATCACCACAATAAATCTAGTTACTATCTGGTAACCATTATTATAATATGATTGACTATATTCCCTAAGCTGTACACTTATCTAAGCCCAGCTTTGGAAGTAACCCAAGTGTCTATCAATGGATGAATGGAGAAAAGGATAAAAATCCATGGTACGTATATACAATAGAATTCTACTCATCCAATAAAAGAATGAAATATTGCCATTTGCCAGAACATGGATGGACTAGGGTAGGAGAAATAGGTAAAAGGGATTTAGAGGAATAAATTTCCAGTTATAAAATAAATAAGTTATAGATATATTTTACTTCCTTAAATTTAAAAATGACAAATATCACTATGTCTGAATGTTTGGGTCCCCCTAAAATTCACATGTTGAAATCTTAATGCCCAAGATGGTGGCATTAGGAGGTGAGGTCCTTGGGAGGAGATTAGGTCACAAGAGTAGAGGTTTCATGAGTAGGATTTGTTCTCTTATTAAAAGAGCCCTCATAGAGCTTCCGACCCCCTTCCCCCTGTGAGGATACATGGGAAATGTGCACCCTGGAAGAGGGCCCTCAGCCGACCAGGCCGGTACCTGATCTCAGACTTCCAGCCTCCGGAATTGCGAGAAATAAATGTCTGTCATTTATAAGCTACCAAGTCTGTGGCATTTTATTGTAACAGTCTGAAAAGACTAAGTCAGATATGCAGTCCTTAACTGAAAGTCAGAATTTTTCCTTGAATATGCATTTTAAATCATCTAATCTTAATCATATCCACTGAATTACTTATTAAACAAATTCCACCTACTCCTATTTTTTTAAAACAAAGCAGTTGAAGCCACCATTGGGCACATCCTGCCCGGATATGATATCCAGAGCCAGATATCCTGACCAGAGCCCCCTGTAATCTCTGTGCTTCAAGTATCATGTAGAGGAACACAAAAATGTGACAATAAACACTCCATCAGGATGGAAGGATGGAAGAATATTTTGTCATCACAAAAATAAACTACGTTTCCTGCCTTCAGCAAGCATATGCATCCATCTTCCTAGATTAAGAGAAGGCCTGGAGGACACTTGCAGACGGTACCCTGAAAGTAAAGGTAGCGGACCCAGTGTGAGCTCCGTGGGGGCGTGGGGGCCAGGGCCCTGTGGTCTGAGCAGCGCAGAATCCATCTGCCACAGGCTTAGTAACTCTGAAGGAGCCAAAACGACAACAATAAAACAGCATTAAGGCCACTTTTCCATTTCAGCTCCAACCCAAAGTATGTATGGAAAAGTCCCTACTGCCACCCACTCACTCCCTAAAAAAAGCTTGCATTTGGTTGCCTCAGTACTGGACCGCTTCAACAAAAGCATCCATCACTGTCAGGTTCCTGGAGGTAAAGTTGCTGTGATGCTCATACTGGTTGGTGAAGACTGAGACCACAGACCCGTCTCAGTGACCTGGGCCCGGGTTCACTTTCTGGTGCCCTAAGAAGAATTTTTGTGATTCTATTCACCCTCTTTGGACCTGGCTGGATTGCTGTTGCTATACTAAAGTGAGCAGGCTGCTGTGTTAAGGCTGTTGCTTCTAATGCTGTTGATAACTAATCCCTCAGCATACTGACAGGTCCTCAAGAACAACCATCAGTTAAAATTACATGTATGCACATGGTAGCATCTTACAATTTACACAGGAAAGATTAAGCCCTTTAATCTTTGACATTTAGAAAAGTTATGATCTATTATCTAGGGTCCCTTTCGAGGGTGATAAAAACACAAAATCTATTTGTGGCTTTAAAAACCCCTTTGCCCCTGCCCAGCACAATCAAGCTGGTCAAGCTTGAAGCTGAGTTAGAACCGTGACAAATGAGTGCAGGAAACCATTCACTCTTCCCCAGGTTTGGGGCAGTAATAATTAGAAAAATGCATTAGAAAGGAAAGAAGCATTGTCCTTATTTCGCCTGCTTCCTCAGAAAAAAATTATAATAAGCAGCTCCTCTTTTGCAAATGCCTTCCCTACTGCAACTCTGCCCACCCCAAATTCTGTTAGAGAAGGGCTAGCATAGCATACAAATTATTGGTTAACAATTAGACTACCTTTGTAGTTGTTCAGAGGGAGTTGACAGTCTTTTAATTAGATTTTTTAACCTGGAAAATTTTCACTACTCCATTCTTTTTTCTTTAAACTGCAATAGTGAAAGGGGGATCTCCCTTGTCCAGAGCTGGTATTTAAAGGCTGACCTCCACTCACTGTCCCTGGAAAGAAACAGTCGCTGAATTTAACCATTTATTTGACCAAAAAATATTTTGGTGGACCACCAGATGCCAATGCCTTGCTAGATGCTGAGGATACACAGGGGCGCAAGGTGAGCATGGCCCCTGTGCTCAGGAACTAAAATTGAGCAGGCCGTGTGATGTCCAGGGCACATACAATCTTCAAGAGGCTGTTTCTCCACTTTCTCCTTAGAATCATCTACAACTACTTCCTTCTTGCAGAAGATGACTGAGAAAAGAGCCTTCTTTAATCTTTCTTGGAATGAGTTGAGGTATACGTAAACAGGTAAATTAAAAATACAGTCATACACAAGCATTCTCCCATTAACATCTTTTAAAATATTTAAAAGCTTATGAGAGGAATGAACACATTTCTTGCCTTTGGCATGACGTTCATGAAGCTGAATGAGTGATTTTAAGGACTCCGTGCTTTCAAACTCCTGAGTGTTCTGGAGGAAATCTTCTGCTTGATCTATTTTAATAGCAAACTACAAGAGAAATACAGGGAAGAGGCATTTGAAAAAATAAAAATCAATTTGCCACTTTTAGTTATATACAGATTTTTAAAAATGAATTAATAGCCTAGCTGACTCTGTACGTGTTTGTGTGAGGAGTGTTTGTGCGAGGGTGTATGTTCACGTGTAGCCAACTGACAAAGTACCAAGGCAACAATGTTTTCCTTTGCATTCCTTTCTTACCTCAAAAAACATCATGTATAATAAAATAAACCAAATTGCTTACTGGTTAAATGTCTATTACAATTTTCAACTAAAATGTTTGTGCCCATTGTAATGAATACAGCCACTTTTAATATTATAAGGCAGCTTGTCAAAAAATTGCTAGAACATTTGATAGGAGAAACTAACAGAAGTTTGGCTAGCCAGTGATGACATAATTATAAATAAATTTAACTTAAGAACCTATTTAGAGGGAAGGTTGAAATACAGGTTTTTTCCCCTCCATAATTAGACCTAGACCTGAAAAATGCAATTTTCAAAATAATACATAGCCCAATCCCGTTTCTGAACTCGATCTTAGCCAAAAGCCCAAGCAATGTCTAATTCAATTTCTTCCACAAAGGCTATATATATATAGTCTATATATAGAGAGAGAGACTTTGTGTATATATACACATATATATGTATATACACATATATATGCTTTATGTATATATATACATATAAATACATTGTTACATTATGAGAATGAATGGGTTTAGGTATGATTAGGGAGGTAAAAGTTTAGTTTCTAAATTTATAATTTATAATTTTGTTTGTATTTTTACAAATAATTGTATGCATTATTTGTATAAATAAAATGAGATCTGATACAGCAAGAATGAAAAATGGAAAATTTCTCCTCTGTTTCAAGAAAAAAATGGCAATTTGAATTTGACATCCTAAATGGTGGAGAATATGATCAACTTCTTTTTTGTGTTTCTCCATGAGGAGGTATAAAGGGAGATGTTTGAAGTGCTGTTAAAATTCTCAGGGGACTAATCTTAGAAACCGATTTTAGAAAAGGTCAAAGTATACTTGGTTATGCTAGTACAGTATATTCATAGTAGCAGACAGATGGTTTGTTTTAACACTAAGATTCAAAGGTCATTATTATAGTTTATAAGAGCATTTTAATCAACATGTTCACCTTTGGATCAAGTGTAGATAAATTATAAAGGCACCATATCAATGAGAAAGACAAAAGCCTGTCACAGTGCTTATCTTTTTTTGAGATTTTTCTTTGGTGATTTTTAATATTTTTATGTAACTATTTGATGAACAAGGTCTGTGTTATCATTGTTACAATAGCCATATAAGACCCAGTTATAAACGGCATGGGATGATGAGAGACTGACTAATGAGTGTGTCTTCTTTAGAAACGCAGGGAAGGCTTCCACTGTGATGTTAGATCATCTGATGGGCACCTGCCATTGTCACTTAGGGACAATGTTTCTAAATTGAAGCATTACGTTTGAGAAGAGAAAAGCCTTCCTGATGGTTAAGTGTATGAGCCAGAAACTGTCCTCTAATAAGTATCAACCATGCAATAAGAAATCATTTGCATTTCTAAAGAACTCTTGAATGCACATAGTTCAATAAGGAAATCCTACCCACATGTCATTTACATCTCTAATTCATTCCATTTCTGATAACTGATTTTAAAGGTATTAAAGTTCTTGAGCAGAACTTTCAAACAAAAACAAAAAAAAATAGAAACCATGTAGGTAATTTGTTTTTTCCCTGTAAAATATTACAAAGAGTTTTAGAGTCTTATATATTTCAGCTTATTATTTAAAAATTTTTAAATAAATGAACAATTTTATTCAGTGAAAGTTTCCCTAAAATACAATTAACTTTTACCTTGTGGATATTATCTTTTCCCCACTTTTCTTCTTTCTTTGGCTTGTATAGAATAGAAATGATGAGAGGGATTTTTTTAAAAAACGTATTTTTAATGTCAGTCTTTCTCTTTTTAAAAAAATCATTAATGAAAATTGCTTTGGTGTATGCAAGAGGCAGGGAGTATCATGTAGGGGTTTGCCTTAAGCTAAGTATACAGTGGTCCACAAAATTGGAAGCAGAATGATACAAGAAGGTCATTTCAATATGAAGAACTCATACAACTTAACACCAGGGAGACAAATAATCCAATTAAAACATGGGCAGAGGACCTGAACAGACACTTCTGCAAAAAAAACACACAGAGGGCCCACTGACAGATGAGAAGATGCTCAACATCACTAACCATCAGAGAGATGCTAATTAAAACCACAATGAGATATCACCTTACTCCTGTCAGAATAACCATCATTAATAAATCAACAAACAAGTGCTGGCGAGGATGTGGAGAAAAGGGAACCCTGATGCATGGTTGGTGGAATGCAGACTGGTGCAGCCACCATGGAAAACAATATGGAATTTCCTCAAAAAAAAACCCCAAAACTAAAAATGGAACTGCCTTTTGACCCAGTGATTCCACTGCTGGGAATATACTTTAAGAATCCTGAAACACCAATTCAAAAGAACTTAGGCACTTCTATGTTCATAGCAGCACCATTTAACAATAGCTGAGTGCCAGAAACAGTCTAAGTGCCCATCAGTAGATGTGCGGATCAAAAAACCGGCACATTTACACAATGGAATATACCATGCAGCAGAAAGAAGGAAGGAAGTCCTACTTTTTGAAACAGTGTGGATGGAACTGGAGAATATTATGATTAAGTGAAATAAGCCAGCTGGTGAAAGATATACACCATGTGATCTCACTTATAAGAGGAATTAAATGAACAAAATAAACTAACAAGCAAAATAGAACTAGAGACATGGAAACATGGAACAGAATGACAATGGCCAGAGGGGAGGGAGAAGAGAAATAATGGTGGAAAGAAAGGGGAGGGACCAGTCAAAAAATATGTATGAATGACCCATGGACAATCGAGTGGGGATTGACTGTGGGAACAGGGGTGTAGACTGGGCAGAGAAGGGCAAAGGGGGAAAAATTAGGACAACTGTAACAGAATAACAATAAAATAATACAAAGAAATAATATTTTTAAAATAAATAAATAAATAAAACTAGTATATAATATAAAAGAAAAGATCAGTCATTTTACTAGGGATTGGAGTTCTGGGTTGAATTCTAGGTTGACTTAGTTTTATTTTATGTATTATCTGGAAGTAACTTCTCAAAGAGAAAATCAGCTAGCATTAATGCTACTACACAGTAAGAAACAAATATTGAGTGTAATGTTTGGAAACAAGATAATTTCCTGTGCTCAAATGAGCGGAATGTCAAGGGCAGTCGACACCTCTACCTCACTTACTAAGATAGAGTAAATCAGGTGTATCTATAGTATGATCTCTGTAGGTATATTTCACCTGGTTCTTCTCACAGAAGAAAATTGTGCATAGAATTTTTCTCCAAATTGATCTGTAAAATTAACTGTGAGTTGGACTTCTGTGTTCAAATTGTAGAAAACAAACCTTGAAAATTACAATAAGGTTTTTCTCCTCCTTTTTACTTTTAACCAAATTCATGAGGCATGAGATTGTCTACCTCAATTACTATGTTCTATCTCTAATCTTCTTTCCTTCATTATTTTGCATTTAAGTCCCAAATTTTCGGCTTGGAAATGTCATATTTTTCAAAGTGTGTGCTTTATCATCATGCAGCAGTGCTCTCACATGAAAATGAATGTACTGCCATTTGACAGAGAAGTTAAAAGTGAAATTTCCCATAACTGTCATACCAACCATAACATCTCTTCCAATAGTGTTCTTTGAGCATCACATTTTGAAATTTGGAACCTCAAAACACTGCAGAATTTAAGAAAAATCATAGGGGAAATGACCTTTTTAGGCCCAGGACTTTTTTTTCCTTTACATTTTAATGAGTTCAAACTGTAGTAACTCAACTATATGCCTTAGAAAAGTACTTTATAAAATGCTATGCTCACAATTCAAACATTCTATGGAATATTCTGCAATTCCCTTTGCATAAGCAGCAGAACTTTTAGTTAACAACTTGTAGTTGAGAAGAACACTCTATACCATTATTTCCTAGTAATCCTATAATCAGAGGTACTTGTTTGATTTAGTAATTATGTTACTATCTTCTATAAAGGGAGATATAATGACTTATAAGTAGAGTTCTTACTTTTACTTAATATTTTACTTAATTTTAATGAACTGTACTTAGTTTTTGGTTGAAGGCCTACATTTATATATTAAAATCTTATCTTTTAATAATCACAAATTAAATGTAATATATATATATATATATATATATATATAATCTTGGTTATTGTGACATTTTTTTGAACCAGGTGCAAGGTCTGTTTGTAGAAATAAAATATTTTCAGGAGTACTATTCATTTGTTCTGACATAGAGCAGGCAGAAGTAGATTTTTGTTGTCTTTTTTTTTTAATACAAACCTCCAAGGCACTTTCAAAAAATTCAGAGGTCAATTTGAGGAGCTCCCTTCGTCTTTCAAGCATGGAGATCAGGGCTGCCCAGGCTTCCCCCAGGGTGCTGGCCATGGCGTCATACACCTGACTCTGATCCTTGTTCTCTGCGGCCGTCTGGTCTGCTTCCTGCAAGAGTTCCCATACCCGATCTTCCAAAGCCTAATCCGAGAAGAAAAAAATGGCATAAGGCAGCGTGCCACTCAGTGTAAGAATACAGGATCACATTTTAAACACTTGGATATATGAAACTGCATGTGGTCTAGGAAGGTCTAGAAGAGAATTTATAAACTGAAACTGCTATGCAGGCAGGCAGATCAAGCAGGCAGGCTGGAGCAGTGGAGTCTGTGGTGAACCAAGCTACTGGCATTTGAGTTGTTCAAATCTAGAGATTTATCAAGGGTACACATCTACATTCCCAGGGGTACAGAATGTTGTTAACCTCACATTAAAGAAAATAAAGAAAAAAAAACTAATTTGAACACATCCAGAGTGCTGAAAAAAATTGTGAGAAACGAAACTCAGTAAAACTTATTATTTTTTCTAAATAATTGTTAGTTTATATGTTTGTGAAGCTTAATGTAAATATTAAGACTAGATTTTTAGAAAAGAGTACTCATAATGTAAAAACAAGAATATCTGAAACCAACATTACAGATTGAAGAAAATATGGACAATTAAGGTGAACATATGTTTACATAATTATCTGATGTGGGGATTAGAGGAGGATCCCAAAGATTCTGTTTCATCCTTGAAGTTGGCAAAAAAATAAAGGCATAATTTTAAAAATAAAATAAACTAAAATAATATAAGTTCCAAAATATCAGAGACATTCACAGATATACAATCATTTGTTATGCATTATACATTCAAGGTTCTCTTGTCCTTAATAAAAAAGGAAAATAAAATCCATAATGCAACACAACATCTAAACCAGGGCCTAATCATTTCACAGCTTACTCAGAAAAAGTCTCCAGCAGATTGTGTTGGACCTACCAAAGGACTCTTCAGAAATATCCACTGAACACGTGCCAGCTCTGTTCTCTTTGGTCTCTAGGCTAAGCCAAACAAATGACTATCTAAATTGCCAGAAGAGTTAGACCAAATGTGTGTACTTTCTTATACCACTATTTGAGAGCATACTACCTAGGCATGTTCTTCCCATGTAACAAGCTTTAGTTTATCTTAAGGGCTGATTAACTTGGAATTGTGCATGTGCTTTATTTTATACTTTTTGTCATTTAAAGGGAATAACTTGGCCTCAGTTTCTACTTAATTTCTCAGTCTCTACTCAGTTTCTAATGGGTGCTGCTCCAAGAGTATGTAAAGGAGAAGAAAACAGTTATATTAGGAGTTTTTAATGTAAGATATCTCATTCACTTGCCAAAGGCTGTAGTAAAAACTGCAACTACGAGACCTTGATAATTCCATGCTGGAGATGCAGAGGAGAACAGGAAACAATAGGCAATGACTTCATCTGGAGCCGAGCAAGAGAGCACTTAGCCTTTAGTCATATTTCTTAGATTTGACACAAAGGTGGTAAGATAAATCTGGAGCTGGCTATTTCCATGGCTAATAGTATTGTTTTTGGAAGTATTTTGGAAAAATAAGGAATTTTTTATTCTTTTAGCCCTGTTAAACACATGTAACTTAGTACCTCTTAATACTGTTCTTTCCTCGCTGAAGCGACACTATAAATCAGTGATACAAAGGTTTTGGGGGCAGCCTGGAGGACTGCAATTCTGGTTTCCAATCTTTCCTTGGGATTCTCTCATGACCTCCAATGTGAACTGCAAAATGTTGTATTCACTGGAATTCCAAGGCCAGAACATTATTGCAGAACCCTTGGGGTTTAATTTGTTACAATTTGCATTTTCTTGGATATTTTCTTCAAGGAAGCCAGTAAACATTCTGCTTTAAGGATTGGCAGAAAACTATCTGCTTCAAATTCTCTTGGAATTTTAGATTACTCTTGGGGTGCTGAGATCAGAGGCCGAGAAAAGTCCAGTGCTCCCCAGGGCCTATCAACCCCCATCCTGAAACACTGGAGGAGAGAGGGACTCAAACAGGGGGACTCACACTAGGCAGGATTCACAGAGCAGGAATATTTTTCAGCCAATCCAAAAGCCCAAGATAATGACCAATGAAGTATATTTCGGTGAGATTCCTGAAATGAAGCATGAGCTGAACCCAAAGCCAAAATCCACCATGTGGGTGTTCGACATGTAATCCTTGGGTCTCTGTGATACGCCTTCAGATTTGGTAAAGGTCTTAGGAAGGCTTTTAGTTCTCTTATTCTTCAACTTTCTGTGGTTGCCTGTGTATCATGTCACCCTGCTGGTCAGGCCTTCCCGTCTGAATCTGGTGCTCGTATAAGTGCTGTCTGCAAAGAGGAAATACTGTTCTATTTTAATGCCGGTTGCCGAGCCCCCAAGGAGATTACCTCTTTCTCCTCCGCTCCCCCACTCAGGGAACACAATGTTACCATTCAGATACCCTGAAACACAGATGTAAGTAAGGTGCTAATGGAAAGGACTTGAGGGCACAATACCCCCTGCATGCAAGTAGTAACGATTTCAAGTCTGTGAAGGAAACACAAAAACCTAAGCTCTGTCTTACTCATATTTATGGCTCCAGCACCTATCACAGTTTTGGGTTTTTTGGTATTTATGTATGTATGTATGTATGTATGTATGTATGTATTTACCAGAAGTCCCCCAAAAGGAGTATTGAAAACACGCTGAGCATTTTTGGTTGTCACACCATGTCGCTGTGGTTTGTGGTGGAGGGGTCTGATGAAGGACTGTCCCAACACATAGCAGCCCTTCTCAGAAACACGTCTGTGAGAAACCCATGACACGGGACTTCCGGGAAGGGCCAGCACTGCCTCCTCATCCGTTGACAAAGGAAGGCGATGACACAGGGCTAACTTACAAGAGTTACCCATTCCACGTATGGATTGGTGAAAGGTGCAAGGATGAAAATGTGATTGATGTGGGGATGAAAGATGATCCAAACCTGGAAAATCCCATTCCTGCACTATCCCATCCCATAACTCCAGCTTCCCTGCTGGAGCTATCTGGAAAGACTTTTCGCCAGAGTTATAAATCGGCAGGTGTGAGCCTGCTGTAACTGGCTGGCCTTCCTACCAGCCACGCAGAGAACTTGTCCCAGAGATGCAGGGACAGCACTTGGACAACATTACTGTGTCCCTGGATCCGGCCATGCCTGATTCTCCTACTTATACAAATAAACATTCAGAGTTTTTGTCCACATTGTTCATGGCTTCTCCTAACTGAACATACTTAATGAATATATAAAACAAGTTAAAATCACCTGTTTTTCAGTTGAGGGTTAGCCATAAAACTGCATCTGATAAACATTATTAGCTGCTTTTAAATGCATGTTACTCTGGCACATGGATTTTGAAGAGAGTGAAGTATCTCGATCCCTGCATATCAATTCTTTTCCCCAACACCCACTTTCTGATGGCCCCTATTCACAATGTCCAAATAAGACTTTTACTTTAGAAGATTGAAGTTCAGAAATAGAAGACTTAAGAAAAGTTTTAATGTCTAACAAGAATCTTGGCTTTGACATGTATAATGAAATGTCAACTAATGATTACAAGCAATACTATCTCTTCTTTTACCAAGAAGATAAAATGTTTCATAACATTTATTCCGAAACATTTTGAAATAAATATCATGGATGACAGTCAAGTTTAGTTTTAAATGGTTTTTCCTACGTCCATTATTTAGTATATGTCTGAATTCATTCCCATTATCATCTCCGTGTGTCATTCCCTGGACTGTCTGTCACAGTCACACAAGCAAGATGACTGATTCCGGAGGAACACCAGCGAACACGTGTTCCTAGGTCAGCCCACAGAGTCCCGGTGCGGCAGTGTCCACAGTGACAGACACCATCTCCTGCATTCTGTTATCTTCTTTAAACCAGATATTTTATCAAAATGGTTGAGTCTTGATTTTAAAAAAAATTATCAGAATGGCTGAAAAGTCTGAGTACATACTTGAGCTTTAGGCTATCTATATTTTTAATTTTAATAAATTGGTATTTTTAGAGTGTTTTGGCCAAAGATACACAACCATAGTGCTAGTCATCTCCCCTGCTAACAGCAGTGTTGAGTAATGCTCATTCAATTTTCAGGTATTTGTGCCTTTGTGACACTTTCTGAAGACACAAAGACATTGACACAGCAGCTTGAACAATGCAGGCCGATGTGATAAATGTATTCCCCTAGTGTCCACTAGGGCTGTCTAGGGCACTGACCGATTCTGAGCCCTTTTGCAAAGGCCTCTGCAGTTGCATCCTCACCATTTCTACAGCCCAGTGCTCTCAAGCCCCCTGCAGGACACTGGCAGCCCCAGTGCCACGTGGGGAATATTTCGTAAAATGAAGATTTCTGGGTCCCACTTCAGGGGATTCTGACTCAGTAGTCATGAAGTAAAATAAGTGGAAATCTGTTTCTTAAAAAATTCCTTAATGATTTTGAGGTATAACCATGTTTTAGAAGCACCTGTCTACACATCCATTCTGCTGGGGATGGAAAATAAGACGTCTATTAATGGGTGAGCATTAGGACTTTTAAAAGCCAATAAATTTCCAAAATATTTCTATCTCCAGGCTTATCAGGGTGTCTGAAAACTCCTCCTCTACAGTAGTTCTTTTAACTTAGACATTTTCTCTATAAAGTTCTGATAGCAGTGCACAAACTGGGTTACTCCCTGCCTAACACCTGTCAGTGCCTATTCATCAAACATTAGAATAAAAAGAAACCTCCTTTCTGTGGTGTACCTGGCCCTCCGCAATCTGGTCACTGCCTACCTGCCCATCCCATGTTTCTCACAAGCCTTCCCCCACCCGCTTCTCCCTGGCCCGTGGGCCAACCGTACGAAACTTCCCACTGCTCTCAACGCTCCACCCGGAGTTGGTCCCAGGCCTGGGTATGTGCTTTTCGTATGGCTCAGTGGCTGGCCTTGTCCACCCACCCCTATGTACCTGGCAAATAATCTTAGAAAAAAATCCCCCCACACTGTTCTTTTCCTTGTAATGATATTTTATATGCCTTTCTGCAGAAGCCCCTCCAAAATATATTGGGCTTACTTGATTTAATATGAGATACATATAAATATCTTAATATGGGAAAAATCAAATGTAGAACAATATTTACAATTAGCAAATGTAGGTAAAAGATTTCAGGGGGTTTGAAATTTTCAAAATGCAGTCACCAAAAACTGGCCCACCTTCACATCAGCCCCTTGAGTAGAGGAACGTGCCACGCGCATCTCTGCGTGGCCCACACCGAATCAGCACCTGCTTTCACGACCTGCTGAATGGATCAGTGACTGGGAAGAATGGCATATTAGTATCTGGATACCTTCAGGTGTATGAGTTAACTTTTAGCCAGTGGGAAACAGGCTGAATTGCAGCTGAGGCTAGAAGGTGGGGGTTGGCATCACGGTGAAGGGTAAGGACTAGAGTAGTCTGGACCTGATAACCTGCTGAGACTCTGTGTTTCTAAAGGGTATAAGGTGCTGGAAACAGTGAGTGTGGGTGAAGTGGCTCCAAGGCAAATGCTGATGATAAATTATATTCCCTATGTCAGCACCCACACTTCATGAACTGTTTTTCTTTAAATGGGGGGTTCAGTTGGCTAACACGTGCCTAAAAATGTATTAGTCTATTCATTTTGAATTGCAGTTTTTTGACATAGCAGAGATACTTGTAAGTTGTGATTATCGAACTTTCGATGTTATCCAGATATTACGAAGTTTTAAATAATTACAACAATTAAGTGCCCACCAGTGGCCTATGAGTCCAGCTCTCCCCACATCTTACCTTCTTGAGTTGTCTCTAAGTAACAGCTGACCTCTGCAAAAATCAAAACAAAAACCAAACAAACAAAAACCCTCTAGCCCCATCTTTTGAGAGTGTTAGCTGTGTTCAGGAGCCACATCATTCCACTGTAAACTAGAGCAACCCATCTTACAAATGAGCTTTCACTTCCTACTTATGTCTTAATTTAGAAGAAAGATGCTTTCCGAGAGAGGTGAGCGGTAATTTCCCTTTCTACCCCTGAAGAGTTGAACACCCTGGGTTCCCACCCCCCATTCTTCTCTAAACCTTCTCTAACCCTTCAGTCCCTGTCACTTGCTTCAAGGCATAACAAAGCCCTCCCCTCACCATGGTGCCCTCTTTAAATCTGAAGAAAGTGGCAGGTGGTTTACACAAAATATCACAGAGAAAAATTAGACACTTGTCTGAGGCACAAAAAATAGTTCAATATATTTTCAAAGTCTAAAGGAAAAAAATCGATTTCTTGTCCTTTGGGAGGAAAAAGACACGTTCAGATTAAAAAATCCATTATCAGGTTGAACAAGCCTCAGGCCAGTGACTACATAAAACACTTAGATTAATCTACAGTAGCAGTCACAACGTATTTTTTTTAAGCTAGTTGTTAAACAGAACAAAATAGAATGCTCAGTTTACAGTATAGGCAGGCTTTACGTTGACAAGGAGATATGAAACTTCTAAGATGAGCAATCTATTAAAAATAGCTTGCCTCAGGACTCGGTCAAGGCCAGATTAATTTAAGTTTTCCTCTCCCACTTGGTTAGTCATTAAACTCAGGAAAGTATTCTGGAATTGGATCTGAGAAAAAGAAACTCTGGCAAACATCATAAAGTTGGTTATTTAAAGAGATGCTACAAGGCACTACTTTCCCTTTGGGCTCCAAAAGAATAGGGAACCAAGGATATTCTGTGATACTTGAAAAATGCACTCTGTCTTTTTAAGTGTAGCTTTGAAATAGCTGGTTTTAAGTACTAGCATATTTTATGGATATTGCACCACCTCAACTGCCATGCAGAGCACAAAAAGGATTATGGATTTTCTCTTCAGTGGAGCATTAAATGGTCCCCTGAATAGCAATTTTCTAAAAGAGCAAATATATGTGGTATATCCTGCATATGTTTTTCTGGCATGGCGGAGTCCATCTGTAACTCAGACTGGGAGATACAGGTAAAGTCTCCAGCTCATAGAAATAATTTTAGTGTTACCACTAAACTGAGACAATTTAGGACACCTGAAAGCAACAAATGAAAATTTTGGAAACTTTTGAAAATAGTTAAGTTCTATTATTTTTGTTAGTCTCTTCCATATAACATCACAATTTTATTTTGTTTTTTGATGCTCGTTTTGGCTAGAATATTTTACGCTTTCTTTTCTGCCTATCCAAAACTTGTCAGCCTTCAAGTCCAACTCCGGTGCCACCTCCTCCAGGATACCCTCTGTTCACCCCAGTCAGAAAGCAGTTCTTCCTTCCTCTGGATGCCTTCCCCACCTTTCTACTTTGAATGTACATTTCTCTACACAATTGTGAATGAGCAAGTTTGAAAGTAGGTGGATTATAAGCGAGGTGAGAGCTAGAACTCTTGTCCACTTTTGTATTTCCTTCAGGACAGTATGATATTTATTTTTTCAGTTCATTTAAGATGAAGTTACTGAAAATGGTAAATAGAAAAAAAAGTAAAATCAGGGCTTTAAAATTCATATTTGGAAAAGATGCATCTTTAAATTTTCTCCTGATTGTAATTCCTTAAGAGCAAATTTTTAAAAACAAATATCCAGTTTTCAGTAGATTATTAGTTCCCAAAAGCCAGATGATGGCCCTCTTCCTTTGGCTTCCCACAGCTCCAAGTTCAGATCATTGTGCTTGGTCAATGTTAACTATTACTTGGTGATTCAAAAACATAACTGTGTCCACTGAGCCAATGTTACAAATTTATATGTCATCAGAAGACAAAAGTCTCTTTGGATCCTAATACTTAATACCTCCCAAATATTTCTGTCATCTTGATGGGTCCCCTAGAGACTCCAGGAATCATTAAAACACATTCACAGTCTATACCACTAATAAGCAAAGTACTTTATACTTTTTTTAAAAAAAAATCACTACCACAGCTTTTACTTCACATATGCAGAATATTAATGATGAAAGAGAATCATTCATCCTAGAGACCTATTAATACCAGAGCCTCAAAACCATACACTTGGATTGCTTAATACCACACATATTTTTTCTTTGTGTCAATAATTCTAGTTTAACTATATAAAATTTATTTCTTATAGAAAAGCTTTTAGCAGTGTTCACAAACTCTTACATACTCATAAATTGTTTTCTTTTTCTTTCTATTATTTTTAGTCCATATCAAAAGCAAAATGATTATTCTCTAGTAGGAGATTACACTGTAATAGCATTGCAGTACACACCCAATAGAAGAGTTAAAAAAAAAACTAATGACACCACCAAATGCTGGTAAGGAAGCAGAAAACCAAATCTTTCCACATTGCCAGTAGGAATGTAAAATGGTATAGCCACTTTGGAAAACAGTCCAGCACTTCCTATAAAATAAACAGGCAACTACCATAAGACCCAGAAATTGTACTTATCTCAGAGAACTGAAAATTTACTTCCACAAAAAGTCTATACATTAATGTTCACAGAAGCTTTATTTATAATAGCCAAAATGTGGAAACAATAAGAAGGTGCCTCAGTGGGTGAATGGTTAAACAAACTGGTACATTCATACTATCGAAGTCCACTCAGCAACAAAAGAGGAAAGAATTATTGTTACAACAACTTGGATTGATCTCAAAGGCATTCTGCTGAGTGAAAAAAAGTCAATTTCAAAAAGTCGAAACTGTGTGCTTCCATTTATATCACATTCTTGGATGGTGAAGTCACAGTGATGGAAAATAGACTTGTGGTTGCCAGGGTTTAGGGGCCGCATGGGGAGGGGGATACTTAACATGAAGTGGTGGAAGAGGAAGATCTTTTTGGTGAAAGAGTCCTGTGTATGTTGACTGCAGAGGTAGTTACATTAACCTTCGCATGTTATAAAAAGACATAGAACTATGCACATACATTGTATCAATGTCAAATTCCTGGTTTTTATATTATACCATAATGGTAAACATTATAACCATTGGAAGAAACTGGGTGAAGGGCATACAGGTCCTTTGTGAACAAATTTTGTAATCTCCTGTGAATCTAAATTATTTCTAAAAATATTTTTTTAGAATATTACTAAAAAATAAAAAAATATATAAAAATAAAATAAATAAAATCTTGTAACATGTTAAACTGGATGGAACACAGTGATAATAAGCATGTACTGTGACTCTCCAGGGCCTCTGGGTCTATATTGTCACCCCATGTTTACTTTTTATGTTACTTGTGTATTATCTGTCTTCCTCTACTATATTGTAAGTTTCAAAAGGCAATAACTTTGGTCTGTTTTGTTCACTGTTGCATCCCAAGAGCTTAGATTGATGCTTGCATACATAATATAGTTAGTAAAAATCTGGTGAATGAGACAAGCAAGGCAGTATATCCACTGCTTTACCATATATAGGCAATAATTTAGGGTAATATATGAAATTATACTCATAGTCTAGGATTCAGATCATCAGAATTATATGAGTCATACCAAAACACTTTTTTATCTCCTACCTTTCCATTTGATCTTGGATTTCTACTTACCCAAGTAATTACAGGCACATAGTTACTCTCAACACTGCTTTTGTAACTTCTAAGTAAAAAAATAAATACCTTGTTAGCCTTGAAGTATACAACTTGACACTGTAAAACACAAAAATATTTTTTAAAATATAAAGTTCTATTGTATTTTTAAACTAACAATAATGTTGACTTTAAAAAGTTGAAACATCTGGTCAAGATAGAGGCATAGGCAGACACACTTCACCTCCTTTGCAGCCATGGACAGAAGTACAACTAGATGTCAAAACAAATAACACCCAGAGCCATCAGAAAATTGAGCTGTATGGAAGTCCAACAACCAAGAATTTAAAGAAGCCACATTCATCCACATGAGTAGGTGGGGTGGAGTCATCGAGAAGGGCAGAGAGGCATGGAGACACAGTGTGGCATGAAGAGGTGGTGGCAGTGGTAGAGTAGATGGCCCCAAATTCACACATGGTGGATAAAAAGTGGGAGGGATACTTTGGGAGTGAGTGATCCCATCCCCAGGCGAGACCACACAGCCCAGGGTTCCAGTGCCAAGAAGATGAATCCCCATAACTTCTGGCTGTAAAAACCAGTGGGGACTGGGGCAGTGGAAGAAACTGACAATTT
The DNA here is from genome assembly GCF_019186645.2 of Phyllostomus hastatus. NCBI lineage: Eukaryota > Metazoa > Chordata > Mammalia > Chiroptera > Phyllostomidae > Phyllostomus > Phyllostomus hastatus. The sequence goes on along the minus strand of NW_025333498.1, from coordinate 12,941,904 downwards.
TCAGGATTCTCAGCTTAAAGGGCCCACACAGACTTGGGATGTACACAAACACACCCGCTCTGCGATTCACCACCAGGGCAACAGCTGGAAGGGTGCCAGTCGCATAAGGGAAGTGGGTGAAGTGACTGAAAACAGGGTGAGTACTGGGCACTCCAGAAGCCAGGCAGTGGCACTGTCTCCTGCTTGAGTCCTCCACACATACAGAGCCACAAACTGGTGCAGTGGGTCACCCTGCCTTGGGGATTACCTAAGGCTCCACCCATGTAATTAACAAGTGCCTTTTCTACAACAGGCCATGCTACCAAGACAGGGAGTTAAAGCAGCTCTACCTAATATACAGAAACAAACACAAGGAGGCTGCCAAATTGAAGAGACAAAGAAATATGTCTTAATGAAAGAACAGACAAAATTCCAGGAAAAGAACTCAATGAAATGGAGATAAGTAACCAATCAGATGCAGAGTTCAAAACTCTGGTGATCAGAGTGCTCAAAAACTTCAGTGAGTACAGCAGCAGCATAAAGGAAGAAATGAAGGCTACACTAAGTGAAATACAGAAAAATCTACAGGGAAACATCAGTGGAGGGGAGGAAGCCAGGATTCAAATAAACGATTTGGAACATTAGGAAAAAAAATACTCATTTAACCAGGACAGCAAGAAGAAAAAAGAATTAAAAAAATATGAAGATAGTATAAGGACCCTCTGGGACATCTCCAAGTGTACCAACACATGAATCATAGGGAAGCCAGAAGGAGAGGGGGAAGGGCAAGAAACTGAAAACTGATTTGAAAAAATAATGAAAGAAAACTTCCCTAATTTGGTGAAGGAAATAGACATACAAGTCCAAGAAGCACAGAGAGTTCCAAACAAGCTGGACCCAAAGAGGGCCACACCAAGACACATCATAATTAGAATGTAAAGGTTAAAGATAAAGATAGAATCTTAAAAGCAGCAAGAGAAAAGCAGAGAGTTATGTACAAAGGAGTTCTCATAAGACTATCAGCTGATTTCTCAAAAGAAACTTTGCAGGCAAGAAGGGACTGGCAAGAGGTACTCAAATGATGAAAAGTAAGGACCTACAACCTGGATTACTCTACCCAGCAAAGACTATCATTTAGAATTGAAGGGCAGATACAGCACTTCCCAGACAAGGTAGTTCATCACTAAAGGAGTTCATCACTGCTGAGCCATTTTACATGGCATTTAAAGGGACTTACCTAAGGAGAACATAAAAACTATGAACATTAAAAAGGCAACAAATTCACAACTATTGACAACTGAATAAAAAAAAACAACTAAGCAAACAACCAGAAAATGAACAGAATCATAGATATGGAGATCATTTGCAGGATTATCAGCTGGGAGGGGAAAGGGGGAGAATGGGGGAAAATGTGCAGGGATTTAAAAGCATAATTGGTGGGTATAAAACAGACAGGGGGAGGTTAAGACTAGTATAGGAAATGGAGAAGCCAAAGAATTTATGTGCATGACCTGTGGACATGAACTAAGGGGGGAGGGGATTACCGGAGGGAAGGGGATAATGGGTGGAGGGGGGCAATAGGGGAAATTTGGGGCAACTGTTAATAGCATAATCAATAAAATATTTTTTTAAAGTTGAAACAATATAGCTCAAATACATTAGTATAGTGCTTAGTCTATTTCACTGTAAAGGAAAGATCATTTAAAAATAAGACAAACGAAAATAATTTTGTCATCATTAGTAATAAAGCCTTTCTTATTATCACTATTACTTAGAATCCAGAGTTCCATTGAAAGTATTTGTTTATTTCAATACATGGATGTATTTTGTTCTCCTACTCAACCACGTAAGGAACTTCCGAGCTAAAATCTGAAAGTGTAATTTTACCTGATTTTGTCCTTAGCACTGTATGTGAGTTATGTGGCATCTCCCACTGGGTGCCACAGTACTCCCATGGGTCTCTGTACACTGCCATCAGCAGAGGACTTAGGAATCTCTACACCAGAATCTTCCATGCTGGCACAGGATGAGATTTAGGTGCGACATCCCCACTGGGGCCCAAAGCATCCCATTTCTGGCTGTGCTGTGACAGCACTTTTTGTGAATCAGGTGTATACTTCTGCATAGGATGAGGCTTGAGTGCTCAGCTTGTGCCAGGAGGCCACAGGATACAGCATAGTGGAAAGATCATGATGAACTAATTTCACTCAGCTCAGCCACTTAGCAGCTCTGAGCAAGCCATCAAACCTCTCTCAGGACCAATTAGTGTTTTCCAGACATGGGGGAGGGGAGGGTGGGGGGAATGGGTCAAAAGGTACAAATGTCCAGCTATAAAATAATAAGTCGTGGGAATGTAAAAACAGAAAACAAACAAACCAAACCTCACTAAGACTCAGGTTAAGAAAGAGGAGTCCAGACCACGCTGGTCCTTACGTGAGCAACAAATGAGACAGTAGCTGTGACAGCAGTCTATGAAGTAAAGACATCTGCTATATAACCATTTTAACCTAGTTGTCACATTGATATTTTACAGAAATATTTTAGCTGTACAGCCCAATTAGATGCAACGCTTGTTACATTTCCACAGGTTATGTATAACGTTTCCTGATGGCAACTGGAGTCAGCCATGGGTGTGGACGGAACGAATGAGCTAACATGCGGTGTGATTTCAGGAATATGAGGAAAACCCTGATATTCATGACACATCCTGTTCCACATGTTGGTTGGTACCAACTCTGTTAGCGGAGAATATTTATTTTAACTTAAGGCTCTATTTTTATAAAAACTCATATTATTTCCCCTCTATTCTACACTTTTAATTTTTTATTTATTGATTTTGTAGAGAGAGGGAGGAAGGGAGAGAGAAAGAAACATCAGTTTGTTGTTCCACTTATTTATGCACTTACTGGTTGATTCTTGTAGGTGCCCTGACCAGGGACTGAACCTGCAACCTTGGTGTATTGGGACGACACTCTACCCAACTGGGCTACCTGACCAGGGCCACTATTCCACTTTTGAAAAGCATCTAACTTAGATGTCAACCAAGGACAAGAAAGCTTTCAGGGCTAGAGGAATCTGAAGCAGGTCCCACCAGTACAATACAGCAGGATGGAAAGACGCTTGCTCCACTGCTTGTATTTGAATAAAGAATAATTTATTGATAATTTGAAAGAATTATTCCCTAATGGTGGAATTTTGGGCATAGAAACTGCCCTGGGTGGGAAGGTCACGGACATGTGACATGGGTAAGAGTATCCTCCAAGTGTCATCAAAGTCACACCGGCAGCAGGCCCTGCCGCTTACTGACCATGCGAACTTAAGCAAGCACTCCAAGTCGCACTTTCATGTGTAGGAAATGGGCATATGGAGAGTGCTTTCCTCATAATGTTTTATGTTTTTCTAAAGTCACAGTGAGATGATGTATGTAAAGTGCGGGGCACACTGCCTGGCCACTATGCAGTCTTCTACAAAAGTGAGCAACTACCAGCACCATAATAATAACCAACCTGTAAGATAATGAATATTTAGGAAATCACACATTTTACTTGTTCAGGAAGTTTATGCTTTTATTTCACTATCAGCATAGGTTATGGTCTCTTGTGTAAACCGTACTTATTTAATTTTTAGTTTAGTTTAGACATAAAGTATGGAAGCAAAATGGTTCTACGGCTTAACAACTTTTTCTGATGCAAGAGAAACAAACACTCCACCACCTGATTCTGGCTGTGAAAACCGAACTGCACAGGCCTGTCCGATGGTGTTCTTACCCTGTCCCGCTTGTGGGCTTCCCCTCACCCACACTGGCACACAAGTAACAGAGCTGCATTCTAGTCGCTTCCAGTCTGGAACACAAGCGGCAGCTAAAAGGCTAAACCTGAGGGCCACGGCGGTCCTGAGTGGGAACAGCCTCTCATGGAGAGCTGGAACACAGCCCTCATCTAATTAAGAATTCCTGTGTCAGCTCTTGAACTTTCAGGGGTTCCTGTGCTAAAACCGAGTTAGGAGAACAGCAGATGGTTCTGTTGCTGCTAGCAGACGTCAGTAACATGAGCAGTAACAGAAAAAGACAAAATTAAGAAAACCAACTTGGAAAATTCTGACATTGTATCGAATTAGTCCATTTGGATTTAAAAAATAAGCATCTTGGGGGGCATTTTTAAAACCGGAGCCATTTACTAATGGACCATAAACTCCATTCACAGCGGAAATGCCAGAACAACCTTAACCTTTCAAAGGTACAACTTAGTCCCTTTAGAACCAAATGTAAACAGAATCAGATATTTTCCTCAATTTACTACAAAATCATAGTTGTTCAAAAACAATTTCTTTTGTACAGGTCCCAGAAATAAGGGTATTTTAAAACAGATTTTAAATGCACCCAAAAAGCACTAAAACACTGTGTTTTTGCAAATGCATCTTCTTAATTTTTCCTTCTCGGGTATTTGCATAGAAATGACTCTCCCATGTCTGCTCTGTGACGTGAAGTAAATAATATAGCTAGAAATAATCTACAGGTACATGGAGTAGATTATTCATGGTGCTTTCTGTTGTTTCAGAGAGTTGTCTGTACCCTGGGATTTGTTTAAACTTCACTACCTTTCTCTCTGTGTTCTGTGGCCTTTCATGTGCCCGAAAAAACAAAGCCTGGAGGCTTATCAAGAATGCCATTGTGTTTTCCTGGAAAACTTGAACTCTACTATGCTTAGATAATAATAATAATAATTTTAAAAAAGCAACAACAAAGAAAATGACACATTCCCTAAGGCTTGATGAAAGCAAGAACATCGGGAAGTTTTTGAACCGAACAGAAGGATAAATAAACAGGAGTACTGAACTAACATTTGTTCACAGGATGAAGCCGAAGCAGAGACAGCTACTTCTGACTTGAAGAGTTTACACTCTTTCTTGCCTCAGAAACTGCTCACACTGCTTAATTCCACAGCCCCATTATTTCAAGGTTGACCTTAGATTCCACCTTCTCCATGAAAACTCCAGTTAAATTAATTTATCTTCTCCCTTGAACTTCCTTAAAGTACTTTCACTATCAATGTTTTTCATCTGGGGACTTAATCATCTAGGGCAGGGGTGTCCAACCTGCGGCCTGTGGGCTGCATGTGGCCCAAGATGGCTATGAATGCAGCCCAACAGCAAATCGTAAATTTACTTAAAACATTACGAGATTGTTTTTGTGATTACGTGTCGCAATGTATTTACTGTGTGGCCCAAGAAACTCCTCTTCTTCCAGTGTGGTGCAGAGATGGCAAATACTTGGACACCCCTGATCTAGGGCTTGATGTTGTGATTTCACTGTTATTTCATTGCTTCATGGGTCCACCAGGGTCAGTTCTCCCTGTGTTGTTGTACATTATAAATTTCTGGAGGCCGAAGATGTCTCGCATTTCTGTGTGTCCCTCCCACTCCCCAAGGCCGGGCACAGGGCCAGGCACACAGCAGACAAGGAGCTAGCCTAGCAGAGCACAGCCATTCTGGTACTAACGCAACATGGTTCCTGCAAATCCTGCAAGAGCCACGGCTGTGAGTTGATAAGAAATTACTGAGTGGTCCTTTTCAGTCAGATAGAAAGTGACTTTTACCATTCTTGTAACTCTCCCCCCAAAACTGGGGTTTTGCAGTATGGCTAACAGTGGAAGGGCATGTGGCGTGTGGTGTACAGGTGTGGCACAGATGCACCTGCTGGAGCCAGGGTCCCAGCTCCACTGCTCCCCAGCTGTGTGGCAAATGATCTGTGTGTGCACTTGTTTCCTCCTTTGTAAAATGGGGATTAAAAATAATAGGAGCTAATAATCGTTCAACACTGTGTGAAGCCCTGTTTCTAAGTTCTTTAAGTATTTAACTCATTGATTCCTCACACCCATCTTAGGAGGTAGGCATTATTGCTACCCCATTTTGCAAGTGAAGAAACTGAGACAGAGGGAGGGGTATACACTTTCCCAGAATTACACACGTAAGCAGCAACACTGCAATTCATATCCAGGCAGGCAGAACTTACCAGCTCAACTTCTAAGGTGTGTTGCCTCTCTAAAATTTATCTGACATGTTTATTTTTTTAAGGATTAAACTAATTGATACATTTAAATAATTTCAATATATTTAATATTTGATTTTAATATTAAATTTTAATAAGTGGTTGACACGTAGCAATCACTCAATGAAAGCCCATTGTATCATGTTTATACGTATGTCATGTTTAGGTTCCAAAACTCTTACAATTAATTCAGACAAAAATTATTCAGCAATCCCTGACTAGTGTGGCTCAGTGGGTTGGGTGCCATCTCACAAAGTGAAAGGTCACCAGTTCAATTCCCAGTCAGGACACGTGCCTGGGTTGTGGGCCAGATTCCCAGAAGAGGGCATGCAAGAGGCAACTGGTCAATGTTTTTCTCTCACATCGATGTTTCTCTCCCTCCCTTTCTCCTTCCCTTCCTCTCTCTTTAAAAATATATAAATAAAATCTTTAAATATATTATTTTAAAAAATCTTAATTATTCAGATAATAACTTAAAACGTGCCAACACAATCTCTGCCCAGAGGGAAGCTTACACTCTTAGGAGAATGATATACAAATATAAAAATATTAAGCAAACCAATGATAAAAGCAACACTAACTGGTGAGTAAAAGCTCATTAGAGCTATAGGGGGCAAATGCAGATTGTCCTTGCCCCACCCACAGAGTCTTATCTCCTAGGGCTTTAGGTACCCGAGATGATTCTGATATAAATACTTATAAACCACACTCCAAACACATTGTATAGACTGCACCTGAGTGAGTGCCATATTAGAGTGTGAGACGGTACTCATAATATAATGAGGTGCTGATTGAGAAGCCCAGTGGAAACAAATGGAGAGAGATGGAGCTGAAGCTCAGGGAATGTTTCCCAGAGGAGGGGGACCTAACATTCCAAAACAAGGATATCAATAATGCACTCAGAAACCTACCCTCCAGCTCAGTTAAAAGACTAATAACACATATCAGAAAAACTAATAGTATGAATAATTTATCGATTCCATCATGTTCTCCTAGGAGCCTAAATGTTCTGTACATTAATAATTGAGTCTTCTTAAAACAGAACTGTTGTGAGCAAGAAGAGCATAGTATGTTAATACCATTAAATCATTGCTTTCATTTTTTCCCCTGAAAGTCCTTTTTTGCATGCTTCTTTTATTATTACACAGAGATAATGGATTCCTGCACTTATGTAATGGATATATGTATTCATTCATTCATTCATTCATTCATTCTACAAACATTTATTGAATGTATAATCCAAGCACAGCATTAGGCCCTAGGGTTAGAAACATGATTCTTATGCCAGCCAGGATGAGAACTATATTCGCCATCTAATGAAGAGGACAAAAATGAAACACACATGAGTTTTCCATGAGACAGGTACTATAGTAGGTACAGATAGGCTACAAGTTACAGAGGGGACTCAGAGGAGGACTGGTCAAAAGCATACACAGGGAGCATTCTAGAAAGATTTCAGAGAGCAATAATAAATTTCTTACTGTCAAATCAAAAGGCAGATTCCTTAAACATGCTGCTGCTTCCAACACCATTCAATATTGTCTTGAAATTTCCTTTTCTATAAACTTTTGTGATGAAACCTTTAATATTTTTGCCTCTAATTTTCCATGGTCCCTTTTCCAATTCCTTGATGGCACTTCTACTCAAGTCTATGAATGTGGTTCTTTAACCGTAATTGTTACTTTTGGTTTGGCCAGAGATTCTTACTCCTTATTGTGCTTCAAAATTACTGCAAAATCCTTTTAAAAATGTACAGGTGCCCCAGCCTTCCCTTGACTCTTGGGGTTCAGGGCCAGGATACATGGGTCATGTGTTTTCTTTTCAGGCTCCCAGGTGATTCTTAATGCCCGCCAGGAGGAGCACTACCTGCTTAGGCCTTCTTTCCTCTAAGTGTTGAAAGTGGAGTTTGTTCATTGCTGTATTATTCCCACTCATTGGTTTTCTGAACTGGCTACAGCTCTGGGCCTGGAAATAGCCATCCGCCCAAGAACAGAAGAGCAAGAAGTCAGCTTTCCAGACTTCTCTACCCTTAATAACATGGATCCAGTCTACTGTAGCCATCTGGGATCTCAAAGCTGCATCACACTCCTCTTTTCCTTGGTCACTTGTGTATGACCCTCTGGTCATCTGCCCTTTTTAAAATCTCTCTGCTCCTCCTCCTTCAAAACTTCACAACTGATTCTTATGGAAATATAGATTCATAGTAAACAATCTGTTTACTTATTCTCACAGCCTCCACTATTTAAATGAAGGTTGCTCACTTTCCCTAACCCGGGTTTCTCCCATGCTAACAAAGCATCACCCTTTTGCTTCAGTCAAATTTATTAGAGGAATGAATGAACAATGAATAACAAATTAATTACGTATAAAATTATTCATAAAGTACTTCCAGAATTCACATTCAGACAATTTACCATTTAATTACTGCCTTCTGTCAGCCTTTCAAATTATATTAATACAAAGTTTTCTTTTCATTATTTCAAAATGCTTATGTTAGTTCAGTTGTTTAAAAAACATTACATTTTTAAGTGATATCAATTGCAATATTGCCAAACACATACACAAATACATTTACACATATACAATTTTTTTACAAATATTAAATTAGAAAAATATTTCTACTTCTTTGACAGTGTCTAATAACATCACTTTATTAAGTTCCTTCAAACATGGCTATTAGAAATATTTTGGTCTAATTTCTTTCATTCCTTGTTCCTGAAAAAAATCTCCTCTCATAATTATCCTTTTCAGGTCCTACATACATTTTCTTGGTTATAAGCAGACCTCTCCTGAGCTTAAAAAAATAAACAAACTCTATTTTCATTCCCAGAAGATTTAGCTTTCTTTAGTCTTTAAATCTGCACTATTCAATATGGTAGCCACTAGCCACTTAAAATGCAGTTCGTTCAAATTGTGATGTGCTATGAAGTACATACTGAATTTTGAAGAGTTAATACATAAAAATTTTTAAATGTCAATAGCTTTTATAACGATTACATGTTAAATGATAATATTTTAGATATATTGGGATAAATTAAGCATTTTTAATTAAATTCTTTTTAAATTGTGCTAATGGGTGAGCTTTGGTAATCTGCGGCTTTCAAAGAACTGGCTCATTTCATGTAGTTGTCGAATTTATGTGCAGAGTTGTTCCTAGTATTCCCATCTAATATTCCAATGGGGTTCACAGTGATGCCCCATCTTTCATGCCTAATACTGCCAATTTTTTTCTTCTCTCATTTGTCCTTTCTCCGTCTGGCTAGAGGCTTACCAATTTTATTCAGCTTTTCCTTTTTCTCTTTTTTTGTTTGTTTGTTTTCAATTTCATTGATTTCTGCTCTCCTCTTCCTTTTTTTCCTTCATTCTGCCTGCTTTGGTTTCAATTTGCTCTTATTTTCTGGTTTCTTAGGGTAGAAACTTAGATTGTTGACTTGAGACATTTGTGCTTTTCTAATATAAGTGTTAATGCTCTAAAATTTATATGTAACTATTAGAAAATTTAAAATTACATGTGACTTGCATTTCTGGTTTGCATTACGTATTTCTATTTGTTGCTGCTCTGAGAAGTATAACACATTAGCAAAGGGTTTTCTTTCCAACACATTAATAAATGTTTCATAGGCAATAGGATCAATGAATCAAAGAATGTCAGGCTCCCAGAAAGCTGTGTGCAATAGCCTTGGGTGGACTGGGTTTCTCTAGTTCCAATTATGTAAAAACTTGGGATATGTTTTGAGCTGAAACTTTTTTTTTGACCTGGCAGGGCCACATGAGGCCAGTTTATTGCAGTTAACTACATAGTACTCTCTATATTTTTGTCTATTATTTTTCATAAAGAAAATTAAAACACACACAAACCCAAAGGGGACCACTGAGCTGAAATTTAAATTAAAAATAAATGTCCTATGACTAAATTTGAAAGCTTGTGGTTCTTGAATTCCCCGAATACTAACAGAGTAGTTAGGATTTAAGAAAATTTGATCACCATCTATACAATCTAAGTGAAGGAGCTGAAAGGTGAGACTGCTTTCTCATCACCTCCTCTATCTTCTCATTTCACTGGCTTGACTCAATGCCTGAAATTTGTACCATGGGAGCCTCCTGAAAGATCCTCCAACTGAAACCTGGGGCTTTGGTTCCCTCACTCTGTTGGGCATGTCCCACCACAGTGTCTGTGTTACCAAGCAGCTTGGAGAACAGAGGGAAGTAAACAACAATGTGAATTTATCACAAGCTCTGAGACCACCGTTCTCCAGTCAGGGAGATGTTCCCCTTCTCTTAGGTTTAGGCACCTGCTTGGCTGCCTCCACCTTCACCATCACTGCTGCCTTTAGGGCAGCAGCCCCCAACCTTTTTGGCACCAGGCACAGGTTTCGTGGAAGACAATTTTCCATGGCACCAGGGGTGGAGCATGGTTTCAGGATCATTGAAGTGCCTTATATTCAAGCTCACCTCCTGCTTGTTCCTAACAGGCCTGGACTGGTACCAGTCCATGGCCCAGAGGTTGGGGACCTCTGCTTTAGGGGATTGCCTAGGATGGGACAGAGAATAAAAAAACAAAAAGCAAAAACAAATGATAGGTATTTATTCCCTTTCTGACCCATGGAATTCCTTTCTACTGCTCAGACCTGAAAGAGGAGACTTTCGTGGAGCTTGTGTTGTCCACATCTGGTATGTTCCTCACAGTGTCAACCTGCCATTGAATCCAAGCTGGGCAACATTGGAGAGAGAGAAAACAGCACTGCTGGGTGGGTGGTATTTGGAATTCTGTTGCCTTTCCCTAATCTACCTGCTAGACTCTATTTTTCAGCATCCTCAGCAAACACACATTCTGTCAGAGTTTATGGGTAGAGGGTGTTTAACCAATCTTGCCTGGAACTGGAACTGGTATTCAATTTTAAGACATTTTTTAAAATTTTATTTTATTGATCAGTTGAATTAGGCTTCTGTCCAAGATGGAGGCATAGGTAGATATGCTTCACTTCCTCGCACAACAAAAAAAGAAGGATAACAACCAATTTAAAAACAAAAACAACCAGAAATGCCAGAAAATCAAACTGTATGGAAGTCCAACAACTAAGGAGTTAAAGAAACATTCATCCAGACTGGTAGGAGAGGCAGAGATGGGAAGCTGGGGCAAGGAGGATGCATAGCAAGGCAGCAGCTGATGAACTGGAGTGGCCGAGGTGGTGGCTGGCCAGTCTAGGTAGCCCACATTCATGTGTGGATAAGCTGGGAGGAACAACTGGGGAGTGAGACAGACTGAGAAACCCAGTGTGCCAGTGTAGGGAAACAAAGCCTCAAAACCTCTGGCTGTAAAAAACCATGGGGGCTGTGGTTGCAGGAGAAACTGCCAGTCTTACAGGAGAGTTCATTGGAGGGGCCTACAGAATGCTAGAATGTACACAAACCCACCTACCCAGGAATCAGCACCTGAAAGGGCACAACCTGTTTGTGGGAAGTGAGGGAAGGGACTGAAAGCAGGGTGAGAGCCAAGCAAAGTCACTACTCCCTCTCTGACCCCTCGCCCACATACAGCATCACAACTTGGTGAAGTGGGCTGCCCCACCCTGGTGAATGCCTACAGCTCTGCCCCTTAAAATGGAACAGGTGTGCCAACACAAAGAGATACGGTCCAAATGAAGGAACAGATCAAAACTCCAGAAAAAGAACTAAGTGATGAGGAGACAGACAACCTAGCATATGCAGAGTTCAAAACACTGGTAATAAGGATGCTCACAGAAATGGTTGAGTATGGTCGCAAAAATAGAGGAAGAGTGCAGGCTATACAAAGTAAAATAAAGAAAAATACACAGGGAACCAAGAGTGAAGGGAAGGAAACTGGGACTCAAATGAATGATTTGGAACAGAATGAAGAAATAAACATCGAACTGGAACAGAATGAAGGAAAAATAATTCAGAAAAATGAGGAGAGGCTTAAGAACCTCTGGGACAACTTTAAACGCTCCAATATGCAGATCATAGAGGTGCCAGAAGGAGAAGAGGAAAAGCAATAAATTGAAAACTTATTTGAACAAATAATGAAGGAAAACTTCTTTAGTCTGGTGAAGGAACTAGACATGCAAGTCCAGGACACTCAGAGAGTCCCAAAGAAGTTGGATCCAAAGAAAAACATACCAAGACACATCATAATTAAATTGCCCAAGATTAAAGATAAGGAGAGAATCTTAAAAGCCGCAAGAGAAAAGGAAACAGTTACCTACAAAGGAGTTCCCATTAGACTATCAGCTGATTTCTCAAAAGAAATCTTATAAGCAACAAGGTGCTGGAAAGAAGTATTCAAAGTCATGAAAAACAAGGACCTACATCCAAGATTACTCTATCTAGAAAGGCTATCATTTAGAATGGAAAGGAAGATAAAGTACTTCCCATATAAGGTCAAGGTAAGGGAGTTCATTATCACCAAGCCCTTATTATATGAAATGTTAAAGGGACTTATCTGAGAAAAATAAGATCAAAACTATAAACAGTAAAATGACAACAAACTCACAACTACCAACAACCGAACCTAAAAAAAAATCAATAAAAATTGATTATGCTATCACAGTTGTCCCAATTTTTCCCCATTTGTCCCCCTCCACCCAGCACCCTCCCAGTCCCTCAGGGCATCTCCATACCATTGTTCACATCCAAGGGTCATGTGTATAAGTTTAGGAAGTACAAATAGGTAGTTATAGAATAGTCATGGGAATGTAAAGTACAATATAGGAAATGGAGTAAACAATTTTTTTTTAAGGAAAAAAATCTACAGTAATCTGCCCTGGCTGGCATAGCTCAGTGGATTCAGCACAGGCTGTGAACCAAAGAGCCACTGGTTTGATTCTCAGTCAGGGCACATGTCTGGGTTGTGGGCCAGGTCCCCAGTGGAGGCCATGTGAGAGGCAACCACACATTGATGTTTCTCTCCCTCTCTTTCTCCCTCCCTTCCCGTCTCTAAAAATAAATTTAAAAATATTTTTAAAAAGTCTATGGTACTCTCACTCAAGTCCCTGAACTTCAAGTATGTAGTAGGAGGGAGACAGAATATTTGGGAAATTTAGAGGGCAGAGCTAACCATAGAACCAGAAGAAGTTTGCCTTATTCTCCTGAGGACTAATAACTAGATGGGTCTGTTATGAGAATGGTACAGCCATGTCACTTGAAAATCTCTTGAGATTTTTGACATATTAATCCATTAAAATATACCTAAGACAAAGTCTACAGTTTAGAAAAGATGCATTCTGTTAAGGCTACTCAGGTAATAATCATAGTGGACTTCAAACAAATGAACAAACAAACAACAATCCCCTCATTCTCATTTAAGTACAATACACACATCTTTTCAGTAGTAGAAAGACCTGCTGCCTTTTGAACAGAATGCAGAAAGCATATTTGTATCTTAGCATTTTATCTAGCTCAGCAGTATTAAAGGCTGGGAGTGAAGGTGAGTGGGTCCTGTGCTACTGTCTTATCTCAGCCACCCCCCATTTACATTTCCTGAACTGTCAGTCAAATCTCAGACCAAGACCTTTGTCGTAACAAATAAGATCTATGGGTTCTACTTGCCATAAGAAATATTTGTAGACATATAAAGGAGAACTACTTTCTAAGTAAATAATTAATAGCCTGGAAACTACAGGCCTACAGTCTCAAAAATGCTTATTGTAATCCTGGCTTTTGACCCAGGTTTCAAATAGGAATGTGTTTGGTGACAAATAACACAAAGCCCAACCAACCTGCTTAAACATGTAAGAACTTGTCTATGTCACAGCAAGAAGCCTGGGGTTCGGCATAACCTTCCACAGTATGAAAGAAGCATAAACAATCACCTTATAAACACAGTCCCCAATTGTTGGGTATTATTTTGTTTTCAGTTAGGTTATTCTATTAAAACACCTGTAAAAGATGCTCAATGTCATAGCCAAGCATCTTCATATCTATGCCCTCACAGTGTTATTTCATACTTTGGAAGATTATGCCAAACCCACGCCTCTTTTTGTGACACAAACTCTTGGGTGTTTAAGCCAGTGTTGGTTGGGCTTTATGGTATTTGTCATGAAATAAACACCAGGTAACTAGCCACCATAGCTGTTGCCTTCTATTCCCATTACCTATTGCTGTGTAACAAGCCCTTGCAAATTCTGATGACCTAAAATCACAATTATTTATTTTGCTCATGATTCTCAGTGTGGGCAGAACTCAGTGGGGAAGATTTGTCTCTGCTCCACGAAGGTCAGCTGGGAAGCCCTACCAGGCCTGGACACTCTCCTTCCAACACGGGCTCAGAGGGCTCACTCACATGACTGACAGCAGGGATCTCAGCCAGAGCTGTTGCCAGGACCCTCGGTTCCTCTCCATACGGACCTCATACAGTGCTGCTTGACTTCCCCACAAGTTGGTTGCGTTCCAAGAGTGACTATTTGAAATCACAGGAATTAAAAGCCGGCAGACTCTTGAGACTGGGCCCAGAAACTGCCACAGCATCATCTGGGCTGTATTCTTTTGGTCAAAGCAGTCCCAGAGTCTGTGCAGTTTTAAGGGAAGGGGCATAGACTCCACTTCTCAATAGGAGGAGTACTGAAAAACTGCATGGATGTTCTAATCTACCATAATCTTCCACTGTAATGAGTCCTCAAGACTTGTCAAAAAGTTGTGTTTGCTACAACCAGACCATGCTCTGTTCCCTGCAGAAATGTGGAAGATGCCTCTCTGTCTCCTTGACTCTGTGTCACTTGGTGTTGCATCCAATAATATTGGAAGATGATGCTACTATTTAAAATTTCTTGGGGAGGGGTGGCTGGGTTGATGGTAGGTGGGGTGGGTGACGGTATGGGAGATGGACATTAAGAGGTCAGCGGCTAAAGACTTATGCAAAGTCAAAAGTCCTTTTTACTGGAAATCTCATATTCTTAGACCCTCATGCAGAGGAAGCATGGCCCATGATCCCATGACATACTGTGGTTAAGATATACAATAGATACGAAGCTTCCCTCATCTTACAGATAAAATGCCTGAGGTCCAGAAGGCTAATCCATAGCCAGAAGACTGGTTTAAAAGAACAAAAAGACTCTAGAATCCAGAACAAGTACCCTTTGAAGATGCATCCTCTTAAAGGAAAAACCCTTTTCCAACTGAGCTCCTGAGTAGATTCAAGTATACAAATTTCAGCAGAGTTGTTAGGAAGAGCTGAATTGCTCTGTCAAAGAAAGCATTCTCTGTAGAGTTGTCAGCCTGGACAGAGGTAGTGGTGAGGGAAGAAAGAGGTGGCCCGAGAGACCCAGATGGCCGTGATCTTCTACCACCCACAGTTCCTCAGTGGACCTGAAAATCATGGCTGGCTACCAACTGTTAGTGAGACCTGGAAAAGAGATATAGTTTCAAGTCCACATTAACTCCAGGAACAGGTGTCTGTGAAGGAGCTAGAGGCACTGGAGACCATGGGAGAGTAAACCTCTAAGGTTGGGCAAGAATTGCGAGGAAGCACTTGGGTTTCCACAATTCATGGAAAACTTACAATCTCAAGTTGTTAGCCAAATTATATAATTAAAGCTAAAGCATAGATCTTTTGATTCCTGTTTCAGTGCTCTTTCCCACCATAATGTGGTTTCATAGATACACAGAGGACTTCCTGGTGGCCAGGGACTGAAGACAGCACAGAACCCAGAGCAAGCAGCTGTCTAAACAGGAAAATAAATTCTGGATTCAAAAGGACCCTGCTTCTGCACTAATTCTTTCTTGAACTTCTCAGTCTGATTTACCCAATTACTTTTACTATTTTCCAATCAGAAAACCACTATTAGCATAAATCAAATGGATCAGATCTGCTTCTAAATCTAGGGAGCAAGTATAAATTCCGGCCACGATGTTCAAAGAAGCCATGTTAAAGTACTGAAAACACAGCATGTCTAGTCCTTGCAGGCCTCTGAATCCAACCCCTTTGATCTTAGTGATGACACTCATTTGCCTGTGAGGATTATTACTCACAGGACTAGGTATTTATTACTCACAGGACTGCTGCATCATGGGTCTCCATCCTCAGAAGGGGAAACCACTTGGGTTTAATGCTTTACCTGTCACTGTCTTAAAGTTCCTAACAATTTTATCTTTGAACGTATGTTTTACAAGTGAAGACTAATGGGACGACAGAGGAAGTGCTGGGGGACTGGAGCCTCACTGCACACGTCATCCTTCCTCCTGGGGATAGTCTCTTCGCTATCCTGTCTGCGTCCCGCCCCTGCTCGGTGACCTCTGTCATCTGCCCCGGCAGGGGTCAGGACACAGCTCAGTGCAATGTGCACTGAGCTGTGCCGAGGCCCAGTGCCTGAGGGTCTGTACTCGCCCCACGCACATCCTCATGCTTCAAGGAGCTACACATCAAATAGCAGGTTAAAAAACAACAACAAAAAAATACCATGACTGGTCAAGAAAAAGCTTTATCCTGCTTTTTGAACAGGGAGTCCAAATTTTCATTTTGCACTGGGCCCCACAAATGACATAGCTGGCTCTGATTAGATATGTTATCTGGTAATCACAAGCCAATAGTATTTTTAGATTCTTAACTAAATAACTATAACACATGTGGAATAACAACTCTGATTTACTAAGTGTTTTTTTTTTGTTTTTTTGTTTTTTTTGCTTTGAAGAACTCTTAATAGTAAACACAAAATCAGATATTTTCAATAGTTCAACAGAAGGGAAAAAACCCTCCGTATTACCCTTGCCAGCGGGTATCATTAACAATAGAAAGTCCGGATCTGTTTTTGTGACTTGACAGTATGATGCATGAAATGGAAAAATGATGGAATATTTTTTCACTGAGGCAGCCAGGAAAAAAATCACTTCTCCACAGTAACAATAATTACTCCGTATTTTCTATTGCAGTATGGAAAGTTTTTTTTTAAAAATCTTGTTACTTCTCTCCAACGTTGGTGTTTGCCTATGAATAACTGCAGTGCTTTTCCATGATCTCTCTAGGACTGCAGCAAAAGAGCCATAGACCAGTGACATCAAAGGAGTCAAGAGGAAATGTAAGAAGTGATGTTTTATTTGTTTTTAGTTTTGTATCTACATCATAACTTAGTATTTTTCTTACCTTAAGCTTGGCCAAAAGAAGTTCGTGATCATGAAGAAGTTTTTGGGTTTCATCTTGATTGCTACCAATTTCTAAAATATTGGGCTGTGAGTCAGCCAGCTGAAGTTGTACCCATGTGCCACACTAAAAATAAAAACAAAATGAAAAGCACTTTTAGTTCCTCTTGTTCCTTCCCTTTCACCCTTCTCCTCTCTTTTTTTTTTAGTTTCCAGTTTTGCTGTGAACACTTTATTCTTTACATAGGGATGGGCTTTAATAAACTGAAATACAACAGGTCTAATATAAATCATGCCCTGCCTTTTCCTTTTTTTATCCTTAAAGTAAGCTCTTTTCTCTTGGCATGCTGGATTTAAATTTAAAATTCCCATATGAGGAACACATACAATAGATTATATACTATTGAATATAACAAAATTACAAAATAATTTACATAACTGTACATTTTGTGAATGCCTTTTAGGCTGATCAGTGTCTTTCCATTGACCTTGGGAGTTAGTTTTTTTTTAATTTTATTTTAATCTTTGTTCAAGTACAGTTTTCTCCATAAATTAGTTTAACAAGAAAGAATAAACAACAGATGAAACAACTGATTTGCATCTTGTTTTGAAGCGAAAACATAACTTTTTCTAACTGTTGCTCTTGAGTGTTCAATAAAGTATGCAGGAAAATGTCAGTAAAACTAGACACATGTGACAACTGCCATTTGGAAGCAGCCACCGTGTTTTCCCCACTCAGGACTTTCACTGCTCAGACACAACTGATCACTGCATTTCCTGAGGAACTGCTTTTCTAAGAAGCAACAACTGATTAAGCAAGAGGTACCAGTAACGGGCACATGCCTGCACATGGGTGAATTGCTGAAATGAGAAAAACATATGTCTGTTCTAGATAATTAGTGTCCTGGGACGGTTTGGAAACAAGAGGCCCATATAGATCAGACACAGATACTTCTATCCCTTTAAGATGGACTTCGCACTTTGAATCGCTTAGGGTTTATTTTACAAGGATGGCAGTGAGTGAAGGGAGCTGGGGAGGGGAGACAAACAGAAAGTTCTTAGAAACACAATTTAGTTAAAATTGGAATTTCCAGTGTCATTTTAGAGGGTTTTTCCTTACTATCACTCTACCTCTGGCTCTCCTATGATTTATTCCATATGCATAATTCCTTATCCTGCTTTTAAAAATATTCCCTATTTGTGGGAAAGAAAGTTAACTTTTTTTGAACAGTGAGTTTGCCTCTTTACTTTCAGTGCTGAAATTTGCAGATACTCAAAGCATCATAAAATCACATGCAAATCATCAATTTTCGCTCCTTTTGCTTTAGGCATTCCCCTCCATGTCCACTCACTGCCTTTGAGGAGACGGAGAGGCATGGGACCCCACAGAAGTCCTGTTTCTGTGGGGCTAAGTCTCAACAGCACTGGGGAATGGCTGGCTGGGAACACACTGCACTCAGAGCCACAGAGGTAAATGGTTTTGCTCAATAATGCCAAGTGCTGCTTTCCTGCTATAATTTTCACATTAACATAAAAGTCACAGAATTAAGTGGTATTAAACAGACCTTTGTCATCCGTGCTGTAATCAAAGGCCAGAAAAGTCCTTCAGTTAAGCCTGGTGGGGTCCTGAAAGTAACTGGCTGGTAAGCACCAGCTTGTCTGCTGAATTCCCTTCATTAAACACTGGATTCCTTAGGTGGCAAACTGCCTAAATCCGAGTATAATGCTTCATGGGGTTTTGCATGAGAAATAAAATCATGGTTGTCTTCTTCAACCAAAACCCGTGTTATCATCTTTGCAAATGGGCAAACTGCTTGACATAAAATGTGTCATAAAAAATAAGCCCCCAGTGGCTTCAACTTCCTGCTGTTACGAGCAAATCTGAC
This sequence comes from Phyllostomus hastatus, assembly GCF_019186645.2. Taxonomy (NCBI): domain Eukaryota; kingdom Metazoa; phylum Chordata; class Mammalia; order Chiroptera; family Phyllostomidae; genus Phyllostomus; species Phyllostomus hastatus. The sequence continues at coordinate 12,922,905 of NW_025333498.1, read as the reverse complement.
ATATGCCCTTTGCACTTCCCCTGGCAGGGTCTTCATTCTCCCAACAATGTGACAAGGACTTACTAGTGCCTTCACCAGGTCACAGCCAGAGCCTCTTACTAGGTGTCCTCTGTGCTCCATCACGCTCGAAACAATGCCACCCCCTCTCTGCTGGGACCTTCCTCTTCCCTCCTCCTCCTCACACCCACTCTCAAAAGTCACAAATATTTCATAGGTCTGCTTGACTCCTCAGCCTGGCAGTCATGAATTTATAATCATGAATGCCTTGCCTTTAAAAACCAAATTGAAGATATATGGTTTAGTTCTCTGTTTTTTTAACCAAGCTGTTGTAAATGTTTTCTCACTAACTGAAAGAGAAACTGTAGCAACTGGTTGAAACTTTAAACAGGTTTCTCTTAGCTGCCGCTTTAAGAGAATACTAAGAGGTACTTGCTCTACAGTCTTCTATATGCTGTGTACTGCTGATTGTGTGGAATGTTCTTTAGGTTTATCATCACACATTGAGACGCCCACAGCCACACAGAAAAAAGAAAGTTGTTAGCTTACCTTTACGACAGCTATAACGATTTTGGAGTCCCCCGCCTGCACAGCTACTGAACTGACTGTTGTCGTAGAAAACTCCACGCCTGGACTTCCTTGGCTGGACATGGTACTTCAGAACCAGACTTTATACTTTGGGCAGCCTTTGTACAGATGTGCGTCTGCTGGTCATTTCAGAAGGCAACCACGGGGGTTACTTGGATTCATTCAGGGGAAGAGCTCAGCTCGCACTGATTACTCTGCCAGAAGGAAAGAACAGGAGGTTAAAAATAGACAACCCCATTGAGTTTATCATGAGGGAGAGAGAGAGAGGAGAGCCGGAGAGCATCGCCACACCCCTAGTATGGTAACGCTAAGTGCCTGTTATTTTTGCCATTATCTTAAATGTAGAGGGCAGTTTCTAGCTCTCTTCCTATCAGCTGACGTTTGATAGCAAACGGGAAAAAAATTACATTCTGTCAACCCAAATAAATTTTGCCATCGAATCTATACAGTTATAGTGGACTTTGAAACCAGCCAGTCATTGACCTGGATATCAACTTCTCAGGACTTCTGAAGTCTCTTCTATGCAAAGGAAAGCTCCCAAATACACTTTAAAAATAAGTTCTGGTATTTGGTTTTGGGATTGGGCAAGCTACAAAATTGCTTGAAATATATTTTTAGATTAATCTACTTTTCTAAAACTTATTGCCTTTTGTCAAATAGAGTTTTTATGTAATAATCACATTTTCTCAGAGCCTCAGATTTCTTAGGGACATTTAAAAAATATTTCAACAAGCATTTACGAGCAGAAACCCACCATTTCAGAATTTCTTCCTGACTACTGTACTCCACTGAATAGCATTTTTGAACTCAGTTATCACAAATACAAAGAAGTAACACGCTTTGCTGTTACCTTTTAACGGCAGCAAGAATAACTTTTTGTTTAATTAAAGTTGAACACTACGCATATTTTTCTATAATGCAATAAAAGATAACATGGTACTTCAGATTTGGGTTTTATTCTCCCATTGCCTGTGCAGGGAAATTATAGACAGCTTTGAATGAGAGCCCAAGACGGGCATATTAATTCTGTTGCTAGAAACTCAGTGTGTCCCAAGTTGTCTGTGGTATTAAACGGCAGCTGTTGGATCCCTGTCAAGAACAGCTGAAAATAACACTGATGTGTGGGTTAGAGGTCAGATGCAAACACATCAGAGGTACTGACTCCGATGCTGCCGGAGCCATCAGAAGTTTCTGGGACAAAGCCAGAATGGAGGAGATAGCTAGAAAAGTTAAATGAGTCCGCTCACTGTTAAACCTTTAGCCCAATTGAAAAGCACATTCAGGTTCAGGGCCAATGTTCAGAAGACTGAGTCGGCACCACTGCTTTGTTTTGCTAAGGTTCATGATAACATTCTTGAGTCAAGGTGGGGGGAAGTGCGTTTACATATATTTCGGTATTCAGTGATTATTTTTGTTTTCCAGAGCATGTCATGGCAGCTCTGCAATTATGTAGCCAGCCCTGTCCGAGGGTCTGCTCTCAGCATCTGCCTGCTGCTCCAACAAGAGGAAACCAGTCCTGGACTCTATAAACTTTACCTGATGCCATGAAGGGAGCATTGGGAGCAAGCTCAGGAGACCAGATGCCTAGAGACCATGACCTGGAAAATATTGTAAATGGTATCACTTTATGGGAGGGATGGAGAACTTGCAGAGAACTAACCAAACCTGAGCTCTTTGTTGAGGTTGCCTCAACGTTGCTGGCAGCCTCCTTCTGCTTCAGCAAATCGTTGGTCCAAATAAACCAAAACAAACGGAATGAAACTAGTTTTTAGCTAATTGCTCTCAAGAAAAAACAAGAGTTGACAACTGTGTCACACCCAAAACTAAAATACTCAAAGAAACATTGCTTAAGTCATTGTGTACATTGCCAATCAGAAAAGCAAACAGCACCCCACACCCAAAACACACAGTGCACTTTCACCCAAAGTTAATCCTATTGTTAAAAACTCAGTAGGTATCACAAATTGCATTAAGGCCCTCAGGAAGCAAAGGGGAACTTTTGGCAGCAAGATGCAAAGACTATGCATGGCTACGAAAAGAGTGGTTACGTCCACAAAGCCCCACTTAAGATGCATGATTGTGTGAAGGGTGTGGAGGGCAGCATGGAATGTGTGGAATTGCAGGTCCGCACCAAGGAAAAAGGAGAAGAGAAATGAAGAGGAGAGAGAACATGGCTGAAAGTCTGATTAGTCCCAGTTAGTGGTGGAGAGGGCGAAGGTTAGCAGGTGGAGGGACTGAGCAAAAAGGAGAAAGGACTCACGGACATGGACAACAGTGTGGCAGTTGCTGGGGGGAGGGGCTATAAGGGGTCTAAATGGTAATGGAGAAAATATAATAAAGGTTTAAAAAAATTTAAAAAGAGCAATAAGAATTAAACATATTTAAGACTTTGTTAAAAAATTAATCCAGTTATTCACTAGGATAGTGTGTTTTTATGTTGATGACTTACCTTTCTGTCAACTAGATGAAGCATAAATTTAAGTGGTGACCAATTTTTTTAAAATTCAAGTTCTTGGCGTTAAAATCTTCAAAACATTTGAGTCACTTTTTGCCCTCCCCTTTCCTTGCTTTCTATTTTTTTTCCTCTTCAACTTTTTAGCCCTTCCCCTACAGGAGCCCTGCTGTTCAGACCTCTCCATCCACATCTAACCTTGGCCTGTGATCTTCGTCTGGCATAATATTTAATTATAAGCTGCATAATTGACTCTGGCAAGCAGTTTAGACAATAGTATAAAGTCTATTATACTAAAGAAATCAGTACACTGCAATTAAATGGCTTTTTTAAAAAGCTTTTTAAGTTAGTTTGTTTATATTCTGCCTCCCCCATCAACAACCAAAAAAAAAAAAAGTCCCAGAAAACAAAACAGAATACCTTATAGGCATTCTCATATCCTTTGAAGTTTATAGAGGATCTTGCAGAGGATATTAGGCCTTCTATGTTTATACCTCTGGGAAATGCCTGTTTTTATACCAGCTGAATTTTAGTGAAATGTCCTCCATGGGGAATCAAAAAGCTGTACATGGATTCTGTTGAGTTGCAAATAATACTTTTTCCCCCTCATTTTTGTTTATTGTGGTAAAATACACATAACAAAAAATTTACCATCTTAACTATTTTTAAGTGTATGATTCGGCAGTGTTAAATACATTCATAATGTTGTGCCATCATCACCATTCACCTCCATAACTCTTTCAATCTCGTAACACCAAAATTCTACACCTGCTAAAGCACTCTCCACCCCCTCCCGTGCCAAACCTCTGTCAGCCACCATTTCACTTTACATCTCTGTGATTTTGACTAGTCTAAGCATTTCATATAAGTGGAATCGTGAAGCATTTTGGTTTTGCAACTGGCTTATTTCACTTACTATAATGTCCTCAAGGTTCATTATATATATACAGTATGATATAATGTTGTAGCATACGAAGGGATAATTTTCTTCTGGAGGGCAGGTCCCTTACAGTGGGCTTCCCCCACTAGGTAAATATTCTAGGAACTCCCTGTATCATTGTACCGGCTGGCATGGTTGTGAGAGGCTGTGTTTGGCTTTAGTGAATTTTTTTAAAGACTTTCAGCATAACCACCCATTTCACGAAGGGTGATTTACAAGTGCACCTATGCACACAGAGTGCTCAGAAGTGTTTTGACTAAAAACAGCATAACCCCCATGCCCCATCCGCCCTATTCACCCGATCTCGCCCCATACAACTTTTTTCCTTTTGTTTCCCGGGATGAAAACAGTCCTCAAAGGGAAACATTTGCAGATGTGTAGGAGGTAAAACAAAAAAAGGCAGAAGCACTAAAAGGCATCAAAATTGATGAGTTCAAAACTGTTTTGAGCAGTGGGAAAAAAATGTCTCAATAGGTGTAGTGCATCAAATGGAGAGCACTTTGAAGGTGACTAAAGTTTAAACATGTAAGAATAAATACACAATATTTAACAAATAAATTCCAGATTTTGTGATCTTCCCTCATATGTCCAAATTTCCTTCTTTTTTAAGGCTGAATAACATTTCATTGTATATGAATGTAAGTGTGTATATATGTACATATATGTGTCTGTATATACTTTATCTTTGCAGATCATCTCACAGGGTTATTGTCGAAATTGAAAGAGTTGATTCACATGAAGTGCTTAGAAGAGGACCTGACATTTACCAACTGCTATATATGAAGTACAGTACTAGGTGCAAAATTTGTGCTTATAAATATTGGCTGACTTATTGAATCACATTAGTCATACAGCAAAGAAGATGGTTTTAATACAACTCATTCATTCAGTATTTGTTAATGTAATCAATAGCTATTGAGCATTTGCTACATACCAGGCACTTACACAATAGGAGTATACAGTGAGGGAAAGAGATGTCCCAACTCTTGAAAAGGTGACAATTTAAGTGAGAAAAGACACTATAAACAATAAAATAACTATCAAAATAAAAATCTACTGTGATAAAAACTAAGGAGAAAAATAGCTTTGTAGTTTAAGTGGATGGAAATACAAAAGGTTACATTTAGAATTTGCCAGAGAAATCAGGAAGCACTTTCAAGGTATTTCTATTGAAATACAGAGACTAACAGCAACGATAAACTGACAATGATTATAAACAACAACAAATAAATCACACAATATGGCAAAGGCAATGCATTAGGGGCTCTGAAGGCAGACTGCCTTAACCTCTTTGTGCCTCAGTTTCCTCATTTAAATTGTAGATAATGAGAATACCAGCATCATATAGGGTTGCTGGGAGGATTAAGTAAGATAATATTTGTAAAATACTTATAATAATAATGACTGACATATAAGTGGTATTGTGATAGTTAAATATTATTATTTCTAAGACGACAATACCTGTTAAGGGATTCCTAAGTCTAATAATAACTGCCACAAAACTTGAAATGAGTTTTAAAAATTAAGTTGAATGAAAACATGGGTGTGGCTTAGTGGACTGAGTACCAGCCTGCGAACCAAAGGGTTGCTGGTTTGATTCCCAGTCAGGGCACATGCCTGGGCTGCTGGCCGGGTCCCCAGTAGGGGGCACGCTAGAGGCAACCACACATTTAGGTTTCTCCCCATCTCTTTCTCCCTCCCTTCCCCTCTCTCTAAAAATAAATAAAAACTTTAAAAAAAAAAGGTAGGCTACCTGAATGAATGAAATATATTAGAAAGACATAAAATATGCATTACCAGAGAGGAAATAACCTCATTATAGTCAGATGGTAAAAACATTTCAGTGAGTCATCCTTTAATTCTAGAATATCATCTTTACCATTCACGTTAGCCCAGTCTTCCCTAACTCATTCTTTATATCATGTAATACTCCTCCTGGCACGCACCTCTTTGATATTAGTGAAGACATTCATTTGCTTTGAGGATTATTACCCTTGCAGATTACAAGCATTCTCACTTAATTGCCATCCATAAGTAAACTGAAGCTGCTAAAACAGCCCATTCTAGCCAACAACTAATTTCCATTCCAGGTATTTATTTGTTTATTCATCAAGTATGGTTAAATATCTACTAAGTGTCAGGCACAGTTCTAGATGCCAGGCACACATCAATAAACAAAACAAAGTTTATCTACTGATGAAGCTTGCTTTCTGGTAGGGGGGACATAATTGATCAGGAAATAAAAAGTACAAAAATAACTATGTCAGGATGGAGTGAGTGTTACCAAGAAGGCAGGTCAACAGAGAACATAACCAAGGGAAGGAGTCAGGACAGGTCTTCAGAACAGATGAGATTTGAGGAAAGATCAGGATTAAGGTGGAGAGCAAGACGTGCAGGGAAGAACATTCCAAGCGGCTGGGCACGCTTGTTATATTTTAGAAGCACTCAGGAGGTCGATGTGGCTGGAGCTCAGTGAGGATTGGGAGAAGAGGATACTGACAGAACAGGAGTCTCTGAGGTGGTGGTGGCTAGTTCATGTAGGGCCTTCTAGGGGCCCAATGCCCTGATTTGCTGGGACAACCATAGTTTATACCAGTTGTCCTGGCATAATTACTCTTAAGGCCCCTTTCACTCTCAAAATAGTCCCATTTGAATGGCAAATTAGGTGCTAACCCTGCACTTAAGCCAAGGTAAGGACTTTGGATTTTATTTTGAGTGAGATAGGTCACTATTGCAGGGTTGTCATCCAAGGAATGATATCATTTGACTTAACATCATAGGAAAAACTCTGTGGAGAGAGACTGTAGGAGTCAAGAGCGAAAGCAGGAGGTTGGATGAATTCCATAGCACACAAGCCATAAATGCCAACATAATGCTCTACTGGGATGTTTCTTTATGGCCACTTACATTTTATTTCAGAAGAGTAACGTATCCAAAATATCATGACTCCTTTTAACAGTTAATCTCATATATTTCCTTATAATTAAACATGTTTAATGACATGTAAATCCTTAGCCTCTCCATAAGACCTGGGGGCAGAATTAAAAAACAACTTTTATATCCAGCAAATTTCCCTTCTGTAAGTGGTAAGGAAAACAAAACAAAACAAAATTTGGGCAATTTCAAAGAATACTTGGTCAAAGGTCAAAGGTGGCAGTATTTATTATAATTTCAAGTAATGGTTTACCAAGAATAATGTGTTAAATGATATATTTGTTCAATTATTATCTATATTTTTTCTTGAAAATTCTCTATTTAGAGCAATGTACGATCTGGAAAACTGTCAAATGTATGTATAGATAAGTTAAAATAAATGGCAAACATGTGGCAATTACTGATTTGGGAAAAGTCCTTTCTGAATGGTACACACACACACACACACACACACACACACACTTCAAGCTGAAAAATGCTTTTTAAACAATCACTGGAAAGCTTTCATGTACAAAGTTTATTTTTAAATCTTTAACTCACAAGACCTCCTACCTGTGTTCAGCTATGTGCTTTTGCTCCAACGTTGTCGGCTTCTCCTGCTGATATAACTCCTCTTCATAGAACAAAGTGTCCTGAGAGTTACCCTCTAGAAGGTAAGGCCTTTAGATAAGATGACAGGAATCTTAGTCAACTTGACTTTGGAAAATTACATTTTCGTTGTCTTCCCTTAGTGTTGCTCAGCTCCAGCTGAGGCTGAGAACTTCCATCCCAGAGTAATCCCTGGGGAGGCCTCAGAGCAGCAGCAGTTCCAGCTGCTTGGAAGCCAGCAGTGACATTGACAGTGGGTTGTCACTTCTCCAAGCAGCTATAATTTTTGTCAAGGAAGAAAAATAATATAAAACTGAAGGACATAAAAATCAGATACCCGAGTTCGACAACATGGTATTATCCATGAATTTTAAGTTAAAAAAAGTTTGTTTAATGAGGTTTTATTAAGAAGCACAGAGACATAAATTACTCATGTGTATATATGTTTGTATAACATACAATGTGTGTAGATATATGTTACATACACATAACAACACTCCTTTAGGTCGGGTTATAATGGGCTTTCTCAGTTGCTTGGGGGGTAATGTTTCCTGACTTACAGTTTATTGGCATCGGTTCAGTGACAAAGCCATGTTTTAACAGAATTTGACTACAATTATATTTTTAAAAACTTAACTGAGTTCCCCCAAATTTACTGTATAGATGTTGATATCCACACCATCATTACAGGTGAGAACTCCTCTTCTGTGTTCACGCAGAAGCCCCCGGCTTTGGGAATCTTCGTTTTTGTTAATATTGTACATCACTCACCCAAGTCACAGAACCCACATGAAAGACAATGATTGCTGAGAATGTCCGGAAGGATAAAAGAAGTTACTAACACCTGCAGGAAAAAAGATATTCATATACTCAGGCTTTCGGAAAAACAGGAAACTAGATGAGAGAAACTCAGAAACCTGGAAATCAAACATGGAAACAAAAGTAGCAGATCATTTGCGCCCCACCCTACACAACTCACAGCACTGTAAGCAAATTGGTTTCCCAACACAAATACACTCTCATAGAGGACGAACTTCAAAAGCAAAATCTATTTATTTTATGTTTAGGTTCTGCTCTGGTATGTACCCTGCAATAAGCTACCATAGTCAGGATGAGCTGATAGCCTCGCCCCAATGTATGCTGAACACCTACTGTGCATAAGTCCTAATTTTCTTTGTCAGCACCATCCTCATCAAATCCCTTTCGAGTCATAAAATTTGTAACCACTTTACCTGGTAGGGCTCTCAACAACTTTGTACTCTAGTCAGGGGAGGACTATTATTTCTGTCATATGAGTTGGGCAATTGAGGCCGGAAAAATTAAGTGGTTCAAGTTCATGCAGTGAGTCATGAACCTGGCCACTTCCATATTGATCTCTTGCTCCAGTGCCTCAGGGAATAAGTTCTATCCTAATGTTAGATCAACATTTTTACAGATGTCTATACAATCTGTCACTCACTCAATTCACAGGGTTGGGCACTTCCTGGACAGAGTTCTCTGAATCAGAACCCCTAAAAGGTACCCGCACAATACAAAGCTCCATTGCTGTTCTCAGTTTTTCCCATGAGTAAACTAAGGGTAAAATACATATGAAGCACTTTAGCAAGGAGGTTTATAACAAAGGAAATATATCAAGCTTAAACATCCTGGAAATGAGAACCCTCTTGAAGAACTTCCAAATCAATGTGAGCAGTCATAATACAGAAGTTTTATACATGGATATAAATTAACATAATAAAACTGCTTTGGGTTTGTGTCATAATTCTTCCTATTTCTTGTTTTGGTTAAAATAAAATCACACTCACAAGGATTTATCATGTAAAAGAATGGAATTCAGTTCTGGTAACATTCACTGAGTGTCCAATCTTTTGGCATCTCTGGGCCACATTGGAAGAATCGTCTTGGACCTCACATTAAATACACAAACACTAACAAAAACTGATGAGCAAAAAAAGTTTTAAGTACATTTACAATTTTGCATTCAGCCACATTCATAGCCATCCCCGGTCACATGCAGCCTGCAAGTTGCAGGCTGGACACCGCTACATAGGATTGTTTAGTGATTTGTATAGCCATTTGTATGAATTATGCATTGACATTTATTTTTCCTATACTTTATACACAAAATGAAAGGATCTACTGTTCAAATAACTGTTAAAAATCTATTTTATGTACTTTTAACTTCTCAGGTTTCTAATTCTATTTTCCTAATTTCCCTATCCTTTACACAGGTAAATTTAAATATAAATAATTAAAATAAGATACACCATTCCCTTGGATTTTCACTTTCCACATGGCTCACTGGTATTTTTTTTTAATCTATGGGAAAAATAGCTATATTTAGCATTCATTTTGAAATTTAGCAGTGTATTGAATTTTCAATCTACCTTTACTTTCCATTTCATTGGATTGCCAATGGCATATCATGGACTAAACTGTGTTGTAATAATAGGTTTATAGTAACAGGCTGTATGAAATACATTTTTAAAGATGTTTTGGAAAAATATTTAAATTTCTATGGAGAATTTTGAGGATATTTTGAAATATCAAACTTTGGACTTAAAATATTAATACTCCCCTTGTTTTCAGCCTTATTGAGATACAATTGACATTGGCATACTGTGTAAATTTGAGGTGTATGTGTTGATTTGATACACATAAATCGTAAAATGATTACCAGTAGCATTAGCTAGCACCTCCATCACATCACACAATTATCATTTCTTTTCTGCAGTGAGAATATTTAAAATTTATACATAGAAACTTTCAAATGTATAATACAGAATTATTAACTATGTTACCATGCTGTGCATTAGATGCCCTCTAACAGGGTATTTGTACTCTTTGAGCAACATCTCCCCATTGCCCCAGTCTCCCAGCCCTGGTCACCACCATTGTATTGTTTCTGTAAGTTTGGCTCTTTTCAGATTCCACATAAAAGTGACATCATACAATACTTGTCTTTCTCTATCTATTTCACTTAGCAATAAACATGGGAGTTCAGGCATGTCTTGGAGATCCTTCTTTCTTTTCTTCTGAATATATACCTAGAACGTGAATGCCAGATCATTTGGTAGTTCTATTTTTAACTTATTTTTAAGGAAACTCCATATTGTTTTCCATAGTGGCTACAATTTATATTTGCACCAACAATGCATAAAAAGATTCTCTTTTCTCCATATCCTTACCAACTTACCTTTTGTCTTTCTGATAATAGCCAATCTGAGATGGTATCTCATTGTGGTTTTGATTTGCATTGCCCTCATGATTAGTGATGTTGAGCATCTTTTCATGTCCCTGTTAACTATTTGTATGTCTTCTTTGGAAAAAATGTTTATTCCGTTCCTCTATTTTTAATTGGATTATTTTTGTTATTGATATTTTTGTTGTCAGATATAATCTTTGAAAATATTTTCTCATTCTACAGGTTGCCTTTTTATTTTGTTTTTCCTTCTGATATACAGAAGCATTTTAGTTTGATGTAGTCTTACTTACTGATTTTTGCTTTTATTTCTTGTTCTTTTCGTGCTATATTCAAAAATTGTTGCCAAGACCATTTCAAGGAGCTTTCCCCCAAGTTTCTTCTAGGTTTTACAGTTTTAGGTTCTCTGCTTAAGTCTGTAGTCCATGGTGAGTTAATTTTTGTGAGTGGTGTAAAATAGGGATCCAATTTCACTTTTCTGCCTGTGGTCATCCAGTTTTCCCTAAATGCCATTTATTAAAGAGACTTCCCTTTCCCCACCAAGTCTTCTTAGCTTCCCTGCCATGTTTGGTTGACCATATATTTAGCTAGTTATATGTTCTCAACTATGTTCCATTGGTCTATGTGTATGACAGTACCATACTGTTTTGCTTACTATAGCTTTGTAGTACAGTTTGGTATCAGGAAGTGTTATGCCTCTGGCTTTGTCCTTTCTTAGGATTGTTTTGGCTCTTTAGGGTCTTTTGGCATCATACAAATTTTAGAATTTTTAAAACATTTTTGTAAAAAATGCCATTGGGATTTTGATAACACTGAATGTACAAATGGCTTTGGGTTGTATGACCATTTTAACAGTATTAATTCTTCCAATCTATGAACAGAAGACATCTTTCCATTTTTATGTCTTCAATTTCTTTCATCAGTCTTAGTCTTCACTGTACTGATCTTTTACCTCCTTGGTTAAACTTATTCCTGTTTTTATTGTTTTTAATGTTGTGAAATTGTTTTCCTTTTCAGGTATTCTGTTGGTTTTTAAAAACAACTCATTTTATAACTTCCAACTTTACTAAATTTGTTAATTAGTTTTAACAGTTTTGAGATCCTTAGGGTTTTCTACATATAAGATCATACAATCTACAAAGACAGACAATTTTACGTTTCTTTCTGATGTGGATACTTTTAATTCTTTATTTTAAAAGGATGAAGAAAATGATTGCTCTGGCTAGGGCTTCCAGTATGATGCTGAGTAAGACTGGTGAGAGTGGGCACTCTTGTCTTGTTCCTGACTTTAGAGGAAGAGCTTTCAATCATCGCTGAGTTTATGCTGAGGTATGTTCCTTCTACACCAAATTTGTTGCTTTTTTACCATTAAGAGAAGTTGTATTTTGTCAAATAATTTTTCTGCATATATAGATGGTATGATTTTACATATCATTTTATCAATATGGTGTACCCCATTTATTAGTTTGTGTAGGTTGGACTATCCTTGCATCCCAGAGGTAAATCCTGCTTGCTCATGATGTGATCCTCTCGCTGTTCTGTTGAAGTTGGTTTGGAAGGTGGATTTGGTCTTGGAAGGTTCTATCTCCGGGAGTTAATCTATTTCTTCTAGATTATCCACTTTGTTGGCAATAATTGTTTACAGTCATCTCTACAATCCTTTCTACTTTTGTGGTATGAGTTGTAGTGTATCCTTTTTCCTTTCTGATTTTTTTTCTTGGTCTAGCTAAAGGTTTGTCTCTTTTATCTTAAAAAAAAAGTTTAGTTTTGTTGACCGTTTCTATTGTCTTTCTGGTCTCTATTTCATTTATTTCTGCTCTGATCTTTGCTACTTCCTCCCTTAATTTGGGGCTTAGTTTTCCTTTTTCTAGTACCTTGAGGAAAATTAGGTAGTTTGAGATTTTTTCTTGGAGGCATTTATCACTATAAAGTTCCCTCTTAAAACTGCTTTTGCAGCATCCCATAGATTTTGGTGTGTTGTGTTTTCATTTTCATTATTTTTATGATGCTTTTTGATTTCCCTTTGATTTCTTTTTTGACTCATTGGTTGTTCAGGACATTCTTCTTCCTAAAGAAGAATCACTTTCTCAGTTGGTAGGTACATGGACAGAATGGGAGGGTAATTTGGCTGTGTCATCAATTACCCATAGATTATAGACAGATTTGGCTAAGTGGGGTCAAAGAGGCCAGGTCAAACAGGTGGTAGAACATGTAAATAAATTGCATGGGTAAATAGGAAATTTGAGTTATTATTGCAATGTGATACACCCTCGTCAATGGCATCCACAGACTGACTGGGCTTGAGTAAGTAACATGGTTAAAGCAGAGGGACATTTCAATCAAACCCAAGGATGGAATCAAACTCACTTCTTTAAAAACAAAACCTTAGGATCAAGGAACTGCAAGGAAGCTCTTTGGTTCAGAATGTACACTCAGGATATGAATAGTATTTTATTTAAAACCATTCCTCAGAATTCCGTCTCCTGACTACTTTTGGATTTGCAAATTTTGTAGATTAAAACAAACAGACCAGCTCATGGAGAATTGCAAGGCAGAGGTTTCTTTGAGCTCGCACACTCTGTTCTCTCCTGGTTTACTCTGCCAGAATATACACTACCTATCATGGGCCCCTTGCCTCAATACCATCCACTTCTTCACTTACCTGGTTGTTATGCAGTCCCCACATGGGGGCTGTGTCTTAATCTGTTAGGTGACACTGAATATTGCCCCTTCTAGATGAAGATGCGTTTAGAGTCTTGACATGAAGAGATGGGAGTGTTTACATTTAGAGTGTGAACTCTCAAAAAAAAAACTTGTGGTCTTGTTTACTCTCTCCTCTCTTACCATCATGCTTGCGTCACTTAAGGAAAAGCCCTCTAAATGGATGACAGGTAAAAGGCTTGCCAATTTCCAAATTCTGGAAGTTCTCAATTCCTTGTAGCCATTCTGAAGCTGCTATTAATAGCATAATATGATTAATTAGGTTGTTTTAAATATAGTCTAATATGCTTCCTACAACTCAAACTACACATTCACTTTCTAGGTCTTAAAAAAATAAAACTTCTTGGTAAGAACAAAAGAAATTCAACCACTGCCTACTAATTGAGAACCTAATAATTTCTGATAAAAGACAGAAAACTGTACTTGAACAATTAAAATAAAATAATATAAAATAAAAATTTTTTTTCTGATAATGTAGTTCTTAGTGAAAGCCCTGAAACTTGTATGCCAAGCCTGTGAGAAGGTGGGATAGAGGCTGTTGGAGAGGAAAGGAGAAGCCCAAGAGACAGAGTATTTAACCTGTTTTCTAGACTCCAGATTATTTCAGGATAATGAAGTTACATTTTAGCCCTGGCCGGTGTGGCTCAATGGATTGAATGACAGCCTTCAAACCAAAGTATCGTCCATTCGATTCCCAGTCAGAGCACATGTCTGGGTTGTGCGCTAAGTCCCCAGTAGGGGGTGCTCGAGAGGCAACCACACATTGATGTTTCTCTCCTTATCTCCCTTCCTTCCCCTCTCTCTAAAAGTAATAAAATCTTTTTTTTTGTTACATTTCACTTTTAATAAAAGATTTTAGAAAATTTTTGTTGGCACAAATTTAAAAAGTAATGTGACTAGATGCAGAATTCATCTGATTGTTATAGAGACTAGTATGACTTAATTCTCCCTAGGCTTCATGACTAATCTTTATTAACAGAAACTAAACTTAGTATCCAAAGTGATAACATATCAAATAAATACATATCAAAATCTGCTGCTATTAATTATAGTTTTAAACATTTTATTGCATTTACAATGTATAGAACATTATAAGGATTTACAGTAGAAGCCAAATATCCCAGCCCTTAGAAGTTGAATAAGAAAGACTGGATGAACCATACATAAATATCTTTGAACATGAGCATTGGAAACATAAACATTATTATAACTTTATAGGTTTATACAGGTTAACTGTTACATGTAATAGAACAGGCGAGAAGGGTAAAACAGTAAATAAGAAGTCATTAGGGTGTGAAATAACTATAGCTGGATGGTGCTCGATAAAAAGACAACAGTGAAAATATGATTTGTAAATCCTAAAATGCCCTACAAAAACATAGCTATCCTCTATGCACAACTGTGAGGTAGAATTCTTCCCAGCCAGTTTTCTGGTTTCTTTAACACCATTTGGGGGAATCCCCTGTCCAGATGGTTCTCACACTGCTGTACCTGGGACTGACTAGTAGTACACGTTTTTCATTACCTCTTCTGCCCCCATTAAACAGACAAAATCTTTTCTGTTAGATTATCAATCTTATTTTAACTACCGAAAATGGGTGGCAAAAGTTAGTAGCAGAAACAAATCAATGTGGTTTCTTCTAGCAAACATATCACCATGCTTGGGTAAGTGCTTTAATCCCTCAAAAAGGGAAACGAATGCTAAAATTTAAGGTATAGGAACCCCTTGAGGGCTGTTTTGGGCAGACAGGTATTTGCTTCCCTCAAATAATACCAACTGCCAACTGTGAACAATATTGATTCTATCCCAACCCCATTTCTAGTATTTCAAATATGGATCATAAAAAAAGTTTACCCCTTTCGACACATCCAAAAATATAGTGATAATCCAACACACATTACAACCACATTGGAAAAAGGTATGGTAGTTTCTTTTAAAACTACCCTATGACACAGAAATTCTAATCCTAGGTATTCACCCAAGAGGAACGAAGTCCTATGTTCACATTAGACTTAGGTTAACAATAATCATAGCAGCTTTATTTATAATTGCCAATACTGGAAACAGCCCAGGTATTCATAAATAAGAAAATGGATAAACTGCACTATAGTCATACAATAGAATACTGCACATCAACAAAAAGGAATGAACTACTAATACACCCAACAACCTGGATAAATCTCCAAAATGTACTAATTCCAGAATACTACATGCTGTGTGACTCTATTTACACAAAGATCTAGAACAGACAAATCTGATTTATGAATAGAAAAAAGAACAGTGGTTGCCTTTGGGGGTTGAGTGGGGACAAGGGCTGACTAGAAAGGGCCATGTGTGAATTTTCTGATAACATTTATTTTGATAGCACTGTATGCATTTGCCAAAACTCAGTGGATGCATACTTAAGATTTCTGCATTTCACTGTATGCTAACTTTATACAAAAAAAGCACAAGCAGGTATTGAACTCTAGTTAATGATGTGATATGCTTAAGTATTTAGTATGAAGTGTAGGATGTCTGCAATTTAAAATACATCAAAAAGTGATCTGAATTGATGAGTTGGATGAACAGATATGTGACAATGTAAGCACAGTTATTGGTAACTAGCACTGGATGGTGATTTTGAAAAAATGTTTATAATAAATAAATAAATTGTTGGTGGGAAAAATCTAGGGTGCAAGCTTACCAAATAATGTTGAGAATTTTATTATTGATCCTATGGCAATATAATCATCAAATTCATCTAATCTGTGTCAATTAAAAAACTTAAGAGCTTGTGAAAGGACATCACTGAGCGTGAAGTGAGTAGTTTTCAAATCTATGCTGGTTCAAAATCGTCAGTGATATTTCGATCCCTCACACCTTTACAAAATACAATACTGATCATACATTTTAAGCCCATCTGTTGGCTGTGTAGACTAACATAAGAGCTAAGTTGAAGATATAGTCTAAGGAGAAAAATCAAGCTTAGAAACTGTTTTTCCCATGATTTCTAAACTGCAAAAGAACAAGGGTGATTATCAGAAAAGATGTGTAGGTCCAAAACATGAGGTGAGGCTTGATCTTAGTGAACAGGCCCCTGTGTTCTGAATGAAAGGACATCTGAATCATCCTCCTGTCTCTGAGGGATACATTTGGGGACTCTATGGAGATGACATTTTACTTGTAAATACTTCTAACGTGACTCCGGGATTCACTAAGAATGGATTTAGACTTCAACAGACCTTTGTCAGAAACAGTTTTCCACAGGCTTGACTAAAAATCCCTTAACACTGCTCTTACCTCTTAGTTGGTAACTATTTTTAGCTATCTGCTAAGAATTTCTCTATCATTATCCATAAGCATTATATGTACTGCCCCAGAAGAGTTCTTTTAACAAAACTAATCTTGATTATTTAAAAAATTTACTCACTGCTCTCAAAACATTTAGTCATAGTTCTGACTTTGCTTTGATCTCCAAATCCTTCATGTTCTAGTATAGCCTTTGCCTTTTCTTGAAGCACACAGACTAGGCTTGTCAAGTTTCCAAGTTTGAATTAAAACATTAGCCATGCTATTCACCATCAGAGCTGTGAACTTTTTTCATTCTTAAACATGCTAATACCTTTATGCTACCTAATGGAGTAGCCCTAGTTCTATCCATCTCAATTACAGCATCAGTCTTTTTTGTTATGGTCACTGCTAAAGTTTATCAAGATTTCTGTTCTCTAACAGTTCTTCTCTATGGTTTCTCTTCATAACACTAAGGGTGGTCTCAAGTCATGTTTTTACCTAGTTGGATACTTTGTAAGTATCTTAACAGTTTTGTGTTCTTGTTGCTACAGATTGGTGCTGACTCACTAAGAACCACTACAAGCATGACCTCCTTTTACTTACTAATGAAATTGTGCCATGTCCTGCCAATCTCAAAGCAGGTGATACTCCTCACTTGTCTTCTATCTTGCTGCTCTATTATCCTGCCATAAAAAGAGTTAATCTGTCAGATTTAAAAGTCTTGTCATTTACTGGTGAGCTCACCAATTATACCCTTAGAATTTTCAGTACAGGATTCTGAACATAGGGGAGATGGAGCTTAGGGAGGTGAGCATTAACAATGTGCCATTCTCCCATCACCCCATGACTGTTGTCTGAGACAAGAACAAAATTAAGGAACACCTTGTTTGCTATTCTGAAAAGATAATTATAGTAATACCTTCCATTTTTGGATAACACCTTAGTTTTCAATACATTTTTAAATGATTGCATTTCATTCATGCTTGATATTTGATATGATGTCTCTAATTTACAGATCCAGAGAAACTGTTTAGTGGTTTTTACCAAGGTCAGTAAATGGCAAAGCCAAATACTGAAGTCAAGTAGTTAAACTCCAAACTCTTCCCATTCACTATAGTTGTTTTAGCTTTTATAATCTGTACTATTCTTGCTATCATTTATGCTTCTTAGCAAAATCTATACTTTTCAGTAGCATATACTAACATCAAATATCAGATGCTAACCCTGCACTTCATTTTGCCTTATCAGTGTATGCCTTATCTGTATTTTGCCTCAACAGAAGCTTTTTATTTTTAGAACTGATAAGTGGTTAAGTTTGCTAATTATGCTAACTGTGTGCAGCTATGTTGCAGCCTACCTTTTTAATCCTAGAGACATTTTCCTTTGAGGGTGTAAGCAAAGATACCTCAATCATGGAAATACTATCATTGATGATATTTACTGATGTTAGCCTCCTGCACCATTTTTAATAGGCTCATGATGTGGAGGATTTTAGCAACCATACTATGTTTAGTTTTTATTAATTTTTCTTTTACTATGGTCTTATGATGCAAAAGTACATAGTAATACTCACTGTGGCAAGGAACTTAGAATGTAGTAGAGAACTCTGAATTCTTTCTCCAAAAGTCGACTGACAGTACAGTGAGATAGGTTCAGCTAATCTCACAATCACACCACTGGTCACAATGGGTTTAAATCATATAAGTATGGTTTGCTCGGCACTATCAGAACATTGATTGTCATGTTCCTATCAAGCAGTATGCCACCAACTATAATAATAAACCAAATAGCACATTTGTCAACTGATGGGGCAATGAAACAAACAACAAACACATTAATACTAGGTAACACTGGGAAGTACTGGCCAATTTAAATGCCTATAAAGTAAGAGAAGTATCCAATCTTCCTCATAGCAAGGAATCTTAGGCCTGAAATCAACATCCTAGCTGGCGGGCCCAGCAGTTTCCTTATCACAAATGTCCCCCTAGCAGAGTAAGGTCATCAACCATGAGGACTGGGAATAAAGCCAATTTTATCTGAGATGAAGTTATCATCTTAACATTTTAATGCTGCTGGGTTAGACATGTGTCAATAAATGCCCAAACTGCAGATACTGAATTTACATAAGAGCAAATAAATACATAAGGAAAAAAAAGTCCCCCAAACCAAACAAAGAAACCACAACAAAACTAGCCCAATTAACACTTCAATAATTCCCTGAGATGGGCTAAAGTAATGTGGAAAGTTGTGGCATATATTAATTAGAAATGATGGTTCTTTCTCCAGTTTCCAGTCAATGTTTTTATTATGCACAAAAAACTTGTAATATCAAACAGATTGCAGTTACCTCCTTCATATGTGCTCTAACTGAACTATGAAAAAAATCACATTAGGGAATTGCTGGGTTTTCATTCATAACTGTATGTGTATATACAGATTTACATACAGAAAGTAGCAGCAAATTTACAAATGAAGAGGAACAATATTTACGTTAAAAGCATATTTTAGCTTCATCTGAAATACTCAAATTACAAATAACATTTCTAGATGTTGTCTTATTTTCTTTTGCTGTAAGCAGGATAGCTTAAGGCATATAAAAATTAACTAATTTGATAAGCAGGTGAGTTGATGATAGAACTAAGAGTCTCATTACTTATAACCAATCTTTTATTAGCAAAATCTTAATAAAAGCATTTTAACTACTGTGAAATTCAGTAGAAGAAATAGTTATTGAGTACAACTGAGTAAATTAGCTAATATCGAAGTATCTAAAATACCAAATGACTTCTTTCTGAGCAGATTCACTTGTAACTCAGTCCTAACTTTAGAAAATATGCTCAAACCACACACCAGACTACAATACGAGGGATTATTATTAATGCCTATAAAGACCATTCGCATATGGGGGAATTGAGCAACTACTATGCATGAGCAAAAGTCTAGGAACACAAGTCCCACAGGATTACTTCCTTCAAAAGAGCTTATGATGTAGCAGGTGAACACAAACAACTGTAGCATGTGGTTAGCACCATCAGGAAGACTAAAGTGAAGAATCATAAAAGTTTACACTCACAGAAGTTAAGCCCTAAAAGACTGAGGATTATCAAATATAGAAAGAACTTCCTGGCTGTTCTCAGAAGCAGTGGTAGCACAAGACAAGAAGGAGCATTTGAAATGTTGCCCCCAGATTTTCTGGCATATCTGACTAGAAAAAAAGGCTGCACCTATAACCAAAATTGCTCCAAGAAAGGAAGATAAAAATATAAATAACTTCATCTAGGTTGAAAGGACACTGAGATAAAACAGAAACCCTACAGATGGTATTACGAAGACAGAATCTGAGAGAGCGCATTTGTAGATATATGTTAAATAGTGATGTGACTGTACTCACAGTTATGGCAGAGGATAGTGTCTTCAAGGGAGGAGACATTGTCTGGGAAAGGTTGCTCAATGGTGTAAATGTTGCAGAGACAGAGGAGGATAAGAATGCAGACAGAACAGTCATTCAGTGCACTAACTGGGAGCCCATTTAGAGCAGCTTCAGTACAATGCTGTGTAGAACCAGACTGCAAGTTGCTGAGCAGTGAGCAATGAGGATGCAGAGGCAACGGATATGGATTTCTCCACGAAATCTGGCAGTGTGAAGAAGGCTAGAGGAACCAGCAGGTTCAGAGGGAGCTTTTTTCATTGGAGGATACACGAGCATTTTTGAAGAAGAAAAGGAACTAGCATACAATTCTTTGCATAATTTTATACTGATCACAGACTAAAAAATCATTTTTAATCTTTTTCAAAAACATCTTCTGAAATAAAAATTTACACAAAATTATATACATTTACCATTTAAACTTTATATAAACTTAAAAGCACTAGCATTTTATAAATTTTATTACTAAAAGTTGCAGTTTTTGTATTAGACTACTTCAGAATTTTGCTTCTAGTCTATCATGAGAAAGTTAACAATTGCTACTTTAGTTTCAGAAAGATAACTGTGATTTAAAGGATCACACGTAAGTAATTATGCGACTTCTTCCCCAGCCCTCCTCCTCCAAAGTATCTGGAGGGTAGTTAATAATTTGGATAATATTTTTCAAGTAGAGAAAAATTTGAAATAATATTCCATTATTTGTAAGTTTTTAAAGATCTAAATTGTTCTTCACAATTCGTTTTTTTCATGACAAAACATGCTTATTATATATACATGCTTACATACAAACTTTCTGGCTAAAACACATGCAACCAACTTGAAAAAACAAATATTAAACCATCCTCACAATCCTAAGAATGCCCTTTTTAATAAGGTACTCATGTTTGGAAATAGGATATAACCACCAAATTAAATAAGATGCTTAAAAGAAGCCTTTTATTAAGCACAAACAACTTTTAATACATTATCAGTACAAATAGAAAAATGTCTTTTAATGAGTATGATTATGTCAAAGAGCCGAAGGTTTTCTTCATACTGACATGATAAAAATAATCAATTTTGAAGAATAATTACAAAGTAAAATTTTGAGGACACCACTGTTTACTTATAATCATTTATAGCCTAAATTTGCTGTATCACCTGGGGAGGAAGGGCAACCATTTTTATATAGAGAATTCCCAAACTCTTATTAGCACCATTTAAAGCTTATTATCAGTTAACAAACTGACAGGTCAGGTAAAGCTTTAAAGGAAGTTTTCAGTGCAATGTTTACAGTTCCTTCTTTTAAGATACTTGGAGTCTACAGTCTCGAAGCATGTTAAATAATTATGCCTTGGTAGTTGCAAGGTGTTAACATGTGGAGAGAAATGTGTAATGAAAAGAAAAGAGGCTTATCTTGACTGTGAAATGTATCTTAATGTATTGTGGCTAATGCTATAGTATGCTGACGACATGCGGGATTATTATGAACGCAGATCTCTGGGAAGCTGGTAGCTATTAGCTCTCTGTGGCCATCATTTCAGGATGTCTCAGCTGCTGCCTTTTGAGACCAACAAGTTTCATCCTGTCTCTGATATGTTCTGCAGTAGAAGCCATGTCACTTGGACTCCCAAAATATTGTTCAGTTCTAAAAAGTCAAAACAGAAAAACCCCATTCAGATTAACACAAATCCACTGACCACATCAAATGCAAATTAAGAAGCAAAAATTACTATAAAAATTATATCTGTGATATAGCAATAGTTCTTTTGTAGACCATACTGTTTATCTTTGAGTAGTAATGCAGTACAAGATACATTTTTTAAAATGGTATAAATTATTGTAAGATCTTGGGAAAAACATATTAGTGACATAGATGTCATATCATGCGTAGTCAGAATAATCTCAATAAACCAACAATACAACCAAGCTATGCAACAATAAACAAAACAACGCAACATTGGAGATATTTTGTTTTTCTATTTTGGGTCCATAGCATACACAAAGTCTGTATGTCTACTTCTGTGCTAAGAGCTATCTACACTAATTGTCTAATACAGTTTGGCAAGTAAAATATCTATTTAATGGTAAGGCATCATTTGGAACATTAATAGATAAAATAATTTAATTTTATCCTACTTACAGAGATACTGTATTCAGACTCACAAAATCTTTTAGAGGTAGAAGAGTTCCCAAAAATTACCTGGTCATGCTCTTCATTTTTTAGACCAGAAAGCTAAGGTATAGAAAATTAAGTAACTTAACTAAGATGACACAGTGGAAAAACTGAGATTTGAATCTGGATCTTCAAGTAGTGAATCCAGAAAGACCATCCATTTTAAAAATACTTTTCTAGGAGAATAGTACTGAAGATAAATCTGAATAATTTTACTATCAAACTTTATGTGACACAGATTATCATACAAAATGGAATAACAATTCCAAAGGTTAAAGGTGGTGGTTGTGAAATTTGAATATATAATATTAACTTTTTTTAATCTTAAAAGGATGAGGAAATGACACACACACTATTGGTAGAACACAGGAGGGCAAGCTCAAGCAAAAACACCAGGGAAAGATACTCCCAGGCTGACCTGAGCAGGAAGGGAGACGGACAACTGTCTGGGAAACATGGAAATTAGGGGTTTGGGGGGTGGTGGTTTGCAATGCAACAACCAGAAGCAGCATATTAATATTGTTACTAGCTACATTTATACATTTTAAGATTTATTCTCTTGTATACATTGCAGATGTGTAACATGACTTCAGGTCATGTATTTCTGATTGTTCAAGTTTAGGTATGACTAGAGATTATCTACATATTAGACTATAAATAACACCAATATTCTTTCAAAGGGGGAACAGTGTACCTTTTCTTTTTAAAATATATTTTATTGATTATACTATTACAGATGTCCCATTTTCCCCCTTTAATTCCCCTCTATCTTGCACCCCACCCCTGCATTTACCCCCCACCCTTAGTTCATGTCCATGGGTTGTACATATTAAGTACTTTGGCTTCTACATTTCCTATACTATTCTTAACCTCCCTCTATTTTCTACCTACCATTTATCCTACTTATTCCCTGTACCTTTTCCCCCATTCCCCCAACCTACTCCCTGATGATAAACCCCCAAGTGATCTCCATTTCTCTGATTCTGTTCCTGTATTAGTTGTTGGCTTAGTTTGTTTTTGTTTTTTTAGATTCAGTTGTTGATAGTTGTGAGTTTGTTGTCATTTCACTGTCCATATTTTGATCTTTTTCTTAGATAAGTCCTTTTAACATTTCATATAATAAGGGCTTGGTGATGATGAACTCCTCCAACTTGACCTTATCTGGGTAGCACTTTATCTACCCTTCCATTCTAAATGATAGCTTTGCTGGATGGAGTCATCTTGGGTGTTGGTCCTTGCCTTTCATGACTTGGAATACTTCTTTCCAGTCCTTTCTTGCCTGTAAGGTTTCTTTTGAGAAATTAGCTCATAGTCTAATGGGAACTCCTTTGTAAGTAACTGTCTCCTTTTCTCTTTCTGCTTTTAAGATTCTCTCCTTATCTTTAATCTTAGGTAATGTAATTATGATGTGTGCTTCCTTGGGTCCAACTTCTTTGGGACTCTCTGAGCTTCCTGGACTTCCTGGAAGTCTATTTCCTTTGCAAGATTAGGAAAGTTTTCCTTCATTATTTCAAATAAATTTTCAATTTGTTCTTCTCCTTCTGGCACCCCTATGATTCATTCAGATGTTGGAACCTTCAAAGTTGTCCTAGAGGTTCCTAAGCCTCTCCTCATTTGTTTTTGAATTGTTTCTTCATTCTGTTCTAGTTGAGTGTTTATTTTTCCTTCTGTTCCAAATTGTTGATCCTGGTTTCCTTCCTGTCACTGTTGGTTCCTTGTACCTTTTCCTTTATTTTACTTTTCTGATTTTTACTTTTTCCTCTATTTTGCAACCATACTCAACCATTTCTGTAAGCAACCTAATTACCAGGGTTTTAAAGTCTGCATCTGATAGGCTGGCTATCTCTTTATCACTTAGTTGTATTTTTTCTGGAGCTTTGATCTGATCTTTCATTTGGGCCATATTTTTTGTCTTGGTGTGCCTGTTACATAGTAAGGGGAGGGACCTTAGGTATTCACGGGAGGCAGGGGGCAACCCATGTTGCTGCATTGTGGAGCCGTACGTGGGGGAGGGGTCCAAGAGGGAACAGCGCTGCTTGCTCAGCTCTTGGTCAGCTTTTGGTCACTTCCTCCACTACCCACAAGCAAATGTGGCCCTTCTGATGCTGATTCCCAGTGGGTGGGTTAGTGTATGGTCTAGGACCCTGTGGGTCTCTCCAGTGAACTCTCCTGTGAGGCTGGAAGTTTCTCTCACCACTGCAACACCCACAGGTTTTTTCAGTCAGAGGTTTGAGGCTTTAAATCCCAGTGCTAGAACCCTGGGTTGTGCAGTCTGTCTTGCTCCCTTGTTGTTCCTCCTGGTTTATCCAAATGCAAATGTGGGACCACCTGCTCTGCCAGCTGCCAGCTTGCCCAACCTGGTCCTCCAGCTGCTGCCTTGCCATGTGTCCTTTCCACTCTGGCTTCCCATCGCTGCCCCTCCTACCAGTCTCCATGAATGCTTCTTCTTTAACTCCTTGGTTGTTGGACTTCCATACAGTTCGATTTTCTGTCAGTTCTGGTTGTTTTTTGTTTTTAAATATGTTGTCCTTCTTCTGGTTGTGTGAGGAGGCAAAGTGTATCTACCTACGCCTCTATCTTGGTTGCAAGTCCTACCTTCTCAATTTCAATTCCAAACAATCATTCAATGTTCACGACATAGCAGTAGTTGCACTATGTGTCATATTTATTTTAAGTAGTTTATATCGATTTACCTCACATAATTACCCTGATCCTATAACCTGAGGAGGTATGAATCTTATTTTTAGATGAGAAAATTGAGGCACAGGAAAGGTTAAGTGGTTCCACATAAGTGGTTTATCTGTAGCGGTGCCGAGATTTTAACCCAAGACATCCGGTTAGAAGCCACAATTCTAATTGTTACACTATACTAAAATATAAGGATAGATATATTCAATAGTTTGTTTTCCCTATTGTGTGAATTAAATAGCCTCTGAATTACCTCTAAATCTCTTTCACTAAGAAGGTCTAGACCTTGGGGATAAAGCTCCTTCTGACTCATTTACTGGCCCATTTATTATTTGCATGAGTTTCATATTTTTATCATTGACTATCTGAAATAAAAAGAAACATGGGAATCAGAATCCCATCATTTTACAAATGGAGAAACTGGGACTCCACACAGCACAGTGAAAGCAGATGGGTTTGGAGCCGGAAAGACCTGACATTGTATCCTAATTCCACTTAGAGGCTGTGAAATCCTGGGCACCTTATTTAATATTTCTGAGCCTTAGTTTCTCCATCTGTAAATAAGAAATAATCATACTGGCCTCATACTATTTGGCCAAAAGTAATAAAGGTGATGTTATCTTGGTGCTAGAAACATACTGAGCTCACTACACATGAGTCCCCACACCTTCCTTGAATGATGCCCGAAGTCACTCTACTCCCTATCATCATTTAGCCAAGGCTAGAGCCCCAGATGTCAACCTAGTCAATGATCTTTCTTCTACAACAAGCTCTCAAGAAGCAACACAGTTGCAAGTTGAGAGCAAGTATCATGTGCTACTGCTGCTAAGAGCTGAGTTTGGGTTTCTTTTCATTTTAAACCAGTTCATTGTAAGAACTGAACATGTGGACCAAAGCTAACTGACTTGGCTTTTTAAACAAACAGATTTTCCTCTCTTCATGATTTCACCGGTAAAAAAACATAATTATAAGACCATGCACCATACCCATCAGGATAAACTACAGGAACAGTTAATCTATCCAAAAGTGATTTCCCAACTGCTTCAATTTCATCAAATTGCTCCTCGTCATTAATAGCTTCAGGTTCTTCTGGACAGTCTTGCAAAATCTGCAACAAAACAGCACCATCAAGAGACAGAGAAAGGAAATAAAGCTCATGTAAATTTAGGAGATTGAAGGTGCTTATATTTTGTTTCATTTTAGCATTTTCATGTGCACTATTGTACCTGATTGATTTATTATCGGCAAAACTGGCTCAAGAAAGTCTGACAAAATGAAATATATAATCCCTACTAATATATAGTTGGAATATAAAAAGGTCTATAGTGATTTCCAAGAAAAAAAAAAACTAGATAATTATTTGGAAAGAAAGCTCATACTGTACTTAAGAAATATTGTTTTACTCATCAAGTAACTATTTATTGAACACTTATATATGTTTATTTAGTGCTAAGGATATAAATGAGGTATAGATTTTGACCTCCAGGTATTTATATAAATACAAAACAACATATACTCCAAGTATAAGCACATAGCTGATATGATGATCTAGTTACACACTTCATATTTATTTTAAAAATTCATCTGCTGACTTAAGTGATATAAACTGATATGATTATAATTAAAATATAGGGAAGTTCTACAGCCCTTGATATTATTTTCTTTTCCCTTAACTATTACCATTTAAATTAAACTACCAAAACAACAACAACAACAAACAAACAAACCCTTGCAAAATTTGGAGAAGGGGAAAAAAAAGTACTTATTTTTGCAACTTCTTTTTTACAATATACTTTACTGAATCCAATCATTTATTTCAGTATTACTCACTGAGAACATTTTTATGTTCTAAAATTCTAGATTCAATTTAAATATTTTCCCAATCATACTATACATTTGTTTATAGTTGTTATATTCACCCTTACTGGTATAAAACCAAACACAGTCAAGAAGAAAATAAAATCTGATAGTAGAAGGTTTTATTATAGGTTCGCACAGCAAAATAACCTTAAGTTTACTGTAAGCATGATAAAGGCCATTGAGTAGAAAGAATAGAAATGTTAATCTATTAAAAAACTACCGACCATGTATATTCTTGCATGACTTCTTAAAGCAGTCTAGATTTTAAGATGTCCTTGCTGACACCTTTAAAAAGCAGTATCCTAAAAAGTTTTCAGTAATATGAGAAATAGGGCCAGTGGTCACCGTTGGACAGGAGGGACAAGCAGCAGAAGCAGTGTGTCGAAAGGGACTGGGGGCGCCTCTGCAATGCCTGTAATGTTCTGTGGTTTGAATAGTGCACTAATTACAAACATGGGTTCATGTTGTTAAAAGTAATTGAGCAAAACATTTATGATCTCTACACTATATTAATATTATACACGTCAATAAAAAGTTTTCATTAGAATAATCAGTAGATGAACAAGTTCACCCATTTTGCATATTTTTATTTATTATCATTAAGCCCATTTTAAACTAAAACACTGACCTGTGGAGTTCAGTGACCACCTCAGAAAGAGTTTCTTACAAACACTGCCCAGCAAATGTAGTTCATAAAACAAACATAAACTGCTTAATTCCTGAGGATTCTGACATCTTTTCTGTTCTACAGATGAGGCTATCACATTTAAAACTGAGGTTTCTCATATCTTAAGTTATACTAAATAGGTCTTACATATAAACTTTTATTTTAAGAGAGAGAGCAAAACAAAGTTAACTACATAAAAAGCTCCTTTTCAGAATGGAAATGTAAAGCTCAGGTGCTATAAATTTTCACTGTGCTGAGTTAAAAAAAAAGTTCTATTGAAAATTGCCCAGGAACACTGCATATTCATTTCTGGTTTTTGAGAATAAATAATTCATTAAATAATAAATTTTAGAATTACTCTTTAAATGATAACATATGAGAAAAGGTTTTAATTCTGATTCTTATCCTCGTTTCAGTTACACAGACTATTTTAAACAGTAAAAAATTTAAAAGTGTCCTTTTAAATAACGTATGACAATTCATAGCAGTTATCACAGCAGAGTTTCCTTCCCTGGAATAATGACTAATATGGGAGTCATGACATCCTAAAGAATGAACAGCACATTCTGGGCAGTAGGTCTGGTGAGGAGAGAAGCACTGTAGACAGGGGACTACTGAATAGTTTTGAATTTCTCCAACCGTGGTACTCCACCACTGGTATCAATTACTAAGAGAATTTTATTTGAACCCTCTAAGACAATATGCCTAAACACACTTTAAACAACATAAAATAAATTTCTTTTAAAAAATCACATAATTGTTAAAATTAACATATTTTAAACATACACAATACTATAGTGACCACATTTTTTTAAAAAAGCAAACCTTTTCGGCATTTGAATGAAATGCAACAGCCATTTCCAGTCTATGTACTCTCTCTTCAGATGCTATTGTAAATTGTTTCCATACTCTGTTCAGTCGAGGAAGTGTGTCCCCAGATGATCGAGAAGTGCAGCGCAGAGACTGGCACAACACAACTGTGGCCTGTAGCAACTGTCTTCCATAGTCATAAGTACTCTAAAAAAATAAACAAACATGAAATTGTAATAAAAGAATTCTGAAAAGAGGGATGGCAAATTGTGCAGGAGGACTCTGGCTGGAATTAAGTGACACTACTGGATATCAATACCCAATGACTCTACTGGCACTTATTACCTCAAATTGTCAGCATGCACAAATAATGAAGGGGAAGCAATAGTTTAGTTAGTTTCCAGTAAGTTTCTTTCTTATTCTGTTTTCCCCATCCCAGTCTGCTCAATTCCATGGGTCAAAAGGAGTGTCTGTTCTGTCATTAATTGAGACAAGTGGGTGAAAACAGGCACTTTATATTCCATATAGGAAACCACAACAACTGTTACACTGTGAACTCAGTTATTATGGAAATTAAGATACTTTCCACAACAACAAAAAAACCTGTGTTGTTATGTTAATGCTGATGAGATGCAGAAACTAGGGTTTCTGATTTACTAATATTAACATATTTTATGTTAACTTTCAATAGTGGTTATAGTGCCTAAAAACAATGCTGTAAATATGTAATATAAATCATACAGAACCTGTGTTCAGGAAAAATAAACCCTCTCAAGTTTATGCAGGCTAGTTTTGATGCACCAGCTGACATTCTTAGTTCCGTGATATTTCTGGAATAACATAACTAACCTTCTTGGACTTGGAGGGTTAAGTTACATTATAATCATGCAGAAAGCTATTCAAATACTGAGCTTGTAGAAAAGGAAGGTAATCAGTTCTGCACCTGTGCAACATCAACAAATTTTCTATGCTTTTCCAGTAAAACTTTCGTTTCCTGAGCATCATCGCCCAATCTGATGTGGGTCTTAAGCAGAGCATCCAAAAGTTCACTTAGCCATTCTACTGCCTAAATGAAAAGAAACAACAGTGAACCTGGAGTCATAAGTCTCTACTTATTATATCAAAACATCATATTTATTAAAAAAGCACACCATGTGATTAATCTATTAGTTATAACTTAAGTTTTCTAATAGCTTATTTCAATCAATGACAAGCTATAGGAATTAATGATCTTACCTCCTCAATATTTTTAAAAATCTAAAGATAAGACCTATTAAAGAGAAGTACTCTTTTAAAATTATTATCACATGATTTACTTTAATAGATCATATGCTTATGTAATCTAGATCTTACTGAATCTCATTACAGATTTATGCTACCATTTAAAGTCATAAATTTCCTCTATATCAACCTGAAATGATGGCCTCTTATGCTAATTTCAAAAAGACTCAAATTGTTCACCTAGTTGAAAAACACCCTTGAGGGTTTAAAAAGCAATGTACTATCTGGCCCTTATCCTGGGATATAACTGATAACAAGTCAACAGTAATAAACAGTAAATAACCCCAATTTCTAGCTCATTAGAGGATTTCATGAAGGAGGTAAATCTAATGAGACCAGTAAGATAACCGGGAATACAGAACTTTTATTATTTCAACAGTATAAACTAGAATCTGACTTAATGTTACTTTCTTAGGACCATGAAACATATACTTTATTTATAGTTAGGTGAAATCAATCTTCTAATAAAATCAACTATATAACACTCTGGGTCCTTACCTGGGCAGCATCTTCTTCACATTTGAACAACTGCACCATCTGAAGCATCTTTAACCTTCGTACATCTACCATGTCTTCACATCTAAGAAACACAAACATAAATTTAGAACAGCATTTCAGATTTGTAACATCATTATCTGGCACACACATTCTATAGTATATTGAAATATTTAGTCCAACACTATGGAGACTAACTATTTTGTATTGATTTGTAATAATTTTAAGGATATCTATATCTATGTCACATCAAAACTTTAAAATACCTGAATGGTGCTGAATCCCAAACCCTTTTGAGAACAACATGGATCCTGCAAAGTACTGAAGCAAAGCATAAACGCAAGTAGTACACTAAAACCCAAAGATCTGCCTTGTCAGTTACTATTAAACCAGCTTCAAAGATAAAAGCATGAAGCTTCTCAAATACTAATTTAGAAGATGATGTTCAAGGAAATAAAAAAATTAGCACTTTCATTACATTGCATTACTAAGAATATTTAACTTTGAATAAAAGAAACACAAAAACTCCACCTATGTCCATAAGAAGGAAAAAACTATTGCTCTCTGTGTGTACAGAAATACAATATAGAGTATTTTTAAATTTACTATGGTCCGTCTGAATAACATGCAGACTAAACTTTAAAGGTGACTCAACTTAGCTCTGATTCATTCCCTTCATTCCCATGCAATTCTATTATGCACTTTAGGTGGGAAGTAGAAATCTCACTGCAATTCCCAATACAAACAACAACTTAACCAGAAGGCACTGGGCTCCACTATAACTGATGTTCTTAAAACTTAACAATACAGACATCATTGTCACAAGGCTATTTTTATAAGGATGTCCTCAATAAAATCCCATAGCATATTGTTAAAATGAAACTTGGTTAAAGTAATTCTACAAAGGACTGAAGGCTGGTGATGATAAAAATTATTTCTAAAATATGAAGCTAAAAAACAATGTAAGGCAGTTTAATGATAAAGATGATATCCATGTATTCAACTTGTCATGTATTGAGCAATGTGCTTGGAAAAAAACGACACGGTCTCTAAGATGGTCCCATTTTGGGAGATGGAGGTTTAAATAAACAATGTGATGTTAATGTAGAGCTGTATAAAGGATTTATGGGAGTAGGGAGGAACAAGTGACTAACTTGTCTTAGAAATCTAAAAAGGCTTCCAAGGATAAGTATCCTGGAGTCTTGAAGAAAAGAAGAAACCCACTAGGCAGAAAATGAGGAAGGAAGCAGTCTAAGTCATGAATGCATCAAACAGCATGATGCATTCAGAAAAATGAAAACAATTATATGGTTTTGGGGTAAGTTAAGGAGATGGGGCCACAGGATTGGATTACAGTTTCCTACACTATTTCAAGGAGACAGAACTTCATCTGAGAAAACAGGAAGTCACTGAGAAAGGTTCTATACAAAGAAACTGTGTAATTAGATATACTCTTGTGTATAACAGAATAGAGAGGAGCAAGATGAGATACAGAAATACTGAACAAAGAAATGTTCAGGATAACAAAAGAGCAAAACTTTTGACATTTGAGATACTTGTAGAGATGAGAAGAGTAAAGGTTTTAGGATAAATCCCAAGTTGGGTAGCTGCTGGTAACTTTCCTGGACAGAAAATTAGAGGAGAAGAGCAAGTTTTGGGGGAGAATGATTCCAATCTGGACATACTGATTTGATGAGTGTCTGGGGCATCCAGATGGAGATACTCAGTAGGCAAGTGGAATTATGGGCCTAAGCACAGGAGAGGGGTTTGTGTCAGAGCCATAATTACTCAATTGTGATCATATTAAAGAAAGTCATTAAAGCAGTGAGACTGTCTAGGGAGAATACATAAACTGAGAAGAAAATCTGGCTTCAGAACAAACCATAGCAGCAGTGACATCAGCTAGAGGACAAAGAAACAGTAGAAACTGAGAAGAAACAGAGCACCAGAAGGAGTGCCATGAGGGTGTTTTTGAAGAAGACATGATTGTCAAGGAGTTTCGAGAAGGAGAAAATTCAGTTGTGTCTAAGACGATTCAGAGTGGTCAAACAAAGTCAGGACTAAAAGTACCCCTGGATTTTGAGCAATCAAGTGCTTATTATATGTGGCAATTACAAAGTCATTGGAGACATCAGCAAGAGCAAATTCAGTGAAATGGTGAGTATAGAAGTCAGATTGAGGAGCGTAGGAAAGTAAATAGAAGTGAGGAAGTAGTATGAGTGTAGGTAAGACCTTCAAAAGTCTTAACTGTCAAGAATGAAAGCCCTAGGGCTAGAAGAAAAAGAGAATTGAAGGGGAACATATGTGCATGTGTGTAATTGTTTATTTTTTTTTTAAATAGGATTTTAGCATTTAAATGAGAGACAGGGATCAGAGTAGAGAATGAGAATTAATGGAATGAGGAGACATGAAGGTATATGAAAGGACTGACTGTGATAAGAGCAGAGCTACATCACCTTTTGTGATGAGAATGAATAGTGAAAGGGATACATTTGCAGATATGAGGGTAGAAGGAATTTCTGCTTATTTTCTCTGTGATGTAGGGGGAAAGTTTCTGTAGGTTTTATAAATGACTTTAAAATTTCTAAGTGTACAAAAAACCTCATACAAGTATGCTAGATTGTGTATACATGCATAGATTAATCCATCACTTCACAATACAGCCAGCCCTCTGTATCTGTGGGTTCCACATCCACAGATTCAACCAACTGTAGATTGAAACTGTTTGGAAAAAAGTTATGTAGTTCCTGATGTGTACCTGTAGTAAATATTATAGTTATTTATTAGGAATGAAGAAACTATTTCAGTGTCCTCACTCAGTGGTTTTCATGGAGTCTTCTTAAATAGAAAAGCATTTATCATTTTTTGACAGATTCAGAAAAAAACAGAGAATGAGTGTAGAGTTTAACAATGAAAATATTCACAAAAATATTTTACGTTGTTGCTGATGCATACTATGTAGTTAGGCCTGTGGCAGATGCACCTGTACTGAACATGTACAGACTTTTTTTTCTTATTATTTGCCAGTAATAGAGTATAACAACTATTTACATAGCATTTACATTGTATTAGGTATTACAGGTAACCTAGAGATCATTTAAAGTATATAGGAGAAGATACATAGGTTATACGCAAATATAATACCATTTTATATAAGGGATCTGAGAATCTGTGAATTTTCATATCTGCGGGGTCCTGGAACCAATCCTCACTGGATGCAGAGGGACAGCCATAGTTTGCAGTTGCTATTGCAAATTGAGTTTTCAAAGAATCCTTCAAATTCCTAGTTCTTCAATCAAATGAAACCAAACATCATTTTATCCTTACCCATCTTTTCCATCATCTTACTCTAATAAACATCAGTCTCTACTCTAATCCTTCTACAGCAAATATGAGAACAATGGATGTCTGACAATTTGTTAGTAAGAAGTTTCGATGAAGGAACAGATCAATGTAGGTGACAGATAGCACCAACTAAACCAAATGAAAATTGAAAAACAAAGTTCTCCAGAGGGTTTTCTTAAAGGACAAAAGAATCACACTGGGGATAGGAACGCAAAGTACTTGAGTGTAACTGAAATTCTCACTATTGAGTAAAAGGGAAAAGGTACCCATTCTCTAACTGAACTGTCATAATTTGTTAGTACAATTATACACAGTAATTATTACATTCACCAAAAACTTACTACATGTCTACTATATAACAGGTAAAAACTTTTAGTTTGAATAAAAAAATATAGATTATATCATTTTTCAATATTATTGTCTTAGCAAAAATAGAATTAACAGTCAAACTTTGCCTTTGTTTCCTAAGCTGCATATCTTCCATCACTCCTTGAATGTGATCCACATTTTCTTTATTTTCAATGGTTACATCCTTTCCATAGGCCCAGGATGCCTGATTGGAGATCTGATCCAGCAGACCTTGACCTTTTTCACGCAAACCTTGCAATCCTACATCTAAAACAAAAGTTATTACATTTAATCTCTTAAACAACAGAAGTGTTTTCCCTCTAACTAAGCCTGTTAGCAGATAACTGTACTTGGATTCTATTAAACTATCTTGGAATGGAGTCCTCTAAACATTTTGAGTAACAAAACCTCTTCAAATGTGACTCAAACCAGTGTTCCTCCTTCCAATGCCAAATTCTCCTTAAAGAGAATTTCAAAGGGGTAAATTTCCACAGATAATAATAGTTTTTAAAACTGAGGGCAGGAGAAAAGTGTGAGAATTTTTATTTTAACGAGTAAGAGTTTTCCATTTTTTCTCTTATGCTTTTATAAAGTCCAATTTTTAGGAGAACAAGGTAAATATTTAGTTCCAAGAAAGATATAAGTTACAAGACTTCACATCACTCAAGCAACATTAAAGGATGCTGAATATTTTGAGTATAAGCAATATCAAACTTATATCCAATGAGAAGCAACACTTAGAATATATTAGCAATACTGCAAGTTAGAGAAATAAACAGGAATTTGTTTTCTTTTCCCAAGAAAAATTGTGGCTCAAGAAAACTTCTGACATTTTCAAATACACTTCACTTGGCATATTAAATACTAAATATGTATATCAAGCA
Source organism: Phyllostomus hastatus (assembly GCF_019186645.2). Classification (NCBI taxonomy): domain Eukaryota; kingdom Metazoa; phylum Chordata; class Mammalia; order Chiroptera; family Phyllostomidae; genus Phyllostomus; species Phyllostomus hastatus. The sequence continues at coordinate 12,888,249 of NW_025333498.1, read as the reverse complement.
TGTCATCTGCTAAAATAACAAAAACTCTAAGCACAGAAAACACCAATATAAACATGATTTTTCAAAACCTTTTCAATAATTAATTAATCTAGTCCAAACACATATTACCGCTTTCTATTAAACCTCTGCCTTAGGTTTCTGCTGCTTCTCCTGTATTTGCCTTTGCCCTTCTCTTCCACTCAATCCACCCCTACTTCCCACTTTTAACATCCACTGTCTACCTCTCCAGGAATGACCTAGGGAAAGTCACTGTATTTACCACTCTACTAAATGTTAAAGGCCTTGATGTCAAGTGAGAGAATTGGACCATTCTCCCCTTAGAGAGTAGGTAATCTTGGCAATATTTCCAGTTTGGAGAAACAAATGAACAGAACCAAACCAACTACTTTTTCACAAGGTTAGGATATAGCAACAAAAATCATTGCATAAAACACAGTTTTGGGCATACAGTGTTTACCACAAAACACTTCACAGCTAATCACAGTTTATGCATGCACTACAAATAACTGTTCCTACTATATGCAAGACATAGCACCTGTAGACATAGCTGGGTAAATAAGAAAGGCTAAAGGTCCAATGAATGAAGAGGGACTAACCAATTATGCCCTTCAAGGGAAAAAAACTTTTTTATACTAATTTTTCCTGTGTTTCCTGTAAATAATGATGAGTTCAATATACATGACTTGTCTAACCATGGTTAATATTTTTTTAAAAGAACCTCTATGTTTCAGCATTTTTAAAATCTGCTTACCAACACTTTTCAGCTTCTCTTCAAGCAGTTTTAAAGTTTGCTGAATCGATGCTCCATCAGCTGGTGCTACATCTACGCACAACATCCCTAATAAGCCATCCAACTGCTGAGACAACTAAAGCAGAGGGACACCAAAGAGATAACCCTGATGTAATCAGCATCTAAAATGTTTAATGATTAATGAGGTTTATCTCTAATGAGGTTATCACAATTATACTTGAAAAAGACTATGCTGTTAAAAGACAAGAACGGATAATTAGAATACATGTTATCTGAAAGACAGAGCACAAAGATGCATGCACCAGAAAGGCAAAGAAATACATTCAGGTCAGTAGTATAAAAGTTATGAAACTTCCATTTTATTCTGTTATAAAGCATAAACACTGAGAAACCATCAAAATAAAATATCTACTAGTTGGGACACTACGTAGACAAAAAAGGGTTAGTTGCATGCAGATTGACTTAAGATTTTTTTGAAAAATCAAAGATTTTATTTCATTTCCCCCTCTGGTACATTATTTTATTGTTCCAAAAAATAATTAGGAGACATGCAAATCTGCAAAAATTATGTGCAGATAAGTGTTCAGATAATTTCAAGAAAAGAAAAGCAATCAGAGAAGACACTTACATCTTGGGCAACCCCATGAAATTCAAGAGCTGCTTGTAAGAGGTTTTGCCTAAATTCTAGCTGACTGGCCTGTCGATAACAAACATCACTAAGTTGTTGCTGCAGGGATTTCAGTTCCACAAGATCTTCCTCATCCCCAGCATTTAAGAGTGCTGCAATTTGCTGATTAAGCTCCACATACACTGCAAACCATTCCTATAATAGAGACATCACAATGAAGTAAATTAAAAATAAAATTATCTTTATTATTTGCTGGAGAACTACATTATATTTCCTAATTTCTCCATATACACTAAGTAACATACAAAAGAATTTTCTTAGGCAAAATTATTTAATTGAGATGAACAGTCTCTAACCCCCAACCCCTTCCATTGCAATCCTTGGAACTCATTCCTGCCAAGAGCAAAATCTCCTATAGCCTCATCCTGGCCTCTAAATGTTCCCTTCTCTTGCTTTATGTTGAACCTGTCCACTTTTAGAGAAAGCAGTTAGTCCTGTGCTGTTTTTGTTTTCATAGCTGGCATACCCCAAGCCTTCAGATAAGGGGATGGCTGCCTCAGTTCATGTAACTATTTCCCAGATCATTTCTCCAAAAAACACATCTCACTTAAGTGCATGCAGTCAGATTACGGTACACCTTCCCCACCTTTCCTGTTCCATGCTATCATCCAGGGAGTTGAGCAAGGTCATTCATTGCCTTCCTCTCAGCATCAGCCTTCTTACTGACTTCCACCATGTAGACACCTACTCAACACTGAACTCTCAGTTCCTTGATTCCTTCCCCTGTCTCCAACTATCCTGTCCTCATCTGACCTCAGCTACTCATGGAGCCTACCAATTCATTCACCTCAGCATCTTTTACTGCCCAGCACTCAGAAGCCCTCTGTGCTCAATTCTATCTTTGATCAGAGGGCTCTCCTCCCTTCCAACAAATTTACCTGTCAAACCTCAGTTCTATTTTTTTTGCCTACTATCTCTATACAAATAGGTAAATATGGCTACTCATGGTTATCCTCTAAAAATTACTACTAGCCCTGACCATCATGGCTCAGTTGGTTGAGAATCAATTCACAAACCAAAAGGTCACCGGTTTGATTCCTAGGCAGGGCTCATGCCTGGGTTGCAGGCCCAGTCCCTGGTTGGAGTACGTAAGGCATTGACGTTTCTCTCTCACATCAATGTTTCTCTCCCTCTCCTTATCCTTCCCTTCCCTTCTCTCTAAAAATAAATAAAATCATTTTTAAAAGTTACCATTAAATAGGCCTTTAGCAATCCTATTATGTTTCTCTAGTCAATTCACTTTTCCATTCTCATTATTTTTTTTAACTCCTTAAATCTCCAACTTTCTTTTCACCTCGTTACTCTCAAACAGAAATCTAACTTCTTAACTCACTAGGAATCAATCAGATGAGTCTCTCATCTCACCAACAAATCTATAACCTTCCCTGCTTCTGTAACCTTATGCTTTGCCCTCCCTACTGTAATAACAAATGAACGGTCCCAGCTTCTAAGGGCCAACCACTTTGCTTGTGTGTTATATGCTATCCTCTGTTGCCTATACAAAGGCTTTGCTCTTGCTATTCTCTTCTCTCTCTTTCCCATCAAGTCTCCTTTTTCAATTACATTATTTCCATTAGCATACAAATATAAGTATCTTATATTAAAATAAAACATACCCTTAAGATATGTGTTTTACTGTACATAAATTAAACCTCCATAGAAACCCCTACAAATTTCCATTAAAGGAGTTCTCTATACTCATTCTTTCATTTCCTATTTTCTAACTGTGCTTCCCACTCTTGTGAAATCACTTTTGTTGAATTCTGAGACTTATCTGACTGGACTCCTCAGCTGCATTTGACAAACATGACCAATGCCTCCTCCTTAAAATGCCTTTTTCTCTTGTTTCCTCAGACACACAGGTCCTTTTGGCCTCCCTGCTGGCTCTCCTTCCTTTTCTTGCTCTCTAAATTTAGGAGTGACCCACAGTTCAGGTTTCCAAGGCTTTCTGTGACATTTAAGTCCCAATACTCTTTGGGATTGGATGATTTCATCTAGCCCCATGCCATTAAATAACATATATAGGCTTATAATTCCCAAATTAATATCCTCAATCTAGACACTGATTACCCAACTGGCTACTAGTCATCTTCATTCAGATAACTCTCAGATATCTAAAATTTAACCTGTCCCCAAAGATACTGATTTTCAAGCCCCCCAACCTGCTCTCCCAGGTTTCACCACCTTAATAATAGTTGCTAAGGCCAAACCTCTGGTTATTCTTAAAAGAGCAAGTCTTGCTGGCTTAACCCATGAATCCGACAACTTCTCATGACTTCAACTGCCTTCATTCTATTAGTCTCCTTTCTTCCTATTTTGTTGTTAGTCCCTACTCCCTATTCTGCACATGATAGCCAGTGATATTTTAAAAAACATTAATCAATTCTCGGCTAATACATTTATTTTTAGTTTCATTTAATTATGCTTTTAGAAAGAATCTAAAACTTAGTACTTGGCTGTTTTTAATACAAAATGGTATGTTAAAAGTTTCTCTAAATTCTACTCCTATTAACCAATCAATATGCTAGAAATTTGTTGTCATAATTTCATAAAACCTGAACAATTCCAATACATGTTTTAAAGTGTTGACTTCTGTTTACAAAGAAAAAAGAAAGCTTTTAATAAAATATTAGAATATCTTAAACAGCATAAATTAATATACTTATCCTACATCAACCTATTCTCAAGGTGACAATATAGTGCCATCTATTGGTTAAAATAGTGCAATTTTCTTTTTGTAAACCTTTTAGAATAAAAAATTTCTAATCTGTTCAAAAGTGGAAAGAACAGCACAGTTGACCCTTCAACAACATAGGTTTGAAGTGCATGGGTCCATTTACACATGCATTTTTTTTCAATAAGTACTGTAAATGTATTTTCTCTTATTATTTTCTTTTCTCTGGCTTATTTTATTGTAATACAGTACATACTACACATACAAAAGGTATGCTAATCAACCGTTTATGTTATTGGTAAGGCTTCCAGTCAACAATCAGCTACTGGTACATTTTAGGGGAGTCAAAGTTATATGTGGATTTTTGACAGTGAGGAATGGGAGGAGGGTTTTGTGCCCCCAATTCCCTCATTTTTCATGGGTGAACTGTACAATGAAACCCCTTGCACCATCCATCTTCAGTAATCATCAATTCAGGGCCAATCCTGTTTCATCAGTGCCATCCAATCTGTGCCACCTCCTAATTCTGAAACAAATTCCAGGTATTATCTCATTTAAAGAAATGAGATCCATAATAAACTATCATTGCTTCTTTTCTTTGGCACCATGTCTATGAATGCAGATGTCAAGGTATGCAAATATGTCCTCAAGTACTAAGGGTAGAAGAACAGAAAAAATGCTGCATCTTAAGCAAGACCATGAAATACAGGTTTCTCTGAGAGAGGAGGAGGCATGGAGGAAGGGATAGAGATGGCAAGGGGAGAGGGATATCTCACCTAATATCAAGAGACTGGTGTTTCAACCTTAGTCTAACTACCCACCATCAAAAAACGAACTCTCCCAATTTCTTCATGTATAAAATAAGGTGGTTGGTATTAGAATAATGTATAAGATTCTTTTCAATTCAAAAGTTCTGAAATTTATTATTGATTTACATTAGCAGTAAATGTAAGCACATGGAGAGGGTCACCCGTAATTTGTTTCCTTAAATTGATTTTAAAACCTTATAAATATAATAAAAAATAAAAAAACAAGCACCTACAGAGGAATCTGTATACCATTTGCACTTTCATTCAATTATATGCAATGTAAAAATGTACTCTTCAATATATATTTTTTGTGTATATAATTCTACTTCTTTTGTGAACTTCTTTATAATATAATCTAATTTGTAACTGCATTTATTCCTCTGGCAGCTTTTAAAAATATAAAATACAGATAAATCCTGTCTTTAGGATCCTCATGTGTCATATTTCTGTATTTAAAGAACTTCTGGATAATTTCATAACTTTAGCTCCTAGATGAAGTCTAGAATGTACTACAGCAAATAATATTTTCAAGAACTAAAAAGGGTCTGGCTGGCGTAGCTCAGTGGCCTGAGCGCGGGCTGCGAACCAAAGTGTCACAGGTTCGATTCCCAGTCAGGGCACATGCCTGGGTTGCAGGCCATGGCCCCCAGCAATCGCACATTGATGTTTCTCTCTCTCTCTTTCTCCCTCCCTCCCCTCTCTAAAAATAAATAAATAAAATCTTAAAAAAATGTAGACTTGCTTAAAAAATAAAAAAGAACTAAAAAGGAGGACAAACCATAGAATATATTTAATGCTGCAGTAACATGTTCCAGAACAATCCACAGGGCTCAAATAAATCACAATCTATGTCAAAAATATCAACAGAATTAAGTTATTTAAAATGTACCAAGAGAATTAAAAGACTGTAACCTCAGGAACAGAAGTTATAAATTAAATACAAATTTTTCAATATTTTCTAAGCATAAAAGAAAAAAACCATTATACTAGAACCTATGAAATATGGAAAATATGTAGATTTTTCAATCACAGAACTTCATTTTTAAATCTCTTACAAGGACTAATTAGGGAAAATGCAAAAACAATATATTTAGTAAATATACAGTAAAGACTTTAATAAATATGTATTTACTGAATTATTTAGTAAATATATATATTTGCTCTGCATATACATATATATGTATACATATACATATATATACATGCATGTGTGTATATAGAGAGAGCAAATATATAGTAAATATTTAGTAAATACTATCCAAATCTTGTGATACCACCTACTTACATATTCCCTCAGCTACATTATAATTCCTGTAGGGTACAGTTTGTATTTTATCTGCAAGATAGCTAATCATTAAAGTTGATTTGGGAAATACTATAAAGAAAATAATATAAGGAAACCAAACACAGTGCTATATATTTAAAAGGAAAATAATTAGATCAGATATTGTTAACATGCATCTCTAATAAAGAGCAAATGATTCTTGGTCAACAATTCAAATTTATTCTTGAGAAAAGCATAGTCAATATTTATTTTTTAATCTCATTTAGTTAAATATACATTTACTAATACCATCCCCATCTTTTTATTACCACTTCAACTAGGAAAGTTGAAGGGGAAAGAATTAGAGAAATACAATGTTCAGATGACCCTTAAATCTTATCTGGGCCCAGAGTTTAACATTACTATTGATAAATTATTTATACTGTTCTCCATTGTTGTGCATTTAGATCCTGAGGATCAAGATGCCTATTACATTCACCCTTGAACATGTCCTCCTCCCCCTCAGTTAATACATAAATCCAATCAGTGTATATTCTGATCACTTAGAGTTGCATCTGAAGGTGGACTGACTTCTTTTACTACCTATTTGTGAAGAAAGGTTTTATTCCTCATATTATATGTAAGGCTGAATACTGTAAGGGTATGTCTGTAAATTAATAGATATTTTAAGACAGGTAATCTAAGAGAAAGAAATGAATTTGAGTTTTATTTTTCCAATTTTCTAGTCAAGCTATTTAAAATTACCATAAAAATATGACTTGGAAGAGAAAAGGAGGTAACTGATTTGCAAATTGGATAATCACTTTCTCAATAATGAAGAGTTAACTCTAACACAGCATAAACTTAGCATGTATCAGTTTCCTCCATGTCACAAGATGTTAAATTTCTTTGTATTGTTGTTCAAGTACAGTTAGATGTTAAATTTTAAACCCTCTTGAACAATTATTATCTATAATCTGCCTATGGAATAATTTATTTCTTAATTTCATAACTGTGATTTCATATCTCCCCCACAGTTACTAATGTAAACCCTCAAATACATAAAGTAAAAACACATATGCTGCATCCTATGTACTCACTCTCCATCAGTTATGATTAATGTAACAATTCTACAATTAACTGTTAGGCATTTAATTGTACTATATACCCCCCAAAAGTAGCGACAGGTTTCCCTCTGATGACTTAAGAATCACAGTTTCTGTCTCAAGGACTACACATGAAAGTTCTATTTTTGTACTATCACTCTTTCTTCTATCACTACAGTTTTTAATATTTCATATGAATTGTATATATACATATATGTTATTTAACTGTATTGGAGATGAAATCAAAGCCAAATTTCAATGAATATGTACCTAGTGGTCAAAATGTACTGTATTTTGCCATATATAATGCATGCTTTTTTGCCCAAATTTTTGAGGGAAAAATAAGGATGAGCATTATAGATGGGCAGTGCTAATTCCCATGTGAAATGTGAATTACTACTAAAATGTAGGTACAGATTATACACAGCAAAACACAGGTACTTTATGGCCTCTCAACGTTAAACATACTATATGCTTATGTGCTTATACCAAAGTTTATAGCAACTTAGCATTACACACGCTATTAATTATGCACATTAAGAATAGCATTATAACTTGCAGAGGAAAAAAAGCCCTCACACTGTGCTGGCTCTCGATCTCTTCGTGCTTCTGCTGTAGGGCCTGGGAAGCCCGAATAGAATCTCCAATCCCCCACTGGGCTCTTAGCTGTTCTGACCCAGGTCCTTCGAGCCAGTTCACAACCTATAAGTAGAAGTTGAGATGAAATTTTAAAATAAGCAAAGCTTTTCAAACTTACATTCTAATCGGTTTTCCCTCCCAAAGGTCAAGTATTTTTCACTTAAATTTTTAAAATTCCATTGCATAGGCAGTAAATAGTTATTTTAGAACTATACAGCTATAACAGGACAACTTATCCAAAACCTAAATTTGAAGGAATGTATGCTCCAAAACCTCGGGCTTTCAGCTATCTGATCATCTGCCACAAAAAAAGGGGATTAAAAGTTAACTTATGATAAGATAAAAAAACTATATGATTTAGAGTTAGAACTGACATCTGTCAAATTTCTTATCTAACCCTTAGGAAACCTCTGAATTTTTAGAAAGATTAAGTGATGTGCCCAAGGTAACATAATCCATTATTGAAAAACCAGGCCTGAAAGTCATGTGTCTGTCCTGTCAATACTCTTCCCAAGGCACTGATAAAAGTGAATGAATTAACTAACATAAAATTAGAATACTATTTTTCTTACTTTGAAAAGAAAATTAAAAACCAGCTAGTAGTAGAATTATGCTACTAGTAGTATTTTACTAGTAGTGGAATTATACTACTGCAATACACTCTAGGCATCTTAAGATCAACAAAACATTCAGACCCACAAGGTTATTTGAAGTCCCAATGACACCAATCTACTCAGAAGGATATAGGGTGAGGACTAGTTTCCCAGAACAGCAGCACTGGGTAATTCTCTTCTGCTGAGCCGCTGAAGCAGTCCAACAGTTCAGGTGTAAGGAGATGAGATCCATAAGTACAGGTATGGGATCAAAACCTCCTATCCCCCACCACAGTGGTCATGCTTGTTATAAAGTCAATGAATCTGCCCAAAGTTAAGCCTTTCATCAAGTATTAATAGTTTTCCCAATCCAGATCCAGAATATTTTTTACTATAAACAGTGTTGCCTAGTAACATAACTGACATTCCAAATTTTTATCAGGTTTTCAGGAGAACCAAGCTAGATACTTAAGCAAAGATCAAATTTCCATGAAGAAGGAAAAAAGGTCTTTATTAACTCTTTATCCACAAACATGTATTCTCTGAATCCAATAGATACAATGAAGTACTTTTAACAGAAAAAATAATTTTATTAAGATATACCTGTTACTAAATTAGAATAAGGAATTCAACAACTGATGTATGGTTATGCTCCCAAGAAGTGAATGAGGGTGTCTCTGAAGCATAATATTATATAACCAGGTGATAAATAGGCTTAGCTTAGAGGTTTATAACAGAATATCACAGACCCATAATGCATTTCTGTTACTACCAGGTTAAAGTACATTGATTTTGAAATCTAACAGCTCATGTAATTTTTTAAATAATTATATAAGTGATACACTATAGAAAAAATCATATATATATCTCTTTCCATTAATTTTTATATGCATAATGTTTTCATATGTTGCTCCAGATCTGAATGCCACAGCCAATTCTCATAGAATACAAGTAATTTCTAGCCTGTGTTTTTCACTTAACACTGAACTATACTATAATGATTTTCCATGTGGCTACAATATAATTCTCAATGCTTACAAATCTTTTTTAAGAAGGCTTAGTTCTTTGCCTCCTGCTTGCCTGCCTGCCTGCTTTTTTCCTTTCCTCCCTCCCTCCCTCCCTCCTTCCTTCACATCTGTCCAACCAAGCAACCTATCTACCCTTATTAAGAGCTAAGTAATATACTACCTCAAATAACGAGTATACCTGATTTCAAGACTCTAATTCTCTATTGTTGAGCATGTAGAATGTTCCCAATTTCCACCAATTCTAAGTAATTCCATATGAATATAATATATAACATTTTATATTTAGCATTATATATAGTATTTTATAGTTATATATAGTATTTCTTCTAATTCTATATTGTTCTCATTACTATGTAATACAAATATGAATCCAGAATCAGATGTAAAATGCCTTTTAATTATTTTCAACAATATAATCAATTATTTCACTAAAACTGTCTAAAGTCTAAAAATAAGAGCGGGATAAAAATATCTCAAAAATATTTAACTTTAACAATGTATTATACATTTTTTTAATTGAAGACATTATTTACACACTTAAACTTTGCTTTTAGAATATGATACAAATAAAAGCAGGTACCATAAGTTATGATAACTGGGGAAAAACAATTCATTGACATGTAATTTTCAAGGAGCCATAAATAAAGTAAAGGCTTCTTGGTGCAAAAATTCCAGTTCCATAGTCAAGTGCACATATAGCTTTAATGTATGCTAAAAGTCATTTCCCTTAGGATGCAACATCAGTAAATGTATGCAATAATAAAAATGTATCTAATAAAAATGTATCTAATAAAAATGATGCAAATTGAGATTGATGCCCTAGTAAACAAATTTATTTAAATGCATTAATGATAATGGTATACCAAACCAGGTTATACAACTTAATTTCAATCAGGACATCTTGCTCAGTCAATCTTAATATTAACTTACTGCAAAAGCAGTTCCATGCTTAATCTGTATTAGTGTAACTTCTCAAATGGTTACATTTATATGCAAAGTATAACCCTGAAGATGTGTTCTTAAAATCTACCATGATAAATTATCTGCAAAGGCCAAAAATGCATGTGACTATCCACCATTCTTTCGTGACCAGGTAATTTCTAAAGAATGCGAGAGTATTTGGAAGTATATGAAGTCACATCAACCAGAAGGGCATGTCAAACATCTGACCCAGTGAAAGAGTATGAGGAAATGGGCACATAACCTCCAGCTGTATACTTATGCAACTCCTATTTTGCCTCTGTGTTTCCTTTCTACAAACAAGAAAAAGCACATGAATGATTCCAGAAATAACATTTGCAATGCTGGCAATAATTACTGCCACAATAAATAAGAAGAATCACCAGAGCATTTTTCAGGGAAGTAGCATTATCTCCTACCCAGAAGTATGTGAAGTCTAATTTTTAAATGTAGCAGCAGCAGCCCTGGCCACATAGCTCAGTTGGTTGGGGCAACGTCTCAATATGCTAAGCTTGTGGGTTCAATCCCCAGCCAGGGTAATACAAGAATCAACCAATGAATGCATAAATAAGTGAACAACAAATCGATGTTTCTCTCTCTCCCACCACTTTCCCCTCTCTGTTTCTAAAATTAATAAATAAAATGAATGAATGAATGAAAGAATGAAGTAAGCAGCAACAGCATGGAGAATGGAGAACCCCTGCACACCACACGAAGTCTGATGCTACCATTTGAACTGTGGGAAATAAGTGACTGATAACTATAATGGATATTACTTATCATATAGTTTGCTTATTTGAGATATTGATTTCTCTTTACATTTTCAGGGATAAGTCAGTGAAAAAAGAAATTTAGAAAAATTCAATTTTTGCTAATTTAACCTAAGCAGAGACAGTCAACTTTATGATTATTTTCATATAACCAAAAAACTTTATTCCATTTTCCTCAAATCTACAAGACTGAAGACATTACAGTTTATGCTCTCTGTGTACTGACATGATCAATATATGTTATCACATAGCTAAATTTAAGTAATCATTTGGCAAGGAAAATAGATCTTTCTCTAAAATGTGAGAGAGTATAGGACCATTAGAGGATAAATATTAATGTTCTAACCAATTTGCAAGTAATGCTCATAAAGAAAACTAAATAGTAATGAAGTTTGTTTTTAACAATAATCTCGTTACCATCATCACCACCATTATAAATATTCTTATCATCTCCCTTCTCTATTTCTTCTTTATCCACTTGAGCTGGCCCATCATTTCAGTAACACATTTGGCAATACATTAATTAACTCCTTTGTCCCTTTGTCTTTTTATCATACCCACTGATCCCAGGTAGCAAAACACAAATGCTGGATGAATATCATCTTTGTGCTGCATCTCAACAGCCAGCCACAAATTGGTAGGGTTGTATGACAAGCCAGAAGGGTTCCACCATAAATTCAGAATCAATCTACTTAAAACTACAACTATATTTCTGTGCTAATTTCACTCTTCCAATCTCCACAAAGAAAATCTAGAATCATCTCCACCTCATCTACACCTCTACTCCTCTCTTCAGTAACACCCTACTACCCTGCCTCTAAACCGACACCACCAAGCAGATGACCTTTGTTTCTTACTTTGCAAAAAAAAGAACACATCACACAAGAACTCCATCTTCCTGATGTTTGACTTACACACAGAAGAAGCACCTCTGTATTCATCCTACCCACCTTTCCTTCTGTTACAAAAGCAGAGTTCTCCCTCTTTCATTCTAAAGCTAATCTCTTCAACTGTGCTTTGAAGTCCATCCACTTCCACCTTGTCAGGAACTTGATAGTATTAATTACTCTTTCTCTTTTGTATATTGAACCCCTCCCTCCAAATAGATACATCCCACTAAGCTTTAAAGCTCTTCAAGTCTTTCTTATTGTTGTTATTATTATTACTATTAAAAAACAAAAACACTACACTTGACACCTTTTGTGGGATGAATTGTGCCCCCCCACCTGCCCCACCAATTCTAATCCTCAGTACTTCAGAATGTAATCATATTTATTTGAAGATAGGGTCTTGAAAGAGGCAATTCAATTAAAATGAGGTTGTTAGAGTGGCCCTATTCAAATGGTCAGTGTCCTTAAAAGGAGAGGCAATTTGGATACAGGTAGAAAGGGAAGGTGATGTGAAGACCCAGGAAGAAGATGTGCACAGAAAAGACAAGATCCTTCCCTCACTGTCCTCAGAAGGAATCACCCCTGCCAACACCTAGATCTTTGACTTTTAGCCTCCAGGCTGAGAGAAAATATTTCTGTTGTCTAAGGCCCTAGCACTTTGTTACAGCAGCCCTAGTAAACTAATACAACCCCTCTTCTACCACTTCTAGGCACTAGTCAATTGCTCATCTTTCCTTCAAAGACAAAATTCTCAGAGTCAACTGTACTCAGCATCTCCTTCATCACAACTTGCTCATTCCTGATTCCTGAATTCATGCCTATGTGCTTCTGGCCCTGCCTCTCATGTTTTGGGTTCACCAATGATCTCAATCTTGTATATTCTAATGGACTTGCTGAGTCTTACTCAATCTTTCAGCAGCATATGACAAGGTTCTCAACTCCTTTCCTGAAATGCTTTCTTCTTTTGGCTTCCTGGACGCAGAACTTTGTGTTTTTCTCCATCTCTGGCCAGTCCTTCATTGCCTGCTTTTCAAGAATATGCTCTTCTACTTTACCATTACATGGAAGAGTTTCTGAAAGTTCAGTTAACAGGCTCACTCTCACCTACTCTCAGCTCTTTCCTTGGGCAATTCTCATCCTTTCAAAGCCTTTGATTTCCATTCATATACAAATGACAATGTCACCAGCCCGGACTTCCCTGATTTCTGGACTTGTTTAGGACTACCCTTCTACATCTTAACTTAGATGTCTCCAAGTCACCTCAAATTCAACATATCTAAACCTAAATTCTTGATTCTCCACACTCTTTTCCACTTACACTTAAACCCAAACACCATTTAGTGTTTTATAATTGTATACCACCACCATCCATCAAATCTCGCAAGCCATAAAAATGACTCACCTCTGATATCTTCTTTCTCACCCTTAGTCCCAGCAGTCTCCCTTCTGGGAACTTGAGTGGTTACAATTTTACAACAGTTTAATCATGCACCATAAAGGTGGGAACTTTGTCTATTTTACTCACCATTATATTCCACCTAGCACAATGTCACAACTGACATACACATTCATATTTGAATGAGTGAGCAAATAATAGATATTAATAGAAAAGTCACTATGTGCCAAACACTAACCACTTTATAAAAATTATCTTCTTTAATCCTTGTGAAAGCCCTATTAAGTAGGTATTATTATTGCTGTTATTGTTATCCTCAGTTTACTGAGAAGGAAGCTATGGCATCAAGATGTTACAGTTCATTCCCCAGGTCAAACAATTTGAAAATGATAGGAAAGGGTGAACCCAGATTATCTGGGTGACTTGACACCACTATGCTATTCCATCATTATGGTTTTCAAAGATACCCCCTTAATCTGCTGCTTTACTTATCCATGGTCATCAGTGGTTGAACAATTAAAATGAAAAATTCCAGAAATAAGCAATTCGTAAGTTTAAATTGCATGTTGTTTTGGGTAGTGTGATAAAATCTTCCATTGCCCCTCCCAGGATGTGAATCATCCCTCTGTCCAATATATCCACATTATATGTGCTATCTGCCCATTAGTCACTTAGCCTTCTCAGTTATCAGACTGTCATGGTACTGCAGTGCTGCGTCCAAGTACAGCAATGCTTATCTTACTTAATAGTGGCCACAAAGTGTGAGAGTAGTGATGCTGGCTATTAGGATAGGCTAAAAAGAAGCCATAAAGTGTTTCCTCTAAGTGAAAAGTTATGTAAATATGTAAAAAAAAACAGTATATTTAGGTCTTTGTACTATTCATGATTTCAGGCATTTGGGGGGGTCTTGAAACATATCCTTTACAGAAAAGGGGGACTATTGTACTCTTCAACTACTTGGCTAAGCTTATCTGGATTTAATACAGGCTGTCTTTAACTTGTGAATACACTGTATTTAAAAAGTTACATATAATTAATGCTCAGAAATCTTTAGTTTGGTTACCATGAGATAAAACTTAAATCCCTTTGCCTGGAAATCAAGATCTTCCATAATCTAGCTCCTGCTTCATTTCAAGCCTTTGTCCTTGTGACATCCTGATGATCTGGTCAGGCATCAGCAAACTAGAGGCCAAAAATGGCCTACCACTGGTTTTGTAAACAAAATTTTATTGGAGCACAGCCACACATATTCATTTACAGAATGTCTGTGCACTACCATGGCAGATTAAATAGCCATAACTTCAAGAAAAACTGTATGATTCACAAATCCTAAACATTTACTATTTGGTCTTTTACAGAAAAAGTATGCCAACAACAGAAGCAGACTTGTTGACTAGATCTAGTTCAACTGAAGTAAATACAATTGTTGCCATTAATCAAGTCCTGGGTTCTTTCAACAAACCTTTCAAAAGTGGACTTATGATCCCTGTTTTACTAATAATAAAAGGAAGGGAGGGAAAAAAGGAGAGGAAGGGGAAACAAGGAAGTTAGATGGAGGTTCAGGTGGCTAAATAATGTAACCATTACGACAGAGCAAATATATGGAAGAATTAGGATTCAGAACATGTTTTTGGTCTATGATGCTCTATGACGCAAAGGCCAACAATTTCCCATGGTGCCTTACTGATTCCTTTTTTTTCAATAGAGTCTGGGATTTCATGTTGCTATTATTTATTCATGCTGTTCCTTATCCTCCACAAAATGCTAATTCTTTTAAATCGAAAAAAGGTGCCTGGTGAAATCACATATGCTTGGAGTACAAGCTCAAGTACTACCTCTTCCAGTAGATTTCCCTAGATTACCTGCAACCAGGGGAATAAGTGCTCCTATAAATGCCCATAGAACTTCAGGCATAACCTCCCGATACTTAAGGTTCTCCCTTCCTTAAATTTAATGATAGCAAAAGCCAAGTCTACCTTTATATCCTCTATAATACCTAGCACACTGTCTTCTACATAATAAGCACTTAATAATTATCTAATGAATAAATAAATCTAATAAAAACATATCTAATCTGGATTTTAAGTAAAATATATTAAGGTTTATCTCTTAATAATGTAGCACAAAAATTCAGAACATAGTCTAAATAAGAAAAATGTCTTGGCACTGATTTTTAGTATAAAGGTAGCTAAAAATTTATAAATATTAAGCACATTGAAAGCCTTCTATCAGTTTCATATAATAAAATTTAATATTATAATTACTTATATTACAGTTTATCACTTTGCTAGGATAGAAAAACTCAATGTTCAAATTAACAAAAAAATAACAAATTATTAGAAATAAATGATCAACAATAAAATGTTATTTATTGCAAGAATACAGAGATCACAGATGTTTCCAACAACTAGGTTTTTTCTGAAGTTCATTCTAATAGCGTGAGTTGAATGCTCAATGTCATTATTCTAGAAAGAACATAACCTTCATGCAAATACTATTTGTAAAACTACACATAATTAAAAATAGTTTAGAGTCTAGTTTGATATATCTAAGGTTCTCTATAAATAAGGTTTACATAAATAAGGCTTGGCATAAAATCAGTCACAGAGTAAAAGTTATTTTTTAAAAAACCCAACATTTATAATTGAAAAGAGTTAAATATATTCAAATCAGATACCTACCTGCATCACCTTCTGTTGAATTTCTTCTAACTGTGTACGCTTACTACGTTGCCTACAAACTTCCTGGTAACGGGTATATTGCTCTCGCAGTGAATCTAATAATTTCATAACCTGTGGTTGTGCAAGTAGTTCATCATCCATAGGAGACCATGACACCCCTCCATCTGAGCCATTAAATCGACGCTGCTGTAATTCGGATAATAATTCATGCCCTTTAAGAATAAAAGATACTCATAATCAGTATCCATAAACAAATACAATTCTTCTCTATTCCAGTTTCTTATTTTTAGACCCTACCTACCTGTATGTCTACCTACCTACTAAGTACTGAAATATAGTTTTAAAACTTATATAAAAATAAGGAGAAAACTGCATATATGCATATATATATATGTACACATATACAATATGGTATACTTATGTGTTATTTAATATATCATAAATACATACACTAAATATGCTATACTATATAGTAAATGTATATGGTACATATACATTTTATCTATATCTATCACATTCTTCTTATTGGTGGATTCACTGCTCAGGAAAATGTGCCAACCAGTCCTCTTCCCTGCAGAGCACAATTACACTCTGGAATTTGTCTGATAGTAAAAATCAATCTTAGTAATATGTTATATGATTTCAGTATTAATTCATAGTTTTAATTATAGCTCCTTAAAAAAAGATGGTGTAGCAAATGTTTGATTAAAGGTAGAAAGTCTTTATTACTGGTACAAAATAAATAATCTCTACAACATATTACTTTGAATCAAGAGAGGCCAAAGAACTGCATCCAATGTTATTCCATTACAGCAAACTAATAATAGAATATCCACCCATTCCTGAGAAATTAGAATTGCAGAATGTGTAACATCTAAAGCTGTAAGTACATTAACAATTTTAAAAATAAACTAATTAACAAATTTTTTTCAATTATTATTCAGGTATCAAAAATACAGATACCTAAATTCTTTTGTCTTCATCTTTATTCAAGAAAATGTCCTAAATTTAAATGGCTCGTAATACAGGGAGGGGCAAAGGAAAGTTTACAGTTGTTCATATGGAAAATACAATAAGTAATAATACAAGAATAACTTTGTGTTTCATGGATTCACAACTGTAAACCTACTTCTGCCCCACCCTGTATTTTCACTCATAGCCGTCTACTGTACCTTCTAAACACTCAAGAGATTACAATTACTTCTTTGTTCTCTAAAAGAAATTAAGACATATTGTACTAAAAAAGCTTAGGATGACTGAATCAATTCAACAAAATACTCAGAATTTGTCTTTTCATTACATTTTATAATGGGAAGAACAACTATTTTAAAGACTTATGCAGGTCTAGTCTATTTATGTATGTAAACACATAGTTATATACCTATATTCCAGCCCAAATATCTCTAGTAGTGGTTTCACAGATTCTAGCAGAAAACAATAAAATTTTGTAAAGTAACAATACCTTAATTTAACTTATAATGCACTTTCTAATAATAGCTCATAATTCTAATTTTGCTGGTACCAGGCACTGTTCTAAATACTTTACATATGTTAATTCATTTATATTTAGCTCAACCCAGTAAGTGTAGATAGTTATCATCCCAATTTTAAGATGGGAAACTGAGACTTGAGAAAGTTAAGTGACTCATTATGCAGGTAATACAAGTACAATAATACTAGAGTTGGGACTTCAGCAGTCTGCTTTCAAAGTATAGCCTCTGAAATCATTATGTATTGCTAATTCTCTAATGGAAACAGAATCCAAAAGGAAAACATTAAGGGTAAGTTGTCCAAAGAGAAAAATAAATGTACTCTTATCTTAATGGGTTTTATGAATTCAGACATATACTACACGCCATGCAGCAGCGAAGACACACTATGTGCAAGGCGCTAAGTATTTTTACAAAGGCGACTATAAAACAGTACAGCCAGTGGCTTTGGATTTAGGCCTGTTTTTAGTGCTATGTGAGAAGTTTAATAGTTACTTGATCTTGACTAAGTATTTTAATATCTCTAAGCCTTGGCTTCCTCAAGTACAAAATAAAGAAAATAATTCTAATAATCTCAAGGGGTGTTAGGAGAATATAAAAATACCAAAAAAAAAAACCATCCCAATGTTGGAATGTAGTAAGTATTCAATAATCTTCTTAGCAATCCAACAGAATAAAAATTTTTATCACTATTTTACAGATAAGAAAATAAATCCAAATATTTCAAGGAAGGGCTAATTTAGCAA
Source organism: Phyllostomus hastatus (assembly GCF_019186645.2). NCBI lineage: Eukaryota > Metazoa > Chordata > Mammalia > Chiroptera > Phyllostomidae > Phyllostomus > Phyllostomus hastatus. The sequence goes on along the minus strand of NW_025333498.1, from coordinate 12,869,764 downwards.
TTTATCACTATTAATATGTTTAATGTTGTAAATTGACATTTGATTAAACCAAAAAGCAGTTTGAAATTTTTTTCTTTGAGTTTCTACCACATAATACAGAGTAATTCATCACTAAGCACTGTCAATAGGCTCTCCAACATTAAGCAAGAGGAGATATAACAAGACCAGTGTTACCACAGGCTAATTGATATAAACACAATTTAAGTTCTTACAGCATCTCATGATGCTGTAACAAAATGACTGAACAAACTGATGTTACTCAAGGACCTACTGTACATGCTCAACCAATATTTATTTCATGAACTGATCAATACAGGGTTGGTTTACTGGATTGCGATTATTACTAATCAGTACGTTTTTCTCATCTTACCTGTCTGAAGAACTGTTTCAGGATCAACTGATGGAAGGAAGTTTAAATCCACAGACCTGGCAAGCACCAAAACAGTAATTTTTAAAAGCTATTATTTCTATCCATATAACTTAAGAAAATCCTTTATATATACACATTAAAACAGGTACATGCAAGTATGAAAATCTGAGGTATACTGTTCTATCATGTGAATTTAATTTTTTAAATTATATATTATATTATTTATTTATTTATATTGTTGTTCGAGTACAGTTGCCTCCATTTCCCTGCCACCACTTTCCCCTGCCCCACCCACCCTAAAATCCTACCCTCAATCCCTCCCCCCTGCCTTTGGCTTTGCCCATGGGTCCTTTATACATGTTCCTTGACTACCCTTTCCCCTCTTTCACCTGTTACTCCCCCTCCCTGACCTCTGGTTACTGTCAGTTTGCTCTTTATTTTAATTTCTCTGGTTATATTTTGCTTGCGTGTTTGTTTTGTTGATTATGTTCCATCTATAGGTGAGATCACATGACATTTGTCTTTCACTGAATTTCTCTCTTAAACATTAGGAAGCCCATTAGAAATAATTAAATACTTGTACCCCTCAAAAAATACCTATGTGATAAATCACAAAATATACTACTTGGAAAAACACAGTTTATTATTATTAATTATAATATTATTTCAAATACATAAAAAAAATCCATTTTAGTAGCTTGTATTGGATATTTGTTTCAAAATAAAGTTTGTAACTTTATAACCCAGAAATGTTAACATTAAAAATGTACGCAGTCACCAGCTAATCAAAAGTTTGTCTACAGCAACCTTTGAGAGCTATAAATAGTCATATTTATGTGTCCCGAGCAACTGTACTCTCTTCCTCCCTGTACTAATTATGCTTCATGTGTGTTAGACTTTGACTTACCATCTACCCTTCTTTCCTTCATCTCTATTCTCTAAATCTGTTTAATAAAGACCGTAGTCCAAGACCTTGCTGCTGTAATTGAGAAGTCTTGCTCTAAACCTTTCACTTTCATCTATTGATCTAGGCCTTCAGGTCTTATATAGGCTAGATCCTTCCTCATGGCTGCCATAAAGATGATGAAAATTTGCAACAACAGGGACTTTACCATCTGATGGTTTAGAGACTAAGAAACAACACTTGAGTTCCTTTAGGAGGGTCTGACGAATATAATACTTTACTTAATACTTCAAATAGTCATGGGAACCAACATATACCAAAAGAATTTCCAAAACACTGAACAAGATATTATTAGATAGAAAAAAAGGGGTGCCACTGGAATGTAAACACAAGAAATTCTAAGAAAGCAATTAAACAGGTTTCTTTACTGCACTCCTTTCTCAGCATTAAACCCTAAGACCATAAGCTCATTTTCTCTAGGCACCCTTTTAATACGTCTTTCTTGAGGAACAGGACTTTCAGGAACATCAAACTTCCTCTGCTGGGCTACTCAAGAAAGCAAGAAGTTCAGCTAATTTTTATCAAGTAATTTGTGTAAGATTTTCACTTCCTAAGCCACATCATGTAAGTGTATGCAATCTCTATACACACACACTCACATATTTACATAATTGTAAAGTTTTTACATTTCACATTTTTATAATGCATCTACAGGATAATAATGTTCCTAAGTGTTTAACTTTAATGAGATTTACATTCAAACCATTTGTTTCTGTATATTTACTTTCTTTTAATCAAGATTTGATGTTATACAATGACCTTCTTATACCCGTCTTATTTTCTCAGTTGATTGGTACATGGAGTAAAAAGATAAATTTTATCAAAGTTCCATTGCATTTGTAAGGCCAGATTCAAAAGAGACAGACAAGGATGAATACTGATTCTTTAAGATTTCCTATTAAAAAATTACTGTTCTAGTGACCATTTTGTTATTGAGAGACCAGAAAGAGTTAATTTGTGTCCTAAAGTGCTTTTTACCTGGGGAGAGGGACTTGGCCTACCAACAGGAAAATAGAAACTGTTAAGGTTATAAAGTTCAACAGAAACTTGTTAAAGTGATTTACCTAGGTAGCTACATTTAGATAACACAATTGAACGATTACTTCATCTAGTGTCATAAAACACTGAATCCCCCAAGCTAAACTCAAGAATATATTTCACAAGAACAGGGGAGTTCTACAAGCCAGGCATTTAGGTGCTAAGGTATTTAAGTAAGGTTATATGAATTTTACTTGAAGCTGCAACTTATCCCATATTCTTTTCAAGCAAAGTAATACTATTAAAAGGTAGAAAATGGTTTCATTTTTAAAACATGTCCTTTCAGATGAATATTTTACACAGTGTCAGAAAAAGATAAAGTTATTACTAATCATCAAATTAAGTCTCTTGTAAAAAAAACTTTGCTTCAAATGAGTAAATTTTATATGTAAAGCAAATTCTCAAAATTAAAAAATATAATTCAAATTTTGTATATATCTATTTTTACTGGAGACTTATTTACCTTAGTTCTTTTAGCTTGCATTAACAATAGAGGTATCTTTTATCAGATTAATTACAGCTTTGCAAGGGTATAACTGCATGACTCCGGCCACCTACCTTTCTTTCTCTTGATTTCCTTTATCACTTCCATTGTTAATCAAAGCAAGTTCATCTAATAATGATGTAGATTCCTTTGTAAACTTCTCAAAAACCTACAATATGAAATTTTATCAACATATTAAGAATAATCTTAAAAGTTAATATGTACAAAAGGATTTTCAGTTAAGAGCAACAGAGTTAACGAAGCAGGATTCCCTTTCCCTCTCTGGATGTCACTTGGCACCATTCAACCATCAGAGCGCAACAGTGTAGAGGAGACACTCAACCACTTCCTAAAACAAGTAGTTTCAATGGATAAGAAATTTTTAGAATTTACATATATTATGAAATTATTTTTATTCCTCAATCAACAAGTTTATTTTTATTCCTGTGTTTCCTTAAAAAACACCTGCACCAAAAACAGTTTTAACTACATAAATAGTATCTAGAAAAGTTTTAACCCTCACTTTCAGTTATAGAACATTTCTTTATGTCATTTATTTTATTCTATTACCAATCCATATGGTTACATGTAATGGTTAAATAATTTTAAATACAAGCATATAGCATAAAAATAAATTAGTTGTGATTTTAATGGGAGTTGTCAGAATGTTTCCAAAAAGGGATTTGGGCAAGTCTGGTTAAAATAAAGTAGACATTCATTTGTCTGATGACATTGCTCAAATATGGTGGAAACAGAATTGGTTTCCCATTCTGAAATATCTAAAAGTTCATTATTCTTCAATAAAACTAGCATATAATCCAAACTGAGTTAATATGAAATTTGTTTTTTTTTAGTCCCCAGCAGTTTCCTTAAATAATGCTGTCTTACACAGATTTCAGAAGACTGACAAAGACACATTTTCAGAAATGTAAACCATAACCTGCCAAACTGCTCTCCAATTCAAATTGATGTTTCAATATTTTCTCTGAGAATACTGTATCAACTAGATTACCTTCCAGGAAATTATGCTACTCTCTTATTCTACTTAAAAGATTTATAACTTTGACTAATACTGCTACTAATGACAACATAACAGCTAACACTTATAATCTGACTCCAGAGTATTTGCCTTCAAGCACTATACTAGTATGTGGTATATACTGTATTTCTTCATTTTTATAAAGAGGAAAACAATCTATGTTTTAGTTAATTACATTTTAGTCGATTAAAAAGATAAAGGCCAAAATATATCTTATTTACATGTAATAACATTTTATCTCACTGTAATATACCAACCAGCCTCTTATTTAACCAGTCCATGTGATCATAGGTAAGACTTCCACCAAAATCTTCTGTTAACTGACAAGGTTCTATATAACGAGTCAATTTATTGGCAGACACTAAAATAACCTATAAAAGTAAAAAGAAAAACAAGAAAAGAAACATTTAGTAAGCCACTTTTTATGTCTATAAAAGTGATGAGAAGGTAAAATTATGTTGAATTATGTATCGTTTCCACCATGATATATAATTTATTTAATTAATACATTTAATATCAATTCAATAAATTGTGGTTACTGCTAATAATATGCTATCATTAACTGTTTATAATAAATACCACATTAAAAAAACACAAACACTAAATAGTAGCTCGGTTGAGGCATTCTCACAGTTTCATCAACATTAATAATTTCTTGGTAATAAAATTCCTTTAATAAAGAACAAACTGACAGTGACCAGAGGGGATGGGGGAGGAGGATAATGGGGAAAAGAAGGGGAAAGGGCAAGAAACATGAATACAGAACTCAAGGGCACAGACAATGGGGAAGGACTGACTGTGGGAGTGGCAGGGGGTGGGAGGCAGGGGAGAGCAATGGGGAAAAAGGCAGGACAACTATAACTGAATAACAATAATAAAATAAAAGAATCATAAAGCATTTACTCTTAAAATCTGAATACTTTTACTAACATATTTTATGATGCATCTATGTTATTGTACTTACTGCTTTTTTATTGATAATTAATCAATATGTCATTGTAAGAATAAAGCATAATTTGTTTTAAAAATTCCTTTAATATATTTAGCAAAGAATTTCAATATGGCCTAAAAATTAGCCACTAAAATGATAAGCACAAATGAATAAATCTGGCAATCAAAAAAAATTTGCAGTTTATTGTGCTTTTGCATTACACTCTGTAATAAGGAAGTAACAAGTCTATCATTTTATTGTAATTTGTGAAAAGCTCCTAAGAAAGAGAAGTCAAGTCAAGGAACTTGTATAAAGGACCCATGGGCAAAGACAACCTGGGGTGGGTGGGGAGGGGAGGACTGAACGTGGAAGGTGGGGTTTGGTAGGGCAGGGGAAGGTAATGGGGGAAAAATGGGCAAAACTGTAATTGAACAACAATAAAAAAATAAAATAAATTATATAAAGTTTCTCTAACATTCCTTTGATTATATATTAACAAAATATGTCCTGTAATAATAGAACAAAACTTGGGATATACTAATAATTTAATTTGATAATCAGAACTAAAAAGTAGGGAGGTCAAAGAATTCATAATTTTGAAACTTCCATATTAAAATGATAATCTTTTTACTCTAAACTTTAAAAGATTTCAAATATAAATTATAGAACCACCTAAGAGACCACTGTAGAGTTAAATAAATTTTCAATGAAGATATATATAAGGCTAGGGAGTTAATTTATAATATTGTTTACTTTTTTATGTTCTTAATTTTTATAATAAAAATATTTAAAATAAATAACTATAAATCTTTTTAAAAAATCTTCCCAGAAAGAAAATACCAGGCCCAAACAGTTTGCGAGTTTTAAAAACCAAAGAAGAAATTTTAAGTATCTGAAGTCTTTTATTAACTAATTATATTGTAAGAGTTTGTATATATATAATGGGGCGAGATACTCTAGACCTCAAATCAGTTTCAATTCTGGCTCTGCTCCTTACTAGCCCTGAGCTCTCTAGAAAGTCCTGTAAAAGCCTTGGAGCCTCAGTTACCTGCTCTAGTAAAATCAGCACATTTGTCCTAATGATCTATACACTACTGTGCTTAGCTTCATGGTCTAAGAAGCTTCATTAAAAAAAATTGAGTAACATCATTTCAATCTTTAATACATGTTTTCAGATATAAAGGGCACACCCTCAACTCATTTTGAGACTAAAATAACAGATATCCAAGGACAATTCGAGAAAACACTAGGATTTACAAATACTTTTGTTAGTTTACATCAAGTGTTAGCAAGACTGTAGTGTAGCAGAAACTTTTTTTTCATCCTCACTCAAGGACATGTTTTCATTTTAAAGAGAGAGGAAATGGGGAAGGAAGGAAAGGGGAGGGAGACAGAATTGAGAGCGTGCGCATGAGAGGGGAGGGGGGAGAATAGAAGATACTTGAGAGAGAGACATTGATCAGTTGCCTTCTGTTCTATCCCAACCAGGGACTGAACCCACAACCTACATGTGTGCCCTGACTGGAAATCGAACCCACAACCTTTGGTGTATACTCCAATCAACTGAGCCACCCAACCAGGGCCCAGCACAAATTCTTATACACCTCGAGTGGATATATAAATTAAAATGCCTTTTAAAAAACAATTTGGCCTTATCTTGAAATTTGAAACATTTGTATGACCTACGCCAGGACAATCTGCAAACAAAATCTTAATACATGTTTATCAGGAGACATACACAAGAGATGTTTCTAAAGCATCATTTATAATATTGAAAGAATGGAAACAACCCAAATATCCATCAATAGAGTAAGTATATTGTTTTTAGTCACACAATGGATTAACATTTAGCAGTGAGAATGAATCAACTGCAAGAATATTCATGAGTCTTAAATAATAACGAGTGAGAAAAAGCAAGTCAGTGAAGACTAAAATTATACCATTTTTATAAAACTAAAAAAATAATAAAACTAAGTATATTATTTTAGAATACTATTCCTAAGTAATAACTCTATAGATATAGATATAAAAGAATAAAAGATAAACACCCTCTATTTCCTTTTAAAGATTTTGTCTTTCACATTTAAGTTTCTAATACACAATCAGAGAGACTACATAAACAGAGGATGAGTAAATACAAATAATTTAGGTGGTAAGGGATGCGGGACAGGTGAATGGGATCAGAGAGGGACACGCAAGATTACTTCAAGTTATAGATATTTGGGTTCTTAGGTTAGGTGGTGGGTATTCAAGTGTATTATTATTATTATTATTATTATTATTATTATTATTATTATTAAGCTTCTTACACATTTTTTAAAGAATATGTACCAAGTACCAAACTAAAAAACTAAAAACAGAAAAGAATCAGGAGAAGAATGAAATAACATATAGGAGAAACACACTGAGACCTCAAGCTCAGAGTGAGGAAAGGGTTCCTCTTCTGAGGCAGCAAGCATGGAGGTCAGAGGGAGAACAAAGGGAAATCTGGAGGCGGTAAGGACAGGGAAGCAGAGAGTTCATATGATTCTTTTTTTTTCCTATTTGAAAAATAAAAGAAGTAAGATACAGAACATCAGATTACATTTTTGGTTAGTCTAATAACAGCAAACTGTATAAGCCGGTCTATACTAGATGACAATTTAATGTTATCTCTAGACAGGAGTGTCAAACTCATTTTCACCAGGGGCCACATCAGCCTCACGGTTGCCTTCAAAGGGCCAAATGTAATTTTAGGACTGTATAAATGTAACTACTCCTTAACTAGGGGCAAGGAGCTCGGCGCTGCCACTGGGTAGAAACAAGGTGCCAGGTGGAATAAAACAAGGTGGAGGGCAGGTTTCAGTGGAAGGCCTTGTGTTTGCCACCTGGGCTCTAGTATGAAGACTTCAGTATATTTTACTGTTTTCCTGTTTAAATAATAGTGAGAGCTAATTTAAAATAACCATTAGAACAAAAGAATACAGAAAATGGTTTTCTTAGTGAAAAACTTGTCACAGACAGCTTTATTTTATCCTCTAGCTCCAATGCAGCTTCTTGAGTTCTTAAAGACAGACATGATGTTAAACATTAAACAGTAAGTAGAATTAAGCCACAGAGCCATTTAAGCTGCCACCAATTCCTTTTGGGATCAAGGCAGATACTTCTACATTAAAAGATTAAACACAATCAGATCCTAGAGAGGGGCTTTTCCTTTCTCTAAAAATGTCTAGCAATCTATCAACTAGATATACTATCAAAGAAAGTAAGAGACACGTATTTATTCTATGAGGAAATAAACCACTTGCTGAATTGACCATCAATTCACATCTCAAAAGATAACATTTTCAAAGCACTCTCTCCCGAAAAAAATGACTGAATAGAAAACACAATGAATGTACAACATAGTAAGTGGTCTTTCTGCTCTTGAATTGTACCTTATTTGGCACAATATTCTAATTAAAATGCTGTAATAATATCTCTTGAAAAATCCCTCTATTATGTCCCTCATATTATAACTTAAGTTTTAATAATGTGCTATTAATTTGTTCGATAATCATTTACTGGAAGTTATGTGTTCTAATGCTGGGAATATAAAAATAAATAAGGTTCTTCAAAGGAAATAAGCTTTCTATTTCTGCAATAATCCAGAGACAGCTGCCTACTGCTTTCATTAAAAGTAGATTGAAGTTTTCTGGTTTGTTTCTAGAGTCTTTGTTGAAAATACTCTAACTGAATGTACATATTGTTGCCCCTTTGGTCATAATAGCTCAGAGGGCCAAAGGCTTTGCTAGAATACTCCCAACTGTTTCCAAATTCCTTTTCTGGGTTAAACACCATTATATTATAATGAAAGGATTCCAAGTTTATGCCCCAGCTCTGCCGCAAATTCACTGACCTTAACAGAAGTCAACCTAAAGGAATTCACTCCTGGCTTATTTACCCAATCTGCCAAAGAGAGTAGCTACCCTAAATTATCAATGATGTCTTTTAAAGCTCTGAGAGGACATAATTCTGATGAGCTGCCATTCCGTACATTTAATCTGGGCCATTCTCTCTAATATATGACCTGTCTTGCCCAGTGAAGAACACTTGTCATTTTCCACCCAGTCTGGTTAATCTTATTAAACACACACCCCTTTCTAAATTTTGTAGTTCCTAAATACATAAAATCATTGGTAACAGATTTCAAGTTTAATAAATCAAAGGGAAAATCTGCATACTCAGTTATATGTGGCAAAAGTTTATTTGAATCTCTCTTATAAGCTTTTTCCTAAAATTAAATCATATGTAAATAGTACAGATTCACTTTTATGACATAAAATATATTTGAGAATATAATAGAAAAGAAAAAAAAAGATCACTTTGTCAAGTCCTTTCAAAGGAACAAATACCATGAAACTATTTTAAGAGTAAGCCCTACACAAATATTAGTTTTTCCTTTATTTTATTTATATTAGAGAGGTTAAGGCAAGACAAAGAGCACATACCATTTTTCAACAAGTTTGAAAAGAAAGATGATATTATATTGTATTTAATCAAAACATCTGTGAAGGTTTTCTTTCATCTGAAATCAGACTTACAGAAAAGGCTGACTTGTCTCTCCCATGTGTCACTGGAACACGTGTCTTTTCCTAATGACATATTCCCAAAGAACTGCACTTTTACTCTCCAGGCACTCAGATGTTCTACTTTTTAATTTTACTTATGCTAAGACTGTGTGTGCAAGATTTGGAATAAAAATGAGTCTGAGTGCCTGGTACATATTCATGTGTGTGTATATCTGTTTGTTTGCTTGTTTCTGTTTGTTGGAGAATGTTTTTCTAAGGGAAAATAACTTTCTGCAAAAACTGGAAAGAACAGACAGAGGAACGTTAGGGCAGTCTTGGTCCTGGCTCTAACATTAGAATGGCCTCAGAAAAAGAACAGGATCAGATGCAGTAATAAAAAGAGGTAAGAGAACAAAACCATTCAGAATGGTGGCTGGTTATCATTACCAGTAAATAATACTTTTGCTCTCATGAATGACAATAAAGAATGAGAAGGTGGAGATCCTTTCGATTATGAGTCTCCCAATCTGAGGAAAAGACTACTGCCAGGACTGCTTCAAATGTATCATCTTATCAGACTATAGAGACTATTACCTACCCAGCAAAATCTATCAAAACCACAAGGTAAAATGCTGAATAACAGAAAGTACCTGAATATCTGAGTTGCTGAAAAGGAAACTAAATAGGTAGGCAGCTATTTTGGAGGCAGGAAGGACACCTGAAAAAATATTCAGATAAGCAATGACAGAATAATATTTAATGGCTAATGAAAAACATTAGAGAAATTAATAGAAGTTCATCAAGAAGAAAAAAGTTTAGGAAGGGTGATGGGCAAGAAAATCATGTGGGAAGAGGCCAATAAATTAATGAGTGGGTGTTTATCTGATGAACATGTGGACAGTTGGTAATAAATCTTTGTTATGGATTAATTCTTTAAGGTAAAACATACTTGTTGATTAGAGGAACACCAGTACTCATAACAAAGTTATACTTTCAAGATCCCAAACAATCCCAAACAACAAGGAAAATAACTTTAAACAAGCATCTATGTTGAATTTAATTTTACATATAACTCTAAGTATCATTTAATGGCTGGTGCTAAACTGTCCCTTGAAGTTGAATGTGTTTGGTAGTATATTAACCAGCATTTGAAATTACTCTCATTTCATTAAAACATTTGGCTTTTAATTAGTGCCTAGTGCTTATTTACTTGGGAAAATATTATCGCTGAATCTCTTCGATGCTCAACAGAAAGTATGTTGACAAAAGAAGGTTTAACACTTGAGTTTTAAGACATCAATCTATAACAATAAATCAAGACAAGTAGGAATTCTATTCTATTTTACCCTTAAAGAGTCAAGGTATTACATCCAATTAATTCATAAAGCATGAGACCCAACTGGGCATTTCTGAGCAGATGCCTGTGCTTAAGCAGGACGTGACGGGCTCCTCACAAAAGGGATCTTCTCCCTTACTCAGTGTTCTGAGCCACTTCTTCCTGTTCACTTTGCATTCTCCTGGAGCAACATTTCCTGCCTGGCCCTGGCAAGAACAGCTGTCCTCCCTGTCTGAAGTACTCACCATGGCAACATTCAGACCTCCAGCTTTCAGCTTTTACTTTCTTCCCTCACTATACTTCTGTTTCTCTTCCTTGGGATGTGTTTCCCATTCAATTATCAGAATAAAAACTTTCTTCATGTAATCCAGCAGCCCGGCTGCCTTCCCTTACATGCTGGCATATACCCTTCTACTATGTCTACATTGGAGTCAACGATGACAAAAGCTGCAACAACAAAGTGAAAAACCTGGCTTCTGCTTAGCAAGTAAAAAGGTGGAAAGAGCATTGCTCCAACCCTTATAACAACAACAAAATAGAGCACAATAATTGAAAAATCACACATTTCCTTGGATCCATTAGAGAGTTAAGTTCACAGGAAAACCAATTAACCTGAAATCTAAGGGAAGACCTGTGCCTTCAAGGACAGATGGAGCTGGAGCACTTTTTTACCTGGGGAAAGTGCCAGACATGATACAAGCCTGGAAAGAATTCAGCTAAAATTTTTAATGACTTGCTGAAGGCCAAATGCGGACTAATGTCAAAGTTACAGACATCCTGAGGGGTACAGACACAACAAGAACTCAAACTCACTTGCAGGCTCTTCTCCACAGACTTCCCAGGGACTCAAGAGAAAGAGTATAGGCCTTCTTTCTCTTGGAAAGAAGGAAGGAAAAAGCAGCTACTAGAGGAAAGGCATGAAGTTGATGCACAGCCTAGATTCTTCAGCTCTTATCTCTCCAAAAGAACAAAAACCTTCAGGAGTGAGGTAAAGATGGTAACCTGCAATGACCTGAAGGCACAAGGAAAGCCCCACTGCAGCTGGAGGAAGGAAAAAGAAGCCTCTATCCTAATGCGGGCAGGAATACACGTATACCATGAGCCCAGATTACGGTAGGCCTCCTGAAGTTGGAGAAAAGGCAACATCACTTAGAGGGCCCTGCCCCCTGGACTCACCATCACGGAGCCTGTCTAAGACTGAGGCTTAATCAGAACAACAGAGGATGTCTCTCTAGTGTCAGCAGTGCAAGGAGGGACCTTCTCTGAGGCACATGGGTGGAAAGGAAAAACCAAGAGCTGAGGGTAGAACACTAAGAGTGGGCAAAAGTAGTTTCACAGTTGTTAGTATGGCAAACAATACAATAATTAATAAATAATATAAGAATAAACTCTGTTTCATGGACTCACAACTGTAAACCTATGTTTACTCTACCCTGTCTTATAAAAACAAACCCCTCTAGCAAACCAGCCCACATCTTCAACACAAAGTAGCCAGAGGGACTTGAAGCCTATGATGCACTGAGAAAAATAATAGCAACAATAAAAGCCAAAGCCAACTCAACTCCTGACTAAACTAATCCACCCACCAGCCATTCCCCTGCCCCACTAAAAGGCCTTGTGTGAATGACAAGAGGTACCCATGTGCAGCACAAATACAGCTGACCTCAGTCTCTACTGTCCTAACCAAGATGTCCAACATACAACAAAAAATAACAAGGCACACAAAAAGCAAGAAAGGAAACAACCCACTTTCAAGAAACAAAGCAAACAACATAACCAGAATAAAACAGACACAGATATCAGAAATATCAGGTAGGCAGTTTAAGATTATTATAATATATGCTAAAGGTTCTCATGGAAAAACTGCAGAACAAATGGGGAATTTCAGCAGAGATAGAAACTACAAGAAAGAATCAAATAGAAATTTTAGAAAACAAAAACATGGTAACAGAAATGAAATGAGTTTATGCTTCAACAAACTCAACACAGCCGAGGAAACAGTGAACTACAAAATGGATTAATAGAAAATATCCCAAATAAAACATACACACGCACAGAAAACATCAAACAGAACACCAATCTGAACAACATCTTTGTAGTTATAGATCACTCCACCCACAACAGCAAAATGCACATTCCTGTCACATGCATGAGGAAATCAGGACAGACCATACACTGAATCAAAAAACAAACTTAAAAAATTAACAATAACCGAAGTCATGAAATATATGTTATCAGATAAAATCTTTCCATAACTATTACCTCAGATGTATCATAGATCTAAATGTAAAACCTAAAAATGTAAGAGAAATCTTTGTGATCTCAGGTTCAGCAAAACATTCTCAGCTATGACATAAAAAGCCTTATTCATAAAAAAATTTTTTTTAAAAGCTGGACTTCATCAAAGTTAAGATACTAAAAGGCAAACAACAGACTGAGATAGAATATTTGCAAATTACGCATCTTATGACAGACCTCTATCCAAATACATAAAGAACTCTCAAATTTTAATAACAAAAAAACAAAGACCTTACTTATTTTTTAAAAATGGGCAAAAAGTTGAAGAGACGCCACCAACAAAGGTACATGGATGGCAAATAAACACTTGAAAATATACTTACATCATTAGTTGTTAAAGAAATGCAAGTTAAAACCAAAATGATACACCTCTACACCCTCACTAGAATAACCATCATTTCAACAAACAAATAAAAAAAATGACTATCAACAAGAATGGGAATTTCATACTTTGCTGGTGGGAATGCAAAATTATACAGCTGGTTTGAAATTCCACTTTGGAAGTGTTTTATAAAGTTAAACATACTAATCATATGGTCCAGCAATCCCATTCCTAGATATTTTACCAATCAAAATAAAAACTTCACACAAAAGCCTATACACAAATGTTTATAGTGACTTTATTTGTGATCACTAAGAACTGAACACAACTCAGAATATCCCTCACCTGGGAATGGATAAACAAATTGTCACAGCACACAAAGGAATACTGTAACTCAATAATAAGAAAGAACTACCAATGCAAGCAACAACTGGATGAATCTCAAATACAAATGCATATGTAAAAAAAGTCAGATTTAAAATGCTACATACTATTATCATTCCACTTATATGACATTCTAGAAAAGGTAAAACTATAGCGACAGAAAACAGATCAGTGGTTGTATTATAAGGAACTGGAGATGGAAGAACTGACTACAAAGGAGCATAATGGAATTTTTAGAGTGATATTTCCTGATTCCTTGATTGTGATGGTGATTATGCACCTGTTGGTGCTTGTCAGACCTCGCAGAACTGTACAATAAAATGGATGAACTTTACTGCATGTAACTTATAACTTAAAGAAAAAAAATTACTCATTTTAACACAGTTCAAGCTATCTCACTTAAGAATTAACTAAGCTTTCTTAAATCTTTCCAAGACACCTTAGTGACCTTTCCTCCAGACCAAAAACACATTGACATTGACTTTATTGAAAATAAAAATGACATAGTATAGCAAGGTCCAATATGAGTCTTAATTGTCTGAGTCTTCTACACATTCCAAGCCTTTATATTCTATAGGGTAATGGTTTGGTGCCCTGCAATACTTCCACATTTTATTTAACCAATGTATAATTTAGTATGCATCAACTCTCCGACTAGGAAGTTGGGATTAACAGGCTGTGGAAGGGAAATATGAAGATTTGTTTGAATTTGTATTCCACCTTAGGACTTTTTTCCTGATCTATAATAAGATATACTTTCAAGCAAGGAAAGTGAGAGGGAGAGAGAAATGTCAGTAGGAAAGAACAGACAATGGTGTGCATGTACCCAAACCAAATACTAAAAAATAATTCACATATCATATAAAATCTCCTGACTTTAATCCCAAATGTCTAGGGTTTCCCAGTATTACTTAAATGTCCTTGTGGTAATGCAATAAATTTTTTTAATACAGTTTCTACTTATTCAAAGTAGTTAACAGAAAGCAATATAAATGAAAACAAGAAAGCATCTGTGGTCTCTGACAAAGAACCATACATAATTCACTCAAGTATCTGGATGCTGACTATATACTTACTAATCATTGCTTAGGCACTGATTAAGCATTACTTAAGCACTGCTTAGAATACAAAGCTGAATAAACAATACAATCCCAGCAAAATGCTAATTTTAAAGTATAACACACTTCTGTTTTTTTAATAGACTATATTTACCTCAAAGCCAAGTCTATCCTTTTCTTTCCAAAAACAAAAATGTGTTACTTTTTTATCCCAGAATTCATCTGGTTTCACCACACAAACAAGGGACACCTCAGCTGGAACAACATTCTATAAAAATATAGAAAAATAATTATAAGTTACACATGTAAAATGAATAGTTTATTAAAGTTATAAATTATTAGAAACTCATGATTAAGCTCACTATTTAAGAGGACTTTGGAGAAGAATTAAAATAATAAAATAGGAGAAATGCTCTAAACCTCAACATATATGACAATAAAGAAATACTTGAAAGACAAGCTGATTTAGAAAGGATTACAAGTAAACAGTAATATACACAGTACATGTGAATTACTTTTGTGTTTTACTGAATCTCTTGAACAGGAATATATACAGATTAAAGTGCAAGACAACTTTTAGTTAAAAAATTATTAAATCTATGACACGAAAATTTTTTTCTAACTCAATTATCTTTGAAAAATTCTTCAAACAACATAAAATCAGTTTTTTCACAAGATAAGTTTCTTATAGGCCATTATACAAAGAAGCCAAAATTGTGTATGATTATTAACTTGAGGAAGAGGACAAAGCTAATCCTTGACAATTTCACATTTACTAGATATGGCTATTCATTATTACCTAAAAATGGAAATTAACATTTATTGAGTTAATAAGTATTCCATGTATATTTTACCAGCAAGCCCCTTAGAATCTACCTTTAAAATACATCTGAAATTTGCCCATTTCTAATATCTCAAACTAGTCAGCCTTTGAAATATCCTGTAGCAGGCATCCCTGCTTTATGTTTCCTCATGCTCAGAAAAAAACCCAAACCCCTTACCAAGGCCTAGAAGGCTCTACAAGCTCAGGGCTGCACTGACTCTCAGATCTCACCTCACACCTTTCCCCTCTGGCCTCACTCCTCTACCACAGTGATGCTGACCTTCCTGCTCCTGGAATGTAATAAGTTTGTTTCCACCTTAGGACTCTTTCCTTGATGTTTCTTCTGTCTGGAATGTTCTTTGCCCTGCAGTAGGAATCCTCCTTCAGCTCATCTGAAGATTCTACTCAAATATTCCCTCTTCAGAGACTTTCCCTGACCACCCTATCTAAAGTAGCACCATCTGACTCAGTCTCTTTTTTACCACTGTATTTTTCTTCCTAGTATTTACCACTATCTGATGCTTCATTCTCTAGTAATTTGCCCAACTGCTCACTGTCTAACTCCTCTAGTAGAACACAAGTTTCTTAATGGCAGGTAATGTATCTATCATGGCACTCGTATGTGCCTGCCATATTCGAGACAATACAGACTTATTAATAAATGAATTCACATTAACAAATGGATATCATCCTCCCAATTGTACGGAAGAAAATTTGCGCTTCAGAGAACTGACGTAACTTATCTAAAATAAGAGTTAAGTGATGGCGCTGTAATGGTAACTAGGCCTGTCTGACTTAAAGTTCCATCACACCATTTCAAATGTTCTAGACCAGGATCAGTAAGTTCTTTCTGAAGATCCAGATAAAAAGTGTTTTAGGCTTCACAGGCTATACAATCTCTGTTACAACTATTTCTATTCTGCCCTCATAGTGTAAAACAAGCCATAAGCAATAATGTAAACAAATGGTGTGGCTGAATTCCAATAAAACTTTATTTACAAACTCTAGGGACGAATTGCTGTTCTAGACTATAAATGGCATAACTTAATAACAATGCCTAATTATATAATTACAATAATAATATTTTTATCAATTAGTGAAAAACAGAAGACCTTTTTATTTAAATATGTCATTGGACACATCACAAATCTAGTGTCCCCCTGCAATGTCTGGGCTGTGAATAGGTAAAAGAAATTCAGAATGAAATCAAAACTTTTATTAAAGGGAATGGAAAGTTTAGGGTAGATTAAGGCTTATTCATATACTGACTTGTAAAAGATTATTACTTCAAAATCATTAAATATTAAAGCTGCGAGAAAGAAGGGAAACCAAGCCACCCATCTGAGAGAATATTAGTTATGGGCAGAGCCAGTACTAAGTTGTGGGCATCTAAACACCAGTACCTTCTGCAATGAAAGCAATCACTTTGTATGCAGAAACTGTCTGACTAGGAGTAAACGGCAAACCACTGCAATTTCTCAAAATGTTAACTATTAATAAATCCAAAAGTTGTTAAAATACCTATCAGGAAAGGAATAACAAGAGGGGACTAAATCATCCATTGACTATTTTCCAAAACTGCCAATGATCAAAGTTCAATTCAAATTCAAGCAGCAAGTCCCAGCTCATCTGTGACACAGCTGAATGGCAGGAGGAAAGGAAGAACACAGGTCATAATTAATGGATTTCGCACTCACTAGTTATTTTAACAACTTTTACAGAAAAGAGTTAATCTTCTGGGTTTGGAATATAAAAGTTCTAGGATCATATTTGATGGAATTAAGTTATTATGGGACACTAATCTGTGCTCCATTAAAAACTGATCCTCACTGGGGAGGCTATGTCCTCTTCACCCCAAGAAGTGATTCTCAAACATGAAGGTTCAGGCCAAACAGTTAAGGTCATGGGGACCACCTCAGATACATCACCTGGTACATATAAACTCTGTAAAGGATAAAGCTAAGACCACACTAAGTTGCCACCATGGCTCTTTCCCATTTTCACTACAAGAACCTCACTGAGTTATTTAAAATCCTTGAGCCTCAGTTTGCTTTTGGGGATAATAGAACCTGCTTTCCCAAGGTTGTAAGGATAAAATAAAATAAGATAATTCATATAGCAAGTTTAGTACAATATTTGAACCCTATTAAGCTATCACTTAATTTCTAATTCATTTAAAATTCTTGATCTTTCTTTCAGAATCAGTGATATTTACCTAACTGAATGTTCATTATCCCATGTAATTGCCAACTTTTATTTCCCCGTAACTGGTCTGCCATCAACTCCCTTCAGTGTTTAGCTTCATTTTTGAGCTATCACTAAGTCAGTGTCCCTGCCAGGAATGCTCTTTTCACTTTCGTTCATTTAAACTATACCAGCTCTTTTGTTTCACTCATTTAATCTTTACTTTAATTGTAGCTGTTTATTAAATGCTAATTGGTGAGCTTTCTAGAATCCCTGAAGACACAGCTGTTACATAAATTTCCTCTGGATTAGAAATAAGTAAGACCACCTTGAATCCTGGTGCTTTGTGGAGGAAAGGGAATGACTCAAAACCACCCAGGAAGCTTTTCCAGAATAGACTTACCCAGCAAACTCCCTACCTGTACTATCAGAATGGGGTCAAGTGGGTTTAATGCAGATAGTACAGCCTGGAAAAAGCTCCCAGGTGAGTCTGATAACATCTGCCCTCATACTTTTAGCCCCACTGGCCTACTTGCTTAAATAACTTAAAAATCATGTCATTTTTGATTCTTTATAAACCTTTTAGAACAGGGCTGAAATTTATTTTAGTACTCAAAGTGAAACCTACAAGATTGAATTTAATATATCAACCCAATAGTTAGCTGAGCATTTCAGAGTTTAGTCACTGCTGAGAAGCTTAGGCACAGTCCTATAAATGAAATGCATTTGCTATTATCACCTTATTTGTAGTTGTAAAATAAAACCATTTCCTGATAGTCAAAAATGAAATTACCTGTAGCATTAAGACTACTGTTTTCACCACATTCCATTGTGATTTTCTGCCATCCACAATCACGGTAAATCCTCTAGCCTTACACTTTTCACTGAAATGAAACAGAACTACAAAATATTAAAATAAGCTTCATGTTATTCTTCATAATCCTAAATGAAGTTCACATTTTAATTGTATATGGGACAGATTTAATCTCACTTGGTTTGGTTTACACTGGCAATACAGACTATCCTTTTGAGTTTTCTCAAGCAATTTATTTTTCTCATTTCAGGATATATTGACAATTTACAAGCTAATTTGGCAAGAAAAGTACTTTAAAAGCAAGGAAAGTCACTTTCTTAAAAAGAGAATGTATCAATGGAACATCCAGATGGTCTCACTGCTCTCTCAATTTCTTCATCTATAAAATGGGATCACAGTGAGGTAGGTAACTAATGAATGCCAAGCACACATGTACTTCCTGTCTCTTCTTCCTGCCAGAAGTATAAGGTTTGCAAAGTGATAGTGTAAAACAGGTAGAAAATAAAGTAAGCTGTAACTAAACCATTGGAAATGGACTTTTTTGTGTTCTTTTGGAGAAAGGTTTTACTCACCTTTCATCCACCTCTGCTCTCACTTTTGCACTCTCAGTCACTTGACCAGCAAAATATTATCTTGTGTGTTGGATAATGTGTTACTGCTATATATTATATTCAATTATTCAAGTATTTACTAACAATTCCCAGAAAACTACCCTAATAAAATGCAACTATATGAAAAAACTCCATCATAAAACCAAAACCACATAGCTTTATTATTATTGTTGTTTTACTTGTAAAAACAACTTGATGCAGGGATCTCAACTGCTCTCCTTCCAATACAGTGGGAGAACTATAGCTCTACTTCACAGAGCAAGGATTTGTTAATGAAAACTCTCAAAGTTCTCCCAGTCGTGTACATTGTAGGTAAGGTAAACAGCAGACCCTTTCCTGAGATTTAAATCCCACAGTCTAGGGGATTTTACTAATCCTTCCTTACCTCCTCAAAGAATTCACACTAGCCTCAAGAGGATTCTTGGAGAAGTGACATTCAATTCTATCAAGAAACAATAAGATCACAAGAATGAGGATGATAATGCTAAAGATTTGTAAGAACAGGTGTGCCTATAGGCAAGGAAAGAAACGCGTTCAAAAAAAATGAAAGAAGTGTTCAAGAGGTGAGACAAATTGAATCATGTCTATAGAAAAGTCTTGCACACTAGTGTTCACAGCAGCATAATTCAAAACAGCCAAAACCAGAAACAACCCAAATGTCCATCAACCGATAAATAGAAAACAAAATGTGGTAATCCATACAATACAATATTATTCAACCACGGTATGAAAGAAATGAAGTGCTGATACATACTATAACATACATAAACCTTGAAAATATTGTGCTAAGTGAAAACCCAGACACAAAAGCCCACATATGATGTGTCCATTTAAATGAAATGTCCAGAATGGGCAAATCCATAGAGACAGAAAGCAGAATAGTGGCTGCCAAATGCTGGAAGGAGGGAGAAAAGTAGAGTGACTGCTAATGGGTATGGGGTTTCTTTTTAGGCTGATGAAAATATCTGGAATTAAACAGTGATGGTCACACAACTTTGTGAATATACTGGAAACCGTTTAATTGCACACTTTTAAAGGGTATGCAAATTTTATGGTATCCAAATTATAGTTCAATAATTATATATCTCAGGTATTAAAATGTTCTATTTTTGGATTTTGCACTACAAAATACAGGACCCATTAAGCATTGTTGGGTGGGGGAGGAACTGTGGCAATATAATGATCACTTTTGGATTAGCAACAATACATAAAAGACTTGCTGGGGGAAGAAAATCTGACATCTAATGGCTGGCTGTGGGATCGGTTAAGGAGAAAACTCCAGGAGTGCCCCACCAACAAGACGTTTCGGGAGACCACTAAGGCTAGGGAGGACAAAAGCCCAAGACAGACCAGCTAGATAGGGTAGGTGGCTGTTGAGTGGTCTTCAAAGAAGTGGAGGCAAGTCAGGGACTTCCACTGCATTGTGGGAATTTGTTAAGAGGGAGACAAGACACAGAGCCCCCCAGTGGAGGGCATTCCCTAGTTGGGACTAGGGCTAAGAAAAGTGTGTCACTCCCATAATTTGGTATTTTCTTGTCACTGGCATGGGTATGTCTCAGATACAGGTTATATAACCATTCTATTACAGAAGTTTTACACAATGCATATATTTCAAAGCACACTGCAAATTAATCTGTACATTAAGACAAAGAAAGTAATGAAGCTTGCAAATACTGAATACTATCTGCAATGATCCTAAGGGTATGAAATTCTCCAAATTTATCTTTCAGAGCACATAAGAATACCCTTAATCATAATTTTCTTACATTTTACTAAAATGATGAAAATACACACAATCCAAAGACACTATCTGAAAATTGCAAGACCAAGTGATCTTTCAACTACTTGAAAGGGATAGTTGTTGTGTTTTTTTTAACTTCATTCCTTTAAGTCGATGACAGTTTAAACTATTTTTAACAACATACTTAACTTAGAAGTATGTTATGTCCTTTATAAAGGGCATGTTCAAGGAGCTAAAGTGCTATAATAAAAAATTCCTATATTACCATTAACATGTTTATAGTAGTATTTTAAGAACAATAACCAAAAAATCTATTAAAACCCTGCCTCCCTGTTCCTACCCTGGTAAGAGCCTTTCAAAGGTTAGGGGACTGAGTTAAACAGATAGTAAGAGAGAGGAGTCTCCTTAACAAGCTCACTAACTTTGACTAGTTGCCAATGGATCTCCTGGGTTCAGTATTCTATAGCTCTTCATTAATTTCTCTGATGAAAACAAAAGGCTCTTCTCCTCCACTCATAAAGCTCTGCTTACACTTACATAGTGCCATTAATTTCACTTATGCTTTCATTATAATTATCACATTTACAATTTATCTTCATTAGATAACATGCTCTCAAAAAGCAAGAATATTATCTTATTGATATTTTGGCAGCTTCTAGCACAGTGCTTTAAATACAGAGGGCCTTTAAAAATGTTAAATGATTCAATCAAATCATTCCTCAGGCAGAAAGCAACACCTTTCCTTCTCATTCAAAAATGAAGTCCCTGCTATGGCCTACAAGGTCCTCTACAATCTGACTCCAACCTCTCTCTCTACTTGCTCTCCCAGAACTCTGTCCTTCTCTCAAACTGCTCCAGCCACACCAGTTTCCTTACTGATCCCACAACACAGTGAGCCTTCTCCCATCTCAGGGCCTTTGCACTTACTGTTCCCTTTGTCTTAAATGCTGTTCCTTAATGCTCTTTTTCCAAGATTTTATTTATTTTTTAAAGAGAAGGCAAGGGAGGGAGAAGGAAACATCAATGTGAAAGAAAAATCAGGCTTTCGTATGTATCCCAACAGGGGACTGGGTCAGCAACCCAGGATTGTGCCCTAACCAGGAATCAAAATGGTGACCTTTTGCTTTGAGGAACAACAACTGAGACACACCAGTTAGGGCTCTTAATGCTCTTTCATCAGACATCTGTAGGGCCTTTTTCTGACTTCAATCACATCTGGTAAAATATTATCATTTTGTAAAATACTGACTCACACACATCCCTCTCTTAACTCTTGTTTTCATAATATTTGTGAACATCCAATATATTCTGTATTTATTTGTAATATTCGTTTGACCATTAAGAAATAAGGCTGGGTCTGCTTTATTCACCCATTTCCTCAGCACCTAGAACAATAAGGATCTCATTCTAAGATCTCATGTATTTACTGACTAACTATAAAGACTATGACCTAAATGTCTGTGTAATTTTTGGCAAGTCATTAAATCTCTGTGTTCTTATGTTTCTTCTGTAACACAAAATGAGTTTTTCTATAACTATGAAGAACCAATTTAAAATCCAAATCTGATTTTTTTTTAATTTTAATTTAAAACTTGAGAAAAATGGAAAGGTAACTTCTGTACATGTCAGATCTCTACAGAATTAAGAATAATCTGGAGACATTTTCAAAATTCTGATGCCTGGGAGTCCATCTCCAGACATTCTGATCCAATTGTTTTGGGGAGGCCTCACCAGACTTCAGCCCCCAAATATTACAACATGGGAGAGGAAGTTAGGGAGGAAACTTTTTGTTTTTGTTGAAGTGAGAGACAGACTCGAGCAAATAGGTAAGTTTAAGTTTTGTCAAGAAATATAAAAATTAAAAATCCAAGGATCTTTGGATTAAAATTTTTTGCATTTTTTAAACTAAAAATGTTTTAAACTTCTAATAGCCTTCACTCAATATATTAACACCTACAGATTCAGATCTGTATAGTGAAATAGCTAACTAAATAAAAGATGCTTTCTATTCAACACATTTCTCTAAATTTTCTCAAGTTGTATGATAAATACTCAATCTTCATGTTCCTTAAAAGTTGACAATACATACATTTTGGAAATCTGGATATTATTCAGTGCATCAAGAGCATAAAATGAGTATTTTAATCTGCTGCGGTATCATAAATTATTGATTCTAGTATTTTTAATTATAACTTCACTGTTAATAAAAGCAAATAAGATAGCAAAGTATGCTTCAACAAGAGCAGGGATCACAAGTAGGTAAATGACATATTGAGATGTAAGACAAGACACCTTTAGAGTCACCTTGGAATGCTGAGTAGATAGTCTAAGGTGACACTCAGCTCATCCATGTTTGTTTGTTCCAAGCATAACGGAATTGTCAGAATGAGGCCGCTCCGTCTGTCCTTTCCTCCTATCAAAGAAAAAAAAGTAAATTGAACATGTAATAGATTTTAAAGCACTAATCAAATAATATATGTTGGGATCCAATGTTACTAAAACAATTACAAGTTTAGACACAAGTAAAAATGATCTAATGGCTATTTCTTTTATCTACTGTAAATGTTTAGAGTATTTTAACAAAATTATATAAAATTTAGAAAAAATAAAAAGGTAAAATTCACCCATGAAATCTCCACTTAAACATAGCAATTATCATTTTGTTTATTTTTCTTCTATTTAGTCTGCTTAGTAATATAATCAACATATCAAGCATCTACTGTGTGCCTAGCACCATAAGCATTTACAAGTAAAATTAATTTCCAATCAACCTAAAAAAACCTTTAAGCCATAAGAAATAACAATATGAAATATGACAGTTTATTTGGTAGGCTGTGTTGTAGAAAATATATATATAATATTATAAAAATGATTGAGAAAATTAAGTTGTGATAAATGCAGAATATTTCCTACAAAATTTAAGACTTAAAAATATAATTAGAATTTACAAACCAAGTCAAAAGAGCACTCTGTAACAAGGAATGACAAGAGTTAACTTTCAAAGGTCAGTGAGGAATTCTTTGTTCATGAGGCAATAAAAGGAAAGAAAGCCCTGCCCAGCTGAGAAGGGTATAAAGGACCTGGACATAGAAGCCCAGAAAGCCAGGCAGTGGAACTTACATTTCATGTACATTCAATTCCTCTTCAATTTTCCAGAAGCATTAAAATGTAACCAATACTTTTATACACACATAGCTTGTTTGAAAGTACCTACATGGCTGACTTTTCACACTGAAGCCCATCTTCTGACCCAGCTTACACCTGTGGCAATTTTAGAAGCCTAAAAACCAGGAGACACTAAAGGAAACAATTCTATACAATCTAAAAGGTGTGAGGTGAAAAAATGACTCCTATGAGTCATATGAACATAATTCATGATGTACCAGCCACACATGATCTCCTTTTATTAGGTTAAGTATATAAATTACTGATATTCAACAACTTTATTCAACCTCAATAAATGGCAATTTCAAATGGTGCAACTTAATAATGAAGTGACTTTCAACTGCATATGATTTGTTTAGAATGTTTTTTTTAAAATAAATTGTTCCCATAGTTTTTGAATTCCCTGAATGATTTTGTTGGCCTGAAAAGTTTTCTCTATTATTAAAAAAGTTTGAAAATTAAGTATTAATTTAATGGTTAAAATAATTAACGGCCAACAGAAAAGGTCAAGAGGAGGTGAGCTAAGAGATGTTTCATTTGCTCCTCAAAAAATGCTGAGTTCTATCCCTGCATTAAACCAAATCCAAAAAAAAAAAGTTATCCTATCTGGAATGTAGCTTTCTGACCCACTATGAATTGTCTTCAGAGGGCAAGTATAACACTAAGAGCTCCATTTGACTTCATGCCCTCAGCTTTCATTAACAGACAGTGAAATAATCACTGGTATAAACATAAAATAGGACAGAAGCCAAGAGGAAAAAGACTTTCAAAATAGGTAATGTCAACAGAATCAAATGCTGCCCAGAGACAAGTGTCACAAGGAAACAAAAATGTCAGTGATAAAGATTATGAAAGAATAATAATAACCACTTTTGGCAACAGTGTGAGCAAACAGGTATTTTGAAACAATGTTGTTAGAGGGCAATCTGACAAAACCTTACACAAATTTAAATGTAAATTTTCCTTAACACATCTGCTTATAGAAATACATACTACTGAACCTGTACAAAATGCACAAACTATGAATAAAAATGTCTCTTACAACACCATTCATATCAGAAAAGAATGGAGAAAATATAAGTGTCAATTAGTAAAGGAAGGAGTTTCTTTATACCAAGAAAATACATGTTAAATAAGGAAACAGCAATACTAGTGGACACTATCTTATTTGTCCTACATACTACACTAGAAAAACATGCCAATTTACAGAGAGATATGACATGCTTTGAAAAAAATCAGCAGCCTTAATATTAAGAAAATTCTGATAGGATCTAAAGAGACTAAGAAAGGAAAAATGAGGTAATATCCAAATAACGATAAACAGGTGCGCCACTGTACCTATTTTAATCTAAAGCATGTACTATTTACTTGGTGATCCAAAATTCCAGAAAATCACAACACTCAACGTACCACACCACTGCTCTCACACTGATAAAATATCTCACAGCTCCTCTCTAACCCTTCTTAGCTGATAGAGACTCTGGGGTAATATATGAAGGTAAAATCAAGCCTGCAACACAGTGAAAACCATGTAACTGATATTTCATAACTCTTCTGGCACACTGAAACTTTCTCACAGGAAGATGGAAGACAAAAGATAGGATGCAGGGTACCATAAAAACGAATTACTCTATATTTCAGAAACAATTATTTAGATGTTGTTCAGTCAATTATTCTTAAACTGTATCGATTATTTCATTTTCATGTAAGAAGTCAGACATCATAACATCTCCCTTGTAGAGGTCATTTTAACCAAATTACAGGACAGAATAAAAACTGGCCAGCCAAGAAACAACAGTGACAAGCTGGCTCACACAGCTCCATTCTCATTAAAAGATGTCTCAGAAATACCTTTGAAACAAAACCTTCATAGAAAAATGAAGTGCATTTCTGTCAAACTTATTCCAAAAAAGAAGAGAGTTTAAACAAGTTTATACAACAAACACTTGCAATTTTAAGAAGAAAACATACCTGAAAGGAAGGCTAGTTTTTTCTTCAGAATGGGTAATATTACTGAAGCCTCCATTTTCCTCCAGTGGACTCGCTTCTGAAAACACAAAAAGTTAAATGTCAACCACAAGATGATAACTGCTCCATGAAATACATACTTATGATATCTTATACCAGAACTTCCAAATCTCAGCATTACATGTATTTTGAGTTGGATTATTTACTCTTTTTTATAAGGAGCTGTCCTGTGCATTGTATAACACTTAGCAGCACTCAGTGAGCTCTATTCACTAAAATACCATGAGTAATCCCCATTCCCAGTCAGTACAACCAAAATGTCTCCAGAATTGTCAAGCATCCTCTGGCAGGCAAAGTCACAGCCAGCTGATAATCACTGGCTTCACTGTTTTTCAGAGCAATACTCTTGGCCAGAACAGTGCCTGGGTACATCTCAGGAACTCAATAGACTAAACTGTGGATAAAACAAAATGGATCAATTAAACAGGCAATCATCTCTCTACTGGTCTCCTTATTAACTGTACAGCTTAATTCCAAAAACCTGATTCAGTTCCACCAAAAATGGCTTTCTTGGATTTCTTGTTTTTATATCTCCAAATTATATTGTACTACATCTTTTCCTCATTTTAACCTCAAGATATTTCTTAATGCACTATTTCAATTTTTGCCCCCACTGTTGACTATATCCACCATCCCTCCACATTTTCTATCTTTTAATTCTCCAGGGGAAAATATGATTAGCCCACTTGATCTTTTTGTACCACACCATAATTCAAAATTCTTGGTTTGGTTTTCTGGTGTCCACTTGGCCACAGCCAGGAGTAATGTCTAATACAAAGTGGGACTATCCAAACAGCAAGGGTTGAGGGACAAGACAATTTCCCTTAAAAGGGAGCTTTCACATGGCAGGCATCTGAAGGCTTGGCCAGCCCTATACACTAACAAAAAAAGGATTTCAAGGAGAACAGAACCTTTAAAACAAAACAAGAAAATCAAATGTTCAATTATATTATCCACCTATATTTAGTTTCATGTCTGAGAGAGTAATCTGCCTCATATTTCATCCCTCCTTCCTCTGTTACACCTCACACCCATCCACCATCATAATGTATAGTAATAGTTCCTTGGAGTACACCATGAAATTATACTATATTTAATGAAACCATACTCTTTTTAAAACAGCCTGTTTTTTAAGTTGAGATATAACTGACATATAATATTACATTAACATCTGTATATAATGAGAAGTGATCACTACAGTAAGTCTACCTAACATCTGTCACCATATGTAGCCACAAAAGTTTATTTTCTTGCGAGAAGACACTTTAGGCTTACTCTCTTAGCAACTTTCAAATATGCAACAGAGTATTATTAACTATAGTCACCAGAAAGCCTACTCTCTTGAAAATAATTTTCTAGGAGAGTAGAAAATATGACTCTTCTATATGAAAGCATATTACTTATTTGGCAAATCCTTACCATGAACCTACTCCCATTTTAGGCACTGTGCTATTGAGCACTGAGCGAGAGCTAAAACCTAAAGTCACAGCCCTGCCCTGGGTTGGCTGAGGGAGGGGTAGAAGGGGGGAAGTAGTCTTTAAGAAAATCCCACATATTAAGAAAAAAAATGTAGCCAATATTTTTCAGATAATAAGCAAGACTACTTAAACACATACATTATTTTATAGCTTTTGTGTACATAATCTTTTGTAAAATGACCACCATTTGCACCTGTATACAAAGAACACACTGTCAAACTAAATCCAATATATTCTTAGTTTTATCCTTAAATATTTGTTTGCAATTTATTCATTCATTTTTGTTCTACAGCAGCACAAGCTAACATAAAATTAGTAGGAAGTATAAGAGAAAAGCTCATATTTTACGTTAATCTAAAAGCAGTAACACTTCATGTTTCCAGATCAGTATCTTGATATGAGGAGTCTGAAATTCAGCTCTACAAGAGCCAGACAGCTCTATTTCCTAACTATGGTCCATTCTCCTGTGATTTGAAAGATTTAAAATGATGGTAATAATGATTATGAAAATTAACATTTACTATGCGTTTTACAAGGTATGCATTATGCTAAGTGATTTATTTGTATTAATTTATTAAACCTTACAACATTTCTATAAGGTAAGTATTATTATTATCCCCATTTTACAGAGGAGTTAACTGGACTTAGAAAGGCTAAACATTGCCTAACATCTCACAGCTAGTAAATGGGGAAGTTAGGATTTACATCCAAGCCATCTGGTTCCAGTAACAATGTTCTCACATCGCACTATCAGCTTCCCAAAAGAACAGCTCAGAAAATATTCAGTGACATTTGAGTAACTGAGCAAGATGGAGCTCTAGACTATATGCAAAATTAAAATATCTAGAAAATACATATACGTATGTGCCACTGCTTTGATTCATGCTAAGGCACCAGCACCTCTGCCCACCATTTCTTTTGTATCATCAATGCAAAAGTCAACACAGTGAAAGGGGCAAATAATGCCAAAGAATTACCATTAAACTAGTTTGACCTCACAGACCAGTGAAAACTAGAAACAGGCGAACTGCTGATCCAGGCTGTCAGTGAGATACTCACTGACAAAGGAATTTCAACCTTGAGGCCGTAATGTAGATAGATACAGGAACAACTTAGTTATAGGAATAGAACTGGCTTCCTAACAAGAGTTTTCCTATGGTATGAACACAGACAAATTTTCAACTGCCTTTGATTCCTTCTTATTTTCTGAGCCTATTTCTCCATCTGTCTCATCAGTCCTGTGAATTATACAACATCTTTCCAATAAATCCCCCTTCTCTGCTTAAGTTAACAAGAGTCCAGTTCTCTCATAGAGAAACTTGATTGGTATAGGAAACAAAACTGTAATTTATAGTTTAGTAGATCACATCTGCAGTTATTTTAATGCTTCTTTTTAAAAAATAATTAGTTGCCATTTATTCTGAATAAAATGTTCATCAACACACTGAAATTTTAAGATGACCACTATTTGCACCTGTATATAAAGAACACACTGTCAAACTAACCCAATTAACACATAAAACCCAATTAACCAGCACCTAAGAAAAAAGAACAATTCCTAAGATTCCACAAAGCATAAGAAATGGCAACTGTGCCCTGATCAGTGTGGTTCAGTTGGTTGGGTGTCATTCTGCAAAGCTAAAGGCCACAGGTTAGATTCCTAGTCAGGGCACATGCTTGGGTTCAGTCCCCAGTCAGTCAGCGTGCGTTTGGGAGGCAACCAATAGATGTTTCTCTCTCACATCCATGTTTCTTTCCCTCGCTTTCTCTCTCCTTTCCCCTATTATCTAACAATAAATAAATAAAATCTTAAAAAAAAAGACAGCTGCAGAGTTCTGTGTTATCCAAGCTTTACAAAGTCAGGTTATTGATTTTTTTGTCAGGAAGTGCCACATTTTTTCACTATTGTGATCACCATACACTCAGAGCAAAAGAAAAAAAAAAGATGTTTTCAGTCTTCAGAAAAAAACCAGCAAATTATGATATCCAGAAAATGTTTTACATTATATCTCTGTCTCCTGAGAAAGAGACACTTTATCCAAACTCTTCACTACTTTACAGAACTACCTCAGGATGGCAAAATACTAAATTTTAAAAAATTCAACAGCTTTTTAAAGGACATCCTGAAAGTAATGACAAACTAACTTAAAATAATGAGGAATAATAGGTGTTTGAGTATGGAAGCCAAGATCAAATGAACTGATGGATAAATTATGAACAGTCAAGAGATGGAAGCTATACTGTTTATTCTTTATACCTCCCCTAGCTTCTTGAGTCTCTTTTCTATCAATCTCTTTCACTGTTATTATAAAATAGTTGGTAATGAACCACAGTGATTACTGTACCACTAGTTCTAATTAAATTTAGTTTTTCAAAAGTTATTTGCTTTAGATTGTTTGGCACAGTCATAAAAAAAAACAAAAAATAAATTTGCCTATCTTTGGTTATCTTATCACATTGTATGCAGGAAACGTATTTATACGTTTTACGTTGACTGGTAGTAGAGCGCGAGACAAAAACTACCCGCAAACAATGCGTTATGTAATGTACAAAACACACACACACACACACACACAATCAAAAATCTTGCAAACTATTAACTACCCACTACCATCACCACAATAAAATGTTAACATGCTCTTCTCCAATGGAATAGGTACAGGTCATTATTTCTCACAAGAAGTTGTTTATTCAATCTTAAATACATTTGAGTGGCATATATTCACAAACAAGAAATGAAGCCAATGACATTTATCTGATATGAATTAATGAACAGTGGCAAGGAAAACCTATTTTTTAAAAAATTGCCAAGTAAAGCAGGCTAAGAAATTGGAAAATTAAAAAATTCACAACATGCTTAACAAAAACATGTCTTATTTCATATATGGTAATTTAAAATGACTTAAGTCACAATTTATTGACTATAAAAGACAGAAAGCCAGAGTTTGTAGTAGATGAGGTACCTTGGAGACTGGTGAATATAAAGAAAAATGTGCAATTATACTGCATGTTACCTTCAACAAAAACAAAACACATCAAAGTAAATTAATATCATTTCTAGGTGAAAAATAAACCCTATGCAAAACAGCCCTTTTACAGTTAGTGATAATGAATTCGGAGAACTAGAAATACAAGACAAAGTTTTAACCGATATCTGTATTCCTCTTCTTCGAACATCCTTCCAAGATTTTGCAGAGTTAAAAAGAGGAAAACTGGGGCAACCAAGTAGTTAAATGGTATCTGTCTCCCCAAGAGCAGAGACCAAACCTTATTTATTTTTGTATTTATTCACTCATTCACTCACTTGTTTAACAAACTGAGTTATATTGAGTAGGTACATTTATTAAGTACCTACTAGACTAAGGCAAGGTTAGGTACAGACATACCTGGTACTGAAAAAATATCTGATAAATGGATAAATGAATGAACAAATAAACAAACATATGAAACAAAAAGCAAAACACCCTAGGAATCCTAACACTATCATAACTACCTGGATGTCATTGCCTTATGACTCAATCATTGCATCACATACGATTTTCCTTAAAAGTAGCTCCTGGCTTCTTTCTACTGGGACAGCCTCTCACAAGACTCAGCAGCTACATAAACTGTCAGATGCTTGAGAAAAGCAAGCCCTTGCATGGATGGTGAGAAGACGGACATCAATGGGTACTACCAATAAGCAGCCAGTAGAGGGCAACAGAGAATATGATGAGCAGCAGAGAATGTGTTGAGCAGCAGGAAAACAGGATTGCAAGCCTTTTAATCAAGATTGGGCAAATTACAATTCATAAGAGACTGTAACTGATAATATGAGTGGGTGCACTGGAACTCCTCTCTCAGCAAGTATAAATCAACCAGTTTATTTGGAAAATTTAGTTAGGTTCTTCAAAGAGCATTTTAACAACCAGTGAAAACCCATTAGGATAGCCTAAGGCTAACTACATCATCTCTATTAAGTGTATATCTTGTAAACTCATAATGGCAATGAACAAAATCAGAATGTGGGCTCCTCAGCCTTGCATTTCCAGAAAAAAACATTGTCCTTAGATTCACATTAGAAATACTCTCAACTGTTTTTATGAAGAGCAACCTTAGAGATTAAAATAAATGAACACACACTCAATACAGCATTTGGTAGTACCTAAGTGGGTTCATTACTCCACATGTTCATATATATACAATTATACCAAAAAATAAAACATTCTTCAACTTCAGGATAATACATCTATAAAGCAGATTAACAGTTAAAAATTTATGTGAGTTGTTATTGCTGGTTTTACAATATTGACAGTTCTAAATGAAAGATCAACAATTCTTTTGGACAGATTTTAAATGAAAATGATGAAACAAGGTTAACTTTCACCACAGTACAGGAATATCCAACACTAATTCCTCCAAATAAAATTCAACGCTAAAATATTACTGTATTAATACAAATTTTATGAATGGATCAGGACTTAGTTTATTCAATGAGAATGGATGAGAGGGAAGAAGGCAATTGAAAGAGACTTTTAGCTTTCTATGAAACTATCAAGGATTTACCTTGAAAGAAAATTCTACATTAAGAAGTCCAATAGAACATTAAGTCTTATACTGTATTTAAACTTCGAAAATTCCAAAGTCTTATGGTAATGACAAACCACCACTTAAAAACCCTTTTCAAAAACTACATATACTGTGGTTTTTCTTCAGATCGTATAAATCTTTCCCCTTTTACAAAAACTACAAAATAAGCATCTATTCCTATACCACTCTGCTTGCCCTGGCTCTTGTCAACAGGAGCCACTGAACACTGCTGTTTACAAAGTCAGAAGGTGGGGGAAGTCAGTTTCTTTTAAGAACTTCCTCACTCCTCTGGCTATTCTACCAGACCCTTGGGGATACAAACCTCCATTTTTGAAGATCCAGCTTCAAAAATTCCTTAATTGTATATTTCAAACCTTTGGCTCTTGTTATGTGTATTTATTGATAAATCCTCAGAAATTTGGCTGCTTCACCAAAATTGGGGCAGCAAAAGGAAAAAGGAATACTGCTTTAGAGAAGGGAATCAAGCTTGTGGAATTCCAGGAAGGTAAAGATACTTGTAATATCCTCAGCTGTAGAGGATGGCTAGAACTTCATTTGCTGCTAGAGCTCTCTGCAATGAGCTTTCTACCCATAGGGCTTCTTCACCTGAGTCTTGCACTGAGTTCCAAGAAGCCTGGACCACTTCCTTCTCAAGGGCAATGGTTGTGTCCACTGAGATAAACTGGTTGGGTAAGTCTCCTTTCATCAACAGAGGAGGAAGCAAATCCAGCCACAGTAACTTCATAAGCCCATGATTTCCAGATCTCAACCCCTCTTAACCTGCTGTAGGTGTGTCCTACCCTCCTCTTCATCTCAAAATTTCTCTGGGACATCACCAAACTTTCCTCTCCTGACCTTTATCCTGGGAAAACAAAAGTATTCTTCCTCTATCCTTAGCAAAGACATATATGCCTTTTATTGAGATGATCTCAGACTAAGCCCAATATTCCAGACATATAATATAGTCTAATGGATCTGAATATAGGTTCAGATGTATTATGGAGTTCCTAATATTGGGCTGGCCAAAAAGTTCGTTTAGTTTTTCCCATACAACAGCTCTAGTAGTGCTTAGTTGTCTTTAACTTCAAAACAATTTTGTTAGATTGTATTGTAACAGCTGTCATACCAGCATGCATTAAAAAAAAAAACTTAACAAAACTGGTGAATTTTTGTGCAGCCATTTTAATATTGAAGATGGAAGAAAATAAGCTATATTGTCGGTGTATTATACTTTATTATGTCAAGAAAGGTAAAAACACAACTGAAACATAAAAAAAAGATTTGTGCAGTGTATGGAGAAGGTGCTATGACTGATCAAATGTTTTCAAAAGTGGCTTGTGAAGCTTCTTGGTACTACTGACATTTTGGCCAAATAATGGGGATCTCTTATGCATTAGATGATGTTTAGTAGTACCCCTTTAATAGAGGCCACTTGTGGCCTCTACCCACAAGAAGCCAATAGCGGGAGACAACTAACGTACTCAAAATATCCAACTCAACGAAGTTACTGGTGAAAATAAAAAATGCGTCTTTTATTTTATGGAAAAAACTAAACAGACTTTTTGGCCAGCCCAATACAAATAATTGGCACACAAACTGATTTTTGGTATCTAATTGTTTATATGTTGTATATCACACATATACAAAAGAGCTCTTTTATTCAAATAAAATAAAATACATGTAACATGAATTGAAATTTTGGCACTAGTAAGTTTTTTAGTATATATGATGTAAATATTTGGTATACAGTGAAGACTACACTAGGGGAAGAAAAAAAAAGTACCACAAGTTTTTTTTAATATTTAACTAAAAAGATGAAAAATTGTTCAAGAAGTAGAAATTATATTATTTGCCAGGCAGAAAGAAGCCAGTGGAACATGTGAATTATTTTCCATCAGACTAAAAGTCCTATTAAAAAATGTATATTGTACATTTTTTACATAAAACTACAAAAATACTGAACATATTGTAAACCTTTTCATTTATTTAGTAACTTAAATGTCATTTCACTATTGCATGGAACAAAGTAATACAAGATACATATGGAAACTATTTATAGAATGATCACCTCTTTTTTAGTTGTTTTTTTAGAAAGAGAAGGGGGAAGGCAAGGAGAAAGAGAGGGAGCAAAACATCAACTGGTTGCCTTCTGTATACTCCCCAACTGGGGACCAGACCAAACTGGGAATCAACCAGCGACCTTTCACTCTGCAGGACAAAGCCCAAACAACTGAGCCAAGGCATGATAACCTCTTTTTTTAATCCCTCATAAGAACTGTTAACAATACTAGCTATGTTTCACAAGCAAAGACTTCCCCCACTGAAAACCCCTATAGGATTCTGTTCCAAAGAGTTGTCCCCCTGAAAGGCAGTTTAGTGCAGTGGTAAACATAATGGCCTCCAAGCCAGGGTATGCCCCGAAGCAGGACATTACTGGCAAGGTGGTTTGGGCAATTCATTTCATTTTGGGGGGGAATGACCACTGAACTTAATTTGGAGGACTAAAGATTAGGTGAGCTAATGTATAGTGTTTAATATACTCCAGGATAGTAAGCACTAGATAAGTGGTACCTATTATTACTAGCTAAATGTTTCTTCCACCACTAATTACTGGTTTAATACCAATATTCTCCACTGAGGCCACAACCAAAGCGTTCCCAATAAGGCCTTCTTGGTCTAAAACACTAAAATGGTTACAGCTTTATTAGTAGTAATTTAACATATCCTGGCATATTTTTATGTTCCAAGAATGTAATTTTATCCTCAGAACATACGATTCTATTAATCCCTATTTTTTCCTGATGATAAAACTGAGGTACAGAGAAGTTAATTAAGCAATTTGTCCAAGGCCATACACAAAACAACAGATTTATAAGTCACAGACTTAAAACCTAGAGAGCATCTACTCAAACTTTTTCATTTTATTGATAAGGAAACTGTCTTAGTCCATTTGGGCTGCTATAACAAAAATACCTTTGAATGGGTGGCTTATAAGTAAAATAAATTTATTTCTCACATTTCTGGGGGCTGGGAAGTCCAAGAACAAGATTCAATGTCTAGCGATTCAATGTCTGAGCTGAGAGCCCACTTCCTGATCCACAGAAGGCCATCTTTTCCCTCACATGGCATAAGGGGCAAAGGAGCATTCTGGGGTCTCTTTCATTACAGCACTAATCAACTCCCAAGGCCCCGCCTCCAAATACCATCACATTGGGGAACAGTTTTCAACACAAACATTCAATCTAAAACAGAAACTGAAATCTAGAGATACGGACTTATACTCCTAAGTAAAAGGGTAACAACCTGAAACCTGGGCTCCTGAACCTCTTCACAATGCTTCTCTTCACTATATTACCATATTTTGCCATGTACAATGTGTACTTTTTTGTCCAAATTTTTTAGGGAAAAATAAGTATGTGCATTACACATGGGTATAACGATTACATACCTTGGGCATAATAATCCCATTTACAGTGCCCACAAAACGTGGGTGCGCATTATACAGTGACACACGGTATGCTGTGACACAATAAAGTCAAAATTAAAAACATATGAATAAAAAAACATATGAATAGCAGAGAACCATTATTTTATACATTAATAATTTTTTAAATGGAAAATTATACCCACAAAAACGAATACAAAAATGTTCATTGCAGTGTTATTCACAACATTAACTTAAGACATGGATACAACCCTGTCAATGTCTGTCAATTCTGAATGGATAAACCAATTTGGTACATTAATATAATGGAATACTATTTGGCAAGTAAAAAAAGGAATGATAATGGTACAAATGTGGATGAACCTTAAAACATTAGGCTAAGTGAAATAAGCCAGATACCAAAGGTCACATGTTATATGATTCCATTTACATGAAATATCCAAAATAGGCAAATCCACAGAGAGAGAAAGTAAATTAGTGATCGCTTAGGACTGAGGGTGGGTATGGGGATTGACTGGTAATGGACACAAGAATTCTTTTCAGAGGTGATGGAAATGTAAAATAAAATTGTGATCTTCTGTAAATCTACTAAAAATCACTGCATTGTACACTTCAAATGGGTGAATCTTATCGCCTGTAAATTTTACCTCAGTAAAGCTGTCAAAAATAATTTTAAAAATAAACAGAACTTCCCATTTTGTAAATCAAAAAATCTGGATAAAATGGTGTGTACTTTAAGTATTAAAAACTAAAAACTAAAAATATGAAAGCAGTATGTTCCAGAAAATCTTTAAAATGAATTGCATATGCTGATTAATTTATCCCCCAATTTCCACTATAATTAAAGCACATCACTATAAGAGAACTTCAGCTGCAAAGACAAATTTCTTTCACTCTGGATGAGGTAAAACAATAAAGGATTAAATTGATTAAATATAATAGGGAAGAAAGGAGAATATAAGCAACATTGTTGATAGCGTTTTTTTTTTGTTCACAGATGCCCAAACTCTCTATTATTCTAAATAAATTGGTACTAGAAAGGCAACTTAGATTTGCTTTTTGTTTTTAACCTATAGGGAGGTTTATAAACAAATCTTTTAGGGTATCTCCAAGTTTTTACTCCAACACATAAAGACATCCAAAATTTTATTAAAGGTATTGCTTTTCAGCAATATTATGTTTTAAAACAAATCAAATTTGCTTCTGAGAAAAGTATAAAATGTGCCTTTGAATTTAAAAAAATACTAAGACTGTTCTACATTCCCTAAAAACCAGAGCTTAGAGAATCACTGTATGTAAATCACTTTGGAAACATCACATATACTATAGTAAAAGTGGAATCTCAAATTAGTTATGTTTATTTCTTTAAACCACCAAATAAAAACAACAATGACTAACATGACTGAGAATGTTCTGTGCACAAAGCAGTATCCTATTCCTTTATGTGCATTGTTTCATTTATAACTCACAACAATCCCATGAGGTTAAAATTATTGTTGGCATTTAACAGCTGAGGAAACAGGCTTAGTGAGATGAAGAGAGGTTAACCTGCTCAAGGTCAAGCAGCTCCTGAGTAGCAAAGCTGGCATATAAACCTAAGGCTGAGTCCAAGACTTTAATTATATTACTCCTCATGCTCCTGTTTGATGGAGTAACCTTTATTATAATGAGTAATCAAGGTCTTTAAAATCTCTCGAATAGAACTGTTCACTTTTTAGATATAACATCATTAGGTTATGCTTGTTAAAGAGTATGTTATATTTTAGTGACATATACTTTTACATTCACAAATGAAATACATCTGGTATTGTCACTGAAGAGGACAGGGAATATACATCCAATAGTATTGGCCATGTGTTGATACCTGTTGAAAGTTTATGACATGTAAACAGTGGTTTGCTTTAGTGTTCTCTCTGTTTTTGTGTTTGAAAATATCCATGATAAAATTAAGATTATTAGATCTTTAAACAGAACAATACTGTAAAAGAAGAGGCTATAATCCTTTTTTTGTACCTAGCAATATTTTTTATTTCAAAATCAAGAGAGAATAGACCATACATAACTTTAAAATATTCACATACTCACTATCATATTCTAAAGTTCTTTATAAAGAGAGATCTGGGTATTTAGTCCCTATGTAAGCCCGCAGAGGAGGGAAAGCTAAAAAGAGGTAGGCATGTAGGCAGAATCCCTGTCCTTGCTGTGTGCTGGCACTGGAGACTTTTGTTTCCTCTTCAGGACTTTCTCACTTTGTGAACAGACTCATTTTCTCAGCAGTCACCTTCGCATTCTCTAACACTATCACCATCCTCTACTCTTTAAGTACTAAATAACCAAGGCAAGCAAAAGTTTATGCCCACAATTATGCGTTCACTGTGATGTGTGGCTGGTAAGAAGACCAGGCATCCCTTAAATGAAGAATCAATTAAGTATATTGTTTGACCCAGAAAAGAGAACAAAGGCCCAAATGTTTTGCATGTAACACACATTAACACTTAAGAGAATGTTCCAAATTTAAAGACAATTTCTTTTACCTATATAGCCAACAGATCCAAAAAAAAGTTATTTCTGAAATTAATGTAGGTATTGGCTCAGTCCTTTAAACTTGTCTGTTTCGCTAGAACAATGCCTGGCACATGACCAATGCACAGTAAATATTCGTTGAATAAACTTTCTTATGATCCTGTCAACTTTTTAATTTAGGTGCCACTGGGCAAAATGATTAGGAGGCAGTAGAAAAAGGGAAAAACAAACTTAGATAATTTTAAACTTGACAAAGCACTATGAATACAGCATGCATTACTCTGAACAGAATATTAAATTACATAGTTCAAGGACCTTTACTGTAACATCTTGGGACCTGGCCCATCAGGATCATGAATGAAGAGAGGCACTTCATAAAGCCTTCTTTATACTGAGCCAACTCCAACTTTTGCCTTTTAGAATGGTTTATTTAAATTTACTATATTTATAGTCTAAATGAGTTTGCATTATCTATTATTTCAACACGAAAAAAGTCACTACTTAGCATGATCATTTTTCCATTTTCTGAAACTTCAACCTCATTTTTATTACAGTACTCACCATCACCCTCTCCTCCACCTCACTTTTTCACTTTAATATCTATAAACAGTTCCTAATTATTTTTTCAGTATTTAGATACCTCCTGACTCTAGCACTCATATCTTACTTGTCAGATTATCCTATTCTATAGAACCCACAAAAGAACCACAGAGGACACTCTAGGATTCCCCTCAACAGTCAAAAATAAGTTATCGCAGCAAGTATTTCTAATAATTGAGACAATATCATTTCTGTCACCAACTAATACTATATTCTAGAAGTAAGACTTGTCAACAGAAATTAGAAAAATTATTTTTGTAGTAACATGCAACATACAAAGTCAATTTTTTAATAAAAAACTATAGTGCTTATTTACACAAAAATAATTTAAGTTTAAAAGGACTTTATCTAGCAGTGCTGCCTCAGGAACACAGGTGGCAAACACAAGGCCCTCCACTTTGTTTTATCCGCTGAGCTCTTGCTTAACAGTTAAGGAGTAGTTACATTTATACAGTCCTAGAATTACATTCAGCCCTCTGAAGGCAACTGTGAGGCTGATGTGAGGCTGATGTGCGGGTCCTTGCCCCCCGCCCCGTGAAAATGAGGTTGACACCCCTGCTCTAGAACAAAACATACCAGTTAGGTAGGAGGACCAAAGTAACACTTCCTGTTTTTAATGACTTCTGTTTGTGGAGCCCCTGAAAACCTTAAGCAGGTTGCTTTGCCTCTCACCCTAGTTTCAATGCCTTAAGAGGGCCCTGGTGCCATTCTGTGTAGGGAAATATGCCAGAATTCTTACATTAAATCCCCCTTTTAGTTAAGCCCATTACATTGGCCTCAATGCTTAAAATTAAAGGAACCAGACTTAAGACAATCACTCTTCCTGAACCCCTTCCTTATTATAATCCCTCCATCTCCCAGGAATCTATGTTGGTATCTATCAACCACTGAGGCAAACTGAGAGGCACACAACCCTTTCTCCCTCCCCCTCAAGAGGAAATAAAGCCGTCCAACAGCCCTGGCTGGCGTAGCTCAGTGGATTGAGCATGGGCTGGGAACCAAAGTGTCCCAGGTTCGATTCCCAGC
Source organism: Phyllostomus hastatus (assembly GCF_019186645.2). Classification (NCBI taxonomy): domain Eukaryota; kingdom Metazoa; phylum Chordata; class Mammalia; order Chiroptera; family Phyllostomidae; genus Phyllostomus; species Phyllostomus hastatus. Next base: position 12,830,004 of record NW_025333498.1, on the reverse strand, counting down.
CAGCGTACATCCCTGGGTTGCAGGCCATAACCCCCAGCAACTGCACATTGATGTTCCTCTCTTCCTCTCTCCCTCTCCCTCCCTCCCTCCCTCCCTCCCTCCCTCCCTCCCTCCCTCTCTCTCTCTCTCTCTCTCTCTCTCTCTCTCCCCCTCCCTTCCCTCTCTAAAAAGAAATAAATAAAATCTTAAAAAAAAAAAAAGACGTCCAACAATCAATACTACAGGGGCAGAGGAGGGGACTCTTAAATCAGTATTCTCTTAAGACCTCTTAAAATATCAGCCCTGCTCACAAAAATGCAGAAGCATGAGCAATCTGCATCTATGTAAAATTATAAAAAATGAAGTCAGAACAAAAAAAAGAAAGCCAAAATCGTTAATGTAAGATTACAAACTGAATTTTATCTCTTTAAGTAGGCATTTGGGATATTAAGAAAAAACAACATTCTGGAACAGAAATTTAAAACCTAAATACAGAACGGATCAAAGCAAAGAGAAATAAATGAAAGAAGAGGTGAATGAACTCAGGTAAAAAATAGAAGAAAAAGACAAAATCATATCAGAATTGAAAACTAAATTACAATGTGAACAATAAATTCAAATAAAAAAGTAAGAGATATTTAAAGAAAGAGTAAAGGAAGAGTCCCCAACCCCAGGCCCATGGCCTGTTAAGAACTGGGCTACAAGTGAAGCTCACCTGAGCTCTACCTCCATGCCCAACCCCATCCCACCCACCCACCCACCCGTGCCAAAAAGATTGGGGGCTGCTGCAGTAAAAGAACAAAGAGAATGGAAATGAGATAGTAAAGTAAAAATAGAAAAGTTTTATAAAGTAAAGATAAACAAAGAAAATATATGCATAACCGGAATCCCTGAAAACGAAAAACAAAACACTAATAAAATAGCATTTAAAACTATAATCAAAAGAAACAAAAGATCCAGTTCTATATATTAAAAGGATCCATTACACAGCAGGGAAAATTGACCTGCTACAATAAACTCTAAGTAAAATGATTAGACTTTAGAAATAAAAGGGAAAAATTAAAAATTCCAAGCAAAAGGATCAAATAACTTACAAAGGCAAGAAAATTAACACAGGCATCAGACTTCTCAAAAACAATATATAAAGCAAAGCCAACACTGTAAACAAGGGGAAAAAGTGTAAACCATACCCACATGAGCTAATTTCTTGTGATATTTAACTATCGATCGATCAATTGATCACCTATTAGTTCTACTACTCTAGAGAACAACCCTGACTAATAAAAGGGCCTAAGTTCAAAGACCCCTCAGTAACGATGAGCATACGTGACTAGATCTAGATTTCTAAACACTATTCCCACTAAAAAGGATCAGGGTTGCTTGAAAAAAATGGTATTACAAGTTGGGTAGGGAAAGTACGACAGATGACTCTTGACCATCTTTTGCCAGAATATAATGAAGTGCTCAAAGGTTTTTAAGCACATGTCAAAAAACACAGGATGATGTAAGAATTATTATCATACGTGAAAACTAGTGGATAAAAATTTTTGTGAAAAGTAGGATATTAAAAGAGTCTCAAAATATATCCTCAAATAATACTTATTAATTACAAAGGAAAAAAGGGTAATTTTACAGTAGGGAAACCTGGAAGACAGCACCATAACCAAGTGATAAGAATTTATATCACTAGTGTTACAACAATAGCATGAACGTACAGATATGGTTCACTGATACACTGCTGTAGTATTCCAGCCAAAAATGCATAATCTGAATCTAATCAGGAGGAAACACCAGATAAACCCAAATGGTGCAATACTTCTATAAAAATAATTGACCTGTATTATTCAAAAATGTTGTATCATGAAACACAAAGACAAAGGATGTGATGCAGATTAAAGAATAAAGTATGACAAATAAAAGTAACACATGATCTCCTAGACTAAATACCATATCAGGAGGAAAAGTTTCTCATTTTTTTAAAAGGACTTTAGGAAACTTAGCAAAATTTGAATAAAGGCAATATAGTATTGTATCAATGTTAATTTCCTAAATTTTGTTATTATACTGTAGTTATATAAGAAAATATGCTTATTTTTAAGAAATGCACACTGGCCCTGGCTGGCATAGCTCAGTGGATTGAGTGCAGGCTGCGAACCAAAGTGTTGCAGGTTCGATTCCCAGTCAGGGCACATGCCTGGGTTGCAGACCACGGCCCCCAGCAGGCCCCCAGCAAGGCACATTGATGTTTCTCTCTCTCTCTCTCTCTTTCTCCCTCCCTTCCCTCTCTAAAAATAAATAAATAAAATCTTTAAAAAAATGCACACTGAAGTACTTAGGGACAAAGGGACATAATGCCTATAAATTACCCTCAAATGGTCCAGAAATAAAATAATATTATTACTTTATGAAAAGTAAATATGATAAAAATTAACATTTGGCTAATCTGGAGTGAGAATACATGAGAATTCTTTGAATTATTTTTATGACTTCTTTGTTAAGTATGAAATTTTTTCAAAATTTTAAAATTTGGTAAAATTATAGTAGTATTTGATAAACTTTCCTACATTATTCCCCAATATCTGCATGCATCCACACACAATATTTAAAAAGCCAAAACCCTAAGAGAGACTTTTAAGTTATTCTTTTCCTATACCCTCTATATATTGTACGATAAATGCCACAGAATTGGCTGTCTCTATCCTCTTCTCTTTCATAGCACCTCCATTATTGTATAATCTCTGAAAGATTTCCCACTTCCCAAATCACCTTTTCACATACTTGCAAAATTAACCACCTCACTACTCTAAAATCTTGAATGTTTCTCCATGACCAAGTCTTCTGAAAAACTGGTCTTTTCCAGATCATGCCCATGCCTCTCTCCCTACTTCTTGTCCTTTTCATTAGCAAAAAACCAAGTGCAGTCCTCTGAACCTACATTGCTGGTTCATTGTGATCTGGTTTGTGTTGTCATCTCTACTTATCTATCTAGTCAAAAGAAATTCCTTGCTCTTTGAACTTTAGCTTACCTTCACCAGTCTGTGAAACCTTCCCTGATGTGAGGATGAGTAATCATTCTCTCACTGTTAGTGCTCTGTTTTATCTCACACTATCTCTATTACACTTATCATATAGTATAACTATCTCCCTCTCTAAGCTGAGTGGGGATTCACTGACAGAACCAAGTCATATTTATTTGTTTTATAAGTTTTTAATTATTTTTTTTAATTATAGTTCACTTTTAGTATTACTTTGTATTGGTTTCTGGTGTACAGCATGTGGTTGGACAATCATATAGTTTACCAAGTGTTCCCCTTGATATTTCCAATACCCATCTGGCACCATACATAGTTATCTCAGTATTTATTGACTCTATTCCCTGTGCTGTACTTTACACCCCCGTGACAATCTTGTAACAACCAATTTGTACTTTTTAATCCCTTCACCTCTTCTACGCAGTCTCCCAAGCCTTTCCCCTCTGGTAACCACCAGTTTGCTCTCTCTGAGTCTATTTCAGTTTTGTTTGTTCATCTGTTCTTTAAGATTCCACATATAAGTGAAATCATATTTCACACCACGGCTTTTCTATCCACTCATCTATTGATGGACACTTGGGTTGCTTCTATACCTTGGCTATTGTAAATAAAGCTGCAATGAACATAGAGGTGCATATATTCTTTCCAATTAGTGGCTTGGGTTTCTTCAGATAAATACCCAGAAGTGGACTTACTTGGTCATAAGACAATTCCTTTTTAATTTTTTGAGAAACCTCTATACTGTTTTCCATAGTGACTGCACCAATTTGCATCCCCACCAAAAGTATGCAAGGGTTCCCTTTTCTCCAGTCTCACTAACTCTTGATTTTTTGTGGATATATTGATGATAGACATTCCAACAAGTGTGGGATTATATCTCATTGTGGTTTTAATTTGCATTTCTGTGACAATTAGTGATGTTGAGCTTCTTTTCACATGTCTATTGGCCATCTGTATGTCCTCTTTGGAGAACTGTCTATTCAGGTCCTCTGCCCATTTTTTACCTGGGTTGTTTGGTTTTTCTGGTGTTGAATAGTATGAGTTCATTATAAATTTTGGATATAAATCCTTTATCAGATATATCATTGGCAAATATCTTCTCCCATTCATTCAGTAGGTTGTCTTTTCATTTTGTTGGTTTCCTTTGTTTTGCAAAAGTTTTAGTTTGATGTAGTCCTATTTGTTTATTTTGCTTCTTGTTTCTCTTGCTCAAGGAGATAAACAATATCAGAAAAAATACTGCTAAGAGAAATGCTAGAGATTTTACTGCCTGTTTTCTTCTAGGAGTTTCATGGTTTCAAGTCTTTAAGTCTTTAATCCATTTTGAGCTTATTCTTGTATAGATTGTAAGAAGGTGGTCTAGTTTATTTTTTCCTTTTTTTTTTTTGCATGTATCTGTCCCAGGACAATTTATTAAATAGACTGTCTTTAACCCTGTTGTAAGTTCTTGACTCCTTTGTCAAATATTAATTGACTATAAGGCATTGGTTTATTTCTGGGCTCTCTATTTTATTCCATTGATCTATATCTCTGTTTTTATGCCAGTACCATACTGTTTTGATTATTATAGCCTTATAATATAATTTGGTATCAGGCAGCATGATACCTCCAACTTTATTCTTCTTTTTCAAGATTGCTGAGGCTACTGAGGGTCTTTTTTGGTTCCATATAAACTTTTTGATTATTTGTTCTAATTCTGTGAAATACATTGGTGGTATTTTGATAACAATTGCACTGAATCTATAGATTACTTTAGGTAGTATGAACATTTTATTAATTTAAATTCTTCCATCTATAAACATGGTATATATGCTTCCATTTATTTGTGTATTCTTCAATTTCTTTCTTCAGTATCTTATAATTTTCCTAGTACAGGTCTTTACCTCCTTGGTTAAATTTATTCCTAGGTTTGTTTGTTTTTGTTCCTGATGAAATTGTAAATGGGATTATTTTCTTAGTTTCCCATTCTGATCAGTGTATAAAAATGCAACCAATTTTTTAATATTAATTATGTATCTTGCTACTTTACTGAACTCATTTATCAGTTCTAGTAGTTTTTGGTAGAATCTTTATCATCTGCAATTAATGAGAGTTTTACTTCTTCCTTTCCAATTTAGATATCTTTTATTTCTTCTTGTCTGAATGCATATTTATTTCTTGAATTACTTAGACTAGGTCCTTAAACACTGTTTATTAACACAAATAATTATACACACATGAGTATATAAGAGAGGGTACAAAAATGTTAATAAAGCCTCAATCTATGTGTTGAAAAGTAAAAGCTAAGAACATTAAAAAATAATTTTAAATCTAATAAAAGTTTCTTTGCTTGTTATTTAATGTAACTTAGAACAAGCTCTGGACTTCTTTTTTTTTCCTACTCATCTTTGGGAAACAAATAATCCTATATAGTTTTTAATTTTTATTTTCTACAATTTGAATATTAAGGATACTTTGTTATTTGCAAGCTTTAAAAATCATGAGCTGAGACTAAAATTTATGTAAATGAAATAATACAACATCAAAAGTAGCTTTACTTTATAATACGTAAGCACAAGAACATTATTTTGGCCAAACCACTTTAAAAGCAGTAATTCCTAATTTATACTCAATTCTGTATAATTAAATCATTGCTTTGTCTTTCTTGATCTAAAACTAGGCCAATTATATAATCTTCTATAAGAAAAACGTTTAAAGGAAAATATTACAAGTGTCAGACTTGCCCTTTTTTCCAATATATACAATACAGGGATAAATGAAATTACTTTTCTAATCTTAAGAAAAAGATCCTTAAATTAGTAACAACATCATAGTCCATGTGAAGGCTTCCATGAAAGAAATATGATCACATAAAATATATAAAATCATAATTAGAAATTAGCACTGTTGTGCTATCTACTATTGTAGATATCTTTGATACCTCCCCCTTCTGGTTTTTCTTATGGTTTTCTGATGATCACTTTGTCTTAAAGACTTTTGGGGGGAACACAGTATGATCTGATCCTTGCTTACCTGGCTCTTCCCACATGCTTCTGACATAGCCTATATTTCCAAGCATAAAGCTTAGCATCTATTAAAAGCACATGCTCTGGAAGGCCAGGAACTGAGTCAATTTTACTTTCTATTGTTATGTCTGTCTCTTTCCTGCAAGTACCAAGTACAACTAAGTTAGTTTGGAGATATTTTAAGTGGTAAATTTCATTTTTCTTTAGGAATAAAGAAAGTGATTATTTTCCAGAATAAGCACCGGTAATCACACATGTGCAAAATATGGCTATATGCCTACTTCCAGTAGCATAAAAGGGGAATTTCAAAATCCCTCAATATCTAGGGGTACAGAGACGACCCCTACCCCTGCTCACTAGAGACAAGAATCCATGGAAGTTGAAACCTTTAATCTCCTGCCAGGAGGACAGAGATACAAGCATGGCATACAAGTATTAAAATGATTCTATAAATAAAATGATATTTATAAACCTGTATAACAGTATTGACATAATAAAAATGTCAATAATCTCCCCTTAAAATTGCTGTAATCATTAATTAAATTCCTTCAAAATTCTTAGGACCCACGAAAATATTAAAGCCCTATACTTACAGCATACACTACATGTAGAAAAAAATCTGACAAGTAATTTGACAATATTCCAATAATTCTCACCATCATTCATTCAAATTAACTTAACATAAAGTTATCTATCAGCTTGTTTGAAGTAGTCCTCCCAGTCATGCCAATTTCTATATGAAACTAGAAACTTATCACTTAGTAAATGACTAACTGTAGGAAAAAGTCTGTCATTTTATAATCCCTTGTGTATTTTGCTTATAGAGGTCACATATAACAAACCAAACTGAGTAAGTGTTCCTAAAATAAAGAAGGAACTAGAGCACCTTATTTCTTCTTCCTCAGAGGAAAGACTTTGTTCTCACAAAAGTTAATTGAATTCTTGTCTTTAATCCTTTTTTCTTTATGTTCTCTGTTAACTCATCTCTTTTTTCTTTCTTCTTCTTCTAACTTGCCTTTCTTTCCTTTGCCCTAACAACTTTCATTATTGAAACTAAGAGTCCTATAAAGCTCTTAAGTTAAATATACTACCGAGATGCCAAGTGTCAATGAATTTTATCGTAAAACATTCAAGAGCACCGTATTTACTAATCATTACTACTGTCTGACTTCTCTGCTCTAGTAGCAAAACACTTTCTTACAAGTAGTTAATATACTGTGTTCTTACTATGTATCTCAGTGCTTGACAAAATATAAATGCTCAGTGTCAGGTTAATACTATTAATTTCATAAAACTCTGGTTTCAAGATCTGTATAAGAAAATGCCATTATTATCTGCATTGTTCCTGCAACCATCTTGTATTAAGAAAAAATCAATAGATAATTAAAATAAATCCTTGAAAGGACATAGTAATATTAAGTTGTCTAAGAAATGCCATTTTCATAAAATGCTGTGTTCTCTTTGCAAAACAGACTTAATTTTTAAATGTCACCTCAAGTTAACCACTGGGTCCAGAAGGATCCTGCACAAAAGATGTGAATTATAAAATTACCTCTCCTCTTCTATCAACATTCTTAACTGCCTTAGTATCTGATCTCAGTCAAGTATTAAGGAGAAAATCAATAATTATCTACTTAAATGATTCAGTATAAATAACTGATAGGCTTAAATATTTTCACAATGTACAAAAGCAACTTAACACAAATGGCATTTTATCAGAAATTATATGTTTAAGATAGAATTGTACTACAGTCCAAGTGTTGTTACCAGTTTAATTTGGACACTTTAATGCTCCCACTCCCCTTTCTAACCTTGGAGTTCTTTGGTATTTTGGAAGTAAACTGAACATAAACCCTAAATTACAAGGTAGTAGTAGTAGTAGCTTGCCTCTCACCTCATGACATCTGATTAGCTGCCCATCCTGTAAGGGAAGAAATATTTGGAATAGAGCTTTTATTTGCCTGTGAGTAAAGACAGTTCAGGATCTGGTAATAATTGTAAAAGTCCATGCTTGTCTTTTCAGCTACCTCTAAGCTTCCCTTCCCTTTCTCCTGCCTTCTAAGTTCTCTACTTAGAATACACCCAAAGTGTATTCTTCACACCTCCCATCCCCAAGAGGCCACTGTCTTCCAGTTTCCCTTACCAAAACAGAAAAGGACTTAAAGATTGCACTCAGTAGTTTAAGGCAGCTAAGAGAAATGTTCACCTTTTGAGTTGACTTGGTTTGAGGGTATAGGAGCTTTGTTTTTTATTTTGCTGAGTCCACCAGGAAAATACTTTAGTCCTGATAATAAGCCTGGGGGAGCTGCGTAAAGAGTCAACTAATGTTACTTAAGTTCTCCTTTGCCTTCTCCACTCTTTTACTTTATTATTTGGAAGCTAAGAATCTCAAATTCCAAGGATCCAGATTCCATTTTCATGGCGTCCACTTCCTTCTCCTGATTTGATATCCCTTTCCTTCTTTCAGAATGGTGGTCATTTTGTAACTAACTCCTCTCTCCCTCCAACCTCCTGCAATGGGTCTCTTGCCCAGACTTCTTGTAGCCTCTGGCAGGTGAGTAAAGGAGCCATGAATGTCTAGGGAAAAGGGTGCATAAAATTCATGAATGGCTAAGCTGAGCTTATGGACTCACCCAAACATGAAATTCAAACAAAAGACCATCACCGCTACTACCACCCCCTTACAGCTGATGTCAAAGATTCATCATTTGTATTTTTCACAGTGTGCTTGGGAAAGGGGGTTGGAAGTGGTTAGTTTAATGATAACAGACATTAATCAGTACACAATACATGATATCAGGAAAAAAATACCGGCTGGCAATCATTATACATACTAGAGAAAGCAATGGGAAAGAAAAACTTGAAAAACTGTATGTTAGAGTTAATTACAATTATATATGTAACTGCTTTTAATTTCTGCCTAATATTATACAACATAATAAACATGTATATCATAAAGGATAGATAAGATAAAGATAGAAAAGATAAAAGAAACACTTTCAGTGTTTCTTTTTTTTAATCTTTGCTGAGGATACTTTTTTAATTGATTTTTTTTAAAGAGGAAGAGTTGAGAGGAGAGAGAGAGAGAGAAATATTGATGAGAGAGAAACATCTATTGGTTGCCTCTCTACTGGGGACTGAACCCACAACCTAGGTATGTGCTCTGACTGGAAATTGAACCCACAAACTTTTTGTTGTATAGGACAACACTCCAAACAACTGAGCACCTGGCCAGGGCTCGGATTTTATTTTAATGCAACTGCAACCTTCCCTCCCAACGTCTACCCCTGCAGCTTCATTCAGGGGTGTAAGGACAATAAACACCTACTTATTATCCCCATTGTACATATGGAGAAACTAAGAGGCCAAGTAAGCTTAGGCCAAGATCAAATAACTAGTGTGGAACCAGGATTTGAACCTAGGTACTGTTATTTATTTATTTATTTATTTATTTATTTATTTATTTATTTATTTATTTATTTATGAAAGTGGAAGGAGAAACATCAATCTGTTGCTCCATTAACTATCAGGATATACTAAACCATCTAAATATATGTCAATAGGGAAACAGTTGAATAAAATATGTTACACCCATCTAAAGGAATACTACATTTTAAAAAAGAAAGTTCCTTTCATTCCCCTTCCTACTTTGAGGATGGGGTGAACTTATTGAATCACTTGCAAAAATAAAGTATGGAAAAAGAAAAATAGTAACCTTACAGAGGAAAAACCTGGAAAACAATACCTTAACCAAGTGATTTAAGTTAACATCCCAGTAATGTCATGCAAATACCAGACATTCCCTTCCATGACATGATGAGAAGGGCAACTCAACTTTGTATATTATTTCCAAAAATCCACAGCCCCATTCTAATCATGAGGAAAACATCAGACAAAGCCAAATGAGAGATGTTCTATAGAGTATCTGGCCAGGACTCCTCAAAATTAATCAGAAAAGACAAGAAACTGTCAGAGGAGACTAAGAAGACATGAGAACTAAATGCAATGTGTATTCTGGATAGGATCATGGAAGAAGGGTTTCCACACCCTCTTCTTCACTTTCTCCACCAACTTTATTTCTGCTAAATGCACTGCACACATTTTATTCTAGCCAAACTAATCTGACCACCAATCCCTCAAAATAACCAGCTTGTTTCCCAAATCCACATCTCACCTGGCAAAACCTACCTCTAAACTTAAAAAGCCACTCACCCACTGGTACTACCAAGCATCCTGTATATTTTGTCTATAACAGGAATAGCAAATATAGGCCATCGATACTCCTACATTCATGACAACATTGCTCAATGATCACAGTAGCCTTTCCCACTAAATCCACATGATGCCTCCAAATACTTCTTAATGTCATGTTCCACACAACCATTATCATGTCTGTTCCATGCAGCCACCATTATCAATCAAAGCTAACCAAGAAATAAACCCATTTGCCATATATAGTCTCTACTACATTAATCTGTTTGCCTTGGATTTCATGTATATTTATTTATACACACCCCTATTTTGATCTGAAAAGAACTTATAAGACTTATGAGAATACAAGAACCATGAAAAGCTAATACTTTAAACAACAAAGCAAAAGAATCAAGAAAACACCAAAAATGGTGCCAAGAAAAAGGCTAAAAAAATGTACAGCATAAACCCTATATGCCCACTTGGGTGTGCCACAAATCTAACTTTGGCTTTCTAGTAGTCATCACAAAAAGAAAAACCCAGTCCATAGTCCAGGAGCTAAATAGCAAAGTACTAAAAAGCAGAACTATTCTTGGTACTTAAGTAATTGTTGTAAAGCAAAGAGAACACTAGGATATACTAGATATACAAAACACACAACTGCTAGTTTTCAAAGGGTTGGACTGTTTCTGACAGTATCCATAAGGAAAGACCTATGGCATCTTACCAAAGACCAATGCAGCTAAAGGTATGTTACAAAGAACAAACACAAGCTCAAAAAATCCACTGTGTCCTTTTACTTGGTTTCCTCCTTCATTGCCTCCCTAAGTAAAAATAAACTCTTTGAAGACAGGAACCATGTTTTTTATCTCTTACATTGAGCCCACCACACTATGTATTCTGCAAAAAAAAATAACCTTCAATACCAGTGAGAATGTCCATAGCACAATTCATGCTACCGATAAAAATGCCCAAACTAAACACAGGAATCCCCACTCCTACTCAACAGACTAAAAATGATAACTGAAGTCTCAATAGGATTTCTAAAACTTCTATACAGTTACTGAATCATAATTTAATTTGCAATGCCCCAATGGCATTTTTTCTTGTTTTGTGTACCCCTAGCACAAGGCTTCCAAAAATGTCATTAATATCACCAAATCTGATCAAATAAAATGAAACCCACAGCTAAAGCATTGGCAATCCCTATCAAAGGAAAGATAATGTCACTATCTTTCAAGAATATAATCAATAGCTCTTTATAAACTAGCTGACAAAACACAGGTTCATTTTTTAAGTGACTCTGCAAGTCTGCTAGTAGATAATGAATTATAATGCAGATTTTCCCTATTTCTCTCCAAGAGTCTGTAGTTTCAGTAAATGCTGAACTACTAGAGAGAATAGTACTTCTTAATGTACACACATATCATCAAACAAGCTTATATATCCCTTAATGACAACTACTTACACCCCTCTGCTTTACCTGGTCAAATCGGAAATGCAATAAAGACTAATAAATTATTTAAGTAAAGCGGTTATAAGCAACTTAAGTATTTACAAACTTAAATTATTACTCTTAAGCATAGGCATTAAGACACATTAACAATCCTCTATTTGTATTTTATTAATGGAAATCATTAATAAATAAGCAGTCTAATCCTACAATGGTTTAGTGTTTTTTTTTTCCTTTTTCCACACAGTCAGTATTTCAGTTTGCAGTGTTCTCCCCATTCAATATCCCGTGTATGAAGAGGCACACTCTATCATCCCCAGGAGAAGGTAGCTGTAATAGAAAAAGAACAAAGACAGGACTGGGGAGCAGTGCAGGGAGAAAATCCAATTCCTTTATATTTACCTTTATTTCTTCATTTATTAAAATGGGATATGACAATTATCTCTACTTGATGGGATTACTGGGAGGATTAAATGAGATAGCATTTGTAAACTGCCTAATAAAGGCATATAAAATAGATCCTCAATAAGTATTAGCTCTCTTGCCCTTTTTTTATAGGTAGGAAATGGAAGAAGCTGAGCAGGTGACTTTTCCAAGGTCAATGCCTAGTAAGTGTAATACACAGGTTAAAACTCTGACTTAGGGCCTAATGTTCTTTCCATTATACCATGCACCCTTAAAATAGCAGAACCCAAGACTTCATGATCATAAATGTTAGGCACTCATTATATGCAAAGGAAAAAATTAACAATTTGAATACCTATTAAATGGCCAGGTATTACACTAACATCTTTCCACCTAACTAGCCTAAAAAGTAAGTGTAGTACTTTATTATCCCATTTTACAGAGACAAGGCTAGTAAGTTTTAATGCAAGCTTAATTCAGGTCTGTTTACTCCAGTATTTTCCCCTTACTATCCTACCTCAAAAGCATGTATTTAAAAATCACTGTCTACCAAAATTAAATTTTAAATGGCCTGGAAATGTTCTCAGATTTTTCCAATTTACTAGCAGAAATCATCCCTATAGTTCCATCATCCTTTTTCCTTAAATTTGTTCTTGGCAGGCCAAAACAATTTATAATAATTATGGTAATAAATATATATTTATATGGCATGTTACAGTTTAGTATTACATATTTCTTCATTTTTATTAGATGTAACTACTGAGGTTTTTCACATGTTGTCTCACATTTCATTTAATATTTTCAAGTTTTCTGTGAGGTAGGGATTATTACCATTTTATAAATAAGACAACAGAAGTTTGAAAAGGGAAACTTGCCTAAGGTTATACAACTAGTAAGTACAGGACTTTGCTGGGGATCTCTCTAAGAGAAAAGCTCATATACTCCTACATCCACTAATTCATTTAATCATTTGCTTTTGTCAACTTATCAGAGCTGAGAGAAGATAAGTGTGAGTGGAAGGAAACCTTCACCAAAAATGTAATACAAAATAAAATCATAAACTTGATAGAACAATAAAAACAGGAAATATGAGAAAGGTTGTCTAGGATCTCTTCTTTCCCTAAAGGTTGTCAGGTGATTTCTAAAAGATGTTTAAAAAATAGACACTTTAAACTATTCCAGAAGACAGGGAAAATAAGGAGAATTCCCCAATTCATTCTTAACAGCTGGCTTAATCTTGATACCAAAACCAGGCAAGAATGGCAAACTAATAAGGAAACAAATATTATACTTATCTTTTCTGACTATAGACACAAAAGCCTTAATATATTTAAGTGAAAAACAAAGGATTTGTATAGAATGATTCCATCTGTAAAAGAAAAACATTGTGTATAAATATGTATGTATGTGAGTACAGTTGGATCTCTAATATATATTTGCACATATGTACACAAAAATACAAAGATATATGTTTGCAAATATAAACCCTGAGCTGTTAACAATGATTATCTGGGAGAAGAGTGGTCTTGGAGTAAAAGAAGGAAAGAGGACAAGAAGTAAATGAGAGATTTTCAGCTTTAACTCTATATATCCACGTATTATTTGAATTTTATAATTAACACACGAGGTCTATCCAGAAAAAGTCCAGCCACTGTTAATATACGGAGAGAAGTTTATGCAACATAGATGTAACCTGGCAGCCCAGGAGAGTAGACATGTATGTGCACACCTGAACAATGAGGACTTCACTGTACCAGTCAGTGGGGATGGTGGATGCTGCTGAATGAGCATGTTTACTGTATGGCCTTCGCATTCAAAATAATTCAGCAAGAACAGTAATGAATAGGCATTAAATTTTGTGTTAAGCTTGAACATTCCTCTGCAGAAAGTATCTGCATGATTCAGAAGGCTGCAGCTATGGATAACTGGTGATTGGCAGCTTTATCACGAAATATGCCAGCTCATGCAACACATGTCATGACATTTTTTGGCAAAACATCAAATCACCCAGGTGACTCAGCCCCACTGCAGCCTAGATCTGGTGCCCTATGGTTTCTTGCTTTTCACAAAACAAAATCACCTTTGAAAGGAAAGAGATTTCAGACTATCAGTGAGATTTTAGAATACAACAGGGTTAGGTGATGGTGAATCCAAAAAAAGATTTTGCCGAGTGTTTTGAACAGTGGAAGAGACAATGGGAGAACTCAGTGAGGTACCAAGCTGCCTACCTTGAAAGGAACTGAGGCACCATTGTCCTGTGTACAATGTTTCTTGTATCTTCTTCAATGAATGTCTCTATTTTTCATAGCGTGTGGCTGGATACTTTCTGGACAGGCCTTGGTATATCACGTTTAACAATTAAAAAATATAAATGAATAATACAGCCTAAACATCAATTTGCTATTATCTCCTCTACTTGGTATAGGAAAAACTAATTCTTTTATCTGCTCATTGGGCATTCATTCATTCAACAAACCTCAGGATATAATGCCTATGTTTGGGCACTGAGTGTATAAGCACTTGCACCAGCAGGTACTTAGAACCTATTTTCCAAAACCCAAGATGGAACAATAGTCACTTCTGTAAGAAACAATGTTGAGTTTTAATTCATTCTAATTTTTATGATTTATTACCTTTTAGGTTACATGAGAGGAGTAAAAAATATTTTTTTCTGCCCTAGCTGGTGTAGCTCAGTGGACTGAGTGCAGGCCTGTGAACCAAAGGGTCCTGGTTCGATTCCCAGTCTAGGGCACATGTCTGGGTTTCAGGCCAGGTCCCCGGAGGGGGTATGCAAGAGGCAACCACAAATTGATGTTTCTCTCTCTTTCTCCCTCCCTTCCCTGTTCTCTAAAATTAAATAAATAAAGTGTTAAAAATATTTTTTTCTGAAATTTACACTATCATTCTAAAAAAGAGTAACAGATAATTTGTATTGGTGTCTCTTTTTTTGCAATTAAAAAAGTGTATTTGTATTCATTCATTAAACAAAGGTTAGAGTTCCTGCTATGTGCCGGGCACTATGCTGGACAATGGACATACAAAGATTAATATGTAACACATGGACTCTACTTACCCTCTAAGGAGTTGAGAATTTTGCATATACATGGTGCAGGCTAATACATAAAAACTGAAATATATATCCTAGTAATCCTTCAATTCAAAGTGAAACTGGAAGACTAGTTCAAAAATCAAAGTTAATTTCAGCTTAACCTAGAAAATCTTAAAATTATTAAAAATGTAAAATTGTCCAATTACTTTAAAATTAAAAGGAATAAATTAACAAGAAAACAGAGAATATGGAAGCTGTGGAGGAAGAGAAAGCACAAGGTCTCAGTGAATAGTGGGTTCTAGGATTAGCTATGCCACTAAGATGTTATTAGCTTTAATTGCTCTGTTTCCCCACAGGATGTATGGAAATCACATCTACCTTATTAGGGTAAGAAAAAAAAGAATTTATTTAAGAAAGCATAACAAAATGTGGTGAATATGAGGCAATGTGGCCACAACACCTGCTTTTTGTTGTTTGATGTTTTATTTATTATGCCCTCACCTTGGCAATGATTAGCCAAGACAATCTGCAAACACAAGTCAACTTCTGCATGCCTCATGAAGTGAAAAGAATGTAGGAAGCAGAGTCAGAAGACCTAAGTTCACAGTCAGACTTTTACTCTTATTAACGACATAAGGTTAAAAAGAAGCAAATTAACCTCTTTGCACCTTCCCTAGCAGTAAAATAAAAATAAATGTATTTATAGTATTCTTTCAAAGACTAAATAAGAGAATACATGTGAAAATATAAACCTAGAAATGATCATAAATCAAAGACATGTTTCCAAAGAAGATACACAAATGGCCAATAAGAATATTAAAAGATGTTCAACATCATTAGGGCATTAGCACAAAGCAAATGAAAATCACAATGAGATACCACTTCACACCCACTAGAATGACTATCGTCAATATAGACAACATTTTAACAAGTGTTGGAAAAAATAGAACCCTCATACTTTTTTGGTGGGAATATAAAATGGTGCAGCAGCTATGGAAAAGTTTGATAGTTCCTCAAGAAGTTAAACACTTACCACA
Organism: Phyllostomus hastatus; assembly: GCF_019186645.2. Taxonomy (NCBI): domain Eukaryota; kingdom Metazoa; phylum Chordata; class Mammalia; order Chiroptera; family Phyllostomidae; genus Phyllostomus; species Phyllostomus hastatus. The sequence continues at coordinate 12,813,853 of NW_025333498.1, read as the reverse complement.
TGACCAAGTAATACCACTTCTAACCCAAGAGAACTGAAAACATCATGTTCACAGCAGCAGTACTCATAATAGTCAAAAAAAGTAGAAATGTAGCATATCCATACAATGGAATATTATTCAGCATAACAAGGAATGAAATACTGATACATATGCAATACAATATGGAGGAATCCTGAAAATACTTTGTTAAGTGAAAGACACAAAGGGACACATATTGTATGATCCTGTTTTCATGAAATGTCCAGAAAATGAAAATCTACAGAGACTGAAAACAGATTAGTGATTGCTAAATACAGGGGAAGAGGAATGGGAATGACAGTTAAAGGGTAGAGGAGTGTCTTTTCAGGATGATGAAAATGTTCTTGAATTAGGATACATGTTTGCCCAACTTTGTGAATATGCTAACACCACTGCATTGTCACTTTAAAAGAGTGGAATCTACTGCACATGAGTTATATCACAATAAAAGAAAATAATTTCAGAAATTTTAAGTTTCTGCTACTTTTTGTTAGTAAATATGCTACTTTTCTCAAGAGGTTGTTCCTGTTACTTGTAACAGCTATGAAAGCTCTTTGAAATTAGATGTTACACAGATAAATGGTATTTTTAGTGAACTCAAACTACTAATTATGCCAGAAAAACTTTCTACAGATCATATTAATTTGGTATAATTTTATTTCTTCAAAAGGAAAATTTTTATTAATGTTAAGTGTGTTTTCAGGAAGTAAAAAGAGCTTCAAGGAGTCTTTAAGCACATAAAAAAGGTCAAAATGTAATACTGTCTGCTTTTTAAATTAGTAAACATTTAGCTTTTAGATAAGCCTGTCAAACAAAAACACAAGTAGATGAATTTTGCATCCTCTTCTCTACCACTTCACATGTTCTGGAGTCTGCTGTCAGCCTTCTAGGTCCATCCATCCATCATCAGCTCCTAATCTTATCCACCAATTAGTCCTTCCAATTATAATTTACAGGGGTTAAAATGCTTGGTAAACTCTTTAAACATCATCAATTTCATTCCTTAATGTGGGGGAATTTACAGAGTAGGCCCAATTTTTAAGGTTAAATTAAATCTAGATTGTTTGAATAAATATACAGAAAAATTATTCCTTGGATTTGGATGTACAATCTGTAAAGTTGTGTAATGCTTCTTAAATCCTTAGGGAATGTTTACATGTCTTTGGTCGTGGGGTAAAAAGAAAGTCACTAACCTCTGTCCACACAAAGTATTATGTATAAAAGCTTCCTGGTTCCCGAACAAAGAAGTATTTCATTGCTCAAAGCAAAAGGAAGATATTTTTTTTCTATTTAGTATTGTTATACTGAAATAGCACACCAATGAAACCAGCTAGGTAAGAGCATGACTCAAGGAATGTAAACGAAGATAAAACTCTTCTTTATTCTGTATTCTTCCTTGGGGGAAGAAAAAAGTTTCTCACGCCTAAGAAAATAGGGTTTGTTAAGCCGAGGGAAACCATGTGGATTAATATTTTCCAACACAGGTGTATTTTGAGTGGCAATTTTAATTTGAAGGTTTCCCACTCAATGCTAGGGTGCATGGCGGGTATACAGACAAAACGTGAAGAAAGAGGTGACCTGTCAAACAACTGCTATCAAGTTACCCCCTCAACAGGGCTTCAGACTTCTCAGTGAGGTCTGTGCAAGAGAGGAAGATGTCAAAGCACCATGAGAACCACGGAGGCTGTCACAGCAGCCCCCAATCCAAACCATGCATCCCAGGGTGAAGTCCCACCCGCACCCTCAAAAGCAGGCCAGACTGCGGCTCTTTTCCAGTATGAGTCTACCTACCATGCAAAAAATAAATACATAACCAGAGATCCTTGCCAACCCTCTCTCCCTTCCCTTTGTGGCTCCTCCAAAGGCTTAAAGGATGTTAACGTCCTGCAGGCCCGCGGAAGCCAAGCCTCACTCCAGCCAGGAAGACTTCCAGGAGGCTGGGCGCAGCCCGGGAGCCTCGGGCTGGCGTCTCCCATCCACCGGGCGGGCTGGTCTCCCGCCACACAAAGGAACCGCCGCGGGCGCTGGACCCGGGGACTCGCCCCGGAGGCGTGCGCCACAGCTGGTCCCGGCACGCCAGAAAATACGGATTAACACCTAAACCTGTTGCACGATTCGGGTCCCTTTCACCCAGTAATGAAGAAGGGCGCTCAGGAGGGGAGACGTGAGCGCCCCGGCTTTGCGGGCCGCAGCCGCAACCTGCAGGCGGCGGGGAGGCAGGGACTGCCTGCCTGGTTTCCCACCTCAGGCGCTTTGTCTGCGGCCGCGACGACAGCGGGGGCTGCGGCAGGGGCTACAAGGGCAACAGGGGAACAAGGGCGGTGGGGCAGGGTCGCCCCTCCCTCGGCCGCGCGGCCCGCCCGGGTGAAGAAAGCCGGCCGCCACCACCGCCTCCACGCGCCCGCTCCCGCCCCCGCCGCCCGGCCGCGGGGCCTGCGTGCTCCTCCCGCCCAGGCCGCCACACGGCGGCCACACTCACCTAGCTGACGCTGGCTACCGGTTGCTCCGAGGCGGTGGGGAGGCCAAGGGGACGCAAACGAGACTCGGGCGGAGGGCGAGGCGGGAGAAGGAGGGCCGGAGCGGGCCCGCGCGACTGCTGCGGCGGCGGACTCCAGTCACTCGCGGCAAATCGCGTCCGGCCCCTGCGTGCGTCAAGTGAGGGGCGGCGTCGCGGGCAGCAGGACGACCTCTGAGTACCCGCGGCCCGGCCCGAGCCGCGTCCGAACGACCCGCACGCGCCCGGGAGCGGCTGCGCAAAGACCCCGCCCAGCTTGGGGAAGGGGGCGGGGCTGGGAGTCCCTCAAGAGCTGGAGTGGGGGAGGGACTGGGAGGGGGCCTCTGAAGCTCCTCACGGACCCTGGGGTTCTTACCCAGCGCTCAGGTGGTAGCCTCCAAGCCAGCAGGCAGTGTGGGGTAGTGGAAGGGGCACTGTATCGAGGGTGAGGAAACCTAGGCTTAAGAAGAACCCGTCTACTTGACACCTTGGCATTTGTTTTTTGGTTTTTCTCTCACCGTGAAATTTGTATGTAGGTTCGAGACTGTGGTGTGTAATTTTCCAAAATTCTAACATTGCCATCCATTCTCGGTTTGTTGGGATTCAGGAAATGCCCAGAGATAATGGTCTCCCCTCCCCCCACCGCCCCCCCACCCACCCCAGTCCGTGATGTGGCTGAAGGATGAAGGCCTCTGGGAGAATTTAGCGGGGAATTTGTAGTGAGGAAGGGCTGAATTCATGGCATTTCTATTTCCTTGAAGATGTTGCCACTGCACAGTCCAAAATCGCCCTCTGACAATGGCTACTTCCCCATCTCCACCAGCCTTGGTTTTTCTTTCCAAATGTACTGGCTTTGGAGTCTTCATTCTTCTAATTTTATTGCGCAAATCATTTTTATGTCATTTCCTGATTTCGCTTCAAAAGAGTCATCAACTAATACAGACTCAGGGCAGCCACGTGTTCCCAATCCCAGGCGTTCCATATTACTCACTCTGCTACTCAGTTCACCATCACCTTATTTTATGGGTAAAATCTGGCCCTTCCAACAACTAGGCAGCTAAATTTATCTCTACTAAAGTTCTCTGATGTAAAATCCCATGGATGAAACCTTCTTAATTCTGTGACTAATAATCTGTCTCCACTACTTCAGCCTCTGCCACTCTTTAGGTCAAGCCTTTCTAATTTCATTTCTGCTTCTGTCTTACATGACTGCCAGAGGATGCTCCAAAAACACAGAGACTCCTTTAAAAATTTTCGGAGGCTCTCCACCTAGACAATCAGGATCAATTTAATTACAATAGTAAACAAGGCCTTTTATGATCTGAACCCTACACCTCCTCAGCTTCCACTCCAACTCCTACCACATGTCACACACAGATTCAACAGACTCTGTTTTTGTGCCTTGGTAATATTTTCCCTTGTCTGAAATCCTTCCCTCATTTAACCAGGTGAACCTCCTACTATCTTTCAAGACAATAAAGATAATACATCATTTTCACTTTGTAATCTTCCCTGACATACTGTCCCTTCACCACACCTACAACCTCACCCTACACATTTATGCTGAGTCAAATACTCTCTTTTCTGCTTTCATAGAAACTTTTGTCTATTCTCTACAATAATCATTAAAACTCTTTTTATCCATTGCTTTGCCCGGTGGTCTTTTCTTATTAGACTGTGAGTTCCTTAAAAGGATTGAGATTTCTGTTTACTTCATTTTTGGCTCCCAAATAGAGCACACTGCTCAGCACTGAGAAGGTTCTCTTTAAGTATTTTTCAAAGTGTTGATGCCATTATTCATTTCAACAAATACATGCTGAGCATATCCCCTCAACAAGAGGGAAACACGGTACAATCCATAGTCCCTGCCTTCCTTAGCCTTTCTCAGTATTCTGTTCTCCTTTACTAGGTAGCATTCTCTGCTTATCATTTTAAACCCCCTCCTACTACCACTCACATTCTTTGCTTGTTTTAATAAAGCAAAAGCATGCCAAATAATTCATATTAGGAATTCACAAAACATCCCTGCCCTTCCTCTTTCCATACCCTCTAATTCCACCCTCTATTACCCAGTTATTAGATAAGGGTAACTGCTGCAACAGAAAAAAAAAACATTAGATTGTAAATGCAGAGAACAAAGTTGGAGTGTTTCATCTTCTAATAACTACAGAATGCACATAGCTCAATCAACTTAAATTCACTAGACCACTTCTGGAGGTCCTTTGGCTTTATGATTAACATTCATTTTTAATATTTTTATTAATAAGGTATATACATAAATTGAGGGACTACCAGATCCTGGCAAAACAGTTGTTAAGCATATGATTGATTAATCTCCGAGTGATAGGGAAGCACTCACTACCTCACAACAGTATTCATCTATGAACAGTCCTGTTCATTGCTTCACCAACTGAAATGTGTCTTACTATAAATTGGGTAGGTAGCTATAGTATTGGTAGAAACACCACTGGATTTAAACACAAAGTGGTGTGGTTTATAACTTCCTAGCTGTGTGATCGTGGACAAGTGCAAAACATCTCCAAGTATGAGTTTGATCAACTCTAAAGGGGAAAAATTGTTTTTTTTAGTCTCTATGTCATTTAATTCTGCTCTGATTTTGATTATTACCTTCCTTCTACTCACTCTGGGCTTTGTTATTATCATTTCTCTAGTTCCTTTAGATGTAGGGTTATGTTGCTTATTTGAGATTTTTCTGTCTTCTTTAGGTAGGCCTGTATTGCTATGAACTTCCTTTTCAGGACTGCCTCTGCTGTGTTCCATAGGTTTTGGGTTGTTGTATGTTCATTTTCATTTGTTTCCGGGTACTTTTTTTTCTTCCTTGATCTCATTGTAAACCCCTTCATTATTTAATAACATGTTATTCAGTTTCCATGCATTTGAATGTTTTTGAGTTTTTTCCTTGAGGTTGGTTGCTAGTTTCTAGCCATTGTGATCCAAGAAGATGCTTGATATGATTTCAGTTTTCTTGAACTTCTCGAGGCTTGTTTTGTGTCCTACTATGTGGCCTAACTTTGAAATTTATTTATGTGTTTGGAAAGAATATATATTTTGCTTCTTTGGGGCAAAGTGCTCTGTAAATATCAATTAAGTCTATTTGATCTAGGGTGTCATTCAATGCCACAATATCCTTGTTGATTTTTTGTTTGGATAATCTATCCATTGTTGACAGTGGAGTTTTAAAATCCCCTATGATAAGATAATTCAAAGGATCAATAAATCCAGGAGCTGGTTCTTTGAAAAGATAAATAAAATTCACAAATTGTTAATCAGACTCATCAAGAAAAAAAAGAGAGAGGACCCAAATAAATAAAATCAAAAACCAGAGAGGAGAAGTAACAACCCATACCACAGAAATACAAAGAATTGTAAAACATTACTGTGGACAACTATATGCTAAGAAATTGGACAACCTGGGTAAAATGGATAAATTTCTAGAAATATACAATCTTCCAAAACTGAATCAAGAAGAAGCAGCAAGCCTGCATAGACCAGTTAAGAACTAGCAAAATCAAAGAAGTAATAAAAAAACTCCCAGCACACAAAAGCCCTGGGCCAGATGGCTTTGCAGGTGAATTTTACCAAACACTCAAAGAACTAACTCCTATCCTTCTCAAAGTATTCCAAAAAATTCAAGAAGAGGGAAAACTCCTAAACTCTTTTCATGAGGTCAGTAAAACCAGGTAAAGATGCAACAAAGAAAGAAAATTACAGGCCAATATCTCTGATGAACATAGGTGCTAAACTCTTCATCAAAATATTAGCAATTTGGATCCAGCAATACATTAAAAAGATCATACACGCCCTTGCTGGCGTAGCTCAGTGGATTGAGCGTGGGCTGGGAACCAAAGTGTCCCAGGTTCGATTCCCAGCCAGGGTACATTCCTGGGTTGCAGGCCATAACCCCCAGCAACCGCACATTGATGTTTCTCTCTCTCTCCCTCTCTCTCTCTCTCTCTCTCTCTCTCCCCCCCCTTCCCTCCCTAAAAATAAATAAATAAAATCTTAAAAAAAATTAAAAAAAAAGATCATACACAATGACCAAATGGGCTTTATTCCAAGGATGCAAGAATGGTACAATATTTGCAAATCAATAAACATAACATATACCACATAAATAAAATAAAGGACATGGTCATATCAATAGATGCTGAAAAAGCACTTGCTATAATCCAGCACCCATTTATGATAAAAACACTAAAAAAAGTGGGAATACAGAGAGCATATCTCAACATAATAAAGGCCACATATGAGAAACCTACTGCCAATATCATACTCAATGGGCAAAAACTAAAAGCATTTCCCTCAAGATCAGAAACAAGACAAGGGTGTCTACTTTCACCCCTCTTATTCAACATAGTACTGGAAGTTCTAGCCACAGCAATCAAACAAGAAAGAGAAATAAAAGCCATCCAGCCCTGGCTGGTGTGGCTCAGTGGATTGAGCATTGGACTGTGAAGCAAAGGGTTACCAGTTTGATTCCCAGTCAGGGCACATGCTTGAGTTTCTGGCCAAGTCCACTGTAGGAGATGTGCAATAGGCAACCAAACCAAACATTGATGTTTCTTTCTCTCTCCGTTCCCCTATCTCATAAATAATAAATAAATAAATAAATAAATAAATAAATAAAATCTCTAAAAAAAGAAATAAAAGCCATCCAAATTGGAAAAGAGGAAGTAAAACTCTCATATTTGCAGACAACGTGATAGTGTACATAGAAAATCCTATAGTCTCCTCCAAAAACTACTCAACCTAATAAGTGAATTTGGCAAAGTAGCAGGATACAATATCAATATTCAGAAATCAATGGCATTTTTGACCAACAATAAGCTATCAGAAGGAGAAACTAGGAAAAAAATCCCATTTACTGTAGCAAAAAGAAAAAGTACCTAGGAATAAACTTAACCAAGGAAGTAAAGGGCCTATACTTGAAAAACTATAGCACACTGAAGAAAGAAATTGGGGAAGATATAAATAAATGGAAGTATATACCATGTTCATGGATTGGAAGAATTACCATCATTAAAATGTCCATACTACCCAAAGCAATCTATAGATTTAACACAATTCCTATTAAAATACCAATGGCATATTTTGATATAAAACAAATGCTGCAAAAAATTATATGGAGCCAAAAAAGACCATGAATAGCCTCAGCAATCTTGAGAAAGAAGAATAAAGTTGGAGGGATAACAAAGCCAGATATAAAACTATACTACAAGGCCATTGTAATCAAAACAGTCTGGTACTAGCATAGGACAGACACATAGATCAGTGGAACAGAATAGAGAGCCCAGAAATAAACCCATGTCTCTATGGTCAATTACTATTTGACAAAGGGGGCATGAGCTTACAATGGAGTAAAAAATCTCTTTAATAAATGATATTGAAAGAACTGGACTGGTACATGCAAGAAAATGAAACTAGACTACCAACTTATACCATACACCAGAAGAAACTCAAAATGAATAAAAAAAAAACCCTGTAAGTTGAGATACCATAAAAGACCTAGCATAAACATAGGCAATAAAATTTCAGATATCCCATGTAGCAAGATTTTTGCTGGTATACCTCCTAGGGCAAGGGAAATAAAGGAAAAAATAAACAAATGAGACTATATCAAATTTTAAAACTTCTGCATGGATAAAGAAACCATCATCAAAATGAAGAGGGAACTGACCAAATGGGAAAACATATTTGTCAATGATACATCAGACATGGGTTTAATCTCCAAAATATGAAGAGCTCGTATGACTCAAAACCAGGAAGACAAACGATCCAATTTAAAAAATGGGCAAAATACCTTAATGGACACTTCTCCAAAAAGAACATACAGAGGGCCCATAAATATATGAAAAGATGTTCATCATCACTAGCCATCAGAGAAATGCAAATTAAAACCACCATGAGATATCACCTCACTCCTGTCAGAATGGCCGCCATTAATAAATCAAAAAACAACAAATGCTGGCAAGGTTGTAGAAAAACGGGAACCCTAGTATACTATTCGTGAGAATGCAGACAGACTGATGCAGTCACTGTGGAAAACAGTATGGAATTTCCTCAAAAAATTAAAAATGGAACTGCCTTTTGAATCAATGATTCCACAACTGGGAATATACCCTAAGAATGCTGGAACACCAATTCAAAAGAATCTATGCACCCCTATATTCATAGCAGCACAATTTACAATAGCCAAGTGCTGGAAGCAGCCTAAGTGCCCATCAGTAAATGAGTGGATCAAAAAACTACGGTACATTTACACAGTGGAACACTATGCAGCAGAAAGAAAGAAGGAGCTCCTATCCTTCGTGGCAGCAAGGATGGAACAGGAGAATATTATGCTAAGTGAAATAAGACCGTGGGTGAAAGACAAATACCATTTGATCTCACTTGTTAGAGGATTCTAATGAACAAAATAAACTAATGAGCAAAATAGAACCAGAGACATGAAAACATGGAACAAACTGACAGTGCCCAAAGGGGAGGGGGTAATGGTGGAAAGAAGGGGTAGGGACTAGTCAGAGAACATGTATGAATGACCCATGGACATGGACGATGGAATGGGGATTGACTGTGGGAATAGGGGCTGGGCAGTTGGTCAGAGGAAGGCAAAGAGGGAAAAATTGGGACAACTGTAATAAAGTAACAATAAAAAAAAGAGAAAAAATAAAGGGAGAAAATAATAACAGGAATTTAAATCATTATTATAAATATGAGTACAATGTATATTAATGCGACAAGTGAATCTGAAGCTAGTACTAATGTGTATGGAGTACAGAACAGCCCAACTCCCCTTTGGTACATAACCCTGAAACATTTGAAGTTAGCAACCATAGCATGTACCCTCTGAAACCACCCTTCACTTAAATACCCCATTTATTTCCTCCACTCTTATCTAACCCTAATGCCTTTTCAAATGTGGCATCTACAACTGACTCCAATATTCCAGGCAGAAAGAGAGGGGTAGAGAAGTATAGTTTTCTGCATTCTTAGAATGATATTTCAAAATTCAGTTTGGTTAATATTTTTACCCCATGCTATTTGTAAACATTATGTTTTGGCCAACTAAAAACAAACAAAAATACCCCCCATCCAATATTTTTTAAGTCTCTAACATGCATACAGCTATGAAACCCTATCTTCTCCAATTTGTATTTGTGCAATTTGTTTTTGGAGACTGAGTGCAGATCTTTGCATTTATCCTTCTTAAATACTATTTTGGAAATTATGTCCCAGGAACCCCTGCCAAATAGAAATCAGTGAAATCAGAATAACATTTAAAAAACATTCAGGGTGGAGGAAAGAATCCCAAAGGTACTTCAAGCAACAAGTTTCTAAATTTATAATTACTCCCCTACAGCTTCTCTTAGGCTCTTTATTAAATGCCACATTTAAATATCATCTAAAATTACATAACTTCTCATACTCATCTTATTTTTATAACAAGTTAATATTTGAAAACACTGTTTATGTGCATGAGTTTCTCATACATTGTTTCCTGGAACTTCTGAAGAACTCACTGAGCTAAGACAAACTGGTATAATTCTATTTTCCTAAAACTCAGGAGGGTTAAGTAATTTACTGAACTTACTGTATTTCAAAACTGGCTTTTTGGAGAAACTGCCTTCACACAGCCCCTGACGAACAGATGGCCCTCTTTATTGCCGTGTAATCCCAGAATCACTGCTGGTAACTCTGGAAGGGCACCTGACCTGTAAATAGCCAAGTCATACCCATTCAGAAATAACCCGGGAAAATGCTCTATCCCAAAACACTGGTCCAATCAGACAATCAACTGGGGAAGCTGAGTCCAAAAGGAGGCACAGAGGGTGGTGGCCCTGGGTGAGAAGGGCCCCAGGCATCACCAAAGAGCAGGTACTAATATCAGCCAATGACTAAGCAGAAAACATCCATTTACACATCCATTTACTCATTCATTCAAAAATATTTATTAAACATCTTCTCTGGTTTAGTGCTGAGATACAGCATAGACAAAATATGCAAAAATTCTGCTTCATGGATCTTGCATTCTGGTGGATGAGACAGCCAATAAGCAATAAATAAGTCAAACAGTGTATTAGAAGGTGATAAGTGGTGGATAAATATAATGCAGGAAAGAGGACTGGGAAGTGCCAAGGGAATGGAGAACAATTTTTAATAATAGGAACATGGAAGTCCTCAGTGAGGTGACACTTGAGCTAAGGCTTTAAGGAGATGAGGCAGTGAGTCTATGGTTAAAAAAAGACACATATAGTGGAACCCAAGGGAGTCAAATGGTAGTGGGCTAATCATGAAGCAGACACCAAGAGAATGGCAAAGTCAGACAGTGTCTTGAGCAGGGTATTCAAAATCTAGCTGGGAACTTTTCAGAAACAAAATGATCCTGGTAGTTCCCCAAGTGTACTACACAAGAATCCTTGACAATAGGGCCTCAAAATCTACATTTTTAAAACACTCCCCAGGTGATTGAGATGTTCCAGCAGGATGAGAACCCCTGATCTAAAGGAAAGATCCACAAATTATTCCTGATGCCTTGGGTTCTGAACATACAAACTGAATCTGCATCCCTTTCCTCCTAGGAAGCTCGGTTGTTCAACTTTTCTGTTATTCTTGGGGAGACTGATATCATAGCTGAGATTTCACTTTTTCTAATTTGCATATGTATTCTTTATAAACTTAAAGAACATGAACCAAACCCCAATACCCTATTCCCTGAGGTCACATGTTTGAGTTTCCGTATCTTCGAAGTTCTCTAACCTAGCACACTGACAAGGCTACGAGACAGTGGTGCCAGGGCTATGGCACTGGGCTAGTGTTCTTCATTCTGCACTTCTTGCCTTTAGGGGCAAAACAAAAATGAAAATCTGTGGTTCTTTTTTTAGTCTTTCAAAGTCAATTTCTGAAAAAATTGTCCAAGTATTGTATTTTAAAATCTAAAGGTGTGTAACATTGATTTCATAATATATACTTAACACATAATTGGCTTAAGAAAAATATCTAATAACTTTATTTAAAAATTACTTTGAGAGAAAACTGTATTTGAACAATGATTAAAATAAAAAAATTACTTTGAGCACTCAGTTTATTACTTTTTACATTTGTCATTTTAATTCCAAATTCAAAAATTTTCTCTCTCACTGAGGCAGTTAAAAACATCTAATATTTTTTAAAATATACCTTCATGGTCCTGAAATTATATAAATAACACTTCTAAGGGGTTTTGTTTGTTTGTTTGTTTGTTTGTTTGGGATTTGGAGGGAGTTTTTTGGCTACCTAGGCCAATGTATTTGGAGAACTTTATACAACAGAACTTTTTCCAAGGCCAACATAGTTCACATTCACTTGTGTCAGATGGTTCGTGTTTTTGCTTTAGTCTTTTCCCCCCTCTCCCCATCACACATTCACAAAACGTTTTCAGTAAACAGGCCAAAGGAAAGAGTAAAAAGTTATGCTTGAATTTTTTTTTAAACCAGCAAGAACTTTTTCTGATAAAACTAACTTCTTTTTCTAGTTGTGGAATCATAAGATTTTTAAGCTGGAAGATACCATATCTGTCCAGAGAAATCAAGCAACATACCCAACTCTAGAGTCAGTTAACAAAACATCAAAGACAAGAATCTAGGCCTTCGGGCTACTAGTTGACACAAGCTGAAAGTATTTGAATATTTGCAGTGTCATCAGTAGGTGTATAAATAGATGTGCATAAATAGGTACATAATTTAGGCATAATACAAATTTATCTCTTAAACATCAATAGTGCTTTTGCCCTGACTGGTGTGACTCAGTGGATTGAGTGCCTTCCTGAGAACCAAAGTGCTGCTGGTTCGATTCCCAGTCAGGGCACATGCCTGGGTTGCAGGCCACGTCCCCAGTAGTGGGCGTGCATGAAGCAATCACACATTGATGTTTTTCTCTCTTTCTCCTTCTCTTCCCCTCTCTCTAAAAATAAATAAATATAATTTTTCAAAAAATCAATAATGCTTTCAAAGTATTCTGAATCATAGAAAATGAAACAAAATTTCAGACTAAGGAAAAGTTCCTAATTTCAGCATTAGTTTTCTGTCACTTTTAATTAACATAAGCTTTGTAATAGAGTTTAACAGAGGCCAAGTTAAAAGCAAATTGTCTAGGCAAATTATTTTAAAGGGTCTGGCAATGTACAATACATTATGTAATAGAGTATAGTAAACTGGCTATGCCAATTTTTTATAGTTTTCTCCAATAAATTTTATTCCAGAAAGTACCATTAAATGTCAACACGATATATGTTCAAACAGGTGTTGTTGAGTCAGAACTCTTTGGTTGCAAGTGCCAAAGCCAATTTGAACTGGATTGGGGTAAAGGGATAATGGATTTTCTGGAAAAATGCTGTGGATTTTCGGGAACAATACTGAAGTAGCTCAACAGCACTGAAGAAAGAATTGCATTTCTGGGGACTTCAGAGACTCAAGTAAAGTCAGCATCTTTCTCAGTCCCTTCTTGAAAGCCTGTTCCTCTCAGATTAGTCTTCACTCTGTCCAACAGCAGCAAACCAGTCTGCTTTACTACAAAGGAGATGGGTCCCAGGTAGCACTGGCTCTACTTTCTCCAGCTTATGGATAACTCTGGTAGAAAAACATTAGGGGTCACATGAATGTTCAAATACTGGTGCAAGTAGAACAAGACTGGCCTGGAGTCGGGGGTGGGGGGGCTGATGGGGGGATGGGCACCATAACTGGAGGGTTCCATCATGGAAAGAAGTCTGCTCTGAAGGATTAGGTGAATTGTTAGGAAAAGGTGGAAAAGGCTCATCAGGCTGACAAAAGCAGTCAATATTCACTGCAAGATATGTGTAAGGTACGTTTAGAAAACTAAACTGAATACTAAAAGGCAGTTTTTGTGAAATATTTTTTACCCACTCAAATATTAAAATTATAATGTAAATTATTTCTAGTCTCAATTTATATTAAAACTCTATGCTCAAGCATTTTTTCCCCTTTGGTGTGTTGATGCTCCTTTAAAACCCTAGCCTAGAAAAATCTTTCAATTTATTCATGACTATGGTGGAAAAATACAATTTTGCTTCATCAGAGCATTTTTACTTATTATTTACATTATGGGTTTTAAAAATTTAGATCTAAAGATATGTTATTCAAAGCTCAAAAGGCAAAAGCACTTGGTTGTCAAATTCAACCTGCATAGTGCAATATTCAGGTCTCATTCACAAAGTATTAGTTATGGAGAAAGTTCTTTAGTTTCTGTTGCATGGTGTTTTAATATAGGCCTACTTCCTAGTTATTAGTAAGACAGAAAAGAATGTGAAAAACAAGCTTTGTCCAAGTCACAAGGTTGACTTTTGTTTTTTTAATGTGTTCCAGTCGTAGCCTGAATACAAAGGTCAAGAACATTTACCTCAGTAATTAAGCGATGTGCTCTGCTCTAGACTTAAAATCTGAGGCCAGAGACTAAAATGTTCCCTGCTAGCCTCCCTTCTCTCCTGGTCAGAAATGGTTCTCTTGTTCATTTACATTTAAAAACAAAACTCTGTGTTCTTAAACAAAATAGGGACAAACCACATTTAAAAATAATCCCACCCATTGCCAGGGTCCTTCCACTCTGTCACTCTCTCCAGCTGCTTAGAGAGGTGTGTGAAACTCAACTGTGACTTCAGCAGCTCAACAGCGGGCAGCTCAGGAAAAATCCCATTGCGTGAAGTCGGAGAGGCACTAGCAACACAAAAAGAAAGAATCGATTTGGTTGTGGGATAAAGTAAAAAAAGGAGGAAAGAATTGCCTTTTGTATTAGTCCAACTTTTCCTCTCCTTCTGAATAAAACATTATTATGTAACAAAGAGCCTTTAAACAATTTCTTCCTTATTTCAGTTGGAGATTTGACAAACACAGATTGTGTCATCCTGGGTTAGAGCCACTTCTCAGGGTGTGGAGTTACTTGATTCCGGCCCTGTGGATCAGTGTACTCAAAACATGTGACACGAACTAGGTCCATGCCTCGCTGATATTATCTTCGATTTGGAGAAAGAAAGGAATGAAAACCGTGTTTCTCTTTGGGGACTTAAAGAAAGGGAACCATGGGGTAGGCCCTAACTGACAATTTTATTCCAAAAATCTTAAGTTTTTTATAAAAATTATGCAAATAAACCAGACCATATTCTGTCACCATTCCTAAAAATGAGAAAAGTGATAGCCTATACTTCTCCATTTAAATGATGACAGAAAATTTGGAGCAAGAGGTGTTGTTCCACTGACCCTTTTGAGAAATAGTTGTGTCTGTACAGAAATTGTGCCCAGAGTCTTCAGTGTTCTAGAACAGTGTTTGGAGATTCTGCGTTCCTGGTTGTATCCAGGAAAATGTGTTATTTTCATGTCATATGACCAACTTTTAAACATTTTACTTGGAAAAAAGGCGAGAGTGGACACCAACATGGGAAAGAATGTTCAATGATTTGTTTATTTGTTCATGCAGCCAAAAAAGTAGTGCTAACTCTGCTTCAGAGACCTAGACGGTGTTGAGGACATTATGAGTTTGCTCTCTGTCTCACTGGGAAACAGGAACCCAACCAAACATTCAATGTAACATGGAACATACTACTAGATTTGTCATTACATTCTACACAAAATGCTATTGAGACCAAGAGAAGAGTCACTGTCAGTGTGTCTAATAAAGGCTTCCTGGAGGCATTGTCATTTGAACTGAGTCTAGAAGAAACAGTCAAAATTGTCTAGGTGAGGAAAAGGGAGAAAAATTGTAAGAAAGAATGTAGTCAGTGGCTGACAGGCACTAAAAAACATGCCACTTGGAGAAGAATTTGAGTATTCTTGCTCACATGAGTATAGAGGGGATCAGTTAAGGGAGGATCCAAATGAGAACTTGTGGGCCAGGGGTGGAAATTTCAACAGCCTACAGAGGCAAGGCAGCTAATGAAGATTAGTGAAACTGAGAAAATGCATTCTCCATGAGGAGGATACAAAACTCTAAAAATATTGCACCAAATTATGCTTATCTCCTGAATGTGAGAGATTGCCTGTTTCCCCACACCCTTCCCAAGAATGGGAATTTACAGTAATATTTTCCATTCATTAAACAAATATGTGTTGAGTGCCTTCTACTGTGAGGTGTTTGTATTTGGAATTGAGGATACAGCAGTGAATACAACAAGAATTCCTACTTTTGTGGAACTTGCATTCTAGTGAGGGAGACAAACTAGGTAAAGAAGGAAAATGTCAAGTTGTCAGATAAATGCTATGGAGAAAAATAAAGGAGGGACAATCAACAGAAGGAGACAGGCTGGATGTTAGAGAGAGTAATCAGGAAGGCGTCACCAAGAAGGTAACCACTGTGCAAAGGTTGGTGGATGTGAAAGAGGGAGCAATGCAGACATCTGTGGAAAGAGCATTTCAAGCAGAGCAAGCAACAAATCAAAGGCCCTGAGGTGAGATCTTACCAAGAGGGATTAAGGAGAAGGGGGTAAGGGGAAAATAAATTGTGTAGGGTCTTTTAGGGAATTGTGAAGACTCCGGCTTGTAGTCTGAGCAAACTGAAAAGGCTCTGAGTGGTTTTGGGCAGAGGAGTGATAGGTGGGGTTTTTATTTTTAAAGATTCACTGTGACTGCTGTGTATAGAACTGAATGCCTGGTGGGTGAGACATCGAAGGTGGAAGCACAGAGACCAACTGAGAAGTGAGAGCCTCTCAGGACAGACATGATGGTGGCTTGGACCAGCATGGGGGCAATAGGAGTGGTAGGAAGTGCTTAGATTTTGACTGGATGTTAGAGATAGAGCACCAGGATTTCCTGACAGATTAGATGTGGGAGTCAGGAAAAAGGAGGAATGCAGGGATAATTCTAGGGGTTTTGGTCTGGGCTATTATAACAGTAACATTCCATTTACTATGGAGAAAATTGTGGGGAAGAGGAATTTTGTTTACAGGGTAGAAAAAGAGAGGAGGGGGCTTAATTTGAGATTCTTATCAGTCAACAAGCATGCATTCAAAATATGCAGCTGGACATGTAAGTCTGGAGTTAAAGAGAGATAGCTCAATAAAAAATGTACATTGGGAATTTGTTGGTGTATCAATGTATAGGTAACATTAAAACCATGAGATTAATGGGATAGCAGGTGTAAAGAAGATGTCTGAAGACTTAGCTCTGGAGTGCTCCAACATTTATAGACTGGGAAGATGAGGAGAGATCAACCAAGGAGACTTAGAAGAAATAGCCAGTGAGTTTGGAGAAAAACCAGGAGTATGAGTTACTCTGGAAATCAAGTAGAGTTTCAAAGAGTGGGGAGTGATCCACTCTGTCAAATGCTACTAATAGGATGAGTTTATCAGTCGGGGCTCCTGGAGAAACAGAACCAGTAATGTGTGAGGGTGTGTGTGTATGTATGTGTAGAAAGAGAGAGAGAGATTTATTTTAAGAAATTAGCTTTTTAAAGGCCTGGCAAACTCCAAATCAGCAGGATGGGCCAACAGGCTGAAAACCCCATAATTGATGCTGCAGTCCAAGTCCCAAGGACTTCTGCTGCAGAATTCTTTCATATTGGAGGAAATGTCAGTCTTTTGTTCTGTTCATGTCTTCAACTGAATAGATGAGGCTCACCTACATTTTGGAGGGCAATCTGCTTTATTTAAAATCCACCAATTTATATGTAAATCTTATCTGAAAAGATTCCCACAGAAATATTCAGAAAAATGTTGGATCAAATGTTGGGCACTGTGGTTCAGCCAAGTTGACTCAGAAAAGTGACTGTCAGAGAAAGTAAGATGAGCCAAGAAGTGGCCATTGAGCAACTGAGAGGTTATTGGTGACTTTAGGGAGCACAGTTTTGATGGAATGGTGGGGAAAAAAAGCTTGATTGGAAGGGGCCCATGGGAAAGTACACAGGAGGAGGGCCTCTTCCGCTGCATACCAAAAATGCCATGTACTTCTGGGTTCACAGCACACGAGGGAAAGGAAACAGGTCTGTGGATCTCCAAGAACCACCAGGGCAGACTCACCCGATGCTGGTTGACAGCACCCAGAGAAGGAGCGTAGGGGCAAGATGGGGAACGAAAGGAAAGCAGCTCTCTCATGAAGCCGGAGACCTGAAAGGGCTTACCGTCATCCCAGGTCCCTGGTGAGACATGTGGCTACACCTGGAGGAGGGGCCTTGGAGAACAATATCCTCAATGTAAGTCCTCAAGATTCCCACAGATTAATATCAATAAAATGTGCTTTCATAATCAATGGGTATAAGAAATACATAAGCAAACACATTCATGAGAGTATCAGAAACAATGAATGTCAAAGCTAGTTTCCTAGGGGTTTCAAATATTGGAGTTATCAGTCAAAGAATATAAAAAATGATTATGAAATTTTTACAGAAATAAATGATAAAATAAAAGATAAATAAGCAGCAAGAGGTTCTTCTGTAAGATAGTGCATATTTGAAAACAAAGTAAATAAAGCTCTCAGAAATTAAAAAAAAGAGAATTGTTTAAAAATTTGATTGGTTAGAATACATATCAGGCATAGCTGAATAAAGATATTGATAAAGTAAAGCCAGATCCGAGAAATGATACAGAATGCAGTACAGAAGATAAACATATGCCAAATATGAAAGATTAAAGATATGGAAATAGTCATATGAGGTTGCTAAGAAGAGAGAAAGAGAAAGCCTATGTACCACATGTTTAGCACCAAGTATGTGAGCAGAAGATAAAGCCCACAGAGTTCAGACACAATGACCCTGAGCCTTACTGGGTGCCACAAAATCTTAGATAGATGTAATTAATATTTTCCCTTTGGAGGAGGCAAGGATGGGCATTGGGAACATGGCAGAGCCAACAGAAATTCCTCATCCTATTATTACCAGTAACAACTGTGATGTATACACAGTGGATCCACTTACAATATGCCTGTTTTAATATGGGACTAAAATCTTCCTGTGAAACTAATCTTGCCATGTGACATCAGAATTGTTGTGGGTGGTTTCTTCTTCTGTGCCTACACACATACTTAAGTTTCTATTTATTTATAAAAATCAAAATTCAAAGAACTCTTTCCAGCTATTATCTTCTCTTTCTCCTTCAATTCAGTGACAAATTTCTTGGAAAAAAATCATCTAGACTTGAAACGATTATCTGTTCACCATTTATTCACTACTTGCTGCCCCCACAGTTAATCAACTGGAACAGCTCTTTCAAAGTTAACAAAGACTACTTATCATATTCAATGAACTTCTTTTCTCTCTTTGCTTTTTTTATATTACTTGATACTGTTACATTCCCTTCTTTTAATCAAGAAACATTTATTAAGTTTTTGCTGGTCTTGAAACTATGGTCAGAGGTTAAAAACATAAGAGAGTTCTCTGACATCAAGTGATTTATTTATAGTCTGCTTATCAAATAAGACATATGCACAACTAAATGAAATAAAACACTAAAAGAAAAAGTGGAACCATAAATGAGGGAGTCATCACTTCTACCGGTAGAGAAGGAAAAGCTTTACACTTGAGTTCTCTTGAAAGAGTATTGTTCACCAGGCAGATGGGCAAAAATTACAGCATTATTCCAGGCAGAGGATGCAGATGAGTAAAGGTACATCAACATAAAGCATCCAGGCATGTTCAGGGCACTACAAACAGCTCAGTATACACCAGAACATAAGAACCAAGATGTACTTTAAGGCCAGAATGAAAGGCAATGCAAAGTCATGGAAAGCTTTGAAGCCATTCAGAGGAGTTTGGATTTTATTTTAAGGTACTAAACAAGGTGCTAAAGGGATTCTCCTTTTTTCTCCTTCTCCTTACTATATTTGTAATTTAGAAATAACATTTCTGCAAGAAGATGGAGGCTGAACTGGAAGGCTATTCAGCTGAAGAAAGTAGACTACTTAGGCAACCTTTAAGTTTTGAGTGAGAGAGAGTGCGCGCAGGTGTGAGAGATGGTAAATGGAGTAGATACGTGTCCCATTAGGAAAGAGGAGCAGGGTGGGGGAAGATGTTCTCAGAGATGAGGAGTGTGCTCTGGTTGGGCATCCCAATGTGTCTACTTGAATTGATAACCATGTATTTCTTTTTGGCCCTCTTCTTTTTGTTGTTTTTATATTTATTCACATTTCTCATTATAAAACATATCTTTTCATTGCAGATGATTTGGAACATTTTGAAAAGCAAGGAAAAAACCCATCTGTGATTTTATAATACAAATTTACAGAAAATTTTAAAAGTGTGAGCTATGCATCAGAATACAAAATTGATATTCAGAAATCAGTTGCATTTTTATATACCAATAATGAACTATCAGAAATAGAAGTTAAGAAAACAACACCATTTAAAATTTCACCAAAAAATAGCTAGGAATAAATTTAACCATAGAACTAAAAGACCTACACTAGGAAAATTATAAGATACTGAAGAAAGAAATTGAAAAAGATACAAATGGAAGCATATATAGTGCACACAGATAGGAAGAATTACCATAGTTAAAATGTCCATACTACCAAAAGCAATCTGTAGATTCAATGCAATCCATATCAAAATATCAATGGCATTTTTCACAGAACTAGATCATATAATCCTAAAATTTATATGGAACCACAAAAGTCCCCAAATAGTCACAGCAATACTGAGAAAGAACAAAGTTGGAAGTATCACAATACCTGATCTAAAACTATACTACAAGGCCATAGTAATCAAAACAGTATGGTACTGGCATAAAACATACATAGATCAATGAAACAGAATAGAGAGCCCAGAAATAAACTCACACTTATATGGTCAATAAATGTATGACAAAAGAGGAGAGAATATACAATAGGGTAAAGACAATCTATTTAATAAATGGTGCTGGGAAAACTGGACAGATACATGCAAAAAAATTGAAACTAGATCACTTTCTTATACCACATACAAGAATAAACTCAAAATGAACTAAAGAATTAAATGTAAGACTTGAAAACATAAAATTTCTAGAAGAAAATATAGGCAGTAAATTCTCTGACATTGCTTTTAGAAATATTTTTGTTTACGTGTCCCTCAGACAAGGAAAACAACAAAAAAAATAAACAGATGGGACTATATCAAACTAAAAAATGTTTGCACAGCAAAGGAAACCATCAATAAAATTAAAAGACAACCTACTGATGGGAGAAGATTTTTGCCAAGGATATGTCTGATAAGGGGTTAATATCCAAAATTCATAAAGATTTAGACAACTTAATACCAAAAAAATCCAATTAAAAATGAGCAGAGGCTCTGAATAGATACTTCTCCAAAGAAGACATATAGATGGTCACTAGACATATGAAAAGAAGTTCAATGTCACTAATCATCAGAGAAATGCAAATTAAAACCACAGTGAGATATCACCATACACTTGTGATAATGGCCATCATTAATAAATGAACAAACAAGTGTTGGTGAGCATGTAAAGGAAAGGGAACCTTCATGCACTGTTGGTGGGATTGCAAATAGGTCAGCCAATATGGAAAATAGTATGGAGGTTCCTAAAAAAATTAAAAATAGAATTACATTATGAACCAGCATTTTATTTATGGGTATCTATCTGAAGAAATCTAAAACAGTTTTCACTGCATTGTTATTTACAATAGCCAGGATACAGAAGCAACCTGAGTGCCCATCAATATACACTGGATAAAGAAGAAATAGTACATATACAGGGGTGGGCAAAAGTAGGTTTATAGTTGTGAATAAATAATCATTTATTAATTATTGTATTATTTTCCATACAAACAACTGTAAACCTACCTTTGCCCACCCCTGTACACAATAATATATACTTGGAATATACTTGGCCATAAAAAATAAGAAAGAAATCTTGCCATTTGAGACAGCATGGATGAACCTAGAATGTATTATGCTAAGTGAAATAAGTCAGACAAAGACAAATATAATATGATTTCACTTATATGTGGAAAATAAGAATAAAATAAATGAACAAACAAAACAGAAACAGATGGAGAGATACAGTAAACAAATTAATAGTTACCATATGGGAAAATACATTTGCCAATGATACCTCAGACAAAGGTTTGATCTCCAAAATATATAAAGAACTTAGATGACTCCACACCAGGAAAACAAACAATCCAATGAAAAAAAATGGACAAAAGACTTTAATAGACGCTTTCCAAGGAGGACATACAGAGGGCCCATGGGCATATGAAAGGATGCTCACCATCAGGAGCTGTCCATCACTAGCCATCAGAGAAATGCAAATTAAAACCACATGGAGATATTACCTCACACCGGTCAGAATGGCCATCATAAACAAATCAAGAAACAAGTGCTGTTGAGGTTGTGGAGAAAAGGGAACCCTAGTACACTGTTGGTGGGAATGCAGACTGGTGCAACCATTGTGGAAAACAGTATGGAATTTCCTCGAAAAAATTAAAAATGCAACTGCCCTTTGACCCAGTGATTCCACTGCTGTGATTATATCCTAAGAATCCCGGAACACCAATTTAAAAGAACCTATGCACCCTAATGTTCACAGCAGCGCTATTTACAATAGCCAAGTGCTGGAAACAGCCTAAGTGCCCATCAGTAAGTGAGTGGATCAAAAAACTGTGGTACTATTCAGCAGAAAGAAAGGAGGAGCTCCTACACTTTGCGGCAGCATGGATAGAACTGGAGAGCATTATGCTAAGTGAAATAAGCCAGTGGGTGAAAGACAAATACCACATGATCTCACCTATAAGTGGAACCTTATCAATAAAACAAGCAAGCAAGCAAAATATAACCAGAGACATGGAAATAAAGAATAAACTAATAGTAAACAAAGGGGAGGGGCATGGGGGATAGTAGGGGAAAGAAGGGGAAGGGACATTAAGGAACATGGGTAAAGGACCCATGGACAAAGACAACAAGTGGGGGCGGGGCAGGGGTGAGATTGAATGTGGGAGTTGGGAATAGGTAGGGTGTGGGAGAGTAATGGGGGGAAATAGGGACAACTGTAATTGTACAACAATAAAAAACAAAACAAAACAAACAAAAAAATTGATGGTTGCCAGAGGGGAGGATTGTGGGGGCTGGGTAAAAAAGGTGAAGGGATTGAGAAGTACAGATTGGTAGTTACAAATTAGTCACGAGGATGTAAGTTACAGCATAGAAAATGTAGTCAATAGTGTTGTAATATGTATGGTGTCAGGTGGGTACTAGACTTATGAGGGGGATCACTTCATAAATTATATAAATGTCTAACCACTATGCTGTGCAACTGAAGCTAATATAAAATAATATCGAATGTCACCTATAATTAAAAAATAAAAAAAATTTCAAAGTGAACTGTGCATATGTGTACATTTTTAGAAAATTGTTTCATATCCTATATAAAATGTTATATCCTGCTTTTAACAATTAATTATATACTATGAGCACAGTGCTTCATAATGAGCTAATCTTTGAATATATAATTTTATTTTATTTATTTTTATTTTTTAGAGAGGGGAAGGAAAGGAGAGAGGGAGAGAAACATCAATGTATGGTTGCGTATTGCACATCCCCTACTGGGAACCTGGCCGCAACCTGGGCATGTGCCCTGACTGGGAATCAAACCAGCAACCCTTTGGTTTGCAGATCCGAGCTCAATCCACTGAGCTACACCAGCCAGGGCTGAAGATATAATTTTAGTGACTGCATAGTGTTTTGTACTATGAACTACACTTTATTTACCCAATGATGAACATTAAGATTGACTTTTGTTTTGCTATCAAATATGTAGTGATGAACATCACTGATTATTTCCTTGGTAGAAATTCTTGGTAGGGGAAATTACCGTGTCAAATTTATGAACAATTATAAAGTCTCTTGATATATATCAACTACTGTTTTTCAAATACATTGTCTCAGTTAATGTTCCCATTAGCAATGAGAATTACATTAACATACTTTTATTTTTTTAAGTGCATGGGCAAAAATTTATTCTTTTAATTTGCTTTTCCTGAATTATAAGTGAACACATGTACTTAAAATTTGTAATTCTTCCTTTTGTGAATTATCCCTTC
Source organism: Phyllostomus hastatus (assembly GCF_019186645.2). Lineage (NCBI taxonomy): Eukaryota > Metazoa > Chordata > Mammalia > Chiroptera > Phyllostomidae > Phyllostomus > Phyllostomus hastatus. Next base: position 12,790,315 of record NW_025333498.1, on the reverse strand, counting down.
ATGTTCTTTGATTATTTTTCTATTAGAGTTTTTTAAATTTGTATTCTTTCTTTATATAATACTAAGTATATCAATTTTTTGTCTGCCATATTTTACAAATATTGATAAGAAAAGTTCTACAATTATTTTATAGTTAAGTGCATTTATCTTGTCCTTTGGAAAACTTGATTTCCTTACCAAACACTTCTTTTCCATAATCTGTGTCGCTGACTTATCCTACTTCCTACTTCTCAGTTTGTTTTGCTGTGGTGTCTCACTGACACTTCTTCCTGCCTCAAATAGAGATGTTCGTCATGGTGCTTGGTCTTTTTATGCCAAAAATGTCAGAGATTACACTCAGATGTAATCTATTCCAAATAGCTCCATGACTTTAAATACTGACCCTCTTAATCTAAAAATATTTTTTTCTGAGTAATATATTTGCATAGCATCAAATTCAAAATTACAAAAAATATGCAATGAAAAATAAGCCTCTTTTTCTCCTGACCCTCAGCCATCTTGTTTCTCTTCTAAGGGATGATCATTATTACAGTCACTTGCAGAGCCTTCTAAGAATGTTCTATACATTTATAAATATATGATAATATATTTATTATGATATATACATACTATAATATATACATATTATAATGTATACATACAAATATAAATTATATCTGAGTATATAATATTCACCACACAAATATTAGCATGCTGTGTATACTGTTCTACACATTACTTTTTCACTCGAATAATAGAATTTGGGGATCTTTTCCTGCCAATACACAGGAGAGAGCATTGTATTTCATTATTTAAATATATCATAACTTTTTAAACCAGACTTCTACTGTTAAACATTTAGTTTGCCTCTGGTCTCTTATAATTTATTATAAACATCATTTTGTCCTTATAGGATAAGTACTTAGGACTAGAGTTGCTAAGTCAAAAACTATGTGTATTCGTTATTTTGAATAATTATTATGAAATTGCCTTTCATTGAGGTTTTACCAATTTATAGCCCCTCCAGCAACACTTGGTATAAAATTTTTGTTATAAATTTATTTGGGGGGGCTTTTGCTAGTCTTATAAGTGAAAGATAGCATCTCAATGTAGTATATAATTGGGTGAAGATTGGCACTTTTTTACAGGTTCAAGAGCAATCTGTATTTCCTTTTTAGTACACTATTTTTTAATATCCATTGCTCCTCTCATTCTGATATTGTATTGCATAGTTTGTCTTTTTTCTTGTTAATATATAGGGATTTGCTTCTGATATATATTGTATAAATTATTTCTCAATTTTTAAACAAGATTTTATTTATTTATTTTTAGAGAAAGGAGAAGGAAGGGGGAAAGAGAGGGAGAGAAACATTAATATAAGAGAGAAACATCAATTGGTTGCCTCTTTTATGTACCCCAACTGGGTACCAAACCTGCAACGCAGGCATATGCCCTGACTGGAAATTTGACCTGGAATTCAACTGGTGAACTTTTGCTTTGCACTATGATGCCCAACCGACTGAGCTACACTGCTCAGAGCTTAGTTCTCTATTTTTAATTCATGTAGGATGGTTTTGTTTCAATTGCTTCTTTATGGTGTCTGAGTTTCATGTCACACTTGGGAAGCCTTTCTTTCCATGCAGATATTATTTAAAACAAAATTTTCTCATGCTTTATTCTTATACTTTTATGGGTTGGTTTTCATGTCTAGATCTTTGATCTATCTGAAATTCATTTACATGCAAAGTGTAAGGTAGGAATGCAAAAATTTTAATAATTTTGCTTTTCTCCTCAATTTGAAGTGCGATTTTTATCACCTTTTGTGTTTTGTGCTCTATTTTTGGATATTTTTATTATATTTTATTGATGAACATGTTCCAGAATTACTGTAATTTTATTTATATCATACAGAGTCCCTTCTCATTTTTCTTCTTTTCTGAATTTTTCCAAGCTGTTCTTGCTTATGTATTTTTACACATAAATTTAGAATCAGCTTGTCCAGTTCTAAATTAAAAATTTTTAGTGTTAATTGATTTGGATCAAGTTAGATTTACAGATTAATTTAGAAATAACTGACATATTTATGATGCTGAGTCTGCCAATCCAGGATATAATATGTTTTTGATTTGTTCAAGTCTTCTGTTCAAGTGTCCTTCAGTAGTGCTTTTGGTTTTTGGGGTTGTTTTTTTTTTTTGTATAAATGATGCACATTTATTTTAAAATTTATTTTTACATTTCTCTTTTTGTTGCTATGATAACATGTATTATGAGCAAATTACTTTAAAATTATTTTCACCTTAAGGTCTTTTAGAAGCACAACACAAACATGGCTAGCTATTTTTTAGATATTTCTACTTGAAAGTTCTGCTGTTATTTTAAACTCGGCAAGTTCCACACTTGACTCACCATTCTCCACTAGCCAAAGTGCAATCCGTCTTCAGTTTGTGTCAGGGCCTAGTACAGGGCCATGTGCCTAACGCATAATCAGTTTATATATATCCTCTGAGTTGAAACACTGGAATGTGTGCTTTCTTGCTCTATTCTTATCCACTTCTCTCTCACACATAAACACACATACACTGAAGGCCAGTTACATAATTTATTAGGCCTCATACAAAATAAAAATAAAGAGCCCGTGTTGAAAAAGCAGGGAAATAGTGCTATTAAAGGTACTAAAATATAAAGCTTTTTCCTTTCTTCCATGGGCTATCTTTCAACTTGTCATGGCATTTTTACATGATATTTAATGCCATCCTATGTGAAGAGAAATAAAAAAATTTTAATGATTAGCCTGAATTTTACCATAAGCATAATTAACCATACCAGTCTCTAGAAATTTTTAATTATATAGAAAAGTCATATACACTTAGAAAAAAAATCACATGCAGGGAGATATTTACACTGAAACCGTCAAAGTAACATTTTGAACTGAGGGACAAAAGGCCTCCTCAGGACATGATAAAAAGTGGAGAAGTGCCACCTACTTACCATGTTCCTAGTCATGGTTTTCTTAAGTAATATGAAGTTGGAGTCCACTATTGGCCTAGAAACTCTTCAGTAAAGCCTGAAATGTGAGAATGCTGGACATATTAAGTGCAGCTAATATGTATTTTGGGTAGCTGGACATTTAAGTTGGTGTGTGTAACTAGAGACAATTGTTTTTCCTCATCTCCCCTACCTCTACTTGCTGGGCCCACAGGAATTGAAGGTCCTGAGATATGCTGGCATAAGCCATCTATTACTGAACATTTTCAATAGAATGGTTCATAGAAGACTAGAATAAAATCCTTGAGGGTGAGTACTTCCTTGTTGCTTGTTGTTGCATTTTGATGTACCTTCTTTACTTAAAACAACTGAAATCCCCCAAACAATGGAATTCAATGTAAGATGTAATCTACCCAGGGACTTATGAACTTCTCTGCATAAACTTAAAAGTTGGCCCACCTACTCCTCAAATTTTGAGACAAAAGGGGAAATGCCAACAATTGAGCAGACTTAAAATTTCCAGTTGAGTTATGGCCCAGTTCTTCCATCATGTGGAATTAATGCAGTGAAGTTAGAAATGCAGTGAACAGAAATAGGCAACTAAGAAAGTTCTATATTTGTCTATGCCTAGAGAGGCAGAGAGAAAAAAAAAACTATTTCAGGTTTCAGTTTCTTTCAAAACCCTTCAGAGCCTTCACTTCTCTCAAAATTGCTTTCAAAGCCTATCTTACCCTGGGTTCTCTAGACACAGATACTGAGACGGAGAGTTGCATCTGGAAAGTTTGCTGGGGAGTGTTCTCAGGAAATACATCTGTAAAGAAGTGAGGCAAAGGGAAAAGGCTTAACTACAGTTAGTTACAAAGGAGACCTCAGACAATATTAAGGAGACATCCAAGCTCCCTTTAATTTTTTTTTAGTTTACCTTGAAAACCCTAAGATGAGACAGTCCAAAATGAAACATGAGCTGGTGCTGAAAGATGAGACTACCAGGTCAGAAATCTTTCATACAGTCCGTAGGGAAGAACAGAGGACAAGTATGAATAGCATTATTGCTAATGACACAACTTGTCTAAAGCTGGAAGGATGTCTAGTGTCTGGTGTGCATGAAGGCAAAAGGAAAGCACGATAAAGCACAACAAATAAAATCAGAATATGGAATGTAAGAAGCATGAACCAAAGTAAAATGGAAAGTGTAAAGTAAGAAATAGAATGTCTAAATAAAGCATGCTTCGTGTTTGTAAAAAATAGACCAGAATGGTGCATTTTTAGACAAACAGCTACAAAGTGTTTTACTCTTGAAATGACAAACTCAGAAGAAATGGAGCAACTTAATACTGAGGCAAGACATAGCACAGCCAGGGGTTATAATGCTAGGTCTGGCCAAATAATATCAGTCAAACTTCTAGGAAAACCAGTACATAACCACCACCCGAGTCTATGTGTCAACTACAGCATCAGCAGAAGATAAAATTGAAAACTTTTATGCAAGTATCCAAGAAGAAATCAATCATACACTAAAAGAAGACATGATGATAATATAGGTAAGTGGGACACAAAAGTAGGAAATAAAGCAGAATCAGATATTATTGAAGAATTTGGACTAGGGGCCAAAAAATTAAGCAGAATATTGACTCATGGGTTTCTGTAAAGCCAACAATTTGTCCATCCAAAACACATGCTTTACACAACCAAACAGATGACTATATACAAGGACATCACCAGATGGCCAATGCAGAAATCAGACTGTGGAATTGGAAGCAGGAGATGAAGAGGCTGCATTCTCTCTGCCAAAACAAGACCAAGAGCAGACTGTGGATGAGACCATGAACTTGCTGATATCAAACATTAGAGTAAGGCTGAAGATGAACACTAAAAAAATTATAGGGCCAAAATAGAACATAAATAACATTCCTGATGAATTTGAAGTCCATATAAAAAATAGGTTTGAACTGTTAAACTTACTTGAATAAGAACCAGAACTATGGACTGAAACTAGAAAAATTATTAGGGAAGAATGTGAAAAGACAATGCCAGAAGTAAAGAGGAAAGAAAAATCTAGATGGATGACCAAAGAAACATGAAAAAGTATTAAAGACAGGCAAAAGGCAAAAGTTGAAGGTGACAAAAGTGGGTTAGAATCCTTAATACAGTTTTTCAATGACTATCATGTAGAGATAAAGAGAGCTATGAATATTACAATAGTCAACATAAGGACAGATAGACGAGAACAACAGCGAAGGGAAAAACAAAGTGTCTCTACCAGATGATTCAAGAAATAAAAGGGAAATTCAAACCTAGACAGGAATGCTGAACAACCAAAAAACAAAAAACAAAAAAACCTCATTATCTGACCAGGAGAAAATAAAGGGAAGATGGAAACAGTATATTGAAAATCTATACAGAAGAGACAAAGAATGACCGATACCTTTGAAGATGATTCCTATGAGGAAGACCCTGTAATTTTAGAAAGTGAAGTAAAAGCTGCCCTGAAAGTATTGGGAAGAAATAAATCACCAAGGGTAGATGGGACAGCAATAGAATTATTTGAAGCCAGGGAGACTGAATCTGTCAAAATCCTAACAAGAATATGTCAACAAATATAGAAGACAAAACAATGGTCTACAGATTGGAAACAGTCAATAAACACCCTGATCTTTAAGAAAGGGGATGCCAAGGAGTGCAGTAAGTATAGGACCACTGCTTTAATTTCCCACACAAGTAAAGTGATACCCAAGGTGATGCAACAAAGGCTTCTACCTTATACGGAACAAAGAATGACAGATGTTCAAGTTGGATTCAGAAAAGGATCTAATTGTGAACATTCACGGGACACTGAAGTGCTCACAGAATTTCAGAAGTTTAGTCTATGATTTATAAACAACAATAAGGCCTTTCTTTGAGTGTGTGGATCATGAAAGTCTGTATGTTTTCCTGAGGGAAATGGGTTTCCCCAGCACCTGATTGTCCTGTTGTGTAATCTGTGTTGTGGACAGGAAGCAACTGTCAGGACAAAATGGGGAGAGACCGAAAGGTTTCTCATAGGCAACAGTGTCAGACAAGGGTGCATTTTATCTCCCTATTTGTTTAATCTGTATGCAGAGCGTATACAAAAAACTGGGCTAGACTCAGAGGAAGGAGGAGTGAAAAGTGGTGGAACAAACATCAATATCAAGCTAGGTAGATGACAGCATCTTACTGGCAAAAAGCAGCAATGATCTGAATTGACCTCTGATGAGAATGTAAGGAGAAAGTGCCAAAACAGGACTGAATTTGGACATCAGGAAGACAAAAATCCTGACTACAGAAAAAATATGCAACTTTAACATATACAATGAAGACACTGAATTTTGCTCACCTTGGTTTAGTCATCAATTTAAATGGAAACTGCAACCAAGAAACCAAGAGAAGGCTGAGACTCAGAAGGCAGCAAGGCAAGGATTAGGAAAGATCACCAAGAGCAAACATGTGTCATTGGAGACCAAGATGAAGATCATCCTCACCCTCATATTTCCAAGTACTATGTACTGGTGTGAAAGTTGGACAGTGATGAAAGCAGATCAGAAAAAAAAAAAACATCGATTTATTGAACTATGGTCTTGAAGGAGAGCCCTGTGGATACCCTGGATTGCCAGAAAAATGAATAAGTAGATCCTAGAGCGAATTCAGCTTGAAACATCCCTTGAGGCAAGAACATCAAAACTGAAACTACGACAGTTTCAGCACATCAGGAGAAAGCAGGGTTCTTTGGAAAAGACAGTAATGACAGGAAAGATAGAAGGCAGCAGGAAAGAGGAAGACCAAACATGAGAGAGAGTGATCCCATAAAAGAAGCCATAGTCTTGCATCTACAGCAGTAGCCCCTAACCTGTTTTGGCACCAGGGACTGGTTTCATGGAAGATAACTTTTCCATGGAGCAGGGGTTGGGGAGGTGGGGGGTGAGGGATAGTTTTGGGATGATTCAAGCACATTACATTTGAGCTCACCTTCTTCATTGTGGCCTGGTTCCTAAAAGGCCTGGACCTGTACCAGCTCACATCCCAGAGGTTGGGGACCACTGGTCTACAGGACCTGAGCAGGGCTGTTGAGGACAGAACACTGTGGACACCACTCATTCATAGGGCTACCAGGAGACAGAGCCGACTCAATGGCACATAACACACACCTTAAGCTAGAAGGGACCAAATCGAGAGAAGGGGGCTAGGCCATTTTGTTCCCACATTAGCCAGTCATTAGTCATTAGATGCTTCCTGAAAGGTACACAACCTTGGGGGAGGCAATTCTCTGCAGCCAAGGGTAAGGTCCATGGAAAGACATACCATGAGCCTATTGGCTGTAGTTAGGGATGGGCGCATCAACTGTGAGGAGAGGATTGGGGTGGAATGTTCATCCACTCCAAGGCCCAATACAATGTGACCTTTTCATATTACTGACCTCACCCTTTCCTTAGCTGCACTGGCCTTATTACTGCAGTTCCTGAAACAGCCAGGCATGCTCCCGTCTCAAAGCCTTTGTTCTGCCTCTCTCTTTCATCTGGAACAATGGCCAGGTGGAATGGCCAATCACCTGTCTGGTTTGCCTGGGCTGGGACTATCCTGGTTTTAGCACCAGGATGCACCCCAGGAAACCCCTTAGTCTCAGATAAGCCAGGATGTTTGGTCACCTTTACCTCCTCCTGATATCCACACGCTTCACACCCTCCCTCACGTCCTTCACGTCTTTGTTTAGATGTCACCTTCTCTGACCATCCTGTTGAAAATTGCACTCTCTTAACCTCATACACATATTTTCAATTCCATTTCCTTGCCTTTTTTTTTCCTGTGGCACTTAATGCTTTCTAATATACTACATCACTCATTTGTTTTATTCAGTTTTGGATCATAAACTTCTGGTTTATGGTTTCTGGTACATAGTAGGCACTTGATAAATATGTGTTGAATGGATGAAATAAATATTTCCAATATTTTATAGAAAATATAGCCATGGCTGGTGTGGCTTACAAATTGAGTGTAGGCCTGTGAACCAAAGGGTTGTCAGTTCAATTCCCACATGTCAGGACACATGCCTGGGTTGCGGGCCAGGTCCCCTGTATGGGGCACATAAGAGGCAACCACACATTGATGTTTCTCTCCCTCTCTTTCTCCTTCCCTTGCCCTCTCTTTAAAAATAAATAAGTAAAATCTTTTTTTTAAGAAAATGTATAGTTTCTGTTCATATGAAATGTATGCATTTAATGATTCCTTACAATATTTCAGATGATAATCATTTATCATTGTTAATTATTTGGCACTTTTGATGACAAAAGGCCAAATTGATCACAAAATCGTTTCTTCAGTGAGTTAATGGACAAAGGATTTAAAATTAAATCATTCCATTTGGTGGTTGATGGTAATGACATGTGATTTTAGAATTTGCAACTTGAAAAAACTAAGCTGGAAAAAATGGGGCAATCTAATTGATTGACAGCATTGTCCACTGTGAAATTGACACGTGGTAGCAGCCATTTCTTAGTGCATCTTACAAGCAAATATTTATACAGGAACACAGCACAGCTATGAGACTGAAATTTCACCAGCTGTAGAGTCAAATCACTTAATTTTTCTTTATCTTCAGTGATCTGAATTTTCTTCCAAAAAATAAAAAAGGTGGGGTCAGAGGAAGAAGACCCGTATTATGTGGAGAGATATATACTTATTTGCACTTGGAAGAACTATTTTTAGAAAATATAATAGATACTCAAACACATACTTATATTTTCAAAAAATGTAATAAATGCCTAATAAGTTTAGTCCAAAACTATAGTTTCCTTTCTTCCACAAAAAGTGATATATGATAAGAAATATGAAATGGTCTGTCATGATATTTTAAATGAAGTTTTTTGTTTTTGGTTTTAGTAGAGAATTAACATTCCTCTAAACCCATTTATCAACTGACCTTTAATGTGAACAAATAATTATTATTATGAGCCAAAAAGAATTTTTAAAAGCAAATATATAGAAAACTCTTTTTAAATTTTATTTCTGAAATATTTTATCCTAAGAAAATATAATAAGTGAAACCCAGCAGAACACATTGTATCATGAGGTATTATGTATTTTGCTTCCCATGATTTATACATGGGCTCATACATAATACTATGGGATTGAAATAGATCCTGTATCTTCGTTCTATTTACAGAACAATAGAAGGAGCTAATTAACCTAAGTACTGTATCTGAAAAAGCCTTTGTAACACATGGCCCAAAGGCTTACTTTGCTAATCAAATTTTCGTTTCCTAATATCGAAAAGGCAGCGAGTTCAAATGTTTATTGTATCTCTATTGCAATTGTACTAAAGATGAATGTATTTTACTTTATGTTCCATGAATAAGTTTGCATTCTTTTTAAAGTTACAAGTTAAACTCCAACACAGACTCAAGGAATATATGAAGAGCTTTTTAAAAATTTGTTGAAACTGGTTATGTACTGTTATAAGAAGAGGAAGTTTAGACACAGAGAGATACCAGGGATGCCCGAGTAAAGAGAAAAGACCTTATGAAGACACAATGAAGGCTGCCATTTGCAAGAGGGGACTTCTGTATTGCCTAATCCAGAAATGGGAGAAAAAAATTCAAAGGCCATGCTAGCATTTATTGAGCACTTACTTACAAAGAAATTAGGAAGTGTAACTGTATCTGCATCTATATTCATAGTTTATACAAATACAAAATAAACTACAGAGTTTGATCTTGAAGGGAATATAATTAATGACTTATCTGAAAAATTATTTTTATTTAGCTCAAACTTCTCCCTGAAATGCAATTGCTCACTCCTAATTACTTATTCCTTCATCCATGTATATAGTATTATGGCATTCTTTGATGTCTCTGTTTCATATTTTGGAGTGCAATTTGAGCTTAAAAAAACAAACAGAAACTTTCCTAAATATCAGAAAAGAATTTTCATGTGTAAATTTTAGGTTTACAGTATTTAACAAGGTAGGTACACATATCGATCACCTGTTTTGAGAAAGTCCAAGGCAATGAAATATATTATCTTGAAACTGAGATCCTTCAGTGGGTTTGGGTTTTTTTGTTTGTTTGTTTGTTTTTTTAGGATAATTGAGGCCTTTATCAAAAAGCTGTGAATAAGTCTGCATAACAAAATTCATCAATTTTATGATGGCTTTGTGATCTTCAGTGAGGTCAGGACAGAGGAGAGAAATGAGGTCACAGGCCCAGGCTGCTGCTCAGTGGCCTTTGGTTGATGAGGAAGTGTCTGGAGGGCCCAGCCCAGTATCTGGTCAGGCACTGAGAGATCAGAAAAGAAACCAACATCCTGGCTCTAGGTCACATCTGTCATGTGTTTATGATACAGGTGACACTTACTGCAGTGGAGAAACATGGTCTTTTCCATACATGATGCTGTATCAGCTGGTATCTGCTATGGAGAAAAATCCTGATCTTCTGCCTTATATAATACACAGAACCCAATCCCAAATGGATTAAAGATCTAATGCTTCCACAAGTTTCAGAATAAAACTTAGAAGAATATTTTCATGGGCTTGGGATAGGCAAAAATTTCCAAAAGGAATGTAAAAAATAGTAACCATGAAGAAAAAGTTATATATGGGATTACAATGAAATGATAAACTTCTGTTTATTAAAATATTATTATGAATAAAAATGAGCCACAGAGAAGATACTTGCAATACTCACATCTAAAATGTATAAATTTCTGATCCTGACCAGTGTGGCTCAATTGTTTGGGCATCATACTGCAAACTGAAAAGTCGCTGGTTTGATTCCGGTTGGGGCACATGCCTGGATTGTGGGTTGGGTCCCCAGTCAGGGAGGGTGCATAAGGCAACTGGTCAATATTTATCTCTTGCATCGATGTTTCTCTCCCACTCTTTCTTCTCTCTAAAATCAAAAGACTCCTGGTTTCTGCTTCCATGTGTAAGAAAGAAGCTGGGAAGTCATCCCTCTACCCTAACAAAAATAAAAAAGCTGAACAGACTGACAAATCATCAACTCTTCTTGGATCCATGAGAGGGGAGGTCGCAGACCTATGGTCTGTGTAATTTTGATCTTCAGGGTCCTAGGATTAGGGTGACTTATTCCCTCTGCAGACAGACTGCAGTCCAGATATCAGCAGTAGCAGGTGAACAGTGTTGTTCTGAGTTAGGATTGCTTATCTCCACTGCACAGGTTTACCTGAGGTGTGAGTAATTGACCAAAATGAAAGACTAGCCCAGAAGCTCATCAGTTCTCTATAAAAATTAGCTCTTAGTCTAAATACCAAAGTTTCCTTCATATATATTCATAATGAATGGACTGGTGACCCCTCAGCATCTTGAAGTCCCATGTTAGCTGGGCTGTTAACTGTGTTCAACAATCATTCATGAGCTTGCTGTTGATGGCTTCCTCAATATTTATTTGTAAATCTTCACTAGTGTAGTTAAACCCCTGAAGTACACTACCTTCTTCTTAGAAAACAAACTTGCTTCTATTTTAAAGCGTAAAGAAGATTTTTCAGGGGAACAAAGATCCCTCAGTTTCCTGCCCTTCCATGTCAAATCTCTCTATGACGCTACCCACCTTTGATCTTTCCCTATCTCCAAAGTCCCACCTCTTTCTCTTATATTCCTTAAATCTCAGTTACTTCTTCTGCTGTTCATTCCTCCACCCATGAGCTCCTAGCTGATAAACCCAATAGGGGGTTTCAGGTCCTACCTAACTTTATTCTCACCCTTGGACCACTCTGGGGTCTTCTGGGTTGGCACACTCTCTTCTTTTCCTGACCTTGATATTCTGTGCCATGAGTCTTCTGTTCTTTCTGCACATGTTCTTGGGAGAGAATCCCACCCATTTCATGACTTTATACCCAGAATCTGTGTTATCTGCTGAGGATTTCCAGATTAACATCTCTAGCCCAAACCACTCTTCTATACTGAACTCTTGTGTATCCAATTGTTAAAATTGCCATGCTCTTCAATGTCTCACTTAACATGTCCAAAAATGTTTTCTCCTAATCTAGCTTGTCTCCTAGCTTTGTCACTCAAAATGGGGCATCGTGATGATCTGCCTAAATGTTTAAGCCAGAAACCTGGACTTTATCTTCAATTCCTTTCTCTCCTTAACTGCTACACCTGTAACATCTAGTCTAATAGCAGGTCCTGTGATAGTACCTCCAAAAGAAATCCTGAACCAATCCACTCTCTGTCTTCACTTTATCCTGATTCTAGCCCACCTTTACCTCTCTTCAGAGAAGAGGCTCTCTGCTTCTGTTCTTGCTCCCGTGGCATATTTCAGGCTCTCATCACTTTTTCCTTAGACCACTGCCATAGCTTCTTGCCTTCTTCACTCTAATCCCTTCCCCACATTGTTGTCATTGGATCTTTTTAACACGAGAGATCCAGAAGCTGTAGCATTGCATTAGAGAACTACAGATGTCTGACCACAAAATAAAAAAACACAAAACTGTTAATTCCGGAGAAAATTGTGAGGTGAAGCACTGAGTAAATTAATTTTCATTTTTCTATTTATGTGCTAAATTACAAAAAAATAACTGGCCTGTTGTATGGGAGTTATGAGACTAAGAGAGCATGGCCTGCAAGTTATCACTCCTGTAGTCTTGCCCTATCTCATTGAATAATCCTGGACAAACCACTTAGCTAATCTGGGCCTCAATTTTCTCCCATCTGTAAATCAGAGGACTGGCTAAACTTGTCCTTTTATTTCTTTCCCAAGTCTACAGTTCTACTGTTTTACCAATGGAACAAATGAATAACTCAGTAATGGAATTCTTCTTTTAAGAAGACAATTTAATTTAAAGGAGTTTAATTTAAATATTTTCTGTTTTGAGACAATTTTGATATGTATTCTTTGAATGTTAAAAGCAACTCCACCATTCTTTAGGACCAGTCAAATCATCTAAGGGTGGCACCATGGCAGAATCTCGAATTTTCTGTTGGCAGAATATCAAAGAAAGTGTAAATTTGGTCTCTTAGCATGCCTGACTTTTAAGGAAAAATGTCTGAAAAAGTACATGTTTCTTTTGAGCTGTATTTTCCAAACCAGTGTTCCAGGAGATGGAAATAGCTCACCTCAGCAGAGGTCAAGTAAGTTTGGGAAATTGCTGTGTCCTAAAGCCCTTTTTGGAGGTGCACAATCTATTTTGGTTTGCTGAAGCCTCAGGAAGTTCTGTAACATAGAAATGTGCTTAATCCAGCATTTCCCTACCCAAAGTGATCATGGAACAGTTTTTCATGGCATGCATATTCATATCCTGTGGCAATTTATTCAGATGGCACCAACTTGGGAAACTCTAATTTAGAGCAACCTTTCTACTCTTCCCTTTAGTTATTTGTTCATAAAGTTCCTTGTATAAGCAGACGGGCTTAAGTTAGAACTATTTTATGGCTAGATAAGTGCTCTTGATTATTCCTTTCCAATCTGATTATTATCTCCACCTAATGCATCTTTCTGTTTTAGACTGCCTGCATGTGAAAGTTAATTTCTAAGGAATTTCTTAAATTCTATCTTCTAAGCTACTATTTTACTTTCTTGCCACTGATTACAGTGGCTATAGCCTTTTCTTTGTAACATTTAAAAACTTGGTACACATATACAGTTATAGAAAATTTCCAGCTAATTTGTTTGTCACTTACGCTTTTCTAAAAAGTACATTATCTTAGAAACTGCTCGAATTTCTTGTCCTATCACACTCACACTACCACTTGTTGGTAGTTAAAGCACTTAAAGTGCAGAAGACTATATTCTTTCCATATCCCTTTGCACAAAATCGACACTATGCTGAGAAGCCCATTGAACTCTGCGTATAATCTATCATCCTGTCGTCAGCAGTACAACCTGAAAATCTGTAAAATGTCTCTCACGTGTTTTATTGTTCAAACAGCAGTTTCTCGCCTCTTTTCTAAGCACATCTACTAATGCTTCAATGCTTCATCAATTTAAGATCAGAGTTGAGGCCCCAAGCTGAAAAATTACAAAGCTTCAATTACGTTTCCTACTTTATAGGGATTTATTTTTAAAGCAGGCAGAGAAGAGGTGTTTTTTTTTTTGAACACCGTGCTGCTGGACCTCACACGCTCAGCGTGACTGCAGACAGCTGCAACCAAAGTTAGCAAGAGGCTAACAGGCTCTGACCCGAATGCCGAGCACCATCAGTAATCTGCGGTGAATGCTGTGGGCTGCAGCCAGGAGAGCTGACAGCTGTCTCCTTAGGAGCATTTCAGAACAGTTTCAGAGAGCCTGACCGCAACCTCTTTTTAAAATCCTTTGGTTTCAAATTTTGGAAGATTGAGTAGTTGAATGTGGCTAATCTGAATAACGTCATAACAACTCCATTTAGAAATCAAATGAAACAACACATTTGAAGGAGCTCTGAAATAAATACTGTTTAGAGGGAAAACCAGGTATCATTATTATTAGCATTGTTTTTGAATAACAGACGCAGCTCTAAAAATGAAATTGTGGTTATAAGATACATGGATAAAATAGACTGACGCAAGTCCCTCCCAAAAAGTTGTATTTTAACGTATTATTTCTAGATAAGTCATTTTATAGGTATTGTAATTAAAATAGACATTGGCCTAAGAATAGATTAATTGAATAGAATAAATAAACCAGAAATTGCTAGTATAAGAATTTAGTATCGGATCACAGCAGCACAAATCAAAGGAAGATGAGAATGTTATTGAATAAAGAGTCATGGTAACTGAATAGTCACAAAAATAATTATGCCCATCTGGTACTATATATTAATGCTTCTAGTAGGGATGGGTATATTAAGACTAGGGAGCTTTTTCCCTGGCTGGCATAGCTCAGTGGATTGAGCACGGGCTGCGAAACAAAGTGTGGCAGGATCAATTCCCAGTCAGGGTACATGCCTGGGTTGTAGGCAACAGCCCCCAGCAACCGCACATTGATGTTTCTCTCTCTCTCTCTTTCTCCCTCCCTTCCCTCTCTAAAAATAAATATAAAATCTTAAAAAAAAAGACTAGGGAGCTTTTAGAGCTTGATAAATAAATACCAACTTAAACATTCAATAATAGAAATTGCTTATATAAATTGCATCACATTTATGAGATGAATTGTAAGCAGCCATTAAAAATTATGATTACTATCTTAACCCATTCAGGCTACTATAACAGAATACCAGAGTTTTGGTGGTTTATAAATGACAGAAATTTATTTCTCATAATTCCAGATGCTACAAAGATCAAGACACTAGCTGTGCCTTTGTGCCTGGGGCCTGCTTCCTAGTTTGTAGGTGGCTGGTGTATCACTGTGTCCTCACGTGGTGTAAGGGGTGAGGGAGCTCTCTGGAGTCTCTCAGAAAGACACTAATCCCATTCATGAGGGGTCTTCCTGATTTAATTACCTCCCAAGGCCCTACCTCTTAATACCATCACATTGGTGAGGTAGAATTTTAACCTACAAATCTTGAAAAACATAAACATTCAGTCTATAGTATTTACAAATAATATTTGGCAATAAAATGTATTATATAGTATTAAGTGAAAAGGGTAGGCTATAGCAAAATCCATGCACCTATATTACTCAAGATTAAAAGTAAATACGTGTGAAGAAAATCCTAAATAACAGTGGCTTAAAGAAGACAGAAGCTTATTTGTCTGTTAAATGAAAATTCATTTGGCCGTCCAGGGGTGGTATGCTGACAGCACACAGACATTAATCTTGTTGTTCCACTATGCATGAACACAGCCTCAAAACTAAAGATGGAGATGTCTGTACTCTCAGGCAATAGGACAAAGGAAGAGATTTAGGGGAAGAGGCACAGGGCACTCATGCCATCTGTGAAGAATAATTCCCAGAAGTTGCCACATGCCCTTCCTGCATAGATCCCTCCGGTCCAACTCAGTCAAGAGGCCACTCTTAGCTGTAAGGAAAGCTGGGAAATGTAGTCTCCAATCTGGATGGCTGTGTGTAGCTCAAAGTTGGGGCTCTATCACCATGGAAAAAGGGAGTAGAAATTTTGGAGGACAACCAAAAGGCTCTGTTTTAATGCCATTTTATAATTATGTAAAAAAGCAAAAAGGGGGAAAGAAGGGAAGGAAATAAATCAAAGCAAGAGAATATGTCACTTGAAGGGAAGACATCCAATTCCTACTTTTACTTTTCTTTTATTGATTTTAAAGTCCCTTCCTTGGTTGTGCCACCAATAGGCATTCCCTTTTCCTGGCCTCTTCCCTTAACATTGTCCTCACCTTCCCTAGCTCCCTGTCTTCTGGGTTTCCCACCCCAAATACCCAAATTCTAATGCCTTCTCCTCTCTTTGTTATACTGAGCAGTTTGGCTCTGCCTCAGTTTTAGTCTTCAGTGTATATATAGATGCTAAATAACAAAAATATCCTACAGTGTTAGAGATCTACTCTTCACAAGGCAATGATATTTTATTTCAGTTCACAGGCAATATTTTCCTCCAAAGGAAGCTGCAGTGAGTATTATACCAGTTAATCACTATGCACAGCTTGCCAACAAACTCTGAGGAAAAGCTACCTTATTTCTAATGTGGAGCTGAGGCTTTGGGCTACATATTTTGTCATCATTTCCCCTAAGCCACTAAGCATCTAATCCAAGAACAACCTGGAGACAATGATATAGCCTAAAGAAGTGACAAAAGAAGTGAGCTAGGCCAGTTAGAGAACTTAGTATTTTGAAGGCAAATGGACAGCTGTAGTAGGAAGCATAAGCGGGGAGGAGAGGGTTGGTTGGTCATAGTATTTCCATGTGGAAATTTTCTTCCCAGAATTTCACAGGAAATTTGTTTCTCTGAATTCTGTCCAAATCCATAGAAAAATTAGTTGAGAAACTGAGAAAACAGGGACAATTTACCCAATTCTTTTGTGAGAATTAAAGCCCAACAATCAACCTTGAGACGTCACTAGATTTGTGGAACCTCCTGATGTCAAGTTGAAAGCAGGAACAGGAAATGCTGACAAGTGGAGTCAAAGGTCTAGGCTGAGTTTCACAGGAACAGGAGCATGTAGAATTGATGAGCTTGTAGTGTTAGAGAATCAGTCAATGGTGTTCTGGAACAGCCATGGGATTCAACTGCCCACTGCCAAGAAGCATGACTCCCAAGGCAAGAGTTTGGTGAAAAAGGAAAGGGATTGTTTATTTAAAGTCTATACAGATTTAGAATAATTACAGATTTCTGCCATTAAGTCCCTTTAAAAACACCCAAAAACAAACAGTCCTGCTTCCCTCTGCCAAACCAGGCCAGTTTCAGAATATGCCACTCAGAGGTACTGTCTTTCAAAAAAGCGGGAGCCTGCAGCTCAGCATTCCCAGTCACAGTTCAGCTCCAAGTATCTCTCAGGTCTCTGTGTGATTGGCCAGGCAGGTTCCCGCAGCACCACCAGCTCTGCTGCCACCTTCTGCAGGCAGACTTCCAGGCTTCCAGGCAGACCTCCTGACCTCGTGGCAGCTTTCTCTGCAGACCTCCCTGCAAGCTTCATGGCTGACTGACTTTCAGACTTCCGGCTCCAATTTTAAATGCTATGCTCAGAACTTCCTGCATGATCTAACATTCGGATCTTTCTATGATGCATTAGTGTCCTCCATTTTTGTCAGCTCCCCAGTGCCTTTGATCTTCTTTTGACTGCTACGTTTAGTAAGGGCAAGAGTTCCCAGTGACACACAGGTATCCAGGAGGGCATCTGTCCCCTTCCCTGACTGTAGCTCACACAGGTGCTATAGGAGCTTCCCCCAGTTGCCCCCCGCCGCTGTGTCATGAGTCACTGCACATTCTCACAGTCACATACACAATTCTGCAGCTTCCAAAATCTTCCTTTCAGGAAGGCACAGGATGTTAACCTGCATTTGTTATGCAATGTGTCTTAAATGCTGTATTTTCTGCTCTGTGGTTGCCCCTCCTGCCCCCTTCCTACCTTCCCCCACCGCAGGATTTGGGAGTGATGGTGGGGATCCCCTGCCCTTAGGAGACCCCTGCTCTGTACCCCTCTTACAGTAGCTGTGGCCATGTTATAAGTGGATTTTTATAGCCCCAACTTTTGTTCATGATGAGTTATTCTTTCAAATTAAAATAAGTTGATAAGTGTATCTGCATAGTACACTTCATACAAATCCTATGAATAGTGTTCTAAGACATGTTTTGGAAGCAAAATGAGTCCTTAAACAGGTAATTTTCATGCATGATTCTATGAAGTGTTATAAAAGTTGCTAACCTGCTGGGAGATCTGAATGTTAATTTGAATAGCACCTAATAATGATTGCTGACATTTTCAGTGTTTGAATATTTACTATAGGATCCTGATCTTTGTAATGTTATTACAGAAATATATACAGAGAAAAAGATGTGTATGTTGTGGAATATTACCACATGAAATCAGAACAAGATTAAAGATCTGAGTTATCAAAAGCATATTGAGTTCAACATCAAAACCAAAATTGAGGCAATCAGATAAAATATTTTCAACATTAACAAGGAAATAAACTTTATGAAAAGATATGTACCCTAATGCCCCCAACTTGAAGATGTTTTTGGATACACCTTTAGCAATTTGACCAACATGAATGTAAAGTAAAAGAACATTTTCTATGTTGAACAAGCAATTAATTCTAGGTGCATTTTGAAGTTTTACTTTAAGAATGATAATTTTAAATATTAAATATTTATGGCATTCTATTATAATTTTTTAAATTGCTTGTATTTAACATTATTTTATTTTTTGTGTTATTCTTTCTTTTAGTATATTTTTATAATCAGGCTAAGATCATTTTTACATGTTTTATATGTTTACATGTTTACATATTTATAACATATTTTTATACTTACATGTTATATATATTTATGTGTTTTTATTTATACAAATTATATTTACATGTTGTATACACATTACATATTTACATGATAATATATTAGGATCATAATAATAATAACTGAAATTTATTATTATATAACTTTTACAGAAAAGCATCTGAAAATTTTGTATAACCCTATCATAGAAAAATGAATCATTGTTTATTATTATGATCATGTATTATTACTGAACAATACACAAATAGTGTTAACAGGAAATACAAAAATCTTGGGATTTCTAGAACTCCTGAGAATTTCCATGCATTCTGATTTCTTGTTTTTGAATCCTAGAGATTAAGGATTTAGGAGGTCATGGCAAGAGCCATAGAAACAATGACAGGAGAAATAAGCCACCATCAGGGTGAGAGGTGAAGTGGAGCCTCCTGCACGTGCACAAATATCACCTTACACCTGGAGCTGCGGTGGGTGTTTCCGTTGGCCAAGCTTCCTTCCTGTGTCCTTGAGGCCCACATATAATACAGTGCTTCTTCCTTCCATGAGAATCCTGTTCTTTTAATTGCCACATGTTACCTTACTATAAGTTATTGGAGGTAATCTGAGCATATCAAAAGGCCTTAACATGCACAGAAACTTAGAATTAAAGCAGCTATTTTCAATCAGTGTGCTGCAAGACTTTTTAAAATATGCAATACCTGACTATTTAGTCAGAGGCACTGACCTCTTTCCCCTTAGGTTGTCAAATTGAAAAATGACAATAGCCAACACAACAATAGTTGTCTGTGCAAATGAATAAAAATTATACCTATTTTTTGTCAGATAGGCAAAAAATATATTTTTTGGTGTGCTGCAGAATTTTAGAAATTAGCTTATGTGTGTCATGAGATGAAAAAGGTTGAAAATTGCTGAATTAAAGGATCAATCAAGTGTGACTGAAGAGCATTAGCATTTATTTTCTAGTAGGTATAATCAATGAACAAGAGATGATTTTATTTCTTCTCTTGATTGAAATAGCTTTATTTACATTAAAATAAGGTATAATCCTGGGCTCTAGTACCTCAGAACACTGCATTACCTCATGAGTTCTGGCCTCAGCCTGATGTAAGAATAGTTAAATTGCTGCAGAATCGTGCTGATTTTCCAGGTAGCACTATAAAATGCCTATTAGACTTACTAGAATATAAAATTATTTCTTTGGTCTGTTGTCATTATCAGAAAGAAAAACAATACTTCCAAAACAGAGCTAAACATTGAAAAATTGTGCAGATGTATGAAATTCAGGAAGCATTAAAAAACTTTACTAAGCATGTTTCTTCTATTATAAGTCACTCAAATATATTATTAATTGTGTTATCATTTCTCTTTCCATAATCTGAATGGAGTTACTTTTTTTTAAGATTTTATTTATTTATATTTAGAGAGGGAAGGGAGGGAGATAGATAGATAGAGAGAGAAACATCAATGTGCGGTTGCTGGGGGTTATGGCCTGCAACCCAGGCATGTACCCTGGCTGGGAATCGAACCTGTGACACTTTGGTTCACAGCCCGCTCTCAATCCACTGAGCTACGCCAGCCAGGGCTGTTACTTCTTTATTTAATTTGCTTGTCCCTTGTTTTTTTGAATTACAGCCAAAAAAATTTTGGTTCACAGATCAAAGTGCCCAAAATGAAAATGACCTATAGATTCATTTCCACATCTATTTATAATTATTTTTTTCCTTCTATTGAAAGGGCACTTAATTTCATTTTAAAGTCATCTATGTAGAGTCCAGTCAAGATGGAGGCATAGATAACCATGGCTTGCCTCCTCACACAACCACATCAGAATTACAGCTAAACTATAGAACCATCATGTGGAACCATAAGAAATCAAGTTGAATGAAAGTCCAACAACTATGGAACTAAAAAAACTACATCCATCCAGACAGGTAAGAGATATGGAGATGTGGAACAGGCTGGTCCCACACCCATGTGTAGTGGATAAAAATTTGGGAAGGATATCTCAGGAGCAAGGGGTCTAAGCCCCACATCAGGCCCCTAAGCCCAGGGTTCTAGTGCCAGGAAGATAAGTCCCCATAACTTCTAGCTCTAAAACCAGAGGGGTTTGAGTTGCTGGAAAAAAAGAAATCTACTGGATTCCCAAGCAGTTCCTCTTAAAGAGCCCACACATAGACTTACACAGACTTACTTCCTTTGAGCTCCAGCAGTGGGGTACCAGCCTGAAAGGCACCAGTGGCATATAGGGAGGAACTGAAGTGTCTGGCATCAGGGTAAGAGCTGGGGGACAGTTCTCTCTCAGACAGAAAGATAGACAGAGGCCATTCTTCCTTTTCTGAGATCTTCCCCAACAAAGCCAAAGAGCTGGTGGGGGAGGGGCCATATCAGAGGGTCCTTCAACCTTGTTCACATAGTTTGCTCTGCCCTGGTGAATTTCTAGGCTTCGCCCCACCTAAATTATGGCCCACCCAAGCTGTAACAGTGACTTTTCCATATGAATGGCTGGTATCTGCTTAAGCTTCATATCTTTCTAAATCTCAAACAAGTTACAACCAGTCTCAGTGAGCACCCAGTCCCCATATCTCTGGCTAAGTGACTCTGGGCCTGGCACTAGCAGGACCTAGCTTTAGATCATAGTTTGACTTTGATGGGAACCTCCAAGCCCAGCACAAGTAGTAGCCATCTGCAGATTGTACCATCTGCAGATTTCTTTGTAGCTTATGCTGGGTGGCCTCAAGCAGAACATGGGTGGTGGCTAACCCTGGCTGGCATCACCTGGGAAATCCCAGAGCCTGTGTGCCCAGTGGAAAACTACAGACCAAATCAGATCACCACCACCTTGCCCCTGAATGACTCTCCACAGAGGGCAGAGGTTGGTGGTCAGTGGTCATGGACAGTCCTGGCACTGACTGGCCTGCCTGGGTAAATCCCACCCAGTGGCCTGTCAACAGTAATTAAGACTCAACTACAAGAGGAGAGTGTGCTCAGCCCACATGAAGGTGCACCTCGAATACCCAGCTTGGGTGATAGAGGAGGCTTTGCCACTGGACCCTACAGGATACCTACTACATTAGGCCATACTACAAAGACAGGGTAGTCATAGCAACTCTACCTAATACACAGAAACAAACACAAGGAGCCTGCCAAAATGAGGAGATGAAGGAAAGAACAGATCAAAACTTCAGAAAAAGAGCTAATCAAAATGGAGATAAGCAATCTATCAGATGCAGAATCCAAAACACTGGTTATAAGGATGCTCGAAGAACGTAGTGAGTATCTCAACAGCATAAAAAGACCCAGGCAGAAATGAAGGATATACTAATGGAAATAAAGAACAATTTACAGGGAATCAACAGTAGAATGGATAAAACCAAGAATCAAATCAATGATTTGGAATATAATAAATAACCAATCAGAACAAAAAGCAGGAAAAAAAATCCAAAAAAATCTAGGACAGTGTATGGAGTTCCTGGGACAACTTCAAGCATTCCAACATTCATATCATAGGGGTGCCAGAAGGAAAAGAGAAAGAGCAAGAAATTGAAAATTTATTTGAAAAAATAATGAAAGAAAACTTCTTTAATTTGGTGAAGGAAATAGACATACAAGTCTAGGAAGCACAGAGACTCAAACAAGATGGAGGCGAACAGGCCCACACCAAGACACAACATAATTAAAATGTCAAAGGTTAAAGATAAGTAACTTTTCTCTTAAAGTCAGCAAGAGAAAAGCAGTTACTTACCTATAGAGGAGTTCCCATAGGTTGTCAGCTGATTTCTCAAAAGAAACTTTGCAGGCTATAAGGGATTGATAAGAAATATTCAAAGTCATCAAAAGTAAGGATCTATTGCCAAGATTGCTTTACCCAGCAAAGCTATCATGTAGAACTGAAAGGCAGAAAAAGAGCTTCCCAGAAGAGAAAAAACTAAAGGAGTTCATCATCACCAAACCATTGTCATATGAAATGTTAAAGGGATTTATTTAAGAAAAAAGATCAATACTACAAAGAATAAAATGGCAATAAATAATATCTATCAACAATTGAATCTAAAACACAAACTAAGCGAATAAGAGCAGAGACAGAATCATGGATATGGAGAGTGTTTTGATGGTTGCCAGATGGGAAGGGGGTTTGGAGTGATGGGTAAAGAGGTGAGGGGACAAACAAGTGCAACTGGTAGTCACCGAAATGGAGGAGCCAAAGAACTTACATGCATGGCCCATAGACATGAACAAAGGTGAGGGGATTATCTGAGGGAGTGGGTTGTGCTGGGTGGAAGGGGAAAATGGGGAAAATGGGAAAATTGGGACAACTATAACAGCATAATCAATAAAATATAATTAAAAAATAAGGTAGAATAAAATAAAATAAAATAATTTGTGTAGTCACTATCTCAAATGACTATTTTCTCTTTGTAATATTAGACCTTATATGTCCACATAATTTATACATATTTCAATCTCAGGCAACTTTGTTATATTTTAATATTTTATTTTAATCCAACAGGGATACAGTTCTTCACTGTTACACTATTTACTGTTGGGATGCAAGTGACCTGAAACATTGTGTAAAATTTCAGCAAACTTTTGTAAAGGGCCAGCTGGTAAATATTTCAGGTTTGTGGGTTGTAAAGTTTCTGTCTAAATTACACAGCTCTTCTTTGTAGCATAAAAGCAGCTGCAGATAATATACAAATGAAGGAATGTAGATATGTTTTAATAAAACTTTATTCATTAGAGCTGAAATTTAAATTTCATATAATTTTTATGTATCACAAAATATTCTTTAACATTTTCAAGCATTTAAAAATGTAAAATCCACATATGTGGTCTGTACAAAAACAAATAGTGGGCTGGATTTGCTCTGTAGGCCATAATTTGACCACCCACATACTATGTACCATATTCATACACGCTATGAATGTTTTTCACATGATGTTTCTATCCACTTTTACTGGGTAGGAACGAACATTACAATATTGGTTAGTAGTAGCCAGAAATCCAGTTTTATGCGTAAATCTCCAACAGCTTTGAATTCACTTGCATATTCCAATACTGTGTTAGCAGGAAGATAGGGAGATAATAACTAGCTTTCATTTGAGTCAAAGTGATTTGGTTAATCATGTATAGAAATAAAATTGGATTAATAGTGCTTCCTTCTCATCCTCAAAGGAGAATTGGAAGAAGTAATTAGTGATTTTTACATCATATAAGAAGTAAAATTGCTCTATAAATATGGGATTTAATAAGGTATGTGGACCTGGCTTTAATCAAACCTCATTATGAATGTTTAGATTTGCACAGAGGAGATTGCAGGGTTATTGTTGACTTTGCCAGAGAGTACAGGCTTGTACCCCTTTATTCAGTTGGCTCGATGAACACATTAAAAAAATAATCAGTTTGCACACAGCTTTCCCACTGTTTATCATATGAAATGAAGAACTGTAAAATATTACAAAACTATCTATGACATTTTCACCCACCCACTTTCTACCATGCACACTGAAAAGCACAAATTGAAGTTTAAATGGATGTATCATCTGGTTCTTACTCCAGAGTGATCACTGGAGCCCTGAAGGCCTGTAGCTTTTACCCTACAAAGATGTTTCTCCAGGCAGCAAAGAAGCTTTTTGGTATACACAGAGCAGAGTGTATCTGTATATTGAAGTTTTACATTTAGGAAATTCCAAAAGGCTAGAAACAATCCTTTCAGTCCCATCACTTTCTAAGTCTTCCTTCCTGAACAGCCTTTCCTATTGTCTGACTCTGCATCAGCCACCGTTGAACGCGAAAACCTTTTGAGTATGACTTGGAAGACAAACCAGGGACTGAACTTCTAGTCACGAATCATTTGCTACCTTTGCCCTTGGAAACATAAGGTTCATAGCAGCTCCTGGCTACCATATGTGGGTGCTTGCTATGAACTAGGTGCTTTCTCAGTGGTAGCAAAACCTTTGCTCTTCTTTTATTTTATTAACATAAGTTGTAAAGTAGAAACTCCTACATATATCAATTGTGATTATAAAGTGACTCGTCTTAATGTGGGCTGAGTTCCATTTGTTTTTACGTGGTAGAGAAGCCATCAGGTGTAACTTGGTGATTTTGGAGTCACACATCTAAAGAGTTTAATTCTGGTGGAAAAAATCTCAAGCTTCATAAATCTTCTATGTTTCCAGTTAATATTTTGTATTTGTCTGTTGAGTGTGAGCCTTTCAATACTCTTCATTTCTGGCTTACCTATAACTAGAATATGCCAATACAAAATTGGCTTAGTCTCAAGTGAAATATTAATTTACTTTCTAAAGGAAAAATGAAATTTTAAAAGTCCAGATTTCCATAGTTTTCCACAAAGTACTCCATCTGACACTAAATTTTACCTTTATTAAAGTCTTTACTGGCAAATGATTTTACAGATGTGGAAAGCACCATAGGCAAATAGAGTTAACTTTTTAAAAAATTGTCAGGGAGTCCTGGATTCCTTGAATTTGAATATTTTGCTTATACTTTTTAGTTACTCTCCAGCTTAGATTTTAAAAATCCCTTTAAACTGTCATTAAGTTAAGTAGATTTTCCTTAAGGCTGAGTCAAATTTCTTTGGACATCACAGAACATTAAAAAAATACATAAGTATGGCTAAACTTTTTTCTCCTGAAATTTTTATACTGAATTTTCAACTTTTATTTTAAACGTAAAATATCCTCTTAAATAAGTTTCTCTGACTGGAATTAGGTGGTTTTTTTCTTCTATTTAAAATGATATTTCAGATGGTTTTGGAAAGGTTCACTATTACATCAACTATTCAACAGGACTCACTTTTCATTTTCCAGATGAAGTCACTTGTACAGAGAGAACTTCAGAAACAGACATAAAAGTCAGTTCTTATATTCAAGGCTTAGATCACTGAACCATGCACTCTCTGTAAGGCATATAGGAAATGATGTACATAGTAATATTATTTCCTTTAAGTAAATGCTTTTGTATGTTTGTGCCCATAAAAAGACTAGGTTCTCAATTTTTATTTTTATTTAGTTTTTGAAGATTTTATTTATTTATGTTTGGAGAGGGGAAGGGAGGGAGAAAGAGAGGGAAAGAAACATCAGTGTGTGAGAGAAACATCAAATGGTTGCCTTACAAACCTGCAGCCCAGCCATGTGCCCTGACCAGGTATCAAACTGGTGACTTTTTGCTTTGTGGGACAATGCCCAACCAACTGAACCACACCTGTCGGGGCGGTTCTCAAGTATTAATTCATAATTTAACACTAGCATTAACATCCTACCCATATATCTCTAGAGTCATAAGATGATTAAATATTGAGACTTTTACTAGATCAAGAACCTGAGAGGATAATACACAGATACCTAGCTTTACAAATCCTTAAGGAATAAAGCAAATTGTGGTTATGTAGAACTGATGGAAGAAATATGGAAATGAACAACATTTTGTAGAATATGAAGGTAATCATTGTGAAATCAGAAGGCTAACCCAAAGAAAGGCAGGCAAGAAACAGAATTGTGATTCCTAATTGTAACGTAATTATCTGAGACATAGGCTGACAAACAACTATTATATTGATTCTTTCCATCAGTAAATAAGGATTTCTTAGATATTCACCATGATCAAAACATTGTATCACACAATTGGAAATCTAGACTCAGATTCCTGCCCTCTGTGAGCTCATGATCTAGATGGAGAGCTTCTAATCTGCAAGAACAAATCATGCCTTATTATTTGTAATGAATTATTTCTCATTGTCCAATTCAAAATTCAAAGGACTTACTTAACTTATTAGTAAAGGTATACATATGTCATAGAAATTGCTTTGACTATGGTAGGAAATGGCTTAACTTTCAGGTCTCAGTGGTTGAAGGTAAGATGCTTTACTGCACCCAGATATGCAGGTTGCTGCATCTGAGATTAGAAAAGTGTTCAGAGCTAAAAAAGAGAAATGTGTATCTTGTCACACAGTAAAAATATTGGTTTTATTTCTGGATCTATCACTGAAGCATTGTACTTGTCCTCTAGTGCTTCAGTTTTCTCATTTATAAAATAAGATGAGAAAACTGATTAAATCTCTTAAACCCCTTTCTAGATTTAATTCACCATACAGGGCTGAGCAAAAGTAGGTTTACAGTTGTTTGTATGAAAAAAATAGTACAATAATTGATAAATAATAATATAAGAATAAACTCTGTATTTTGCACACTCACGATTGTAAACCTATTTTGGCCCACCCTGTATTTCCAAAATTTAAGAGTGAGAAGAATTTGCTGTATTCATCAGATACCAGGACTGATAAAATTGAACAATTGCAGGTTCTATGGTTAAAATGACTAAGAAACTATGATGATTAAGAAGAAACAACACAGAAATGAAGAATGTTCATTTCCAGGGATCAGGAGCCAGACAGAAAACATTAGTTGTAATCCATAACAACTTGGCTGGAGAGTATGTGAGCTGAGTTTGTAGGACATACATCATAACAAAGCAAAACTCTTTTAACTACATATCCTCTTCCTGCTTCAGCCCCATCTCTTTGCTTCCCGTCTGCTGCAAATGTACTGAAAAGAGTGGTCTTTATTTATTAGCTCTACAATCTTAACTACCATTGGGTTTTTGGCCTTTTACTCCACTAAATGGCTCTTTTAAAGTCACCAGAACTTTCTACCTTGTCAAACCCAGGGATTCATTCTTTGCTCTCCTCCTATTCTCAGTGGATGAGACAGTCAACAGCTTCCTCGGCTCTCTTCTTGTTTGCTGGAGCCCAGCTTTCCTGATTGTTGCCTGCCTCCTGTAAACCCTCTGCAGTTCCAGTCTCTAGTTCCCACTCCTCTGCCTGCTCTCTAGACATTGGAGTGTGATAGGATTCAGGCTTCTCTACTTATATGACTCCTAGTTCCTTGATGATCTCATCGGCCCCATGGCTTTAGAAAGCATTTATGTTTTAATTATTTCCAAATAGTTACCTTCAGACCCGACTTCCTCCAAATTCTAGATTTGTAGTGTTCATTGAACATCTGCTATTTCCCCTTGGATGTCAATGAGTACATTAGACTCAACATGTCTAAAGAAAATACTGGAAATTCTTAGCCATCACCATTTTTAGGAAAGCTGTTCTTCACTTAGGCTTTCCTGTATTAGCAAATGATACCCATAAACCTCCATTGTTAAGTACAAAACTTGGGCATAACTGTTGATATTTTTCTTTCTCTCATTTCCTCCATCCTCACCCTTGCTCTCACCATCCAATCTTTCAACTAGTCTTGCCAACATAACCTCCAAAATATACTCTAAATTCATTGGCTTCATTTCCACTGCATCCACTCTAGTTAAGTCACCACATCTTTTACATGTGAAACTGAATAAGTGTTCTTTCTGCTTCTGTTTTTGTCAACCCAAATGATTTTATTGAAAATATTAATTTTTTTTAGTGTTTTGAACTGTGGTTTATACTTAACATGTTTTAACTCCTTGATGCCTATTATCAAGAAATAAGTTACAACCCTGGCTGGATGACTCAGCTGGTTGGAGCATCATCCTATACACCAAAAAGTTGAGGGTTCATTTCCTGATCTGAGCACATACCTGCATTGCAGGTTTGATCTCTGGTTGGAGTGCGTTTGGGAGGCAACTGGTCAATGTTTCTCACAAGGATATCTTTCTTTCTCTCTCCCTCTGTCTGTCTCTCTCTCCCTCTCCCTTCTTCTCTCTCTCTCTCTAAAAT
The DNA here is from genome assembly GCF_019186645.2 of Phyllostomus hastatus. Classification (NCBI taxonomy): domain Eukaryota; kingdom Metazoa; phylum Chordata; class Mammalia; order Chiroptera; family Phyllostomidae; genus Phyllostomus; species Phyllostomus hastatus. The sequence goes on along the minus strand of NW_025333498.1, from coordinate 12,761,823 downwards.
CAATAAAAATATTCTCAAGTGAGGACTAAAATAAGGAAATAAGTTACAAGTTATCTTTGAAAAACTTACTTTGGAATAATTTTTGATATACAGATGAGTTACAAAGAGAAATAGAATTCCCATATACCCTTCACTCAGCTTCCCTGAAAGTTAACATCTTATACATAACCTCAGTCCATTTATCAAAACTAAGAAATTGACATTGGTTAATAGTCCATAACTATTAACTGAATGATACAGGGTTTATTCATATTTTGCTACTAATGTCCTTTTTCTGTTTCAGGATCCAATCTAGAATACCACATTGCATTGAGTCGTCATATTGCCTTAGTCTCCTCAAATCTATCACAGTTTCTCAGCCTTGCCTTAATTTTCATGAATTTGACGCTGTGAAGAGTGCTGTTCAGCTATTTGATAGAATGTCCTGTGCTCCTCAATCTCATTTCGTCTCGTTTCCTCATGACTAGACTAGAGTTATGGATTTGGGGGAAGAAATACCACAGAGGTGAAGTGTCCTTCGCATTGCATCATAAGTTTTCCTTTTAAACATGTAAATAACACAAGCTTTTTGCTTTATGATGATGTCTACAATGGCTCCCTACCACACTCAAAATAAAATTCAAACTTATACCATGGTGTACGAGGTTCTGCACTCATGACTTGGCTCCTACCTACTTTATCAACGGGTTCTTGAACTATCCTCCCCCTTGGTCGTTGTGATCCAGTCCCACTGGTATTTTTGTTCTTCACACATAGCAAGCTCAGTTCTACCTCAAGGCTTTTGTACTAGCTGTTTCTTCAGCGTGGTGTGTTTATTTCCTTAAATATTTGCATGACTGGCTCTTGCTTGTCATTCATACAACAACTCATTAAGCCACCTGAGTTTTCTTATTATCTCTTTGTTTAAGATCACCTCCATTTTATTTCTTCTCTATTACATTATTTTTTCCTTTCACCACACCTATTACACACATATACACACATATATTTAATCTTGTTCACTGTCAGTTTTTCTCTCCAGAATATAAAAAAGGCACACATTTGTGTTGTTCATAACTATAACTTATATCTTAATTCTTGGCACATATCAATAATCAATAAGTGGTTGTTCAGTAAATAAATGAATATCACAAAGAATCATAGACTTCAGATTGTAAAGCTCTATGAGACTTGAACCATTTCTACTTTCTCTTTTTATAGATGGGCTAAGTTCCAGAAAGGTGAAGGACAGATAAGTCAGCTGGTTACTTAACCAAGTTACATAACTAGTTAGTGACTGAGCCATTGATAGAACTCAGATCACTTGATTCCTAGTTAAAGCTTTAAAATATACTCTGTAATTCTTTGGTATGTTTGCATAGGATTTCAGATATAACTTTGGTTATCAATGGACTCAGGTCCATCTTTGAAGTCATTGTGTTATAAGTGAGCTTGAATTCATTCTAATCTTTCCCTGCTACAATGTGCACCTGGACTGCTAGAGGAACTTATATAGTGACATAAATTGGTGTCATAATATGTATCTTCCAGCCTTGCTGGGTTCTCAAAGCTGTGTGAAATATTCCTGCCTATACTTTCTTTTCCATCCGTATATCAGCTGTCCCAAACTTCTATAATTCACCCATTCATACTTACTAAATGACATTATCTTTAACTCCTGAAAACAGAAGTGATCTGGTAAATAGTTTCTCAACTTCCCACAATTTTAACTGTAAACTCCCTTTACTCTCTTTGATACTTCTCTTATATATTTGAACCTGCAGTAAATGAAATTTTCTTTCTAAAAAATGCTTTGATGAGGTACCCCCTTATCCTACCTCCTG